>NW_026294595.1:332500-1532500 GCF_007827085.1 Peromyscus californicus insignis | reverse complement strand
TATCGGTGTGCACTTCTTTCTTGCTTTATGCACTCTGGTTGATTAGCATTCAGATGTTAGACACCTCTTAAACCTACCCTGCTCCATACTCAAAGTTGTCAAAGTGACAGCTCTTGGTTACACTAAACATGAATAAAGTTGATGTCCTGCCCTTCACGGTGGCTCCTTCTCCTCACCATGAGGACAGAAACGCCTTACTCAGTCATTTGGGTTGGTCCTGCTTTGCTTTCCTCACTGGCTTCACTATTTCCCACCCTTGACTGTAGCTGGCATGCTCTGACTGGGGCTGGAGAGCCACTCTATGTCTGGGGATCTCAGGTCCTCTTCCCTAATTCCAAGGTGATCACCATCTTTCAGGTTGCCATGGGTATTGAAAGAGAAGACCTGGGAAAGTACCTGCCACCATGCCTAGTGCATAATAGGTATGGAAAGTGCTTCAAAATTAAGTGAAAATATCTAACTATTCAGAAAGAACATTGTAAGGAGCATGAGCACAGTGTTGGCTGACGAGACACACGACTGCACTCCACCTACCATGATGAAAGGGAGTGAAAGGCGGGAGTCATGATCTTAGTATCAAAGCCATTCCCTGCAAAGGAGAGGATTCTGCCAAAGATATTAAATTAGGGGACTAAGTTTCTCGTGTTATTCTCATTACGTTCCTAACAAGCCGCCAAGATGATGGGACCATTCTTTTCTTGGGCAGCCTCTCTAGTTCACTGTTCTTTGGGAAAACCAGTATTGTTTATTTTCCTCTGCCTGCTTGACAGAAATAGATGAAAAAGAAACAGCTACCACACATTTGTGGCTGGAACAACAGCCGAATCTTCCTACATGCTCCCAAGCAACCAGAGCTCCTAGAACTTAAAAGTCATCCTCAATGACCCCCTGACTGTCCCTGTCAGTCTACTCCCCAATTTTCTTCCTTGATGGAGTCTCCCTCTTGGTTACTATTAAGACAGTCTTGCTATACGTTCCAGGCTTTCCCAGTGTTTGTGGGGTTAGAGGCATGCACTACCATATGGACAAGGCCCCTCTATCTGTTCAACCTGGCCTTTCAACCTTTTCAGTTTGGCTCTTTGCTTTATTTCCATCATGTCACTGATTCTTCCCAGGGCTGGTGAACAGGTTTTTTGTTGTTGTTGTGTGTTTTTCTTTCTTCTTCTTCTTCTTCTTCTTCTTCTTCTTCTTCTTCTTCTTCTTCTTCTTCTTCTTTTTTTGCTGGTCTCTGTCTTGGACTCATCTCATTTCAGACAGCTTTTTTTTTTTTAAAGATTTATTTATTTATTTATTACATATACAGAAGAGGGTGTCAGGTCTCATTACAGATGGTTGTGAGCCACCATGTGGGTGCTGGGAATTGAACTCAGGACCTCTGGAAGAGCAGTTGGTGCTCTTAACCTCTGAGCCATCTCTCCAGCCCTCAGACAGCTTTTGAGATGGGAATGTTCTGTGATTTAACTCCTAAAGTCACTCCAATAATGGCTGATGGACATGGCAAGCTCTCTGGGAGGGATTCTTGCTGTTACCTTTCAGAAACACATGGTACTCACAGCCTAGTACAATACCTTAGGCTTAAAAAAGGTTTACACACACTGTTCTCTCTCAGAAGAATCCTTTTTCAAGACCCATTTCAAGTGGCCAGTTCCTCTTCTGGGAAGCTGCTCTTGATCGAGCCACACAAAACAAAACCGATCTCTTCTGCTCCAGCCTCTTCTTAGCCAGCACATCCAGTGCAGACTCTCCTATTCCACACTGTGTTCCTTTGTGGGTGCTTAACAAATGCTGAATAATAACAATGGACTTTTTCAATTTATAGAATACCATTGTAAACATTTCATCACTTCCCTATTGCTGAAAAATTCTAAGTTTAACAACATCTGCCCAATAAAACTAAGCCAAAATTCCGCTACTGGAAAGAGACAAGTAACATACAGCAGATTTTGGTAAACAGTAGACTTAGCCAAAAGAATGGGCAAGATAAAAATTTTGTATACCATGATTAAAAAAAAAAAAGAAACTGAAGTCATTTTTCTTAGAAAGAACAGAATGAAAATGGTCAAATGTAGCTCCTGATACTTCTCAGGTCTCCCAGCACACGCATCCACCCATGTGACAGGAGAACATGGTAATCTGAAGCCACTTCATCATTCCAGGGTTTAGTTTTTGGGAGACTCATATATTCACAAAAGACAGAACCCAAGTCATGAGAAGCAGGCATGGATTCAGTTTCAGATTGTTCTAACTAGGGCTGCCATACAGCTACAGGATACACATATGTACTTGTACCCCTACATGTAAACATTTTTTAAAGATAGCAGTTTGGAACATGAATGACAAATTAGAAAATGCCCACATGTCTATGTAGGAGTTTCTAGGCTCAGAAGACACAACCACCACCACTACCACCGTCCCTGTCACACAACAAAGCATAGTAGGGGTAGAGGTATAGTTAGTATTTGAGGGGAAAAAAATGACCGAGCTTATTCCAGAATTTAAAGAAGACACAAGCACCAGAACTGAAAAGGCATTAAATACCAAGCAAGATAAAAATGCTTTTATACTACCCAGCAACAGGTGGTGGCGCACACTTTTAATCCAACACTCAGAAGGTAGAGGCAGGTGGATCTCTTGAGTTCAAGGCCAGCCTGGGCTATATAGTGAGTTCCAGAACAGCCAGAGCTACAAAAAGAAACCCTGTCTTGAAAAGCCATTAAAAAAAGAGCTTTTATATATTATAGTAAAACTGTAAAAATCAAGTGAGAAAGAAAATCTTAGAGAAAAGGTAAGTTTTTATAAAATGACAAATGGACTGGAAACAGACTGCTCATCAATAATAAGCCTTCAAAATATAAAAGAAAAACAACTAGTAATGTATAATTTCATACCCAGATAAACTATCCTATAGGCATAAGAGTTTCAGACACAGGAAGAACAAAAGGGTTTGTAGTTCTTCCAGAAAGAAATAGTAAGAAGTAATTTAACAAGGAAAGAAAAAAAGCCCACAGGGAAGTAGTAGTGAGTACAGAGGTTGATAAATCATGGAATAACTAACTGATCAACTACATCAGTATTTTGTTGGCTTTCTTCAAGTAAAATTAAAGGTACAGTAACAGTAAGATCAGTACATAAATGAGTATAATATGTTAAAGTCTTTGCATTATTCAACAAGACACTAAATTTTAAAATGGTTAATTTATATAATTTTCATACATGTATTTTTTTAGTATTCTGTGATATTCCCCTCTTAAAAAATATACTATCCTGCCTCTTGGGAGGCAGAGCCTGGAGGATCTCTGTGAGTTTGAGGCCAGCCTGGTCTACAGCGAGATCCAGGACAGGCACCAAAACTACACAGAGAAACCCTGTCTCGAAAACAAAACAAAACAAAATACAGTATCCTAAAAAGTTTTTGAATGGGGCTAAAATGTGTCTTTCCCCCATTTTATAGATGCAGTGTACTATAACATTTATAAATAGCTTGCACTAAGCTAAACACATTTTCTTATCTGTTCTATAGAAGTTATGTTCAAGATCATGTCTTGTGTTCTGCTTTGGTCATTTTCTCATCTGAATTGTTTCTCTTCCTTTGTTTTTCCTTCCCCACTTGAATTTTGATTTTTAAGAAATCTTCTCTGACATAATTGCATATTTACAGAAAAGTTGCAAGAACAAAAGGAAAAATTAGCATTCACCTTTCACCCAGATTGCCATGCTCTGACACAACACAAAACTTCATCACTGCCCTGGCAGAAATATGAGAGAACACTATAAAAACAGCAGCCCATTTGTCACTTAAGTGGGTAAGAAATATAAGCACTACACGAATACGCCACTTCACCCTGAAGGTCTGGTTTACCCATGGGACTGGGTGGCAGAAGATGTATCGCTTCTGAGTTTGTCATGGAATGAACACTGGGCTGGTAAGAGGACTCTATGAGTAAAGGTGCTTGCCATCAAGCTTGGCAACCAAAGTTCAATCCCAGGGCCCACATGGTAGAAGAACAAGTTGTCCTCAGTCCTCTACAAACATGCTGTGACACACTCCTCAAATAAACAAATGTAAACAAACAACCCCGAAGCACAGGTGGTGGGCAGGATGGGTGTATCTCCTAATGCATAGAGAATAGAGTTAACTGACAGATACTTCAGGGCATACACGTGTTTTTATGAATGAAATTTTAGTAAACTAAGTCAAATAAAGTTCATGTTATGCCCAAATTATTCTGACACTGATTCTGCTGGAACAATTTCATGTCATCAAGACAATTGTTACAGTAAGTTGACACATTTCCTAAAGTCAAGAATGTTCTTACATAACTGGAGTGCAAAGATGAAAATCAGGAAATCATCAGTAAGATGAAAATCTCATCTTCAGATCTGATTTGATTCAGAATTCACCAATTGTCCCCAAATGTCTTTTTATACCAAAGAAAATCTTGGCTCCCAGATTCCTTTCAGTCATCCTGCCTCCCGTGTGCTTTAATCTGGAATAGACCCCGAGCCTCCCTTTGTTGAGTGGCATTAACCTTTTGAAGAGTGCAGGCCAGCTATCTGGTAGAATGTCCCTCACTTCAGGTCAAACCTGCTCATTCTCAATCTGTCACTGTTGCTAAGGCACCATTAATGACTGAAACCCTTCTGAACGTGATTCAAGGGTGGAGGTAGGTCCTGTCTTTTATCATTGTACCCTTTGAAAAATCAAGTAAAATCTACATTGGGAGATCTAGAAAATGGAAGCTACCTAACTGCCCTGAGAAAGTCCCTACTTTCATGGGAAACAGAAACTACAAGGTATCAGAAAACTCAGCCTCCACAGAAAGAAATCGACCTAACATATTGTTCCATATCATAGGACCGACTTATTCACCAGTCATCTTTAGAGGTCTTGCCATAAGTTCTAAGAACTTAAATGTATATTAATCAACAAAAAAGGAGCTAGGAAGACTGCAGCCGAGGGCACAGCATGAATCAAAGATGCTGCATCTTAGACGTGGATAAATAATACAGTGTGTCAGCTTCCCACATTCAGAAAGAGTGATCATGTGCACAAGTGCATGCAGGACATCTCATGGTGGAAACTCAGAGTTACACACTAATATGTGAATGAACCATCTCATTTTGGCTTCCTTAGTCTCTATGGCAATGTGGGACTGTTTCTTCTGCAAAGAGGAAAAGCAAGAAGCCCTCCCTAGGGTGGGATGCACCCTGGCCTGGAAAGCATTTTCTATGGAGCCAAGTCCCACATCTGAATTGCAATTCTTCCACATGCTGCTTTTGGCTGTCAAGAGCCTAGCTTTGTGTGCAATATATGGCAGGGGTACAAGATAAGTTTCAGAAAACATTTGAAAAATGCTTTCATTCATTATAGTAGTAGGATTTTTTTTTCCTAACTTTACTCTGATTAAAAAGGAAATGGTGAAATGGGCATGGCAGCTCACACTGCAATTCTAGTACTCAAGAAGCTGAAGCAGGGGAATTGCTAGGAGTTCAAGGCCAGTTTGGGCTACTACAGGCTAGACTGAGCTACATACAGTTCAAAGATACTGTTTCATAAAACAAGCATAAACAATTACCACTCCCCCTCCCCCCAAATGAGGGAAAGATAATACACACCACACCAGGGCTGTGGAGCTTACAGGAATGTTCCAGGACCTGCTGGTATTCCGAGGTTTAGAACACAGTGGGAAGAGGTGGAATGGCCCTGGGCCTGGCTTGCGCAGCCTGCAGAGATGACCTGCCATCAGCTGTGCTGTCTATGAGTTCAGCAAGATGAACCTCCTAGAGAGGGGGTGGTGCTCACTATGGTATCTTGTGTATGTGTTTTGTGGGGTGTCTCAACGAGTGAGGAGGACTCCAGCCAATTATGGAGGTAATGGAATAGAGCACTTGATACTGCATTACAGAGGGACCAGTACAATACCCTACAACTGTTCAAAGCTGCAGGGGGCAATGTGCTGGTCCTAGAGAGGTTTGTAATTCTTTGTTCTTTGAAAGATCCATTAAGTAAGGGGCAAGGGCTGAGAGTAAAGACTCAAAACAGTAAAGAATGTTAACACAATCAAGTTGAGTCACCCTACCATGTCCACAGCCACCTGGGGAATCCTAAAACTCAACATATTAAGGTCAACATTTTGGGATCCTTGTGAAGTCTGTCTGAAGTAGCTGAAATTGGAGAGTAGTGGGAGAGGATCTAGGTTTTAAGCACAATATTATAAAAGATGCAATACGGAAATGAATGTCTAATCTATTTTGTAGTGTCATTCAGTTTGTCTTAATTTGTAATGCAATTTATATTTATCAATGAGACTATGCAACTTAAGTGATGTAGCATAACAAGCTGGATACCTGTGAGCTTCATACTTAGCTAAAGAAACAGATATTCCCATCTCTTTACAGTGTCTTCATGATCCTCCTCCTCCTGCCACTCTTCCCACACCCCACCAACTCACTGTTTTTAATATTGTTTTATTCATGTGTCTGCACACACTTTTTGTATGTGTATACTGTGTGAGCGTGTATGCCTGTGAAGGCCAGAAGAAGGCATCAGCTCTCCTAGTTCAAGTTCCAGGTGGTTATGAGCTGCCTGACACGGGTGCTGGGAGCCAAACTCAGCTTCTCCACAAGAGCATCAAGTGCTCTTAGCTGTTGAGCTATCGCCCTAGACCCACCCTACCAACTCTTTAACAGTTTGGTTCCTCACTCCCTAAGGTTCATTCACATGTGTATGCAGCCTCAGATCACTCATTCTGCTTACTACTAAGCCTTAAAGTTACCATCATAGTGCATGCCTAGTAGCCATGCACATTAGAGCTGGAACGCACTAATTATCCTGGCCATCTACCACAACACACTGCCATATAACATATATTTGAATTATTCTCAATGTTTGGAGAATATGAACATTTTCATGTCTCCTAGCCAAAATGAGCAAGAATTTCAACTTTATAAGATAATGTCAAACTATTTTCCTATGGTAATATTTTATTTGTATTAAAATGTTATTTGTATGTTAATAAATAAAGTTGCCCGGGGGTCAGAGGTATTAGCAAGCCATAGGAAAGCAGGGCAGTGGTGGCATACGCTTGTAATCCCAGCACTTGGTAGGCAGAGCTAGGTAAGTCTCTGTGTGTTCAGGGATACAGCCAGTATTGGATACACATACCTTTAATCTCAATACCAATCATAGAAAACCTGGAGGCCTATACAGACAGGCCGTGACGAGGCGGTCATGTGGTTGGGTTTACAACCAATGAGAAGGCAGAACAGGAACTCTATATAAAGACTGTAACACAGGGGTAGCTCTGGTTCGGAGAGGTAGGACCACCGCAGGAGGAAGGGTAAGGTTTTAGCTCTTAGCTCTGACCTCTTGGCTTTCTTCTTTGCATTGGTTCTGTGTTTCTTATTTAATAAGAAGGTTGGTTACATCTACATTTTCCAAAATCATGGTTTAATTTACTTTTCTACTAGCAAGAGCTTTCATTGCTCCATATTTATCAAGCACTAACTCCCTGACCTTTGCTGATCTAATGTAGCATTGCCTTAGTCTAGCACATCTTCCTCAGTTTATGAATCACCCATGCTGCCTCTCCTGTGAAATGTCTATTCAAATCTCTTAATTAAAAAATTATTTTTTTAATGTGTCTGGGTGTTTGTCCTGCATGGGTGTCTATGCATCATGTGTGTGCCTGGTGCTCTTGTAGGCCAGAAGAGGGTGTCGGAACCCCTGGAACTGGAGTTACAGATGGTGATGAGTAGCCATGTGGGTCCTAGGAACTGAACTCCTGTTCACTGGAGAAAGCAGCCAGTGCTCTTAACTGCTGAGCCATCTCTGTAGCTCAAATCTCTATTTTAGCTTTTGTTTATTCATACAAATCTTTATGCAATCTGAAAAGAGCTCCCTGGTTCTCTCTCTCTCTCTCCCTCCCTTCCTCCTCCTGACCCCACTGCACCTATGGTCTTTTAGTATATGACATAGGTTTTCTCTGGCTTTATGGATCAAAATGGTTTGTAACTGTCTCTCAGGAAAGTCAGACGGAGAGCCTGGCAGATGTCCCTCATGTTCCTCTTTCCCTCGGTTACCACAAAGACAAGTGCTGCTGCCTTGACCTTAAAGCTGACCCCTTCTCATCACGTCCATTGGCCATAATGTCTCTCCTCACACTGTGGGCAGCAAGTCAGCTCTCTGACTTTGATGCTACGCCCCCATGGCCCCACCCACACAGAGAAGCCAATAAATGTCTCAAGACTTAAACTGGATCATGCTACTGCCATGTCTAAAGTCCCTCCACTGGTTTCTTCTGTGTTTAGATTAAAATCCGTGTATTTTCCCCAGGCATACAAGGTCCTTCATGATGGCTCACCTGCCTGCTCCTCAGCTTCCTGTGCCTCCAGTAGTTCTGTCTTACATTCTGTCCCTCAGTCACACCAACACACTTCTGCCTTGGGTTTCTGTGCTTGCTCCAAGGTCTGCCTGGATATCTTCCTGTGTATTTCTTCTTAACATTCAGGTTAAGGCTCGGAAGCCCCACCTCTGTGAAGAGAACCAGGAAGCACTGCCCATTCCCCCCAGCTCCCTCTTAACTGTACCTTCCTCAGATGTTCTGTTCTCCACAGCACTCAGCAGGGCTTGAAATAATCTGAAGTTTTCTGCTATGGCTTCCTCCACTACATGTTTGTTCCATGAGGGCACTTAATACCATCAAGAAAGACACTTTACCTTTTGCTGGATTTCTCAAGGAGAAATAGTAAAAATAGACAGGGCCATTGCATTCTGGGATTTGGGTGGAGGCAGCACAGTAGTAGCGTTGTGGTCCAACCTCTTTAAAGCTCCACGTAGAAAAGGAAGACTAGACAGCAAGTCCTGAGACTAAATGCTGCACACACAACAAAACTCTATCAACAAGGACTCCAAACTTCAAGTGGGTGAGCACTTTATACTGAACCACTGACCGACCCGCTCAGTGTTGGCATGCATGTCAACAAACCTGAGAGCAGCTCCCAGAAGTGCAAGGACGTCAGCCTCTACAGTGGCAACAAGATTAAGAGGTTGGTGTGGTCTTGTTCTAGTAGCCCCAGGAGACCTCTGGCTTCCCAGGGGAAAGCACCAGGGCTTCCTTCCAGGAGTGAAAGCCCTGGTGCAGGGTGGGGGAAGGACCTATTGAGCAGCAAACAGGCCAGAGAGAAGGGAGAAGCAGTCGGAGACCCAAACAGGGAGACAAGCTGGAAAAAGCAGAGGGCGGCTGCTGAGTTTTAAAGTGCTGTCAGGGTTGCCAGCTCTGAGATTCAGAAAGGCTTTCTTGAGCTCCAGTTCATTCTA
The DNA here is from genome assembly GCF_007827085.1 of Peromyscus californicus insignis. NCBI lineage: Eukaryota > Metazoa > Chordata > Mammalia > Rodentia > Cricetidae > Peromyscus > Peromyscus californicus. Next base: position 1,523,181 of record NW_026294595.1, on the reverse strand, counting down.
AAATCAGGAAACTCAATTTTACATAAGACAATAAGACAAACAATGAGAAAGCATCAAGGTCAAACCCTATACAAAATAATTATGAGAAAAAAAGAAAGAGGCCAGAATAATATCCCTATGGACCACAACAGCTTTCCTGAAAGATACAGCCACAAAATGGATTAAAACTATATCCTGGGGCTGGAAAGACAGTTCAGGGATTTAAAGCATACACTGCTTTTTCATGAGACCTGGGTTCTATTCCTAGCATGTCAGCAGGCTCATGACCACCTGCAATTCCAGCTCTGGGGTCTGACACCTCCGCTCTCTAAGCTCACGTGCACAAAGCCTCTTACCAACACACATAGACACATAATTTTAAAATAATAAAAATAGGGGGCTGGAGAGCTGTCTCAGTGGTTAAGAGGACTGGCTGCTCTTTCACATGATCTGGGTTCATTTCCCAGCACCCATATGGCAGCTCACAACTGTCAGCAACTTTAGTTCCTATAGATCCAACGCCTTCTTCTGGCCCCCATGGGCACTGCATGCACATGATACATAGACATACATGCAGGCAAAACATCCATACACACATAATAAAAACAAAAATAATTTTAAAAGTATGTATCATATTAAAACTAGCTAAAGATATAAGGTATGAAAGAACTACATATATCTTAATCATAAAAATTTAGAATTCTAAGAAGAAAAAAACTGAAGGATTAAAATTAGAGAAATATGCACTCATCAAGGAATGCCTTAAGAAAATCATTATTAATTTAAATAATAATATGAAATGCTACCAAGGAAAAATTAGAATTTTAAAGAAAGTAAGAAATATTGAAGACAGGCAAAGAAGACTAAAAATATGGCTAGTTAAGACTCTGTGAAGTAAAAGAAAATAAAGCAATGTTAAAAACCTATGATTTAAAAAAAATCTTGAAGAAAGGAAAAGATGTAAAATATTGTATGTTTTCCACATAATTAAAACTTATTTCAAATATTCTGAGGGGCTAATATAGCATACATGAGGCTACAGAAACAGAAAGGCCACTCCAGACAGTCTAGTCAATCTGCTCTGTGTGTCTGTGTATCTGTGTGTGTGTGTGTGTGTGTGTGTGTGTGTGTGTGTGTGTGTGTGTGTGTGAGAGAGAGAGAGAGAGAGAGAGAGAGAGAGAGAGAGAGAGAGAGAGAGAGAGAGAGAGAGAGAACGAGAACAACCAACCAACCCATGGGCATCTAGTAAGAAAGAACACTGACTAAAGAAAGAAAATTAAGATTACCACTAGACTTTAACACAATTGCCAGTCTCAGACACACTTAGATAATACTCAAGGAAATATAAGCCATGGAGTTTCTAGCCAGAAAAAATGACTTCTATGCATAAATGGCACAGAAAAGTTCTCATCCACATTTAACTTCTATGCTGGTTGACTTTTGTCAACTTGACACAATCCTAGACATATCTTGGAAGAGGGAATCCCAACTGAGAAACTGCCCCTATCAGACTTTTTTTGAATAATGATTGATGTGGGAGGGCTCAGTACATTGTGTGTGGGGCCACCAACTGGGCAGGTCATCCTGGGTATTTAAGGAAGTAGGCTGGGCAAGGCATGGTGAGAAAGCCAGTAAGCAGCTTTCCTCCATGGCCCCTGCCTTGACTTCCCTCACTAATCAACTGTGATTGGGACAGACAAAGCCTTTCCTCCTAAGGTACTTTTGGTCATGTCATTTAGCACAGCAACAGAAAGCAAACTAGGACAACTTAATCAAGTTGATACTCAACAGGAAACTTCCCCCCTGCTGGCTTTCATAACACCAGAAGGGAGCTTATGTAGGATGTTGGAAGAGGGGAGCCATCAACATCTTACTCAGCTGTGAACTCTGGGTAATGTCTGGCATGGCAAGCTGTGCCCATGGGTGCAATAGTGACACAACCCATCACTTTCTGAGTGACTGAAGGCCCGCTTCACAGGAGGAAAGCATACATATGCCAGGCTCTGGAAACCATCACCAAGACGATGAGAAGCAGCCAGGACAGTGCAGACTAGGCAGACTAGCTTCAGTCTCTCTCCCAGCATCTACCTCTCCTGGACATTTTGGCTAGATCCTTTCTCCATATGCCTTTTTGCACATCTTGCCATTTGACACACACCATGCTCACCATCATCTCTCCTACCCATGTCTTTCTAGAATAGATGTTTCAAGGGCTGGATATAATTTAGTTTACTTTAGGGGTGTATGTGTGGGGCTTTGTTATATTGTCCAGGCTGGCCTTGAATTCCCAGGCTCAAGGGAACTGCCCATCTCAGCTTCTGGAGTAGGTTCAACTGCAGATGCACATACCCAGCTCAGGAACTTTATTTTGCTCACTATTGTATATCTAAGCACCAAGAAGAGGGTGTGTAGAGGAAGGTGGAAAACACTTGCTCCCAGTTGTTAACCTAAGTGATTTCAACTCTCCCTGCTTCAAGTTTTGTGTCTAGCACATCAGGAATAACACTGTGCACATTTACCCAAGAAAATACAAACAAAGGAAAAACAGTAGAAACCCATAAACACCAGGTGCCTTTCTCTCTCATGCCACTGTTGTTTGACATTGTCCATGAAGGGAAACACCAATCACTTCAGGATAAAAGCTCCCTTCAGAAACTAGATGATGATGACCTTTTAAGCTGGCAGCTGACTTGTTCGGGACAACCTCAAGCCCTATAGGCCATTGTTAATGCTGTAAAGATGAGAGTGAAATGCAGCGCAGTAGGAAAAATGGGCGTGGAAAGTCTAAGGCAAGTGGTGTATGAATTAATATCAGTGAGCTGTGACTGATAGGAACAGGGCTGAGTGGAGACCTGCCAGGTCACATTACTAGCAGGGACCAGCAAACCAAACATAAAATAATCTCCAGCTAAAGACTTTCCAAACTCCCGCCACGCCTCCATGGAATGTGACTGCTGGTGAATTGGGCATTGCTGAATAAAAGGCTTCTTGTGGAGGGCAGGGAAGAACATGGACAAGAACTTTACATCTGCCATTGCATTTGATTCTCAAAGCAATTTCATGAGGGTGGCATTTTTAGCCCCACTTAGCAAATGAAAATCCTGTGGTTCAGGGAGGAGGGTGCTCAAGGCTTCACAGCTTTTTAATGCTAGCTCTCCCAGAATGTCAATTTGTTTTTAACTGGTTCCAAATGGATTCCACAACACATACCGAGTACTTCTCCAACAATGGGGTTACCCAGAGTATGTTTTACAAGCTTTCCCCACCTGCCTGCCTTGAGGAGATGACCACAGTACAACAGCAAATTGAACATCCACTTGCTGATCACCCCTAGGCAATAGACATGAGCAGATTCACTAAAGTTTGGGAGTAGTCAAATTTCTGTGAGTAGTCAAAATTCACGTGCAAATTTCTGACATTACTGTTTACTGCTGGGTAAGCCTTCCTCTTGTTTCATAATGAGGTATGAACAAGCCAGACACAGATCATTGAGGTCCCATGAAGATATCTTTTTCTTCCTTATTGATAATTGAGGAAATGGGGTTCAGGAAGGTATGGTAACTTGTCTGGAGCCACACAGCTAGAAGAGGAGATGAGTCTGGGTTTGCATCAAATCTGCTGTAAACCCAAGGGGCTTCATTATGTTATTCACTGTGTACTAATTGCTAAGGAGGAGGGGTTCATAAATAGCTAACTATCTGGTTGAGACTTGTCCCTATGTTCCTGCTCTGCACTGTACAGACGGGGCCAACCCCTGCACATGGAGCTCCTTGTCTCTAGACAAGCTGGCTGCTCACCTGGTTTGGCCCAGGTGAAACATCGATGAGGCATGGAGGAGGAAGTGCAGGAAGGGGAAGCTGGCATGCTGTCTCCCCACTCTCACCGCCTGTATGGGCAGGCTGCCCAGCAATGGCTTGTCCTTATCATTCAAGCACCTATGGTGCAGTCCTCATGGCACCTTTACCACTATGCTAGGTCTTTCCTTGCCTCTGCAGGTGCTACTTCCTGGGGTCTCCATCCCAACTGCATGCTTCAACCCAGTCAACTGGTCCTCAGCCTTGGGAACACCACCATAGCCACTGATGATTTCTAGTCCCTTCTGCGCTTTGAGTCTCAGGTCTTCTGTAATATATCCAGTCATTTCCTTGTATTATTACCCCTTTCTGTTGTCCTAGATAGAATCTGACAAGCTGACCAAGTTGCTGGACCTAGGGAACAAATGGCAGCCAATGGCCCTATGCTACAAAAGCCCAGTGATGGCTGGGACCTGGGTCTCAATGTCACCTGCTGGCCAAAATTCTCCTTTTGATCAGACAAGAAATTCTTTGGAAAAAGAATGAGCTTGCCTTTTTCTAAGGTTCACAGTCAGGAATGAGGTAAGAACCACAAATGTGGTGTCCTCATTCCACTGTCCACATCAGCCACAGTGGTGTTCCCCAAACCACTGGTAGGAGTAAGAGCCAGGTGGAATATAGAGGTGCGGCAAGGGAAAGGCTTTGGGAAAGCACTGGGTTAAACAAAATTAACCTCTTATTGTTCTTTTCTAAATAGCAGGGCTTCAGTAAAATGCACTTTAAATGTATAAAACAGTCATAGTAGGTGATGGGGACATTTCATTCTGAAGTCTGTGGGGTTAAAAGTCCATTAACCTACAATTCTTCAAGGAACGCTGTTCTGGAGGTACTAGATCATGGCACTGGGATTAAACCCTTTTCTGTCTATGCCACGTTCCTCCGAGGCTCCTCGCCTCTGCATGTGCTGCTTCCCTCTTGCTCCCAGGGATTTCATCCAGGCACTGGCTTCCCTGGGAAGCTACCCTTCCTTGCCATCTCCCACAGTACTCCATTCCTGAAGTTACCTCTAGACTGCAGCTCTCTGCTCATTTTTGTCCCCCCCACGGTGTCCTTAAAAAATAGTGACCATGTCTGATTTGTTAGAGAATGCCAGCTAGTATCTAAGGACAGGTTTGGTAGCTAGTCTGGGCCACTGGAGGGAGGATCACACATTTCCAGATTTTCAAATGCTTGTAGCATTTTCGACTATCAAGTTTGATGCTAATTGACTTAAAATTCACAAATTAAAATAAAAACTATTGTTACAGGGATCTTTAACAAATCAGAGTTTTATGAATGCAGTTACTTTTATTACGGTGAAAATAACTGATTTAAAAAAAAAAATCCTAAAATTAGCTGAACCATCAAGAGCCATGGGCTGATGCTGTTGTGAGGAAGCTCACCACTAGGTGTCAGCACAGGACAGGAGGGAAGGCTGTATTCAAACTCATGTTTTACCTATTCATCCAATTATCACTATAAATATCAAATATTTAAACAACAAAATATTAGGCAATTAAAATTATTATTAAGGGAATGTTTTAAAAAAGACATAAAAGTTTGACTTTTCCCCTTTGCAGAATAGTTTATAAATGGTGTTATTTTAACCTGTATTTGTCAAGAAACATTTACACAGATTAGAGGAACTGACTCCTGAGGAAAACCAGCTCAGTTTTCTCTGAAAGGCCCCCAAATTGTATGTAACACAGACCATATGGTCATCCCCACTGTGGAGCACATGTAGGGTGAAGAGCGTGGCCCCCAGACTCAGGCAGATGGAGGGGTTGGATCCTGGTTCTGCCATTCTGAAAAAATGACATTTCCCAGTCTCGGTTTCGTGTCAGTAAAATGGGGCTATCTCATTTTATCCTCTGCTCATCCCAAGTACCACAAACATCGTGGTCCCATGGACACTATAAGCCAGGTTTGGAAAGAATAGAGTGCCCTGCACCCCAGAAGCTCACAGCCTGGCTAAACATGCAACGTCACAGGTGGTTCCATACTGTCAAGTGTTATCACTGAAAATGAATTGGAAAGATTTCCTTTTCAGGGTTTCATTGAAAGGGCAAAGGTCATATAATGAAACTGTTTGATTTAAATATGGCAAACTGTAACCACTTCTGCTTGTCTCTGCTTCCAATAAAGACAGAACACTATTGTTGTCACAGCCAATCCTGGGGCCAAGCTCTTCCTGCATACATAACCTAGAAGAGAAAGAATATGGACTGCGCATGATGACATCATACATGATCCTTTCCAGACCATAAATGGCTCTAGTCAGCTACCATAAAGTTGCTGGGCCAGGCCTTTGTTTTATGTTGACTTGCTTGTGTGTGTATGTCAGCTTATGTATATATCCTCGATGATGCTGTAGGTGACACATTTTCTCCCCTCACCCCACCAAGACTGGGTTTCTCTGTGTAGCCCTGGCTCTATAGACCAGGCTGGCCTCAAACTCAGAGATCCACCTGCTTCTGCCTCTTGAATGCTGGGATTAAAGGTGTGTGCCATCACTGCCTGGCTATTACATATATTAACTAAATGGCTACACTAAAATATGACCACCACTCCAAACATAGAAAGCAGGCACCAGCCATTCATCTGCTCACTAACAATCACTGGCTGAACATGCACTGATACTATGTGAGGGACACTAGGTCTGTTGAACCCACTGAAAGGAGCAACACAAGAGAGGAGCTAGGACCATCAAATGAGACCAAGTCAAGGCCGGCTGAGATCACCTGTAACGTGCCGGCTGTAGTGCACTTTTTCAAGTGTTCTTGCGGTATGGGGACTCCCTGTCCTTGGATCCACTGATGGGTGCACTTTGATGCTCAGTTAGGCTTGATCACAGCACTTAAGCCTATTTCCTGTCAGGCTGCATCTTCTCACACTTAGGGCTTAATCTTTTCAATTGGGCAGTGGTCTACTTCTAGAACAATGGCTCTCAGTTCATCTGGTACTTGTTATGTGACTCTGAGGTACCAGCCTCCTGAGCTGTGCTAGTATCTGTGCTGTGGCTGATTTGGAGCCAGCGCTGAACCACAGTCACTTTCTCAATGGCAAAATCTCTCTCTTTCTCTCTTATAAAGTAGGAAAAATGTTTAAATCATATTTTCTCTAATACATTTTAAAAACTGACTCTAATGAATGCCTTCATCTCGAACCTGCCTGTAAATGTTGGGAGCAACCACACAGATGAACAAATAGCAAACACTTATTAAAGAAAATCATTAAATGTGGGATTTCATTCAATCCTACTCTGTAGCATTTGAGATAAAAGTTGTATTTCCCCTGCTAGCTCAAAAGTGAGGACTGGAACAGCCATAAGCTCTGTGCGCTGCATGGCTGCAGGGGCCCTGCTGTGCACACATGGACACCACTGTTCTAGAATGCAGCAGCCCCATTCTTTCCTCTTCCCACTTTACCTTCCTGTCACCCAGGAAAGGCCAACTTTTAGCCAATATCTTTATCAGCATTATTTTTTCTCAATAATCATACAAGTAGGTGCTATTTCCATTTACAGATGAGAACTGTGAGAATCAAGAGGTGGAAGGGTTTTCAAATACATCCACTAGTAGATGACACAGTCAAAGCCATGCTTCCCCTCATGTGACCTCCTTAGCTCCCTAGAGCCATAGAGCTGCTGTAGTGACCCCGAAAGCCCAGTGTTGGGAGCATCACTCCCTGCTCCATTCCCAGGACCATTAAGTAGTTCAGAGGAAGAGGGAGGGGAGGAGGAGTGGGAGGGAGAGAGTGGGAGCTCTAGCTTTTGAGAGCAGGAACATCTCTGCAGTCCACCTTGGACTCCTATTTTCAGTGAACCTGCGCAGCTCAGGCTGGAGGCTCTGGCTGTAACTCTCAGACTACTTGTCCACACAAAAGGGAAAACAAGATAATCTTCCACAAACTTTCCCTACAAATCTGGGCTACATAAAGGTACCACTCTGCATGCAATAAAAGCATGGGTTCTGTGATGAAAACAATTTGGTGGTTCCACAGGGGTTGAGGTGTGGCTCAGTGGAGGAGCACTGCCAGTATGTATAAAGTTCTGGATTCCATCTTAGCTCTACAAATCAAACAAAATGTTAAACTCTGAATTACCACAGAATGTAGCAAGTCTACCACGAGGTATAGCTCTTGTACACATGCCATAGAGTTATTCACAATGGCCAAGAGGTGAGACAATTCACCTTTTTGAAGCCCAGATTTGTTGGAAGAATTTGTGAAAGGTCAATAGATGAAGGGAAAAACACAATGTGGTTTGCCCGTGCATGGACTATTACTCAGTCTTGAAAAGGGACAACATTTTGATATCTATTGCAACTTGGATGAACTTTGAATTGATGTCATATGAAATAAGCCAGACACAGGGACAAACATGGTGCCATTCTACTTCTAGAAAACAACAATGAGTAATTCACAGATGGTAGATTAGAGGTTACAAAGGGCTGCAGGGGATAGAAATGGGAAGTTACTGGGTAATGAACATTCAGGATCAGTTGAGAGTGATAAGAGACAGAAAAAACATACAGTGGTGATGGCCGTGAAGCCCTGTGAATACAGCAACACCTGAGATGTGCAATTGGCAATGGTCCGAATAGCAAAGCTTACATTTTCTACAACTGAAAAAAAAAAGTTTGAAGACAGATTTAGGGTCCATTTCAGGATTCCTCATTCATAAGATGTATGGATAGTAACAGGGTCTGTGCATGGTCACATTCCAGTCTCTTGGTTTCCTCCTTTCTCATGTGTGCTGAGCATAGTGTCTTAAGGCTGCTCAAGTCCTTTTTGGCTCAAGATGGAAACATGGGAAATTAGTCACTGGCCTGTGAGTGCTCTAGGAGTCCTCTGTATACCACAGCCCATCAAGGATCCTGGGTATGTCCCACTCATGAGTACCTCTCATATGAGTCAGCTGAAACTGGCCTTTTCCCTACACTGTGACAAGTTGGCCCCATAGTCAGGCTCCTGCACACACTTGAATTTTTCTACCCAGAAGGCTTAGGAATAAGAGCAACCCAAAGCTTTATTCACAGAGATGTTTGGTGGAGTGTTAAGTAAAGCACTAGAAGGTGGGAACAACCTAACAGCCCAGCGGGGGAGTGTGACCAGGGCAATAATGCCTGTGGCACACTCAGTGACATGCTGTGTAAAATGTATATGATGCCACCAATGTGGGAGAAATAGACTTTAACTTTTAATCTGTTGAGCTCTGGACACCCTTTGCATCATGGGAAACAAGTAAATGTAATACACACAAATATATGTTTGGTGGGGTTGTGGTGATGTTTTAGTTTTTCTATTTAAGAATAATTTTCTATTTTCCTTCACTCTAAAAGTAAACATAAAATACAGGTTTCTTTCTGCAAACCCAGGAGATCAACAATGTTACTTAAGCAGGATTCTGATGCGTGTGGTGCAGTTCCAACCTGCTGCAACACAGCCTGGTGCATTCATGCTTGAAAGCCAAGCTATCAAACTGCCTTTATTTTAACTTCTGTGCCTTCGAGGGTTTTTAGATGGATAAAAACGACTCAGCAGAATCATGTGCAAAAACAAGGGCTGTAAGGTGGATGATACAAGTGTCACTCTTTGGAACCTAGAATGGATTAGGAAAGTAGGATGGAACTGAGCGGCTGCATGTTCACACAGTGTGTTTATAGTGTTCACCCCAGACTATGGGCAGGATCTGGGCTTCTGTCATCTCAGGGAAGGCAGGCCAGCGGGTTGGCCCTAAGAGGGCCATACTAGCTAACTGAATAAAGAGCACCTGTAACGTTCCACAAACAGAACAGGCTACCTCTCCAGGTGCCAATGTACCCAGGTTCTACTCTTTGAGCAGATATTTCCAAGACCCATAGTGGCCAAATACAAGAGATGTACCCTCACATACACTGCCTCGAGGTGACTCCATGTAGAGAAGTTAAGAGAGTGCACAGAAGGAACAAATCTTTAAAACTGAGGCCAGTGAGTTTCAAAAGGGGCGGATCAGTTTTGCTCAGATTTCCTGATATCATTTTAAACAAAGAAGCAAGGTAGAATAATCTTTTTAAAAAGCATGCTTCTCCCTAGGAGGTAGAAGGGAGCCATTCAAGGCAAACTCAAGAATCACACTACTGTCCCACCCTGTGAAAGTTGCATTCTTCTACCAAGCAGATAATGGACCCTTGGCCTAGCAATTAAAATCATTTGTCTTTTATCCCCTTCTTGCCCAAAAGGACCCCAGCCCTAACTAGTTAATCCCCAATACACACTGCTGCTCTCAGAGTTGCCTGGCAACTACCAGGAGGCGTGTCAGAGAGCAAGAAAGGCCTAAATAAATGAGCTGGAGTCTGTGCTGTGCTTGACATGGATAAAGAGGTTCTCTGAACAGGGCTTCCTGGCTGCTTGTAGTTCTATCATTTGAGTGGGAAGAACAAGTTGGCTTGGCCAACACTGTTAAATATCCTGGGCTTTGCCACTGATGTTTTCCAGGTAACTGAAAAGTGGGTCACATGCCCCTGTGATTTGCAGACACCTCTCCTCTTCCAGGGAGAAGCTACCTCCAGAGCCTCCCAACAGGACAGGGAGCAATGCATGCACATGGAACACAGGCCCAGGGACAACCCCTGTCTCCAACACTGCTCTATCCATTCATTTCTCATACCCATTCTTCTGTCCAATGGTCCAAAATACACTGGCTAACACCTACATTCTGTGCCATGGCCTGTACTTGGCACAGGAAACAAAAAGAATTATTAGGATGGAACACATGAGAACTAGAACAAAAATAGGCAGGGGAGCACAGTAGGAGGAACTTTGTCTTGGAGTCTCCTCCTGGATCTCCTACATTTTGGGAAGTCATTGCCAAGGACAGCCTTTGCCCCATCTGTAAGATGGACAAGGCAAAGGTCAGGCAAATTGGGAAGATCATGGCTGGGAACCACGCCCTAGTTTGTGGGAAGCCACTGAGGAGGGACAGACAGAGCTGTTCTCTCATCTTCTCCCTTTTCAACTAGGGGAAGTCCCTTTGAAACAACTCACCTGGCCCTGAAAAGACCCACCTAGCCCAAGCTAGACCCAATATGAAGCAGCCTCAGCAAGAGGGCCTTTCCTTTTTCCTTCTGATGTAGATAAAACAAAGCTCAAAGGCACGCTGAATGTTTCTAGTAGGGAAAAAAACCACAAAGGTTCTCAAGTGAGCTCTAAGCCACTGGCAGGAGCCTTTCAGGCCAGGACTGGTCCCTCTACACAGGCAGGCAGGGATCAACTGGCCCTGCAGGAGCTGCATCCCAAATACTTCTGCCTAGAGAGGAATCCTAGTGAGGAACAGGAAACAGGCTAGCTGTTCCAGGAGTGACAGGCAGGCCCTGGGCTGGGCTTATTCAAGCTTCACTACAATCCTGCAAGGAGCAGGCTCCACATGGAAAGAAGCTGAGGCTCAGAGGTGTGAAAGAGCCCTAAGTCAGAGCTGCTTAGGAGCGGAGTAGAAAGTAGCAGCTCATGTTTTCAGAGCAATGTAAACAGTTACTCTGAGGCCACCAGTTTCCAACCACCACACAGCAGTTGTTCTGGGTGGGAGGCCACTAAACCTGTTTGGACAGCAACAGCCACAAGTAGCAAGGGCAGGTGTGGCAGAGGGGCGGGCAGTGACTCCCAAGCTTTTCAGGGCCCTCCTCCATGCAGGTTCTCTCTGCTCTCAGTCTCTTGCTCCTCCCCTCTATCTCTTGGGTTCTGTTCTGTACCCAGCCACCCATTTCTTACCCCCTCAGCACCAAAGCCTTAAATACTCTCGGATCCTTTGACCCAGTAAATCCACTCCAGGGAAAATGCTTAAGAAAAATCATTCAAACTACACATGAAGAGTTAGAAAAAGATGCTCTCATCAGTGTGACTTAAAATTGGGGAATGTGAACAACAGCCAATAAAAGCCAGCAACAGGATAATGAGTGGGCCTTGGCCCTGATTTCAGATATCAGGAACTAGGTAAAAATCTGTCAGTGTGTTTACGTATTTACCTTTTTTGAAGCCTCCTAGGTAACTGTGGTCCACAGGCTTTCATCAAATGATATTTGATAAGAGATATTTTATATGATGTGAAAAGTGCTTACTCACACTAAAAGGCAAAAACAGACTAGTAAGTGAGATACTGGATTTGTCAAGGATAGCTCAACTGCTTAAAAGAAGTAAAGAAAACATAGCAAAAATAAAACTCAAGACCCCAAACAAAATAGAAGACAGGAGACAGGGTGGAAACCTGCTGACATACCACTTCAACTCTAGATGATGGGACCAGGGTGCTGCTTCCTTCTAGTTTTGTTTCTTTAAACATTTTCACCAAGAGCAGGTGCTATTTATATTTTATTTTATTCTGTCAGTGCAATGGCTAGAACTCAGGGCCTTGTGTATACTATGCAGGCTCTCTACCATTGAGCTATATCTCCAACCTAACTATCTAGACCTAACTAGATAGATACGGTACAATTATCTATCTATCTATCTATCTATCTATCTATCTATCTATCTATCTATCTATCTATCTATCTATCTATCCATCCATCCATCATGAGTATGTGTAGGTGTGCCTGTGTGCTTGAATGTTGTTCACATTCCCCAATTTTAAGTCACACTGATAGTGTTGCTCATGAGGCTAGAAGAAGGTACCAGATCTTCTGGTACTCAAATTACATACAGGTGGTTGTGAGTCACCTAATGGGTACTGGGACCTGAACTCAGGTCTTCTACAAGAACAGTTTATATTTTTAACTGCTGAGCCATCTTTTCAGCCCTAATTGGTACAATTTGATAAGCATACAAATGACTAAAAGAGGTATGATCGTGGGGAAGCATTCCTGTCCTGTAGCACTGTGTGCCCCATACCTCAGATCATTACCTAACATGCCATTCTTCCAGCCTTGCAGCAACTTTTCATGCTCACATGTGCTCTGTAGTCATTTTAAACAATTTTTTTCTTTTTTCTGTTTCTTTGTTTTTTTTTTTTTTCGAGACAGGGTTTCTCTGTGTAGCTTTGCGCCTTTCCTGGAACTCGCTTTGGAGACCAGGCTGGCCTCGAACTCACAGAGATCCGCCTGGCTCTGCCTCCCGAGTGCTGGGATTAAAGGCGTGCACCACCACCGCCCGGCTTGTTTGTTTTTTGAGACAGGGTTTCTCTGTGTAGTTTTGGTGCTTGTCTTGGATCTCGCTCTGTAGACCAGGCTGGCCTTGAACTCACAGAGATCCACCTGGCTCTGACTCCCAAGTGCTGGGATTAAAGGCGTGCGCCACCACCACCTGGCCTCATTTTAAACAATTTTGCATGAGGAATTGTGCTACTCCATTTTTCAGATAAGGAGAAACCGCTAGAATTAAATTTACAGCTTAAAACCCCTTTAGGTAACAAGGTGACCACTATGGGCACAACACTTAATTGGGGAACCTCAGACCTTCTGGTTTCCATCCTTGCTTTACAGACAAAAGCCACCCTTGCACAGATGAATGAGATTGAAAGCATGACAGTTCTGCCTATCTCATTGATTCTAAGATGAGAACTTCCCACTGAAACGTGGATGTATCTGATAATTGATGTCGTGCTCTCTCTTCTTTAACACCACAGCAAAGGTGCATTTACAACAAAGTGTATCTTGTGACCAAATGACAATTAGATTCAAGGAAATATGCCACACCTACAGCCAAACCTGTCATTAGTTTCAGATAATGCTTTAATGGCTATACAGTATGTATCATGTGGAGTTGCACAGATACATAAGGCATCTCCCCAATGCCTACTGTGAACTGTGCCAATTCATCTCCATTACAAATCCCACTGGTTATGAATACCATGGCATCAGGCTTTCCCCTTTCTTACCAGAGGCACCACCATCCTCTCTCAGCTTCTCAATCTCAGGAGCCACTTGACATTATATGCCATTTGTCTACCGTAGTTCATCTATTACTAGGTCAAGTCCTTTCTTCTACCATGGAACCTTCTCCTGCTCAAATCTGCAATCAGATGTATCATATCTCCACTTGGAACCTTGTGCTCCTACAGAGTAAAGTGCACACTCCCAGACCAGCATCCAAGCCTCTGCCACATCTGGCTCAGTCCATCCTCCTCCTCCAGACACAGGAGTATTGCCGCCAAGCCATGGCATGCTCAACAGCCCACACTTGCAGCAGGGTGGGGTGCTTCTGTTCTGTTCTTTCAAGCCTCGCTCAGCAGACCCCATGCAGGTCTCACCTTTCTTATGACACATTTTAGGGCTTGTGTGATGCTGACAGCAACAAGAAGTAACAGACAAGAAGGCTTATTCACATTTTGAAGGTGAAGAAAGTAAAATTTAACCTCATGGAGTGACTTGTTCAAGTTTTATACAGCTAAGAAGTATAGAGCCAGGCTTTAAACTCCTGGGTTTCTGCTTTTTAATCCAACCAAAACCACCTCTTCTGGGGGCTCATGTGCCCAGCTCATATCTAGCAATATGTACCTGGATTCTAGAAATGCATGTGACAACTGTGAGGTGAGTACCAGGGTGAAAATGTGTCCAGCTTGCTGGGTCCCACCAACCCTGGGAACTCTCCTTTTAGACAGAGGTGAGGACAATGTTTTCCCTAATTACACTAACTCTTAAAACTGTTTGGTTTGTCTGGGCCCAAGATCATGTCAGAGTCGGAGCCAGCTCTCCTCTAGACAAGCAGGACACAGGAACTTGCTTTAAGCTGATAGGCATTAGTGGACCTGGAAGGGGGAAACTAGAAATGGACTGTGTTGACCTAGATCAGTATGACTACAGTTGATCCCTCACACCGTCTGCCTGGGCTAAATATGCAGTCTGCTCAGCCAAGACACAGAGGTGGCCAGGGTTGAGGGATATCAGGAGGGACATCAGTGGGAAGCTTCCAGGGGAAGTAGGAAGAAGTGGTGGAACTGCCTTTGGTTTCAGGAAGAACCTGACCTCTTTGTACTCACATGACAGCATCACCTCACAGGGCAGGCAGGTAAAATGAATGGCCAACCAGGCTCAGGGAGATGGAAGGGCTAGGCAGGCAGGTAATGCTACAGCTCAGTCCCATCTGTGTGTTGCTGTCATTTAAATCATGACTATATATATATATAGGAGCCACCAAAAAGTCAATCTCTAGGATGAGGGAACCCTTTGAAAGACAAGGGGCAGTGAGGCATAGGACAAAATCATGAGCTTTGGGACTGTTGGTAAATCATTTCTCTTCCCTGAAGCCTTGGTGTCCTCATTTGGAAAGTGGAAGTGATCATCACTATCTCACAGTTGACTTTTGGGCCTTCACTGAGAGCTGGACAACCACGAAGGGCCTGGCTTGGGATTTAACACAGGTAGTGGGGTGCTTTAAGGTCTTCCCTTCATAGAAACAATGAGGGCCTCGTAAGACTAGTTCATCCGAGACCCTGCGAGACACACACACACACACACACACACACGCACACACACACAATCTTGGACACTGTCACACGCTAAGAGGCTGCTCACCGGCTCAATTTTCAGTGCATTCCGATAGCTGCCGAAGAAGGCGGCCTGGGCCTTGAGAAAGGCTCTGGCCACGCCATCGCCTGTGGTTGTAGAGACCTTCTTCAGCCTGTTCTTCAGGGAGGAGATCTGGGGACAGGAGAAGGAAGACGGTGTGAGAGCAGGTCACAGAGGGACAGATAGCTAAGCCTGGCACCCAGAAAGCCTTACATAATTCCAGGAGGAGTCAATTTGGTGGGGAAAAAAAGTGTCCTCAGCATTAGGGCTTGCTGTGGTATATTTCACACATCTCTAATTTAGAGAGTACAGTTTGGTGTCTAAGTGTAAGAGTGTACAACAATCACAACCATCTAATTCTAGAACATTTTTACTACCTTCAGAAGAACCCTCATCTCCCACCCTTGTCTTGACCATCTACTTGCTCTGCCCATGCTGCGTAAGTCATGTACCTAGAATCACAGGACCACAGGACCAGATTCTTCCCATGTATCACTGTTTTCTATAATATAATATATGAGGTCTTCATTCCTGTGGTTGAATAATATTCTACTGTATACCACATTTTATTTGTCAGTCTCTGCTTTGGGGTGATGAATACTGGGGCTATTATAAGGATTCATGGTATGGAGACAGCAGAGGTTTGGAGGCAAGAACCTGAATAGCAAAAGCCTTCTGTTGCTGGACCTTGTGCAGTGAAGATCAGTTGAAAGGACCTGTGAAGTCATAGAGCACAATGCCAACACACAGTCAACCATTAAAATATGGTTAACTGAGTAAAGGGAACACTCCTGTGAGGTTACTAGAAGGGTAGGTTATTTGCTTGGACCATATCAAGGTCAGAAGGGACAGGAACAAGTGCCTGGGGGCCAGCTGCTATAAAGCGAGAGACAATAGAACAGTTTTTATCTGAAAGTAGTTAGGCATCTGTCATAACATGTGTGTGTGCATATATATGTGTGTGCATACGTGAGTGCACACACACTGCTCTGCTGTGCTTCCTTGTCTGGGACCACAGACTCAAAGGCTGCAGGACTGAGAGCCCCTGAGGAGTGATGCATGTCCCTTGGCCCCAGATAAGTTCTGCCATGGATTTTCAACTTGAGACAGAAGTATGAAAAAAAAACATGCTTTACTAAAATGTTAAAAAAAATATTACCTACTCCCCATCCCCCAAATAATAAAAACCCTGTCCCTCTTGAGGACCTGGGTGACATTTCCATCCTTTGAAACAGTACCTACACTGTCGCTCTTCTTTTGGTTCCTCAAAGACCTTGGGCCACCTGTGCTGCGGATTATTCCTCACTTAACCTTCCCTGGCCTTTCCCTTTCATTCAGGAGGTGTTTAATTACCTTGGATTCACAAGCTGCACTTCAGGTGAGCCTCCCCTAATGGCCTCATTACCATCTTACACAAAGAAGGAGTCGGTGATGATAACTGAGCAAACAGAAAAGAGCTCCTTCCTGTCTGTCCCCGCTGGTCTGAAGCTAGCCAAGTGGTCCCAGGCTCCTGACACGCTGTGAGCACCTAGGCCAAGACTTCTGAAGACCTTGTTCATCCCGAGCCATGGAGAAGCTTTTGTCTTGACCTGACAGTACTTCAAACTTTGAAACTGCAATTCTATGTGTATCTAATAGCTCAGAATTGCATTCTGTCTCTTAAATAAAAGCAAGGGAAGAAAATGGAAGGCTTAAATAACCCGCCATCATACATCTAAAGCTGAACTAGCCCTGGGTGTTCCTGGGGTGCTGGTGAAATCACTACACAGGGGCTTGTCAGGGGTAATTTGGGGTGAAAGAAGTGTCAATGAGGATGGCTTCCTCCTTTAATCACCTGTCACAGGAGGAAGACAGAAAAAAAAGGGAAGAGGGTATAAGACTGCTCAACAGTTCCTCTCTACAGCAGCCCTCTTCCTCTGCAATCCATCTTGGGCAATGCAGTACCATCCAGCCGGCTCCTGAACCACAGGCCAGACTCGGTACCTCTTCATCCCTGCTCATAGCTATACACATCTCATCAACACCACCCCGAACCTGCCCTCACCATTCAGTGTACATGACCTTGGCCCTGTGAGGTACAACTCAATTCATTCTCTGGGTAAACTGTCTGCTTTTACTTTCTTTTTAATGCCATCTACTCACAGCTGTCCTAGTAATCTTGTGAATAACCAAATACAACCATTTTAATCCTGGCCAAATCTCTGGCATCTGGGCCCTCTCCATCACCACCTTTGGAAGAGCTGGGCTGCTTAGACCAGGCTGAGCAGGCTGTCCTACTGGCTCATTCTCACCTGTCCTGCTTGATCTTATACTGGACCCACTGATACGAAATCACTCTTCAGTCCAGCCCATGCATACAGCTGTTGTCTCTTGTCCCTACCTGTCCTGTTGTAGACATCTGCTTACTCTTTGAAAGACTGTCCACATCTATATGACCAGGGTTTATGAAATGATCACAGTTTTAAGATAAAGTGCTGTATGTTGGGAATGGCAGAATTCCAAACCAACATGAAAAGATATTCCTCAAATACTTTCAAATAGCAGTGGTGGCACAGGGAGTGGGGGTGGGTAGGATGGGGATGGGGATAGATGGAATGGGGGACTCAAGTTGCAGAGCAGCATTTATAGCATGAATCATTTACTAACTCATGTAAATATATACATGTGCAGTAAAAACCAGAAATGTCATGTACCAACCGTTAACTATGTAAACTTTGTTTTATAAAATTGATTGTTTTGATTATCCTTTATAAAAAAGCATGTTATTTTCATAATAAAGAAGTAGAGTGAGGTATTTTTCTTTAATAGTCAAATTAGCCACTGCCTTGGGGTAAAGGAAAGGGGATCCAGATGTCCCCCCATCTGTGAAGTCTCTTTTGACCACTAAGCTAGGCCTGTGGACCATGTACGTGGTTCTGCCATGGACTGCTGTCTACAAAATCTCTTGCTAGGGGGCTGGAGAGATGGCTCAGAGGTTAAGAGCACTGACTGTTCTTCCAGAGGTCCTGAATTCAATTCCCAGCAACCACATGGTGGCTCACAACCATCTGTAATGGAATCTGGTGCCCTCTTCTGGCCTGTAGTCATACATACTGTATACATAATAAATAAATAAATCTTTAAAAAAAAAAATCTCTTGCTAGCCCAGATCCCTCAGTGCAGCACTCCCTGAAGAATAAAAGAACAAGTGAATGAGCTTGGGAAGGGCATTACAGCAGCAGCTTTGCTTGGAAGAATGTTGAGCTAGGACCACATTCTTCATGGCTAGGAGCTGATCTCAGCTGGAAAGGACCCAGGTTGGGGAGGAGGGGACAGACTGATACCATCCATTGCATGAGATTTAGCTCAATGGCAAGGCAAACAAGCATCTGCATATGAAATGAGTGGGAGGGAATACACAGGGAGTAAGGAGAATGACAGGCGGCATTGCCCTCCCTCAGCCTACCCCTACATTTTGTCTTTGTGCTGGGTCCCTAGTCTCTGTCAGGTCTCTTGGCATCATCAGCTCCCCATTGACTCTTCAGGCTGCAGCACAGGGGTGCAGTCTGCTTAGCTAAGACCTGGGACTGGTGATTTGCCTTCCTCCTTTTTCTACCTGTTGAGCTTCAGTTCCCTTATATTGGCCATTCACGGACATTGTAGGAATTTGGGTATAATGGCTATGAAGGGATGTTAGTAGGCTACCCGGTATTTTGTTTTGTCATCGTCCAAATGTTATCTTCCACCAGGACTACTGGAACTGTCTTTAAGCTGGTGTTTCCTTCTCCATTTTCTCCCAGGTCTAAGCCATCTTTGAACTGCATAATCTTCAGAAAAGAAAAGAGTGAATCACGCTTCCCCTGAAATCTTCAGAGGCTCCCTGATGCTAATACTATAAGGTCCAACTTCCAAAGCCTTCCACAGCTTTTTAACAAGCCATACTTTCAGCTTTGCCTTCTACTTGACTTGTAAGGCCTCAAATCCTACTACTAATATTCTTTACTGAAACCTATAACAAAATCCCCAATAATAATTTTTTAAAAAGCTATCAAACTTCCGTGATGCCCCTTATCAAATCCTGTAGATCATTCTCAGGGCTCACAAATTAATGTTGGTACCCAATGCTCAAGATGTGCTGGGATGGAGCTGCAGACAATGGATGAGACGAGCTCCTTCTAATCCAGCTCCCAGCATTCAGTACGAATGAGCTCACTCCTGGTTAAAAAAGGGGTTCCACATCCTATATATAACCATCTATTATCTCATTTTTAAGCTTTTTTTTTTTTTAAACATGTCTATGTAGCCCTGGAACTTACAGAGAGCTGCCTCTGCCCCACCCCCACCCCTTTAATTCTGGAATTAAAGGCATGTGATACCACATCTAACTTTCTTTAGCTCTGTATGTAACAGCAGATTGCAGGTCTTTGTCCGCTGAAGGGGGAGGATACCCTTGCGACACCTCGCAGCACTCAACAACAGGTACATCTATCTCTTCACTTGGTTGTAACTTGTGGCCTAGGGGTGAGGGCATACTACAAAATGTCATATCCAAGATATTCTTAGCCACTTTTTGCTAGCAAGTCCTAGCAAGGCCTGGGGCTGTGTCACTCAGATGAGGTTCCCCCCACCTCCTTGGTTACTCTTGAGCTCTAGTTCCACTGTCTTTTCTTCCACCCCAGGACTTTTGCATAGACTACTTCCTATTTGGAGTGTTCACACTTACCATTACCCTCTTAACTTACAATTTGGAAATTTCCAACTGAATTTTATACAATGATGGGAATGATCTATTTCCTGCTCAATGCTGTTCAAAAGTAGATTGCTCAGAGTACTTGAAATGTGTCTAGTACAACTGAAAAAGGTTGTATTTCACTTTATTCAATTTGAATTTAAATGGTCACATATGAGTACCAGATACCATACTGGATGGCATAGGGCCCTGTTGAAATGCTACATCCCCAGTCTGATACCACAGACTAGACCAAGGTTCTCCTGCTATGTACTCCACTGTTCCTTCTCTCTACCACCACACAACAATGAGTAATGATGAATTTGACAACAGCCAATTCAGGCCTGTCTTTTCGAACAGACTGACCAAGGCCCTCTACAGTGTAGGCACAACACTTGACTAGAGATACAGTTCTTTTCAAGTATGGCTGAAGCCAGCCTGTGCAGGAACCTCACACAGGAGCTGTACTAACTGCTGGGTATATATGAATTGGAGTCCAGTGTTTGCGCGTTTGACAAATTAGACACCAGAAGGGACAGAGAGTCACATTTCCCCCCAAACAAACTGACTGTCCTCCTTTCTTGAATAAACTATACATTAAGACTTTGTTCCTAAATCCCTGGTGCGTGGCTGGGTCCAGAGGGCGGAGTGACTTGCTTTCTCCTCTGCAGAGCTGGGGGGCTCACTTTGTCCTCTTCCCACTAGCTGTAAAAATTGGCCTAGTCTATTTATTTATTGGTGAGTGTACTGGTTGAGGTCAGAGATCAATGCTGAGTGTCTTTCTTTATTGTCCTGAACCCTTTTATTGGTGTATATATGGGAGGGTGTCTTTATTGATTACTTTCCACCTTATTTTTCAAAGCAAGGTCTCTTGCTGAATCTACAACTCATGGATTTGGTTAGTTTAGCTAGCAAGCTTGCTTCAAGGAGCCCATCTCCACTATCTGCACCCTGAGTTTAAAAGTGGTTCACTAAGACCTCCTGGATTTTATGTGGGTGCTGGGGATAGAAACTCTGGCCCTTACATTTGTGAACAAGCACTTTAATCAGTTGAACCACCTCTCCAACCTGCTGTGGGATGGTCTTTCTGTACACTGTGAATATGTTTTATTACCACTGGTTAATAAAGAAGCTGCTTTGGCCTATAGCAAGACAGAATAAAGCCAAGCAGGAATCCAAGCAGGAAATCCAATCCAACAGGACAAAGAAGCATGGAGCCAGGGGCAGATGCCAGCTAGCTGTCCAAGGAGCAACATGCCAGCAGACCAGTAAAATCATGGCCATGTGGTAATACACAGATTAATAGAAATTAGTTAATTTAAATCTAAGAGCTAGCCAGTAATAAGCCTGAGCCATCGGCCAAACATTTATAATTAATATTAAGTCTCTGAGTGATTATTTGGAAACAGCTATGGGACTGGGCAGGACAGAAAAAAGCCTCCATTTACAATTGGTGCCCAATGTGGGGCCCATACAGACACATAAAACCTAAGAAAGCTTTAAAAAGGTTCTAATGCATAGAAAGGGAGCCACACTGGGCTTCCTAGTCTCTCATGCCAGCCATAGTGCCCAAGAAATAATAAAGTCCTTAGAAAAGGAGTAAAGTAATATTTTAAAAAGCCACACAAAGATGGAGAATACACAGAGAGTCTATATATTCTTGTGTTGTCTTTGGGTTTTTTTTTTTTTAGCTGCTATGAGACATTTGATTGTAGAGGCTGCTAGACTAAACCAATTTGTATATTTTGGAAATATCTTGATTCCAAGGTTGTAGTTAGAAGATATGTTACTTTGGAAAAGATGTTCTGCTTTTTAAACAAAAGGAAATAAGAGACTATGGATTAAGAAAAATCAGATTGGGGCCGGGCAATGGTGGTGCACACCTTTAATCCCAGCACTTGGGAGGCAGAGTCAGGTGGATCTCTGTGAGTTCGAGGCCAGACTGGTCTACAGACAGTCCAGGACAGGCACCAAAACTACACAGAGAAACCCTGCCTCGGAAAAACCAAAAAAAAGAAAGAAAGAAAGATCATATTTGATCAAGGAAGACCCCCTGAAATCCTAACTACAGACAGGAGAAAATAAACCTAAAGTAACTATAAGACACATAACATATATTTTACCTACCCAAACATAAAACAAAAAATTATCTTTGTACAATGCAGAGTTTATATTTGCATTGATGCAGATATGTATGTTACCTTTAAAAGTTTATATATTTTCAGAACAAGGGGACCAGACACCAATAAAAATGGATGGCCCAGATGATTTAATGTTTAAATACACCTCTGTTACAGTTTCCTCTGAGTTCTGCATCCAAAACAGCTTTAAAGATGCTGGCCGAGATGGACCAGATCACAAAATACCCCAGTCAGGATTTGATCATATTTCTGAATTTTCTTAGGGTCCCCATAAGATTACCAGTACCCCCAATCAGCAGGAAGTAGTCTAGAGAATTATGCCCAAATTCCCAAAATATTGTTTATGAATGTTTGTTTTCATTTAATGGGGGTGAAGTTGGTTATAAATAGTTAATGGTCATAGTCAATCCCTTTGTAAAGAAGAAAGGGGCATATGATATAGAAATGATGGGGAAAAGGGTAGATTATTATGAAAAGAAGGGTAGATTATTGAATCTACTTAAATCCAAAAAACAACTGTTAATCTTAAAATATTTTACATTGGTATGGATTTTAGTTTACTGATACAAATTTAATATCAATTTTGTTATACTGTATATTTCTAGTCTTATTTAAGGTATTATGTTTATACAGCTCATTTAAAAATGTAATGTATAACTAAAAAATACAGATTAATAGTTAGTCATAGTCAAACTTATAGCCATAATAGTTAGATTTTCTAGGTATACAAAGATATATTTCAATTAGATAGGTAATCTTCAAACACTTCAAAGACCTACATAATATGGCATTTAAGATGTTTTAAGAACTTACACTTTTCTCAACAGCGAGACACGTTACTTCAAAGAGGATGATGGACATCGAAGAAAACCCTTGTGGAGTTTACTTTCAATGTGGCAAGGCTAGCCACTTGGGCAAGAAATTGCTCTTGCCTGGACTGCTTGACAGTATGCTATATAAACTGGACATGCAGGACCCACAGGAAAGTGACCACTAAACTTTGCCAAAACAAGGTGGGATGGTCCTTCAGGTTCCTGCTTCACAGAAGAAATTACTAGACACTCTATAGGATACAGAGAAGTGACTGATGAACTTTTGCCAAAATAGGTGGGACAGTCCTTCAAATTTCCTGCTTCACTGAAAAGTCTGCCAGATACTCTTAGGCCTATAGGCTGAAGATAGATGCTCCAATGTTACAGAAGAACTTTGGGTGACCGTCCAGGCAGCCAGATGTCTCTGTCATTTCTAGAGTTTTGGAAGCTGCCTGCAATGCACTTCCTGTTTACTGAGGTAATATTATATCCTTCTGGGGTGTTTGATGGAGCTGAAGACTAGATAGTTACAATTACCATTTTCCTTCATTATGATAAAAGGTAAATTAGATATGAAACTTTATACTCACAAAGATAGGATAGATGATAGAGTATTTTCCTGAATTTTGTCAAATAAAAATAGACTAGATATTATAACTGATTCTTACTTGATAACTCTTTTTGTTGTATATAATTTTACTATGTTAAGGTTAAAACCTTCCTTTTAATTAGACAGAAAGGGGGAAAATCTGTGGGATGGTCTTTCTGTACACTGTGAATATGTTTTATTACCATTGGTTTTATTACCACTGCTTTGGCCTACAGCAAGGCAGGATAGAGCCATGCAGGAAATCCAGGCAGAGATACAGGGAAAAGAAGGGCAGAGCCAGGGGTAGACGCCAGCCAGCTGGCTGCCCAAGGAGCAGACCTGTAACACCACGGCCACATGGCAATACATAGATTAATAGAAATGGGTTAATTTAAATGTAAGAGTTAGCTAGTAATAAGTTTGAGCCATTGGTCAAACATTTATAATTAATACTAAGCTTCTGATGATAATTTGGAAACAGCTATGGGACCAGGTGGGACAGAAAAAAGCCTCTGTTTATATCAATCCATCCACCTTATTTTGAGACAGTCTTACACTGAACCTGTTTGGCTACACTGAATGGCCTCTAAGCCTCAGGGACCCTCCTAGCTCTCCTTCTCCAGCTCTCAGATTACTGGCATGCTGTAGTTTTTGGCTTCTTTTAAGTGGTTGATGTGGATCCTAACTCAGGTCCTCACATTTGCAGGCAAACACTTTATCCATTGAGCTATTTCCTCAGCCCCTGGTTAATCTCTTTATTCCTTTGTTAGTTCTTGTCTCAAATCTGAAGCAGAAAGTGTTAGCATGTGAAGGTAATCTCACAGCACTCTCTTTCCAGTGATAACTTCTGAAAGAACTATGGACCTATCAAGAGAGAGAAACAGGAACTCCCTGCTATTTAGTAAATGACACAGCAAGTGTTTCCATGCTCAGCCTCAGATGAAGACCAGAAAAACTGAGTGAGGTAGACGCTGTTATCCCCACTACACAGATGAGAAAACTGAGACTTAGGCCTCCATCTTATAGACAATCCAGTGGTGGGCAGAAGCCAGAGTCAAGCCTGGGTCTGTTCTACCCACAGACTGTGTTAGCCTGTTAATTTTCACTGCTGCCAGGATCTCTTAGGGCAGCAAATTGCACTTGTCTGTGACACTGGCTTACTGTCTCCCAACCTAATACATCTCCATTACTGCTTCCTCTCATTCCCTGCTTTTCTATTTCTTTCTTGAGAATATGGTTGGACCTTGACCTCAGTTGGGTTTAATTGCGTCTTCTGCATCCCATTTTCCCCACAAAGCTCTTGGTTCTCTGTGGGGGAGTGTAGGGCTATACTAGTTATTCGGAGCTCTATGGTGGTACAGGTGATGACCCTGGAGATCCTGATCTCTGTTTCCTCCATCTCTCCTGACAACTCACGGGCTACATGTAAGTCAGAATGTTAGACGCAAGTGTCCTAATTCTAGCCAGCTTTTTGTCAGACAAAAGGATCAGTTTTCATTATGTGAATGCTTATTTCACTATGCCATAATGATTCTAGTGAGTATCCTATGAAAAAGTCTCAAATTCTTAGAATGCTATTCTTGGAATGAAAAATATAACTAAAAAACCAAAACCAAAAGATTCCTACTTTCACTAGCTACTAAAGAATGTCCAGGAAGGGTTCAGTATGTCCACATGTACGTCAGCCTTTTTCCAAGACAGAAACACACAGTAGCCAAGATGCTTGCACTTTCCTACCCTTCTACTCATTTGCAAAATCCACTTGCTCCAATCCCTCTCCCTCCCCTTTTTTTGGTCCAGAATAAGTAAAATTGTCTTTGTTTTTTCTATAAAACAATTCAGCTTTAACACTACAAAACACACACACACACACACACACACACACACACACACACACACACACACACACACACACAAGCTAGAAAAATCTTATCCAAACTCAAACTGGATCTGAGCTCAAAGTGACATATTAGTAGGTAGCCATTCAATAAGAAGATTAATTCTAACCAAATATATGCAATATATGTATGCTTTGGGGGAGTATTTTTAAAGCAGCCCCCCCTCCAAACTCCTGGCAGTTCAGGATTAAAGGTCAGATTTAAACCATCACCATGCTTCACAATGCAATCTGTGCAGTGCTGCGTAATGAAATGGTTCAGTAAAGGTGCTTGTGAAAATTCTTTTAATTAGGTCTAAGACTTTTCAGTTGTCAACGTGAATAAACCAAGAAGCATTCTCTTGCAAACAGAACACACAAAATAAAATGTAAGTTACCTTTGAAAAAGCAGAGGTGCTTTCAAAGGGAAAGTTAGACACTTGTTTTTTTTAAACAACATAATCTCTACCACTTTTTAAAACGACCAACATTAACAACAAACAGACTAGGAAACAAAAGCAAAGGGGGACTCAGATTTCTCATGATCCAGGGCACTACTGCTCAGCCCTAATGAAAAGTACTTAGAAGAAGACCCAGTTGACTACAAATGTTTGTCAAAAGACTGATGACTTTCTTCAAAAGCAAAATCTGCCTTACCAGTTCACTTTAATGACTGTAATACATAAGCCTATCTCTGGAGACCAGTGAATGTGCCACAACAGTACCTGCAAACTAAGTGACCCACTAAGACCATGCCTTAGTTCATTCCCACCCTTGTGTTGTAAGGCCCAAAGATGAGCTATCACTACAGGAGCATCCCTAAAACGTGATTTTCACTTTTTTTTTTTTTTTTTTTAAAGAATTGTTACACGGATCAAACATCAAGACTTTCAAAGCCCCTAGAGTGGTGCCTGGCATATAGTAGGTGCCTAATAGATAGTGGTTTTATTCTACATTAGCCCAACTCCAAAGTCAAAATTACCCAAGCCCCAATTTTAGCATCAAAAAAGAATAATAGGTTCACAATGAACATTTTCTAGGGCATCAATTACTGGAATGTCACTCATTATGCTGGGCTTAGTGGATTTATTTAGTGACCCAAACTCAGTGTGTATTTGGGATTTAATGAAGTGCTTGGTGTTTACCAAGATAAAAGCAGAGTTTGTCTCATCAATAAGACAGGGCTGAAGGGATATAGATTTCCATGCTTAGGAAGGCAGTCAGGCCAGATCCATGGTGGTTCACATGGGTATATCCACAGAGTGAGATATCTCCCAAGGGGATCTGGGCATCTCTACCTCCTCAGAGGAAGGAAGAAAACAGGAAGTGGGGTGGGGGTGGGAAGTGTGTGTAATAGATGTGTTTCACAGTGTCCCTGCTGTGATGAACAACTTGATCCACTTACAGTTCCAAACACATGATGCATAAAAGAGCTGACAGAAATTCAATTCTTGCAAAGAAAAGCATCTGCTCTCTAGTGGGAACAGCCAAATATTAAGCAGTTTTAAGGCAGGGCGAAGACCTGGAGGAGCACACTTCATTATCTACATAGCACAAGTAAGGAACGCAGAGGATTACAAAGCAAGCAGAGGAACCAGCATTCCAAGCATTAATTACCCGGGGTAAAATGATTCAAGTTAAATCTTTGTTTCAACAAATATTAAACCCAGCTGTGTTTATGTAGCAGTTGTGAAGAAGGAGGAAAAAAAAAAGAAAGAAATCCATGTACAATATCTGTGAGCTCTGCCAGTTAATTGAATTCGCTGGCAGCACTTCCTCCATGGTGAGCCAAACATCCTCAAAGATAAAATGTAGCTTTAAACAGACCTGGGGAAAACGGAATCAAGAAATTTCAACCAATAAAACACAACTCTTTACTAGTATAAAAGTGAAGTAAAATTCAGTAATGAAAGGAAGGAAGTCTCTTAAACATTTACTGCATTCCAAAGCTCAGAGTTGTGGTTTACTGCTAAGGGCTCTTCTGATGTCCTACAGTGCTCCTGCCCCGGCGTCTTTAATGAAGCCCCATAAAGCCTTCGATTGTTGACAAATCATATACACACACCCTGGCCAAGGTGTGCTGGGTCATGATGCTCCTTTGCTTCCTGCTTGGAATGCATAAATGGAGTGGACACTGGTGGTGGGCAGCCCAGTGCAGAACAAAGACAATTCCTTAAAATCTGAAAGGATGAAGGACTACATGCTGGACAGAGGTTACACCATGCATGCAACTGTCTCCCACACTCAAGTTATGTATTTGTTGATGTAGGACAGAGGGAAGCTTTGGTCAGATTTTGGGAAGCTGAGAAACAGTAAAAAGCAGGATCCCCTTAGGACTGGGACACATCATAGCGTGGAACTTGGCATACCACTGGCTTTTTAGTTCATTTCCCACTGACCCCATTTCAAGTCCAAACTTGTGCTTTTGACCAAACCTACTGTTGGTCCTTCCTCTGCTTCTGGGGTTCACCTTTTGTCCTTCCTACATGTCTCTTCTGACTGTGTTGGACTGTTGCAGGAGGAAGTTTCTCGGTCCTGCCCAGGCCCATGGTCTGGACAAATCTCTCCCACCCACAGTCCCACAGCTGCTAATAAAATAATTACTCAGAGGCTTATATATTAATTACAAGCTGTTTGGTCTATGGCTCAGGTTTCTTAATAGCTAGCTTTTTTTTTTCTATTTTATTTTATTTTTAACATAAAAACAGGTTATAATTCAAAAGTCCAGAGTTATTTTAAACAGTAAAATATTTTCTCTGTAGAAAATAGTAAAAATGGTAACATTTCCTAATAAGCCCTTTTAAGCCAAATGATAGCTGAATTATACATATAAATATTGATTAGATTCTGGGATACAGAAGAAACCTATCTTCATTTGTTCAGAGAACTATATTTTACTTAAGTTGTGTAAGTGGGATTCCTATTCATCTTCCCCTTCTCTGTTTGATTTACGACAGACATTTTTCTATAGACTAATTCATAATCTAAAAAGATTTTAGTCTCCCCTCCTGAAAGTACAGCCAGCATTTTCTTTCATTAGCTTGATACAGTACAAATTCTTATCCTAATAGTGAAATGTTTCACTAAAGCTTGCCCGGTGATTGGGCAAAATCAAAACTTATTATAAGCCACAGTCATCCTTACTAAACAAGTGAAGGACCTGTATGATAAGAACTTTAAGTCTCTAAAGAAAGAAGTTGAAGAAGATATTAGAAAATGGAAAGATCTCCCATGCTCATGGATAGGCAGGATTAACATAGTAAAAATGGCAATCTTACCAAAAGCAACCTACAGATTCAATGCAATCCCCATCAAAATCTCAACACAATTCTTCACAGACTTGGAAGGAACAATACTCAACTTCATATGGAAAAACAAAAAACCCAGGATAGCTAAAAGAATCCTGCCTGCCTCTAAGCTTATTTATTAACCAATGGTAGCAACACATATTCACAGCGTACAGAAAGCCCATCCACAGCAGACTGTGATGCTCTTCCCTCGCTCATCTTGCTCATGGATAGCTCCAGCACTCAGCCCCATCTTCCAGTTAACCTCGCCTTCTGCTGGCAGGATGGTGACTGCTTCTTACTTGTTTTTAGGTACCTGTGTGTGTGTCCAGTACACTGATCACACACCCAAAAACCTTTGGCTGAACAAATAAAGGATGAAAATGTCCATTCCTAAACTGGCCACAGATCTACCCACTGGTGATGCTTTGACTAGACATGCCTGGGGCTCCTGTGGACAGAGGCAAAGCTGCTGGTATAAAATGAAAGTGGGCAGGATGCTGACAAGAGATGAGGCAGGAGAGGTCAGCAGATTAGACTCGAAAGAGCTATATGTAGCCCTTTAATTTCACACACAGAAAAATGAGACACCATCATAGGACTGTGAATCAGGGAGTGGTACTTGTGTGCTGGAGTATGCCATGTTTGACAACATGGAGAGTGGGATGCAACTGGAGAAGTAGGGATAAAACAAGCTACCCAGCTATCCGCTAGCTTACACCAACCAACTTGTGACCTCATGGAAAAGAGTGGCATCTTAATTGTAAAACCTGGACCACAGTTGGTGCCCATTAAATGCCTGCTGCTAAATCAGTAAATGTCCACAAATATATGCAAACATAGCTAAGAGATCAGATCTGAAGGAGGACCCTGTAACACATGTTTTGCATGTGCATGGCTGGGATCATCCACAGAATGGAGCTCTTAGCACATCTCCAAGGGCTGGAGGGATCTCAGTTTCTAGAGGGACATGGCATTAAGTGACTCCAGGAAGACTTGAGATAAACATGAAATCTGTAAGCTGGCTTTAGATCAATAAGGATGAAATATTCTTGCTATATTTCTCCTCCCAAGTTCATAGCCAGGGAACAATGCAATACTGTCAGTCAAACAGTATATATTGAAAGTTTCATTGAAACTAGCAAAGTAGGAGGCATTAACCGTGTCAGCCTCCCTGTCCCTTTTCACATAAGGGTAGAGAAACTAACAGAGCCACAATTATCAACTCACAAATAAATGGTCAGCAGCTACAGAAAATCAAGAGCCACCCTGCTCCAAAGTTACCCTTTGCTCAATTTCATAAAACATAAGGACTCAGCTGGCCCAAAAACTCAATACTGGAACCCTTTCTAAATTAATTTCTAAGGTCTCTTCTCTTTAACTTTATGAAGTCAAAACTTATGGTAAGAGAATGTGTGCATTTTGTAAGGGTAGTCTGATGAGTTTTGACAGTTTATGCACCTCACCAAGATCAGGGACAGGCCACTTCCTCACCCCACTAGCTGCCCCTGAGGTGTTTCTACCCAGGCTACCTTGTCTAGGCCATCTCTCTCTCTCCTCTACAATGTTCATGAATAAAACAATGTCTATCTTCTTGACTCTGGTTTCTTTTCACTCAGTATACGACATTTAAGAGGCATTCACATGTTTTGTGAATACTGAGTTTGTTATAAAGAAATAAAGGCTACAACACTTTATCTATGTAAATCCCACATTCAGGCTGTAATTACACTCATGAAAAAGCCTGCTGGATGCTTGCTTTTCCTTCTCTTAGATGAGCAACTAGGAGTGAAGCTGCCTGGTATCTTGTGGTAGGTCTGTGTTAACTTCCTAGAAAACCATTAACTGTTTTCCTATGCTCATGAGCTGTGATAACAGTTCTAGGCAAGCTGCTCCACATCGCAGATAATACTTCTGGTGCCAGGCCTGGAGAGATGGCTCAGTAGCACTGGCTACTCAAGAGCACTGGGTGCTCTTGGAGAGGACCTGTGTTTGGTTCCTGGCATCCACATGGCAGCTCATACCTGTGTGTAACTCCAGTTCTAGGGTATTCAATGCCCTCTTCTGGTCTTTGAAGACATACATGCAGGTAAAATACCCATACAAATAAAATAAAAATGAACCTAAAAACTAATTTAAAAAATACTTGTGGTGTCAGTCCTTAAAGTCAGCCTTACTGGGGTGTGACATACATGTTACAACTTATCACTTTTAGTAAATAGTTCTACAATTTGTGTGTATGTGTACTTGTGAGTGGGTGTGCACAAACTTTGAGCACAAGACAGTGGTCAACCTAGAGTGCTGTTCCTCAGAAGTCTACCTTTTTTGTGTATGTGTGCTTCATGAGACAGTCTCACTGAGTAGCTCTGGCTGGCCTGGATTTCACAGATATCCGCCTCCACCACCACGCCTGGCCTACCTTGTTCTCTAATAGGGTCTCTCTGGGACCTGGGGCTTGCTGATTAGGCTATGCTGGCTGGGCAGTAAGCCCCAGAGACCCTACCTCTTCACTGTTGGGATTCCAAGTGTGAGCTGCTACACCTGGGTTTTAAATTGGGTTCAAGGGGCTGCACTCAGGAACTCATGCTCGAGTGACAAGGACTTTACCAACTGAGCTAGCTCCCTAGCTCCTAGATCTATACAGCTTTTAAAGAAACAAATACTCACAAGTCTACCATGACAATCAAGATACAGAACAACTACATCCCTTTCATATTTCCTTTTGGCAATAAAGTCCTGGAAATCTCCTCATCTGATGTCTACCTCTAACTACCTCTAACTGGGTCTATATCAGAATGTATTACTAGTAGATCCTTTCACTAACCATAAAATAGTGGTGATATCTATTTTGTTGGGTAAATCAGTAGTTTCTTTTGATTGCTGAGTAGGATTCCATTTTATGAGCATACATTACTTGGTTATATGTTTGTATGATGATGGACATAGGGATCTTTTTTTTTTAATTGGGGTAATTATGAACAAAGCTGCTTAAAGTATTCACTCATCTGTGTGTATACAAGTTTTCATTTTCTTCAACAGATACCTAGTAGTGTGTGGTCACAGAGTAAACATGTGTACAAGATGTAGAGTTACAAGCTTTTAGTTTAGCATACCAATGGGTACATAGTCATCCATCACTGTGGTATTAATTTGTACCCTCCACCTAATGATGCTACATATCTTTTCATGTACTTGTTGGCTAAGTGAACATTTTTGTGATGTTCTTCTTGCATCTTTTGTACACTTGAATTATTGGGCTCTCATATTACTGAGTCTTAGTGTTTCTTCACATATTTTGGACAGGACTCTTTCTTTAAAATTTTAAATTACATTTGTTTATTTTGTGTGTGTGTTGGGGCAGAGTGGTCACACATGTCACAATGTATGTGTGAGGTCAGAGGACAACTTGCAGGAACCAGTTTTCTCCTTCCACCATGTGGGTCTCTGGACAGGCTTAGGTTGGTAGGTTTGGCAGCAATCGCTTTTATCTATTGAGCAAACTCGCCTGCCCCAAAGCTTTTTTCTTTAAAGACAAAACTGAGAATATTTTCTATGCCTATAGTTTGTCTCTTGATTAAATGCCAGTATTTGTTGGAGGTAAGCATTTATCATCTTGAGGTCGACCTCATGATTTTCTCTTTTATGATGCTTGCCTTTTGTGAGCTAGCTAAGAAATCTTTGCCCACCTCACATTCATTTAGACTTTCATGCCTTCTTCTGCTTGCTTTGCCACTCTAGCTTCATCCACTGTGAGCTAGTATCTGCATGAGGTGAAAGTCAAGGTCCTTTTTTCCATAAAGACACCAGCTGTTTCAGCACATTTATTTGGGGGAAAGAGAACCCAGTCAAGACCAAGCTCCTGCTCATGGGAAGGTCTCCTTCTGAATTCTTCCTGAGTTTATGAGCTGTCTTGGTATGTCACTTTGTTCTAAGTCTCACAGGCAGGTAATGAAAGTCTTACAGCTTTAGCTTTCTTTTCAAAACTGTCTTGGCTACTCTAGTTCTTTAGCATATTCACATATATACATTTTAGAATTAGCTTGTCAAGTTTTCCAAAAAAAAAAAAAAAAGCCATCTGGAATTTGGGTTGGGATTATATTGAATCTATAGATCAATTTAGGCAAATTAACATCTTAAAAATATTGAGTAAAAAATATTGAGTCTTCCAATCCAAAACATGGAATAGCTCTCCATTTATTTAGGTCTTTCAAAAAATTTTTTCTCAAATGTTTTATAGCTTGCAGCATACATTTTTTTGTTGTTGTTAAATGTATTTTGTATTTTGCATGCTATTTTAAATGGCACTCTAAAAATCTCATTTTCAATTGCTCATTTCAAGTATATAGGAAAATATTTGAATTTTGTGTAGTGACATTTTCCTGTGTCCCTCCTAAATCCATTTTTGAGACTCCTTAAGATTTTCCATATACAAGATCATGTTGTCTGAGTAACAACATTTACTTACTTCATTGTGCGTATGTATAGGCCGAGGGTTGATATCCAGTATCTTCCTCAATTACTCTGGACGTTATTTCTTTTAAGCCAGAGTTTCTCACTGAACCTGAGGCTCATTCAATAAGGCAGGCCAGCCAACGTGCTCTAGGGATCTGCCTGGCCCTAGCCTTCCCTCAGCCCTGGGGTTAGAGATATACTCATTGGCATCTGGGCTTTTAACATGGGTGCTGGGGATCAAACTCAGGTTCTCATGCTTGTGCAATGGGTACTGTGCCAAATGAGTCATCCCTCCAGCCCCTACTTACTTTTCTAATCTTCAGAGATTTCCTTCCTTCATTTCTTGTCTTAGTTAGCTAGCTTGAACCTTCAGTTTTCCCATGAGGCATCATGTGAATAGTCCTTCCTACATGGTCCTCTTGCCGTGAGGATTCCCAGTTGCTAAGAGCTTCCTTATGAATGGGTCTTGAATTTTTCCTAAATACATGTGCTTTTTGCAACTCTCTTGATCTAGTTTTCTCTTCTAGCTTTTTGACTGGGTAGATACTCAAATTGATTTTCAAACTGTATTAAATTGATCACTGTGTTTTATTTTTTTATTTACTAGATTCAATTTATTAATAGTTTGTTTAAAATTTCATATCTTTATTTATAAGGCATGTCAGACTATAGTTTCATTTTATAAATTTTTTTGTTTGTTTTATTTTGATCTCAGGGTAATGCTGACTTCATGAAATAAAATTGAAGGTTGTCCTTTTTACCTCAATGTTCTGAAAAACTTTATATATAATTATATTTGTCTTCAAAAGTTTTGATCACACATGCACTTGTTTTTAAACAGAATAATAACATTTACATCTTTTATTCTCAAGTCACTTTCTGGATTTATATATTTGAAGGAATTTGTGCATTTTATCTAAATTGCCAAAATTATAAGCATAAATATAGTCCTAATAACTTTATTGTTTTCTTTTTAAAAATAAGCATTTATTTTGGAATTTTGCAGATTACACAAAGTTGTGAAATAGTACAAATACCCATTATCTGTTTCATCAGCTTTCCCCTTGATGTTTCTTATATTGTCACTGAAAGTTCATCCCAACAGGAGTCCAGTGCTGGTACACTGCTCCAAGCTAAGCTCTCAGCCACTGTGATTCCTGTGTTTCTCCCACTACTGTTCCTTTCTCTCTCAGGATTCCATCCTACACTCCACTGTCATGCTTCCATCTCCTCTGCTGAATTAACTGTTTCTCAGTCTTTGTCTTTTATGGCACTGATACACACTGATCAGGTATTTTGTAGAATGTTCCAAAATTTAAGTATGTACATATTTTTTTTCATAATTAGAATACACTTTGGAAAGAGCAAGAATCTTTTCCATCACATTACATCAGGTCACATGACAACCACACAACACCACTGTGATGTTAAACCTGAAGCCTGGGTGTTTCTTCATGAAGCTTAGTATGGTTTTCTTTACAATCCTATTTTTAATTAATTTTTAGGTTTGCATATAGTACATGGGCTTCACTATGACATTTTTACATGCTGTTTTTATCCTTCCTGCCCATGGCCCTTCCCATCCACATGACCCCTCTTGCTGGGTCCCTTCCTCCCCTCAATAGCCCTCCCTTTGTTTTCATGTCATATTTCTCTTATTATCTTCTGGGCAAACTATTTTTTAGAAGCAAATCACTCAAGAATACCCTCCTGGAAAGAAGAGCATCGTCAGATAGTCTTTTACTTTCCTCTGTATGGAAGACTGGTCTCTTCTCACCAACTCTCTTTTGATTAGTGACTACATGGTATATATTTTTCATTCTTTTGCTTAAACATTTTTTTAAAATTTTATTTATGTGGCATGTCTGTCTGTGTGAGTGTATGTACACACTTGTGTGTATGGGTACTCATACAGGCCAGAAGAGGGCACTGGATCCCTTGGTGCTGGAGTTACAGATGTTTGTGAGCCACCTGATATGGGTGATGGTGCTGTGATCCAAACTCTGGTTTTCATGATTGAGTTGCAAGCTCTCTTAACTGCTAAACCATCTCTCCCAGCACCATTCTTTCTATTTTTAATCTTAATGTCTAAAGAGAAATTCATGGGGATGGGGAAATGGCTCAATAAGCAAGCACGATGACGTAAGTTTGGATACCCAGCACCTACCTAAAAGTCAGGTGTGGCAACAGACATCTGTAACCGCAGTCCTGGGACTGAAGCAGAGAATAGTGATTCTCTAGAGTTCATTGGCCAGCCAGTCTAGCTGAATCAGTGAGCTTAAGGTTCAGTGACAGCCCTGTCTCAAAAAAATGAGAGAAAGAGAAAGGGCTAGAGAAAGAGTTCAGCAGTTAAAAGCTGCTGCTGGCTGCTCTCCCAGAGGACCTGGATTTGATTCCTAGCACCCATATGGTGACTTAACAACTGTCCACAACTCTAGTTCCAGGGGACCCAACACCTCTTCTGGCCTCTTTGGGAACTGCAGCACATGTTATATAGACATACATGCAGGTAAAACACCCACACACATTTAAAAAAAAAACCTTTAAAAAAAAGGTGGAAAGTCACTGAGGAAAGATAATCCACCAGCCTCCATGTGCATGCACATATAACTAGCACATATACAAACAAATATACACACCACATACACACAGTGGAACTTATATAGGTAGTGTACAACCAGAAGTAATTAACTATTTAAATGGAATATTTAGATGTGTGATGTGGTTCTAATCTGGAGTGTCATTCATACACTCATGTTTAGAGGACTTGCACACACACCCAACTCCAGGGACCAAGTTTATTTACCTTATTTATGTTTATACTGATTTTCCTCTTGTTACAGGAGACATGCCTGATTCTCAATGTATTTTGTACTTTTAAAGCAGCTTGCTTGCTAGTGCATGCTTGCACTGCCAGCACTCAGGAGGCTGAAGCAGGAGAATCCCAAATTCAAGATCTGCCTGGCTATGTAGCAAGATACTGTATGAGAAAATATAAATAACCTGTCAACTGCCTGTGGCTAATGAAATCTTGGAGAACCTACAACTGCCACTGTACTAAACCAGCACAATCTCTAACCTCACTCTAAATAGTTATACTTATCCCACAGAGAAGTGAAGTTCTCACCTCTCATCAAAGAGTCTTTTCTTTGCAACACACAGAGACCATTATAGAAAACTACAACCAATCCAAATGCAGAGTTATGGAACACAGTCCCAACTGATAAATCTATAATACAACTCCTGCACCTAAGACTCAGGGATCATCACAGAAGACAGAGTGTGAAGACTGTAAGAGCCAAAGAGTCAGAGAGTTTGCTGTGAGAGTGTGTCTCCTAGAAATATCAGAGAAGCTATACCTGTGAAGTCTCACCAATATGGCTGCCTAAACATGATCTGGACAAAAATGACACCAACAGATATGCTAAAGTGAGAGGAGGAAACCTTATGAGGCCTTAAACCTAGACAAAGCACTCCAGGCAACTGAGGAATGCTGAGAGAGGAGAAACAGTTGTCCTCTGGGGAGAGGACACTGACTCAGTGGTTAATTCAGTAATACCAAATGGCCAGCCCTGAAAACATCCATACATGTAACAGCATACGGACCAAGCACGATGTATTATAAATTTACTGTACACAAAACACACACACACACACACACACACACACACACACACACACACACACACAAATGAAAGCAAAAGAAAATTTGAAAGAAAGCAGGGGAGATATATAAAAGGGGTTAGAGGGAAGAAAGGGGAGGGAGGAATGATGTAATTATAATTTTAAAAAGTCTATAACAAACTACAAGTATATGAATGACTAAATAGACAAAGCATGCTGACATTGATGCTGTGTTGTTTAGGGCTGGATTTTGTCCTTCTTTCTTAAGTAGGGTTAAATGTTATTTTGACAGGAGATTAAATTTTCCCCTTTTTCCAGGAAGCTAAATTTCTGGGAAATCAGGTCGAACCTTTGAAGGCTTTATAAACAGGTTTGTTTAAGACTTTTAAGTGAAGTTTATACACACACGTTAAGCAAGGACTCACATTATTTTTAAAACTGTGTTCAGTGTGATGAATCCTTCCCCTGTGACTGTCACCCGCTCCTCTACTTCCCCTGTGACTGTCACCCGCTCCTCTACTTCCCCTGTGACTGTCACCCGCTCCTCTACTTCCCCTGTGACTGTCACCCGCTCCTCTACTTCCCCTGTGACTGTCACCCGCTCCTCCACTTCCTCTGTGACTGTCACCCGCTCCTCTACTTCCCCTGTGACTGTCACCCGCTCCTCCACTTCCTCTGTGACTGTCACCCGCTCTACTTCCTCTGTGACTGTCACCCGCTCCTCTACTTCCTCTGTGACTGTCACCCGCTCCTCTACTTCCCCTGTGACTGTCACCCGCTCCTCTACTTCCTCTGTGACTGTCACCCGCTCCTCTACTTCCCCTGTGACTGTCACCCGCTCCTCTACTTCCTCTGTGACTGTCACCCGCTCCTCTACTTCCTCTGTGACTGTCACCCGCTCCTCTACTTCCCCTGTGACTGTCACCCGCTCCTCTACTTCCCCTGTGACTGTCACCTGCTGCCTGCTCCTCTGAAGCTTGCCCTTCTCACTTTGTTGGGAAGAGAAAAAAACATATTTTGAAGAGCTGAATTAGATCGGACTAAGTCTTGGCCTCTCAAGGGCACAAATGATCATCCCCAGAGAGTCACAATGACCTGCGCTTGCTGCTCAGAGCCTGAGACTGCCAGGTCTACTCAAGCTCTCATCTTGCAGAGCTCACTGGGCATCGTACCATTCACAAGGGCAGATTGGTGTGTAACAGGTCTGTTACATATTCTGCAACTCTTGCTCAGAAAGTGCCCCCTGCATGACAGTCTCACCCAAAACTTTCAATTATTTTCCCCTTAAACGGTGCTTATCAGATTTTCCTTTTATTAAAAAAATCTTTAAAAAAAATCATTAGTCTCCCCTGCACCCCCACCTTTAACCGTATGGTCTTATGCAGTTCAGGCTAGCTTCAAACTTGCTATGTAGTTGAAGATATCTTGAACTTCTGGCCCTCCTGGGACTAGAGACATATTTCACCACTTCTAGTTTATATGGTGCTGGGGATTGAACACAGGGCTCTGATCATAGTCGGCAAAAACTCTACCAACCGAGTTACATCCTCAGCCCCTATCCTCAGGACTGGGATTAAGAGCCTGGAGTAGGTTATGTCAAAGAAGATGTGGACTGGGAAAATGCTTAAGAGCTCTATTAGGAGCTTTGGCAAAAAATATTGTCAGGTCAACTGTGGACACGTTGATACACTGAGAATAGCCTGTGCCAAATGCAGGAATGTTGAACAGGACAGGATTTTCCACTTGTGAGACTCTGAAGCTCAGGTAACATTATAGAATCCAATCTCTGATTTCCTTTGTATGCACAAGTACCTTTGTGGCCCTCCCTCCCCAACTCTGCAATCCTGAATGAGATGAGGGTCCAAAGCTGGAAACTGCCATGTGGCCAGCATACAGAGGAATGCCCCACTTGCCTGTGCTGAGCACATCAGGACCTGGAGGATATGAGTGGTCCCCCTAAGGACCTACAACTCATTATTTTAATGTGTGTATCATTTGTGGAACATTGGCAACATGTAAGCATGTTGTCAGGTATCAGATGACTGTTTTCACATCTGCCATAATAATCCTAAGCACCTTCCTGGCAATTCTTTTTCAAGGTAGGAAACTGAGGCCAGAGAGAGAAAATAATTTACTCAAGTTACTTTCCTTCCTTAATAGCCACTTCATAAAAAGGCACTTTGCAATTTGCCATCTTCAGGAAACCTACGTAGTGAGGACATTTTTTTTTTTTTTTTTTTTTTTTTTTTTTGGTTTTTCGAGACAGGGTTTCTCTGTGTAGCTTTGTGCCTTTCCTGGAACTCACTTGGTAGTCCAGGCTGGCCTCGAACTCACAGAGATCCGCCTGGCTCTGCCTCCCGAGTGCTGGGATTAAAGGCGTGCGCCACCACCACCCGGCGTGAGGACATTTTTTTGATAACATCATTGAACAGTTACCTGTGACAACATTGAACCTGTTACCCTGTGACATATTAGGCCCTGTACCATACTGTCTCCCCACCTCACAGCACAAGCACTCAGGAGCCAGAAATCACACACATTACCCACCACATCATTTGGGAGGCTCTGGAGGTCATCAAAAGGGGTTTCCAGGGTGTTGGTGTCCACGTTCAAGATCACAACATCATCTAGGGCCATGTTTCTGACCTTCTGCAAGTAAAGAAAATACAGAGTCACTGGAACTGTCACCAGGACACAGGTTACTTCCCCTCGGCGTTCTTTAGAAAGAAGAACAGTACCCCTGGATAAAGGCTTACTCTACAGCCCCAGAAATACATGGCTCACTTCTGTTGCTCATTTAACTGCAAAAATTCTCCAACTTGCATGATCACCCTCCAAATCTCAAGAGTGAAAGCCATTCACAGAGGCTAGGTAACATGTCCTGGGTCAAATAGCTAAGAAATCTGCTGTCATTTTCCTTTATCTGTATCTATATATCTACATCCATCCATCCATCCATCCAACCATATCTATCTATCTATCTATCTATCTATCTATCTATCTGATATCGAAGATATTGCCTGACACTCTGACTCTAGCTTCTAGGACAGATCATGGTGCCTAAATAAACATTTCAAGGATCTTTCTAGCAGGAGGATAATCTGTTGGTCAGAGTCTCTCACAGTTAATAAAAACATGCCAGGAAACAGATTCCTAGAATCTTTCCATGTAATGGTCAGAGTCTCTAACTTCTGCTACTGACTTTTCGAGGGGTAGGGGACAGTCCCTAAACCTATGTCTCATTTTATAAGCATCTACTAAGTACTTTCCATTGGTGGAGTACCAAGGAGGTCCAACAAGACTCCTGACTAATGCATTTCCTCTCTACTGAAACCCACCATCCCATTAACTACAGCTTTATTTGCAGGCTGGGTGCAACTGAGAAGGTGCTGCTAATAACACAGCTGCTGAGCACTGTGTAGAACTGCATCTTAACAAGCACAAGCCCTATTTGCAGAGGAGCACACTGAGACTCAGAGTGGACTTCAGGACTTAGCAGCCTTGCTGCACCCCACAGGCTAAATCCTTGGGTGTACCACAACAAGGTTACACGAAGGTCAACCACAATCATTTCTCCACTAAGGCCACATACATTTCAGAGCTCACAATAGTCTGCCCCACTGGTATTTTCTTTTCCACCAGGAGCTAGAATGTGTGATGTTACCACCCATTTCAGAGACAAGAAATAAAGCCTCCATGAAGCGATGGAGTTGCTCAAGGTGGCACATTTAACTGTATGGCTTCATCTGTGAAACTGGAATAGATGTACCTCTCACTTCCTATCAGTTCCTCTAGTCCAGTGGTTCTCAATCTTCCCAACATTGTGACCCTTTAATACTGTTCCTCATGTTGTGGTGACCCCCCAACCATAAAATTATTTTCATTGCTACTTCAAAACTGTAATTTTGTTACTCTTATGAAGCATAATGTAAATACTGTTAGAGATTGAAGTTTGTCAAAGGAGTTATGGTCCACAGGTTGAGAATCAGTGCTCTAGGATGTTATGAAGATCAGAGGTCATATGTGACCAGGGCTAGGCACTCAGTAGTTCTTAATACATGGTGGTTATTACTATTACTTTTTAAATTTTTTAATCTTCTGGTTTTTTGAGGCAGGGTTTCTCTGTGTAGTCCTGGTTGTCCTAGAACTGACTCTGTAGACCAGGCTGCCCTCAAATCATTACTTTTTAATATGTGCTGTCAGGAAAGCTGCAGTGGCAATGGCCTCTTGGTGGTAACAGCTTGGCTCTCACTTCAAAGTCTGACGATTGTCATCAGAGGCAGAATTAGAGTGGTGATGAGGGATGCCAGGCTGCGGGTATTCAGCTGAGGACCACTGCAGCCCAGCATTTCTTGCCTTGCCTCATCCAACCCTCCCAATAGCTCCAAACAGAAGGGGCAGGAGGCAATGGCCACTGGAGAGCAGTCCTGGGGCTGAAAGGTCCTTTGAGCGGGTGTTGAGTGTAGATCAGAATTGGGCCTTGTTTCTGTGTTCCCAGAGTTGCCCCAGCAGCACAGACTAGCCCTTGTGGGCTCTCGGAGGCTGGGTGGAGCAGGCCTGTGATTTCCTTCCATTCCTGGCTGGAGGACTTGCCGGTTAAGCTGTGTGGAGTGTTTACTTTTTCAACAATGGCAGCAGACTGAAGAAGAGGAAAAACCCTGGCCTCCTTTCCTGACTTAGCGGGCCAGGGTCCCCTTAGTAACCAAATTGTCCCCATCACTGGGCTCCAGGCAGGAGCTGGTTCGGCAGTTTCCTCTCATGGGACAATGCTGCCCTGCTGGCGGCAAGGCCTCTTCTAAAGGGGCTGGCGTGGGCTCAAGGGGCTTCCTGAAGCTCAGAGTTCCCAAGGAAAGAATCACAGGCAGCTTGGCTGGAGGGTGCTCTCTGCCCAAAGGCTCAGGGCTATGGGGTGGGAGTGCTGGTGGAGAAGAACAGCTCCTGAGTACTAATTCATTTCTCTTCAGTATCATATTGAGGAGAGCCTAGTATCTTCAAGGCAAGGATGGAGGCTCAGAGACTAAGCAAATTTCCCAGTGCCATACTGCTAGGGAGGGCAGCAAACCTGGCTGTGGGAGAGTCTGACCCCAACACCTATCTGAAGAGACTCCCAGACCCATGTGCTCAGGATTCACACTGAGCACACATGCAGGCAGGCAGTCACAGCTGACTCTCTCAGGGCCCCGCTTCCTCTTATGCAAAACCACACTTGCCTTTTGTAACATAAACATTATCTATGCAGAAACAGAAAGACTCAAAGCTCAGAGAAGAAGCTTATTTTGGGGGGCCATCATTCTAAATTATTTCCTTTTGTGTTCTCTCCTCCCTAGCACCATTCTAAATCCTCCACAGTGCCCCTGCCTCCCTTGATTTTTTTCACTGATTACAGCATAAGCAATGCTCCACTTCATTAAAAGCTAAGTGACAGTTACTAATTGTTCCAGAGTGTTCTGCTACATGGAGGCAAACTCAACCAAGGCCAGTTGGCTGAACGTTACTTCAAGCATTTACGACATTAATATATATGACATGGTCATGAAGTCTGAAGGCTGGAAGCTCTGTGCTTCAGGACAGATTCCTAGAAGTGGTTTTAGTTTCTACTCCTTAAGAAGTGTCCCTGGTGAATTCATCTTGGAGAGATATCTTTTCTTCCAATTATTTTAAAGCCATTTTATCCACAGCTTGTGTTTCCTACTCTAAGTGAAGAAAAATCAGCAAAGACACGAGCAGATGTCAAAATAGTCCTCCAAAAATCCTACCCAATTAGAACACTTACGAGTACTGCAGCACACCGAGACAGCTCTCCGGTAGCTTGTCCCACCAACACATTCCCTCTCTTTTTAGTTACAGCATATGCCAAGGCTCCTGCCAGCTGCAAACCCCTCCCCCACCAGACTCCATAGGCTTCTCCTCAGAATGGGAAGAAGGGGGGAAAAAAGCACCAAACAACACTGACATATACACCAGCTTTCCAAATGGCATTTCTTACACAGAAACACAAAAAACGGCAGCACCCCATCTATAGTGCTCATTAAAATATTAAAACGTTTTTCCTGCGTGCTTTGTCAGTCTTGGTTTGACCTGTCTTTGGGTCAGGAAAGGGACAACTTAAAGCACATAAGATGCTCAGAAGCAACTGAGAGGACATTACTTTCCTAAGAGTCACCTCTAGCTCATCCATACCATGTGGATAGCCTTAAGCACTGTATTGGGCATCACAAACCCTCCAGGTTCCCAGGTGAGAAAAAAGAAGGGGAAAATACCAGCCCTATCCTCACTGTGCTGGCTATTTTTAAGTCAACTAGATACAAGCTAGAGCCACTGAAGAAGAATGAGTGACTTTCAATTAAGAAAATGTCTCCATACAATCAGGCTGCACGCAAGCCTGTATATTCTTATTTAGTGATTGATGGGGGAGGGCCCAGCCCAGCCCATTGTGGGTGGGTACACCTCTGGACAGGTAGTCCTGGGTTCTGTAAGAAAGCAGACTGAGCAGTCTTGGGGAACAGGCTAGTAAGCAGTACCCCTCCATGGTCTCTCCATCAGCTGCTACCTCCAGGTTCCTCCCCAGTTTGTGTTCCTGTCCTGAATTTCTTTGATGGTGAACTGTAAGTATAAGCCAAATAAACCCTTCCCTCCTCAACTTGCATTTTGGTCATGGTATTTAGTTGCAGTAATAGAAACCCTAAGACACCCACTGTAGTATTTAGAGATGCTAATGTGTGGTAAAGAGTTTCTGCATGATTTACAGAACTTGGTGGACTCTTTGCTCAGGCACTCTGAGAGCCTGTTACATAGTGTGGTTTCTAGGACCTGGGCTTCCCACAGTCAGAACAACACATTGATCTAGGTCTACTTATGCAGTACTAGCTTACTTATCGATCCTTTGCCCTGTCTCTGGCTTTCCTACTTTAGTTCCCACCCCAACACTTGGCCCACAGCTGACGATTCTTAAATGAGTGAATGAATAAATGAAAGAAGATGTGGGGTGGGGAGAGAGAATGAACAGAACTCGAGGTGAGCAGCACAGATCCTACATCTAGTCTGAATTCTACCTAACCACACCAGCTACACCAATCTGGGTAAGTCAATCTTCCTGTGCCTGTTTCCATTCTTCTGGGTTCAGACAACAGACACTATACTAAGGTTGCTATGAGTATTAGATGGGCTAACATTTTAAAAGTATTTAAGTAGAGCCTGGCTCACAGGAAATGCAAGGTAAGTGTTAAGTAAAAACTACTGCTCTTTTAGGGGTGATAGGAATGTGCCAAACCATTATGGTAGTGGCTTCAAAACTCAAAATTTATTGAACCATACACTTTAAATGGATGGTTTGTTGTGCATGAACTATACCTCAGTGTAGTTGATAAGCCCATCAGAATGATATTCGGAACACAGAATAAACTCAAAGTAGACCTGGAAAGGCAGGGGTGGGTGCATGACTGTGAATGAGTGTTAAGGACAAGGGGGCTCTTCCCAGGGCCACCCTGAAGACTTTTGGGTCCCCATGCCCTTCATGTCAACATGAGAGCTTTTAAAAATGTTTGCATCTTGTACCATCTTAGGGTATGCCTAAATACCTAATGACCTGGAAGGGAACTGGGCAGTTATTGAAAGGGCAGGACTCACAGCAAGGCCATAAAATGAAGAGGAAATGATGGCTCCACACAGAATGGAGGGATGTAAATGCCAGGAACAGACAGTGCTGGCCAACTGGGGAGGCAACTGATTTCAAGTTGATGAGCAGGGCCCAGCTCCATTCACCTCAGTCTCCG
The DNA here is from genome assembly GCF_007827085.1 of Peromyscus californicus insignis. Taxonomy (NCBI): domain Eukaryota; kingdom Metazoa; phylum Chordata; class Mammalia; order Rodentia; family Cricetidae; genus Peromyscus; species Peromyscus californicus. The sequence goes on along the minus strand of NW_026294595.1, from coordinate 1,478,631 downwards.
ACAGACTGCAATGGAGAACAGTATTCCTACACCAGGATGGAGGTGTTCGGGGCGGGGGGGGGGGGGGGGGGGAAGCGGGTCACTGTGGTGAATCTTTTCTGTTATCCTTGTACCAGGACCACCTCTGGGGCAGAGCCATACCTCAATGGTCTGCATGTCCAGTTCAGAGTTCGACACAGGCACATATTCCTTAGCTGGGGAAAGAGCAGACCAGCTACAATTGGCTCCATTCTACCAGGAGTCCAGTCTTGCAGCCGATGTCAGTGCTAACCTACGTGGACCATGCAAGCCCATTAAGAAAACTGGAATCTGCTCCAGGAAGTGCGGTGGGAATAACAACGATGATGGCTGTGATAACAATCATGTAAAACTGCAATGATTTAATTAGCACAGGATGAATTCAGAGTGGACAGGGACAGCAGGCATTAACTCAGGAATGAAGATGGCAGGCCCTAGAATCAGTCCACTTCATCCAAGCTTTGCCTTGGGACTGTGGCTTCCAGCAAGTTCTCCTGAGCTGCAGTTTTCTCATCTATAGAGTGGGGGTGGAGCTGAGTGTCTGTGTTGTGCAGCTAATGCAGCATGTTTGTCAGGAGTTCAGCACAGGGTCTGACTGTACTAAGGGCTGGCACAGGAGCTACTTTAGATAGTTTCTCTCCTTGTGATTTGACAGGTATGCCAATAAAGGGTGAGAGTTCTGAGGAGACACAGTTAAACTTATTTTTCTAAGGAACTGAGAGACTAGTAAGTCTCTACTGTCATGATTTTGTGCTATTAAAACCAAGACTCCCATCAGCCCCTTGTTTTCTTGATGCTAGCTCATGCTCTGAGGCCACACTGCATGAATCTGAGCTCCAACTCAGGCTCCATGCTGTGGGCAAGTCATTTAGCCCTATATCTGTGGAACTAGCTGCTCAATGACGAAGTGATAACCCCATTCAGGACAGTGGTTACCAGCAGGCGAGAGGAGACTGGGTAGAGCTAGCATAGAAAGGTCTTCTGGGGTTGTAATGCTATCCCTCCGTCTGGGTGGTAGGAACACAGTGTATCCCCATCACAGAACTCAGCTCACTGTGTACTTAGGATAGGTATACTTTCCCCTTAAAATCTTATACATTAGCAAAAAGTGGTGACATGGTCCTATCAGCTTGCTCTGGGAATCAAATAAGTAAATATGTATTATGATATGTAGGATAGTTCCTGGCATATAATTAGCACTAGGTATTAAACTGTTCTTGCTATAAAATGAAACAATTTTATTAATAAAGATTTCATAGATTGTACACATTACCATCAGAAAACATGTAGGCAAAAACAGATACCTATAAAATACAACTGCTTCTTTAGGCTGTCCTGCCTCCCTTTAGAGAGGTGTAAAGCAGAAGTTGACTGGGGTCCCACTGAGACACTTTCATGTTCTCAAGATAGCCTGGCATGACAAAACAGCAGGATGGAAGAGGAGCAGCAGGAATAAGAGAGGCTGATCTGAATCTTAAGGGCCCAAGACAGGCTTTTTAAAACTAGTCGAATTCCATGTTTTTCATCTAATATAGGTCCATAGCCACTTGCTACATGTGACTGTAAGAGCATTTAGGTTTTGTTTGTTTGTTTGTTTTTTCGAGACAGGGTTTCTCTGTGTAGCTTTGGAGCCTGTCCTGGAACTCACTTTGTAGACCAGGCTGGACTTGAACTCAGATTTTCGCCTGGCTGCTGGTATTAAAGGCGTGCACCACCAACCGCCCAGTAAGAGCATTTAAAAAAAGAACAAACCAATATGTATTTTGTGCCTGTGTAGTCAGTCATGAGCAAAAGCCATTTTTCACCATCTACTCTGCACAGGCCCTCTGTGCTAGCACCAAACACGGAAATGATAACAGGCTGTGGTGAGGTGTGCACTATCCTCATAACCATGGGCACTATGCTTTGGTTTAAATAAAGCCTAGGCACATTCAGTTCACCTATCTGGGAAAGGAGTAACTGACCAGGCTCCTGGGACTCAGCTAAGATGTCCTGTCAAGTAAGATTTCTCAATAGTAGGTAGCATTTCTTTCTTTTTAAAAATTTTGATGGTAGAGGATATAGTTAAAATTAAATCAAGTGACATCAATATTTGATAACAAAACAAAGTTTGCTATCCAAATTTTACACTAAGTGACTACTTCTGGACTTCCTGCTGTGTGCCTAGGGTTAAATGTGCAGGGGCTGGCCAGTGCCAGAAGCTGTTATGCACTCTGCATCCATCACCTCTGCCTGAAGCTCACAGCAGCACAATGACAGTCACTAGTTGTGTCCTTGTGTGGCCCCTTTGTGTATATCAGCTTAATCTCAGACGCCTCTTATAAGACAAAGAGGGACATTGAGGGTCACAGAGTGAAGATACATGGCTCAGAAGCATGGGGTCAGCTTTGAACCCAGTTGAACTGCAATTCCCTTGCAATCCCCACTACTTACTTTGACACAAAGTTTCTTCTGACAAATATAATAAACCTCAAGACAGTTTTCTCTGGAATATTATACCCATTTGATGGATGAGGAAACCAAGGTTAAAAAGATGAAGTAGTGTGCCTGTGTTGTTAGAACTGGTGTGTGTCAGAGAAAGAACATGCACGTGGGTTGTAGTATTCTTTGTACGACCCAGCACATATAAAATGTAGCCAAATGCATGCGCATACATATGAGCACATAACAAAGAACAGCTTGGAGAGCCGGTGGCCTCCTAACAGGAAAGCAAAGAAATGAAAGAGGCAAGTATGGATGGGAAGAGGAGAGGCAAATGGGATCCTAAGCTCTTTATTCTTCCTGCAATCTTGGGTATAAACAGAGGAAAAGTGACACTTTCCTTCCCTTCCTCTGCCCCAGAGGTCACTAAGCTGCCAAGTAGTTGATGAACGTGGTGGCTTTGCTTGGGAGTCAGGAGTCACTGATGGGCTCCTTCCTGCCCCACGAAATTAAAATCTAAGCCCGCTGCTCAGAGAGACTTAAGAGCCCATTGGAATTTCCCAGCATGCTTTAAATAGAAACAGAAGCTTGGCAGGGGAAAGAAGTGGGGCAAAAACTCCCAGGTCAAGCCAAATCCACCCCATAAGGTAGTAAGCACTGATGCTCATTAACACGGCTAGAGATCCAGGCCAGTGCAGGGTCTCATCTCCAGTGGTGCCTCTTCTTCACACTGGTTAGCCATTCACAAGAGCCTTTCGGCTATAAGGACACAAGGGCAATTAGACCATGATCTCTGAACTCTGGCCTCCTTGTGATGGGTCCTAGGGAAACCCTGACATGGAAGAGGTATTGCCTCAGTGGAACATCCACATGTACCTGAAGCCTGTCTGCCTGGGTGGTCAGAAAGTCCCAAGGTTGGTGTCCTGGCTTTTCATATGCTAGCCAGGTAGCTCTAGGCAAGGCACACAGCACTGGTTCCCTTCTGTGGGCTGGGAATCATAGTCCTTAACTCCAGGAGTGTGGGTAAGATGGTGGGAGGGGGTGTCACTGCCAAGTGCAGGTTTCCTTTAGAGTCAGCCAGCAGGCAGAACCAGCTCAATGTTGGTAGGCCTTCCTCTCTAAGCTGCCTTTTCTTCTGAAGCCACAATCTACAACTCCATCCCAATACAACCTCTATCCAGCTGGAGTGGAGAGTGAGTCCTTCACACCTCTGATTCCACCACTGCTGGAGACTTGGTGTTTCCATGTGTAAAAGAATCAAGGAATTGACATTCTTTACTCTCTTTTTCTGTTGCTGGGGTTGGCAGAAGAGAGTACTTGATGAGACAGCCTGGCTCCTTGCGGCTTCCATACCTCCTTCTTTTCTAGGAACTCTTCCTGACTCCAGCTCCCATGACAAGGAGTAGTCTCCAAATCCAGAGATAAGTACAAGGAACAATAGGCTCAGGGATGCTTTCCATGGCTATGTCATATGTTCAATTACTAGCTCCTTAAAATCATGGTATTAATTCACCTTTTCCACACAGCCCTGTCACCTACAAATTGCCTTAGAGATTTATAATGTGCTCTAATTTAAAATCTCCCAGCACCCTTGTGGAATAGACATCCGGGTCTCACTTTTAAGAGTGACAGCTTGGGACTGTACCACACAGAGCCTGGGGCTCTTTATTATTAAACGACACAGCTGGTGCTGAGCACCTACTAGGTCACACATTTCTCTGTGGCTACCACAGACAGGTTGCTACATAGTTAAAGTAAGACCAGTATAACATTTTTGCTTTTGCATGTTAAAACATTTCATGCAGCGCAGTAACCTGGCTCAAATCCTTGTCTTTCACTGTGTGACTTTGGACAAGCTACATAACTTCTCTGTGCCTAAACTTAGTCACTTGGAAAATAGGGTTATCAATACCAGTACACAGATTTGTTAGGAAAGTTAAACAGTGAGTTTGTAATGTATGTGTTGCTTCAAAACAGTACCCATCAATTTGAAACAATGAGGCTTGAATTCAGAAGCTTCATCCAGAGTGTAAGAAGATATGGACTCCCTAATCCCAAAATGGTTCAGGGCCTCCCTACCATAAAACAAGACCTTATTCCTCCTATACAACTGCCACTGGCCATCATTCATTCATCACTAAGTACAGCAAACCCCAACTCCCATCTCCACCTGCCTTTTATTTGAAATGTCAATTTTTAAAGAGTGGAGAGGTTGGAGACCCAATTTAACAAGCACGCTGAAACATTGTTTATTGCCTCCATAAACATGGCTTAGTGAGAATTACGGACTTAATCAGAGGGAACTGATCTCCCATGAAAAGGAGCACTTGAAATTTCAGAAACGGCACCTTCATCTCGAAAATCTCTTAACTTTGCAAACAGACTATAGGTGGTCTTAAATATATGGGCAGGTAAGGGATGGCCAGTGCTGCAACTTGTCTTGTGAAGGAGCCTCTGAGTCCTAAAGGTCCACAGCACTTTGAAGATGTAGGAAAAATAGCTGGAAATCATATTTAGGAGACATGACTCAAAAAATACAACAAGGCTCTGCTGGGTGGAAAAAGGACCTTGCTAGATGTCAAGGGCTGCCCAGAGAGGATCTAGCACCATGACAAGGCTGAGTAGTAAGTAGCTGGGCCAACTGAGCCCACTTCACCTCCTGTGTGCTTGAGGAAGCATGCGGCAAGAGAGGACTGGGGATCTGCTTTCTAGAGAAGAGGTGCTCTGTACACCCAAAAGGATGCTGCATAGCTTTTGTGGGGACTGTATTCCCTTTAAAACAACCACTTCCAAAGGATGAGATTGTGGGAACCTAACTTCCCAACATGAGGATCCATTAGTGCTGCTCTGATCATTCCAGTGAAGGTTTTCATAAGACATCTACCTTGTACAGAACCTATCAGCCTGGCTGCCAGAGGCAGGAAAGGCAGCAGATATAAAATTTTATTATTTCAATGCCCCAGTAGCAGCCAGGAGGACTTAATGAAATTGCCAAGATTTACAATCTGAAACAGCTATTGCACAGACAGATATGGTTAACGGAGTTGTGCCCTCTGACCTTTCAACCCTTTGATCCTCTCACAGCAGGTGGCCTGAAGCCCCCTCCTGGGCATCTTCCCTCTCTTCCGACACTGTTGGTCCTTGATGTACAATAAGCCTGACCCTACACAGGTGACTCACATGCTGATCGCAAGCAGTTGCTGCTAATGGAACAGTCCAGACCTTGGAATGGAGGTGGGGGAAGAGGAGTGGGTAGGCAGGGTCCAGTTGTGCTGAAAGATATCCCATGGTCACTGCTCAGCAATGGGTAATGATTGTCATTTCCAGAAACCGTCCTTAAAAGTGGAATTCTGTCTTCCTCCAGTTTATATTTTTGAGTTGGGGAGGAGGGGGGCAAAAAACCAAAAATCAAAACAAAACCCACAACAACCCACCTTTTTAAACTCAACAATAAATCAAAAGAAAGAAAGAAAGGAAGGAAGGAAGGAAGGATAAAAAACACAACCCCTTAAGTCCTAAATGTATCTCTTAGAACTTCCCCCAAGACCATGTGCAGTAAATTTATACCAACGAAAATCAAAACAATTTTTGGAAACCTAAAATTGACTGTTTTCAGTTCCATGAAATTTCATTTAAAAAACCCCATATGCCAAAATGTCCAAATTCTCTTATTTTTAAAAAATTGGGATGACTTCCAAAAATCACAGCATTTCTCTCTCTCTCTCTCTCTCTCTCTCTCTCTCTCTCTCTCTCTCTCTCTCCTTCTTCTCCTCGTCTTCTAAAGCTAGAGATGGGTAGTGCAAATATATACTTATCATGCTTCATAATTTAACACAAATCATCAGCACACACTGAAGAGGAACCTTCCCAGCACTGGCCACTAGATACTGGGGTTTGGCATGGCTGGAGAAGTATTCAGGAGCCCCTGCCTAGACCTCTTAGCTTCTTTTAGGTGCTGGTTTATGGAGCAAAGCATTTTAGCAGGACATACTCTGTGGGGTGTTGGTGGTTTCCAACAAGACTTAATGATACCACTGGCCACATTTAAGGCCTTAAGCTAATGCCCAGTTTCTACACAAACACAAAATGATGCTCCCAAGCTTTTATTGCCAAGGTGTATGGTTAGTTATCATATAACCAAAGGGAGTATCCTTCCATAGCCTAAATCTTTCTGTTAAACTTTAATCTTGAGTTCAACTGAGAATCAAACAATAGGGAAAAAGAGGTTTACTGACTCCAGTTTTATTTACTTGTATTTATCTATCTATTTATCTATCTATCTATCTATCTATCTATCTATTTATTTATTTATTTAGTGCAGACAGTTTATGGAGAAAGTGGTCAGCAAGGTAGGTGAGATGTAGTTATTCATCACAGCTGGGGCACTTTGTACAAACTATTAAAAATACTTGATAATAATATTTGCTACTGAGTGAGAGCTTGCTCATGTGCATGACACTTAATGGTCATCCTTTGGGTAGGTGCCTGCATTTAGCTGATGGGGATCTGAAGGTACACAATGCCACTACAGTGACTTGACCCAGTTACAGAGACAAATGTTTGAGCTGGGATTCAAATATGGCTCAACTACTGCTCCAAAATCCATAGTCCATCATGTTATTCTCAACAAAAGCAAAACACAAACCAAACAACACACAGTAATTTGTGTAGAAAATGCCAGATTTCAGCTTGCTTACACAATGCCCTGGCCCATTTAAATGCCTTCCGAATCAATTATTTTAGGTCATTAAGAGGAAGTTTAATTTGGCTGACAAATACCCCTACTGTGGTGACCTCACATATCACCAGTAAATGCCTGATGGTCACAAATTCGTACCATGAGCTGTTGAGCATGGTGTTAAACAGAACCACATGTGCCCAGATCCCAATTGGGATTTGCCTAGGCCAAGGGAACCTTTCTTCAATCATCACTGCCATCGAAACATTCCCATCAGGCTACACCCCAGTCACTCCCAAGGAGTTTATGAAAAGAAGTCCCCAGGCCCATGGGGCTGACCTCAGTTAAAAGTGACTCTAAGTGAATGACAATTTAGGAAAGTTAATCACTGTAAAACAAAGAGGATGAAAAGTGAGGCAAAGATTGCCTTGTGTAGATGAGTTCCTTAATTCTTTAAAGAATTTCTATTTCAGTCATGAAATACAGGTAGTTACTTCCATCTGATTTGCACCTATCCTGTGATGGACACAGGAATCAATGTGGCTGTGACTGTGTACACATTTCCTCACTTGTTCCTCATTAAAAATGTCTGTGAAGTGAGGAACCTACTCATACAAGGGATGAATGTGAGTCTTAAAGAGTCACCTTAACACAGCCAGAAGCTCTTTTAAAGTGGTGATCAGGAGGCTAAACTACGTGCACATTAGTAGATCCAAACTTCACCTATTATTTGTTTTCAAGAGGCATCTCCAAGGAGGCCAGGATTAAGAGCATTTTGCACACAGGGGATGGACTGTGAAATGACTCATACCTTTCCTCTGTTAACCTGATTCCTATTTTAAACAAGAACCTGGTTAAAAGGAATCTTGTCCTAGGGGAAAAGAAAGTTGAACTCAGGGCCTGCAGGGCTCTTTCCACTCTGTTACAGGGCTCCTGCAGCATACTTCTTATCTTCATCTGCCAAGAATTTGACTCATTTAAGCATCTCTTGGTAAGGGTTTATTAACTCACAGAGTTTCCTCTGAAGTCAGTTTTAATGTTGCTGAATACGCCTTATCTATAATGGCAGCCTAAGAGATGAAAAGAAAACTGGAAAACAAAAGCATTATCACCAGTGCCCAACAACTGCTCAGTTTCTCTAGTAGGACTGATGGTCAACCACACAAATTAGACTGAGAATGGCTGGATGGCAGGAGATGTTCACCTCTGCCAGAAGCATTTGATTACATAAAATACCACTAAGGCTTTAAATTGTTTTCTATGAACTGATCTCAACATAGGCCAAGTGATATAGTAAAGGCAGAATGCCACTATGAGGAAGAGAGAGCTTCCAGGGGAATCCCACCTACAGAACCAGACCTCCTTTGAGGCCCTGGGTAAACACAATTTGCATGCTTGTGTTCTGAATTTCTTATTTGATGATGTTGTTGACGGTATGTTAAGGAAAGTTGGTCAATGCCAAACCACTGTGTAATTACTTCTTTCTTTACAAATAAACCAATCTCTAGGATTTCAATCATCTAAGCTTTGCCTCTTACATTTATACAGTCCAACTATGATCACCTGATCCAATGCTTACAACAAGCTCTTCATGTGACAAGAAATGCCACTGCATTTCTACAGATGAGACAAGGAGCTTTGGAGAGACAAGGAAGTGGGTCCCATTACTCTGGAAATAGAGCTTGTCTAAGGAGGTTGCTAGACTGTCTCAGTGAGTCCTGTGATTTCCTTTCCCAGGACACCCAGAGTGAAACTCTGAGATGGAAAAGGTCGGCCTAAGTGTGGGGCAGGGCCAGGCCTAGCACACACAGCCTTGTGGGACATGGCCCAGGGGAGCCGCTGTAGGTGGGCAGACCCATTTTTGCAGAGAATCATTTTACCCACAGCCTGGCTCTTCCCTCTGCAAAGTGGCTATTTGTACTTTGCAGAAAGGCTGAGCCATGTGCCCAAGGGAAAGGAGATACAGTCCTCAGTGTGTGATAACCCAAAGACTTGGAAAGTTCTAGCCTTTGCCTAACCCTCTTCCTCTCCTGCTCAAGTTCTCCCTATGAACCTGCAACTGTATTTACCAAATGAGATTTATGGCTCATAGTTTTATAAACTATAATGTGCCTCTGTCTACATGCAGAATTTTGTGAAGCAGCAGAATGCTTCAATGGTTAATAAACACCCACCTTTACTCAGTACTGAATGGTTTAAAAATAAGTAAAATAAATAAATAAATATATACAAACAAAAGATTAAAGACTTGCTATCCCAGGAGAAACACAGAAAACTAGGTAAAATACTGCCAACTTAAACAGCAGACATTCAGGCTTTTTGTAATGTGAAATAACCCAAAATATCTATTATTTCCCCAGTCTATAAGAGAATCTTATGATTTTGTGTCAAAGCCCAACCAAGACCTCCACTACAGACACAGACTATGTGGCCTCCCCATTCCAGACACTAAGATGAGTTTAGAGCTGACAGTTTGATTCTGTCCTCAGAATATTACCTTGGTGCATTTGCAGGAAGAACTAGGCTCCTAGGGCCCCATGGCCAAGCCTTCCTAGAGAAACAACAATGGACAGAGAAAAGATTCCTGGAAGCCTGGCTGTTTGTCCTGAGTACCCATCATATGCCTCTAGTGGTAGTTAGTAAGGAAAGCTGGCCAGGTAGATGCAGCTTGGTCCTGGATCTCATGTTCCCCAGTCCCATTGCCTGGAACTATCACTGAGGACATCATCTACATTTATAACTTCAAACCAGGTGAAGAATGGATATCTGATGCATAAAAGCACTTGAAGATAGAGAGGAACTGAGGTATGGTGGCTCATGACTATGATTCCAGCAGTTGAGAGGCTGTGGCAGGAGGACTGCTTCAAAATAGCAAAATAAAGTAAAAAGTAAAACACCAACAATAGCAGCCAGAGAGGAGAGGACGACACTGAGTAACAGTGGTGTCCAATCCTCCAAGCAAGGCATCACTGCAAAAGCCTCAACTGTAGCCCAGGAGCAAAGGAAACCATTCAGAAGCATGGGTTGGGGACGCTAACACATCTGAATTTTATACACAGGGTTTTGGTGTGTAATTTCCTTAAGAATTACCTTGATCTTTACAAAAATCAATTTATTAACAGTGTGAAGCAGTTTCCAAGCATTTTATATGGAAGGATTGTTTCTAATGGCCTACAAGGAGAAGGCCTGACCATGTCCCTTCCCTATTTACACTCTTCAATGACTCTCCATTGCCCTATAAAGTTCAGACTCTTTAATGCAGCTTACAAGGCCCTGGATGAATGGCCTCCCCCTTTAGGCTCCTGGCATGGAACTCCTCATGGGGCCTGGGAAGTCCTGTTCTCCATTTCTAGGCACTGCATATGTTGTGCCCTGTGTTCCTGGCTTTCCTGATCTACTGGTTGGGCTTCAGTCAATGCATCTCTTTATCTGAGAAGTGTGGCCTTCAGCCCTCCAGGCTAGGGTTGTGCCTCTTACCACAGCCGATGTCAACCTAAATTCATCCATTAATTTCTACCTGTCTGCATCTGTTTCAGGAAAACCTCCAAGAAGGTAGAGACTAGGCATGGCTACTATGAGATACGGAACCTGGAGCATAGAGCCTCTCAACACCTTACTGTGGAAAGGGCCATGCACTGTGTCACTGCTACAGGCCAGACAATGGGACATGCTGGACACCTACAGGACTCAGAGCTTTCTCCTAGATGAAGACAGTAAGATCCAGAGAGGTGAAGCATCACAAATGCCACATTCACTGGGAGCTCAAGAAATCCAGCACTTACACAGAACCATAATACCCTGCCAGAACTTTTTGAGGAAAAAACAAAAACAAACATTAACAGTTAAATGCAAGGATGTGGCCAGGCAGGGGTCTGGAAGGATACTGACTGAATCTTACAAAGTGTTATTCCCAATCCTGAGACAGTGCAAACCAGGGGACATCGGGCAGGTGCAAGCCAATTTTGCTAAGACTGTTTCTCTGGGGAACCTAAGAGTTCCCATATCATTATTTCAAAGCCACCAGCTTAGCAATATAAATGACTTTAAGGGCACTGAACAAAGAGAAGCAGCCATGGCTACTGACTCTATGGAGCGCTTTATGTGCTGGGCACTACACTGTCTCACCATATCTTTCAAATGATTCCATCCAGGGGACTCAACCCGCCTCCTCATTTTGCAAGTGAGAAAACAAGAGGCTCATCAGCTGATATCCTCTCCGAAGGTCACCTGAGCAGGAAGTAGGAAAGCCAGACTCCAGGACCCACATTCGAAACATCCTGCCTCTGCATACAGACAACAGGGTCCCAATTATAGAATAGTCTGAGCCTCTCTTCAGAAACATGGCATTGTTATAACATTCCTTCCACCTTCCTGACCATCCTACCAACAAGAGTGTGACATAAACACCTTCTAGATGTGCCTCCTCCCCATGTCGCTCTAAGGTGTGCACAGAGCACTGTTTTGAAGCATGTGAGGAAACTCTTCATTTACAAATAGGAGAAGCACCATCTACAAGAGATGACCTGGCACCTGCTACCAGATATGGCACAGAAAAGGGACTGAATAAATGTGTCTTGAACTAAATTGAGATCAGTTGAATGAAAGGAAATAGTCAGTGAGTAATCTGGCCATGTTTTGGGATTTCCTAGCTGCCAACTAACATGATCATTCTCTCCAAGAAGCAGTTAGGCCTATGCCAATACCCTCGGCTATTCTGCTCATTTGCCACTAGTCTCCAATTGCTTAAATGAGAGAAAGAATATCAAGAGGCAGAAGGAAGGAGAGGAAAGAAGAACGGCTACAAACTTGTCACTTTGGAAGAAAAGTGGACTCTCTACAGTGACAAGGTTACCATTTAGCAAACAGCAATGGCATCTTGCTCGAACTTGAAGACTAGAAGTAGGTCTTTCCTCAAAATAACCTTCTTTCCCATGAGAATACTAGGTTATAATTTATGTTTCTTTTTGTGCACAAATTTGAGTGTCATAAAAATGGTTAAAAAGTCTTCCTATGGTAGCTTTTTCTAAACTTTTATGAACATCTGCCACATTCATTTGAAGTTTAAAAAATCCTGGCACATATGCAAAGGCATAATAAGGTGCCTATAGCTTTCAAGAAAAAAAATAACAAGCCAGTCAAAAATAAGCCTTTTGCTGAATTGCCAGTAAGAAAACTAGTGTAGTGAGGAGCTGGGCCTCCCCAGCCCCTTCCTTACAGAGCTTCTCGGCCACCGGTTCACACTCACTAGGCATTGGAGACCTACAGGAAAATCTCGGAACAGGGCTGCAACATTGAAGGCCATATCAGAGGCACATGAGGCCCAGCAAGCAAGCACAGGAGGGCCCTGAGCCTGAACTGAAGTTCAGGAGATGCAGAAAAAGAATTTCAACATTTGGTGGTGGTGGTGGTGGGGGTAGGGGGCAACACCCACAGGAAACATTTTTGTTGTTATTGTTCAGAAAACTACCCCGAGGCTGGAACAACTTGCATTTTTGTTTTTCTTTTAGTACTGACCACACCAAGAGTTCAGCACAGCAGGGCCACTGCTTCTGAACCTTCTCACCCAAAACCCTTGAAAGGCTGGACAGACAAGATTTGCACCTGTTCACCGAAGCGCTTCAAATTTCAGCATATGCTGCACTGCATGCTTTACTAGAGAAAAGGGCTTGTTCTGTATTACTTAAAGTCAAATAAGGTAAAAAAAAATTTTAAACCTCCCTTTTGAGTGTACGCATGCATGTGCTCAATCATTTGCCACCTTATTCTTCTGAGATAGCGTCTCTATAACAAAAAGATAGGCTGCAGACCAGCAAGCCCCCATGACCTTCAGGTCTCTGCATCCAATAGAGCTGGGGTTATATATAGGTGACAGTGGCCTGTCACTGCTTCTGAACCTTCTCACCCAAAACCCTTGAAAGGCTGGGCAGACAGCCATTTATGAACCATGATGGCACTGAGTGACTTGCAAACAGTGATGCCTGCTGGAGGGCTTTAAAATATGCCCCGTTACGGCTCCCCAAGCACTGACTTTGCCCTTCTCTGAAAGCTGTGGCTCAGACAGTCATCCACCTGGCACCCTACTAAAGAAGCTATGGACACCAAAGAAGATGATGCTGTCTTTGCTTCCATGAGATTCATGCTCAGAGGACACACTGGGACATGCAAACAAACAGCTATTGTGTAGAGTGAGAGATTCCACAAATGAAAGATGAACAAGATAGAACGCTTCCTGGAAGAGTCAGAGAAGGGCAGGGCTACCTATGGGACGTATAGGATCTATTTAGTCCAAGCACTGGCTCATATGTGTTCTTACAGTGATGGGGCAGAAGGCATGGCAGTGTGGAGAAGCCATGGGGAGCCTGGGGGCAATGCAGAATGAGAATGGAAGGTGTTCTGTAGTGGCCACACCTGGCAACCCATACCATGAGGGGACTAAGGACTGGCCCCTATTCTCATACCTCCAAGACTGAGCACAATGCTTGGAACACACAAGGCCCTCATTTTGCTATCAAATCAGTGAATTGGGCTTTGTAAGAATCCAAGAAAGCCTAGAAAAAGAGCCAAGGAAGGCAGTGGGAAGGGAACGAGATTAGAGACACTTTATATAGAGACTTGTGAGTAATTATTGAGAATGCTTGGTGTGCTCCAACTCTGGGGCATCTGCAGGCAGTACCTTTCAAGGGTCCGGGAACATCAGAAAGGAATTGGGTGCTCAGAATGTTTATCTGCATGTTCATGCCCACACTGGCATGTAAATAATAAACTGTTGGGGAAAGAAATTCAATGGGTATTTGAATTTGGACCTGAAATCCAGAGAGAGGGAGAGAGAGAGAGGCAGAGCAGAGCAGCGGTCATAACCACAGAGCAGCTTCGCTGACTTTGACTCAGCACTGAAAAGAAAGCCTAAAGCAAGATGGCTGGCGAGCACGTGAAGAAAGAAAAGGAGCCAAGGCCAGACACTGTGGAGGGTGCTGAAGGTACCAGGACACAAGGAAGTCTGGGAAAGCCTGGGATGGAGCAGACCGGAAGGCAGGAGGGAACCAAGGACACCAAGAGACCCAAAAGTCTTTAGTGCTTTAAACTATAAAGCAGTTGGTATGCAAGGTCCATTAGAAAGGATTTACTTTTAATTTTTTTTTTGTATGGGAGCTTTGAATAGATCCCCATACTTAACAAAGGTAAAACACACAAGCAATTTCTTCAGTCTGATCTAAATACATCATCCAAGATAGTCCATAAACTGTGTACTGTATGTGCTTAGGGCTGGGTGATGACAGGGAGGGACTGTTAACAGAATGTAGGAGCCACATGGCCGTCCTGTCAAATTAGAAATTTGAGCAGATTTCTGTGGTCTATTTTGATCAAGATTCTCAATGTCAAACAAACAGGTTTTTCGATAACCAACTCATTTCATTTTCGTAAGCACAATAGCAGAGCGTGCAACAGTTAGTGGCGAAGCAGGTGGTCCTCACTGATGTGAAATGAAAGGAGCAGAAGAAAAGTAGCACTTCCTTTAAGACATACTAAGCACCATGGCAGGCGTGGCTGGAGATTTCCCCTCAGAGCCCATACTGTGCCACACGGGCAAGCTGACCAGCCCCACCCTGCTCTGGGCAGTGCAAGTGTCTGTCCTTTCCAAAGGAAGGAAAGCCTGGAGGGCATGCACAAAAGCATAGGAAGTTCATTGAAAGCACTGCTGTCTGACTGGTACAGGCACACTGAGAGCAATCTGGCAGCAGACTCATAGCTTTGACCAATCATTTCTGCTTTAGGGATTCTGAACTAAGGAAATAATACAGATTAAAAAATGCAGATAAAGCCTTTATGCATAAAGATGTTTGCTGAAGTGCTATTTATAACAGTGAAATAAAAATCATCTAGCAACCTAAGTGCTCAACAGCAGGAAAGTGGTTAAGTTATAGGAATGACAGGGAACAAATGGAAAACTGCTGTTACTGAGGGTAGACAAAAAGGCAGGAATTCTCACACCACAACTCTGACAGGTAAAGAAATAACATTATATGAAATACATATCTACAGGATAAAGACTAAATGGAAGAATAATAAAATGTTATCAGCAGTCCATTCTGGAATAATGGCAAAGCGGGTAATTTTAATTTTTTTCTTTGTAACTTCTAGAGACCATTTGTATCACATTTCCTACCATGAAAATGTAACACTGTTACAGTGATTCAGAATGAATGTCATTATGAAAAACAAAGCCTTTCCCTTCCCTTATCCAAACACAAATGGAACCTTTCCTCCTACCTTCCTACCCTCCCTCTCATTCACCCAGGAAAAACCCACCATTTCCAATCACAGCAGAAAAGCCCAGAATTCAGGAGTCCGTTGGAAGGGTCTAGGTTGATGGATGGAGTCTGTGCATCGGGAAGGACAGGGGGATGCGCGTGAGCAGTTGTATCAGTTGCTCCTGTGTGCAGAGCTGCACATACTGAGATCCCATTTTTCTGCTACAGAAAGTGAAACCGAAGCCCACATCAAGGACTGGGGAGGACAGAGCCCACTTACCTCCATTAGACTGAAATGGACTCCTATGAGGTAGGGCATTGGAGCACTGCAAAGAGAAACAGACACACAGCTGCTTTAATGTCTGTTGCTTCCGACAGAAAATTACAGATGGCTCACTATTTAGAGAAAAGCTGTTTTAATAAACGTATGCACAGTTACATTTCCTTTCACAACAAAAATCTTAATGTGACATTTTGTTTCCAAGCCTAGAAACGTCAAAGAATTTAAAAATGCAGGCAGCACTGGGAACGGCACGGCTAGCAGGAAGAGCATCAACCTTGGTGTCAGCTACCACCCTAAACAGTAGTTAGGCAGCTTCCTGGCCTCAGTCACCTTATCTTTATAATGGGATTCTTGGCTCAACCCTAACTACTGCTACTAGACAGAGATAAACACACATAGTACAGAGGTCCTGATACTAATGGAACTCAACGATCATAATGGAAAAAAAGTGAAAGTTGCATAGAGAGCACAATAGCTTTCAAAGCATCACCCTACGGCTATGTTCCACAATGAAGACATATGGCCTGATGTTTGGGGATGTTCAGCAAGCTTCTGCATGCCACACCACACACACAGCTGGGCTACTGCACAACAGAGGCCACCACTATCTGCTTCCTTTGCAGAGCAGAAACAAGTCCAGAGGTTCTAAAAATCTGGGCATTTTGTAGTAGCTGGCCTTTCCTTCATTTTCAGGAGGGAGGGAGGGAGGGAGGGAGGGAGGGAGAGAGAGAGAGAGAGAGAGAGAGAGAGAGAGAGAGAGAGAGAGAGAGAGAGAGGGAGAGAGAAAGTGTGTGTGTACATATACTCATTTATATTTCCCTCTGGTGATGATAGTGGTTATATGAAGTCACCTTTCTAGCTCACAAAATAACCCCCATTCTACAAAGGAGTAAATTGACCAAAAGAGGTGAAACCACTTATCTAATGCCACACAGCCAAGCAAGCAATAAGCCTGGGCTGACTGTGACTTGGTCCCAGGTTGCTGAACACACCTCGTCTTCCTTGGGAAGAGGGAGGGCAGGAAGCAGGGAGAACAGAAATGGTTGGCAACTTTCTTGGCTGTCTTTCCATGTATGTCATACATCCCACAACACATTAGGGGCTAGTTTTCAATGAAATTAGAGGAAAAACACTTGGCTTGGACTAGGCTGTCCAGGTACTTTCCTCAGGGACCGCTGTGGGAGTCACAGTGGAGGGACAAGGATTTACACAGTGGGTGTAGACCTGGGGAAACAATGAGTCAGGGTGACTACAAACCAGGAGCTCATACTACAGCTGGAAATAGGAGGGGAGGCAACTAAGGCCTTAGATATTAGATGCAAGCTTAAACACCATTCAAACATTCAAAAAAGAAGAAAGGTTTCAATTCCCTCATTACAATTCAACAAATAAAACTCTTCAAGCAAAAACCATCCTTTGGAATGCAAAACGTCCTTACTACAGATCTCAGCAGTCATATATCTCAGGAACCTGGAAGACAGACTCAAATATTAGCTGCACAGTCTGAGAACTTCTTCTAGAAGACTTTGTCTTTGATAATAGCCAAAGAAGAACTGTATAAACAAACTACAGTGGAGAGAAACAGAGTTGTCTTTTCTTCTAGCATCTTCTTCTGTCTATTTTTCCCCCTCCAAGGTACCTGCGGGGCACATGCAGCTTCTCTTTGCTTCCAGAGGCAAAGAAATGCCCTGTGATATTTTTGCCCCGAAACTGTAAGCCATTAGCTGCCAGCCCCACAGATGCTCCAGCTTCCCAGTGTGCCTGGTTTTGCTGCCTGAGCTTTCTCCAGTGTACACCAAAATGAATGTGTTTCTAATTAAGTAGCTTCAGAAACACGACAGCTTCAATGTCAAAAATACAAAGTCTGAACCTCGGCAGGAAGTCTTAAGACTGCAAATGTCTCATCTAGTGGAGCCTTGCCTAATGTAATGAAAGGAAGCAGGAAGAGTGCAAAATTCCAGAAAGAAAAAAGAAGGGGCCACTCATTAATGTGTCCAGAGCACAGCCTGACACAGGGAGAGAAGCACAAGCCTACAATATTGAACTACATCTTACTGACTTCCCAGGTCTTACATTTAAGCACATAACTGACCAGTGACTACGCGTTTCAAATAGAATTTCAGAACCCAAATCCCAACGAGTGAATTAGCAAACAGAAAGAGGGTCAAACAACTGTGAGAAAAGGGTGAAAATAATCCCAACAGCCAAAGCCCTTGGTGTAACTTAACCACAGACTGTTCTCTAAAGAGGAAATATTCTCTAGAAATTGAAATGTGTAGGTTTTAATGCCATGCTACTTTAGTGTACATGACAGCCTGACAGAGATGGGGGAAGCCTTATGAAGGTGACTTAGAGATACTAGAAGGGACAGAGTAGGTCTCACTCTCTGACACTGCTAGATAGGCTTTGAGTAATTACAGCGTATTCTAGAAAAGCAGCTTCGTAGCCAAGTACTGTTAGGCCTGCACAGTCTGTATTTAGACAACATTTAAAGCACACGCATTCTGAATCTGCGCAGCCCTGTGCTTTGCGGGAAAGCGAATCTGGACAAATAGCTTCATCTATTTTTTGTCTATTGTTATCATTTGCTTCCAACACCTCAAATGCTTCCCAGAATCTACATTTTTTTTTTGGCTCTGCAAATATGTAATTACAAATTCTAAGTGGGGGCAGGGGAAGAAAGAAAAAGGAAGCCGCCTCCTTAACATCTCAACGTGGCAAGTACATAAGTGGGTAATTCTAGGTATGTTCTGAATGTAATTTCTATTCTCTATGTAACTCAATTATTGCAGCTACTTATACATTTTCTTGGAGACCTTTTTCTTTGCCTTTTTACTATAAGAGGTAACTTTAGGAGGGAACCATCTATCCATGGTTAGACCATCTAACACAACTACTCTTATTTTTGGCTCATCCTTTCTAATATTAACCTAAACTAAAGGCTTCATATCTTTGAAATTAATTTTATTGTTTTCTCATTTTTTACACTAACATTTTCTGTATCGCTCTATAACTGTTATGATATTATTTTAAAGGCTGCATAATATTCTACTTAGCGGGGTGGACCATAATTTATGGAATCTAATTCCTGGAATTAGACAATAAGTTGTTTCAAATTTTTCATCATTATTATTAGAAACACTGTAATGAAAACAAACAACTAACTTGAATTCCCAGACAGAGATTACTAATCAAAGGGCTGGACTGATTTTCATTTACCTTTTGCTATATCCTAGCCAGGTGTTTCCAAAAAGGTAGACCCTATATCATGGAGCTCTTTCAGGATTAATGCAAGCACTGGAGACATTTCATAAGGTGTCCAGCATGGAGCAGCACTGGTGGACACTCAGTGACTGTGAAGTCCAAAGGGGTTCTCTCCAGACCCATGGTGGCCGGCACTCCTGTATTGCCTTTCCTCTCTCTCAGACAATGGTTTCTCTCCTTCCTTCCCTCCCTCCACCTGACCCCCGTTGTTTGTGATAGTCTCACTGTATAGCTCAGGCTGGCCACAAACTCATGGGAATCCTTCTGTCTCAGACACCTGAGTACTGGGATCACAGCTGTATGTAGGCCATTATGCCCAGCTCAGACAATGTTTTCCTGTTCATCCTAGGTCCTGATGGACAGCTGGGAGGCCACCAGTGAGTGGATATTCCTGTCTCCTCTGTGGGCACGCATTCTTGGCACCTGTGCACTCTACTGGTCCACAGAATTTCAAGTCACTTTCTCGTAGAGGCCCTTCCCCACCCCAATATAAAGGAGGAATTGGTGATTTGTTGCTTTCTAACCACTTAGAATGGCACATTTAAATGCTACTTTCTCACTCCTAGGCATACATTAAAAGGAAAAATATGGCAAAATAAACTTGGTGACCTATTCCTAGAAATGTCACACTGGGAGGCCTACTTATCTGAGTTATTTTCTTTATCCAGGTCACCAGTGCCCATGAGTCCACCACGAGGGGCATCCTCCTGGCTTGTTTGCTGCCATTTTAGAACACATGGATACAAATGTTCTTGCCTCACTAATGGCAACTGTACCTAGCTTCTATGCAACATTCACAGGTCTTCAGATTCTAAGGCAGATCTCAGTGCCATTTTGAAGATTGTTTAAATGGCAATTAATACAACACACTTAAAACCAACAACATCCATAATTAAATTAAAGCAATTGTAATATTAGCAGTTATGACCAAGTTCGTGCATAGGTGGGCATGACAACTGTGTCACAACTGCTGTGTGGCTGACAGACGACTGTGGAATGCCATTGTTCATCTCTGAATAGCAGAACAAGGTACATCTACACTGGCCCTTTGTTCTCTGGGAATTACTGCACTACCTGACTTTCTCAGTTATATTCTGGGGGAGTGCAGTCTACTCTACTCTTTCTTCTTTCTTTCCTTCGTTTCTGGTGCTAAGGCAATGACCTGACAGGTATCTTTATTTTGAATCCTAAGGGGGAAAGGAACTGATATTATTGAGTGACTATAAGCCAGCCACTTTCATGCATTGCATACACAATTCTCAAGGCAACTCTGCAAAACAGTGCTATTATCCTCATTCTTGGTAAGGAAACACTCTGAAAGGTGGAACAACTTGCCAAGGTCACACAGCTGGGAAGCCCAAACCAGGATGTGCTCATGGTGTCATGCTGGGGCCTTCTCCATACTGAGGCCTTCAAGGCATGAGTACCCAAGAGGCTCTCCAACTGCCCTGGTATGGACTTGGGCCTGGGACAGACAGCATAGTTCATCTAGGCACATCCTATATCCCAGAACAGGCATGCACACAGACTGTAGACTTATTAATCGTCCTGCTATCCCATTCATTATTACTGTACTTTCACAATTTGTTTAATTCCTTTCCCCCAGATAACCAGAGCCCTTTTAATTATGTTCCCCTGAGGTGAGCTGCTACTAATTGGAAATGAGGCAGGTGAAATAAAGGAACACTGGCTGCTCAAACACATAACACACAGCTCCCCAGACAATGGGAGAGGGGTGGCTGGGGAGGAAAGCCCACCCCAGGTGAGCATGTCTGCCTAGACATCAGGAAGGAATACAGCCTGGGACAACGCAGGGATTTGGGAAGCCCACACTATTCCCCTGCAATCCCCATGACCCACTCAGTAGGCCTCATCTTTTTCATGTGACACACCCACCTTTGCTCTCACAAGCATGCCACCTTCCTACCGAATGCTCTTCTCTGACAAAGAGAGGCTGCTCTTAGTGTGCTTTTTTTTTTTTTTTTTTTAAAGGCAGGGTTTTTCTCTGTGTAGCTTTGCGCTTTTCCTGGAACTCGCTTTGTAGACCAGGCTGGCCTTGAACTCACAGAGATCCACCTGCCTCTGCCTCCTGAGAGCTGGGATTAAAGGCGTGTGCCACCACCGCCCGGTCAGTTTGCTATTTTTAAAAGGCAAGAAAATACCTGAAAGAGGCCTCACTCACTCAAGCTTTCCCTTTGCTGTTTTCAAAGAAACAAAAGTAGAACTACAACTTGGCTTATAGTTTTAAATTCTGCTCTAAATAAAGAGGCCTAGCTTTATTAGAGAGGTTAAAGAACAAATGAATGGAGAATGGATCGGAACAGAGACCACAGCTCATCTTGTTGAAGAACATTAATCACTACAGCTCTGGTCTTCTGGAAGTAGTAGGGTGATGGCTTTTCACCTACCATGGTGGCCAGGATAGCACAGGGAACCCACAAGGGCAGCCACCATCAGCTGACTGTGTGCCACGAGTCAGTGTGAGG
The DNA here is from genome assembly GCF_007827085.1 of Peromyscus californicus insignis. NCBI lineage: Eukaryota > Metazoa > Chordata > Mammalia > Rodentia > Cricetidae > Peromyscus > Peromyscus californicus. Next base: position 1,457,232 of record NW_026294595.1, on the reverse strand, counting down.
CTGAGGCCTGGCAGTTATCTCCTACAGCCCTCATGACAATGAGGGATCATGAAAGCCAGGGCTCAGAAAGCAGGCTCATCTTAGGAAGCTGAGGTCATGCAGAGCCGACAGTAGCAGAACTGAGATTGGAAACCACATGACCTAGATTGAGGCGGCACAGGTCCCTGTCCCAGGACACAAATATTGGCATTACTAACGGAGAGAAAGAGGCAGAGGGAGGACGGCCTCCTCTAGCCTGAGGTAGTGTCATGCCCCCCATCTCCATGTCTCTACATAACTTTCTCCAACGCTCTTCCATCACAGGAACCCAATGGCCTCCAAGCTCTCAAGCACATGCTGTCCCTCTGCTGCTACTTCTGAGGTCACCCTAGTGCTCTCACACCTTTCCTGTGACAAGCTTGAGCCTGGCTCCCCACTGGGGACAGATCTCATACAAATCTGTATGTTTCTCTTGATGTCAGCAACAAGAAAACAGGACTCTGTTTTTTCGAGTGTACAGTGGTGTCGTGTGGAGAGTAGAGAGAACAGAGACAGCTGCAAAGTCCTGCACCGAGCTCATACCAGACACCAAAGGCTGTGTGGGAATCCTCAAATCATCTAACTGATACTATTGTTTTTATAGATTTAACAGGCATTCTCAGAAAATTCAACCACAGTCACTTTATGAACAGTGATACTATCCTAACCCTTATTTTCCATGGTCTCTTACACTGCTTAGGAATGACTTAACCCAGGGCTGGAGAGATGGCTCAGAGGTTAAAAGAACTGGCTGCTCCTCCAGAGGACCTGGGTTTAATTCCCAGGACCCACATGGCAGCTCACAACTGTCTGCAATTCCAGTTCCAGGGAATCTGACACCCTCACACAGACATACAGGCAGACAAAACACCAATGCACATAAAAAAAAAAAAAAAAAAAAAAAAGCCTTAACCCTTATGCTACATTTAGCAACAACTAGAATTGACTGTTACTTTCACCTTTACATGTGTAACTGTGTGTATATACACTGTATGTGCACATACGTATATGTGTATGCCTGAAATTGTTGAGTGTCTTCCTCAATGCTTTCTACCTTATTCATTTAGGCAGGATCTCTCTCCTTTTTTTCTTTATTAATAAAATTTCTACTCACTCTACATGCCACCCACAGACCCCATCTTCTCCCTCCTTCTACCTCCCAGCCCTCCCTCCCAAGCCACCCCACATCCCCACAACCCCCAAATCAAGGTCTCCCATGGGGAGTCAGCAGAGGCCTAGGCAGGATCTCTCAATGAATTCCAGACTTTGCTAATTTGACCAATCAGCCTGAACCAGGATTCCCCAGTTTTTGTCCTCTTGGGGCTGGAGTTACAGGTGGTCCTCCATGCTTGTTGGGTATTTATACGGGCTCTGGGGATCTGGACTCCAGTCTTCATGCTTGCATGGCAAATAATCTGGTAAATAATCTCCTGATCCCTGATATTCTTCTGAACAGTTATCTAAAGCAATTTATACAAAATATGTCCAATAGTCTCCAAAGTAAGAAAAGAAATAGCTTAATCCCAGCACTCAGGAGGCAGAGGTAGGCAGGTCTCTGTGAGTTCAAGGCCAGCCTGGTTTACAGAGCGAGTTCCAGAAGAGCTGAGGCTACAAAGAGAGAACCCATCTCAGGAAAAAAAGAAAAGAAAAGAAAGAAATGGCTGCCAAGGGAACAGCAGATGCCATAGTGATGTTAGTACCTGGGTTTCATGCTATGACACACACTTGCTGATCGCCACACATTGAGTTCTGAGCCCTTTGGCTGCCAACCCAAAGAGAAAAACAGGATCAGAAGGCAATGTGTAGAATTTACAGAGAGAAATAAACTACAGTCAGCCCTCATATCAACAGGTCCTACATTCAAAGATTTAACCAACTGTGGGTCAAAAATGTTACAAAACTAAAATTCTAGAAAGTTCTAAATGGAAAACTTGGATTTGCTGTAAATTGAGCGCTGCTGAGCCCAGGTATATAAAGTGTGGTGTGCAGCACAGTCTGCTGTGGCCTCCTCAGCACAGACCCTGGTCTCTCTCTGGCTCTCAGGGTTTTGGCATTGTTTGGCTTGTAATCATTCCTGTGCTGTGCAGTTAGGTCTGGCTCTATACCACGTATTTTTTTCTTGTTACCATCCCTCAACAATACAAAATAACAACTATTTACATGGCATTACATTAGGTATCATAAATAATCTAGAGATGGCTTAAAGTATGTGTAGAGCTACATACACATAAGCACCACAGTATAGGGAGATTTGAGCATTGAGTTTTCAGGAAAAGGAAAACCACTCTCTTTTGTAACTCGACTGTGTGGTGTTTTTCAAACATCTATCAGTCTCACTAAGTGAACATAACATTAGCATGTGTCAGACATAACACTGGGCTAGGAAAAGGGCAGGAAAAGAGACCCACCTGGTCCAGTCTATCAGTATCCCAGAGCCAGCAGCACATTAGATAAGCACATTACTGTCTGCAGACATACCTCGGCAAGGAGACTTGAGGTACAGTGAGGAATCTGCCAAGAGCACCAAAGAAGACCTCACTTCATCTTTGCAGTGATTGCAAAAGGCTGGTCTTTATAAATTACAGAAGACGCTGTGCAACAGAGAGGTTAAGTAGTTTGGCAAAAGTCACAGCTGGAGAGAGGCACAGAATACAGCCTGAAATGTAGAACTGGTGCAAATGGCCATGGGTTAAGAAAGATTTCTAAGGGTAAAGGTATTAATCTTCCTTCCTGGTTCCCAATCTGGTCCTTCCTGATTTGTGATCAGCAGAAGAGGAGGGGGCCCCAAGAGAAGATCATTAACAATTTCAGATTGGAAAAGGAGGCAGAAGGGGGCCTATTTCCCATGAGCAGGAGGAGGTAAATGGCCTCTGATACTTGACAGTGGAGGCAGGCTCAGTATGAGCCAAGCTCAGTGATTGGTGGCTAACGCAAGACATATATATTTCACTAGCAGATCAGTGAAAATGGAGAGAGGGAGTGCAATGTCCCTCTTCAGCTCCCTAGGGTGGTCCATGGGGTGTACGTGTGGAGATGCTTTTTCAGAGTACCACGCCAGTGGTCACAACTGAATGAATGTTCCTTACAAAGATAAGTCCCAGATGAAAACCTGACAGGTCAACATCAAAGCCTGAAGAACTCTGCTCTTTTGTGTCCTCTCAGACTACTGGAAGCAGATAGACTCAGAAAGCATCAGGAAGGCCCCATGACTAAGAAACAGTAGCAGGAGAAGTTAATCATAGAGGGAAGGGTCAGAAGATGGGGCTATCTGCAGTCACAGAGAATCCAATAAAAAGCAGGCAGCCAGAGTTGGCTGCTAAAGGAAGTCTCAGATGGTAGGGTAGCTACCAGCAGCCCATGAAACCCTGATAGAAATGCAGGAATGAACAAGGTACAAATTAAATAAGAAAAAGGGGTTTATAAAGAAATATATGCACACTAAAAAATATAAATGCAACTGGTAAACATCAGATTTCCTGTGTGTTTTTGTAGCTCTAAGACATCCCACATGCCAGGATGCTTAGCAGCCAAAGACCTATTTAGCCTAGCTTCTCAGATCCAATGTTTATGGGAGACACTCATAATCACTGAGATCACTCAGAATCTAGAGCCATTCTAGTGCTTCTTCCATTGTCCCTGGTGCTAATCATTGTGGGGACAGAGCTATATGTATCCCTAAAGCTCTGTCACAAAGTGCACTGATGCACTGCAGAAGCATCCCTCGTTCCCTTGTTCTGTGGCCAGTGATTCCAGCCCTCCCCTTGTTCCCAGTAACAGGCCGAATGTCCTTGCTGTAGAGGCTGCAACATTGTGCCTCATCAGTTCCAGGGACAATCAATCACACCAGAACAGGAAGGTAAGCAGAAGTCAGAGTTAGCTGTTTCAGGACACTGGGGCCAGGGAGGAAGGTTCTGTCTCTGGAAAAATGGGACTGGCAGGCTGTATTCAGAGGTTCAGTAAGGAAGCAGAAGACCACTGGGGTGATTAGGAGGACACCTCAAAGCAAGGTGGGTGAGCCAACAAGCTCTACCATCCAGCCCTGGCAGGCACATTCCTTTGTTCTCTAACTCTGCTAGGGCTTGAGGAGGAGTTTCCAGACCAAGCTCATGCTGAAGCTTAAATCCTCAATGTGGCAGTGTTTGGCAGTGGGGCCTACTGGTGATGGAAGAGCTATCATGAATAAATTAATGCCGGGTCTCAGGGAACCGGCTTGGTGACCTTTAGAGCAGGCTGTTAGAAGGTAAGGGTCCCTGCTACTTTAACTGTGACCACTTTGCTAGTCTTGCCCTTGTCCCTCTGCATTTCCACAAATGGATGCTAGTGCAATAGAAGTCAGACTTCCAGAACTGCAAGACAAAACAAAACAAATAAATCAAAAGAAACCTCTCTTTTCTTTATAAATTACCCAGTGTTGGCTGTTAAGAGGAAAAGGCCAAGAATCTTAGCAACATCAGGAAATAATGCTGCCGAGGCTGGTGACAGCAAACTTGCTGCACCCAGGCACCTGTGCCCGCAGGAAGTGCTGCAGCAACCACGCAGACTGTCATCTCTGTACAGCATGGCTCTTTGCTGTATTTCCTTTCCAAAGCTTAAAAGATTATGACAAAAATATACTACCCTACTAAGAGCAATAAGAATGTATTAATATCAACTGCATTTGGAATTAGTGGTTTCATTCCAAATGAAATTAGTTATGTTGCATACCTTGGAACTACATAGCAATTGAATATATACACAGTCTAGTAAGATAGTTGAAACATACTGTAAGTCACTCAATTATATACTTTCTTCTTTCTATAATTTATTACCATAGTAAAGTTTCTTCCTTTACTTTTATGTATGTATATTTGTGTGTACCTGTATATACAGGAGCCTGTGGGGGCCAGAAGAGGGAGTCAGATTCCCCTTGAAATGGATCTACATTTGGCTGTGAGCAAAATGTGGATGCTGGGAACCAAACCTGGGTCCTCAGAAAGAAAAGCAAATGCTCTCAATTGCTGAGGCAGCTCTTTAGCACCAATTGCATATTTTTAAAAGGGTAAATTTTGTAACACACAAGTTCTCTTTAGACAGAAAAAAAAAAAAAAAACAAAAAACAAACCGCCGGGCGGTGGTGGCGCACACTTTAAATCCCAGCACTTGGGAGGCAGAGGCAGGTGGATCTCTGTGAGTTCGAGGCCAGCCTGGGCTACGAAGTGAGTTCCAGGAAAGGCGCAAAGCTACACAGAGAAACCCTGTCTCGAAAAACCAAAAAAAAAAAAAAAAAAAAACAAACCAACAACAAACAAACAAAACAAACAAACAAAAAAAACAAAAAAAACACCAAACCTGAATAGATTATAGAAAAGTCAGTTTTCTTATACAGTCCACAGAACACTAGGTACTAAGACCCATAGAATCTGTAGCAAAGACAAACGGCTCCGGTCTCTTCCCTTTTGGCCTAGAGGATGGTTTACTCAGTCATGCAAAGTGTCCTCTGAAGGCCACTGGCACTTTGTGTTTTGGTGCCAATGAAGGAAGTGGTCATTTATCCTAGTGGAGGGCTCAGTGACCGTCAGCACCTAAATGTCTTTGCCCACTTGGCACCAGATTCTTCATGCAGAATAGGAAGATATATTTACCTATATTGCAGGCAATGATTTTGAGGTGAAGGAAATGGGGCACACTCAGTTATTACCATAGTTTAGACTCAGGACTTTAATTACAACCTTGATTTCTTCTCTATTAAAATCTCAGGAATAAGTTCAGTTAAATTTTTATTGAGAATTTACTTAGAAATCTATAGTTTCCCTTTGTTCAACTAACACACTTTTGTGTGTGTGTGTGTGTGTGTGTGTGTGTGCACACATAACCTGACCATCAGGCCCAATACAGACCCAACTTCTCTCGTCTGCCCGATTCTGAAATTCTGGTCTTTTTCCTCACCCATCATCCTTTCTTTGTGGACTCTTCACAGGTGACGCCTTTTCTGAGGACTAGAACTCTCCTCTAAGTCCTTTGCCACTTCTTACCTTAAAACAAGCAAACAAACAAACCACTAAGCTCCATTCCCCATGTCTTGCTGGGATGCTCAATTTCTTTTGTGAAGTAGTGTTTTCTCAGATCCAAAACTGTCTGTGAGTTCTTATCTAGGTAGCCTAGTCTAGTCAGTATATTTCACAGAGAATCTGTGCACCACCGCTCTGGGTCAAAGAATGGATTCTAGAACACCAGGAAATATGATGTATTTCACAAACTCAGATGAAAATTGTCTGACCCACACAGACTCCATTTGACTTTTCAGTTCAATCATAGCAACTTGGCACTTGACCTGGCTGTCCTTTGGGGTGGGGAAGATGAACTTGTTTTCATTTGCCTTGAAAATATTTTATCACCAAAGTATGTAAACAAGTGCCTAGAATATGCCAAATACACAAATTCAGCTTAGAACTGGTTTGTGGCACTTATTTCAGAAGGAGGAAGGGAGGAAAAGTTAAGCCTATGGGCAATCCCATATGGCTTTTACTGGGACCCAATCAGCATGGTGCTTGCTACTTGTTAAATACTCTACAAACATTGTTGAGCAAACATATAGTTAAATAACAGCAACACAATACCTATAGTAAGTAAGATGTCAACAAGACTAGATGAAGTTTTTCACAAATCTTGGTGATAGCTATGGCTCATTCTCAGACATTTGAAGACACTAGTAAGCAAAGCTTTGGCATCAGAAGGCGTTGGCTTTCAAGTGAAGTCTCCATTATTTCATACATGAGTGACAATCTTAACTTCTCTGAGCTTCAATTTTCTCCCATATATAAGAGGGTCATATATACCTTACAGCTCAATTTTGAAATCCTATAATGGTGTTTAGAAAGGGCTCACCACACACACATTCTCCTTGGATGTTGAGTGCTATATGAAAGACAGTACTGACCCTCATCAACAAGTTAATACTTCTGTCCCCAAATGGAAGGCTTTCTAGGATGGGCTAAACTCAAGAGATGCCATCAGCTAAGGTAGGCAACATTCTCATTCTCACTTTCAAAATCAAAGGAATGATACAGATCTAAAGGAACCAGCAGCACATGTTTTTAAATATTCATAAGGGCTGGAAATGTCTTACTCCTTCCGTTTTCTCTGCCATCTGCTTTTGTTTCTTTTCTTTTCATTCTTATGCCACAGCTGCAAATGAAAACAACCATACAATAACTCAAGTTAAATACAAAAGTCAAAATAAAAACAATCTCATGAGTAAAAGAGAAAATGAGTTGTAAAGTTTGTCTCTTAAGGCAGCAGAAGCAAGAGACACATTTGATATCAACTAGACCCTCTGGAAACTAAAACTTATGTCCTGTGTTTGTGGTGATGGTGACAAGAGCAATCACCCTAAGTGGATGCTGGTTGTAGGACGTCTTTCTGTAGGCTGTGAATATGTGTTGCTCTGATTGGTTGATAAGTAAAGCTGCATTGGCCTATGGCAGGGCAGGATGGAGCCAGGACAACTCACTGTTGTCCTGAAAATCCAAGAGAGACAGTGGGAGGAGAAAGGAGAGTGGGGCAGACGCTGCAGACGCCTCTAGGAGAAACAAGATGTAAAGTACCGGTAAGCCACAAGCCACGTGGTGAGGCATAGATTTATAGAAATGGGTTAGTTTAAGATATAAGAGCAAGAAGTCTTCCATGGCCATAGTTTAAAAATAATATAAGCCTCTGTGTGTTTATTTGGGTCTGAGTGGCCACGGGACCAGGCAGAACACAGGAAATCTTCCAACTACAGATGCTCTATAATACCTGATGATCATACCTGGGATTTATATAGACACTACTCAGAATAGGTAAATTGTACCCATTTTCCATAAAAACAGTGTACACGAGAGGTTAAATAAGAGGAGACTGAGATTTTGAATCCAGATCTGTGTGAGCTCAAGCCCTAAGCGCTCTCTACTCCATTGCCCTCTGTCAAAATGGGGAAGGGACAGAAAAAAAATTAATTTGGGAAATATTTAGGGAAAGCCATTTGTACTAAACTGATTTATTCAGATAATTAAAATTTGTGATTATAGCTCTAATTAAAGTTAACTCAGATAATTGGTTGCTGTATTTGTGAATGTGCAATTAGAGTCTTCCACATAATTGCAGGGTGCTCAGCATCATCCTTTCATTTATTAACTGCATGCAAACTACAGCTTTGCTCTTCTAGCTTCTGTTCTACCAAAGTCTGTATACAGCTTCTGGGGTCCCAGGAGCCCAAGGAGCATGACCTGTGATGCTCACAGCAGGGGATAGGTTCACCCCATTTAACATGTCTTTGTCCAGAGGTCAATGAATATCTCATCTTCAAGTGCCACGTGACAGGCTTGTATGGCCAGCACTGTTGTCCTGAAAACTCCTAGCAGCATGTACCTGAAGAAAAACTGGCAGCAGTGGTCCTCATGTGTTAATTACACTTGTGAAGTCTATTATGCATAGAAAGGGCACCTGCTGGCAGTGAAAATGACTAGAGTCTGCCCTTCCTGTGTGGTAAGCAAATTGAGAGTTCATTTCTACAGGAGATAATAGTTTTCAGATTCCACTTGTGTATCCCCTGCAAGGGGATGTACTTGACATTTAGATCATCTGCAGAAGAACAACCTTCCCTCAGATTTACATGTTGTGTGCTCCCAGCCCTTTGCTTAAAATGCTAGTTATCCTTGTTGGCTCCAGCCACCAAGGATTCAGCTCAACCTGGTGACTTTCAAGTCAAGGATCTCAATAGACTAAAGTAATTAACATTGACTCAATTTTCATGACATTTTTACTTTCTGCCCAGAGCAGTTACATCACACTAACATGATCAAGCTAAGCCTTGACTGGAGGGCCTGCCTTCTTCTTCTGTGGTCTTTCCTTTTATCACACGTTTATCTTACGATTACAAGCAGATGCCAACCTCCATTGGCCTGAAATTATCTTTGGTCAGATGTCACCGAGTTCTTTGTGAAAACAAAAGACTAGAAGGAAGACACATTGTACAAACATGAGGAGGACTCATCACAAAGCTATTTAGGCACCACAAAATGCAGAGCTCAAGGGTGGGTTTGGGATGGCAGATTTGAACCCTTCCTCAGTAAGTCTTCAATTCCTATGCTAACATGCCTGTGGCTCAGCAGACTAAGACACAGTTTTCGAGTGCTGGAGTGAGAGATGACACTGGAAAGAGGGTCTGGGATAGTCTTCACTGAAAATCTAAGGCAGAGCAAGCCCTCTGTGCAAATACAGGAAAGGCAGTGGCTAGAACAAACAACTGGCTATGGTAAATAACTGGGGTTTTTTGTTGCTGTTTTTTTCAAAAGAAAGCATTCAATTATAAAAAATCTATTTCATTATAGAAATAATAGAAAATATAATAAAAAGCATGCTGAAATCGTCTCTTCTCCATCACAAGTCATTGTTAAATATTTTGATGTTTCCAGATCTGAACTTTAGGACATGTGTATGTATATATAGTTCTTGCTTTATGACTGTGAGACCGGAATAACACAGGACACAGTGTAAATGCTGGGACAAGTTACTAAACCCTTTGAGGCCTTGGTTTACTGACCTGTGAAATGGAGCTGATAATACCTGCTTTGCAGGACTGTTAGGAGGATAGAATGAGGTCACAAAGGTAAAAGAGACAGTCCAGTGACTGGGGCCTAGCAGGCTTACCATTGGTATCACAGAGGACATTTTACCTTTTACTCTTGGGTGGTTTGTGTGTGTGTGTGTGTGTGTGTGTGTGTGTGTGTGTTTGAAGGTCTTGCTATACAACCCTTGGGGGACTTGGTACTTGATATGTAGCCCAGGCTAGCAACCTTTGGATTTGAAGCAAACCCTTTGTCTCAGACTTCTGAGGACTAGGAATACATAGGTGAACACTATCACACACAACTTAAGCTTACAGTTTTAAAATAGCTAATAATTTAGCAATGAAACTTTCCAAATAATGAAATGCTGAAGTTGAACTTTTTGGCAAAGAGGCTCTGTCAATTCTTTGAGTGCTGCCATCTCTGAACCCCAAAGCCCATGCACTCCTGTCCAAACACAGTATTAAGCACTGCAAGCAGCTCCTTGTGGGACTCCATGCTGCCTTTAAAGCACTCTGGGCTTCACTGAAGTGTGTGTGTGTGTGTGTGTGTGTGTGTGTGTGTGTGTGTGTGCGCGCGCGCGCGCGCGCGCGCATGCACGGTGGGAAAGGTGTCTCTCCATGTGAAAGGCTAGGGAAAGGCCATGTGTCTGGAAGAGGCTTGCGCCTGTGAGGCTGTTATACATGGGGGTGGGTTCTCCATGTTCACCCTGCTGGGTCACTCTGGGAGGCTGTCTCTATCTTCCCCAACCTTCCCTTTCCCTTTCTCGGGTGTGTCTCACGCCTTTGCTTTCCTTCTAGCTCCTGTGTCCTCTTCTCTTTGATAGTCTCTTCAGTCCTACAATCTTTCGTCTAAACAGTGACAACAAACACTACCAAATGACAAACATGTTCTTTCCACTGATGGAGTTGTCATTGGAAAAACTAAGAACTGATTCATTTAGAATCTCAAAAAAGAATGACAAATAGGCAAAGGTCTGCCTGAGGAGCCAGGGCCTGCACATCTTCATAGGGAGAGGAGAAAGAGCAGGAAAGGGAGAAGAAATGCCCAATGTACCCCAGACAAGCCCCCGCCCAGGTGCAGATGCCAGCTTTGGATAGACTGTTCCTCCCTCCTCTAGGAACAGGAAAGGAAAAGACAGAGGGTTGCTCAAGAGTAACAGGCCTTGAGATTTAGTCAGGCCACCTGGCCCCCCAGGCCTCACCTGAGCAAGAAGCCTCGCCTTTGGCCTGACCATGATGGGTGTAGAGAGGGTCAGGGCTGAGAGTAGAGGAGTAGGGAAAGCTGAGAAGGCAGCAGCACCATTTTCTAGCAGGCCTGCCTGCAGTGGCCCTTACAATTCCCTTGCAGTGAGGGAGGGGCTTGGACCTGCCTCAGCTTTGTTGACCCCATGGGAAGCCATATCTTTTCGGAGGAGGGGATGGGGAGTAGGCTAGGGGGGGAAGCTGCGGTGGGGGGAGCGGGTGGAAGGAGGGGGGGAATCTGTGATTGGTATTTGTAATAAATAAAAAAATTCCTTAATTACAAAAAAAAAAAAATTCCCCTGCAGTATCTGTCAAAGGAGCAGATTGGAAGATGCTGGGCCACTCCCTTCTCATGCCTATCTTCAACACCTCATCATCTAAGTGCCTCTTGATGGAGACTGACTGACATCTTGGCCTTGACTAGATGCTGCAGTGTCTGCAATACAGTACAAATATTCATCACATTGAGAACTCCATGAAGGTCCAGTGCAAACAGGAAGGCAAGCAAATCCAGTAGGGTCAGTGAACAGGAAGGACAGAGAGGCTACAAGGAGGTTAGGAGGAAGCTGTGGTCAAGACAGAGGGTATAAAAAAACAGGAAGGAGAAAGGGGCAATGGAGGGACTTTCAAATGGTTGCATGGTGTCAAGAGTCACTCTGTTGTGTGGCTGACAGGGTGTTTCAGGTTAAAACGTACTTCAATACAAGCAAGTATTTGGGAATAATTGGAGGAGGCCCTCTTCAGGTAAGGGCACAGATTCCTAGAGGCAAATCCACATTCTCTATGCTGTGCAGCCAGGCAATGATGGACTTGAGACAAGGACTTGGTGTTGTCCTCTTAGCTTAGCCCTCTCTGTGGTGTTTCATGGGTTTTTTGAGGAAGAGAGGTCACCTCTGTACAGATGACAAACACCAACAGTGTGAGTGGGAGGGGCTACAGTGTGGCTTCCAAAGACACAGAAAATGGCAGGGACAGGGATGGAAAAGAGCTGAGGATGTCTAAACAGATGGGACACAGACTGCAATAAGGAGACAGCAGTGACAGGGCAGTGAGGCAGGTTCCTAGATGCTGTGTTAGAAACCAAAGGACATGGAGGATCTGGCACCATGACATGGCTGTAGGGACACAAGCCTATGACCTTTACCTTGACCAGGAACAGGAGTAGTGGATGATGGAAAGAGCACAGCACTCATGGTCTCCTAGTGGACAGGAGACACACAGAACTTGCATAGAAGTAGGGTGTTGAGGGAGCCCTGGGGTCTGAAAACACTCCTGAGGAAAGCAGGGACCCCAAATAAGGTAACTCTATTACAAGGGCATCATACCTTGATCCTTCTGTTTAAAAACATACAACCCCTCCTACGTACTCTGTAAGGTATCAAAATGGAATCTAACCAGGGGTATCTGGAAGGCATTTTTAATAAAGAACAACTTCCAAAATACAGCAAAGTGTAAAAAGACATGGCAAATACAATGTGGGCACAATTCCTGATCAATCAAGAAACACTCTACAAGGGGCTGGAGAGATGGCTCAGCAATTAAGAGCACTGGCTGCTCTTGCAAAGGACCTAGGCTCAATTCCTCAGCACCCACATGGTGGTTCACAACCATCTGTAACTCCAGTTTCAGGGGATCCAACACCCTCTTTTTCTGGCCTGGGCACTAACATGCATTCAGCCAAACACTCATACACATAAAATAAACAAATAAATAAAAATTAAAAAAAAGAAATGCCAGGGTGATGGTGGTGGCACACATCTTGAATTTTACTTCGAGGCCAGCTGGTCTATAGAGTGAGTTCTAGGACAGCCAGGGCTACACAGAGAAACCCTGTCTCGAACTGACCCCCCACCCCCACCAAAAAAGGAAACAACCTACAGTCTTAGAATTCTGTGCAACATCAGCACAGAACTGGGAGAGAGCATGACTGAGAAAACCCACCAGGATCAAAAAGATCACCATATGAAGAAATGGGCTCGCTCTCTCAGCACTGTACTCATGAGCATGTCTCTGCTGTGCCTGAGCTATGTCTTTGCTGTACATGTGGCTTCTTGGGAGGAGGCTGAACTTAAAACATCCAAAACAAGGTGACCACAAATACCTCTAGGCTTCTAGGACACAATGGCTACCTAGAAAAGCCTTTTCAGAGAGAAGATTGAAAATAGCAAACATTGTGGTTGACTGGCCTCTATCATTCTGAATCAATGGCCTATCTCATGAAGTATCTGATCATTAGTAATAAGGGCTGTGGTCTCCAATGGAGGCTTTCTCCTGAAGCTCCAATTTCTGGCAGATACCAAGGGCCTTTAGATATATGCGCATGGCCCCTTATCAACATCTACTGGCACCAGCTGTTCTAAGTCAATGCCTCTTAATACATTACACCAGAGAAAAATCATTCATAAGGAAAACAGATCCAAGTCATCAAATAAACTATCCTCTCCAGCACACTCCTGAAGGCAGTGAGGGGGCTTCAGCAGGTACATCTCCCATGAGCCATCCATCCTTGTATGGTATGTTTCATCTCAAAAATATAATTTTGAGTAAATAACTTCATGTTGCAGACAAAGGAGAGTCTCCAGCCAATGATGTGTAGACACCATGCTTCTCTCCTTTCCTCCACTAATATATGTCCAACAGTGAATCCTCAAAAAGCTTCAGAGGATTGTGTGGTGCTGTGACACACTGATAATCCCAGCACTTAGGAAGCTGAGGCAGGAAGACTGCTGTGAGCTTGAGGCTGGTTTAGGATAGACAGTAAAATCCTCTCTCAAAAAAAAAAAAACAAAAAAAAAAACAAAAAAAAAAAACAAAAAAAAAAAACAAACCTAAAACAAAGAAATGATCAAAAAGAGGGAGGGAGGAGGAGGTCTGCAAGAAGGAAACAGAGAGAAAACAAAATCAGAAGGCTCAAACCACAGCTAAGGGCAAGTCTGGTGGGACATGCCAGCACATGGCTGAAACCCAAGGGATCTTGTAGATCCCAATGGTTCCTGTCACCAGTTTCCAATGTGTCTTAGTGGGAAAAAGCAAACAATTTCTTGGTGCTTGGCTTCTCTAAAGTGAGAAGTGCTAAAAGTATTAGCTACTCTCTTGATCCCTTCAGAAAGTCATGACATAAAGTACCTTGCTCTCAAGTGCTCCAAACCCAGTACCATTTAAACTACTTTCATTTTAGTGTTACCCATTAAGCCTTTACAGTCTTAGGTCTTTCCTGGAAGAGGAAGCAGAGGACAGGGTCCTGGGCAGCCTTACCAGCAGTAGTCCAGCAAGTGTGGGGGCAGCACAGGAATGTACACATGCTGCCAGTACATGGGGTAGAGCATGGCAGCCGAGCCGTGGATGCAGGCAGTCAACTGCAAAAGAGGAGTAGAAAGTCAGGTCTCAAGGCAAAGCTGAGGGAGGCACTGCCAAAGTTAAGGACTCCAAGTCAGATGTGCCCACCCCAGTGCAATGCAGTGGACTTCCTCTTCAAAATACGCATTTTGTGCCCTGTTCCCTGATTATAAAGCTAACATAAGGCTGAGGGTGGAGCTCAATGGTAGTGCTTGCTAGTACATCTGAGATCCAGGTCCAATCCCCAGGACTACACACACACACACACACAAATGAATGAGTGAATAAAAGACTTCAAAGCACATGCACATTTAGAGTAGAAATTTGAGAAAATGAATGTGATAAAAGAACCAGCACTTTCTTAAGATTATTTAACATTTTAGGGTATTGTACATTTAAGCACTATAGAAACTAAAATGACTGTAAATATAATGCTTTTTCTCTTTTTATACTGGCATTATCTGATAGCGTTTTCCCACATCCTTAAATAGTTTTAGGAAGCACCCCCTCACCATCTTCGGTGTACTCCTCAAACCCATTCTGCCGCTCTCTATCATGGAGTTACACACTTATATTTGGATATATGATTTCTGGGTGTAGACTCCAGAGCTAACTATGGCTTACAGATATGTCACAGTACTCAGTAGGCAGAGGAATGTATAAGGATGTGTGTGAGTGTAACTGACAGGGCAGAGGCTCGCATAGTCTCACCAGGACTAAGCATGGTAATCAAGTTGAAACTTACTTCCATCTCACTTTTATTTTCACTCCCAGGATTAGCATGGAGGGTGAATATTTTTTGTCATGTTTCCTGACTCTATTTCTTAGGTCTGTTCCTTCCTTTCCTGACTTTTAAAAGGAGTGCTAGTATCTTTTAAATTGATTTATAAGCAAGCACTGAGGACTTGTAAACAGAGTGTCATCTGATGTGATATTTTTGACAAGTTAGCCTTCACTTTCCTTAAGTCTCTGAGAGAAGAGGTTTGCATGACCGTGTGGACAAGCCTTTTCCTTAGTGATGAGCCCCACTCCTTGTCCAAGGAAAGACCTCTAAAATTTCTGCAAGCATTTAACTCCTGAATCCACCTGCAATTAATCTGGGCTTTATACCTGAGGTGAGCATCTACTTCTCCCACATAGTTGATCCATTGCTCCAGCATCCTTTGTGGCCTTCCCCTTCCCCATTTCTTTCAACAAGCTCTTATTTTGTATTCCCTCTCTTTATTCTTAAGAGCTGGAGATGGCATACAAGGTAACTGATACAATTAAAAATGGATAGGTAAAGGTAATGAAAAGCAATACAACCTCTATAAAATTCAATATGGCAAAAGGGACAGGATGCAACCCTGCAGACCCAGCTACTAAGTGACAACAGCCAACAACATGTATTTCTGTCATTTTCCCCTTACGTTTCTTTGGTTTCTAGGAAGCCTGTCACTATGAGGCCTTTGCTTTTTTTGGAAGCTGGTAACTGGCCTTTGCTGACAGAAGGACATTTATGTGGTGAAAGATGATGTGCCAATACCCAGTTAAAAGAATCCCAGAGGTTAGTATAACATGACCAGCTTTAAACTGGATATGCTGCTGATGCTTCACAGTTGTGAAAGCTGTGTACTAAAGCTAGGGTGCTATGCTCCTCACCTACTCTTTTCCAGATGTCGTCCTTTAAATCAGGTGCATGTGAGGAGTAGATCCAGGCACCTAGGTCCCCAATCACCTGTCCTAGTTTATTCTGTAGGTTCTGATAGAGGCAGCTGCCATGATTAGTCTTTCTAGGGTTTTGGAAGGACGAATGTAGTTGGAGGCATGGAGTGGAGTGCAAACTACCTTTACTCTGATGGTACTGGCATGTCTGGCTGGAGGGTTACAACAGCCTGAGCACCAGCGCTTTTGCTCATCTTTAACCAGCTGCTAGAGCATTCTTACTGATGTGCACATCACTTCTTGCTTGCAAGCCTTTAGGGCACAGCTGGAATAGAATGCCTGTGCCAGTCCTGGTCTATCTGAGAAGCAGCATCTCCAGCCAACTTCAACTGCCTCCCCAGCTTGCCCTTGGGACATACCATTTGCAGAAGTAAAAGGAGTTATGGACCTTTTTCCATCCCTTCCGCCATTTGACTCATCTCTCAAACCTGCTGGGGTTTGTTCCCTCAGGCCTCTGAACAAGCTCTCCTCTCTCAAGCCGTACCTTGACTCTCTGTTACTAAATGAACTGGAACAGACTGAAGTTTGTCCCCTGGCTGTGAAGTACACAAAGGCCCTCTTTTTTCATCTTCACACTTCTCAACTGTATGCATCTAAGTGCTTGTCAATGCAGTGTGCACCCTGAATAAACTAAAAACTAATGACCCGATTCCTATTTAGACTATATTTACAACATACAGATAGCTAGGAGCTTGGCTTACATTATGAGCACATCCAGAATTTCATTAGTTCCACAAACTCACACTCCAAAACAAGGACAAGCTTAGACATACAAATTTACCACTTTTGGAAAAACTGAGTCATCCATCCATCCATCCATCCATCCATCCATCCATCCATCCATCCAATCCTATGTCTAAACTATAGCTCTATTAAATAGATAAAAATTAAAGATAAATTTAATAGCTAAAATTAATTTTATAAATATATTTATAAACATATAAGTGCTGCAAAATCTCTTTGGTACTAAGGTAACACCATCACATGAATTTGTTTGTAATTATCATGTTATTCACTAGGATGGTTTTGTGTGAGGTGGGACTTTATTACCTGTTTCTTGTTTGCTTAAACTATTTTGGGCCAAATCTTATCTCCAGGCATCATTTTACCATTACTCCTTAATCTCAAAAAAATCTACCAGATTAAATGATAAGATTTTAAAACTAGTTATCCTTCATTAAAAACAAACAAACAAACAAACAAATCCAGAAGCTTTTAAGGTGCTCCATCATATCATTAGAGGTTTTTCTAAGGCCAAGTCTCTACAGTTTGGGTAAGATACATTCACCCATTTGATTAAGAAAACAAACAAAGTAAGCAGGTGATTATTTGGCTCTTTTCCAAAATACAAAGTGACACCCATTCTGTGTACCGTTAAGAACAGTGTCTAAGCTGACTGCAATGGGGGGTCTCTGCATATCTACACTGATGCAGAAATGATATATAGAGCCCTAAATAGTATCACCAGACACATGTAGCAGTCTGAAGGACTACACTCATTCCCTATAGAGGACAAAATCTTATGTAATGAAAGTATACAATAAGGAATATAGTCAAAAAAGGGGTATTGTGAATATTTAATTAAAGTGCAAGCTAAAGAAAATGATTCTATCAAATATCTTACTTGGTGGGAGAATAGAGAGATAGTGTGTGTAAAATTTGCCCAAAGTCATTAGTCACAATGAATATTCATCAGAAGCCAATTATCAATCCCATTTAATGATACCCCAAAAGATTTTGCCCTGAAGCAGCAGAATAGTCTAAGGCTCCAGACAAAACTAGACAAATTATACAGCAACAGCCAGTCTAGCCAGGATACGAGCTGTAAAGTAAACTACTGGTGGATAATGGCGGCACTTTAGCAAATTTTGTCCTCAATTAAAGGTGCACAAGGTCTGTTACATCTTATAGCTTTATATATGGCTCCATTAGTTTCCTGTGAGGCTGGGAAAAGGAGAAACAATGATGTGGGGAGGACATGAATGGGGAATGATCAATGATACAGGTGAAGGAAATCATAAGATACCAGCTGTATCTTTTTTGTTTCCAGTTTAAGGTATTTCTCAGAGACAGTAGACAGACTGATAGTTAAATCATAAGATTTCAGCCTTTCACTGGTTCCTATGGTAGCCTGTAATGTAGGATTAAAAAGAAGACCCCATTCTAAAGCAAAAATCCCTGTAATATATGCAGCAGACATTGTACTAGGGTAGAAGCCCATGGGAATCCTTGTTTTAGAGGTATACTCATGTGTTTACCCAGGCACACACTACCACACTTTACAGACAGGGAAACAGTCTTAGAGGCAAAATAACTCGCCCAAGGCCACAAGGTGACAAAGTGACAGAACTGGGACTCTCACAGAGGTCCTGTCAGATGATAAAGTCTCCTATTTCCACATCATGTAAATTAAAAAGCATTTTTGTGTCTACCTGGTGCATTGCTGTCCAAGAGGATTCCCTGTCAGCACTGCCCAATTACGTAAATCCTCATTTACCTTACTGCTAAGTGACCAAATACCTAGGGCAGAGTACCAGTAACTGGAAGTAATCATTCTTTCTTTTCTTTTTTTAAATGGGTAAAAGAACAGACAAACTTTATTACATGCCTGAGGCATGGGAGTACTGAACTAGAAAAATAATCAGTTGAAAAACCACACATTTGATCACTTCCTGGGGATTAGTCAATTAACTAAGATGTCATGGTGACTTTAATCCTCAGGGAATTCTAGACAAGGAAGTAATAACTGCTAGTCAAAGAAAAGTTTACATGTTGGCCTGGACACATGGATCAGACTTGCTTTCTGTCATGTTCCTTCTCACACACTTACAAGGAAGTCTTCCACTAACTGTCTTGTTGATTTGAGCAAACTACTACCTCTTCTGGGTCTTAATTTCCCCTATGTGAAAAGTTAGAGGCTGGCTGCAAGATTCCTGTGCCCCTTGCAGCTTTGACTCTAGAGGAACTTTCACCCTTTGACATGAAGGATGCCCCTCGTCTGTCCCTCTTGACCTTCTACAGCTGTACTGGCTAAGCAGAAGTCAGCCAGGGTCCATTTTCAAAGTCTACTTCTCACCTTTGCTGCCACAAGGATGCCTTCCCCCAAACTCTTGAACTAAGAAGTGCCACCTTTCCCTGCGGTGGAGAGCACAGCCATCCTTCAGACCCCATCTCCCCTCAACATGTGGAGGTGCCCCGAGGATGATACTGGGAGGAAACCTGGAGCACGGCTCCAGCTGTAGCTCCACAAGGACAGGGACCACATCCAAACTGTTTCCTTATTTCCACATTGCCTGACACTGGCCAGGTGCTGGGAAAAGTGTTTGGGGGAACATGAGAATGCCCTGGCTTAACGTCAAAAAGAATGGTAGGCAAGGTCACTCGACATTCCGGCAAACTGCAGTCACTCAATAGATCACCACAGGAAACTGCACATGTTAGAGAAAATACTGAGACTCCAGGATCTAAAGGCTGGCATAGGGGGATCGGATGCTTGCAGTCATTCTTCACATCCTTGAACTGAGAATGTTAAACAATCAGACTGACACCTGCTTCACAGGGTTACAGGCATCTGGATTTCCCCTCTGTGCTTAAACAAAAACAAACTGATGAAATAGAGTAGAGAAAGAACTGCAGATTTGTAACTTTAAAGTCCATGCATTTCAACAAGATTCATCTTATGCACAGTGGTTTAGAAAATGCTGTGTCTTGGGGAACTTATTAGGGTTCTCAGCTTGAGAACCAAGTTCTTTACTTACAATCTTTGTGGTTGTCAGAAGTAAGTGCTGCTGTGATTTTTGCTTTTAATTATAAATTGTTTTCAAGTGGGAAATCAACTGTAGAATCAGTAAAAAGTTTTCAGGTACTCTGTGAGTGAACCTTGTCATGTAAAGAAAAACCCTTAAATTATAAATGGTTTAACTAAGTTCCAATTGCATTGACTATATGCAAGAGGAAGAGTGGGCTTTTCAAGTCAAGCAGCATTCTGAGAGTTCAGACAGATGCTGAATGTGTGAAGAGAACAGCAAAGAATTCCCGCTTAGAAGAGGAGATGCCGTGCTCCTCTGTAGAGGAGCAAGGAGAGGAATCTTTCTTCAAGTATTTCTCTTGTAGTCAGTGGAACTCAACTTAGCTCTCCTCCTCCATTATCTTTAGGGGAGGAAAACCAAAAACAAACAAATTCCAATGTGGTCAAGTAGAGTCAGGCCTCTAAGAACTCCAAGATTTGAGAAGCAGCTTTCTCAGGCATCTCACTTAATCCCTTCTCTTTCCATTTTCTTTTTAAAGCTACCTCCTAGCTAGAGTAATTAGAGCAAGTTATTAATCAGAGTAAAAAGCTTTCCTGCCAAGATTTGACACTTCAAAACATCAAAGCAAATACAACTGCCAGAGAGAAGTGTTAGCTACCTAAGCTGAGGCAGAAACTACAGCAAGGTAAGCTACGTCGGGAAGAAGCCACCACAAGAGAGGAAAGCACTTCTTTTCATCTTTAAGGTGAAAAAGAAAAAGGGAAGGTTGCATGATTAATAACAAACCATGTAAAGATGGTCAGCAAGTGTGTGGCTGTGCCTCTATTCTGTGCCTGTGACAGCCACTGCTGAACAAGGAGATGGCTTCAGGATCCCTCCTGATGTGCATCTGTCACCAGTGGATCAAAGCTGGTACTCAGGAAAAAAAAAAATCAGTTGGCCATCTCATTGAGTGTAAGTGGATTTATATTCACTTTTAAATCTCCTAAGATTATAGTTTATGTTTAATTAATGGATTTATACCATTGTTTTAATAATTTTTTTTCAAAGAAACCTAGTAAGCCAGGCGTGATGGCACATGCCTTTAACCCCAGCACTTGGGAGGCAGAGGCAGGCAGAGCTCTGAGTTCAAGGCCAGCCTGATCTACAGAGTGAATTACAGGACAGCCAGGGCTACACAGAGAAACCCTGTCTTAAAAAACAAAACAAAAGAAAACTAACATAACTAAATTGGGAGTCATGAGTACTATCATCAATGGGAAAAGAAGGAAGAACTGTGCATGTGTGTGCGTGTGCGTGTGCGTGTGCGTGTGCGTGTGCGTGTGCGTGTGTGTGTGTGTGTGTGTGTGTGTGTGTGTGTGTGTGAATTCCTGACCTTGCATGGATAGATGAAAAGACCCCCTTATGGCACAAATCCCAAATTCAACCTTAGGAAGTGAGAGCAAACTCAGAAAGACAAAGCCAAAAACACTGTCACAACCATCTTCACACAGGATTATGTTTTGCTCATTTACCTCCCACAAGAGCCCTATAAGGTAGTTGTATTAAGGTCTCCATTTTGCAGATAAGGAAACTTGCCTATGGTCACAGAGCTGAGGACTGAGTTAGGATATGAACCCTGGGAAGCCAGGCTCCCAAGTCTGTGCTCCAAGCTCTCATGAATTTGCTTCTGTCCTCGATCTGTATTAATCGGACAATTACTGAGCATCCACTATGTGTACACGCCATGCCCTCGAGCAAGTTAAATAGACAGAGAAAGATCAAAATGCAAACAATCAACTTCAACTCAAAAGCATTATGAAAGAGGTGCTATAATAGAGGTTCAAGTATGTCAGCATATACAGAAGGAATCCCTGATTCTGCCTGGGGCGAGCATTGGGCAGCGGAGACTGGCACATCAGAGCTCTGAGAGGCTGCTTATGTTCCTTCCTGTGGGAGGCCAGGTGAAACACTGAGCCATATGAATACAGCAACTCCTTGGGCCACTCAAGCTCTGTTGAATGACCCTTCAGACAGTGACTAAGTGACTAGTGAGAAGTGAGTGGAGATGCAAAACCTACATGTTGCTATGATTATTCTTTGTGGCTTGAGAAATTCACCATCACCAACATCAGTCATACACACAGTCTGCAAAACTCTCCAGGATCTCTACTACCTTCCTTGCTTCTGAAAGTCAGATTGGGGGTCACTTTTTACAAAGATGAGATTCAGTGTCCAGTGGTATTCATGGAATGAGTGATACACAGCCAGTGCTAGGTTATGGTTTTACCAGTCCCACTTTTAGAGGTGTAGGAGATCAATTTGTCCACGGCCATGTGTCCTGAAAATGGCTCACAGGGATTAAGTGCACGGCAGAGGAAGAGGCAGAATCAGAACAAAACTACCCTCACTTGAAGTCTGATTCTCTCTCTTCCAACCTTGCTGTCCTTTTTCTGAGGAATAGTCTACCAACAGGATTGTCTGAGGCATCTAGCTAGGAGATTCAATATAGTCATCAAGCTAGCAAAAAAGCAAACCTGTGACTTTCTCTTATGTTTGGAGAAATCCATGAATGCATGGCCTAATCTCACAGCACACCAAAGTGACCATACTTGCCACCTTCAAAACCATCAAAGGGGAATTATAAATCCTTGTCCCACTAACATAGTATAGTGCTTTATTGTTGCTTCCCTAACGAATGCCTTTGAGATGTCTGCCAAAGTGGGCCCCATTTAGACATTTTCAAACATATTGAGAGGAAAGTGATTTTAATATTGACCATTTGTGTTTCTTGGGTGGTGGTATGGTGTAGGAGTCATAAGAAACGATCTCTTACTGCTAAAACCTAAAGAATATCCAGGGCTGAGAGATGGCTCAGTGAGTAAACTACTCACCACATAAGCTTGAGTATTTGAATTTGGACCCCTAGAACAAGCTGGTATAGTGTGGCAGTGCACATGTGTGACCCCAGAGCTGGGGGCTCACTGGCCAGCCAACCTCGTACAAACAACCAGTTTTAGGTAGGACTGCCCTGGCCCCCACAATGTTATGAGATGCTGGATCATACTGAGTGATGCCCTTCTCTAGCTCAGCTAAGGTCATAACCAAAGCTCTTTCAAAGAGAAGATCTTTCTAAGAACTTCTAAGTGCTAGTCTGTACTCACGACTGTCTTCTAGACACACATACAGTCTCTGGTAAGTAGTTTTAAGTGGAGATGAGCCCGTGATGCATAACCACCACCAACAAATTACTATTGTTTCTGCCGGAGAGGAACAGTATGTTCCATGATCCCAAATGGGGCTGTATATCAATAAATGGGGAAATCTGAAAAAAAAAAAAAAAAAAAAGAAAGAAAGAAAAATTCTGGGCTCTGTATTAGATTTTTTGAACCAAAGTGTTTGGAGATGCTATCTGTGAGCCGCATTTTTAGCATGTTTTCTGGGTGTTTCTAACAGCATTTGGGAATTGCTAACAGTCTGAATCCTCTCTCTGGTCCAAAGCAGGTGTTCAGTGTTTGTTCAAACTACAGAGGAAGCAGTAGAGGAGGACGAAAATCAGTGTGGAGACGGGCTGGCTGAAGTTGTATCAAAGGACCACAGATTCTACTGCTAATACACTGTATAGTATTACAGTCTCCTCAGCATCGAAAGGTTCTTTTTGCTCCAGTTACAGTTCAACATGAACAGGAGAAAATCAACTTACACATAATTAAATAAGAACAGTTCAAAAAGCAGTTAATTATATTTATGTTGAAAACCAACATAAATAAAACATAGCAATCTTTTCTCCTATCTCCTATCAGTGGAGGTTTCTTTCATTTAACAGTTTTTCATATTCTCTGAGCCACAATAAAATTTTATGTAATGGAGATTAGAGAGGCTATGCCACTTGGCTGCCAAGTCTGTATTTCATGCCACTTCATTACATTTTGTTAAGGATTTCCCTCTCTACCAAAAGGATTAGCTTGCTTCTCACTCTTTGAATACTCTTCTTAGGTTGTCAGTGTGACTAGGTTAATCTCAACCCCACCCCTTCTCTCACAACATATAAAAGATGAACAGACAAAATGTTCAATTTATTTTATTTTTTAAATAGAACACTAAATTTAGTCTTAGACTTCACTATTTGGGAAGTTTCCAGTTACAAGGTCTTGGCTTCCCTTGAGCACAGTTTGAAACAAAATAATGCTGTTTGTTCCTAGGGCTGGAACATGCAGAGTGGAGTGTGCAGGCAAAGAGGCCCTGGCTCCAGTCCAGGGTTTCAAACCTCCTTAAACTGCCACTTCTTTGCTTCAAGGGCTACAGATAAGCAAACAGGATTAGTTTGTTCTAGTGCAGAAGAACCAGGAAAGTTCTGTATATGCTGGTAAGTCATCCAGTCACTGCCTGGGCTGACATGGCCATGGCAAGGTGGAATTCCTCCAAAAAGAAGTGAAATTAACGTAATCTGAAAATCTGCCTTAGCTACAAACTGTCCCTTCTCAGGTCACCAGAGCAGATGGTGTGCTCAGACAATGGCCTGCTGTCTGCATGAAAGAGTGTGATGGGACAGGCAAGGTTGGGAAAGGATCCAGGACTTCTCCTGAACACTGAAACATCTACAAAGGCCAAGCTAGGGGTGCTGGCAAGTAGACATAATTATCACCTACCACTTGTCCAGGGCACTAGTACACAGGCTCTACTTAAGTCCTACATTCTCTGGAAAAAAATGTGTGCTTAACTAGCTGGGAAGAAACTAAGAAATGATTTTTTGTTAGTTTTTTTTTCTTTTTCTAAATGAGGTACAATCAGAAAAGTATTAATTGTTCTCATAGTTCTGGGAGCAATATAAATAATTACATGTGGAAACTCAATTACATATGGCTTTGTTCCCAATAGGGTTTCCTTCTTAAGCATTTGTTTAACCCATCATCTAGACAGGTTAAATAAATTCCTTAGTAAAGTAAACATGCCTTGTCATCAGTTAACTGGAGAGTCTGGGGTTTTGAAACTTCTTCAGCATGCCTAATTTAGAAAGGGGACAGGCAGGGATGAAATTTAGAATGGTGGAAGGAAGTGCAATCCATGACCCCTGAAGCCACTGTGTTGGCTCAGGGTCCTATAGGGACCTCAAGGCAGCTGGGGAGACTGGGCAGACACGGAGTCTAACAATGCACTGACAGTGGAAGAGGTAGGGGCAGTGGCTGAGAGAATGAGGTGTACACCCCCGGTGCCCAGAGTGGTGCCATGAAATTTGAAGTGAAGAGCTTAGCTGTGTGCATGTGGAGGCAACACCAGGTACTCAGATCCATGGTGAGTGGAATCATGCCAAGAATGTTTCTGGGTGTACAGGTGTCATGAGGAACAAATGGAAAGTTACCAAGGAGGCAGTATGAGGTAGCCAGAAGGGCTTGGAACCAGAAGAAGTGGGCTTTAATACCATCTCTTTAGCTCATCTTAGACAGGGCATTTCAACTATTTGGTTGCCAATACTTTTGTCTGCAAAAGGAGAATAAAACCAAGTAGTTTCTGGGGTTGTTACAAAAACTAACGAGAATGTGATAAACATAGATACCATAGGCATATATACACGCAAATATGCCTGTAGATTTGTGAGCATGCACAAGACTGTCTGTTTACACAGCACTTCACAGAGTATATAACTCAGAAAGATGAACTTAAAAGAATCTTAAAGAAGTGCTAGAAAACCAAGGGTCTGCCTTATGAAGTACTGAACATGAAGGTGTTCTAGACATTTATTCTGCAGATGCCATCTGTGTGCTTCTCTGGTAGCCCTGGAGCTATACAAGAAACTGATTAGTATGTAGTCTGGCCTTGTTCTTCATCCAAATCAGCATCACCAACTCAACCAGTCACTTTATCCACCAGCTCTTATCATTTTGGCTTTTTATAAACAGAGTTTTCTAATTTTCTTAGTGAGGTGGATACTCTTAACAACTTTTCTCCGGTTCTAGTGGTAGCTTCTACACAGGTTATAATGTGAAAGAGTCCTAATCAATATAACCTGGTGGCAAAGAATTTTGAAGGGGCTGAGATTCCCTTGTGCATCTATATAGTCTCAGGCTGTTTCTTCCTTTCTAAAAGATTCCCTCTACATACAGCATCATGGTCTATTTTATGGCTCTCTCTAGTGTGCTAACTTCAGGCAAGTTTTTTTTTTAACCTTCCCAGATGAACTGGCTGTTCTGTAAAATGGGAATAATTCTAAATACTTGGAGTGATGATGGTATTATAAGGTCTCATTTCTAGAAAGTTCCTATCTTTGATAGGCTTGCTATCTGCAAGTATTTCCAAAAAGCAATGAGTTAAACTTGGATGTGAAAATATGGAAGAAAACTGGGATCTTTGTGTTCTAAGAAATCAGAGAACAAGATTTAGCTAAGACTTCCCTATTTATCATTTATAAAGGGAAACAATCAATAAACATTAACTGAGAAAAGAGAACAAAAACTTACATTTATCTTATACAGAATATCATAACGTTATTGACTGGGACACCCGGGGATACCTATTATCTGAACTAAGTAGTGTTAGGTTTGTCTCCAACACACAGTCTGTTTTACAGATGTACTCTGGAATGCGTGGTAGCCTTTATCTTTCAGATCCTCAATACCTCTGAGGAGCATCAAGCTATATCTTACCAGGCAAATGGAGAACATGTGGTTTGTTAGGGTATTACAGACACATCAGGTTAGACAAGGGGGTCCTTAGAACACCTCAGGCTGAAACAGCCTTCACATCTGTCTGATCTTTGAGTTAAGTAAAAGCTATGCTGAAGGAAGTCAGAAGCAACAATGGGAAGACCTTCAAATCCTGAATCTGGAGAGACAAAGGCTTGAACCCAACTCCTGTCTGCTCAGCTCCTTCGACCCAAGAGACATTCCATATAACAGATGAGGATGCTGGATGCTACTGAGTGACTTCTGGCTGGGAGCAGAAACCCATCTCCTAGAAAGAGGGGAGTCTCATCATCAGTCACAGAGCTTAGACCTCAGCTACAATCAACTATCTGTAAATAACAACAACAACAAAAACCCCACAATTGCTGCCCCTAAAAGTCAAAATAATACACGTCAGGAACCTTAGCTTCAATGTTTGTCCTTACCCTTAATCATACAACACAGAATTAATCTTCCTGTTTCTAAATTATCACTTCTTGGTTTTGACCTCTCATTAAAGCATTTAGTGATTTATCATGAACATGTACACATACTACATGCCAGACCACGTTCTAAGAGTTTTGCAAGTATTAGCTCATTTTAATTTTACTAACATGAGGTCACTGGTGGCTCAAACAAAAGCTGTTTCAGTAAAATGGCTAGGAGAGAATGAGAGCAGAGGGACTAGGGAAATAGATGACTTGAGGAATTTTGTTCTAAAGGAGAGAATATAAATGGGATGAAGTGGATGTGTCTTTTTAAAAGGTGGCATTTATTTATGTGGGTGTGCATGCATATGTACACGTGGAGAAGAGGACAACTTGCAGTAGTAGGGTCTTTCCTTCCACCACCACCATGTGGGTCTCAAGAGATTGAACTCAGGTCATCAGACTTGGCAGCAAGTGCCTTTACCCGCTGAGCCCTCTCCCTAGCCCATGCTTTGTCCTTACTGTTTGGGAGTCAACTATATCATGTTGGTATGCAATTTAGAAAGTGCCAGCAGAGGAGGAGAAACAAAGACTGGGTGAGGCTTATGCTTTCGCATCTCTGTGGAGCACTTCCTTGAGGACAGCATAACATGGCACTAAGAAGTACCTTCTCAACAAGGTGTTTCTCAAATTAAAATAAAATCATAATCCCTTCCCCACTCCTCTCTACTCTCTCTTCTGCTCTTTTTTTCAGGAAATCAGGATTGTTGTTTGATGTTGACTATTAAAATACTTTGTGGGACAAAGTCATCTGGACATGCAAAGCAACAAACAGTTTGTCCACAAGGGAGGGCACAGTAGACTGCAGACCTCCGTTGTTGACAGGTATGGAGAGGCACCTGGACTCTCTTCTGGCTTCCATTAGATGGGTATAAAACTCTGAGTTAGGAGTTTGAGACACTGCTTCACTACCTTCTCATTTCCAAAGTTGTAAAATCTTAGGCACCACTGATTCTTAACCTTTGCACAGGAACTACTTTAATTCTATCTCTTGGGCTTGGCATTTTCTTTCTTTCTTTCTTTTTTTTTTTTTTAAATAAACACTTTTTGAAATAGATCCACATATAAAAATAAGGACACAGCACATCAAATTTTAAAGAAAACAACTTGACACCAAAATCTGCCACCTAACCCAGGGATCAGTAACCTACAGTGATAAGACCCAGTATGGCCTGCTGTTGGAAGTCAATCTCAGCATTAGCTTATCTACAGTAATGAGAAAGTTAGAGTCCAGCTGCAATGATGGCCACATGGCCTCCAACATGGTATCCAGTACTTGATACTCTACAGAAGAGACAGCTGGACCCTAATCCAGTTGAGGACTAAAGAGGGGTTAGGGTACATCTCATCAATGGAGGGCTTCCTCGGCATGCTGGGTTCGTTCACATTTAAACATTAATTCATTTGGAATTTATTCTTGCACAAATGAAACAGACACTGTCTTCTTTTCCTTCCCCAGGTAGACAGCTAATACTAAAATGTCTGCTTAATTTTGACAGACAGCCTCCTTTTGTTACTTATAGTCTTTGTATACACGCGGGCTGTTTCTGGGCCTCTATTCTGTGCCATTACCATGCCTATATTCTCACAATGCAACCACTACCACAGCAGATCAGTGGATACAGCGTTACAGAAAGTTTTACTAAAGCAAGCTATCACAATCCATTCATTTTCTTCAAGTATGTTTTTGGTTCTTTCTTTTGGCTTTTCCATATTCATTTTAGAATCAGCCTGTGATTCTGAAAAGATTCTGTCTCAAAAAAAAAAAGTTGACAGAGCTTGAAATAGAGACCCAAGGATACTCTCTGGACTATAGACACAGGTGTATGTGAACACACACAAAAATACGAACTTACACCAGTGACTAGATGAAATCATATCAGTATTTACTATGAAGTGATTTCAATTTTCTGGAATGCTTACTTGAGAACTTTCATAATAAGATTAATTAACCATACTTATCAGATGAAAAAAATAAAATGTAAATAAGAAAAAATTATGTTAAACACACAATAAAAGTTAATATTAATACACAAAGGACTCACTCTAACTTATGAGAAAAAACTCAGGTTAGGCATAGTGGCCCACACTTGACTCTCAGGCTGAAGTAGGAGGATTGCCAGCCAATGAATTTGAGGCCAGTCTGGGCTACATAATGAGTTCAAGGCCAGTTTGTATTATAAAGCAACAACCCTATCTCAAACAGACAAAAACAGTGTTTGAGAGATGAGTTGGTGGGTAAAGTACCTGCCATATTAGTGTGAGGATTGGAGTTCAGATCTCCTAATCCCACACAGAAAAGCTGGGTGGGGTAGTAGCTCTCCAGTCATCTCAGTAGGGAGCAAGATAAGACAGGGAGTCCCTGGCTAAACAAGATGGCTGAAACATCAAGTGCCAGGTTCAATAAGAGACATCGCCTCAACATATGAGGTAGAGGACACCACCTAGCAACCACCTTGGGCCTCTACATGCATGTGAACACACATGCATGGGCACCCGCACATACATATTCACTTCAAAACATGCAAACACACAGATCACACGTTTTAAAAATCCCAGAAAATAGAACAAATCATCAAAAACTCTTCAAGTTAAGTGGGAAAAGATATTAACAAAATATACACAGGAAATAAACTCATGGAAAATAGTTGCCTCTAACCAAAGATATCAAAATTAAAACTTATCATATCATTTCATAACTATTTTTATTGTAAGATTAAAATGTACCACAAGCACATTGACAATACATAAAAAGACACAGACAATTCTAGCAAAGGCTGTAGGGAAAGTGGTTCACTTGTATACAGATGACAACATTCCCTGTACAGAGGCCCAGCCTTCTGGGGAAACAATCTGGCAGCTGCCAATTACTGATGATTATCAAAGCCTTTGACCAGAGGTCCCACTGCTTATCATATTTATTATTTACAAAGCCCCCCTATACATTTGGGCTGTTCAATCAAAAGGAGCTCAAAGATGTTTGCTGCAGTTTCAACTACTAGAGGATTTATTTATGAACAACCTAAATGACCATCAAGAGAAGAAAACTTCAGTAAACCATGACTACATCACTAAAATGGAATATGGCGCCAACATTTTAAAGAAATCACAAAAATAAACTTAGGTGGAGATAGGCACAATGTTCATAATGCACAATCAAGAGGAAAACTATTTATAATTGATCATGAGACTGCAAGAATAAATGAAATGGGCTTTGACACTGTAAAGGCACATGAATAATTAATGATGGTGATGTATTACCATATGAGGGGAATGTGGCTGATTCGTTTTCCTAAAATTTTCTTTAATCTTGCCGATACATCTCTCAATTAAAATTAGATGACTGCAAAGCCGTCTCGGGACGGTCTACTCACAGTGCTGAGCTTGCTGCAGATGAGGAGGATCCGGCGTTCATACAGCATGCTGGCGTACAGATGCAACATGTTGTTCACATCCACAGCCACAAAATATTCTGTCAGATTTCTCTAGGAGAAAGAAGAAAGCAAGGCTTGTGGCTTATTTTATTTGTTCTTATTACGAATAGTATCTCATAAAAGCAGGAGAAAGGGCAAATAATCAGAAGGCATAAGCTCTTCTTCCTTTGTCCCACTCTTTCTACCTGGGAGCCCAAGCTCCACTCACGTATGAAATCATGAAATGCAAAGTTCAAAGAGGCCTTGGAGATGAGCACCCCGAGCAACTGCACCCTTGTGTAGTGATTATGGGTTACAACTTGAGGTCATATATAGCACCGTGTTTGCTTTTCATGTTGCTCCAAAGGATGAGAAGCACAGGAACTCTGCTATCTCAAAAACCAGGAGACTCAGTTTGAAGGAGATTCTCCAAGATCAAATGGCCTAATAAGCAACGAAGACAGGACTCTCCTCTGATCTTCCGATCCAAGGCCCGAGAACTTTTCTGAGATACTGTGCCATACATCCTGGCAAAACAAAGTGCCCAAGCTTCTGACACAAGGCCTGCTTCTACCCAGTAGATCCTAGCACAAAAGCAGGGCCTCAACCTTTCTGCCAGTATCCATAGCATACACTCCCCAAAACGACTCTGCTAGAATTAAAACAATTTCAAAGACTTACAACTCCCAAGCATTTGACACAAAAGGGGGGGGGGGGGGAGAGGAAATGTAGATAAATAGCAGCAAGTTGTGACAAGTGCGGTGTTTTAACCAGTTTTTGTTTCTCCCCTGTAACCTGGGTTTTGTGGTGGTATTGTGTTCCCCAAAATATTGTACACTCTAATAAACTTATCTGGGGTCAGAGAACAGAACAGCCACAATATTAAACATAGAGGTTAGGCAGTAGTAGCACATGCCTTTAATCCTAGCATTCCAGAGGCAGAGATCCGCCTGGATCTCTGTGAGTTCAAGGCCACACTGGAAACAGCCAAGCATGGTGACTCACGCCTTTAATCCCAGGAAGTAATGGCAGGAGGCCAAAAGGTATTTAAGGTGTGAGGATGAGGAACTATAGCCTGGTTAAGCTTTTAGGTTTTTGAGCAGCAGTTCAGCTGAGATTCATTCTGGATGAGGACTCAGAGGCTTCCAGTCTGAGGAAACAGGATCAGCTGAGGAATTGGCAAGGCAAGGTGGCTGTGGCTTGTTCTGCTTCTCTGATCTTCCAGCATTCATCCCAATACCTAGCTCAAGGTTTGATTTTATTAATAAGACCTTTTAAGATTCGTGCTACAGGGTTTCATTCTTTTAATTAGCATTATAGATTAGGACTCTTCAAATTTCAGCAGGGAAATGGAGAGCATTTCATTTCTACAACTCTTTCTACGTCCACCTGACATTAATAATATACACGTATGCTAATTTCTTCAATGTTACAGGTTTTCAATGCTGTTCAATATAATTCTCAGGAAATGAAAGGAGGTAAGGAATGCTGTTGCCATGAGTAGCAGTTTATCATAATTAAAGATCTACAACACATAATTTAAGTAAACTAGTAGATTTTATATGGAAAATGGCATAAAGTGCTTTTCAACAATATTATGGTTGAAGATAAACAAGAACGGGCATTTATCTCATGATTTATTACTGTTTGACCAGAGTATTAGGCTAACCATCAAAATTCACAAATAAAGGGCAAGTGGAATGATAGTTCTATACACTGACTACTCCCCTACATTGTGCCTCCTAGATATTGTTCACTCCCTTTCCTTTTTCTTTCTTTCTTTTTTTTTTTCTCGAGACAGGGTTTCTTTGTGTAGCTTTTGCGCCTTTCCTGGATCTCGCTCTGTACACCAGGCTGGCCTCGAACTCACAAAGATCCGCCTGCCTCTACCTCCTGAGTGCTGGGATTAAAGGCATGTGCCACCACCGCCCGGCGTTCACTCACTTTCTACCATGATAAGGCTTTACACAGGTCACCTTGCTTAACCTTAAATCCATTCCTTGAACTAGATGTCATTTTCTCTATTTAAAGATGTAAAACAGAGGCACAGAAAAGTGATATAATGTGACAAAGGTCACATGCTAAGTGGACAACAGACTATTCAGTCTAGGGTTTAAAAATATAACACTTTAAAGTATAAGTTAAAATATCATATTCAACAAAATATTGAGTGTAGGGGAAACAAGAGGAAATTGTTGCCCTATTTATAGAGGAATCCTTATATGCTAGGCCAAGTGTGCTTTATCTGTGTTCTTTGTATTCCTCCTAATAACCTTTAGGTAGATACTGCCATGTCTACATGGAGAAACTACAGCTTAGAAAGCACCAGCTGCTTCTAAAGATCACCCAGTTAGAAAGGGCAGAGCCAAGAGCAGGTCTCTCGAATCTGAAGCTTATCTGTTAACTGCCAAACCAGCCTGCCTCCTAACAGACTCCACGGAAAAATAAAAAGGAGCACTAAGGGTGGATGGAAGTGGGGAAGAAGCACTTCCCTGCCCAGTGGACTGAGGAGCGCTGAGCTAATGATGTCAGGGTGGGGCTTGTGCTGGAGACAGTGACATGGCAGAGCTGCTCTCACAAATCAACAGGAGGCCCTCAGCTGAGCGTTTCAGAAAGAGCTTAACTGCTGATGAATTATACCAATTTTTCTTTTAGAAGAGGATGGAAGTAACAAGAAAATAGAAATGAGGAGCTTAAAGAAGGCCAGAAAGCCCATTAGCACTTTTGACAGATCCAAAGATAACTCTGAAGCCACCAAAACGTGGCCTCAAGAGTCTGCCAAGAAGCTTCACGCTGAGGAGAAATATGTTACACAGCTTGCCGTCCAAATAGGGAGACACAGCGTCAGAGACAAATCCTGTGCCTTATTTTGGTGGGAGAAAAAAACCCACAAGGATACTTTTGTGGAGGGGGAAGGGTGTGTTTCTGAAATAAGACACCATTTGACTGAGGCAGACCCCATTCCCAGTCAAGATCAGAGTGACTCAGGTGCTTCATCCAAAAACTCTACACAGGTATGTTAAAAATATGTAACATTTAGCCAAATTCTTTCTAAACTGTCATGTACTTTTTTTGGTATTTCTCATCCCATCTGTGCTGATCACCAAGATATTTGTGTCTAAACAGAAGCTGTCTTTCTTATCTGCTTCCTCCCTGCCTCTTTCCTTCTGGGATGCCACCCGCCAGAGTGGGAGGGAGTGCCAACTGCCCCAACCCAGAAACTTCTTGGATGGGGAGCACCTGCAGGGCAGAGGGGCCCTGGTTCACTCTTAGTTCCTGCCAAGCTTGGGCTCAGAGAAAGCTCCCTGGAGACAGGGAGCTCCCTCTTGCTGTTAAGTGTCCAATAGCTTGAGCTCCATGGTAAACTTTAACTTCACAGACTTGCCCTGCCATTTTCCACCCCCAGGCCTTTACTTCCTCCCAGAATATTCTTCTCTGCTCTAAACATGTTCATTTATTTGACAAGACCCAGCCCAGTGTCACCTCCTCCTGGAAGGGCTCTTGGACTCCACTGCCAAACATTCATTTGTGTTTCCATGGCAATTTGTCCCTATCTAATAGCGACTCAGATTTAAGTTTGTTTTTCTACTAGGCTGAGTACCTTTGAGTAAATTACAAATCCCAACACCTAGCAGTTTGTTGAAAGAATAAATCTACGATGTGTGGAGGAAACAAGTGGCTGAAGACTACCTGTCCCTTGGCTCTGGTGTGAGCCAAGCACAGGAGAATGGTCCAACAGACAGTGTGGCATATCAGGAAGCAAAACAGCACCTGATAGAATATCAGGGTATGAGTCAGATGAGGTGACCAGTGACTTAGTGCTGGTGAAGGGCCCACAGAAAAGAAGACAGGATCACATTTGTGTTTCATAAAGATCTCCTTGAGACTGGAGAGATGGCTCAGCAGTTAAGAGGTCTGGATACTCTTCCAGAGGATCCAGGTTCAATTCCCAGCATCCACATGACAGCTCACAACTGTCTGTAACTCCAGTTTCAGAGGATCTGACAGCCTTTTCTGGCTTCTGTGGACAACACACACACACACACACACACACACACACACACACACACACACACACACACACTACACAGACGTACATACAGACAAAACAGCTATACATGTAATACAAAAATTTTAAAAAGATCTCCCCAAACCCATGGAAGATGGGAGACCCTATTAACCACTTAACTGGTTACTGCCACATTCTGGGGGCAGAGGGGAGGATCCAAACATGTAAATAATTCAGAAGAAAGCTTTAGGGATACATGTGAAAAACACTCTTAACCACAGGACTTGGCAAAGAATTAGACTTGGACAAGGGAGAAGAAAGGCTCTCTGGGTCTATAGCCACTGCAAGGTTCTGTGCATCACATCTTCTGTTTGTCCCGACATAGTGTCTGTTTGTTTAAGAGTGTCAGTCCTCCTAAACAACCACCATTCCTGTTGAACACGGCATTTCTGCTGCCTGTTCCTCAGCTTTGGATCTTGGACCATTGCAACCCCATCACAGCTAAGCCTGAGTACCCACCCCTTCATCCTCTGCCAGTTACTGCTAGGTAATTCACATGCCAGGAAAGGAGAACCTTGCTTAGAGGACTGTTTCTGGGCTCTGGTCTTAGTATATGTAGTGCCAGTGTGATTCTAAGCTTAAGGACACTCCTTTCCTTGCTTGGACTTTATTACACACCCTCCACCTCACCCATCGCTTGTAGGGCTGGACAGCAGGGATATGAAGGTGCCCATTTTCCAGTCTGGCCAGAAATCAAATCTAAGGAGGACTCCAGACAGCACAGCATGGAAGGTGAATTTCAGAGGAGGTATGTGCTGCAGCAAGTTCTTGAAGTTAGCTTCCATTTGTCATCTGTACAAAAAAATGCTGGTGAAAGTCTCAGTCCGGACAAAGAGGGGAGCAGTACCTGGCAAAGCCCATGCTCCTGCAGAGCACCTCCTAACAGCTATTCCTCCCTTGCTCCCTGTTGGCTCCAGCACCGGCCTAAGTGGCTGGGGACTTCCCACTCACTGTGATCCATGCCTGAGGTTATGAAGCAGGTGGAAGTCAGGGGTGGGGCTGGAATGGGGTAGGCCCAGGAGGGGATATCATGTGGCTTAGAGAGAAAGCGTCTTAGGTTCAATACCATAGGGAAATAAGATAATCCTCAAACCAAAGAACTGCCTCTAAGCTGAGTACTCCTTGGAGCCTTCAAAGCAAAGGCTATTCTGCGCCAGTCTGTCATTTGATTAGTCTTTGAGACTCTCCAGCAGGGTACAAGAATAAAGACTCACTGCACCCGTTCTAGAGGCAGCTTCTCAGGCCAGAGGTTTGGTTCTGTCAACGGGTCTCGGGTCCTAAAATAACTCTTACTCAAATGTTTTACAATATGATTTTTTTCTTTAAAGAGAGACAGGGTCTTGCTACATTGCCCAAACTGGTCCCAGATCTTGAGCTTCAGGCACTCTCTTGACTGAGAGCTCTGAGTAGCTAAGTGTCCAGGTGTGCTGTGGCACCACCATGCCTAACTTTTTAATAGAAAGAAAACTTTAAATCCTTAAGTCATTTTTTTTTTTAAAAAAAAGGATTTAAGTTACCTCAGTGGAACCAGATTCTTAAAAGGGAATTACAGATTTTGGGTTCTAAAATAATCTGCCCAAGAAAAAAAAATCCACAAACTCATTTGAGCAGTCAAATGAAAGCAGCATATTACAGGAAAGAAAGCAGAGTCCCTGAGGTCAGCTTTATCCCTCTGTACGAAGGAAAAGACCATTAGAATAAACAATTATCTGACAACTCACAGGAACAATCTTAGTACTTGACAATAGGCCCTCTTGTACCATCTCAACTTTGTTTTTGAAAGTCATGATGACTTACTTCATAAATCTTTTCTATACCATGGAGCATCTTTTGACAAAGTAGAGTCTGGGCAATGTCGGATTTAACCACCCAGCTAAACACTTTTTTTGCATCATTAACCACTTGGTATGACACTGACCAGATAATTAAGACAAGTTTGTTTAATATTTCAAATTAAGGCCTATATGATTATCCATTAATCAAAAGTAAACTTCAAAACTTGGGTGTAAAACAAAAATATCTCTTATGCAGCCAGCTTACAACATAATTATTACTATACATCTGCTCATGATCTGTGACTTTTTCTTAAATGCAGGTCACCTGTTTAAAATTTATAAAGATTTATACTCATTTAATTACTGACTGCATAAAATTTACTCCTACATGTGTTATCAAGATAGACACAAAAAACTCTGATGAGAAATTTTATAGTAACCATATAGTAACCATTTTTGTGTGAAAAGCAAGAAAATATTTTTACAAAGAAATTGGAGAAATAATGAGAATTAACTTCAACAAGGAGCTGAAAGTGGAAAGAATTAATTTTCCACGTTTGCTTTTCCTTAACGACTTGTAGACAAATTGGTGCAAAAGCCAGTTGTAAGGACGCCGTTCTTTTCCCTCTCCCAGGGCCGGCGCTTTGTTAGTTCATTCATTCATCCATCCATCTAGTCAGTCATTAATAGCATATAGTTTTATGCCAAGCAACTATAAGCTCCAGGTACTAATCCTCCATCCTTAAAGGAGAGGTGGCATTAACCAGCTATCCATGCAATTAATCATACTGCTTATACTAATGGTCTCATAGGGGAGTACAGGTGGCACTGGAGGCGGGACCCAGAAGCATCTCCACACTGGAGTTAGACTCACCCATGTGTAAATTCTAGTTTTAGCTGGATAAGTGAATTTACAACTCTGGGTCTCCTTTCTTTTTCAGAGGGGCTAATAACCATATCACTGGCTAGTGTAAGAGCTTAGGATGTAGCAAATGGTCCCTGGTCTGAGCCATAGTAGGCAATAAACAAGTACTAGCTCTTCTTTATATTAACCCTTCTCTGATGTCAGAAAAACAGAATGCTGCTAGGTTCCATGTCCCAAAGGCCATACGGCCTTCAGTGGCTTACTTTCTTAAATTTAGATTGACCCTTCCATGACAAGCACGCCACTCACCACACCAGTGAAGACAGAGACCACCAAGCGCCTTTTGTGGCTCCATGAGAAACATATCCCATGAAAAGGATGGGCATTAATTTGTACAACTAAGAAAGTCAGCTAACATTCAGAAAAGACAAGCCACAAGGAATCATGTTCCTCAGCTCATAGTCACACTGAGAGCTCAAGGAGGTCAGAATTAGAACACCCAGGAAACCAGAACAAGGTGAAAAAGCTCTGGTGGCACTCAGCACTGTCCTTGGAACTGAACATTTAAAGACTTCTTTTGCTCTTCATGTTTCTGTTTATTATTAGATAGGAATGCTGAGGTTCCAAGAAAACAAGAACCCAAGGGCCCAGGCTCGTGGGGCCCTGTGTCTGGCTATCTCTGAAACTCATGTTCTTTCCAGGACAGCAGACTGTATCACATTAACAACCCCGTGGTTATTGCTTGTTTCAATTTGCAATGCAGCAATTTAGTCATTTTAAATTAATCCTTGAAAAATCACCAAGAGATTAAAATGCAAATTTCAACATGGCTAGAGCTTTATAGTGATTCTGTGTCAAACCTACACAAATTGGTCTCACAAAAGTTCAGTGTCTCCTGAGAGGAAAAGCTTCCTTGCTTTGTTGTGTATTTCAGATATAAAATATCATTTTTTTTCTCATGAATATCACAAGTCAACCCCAGGGGGTCAAACCTTGGAACCTGGGTCGCTACACCCCACTGACCTGCAGACTAAGGCTAGCAACCAGACCCTATGAGCTCTGGGCTCTGTGCATGTGAAATGGGGCTCTCACAGAGTAGCTGCAGGGATTAAAATAGAATGGTGTGTGTTAGGAGACTGGCAGATTGGTACTACTATTCTGCTTAGAAACAAACAAGACCTGCCCTCTATTGGTTTGCAAAGGAGGATTTAGGGGACAATGGGTCATACACAGGGAATTGGTTCATTAGTGGCAAAAACCAGCAGAGAAAAATCTAAATTTCAAAACTGGTGGGGGCAGGGGAGATAACATACAGTGCAGCCAGGAACTCAAGCCCGTGTCATGGAGAAGACAGTTTAAATGTTTCTAACCCCAGCAGTTATGGTGCTGAAAATTAGGGAATTATAAAAATATTCAGCGACTTTAAAGCCAAGCTCTTAAGGAATTCTTGGCCCTTTAAATAAATAGATGAGTCAGACCTAAGTAGCCATTTTTATCACGTTATTTAGCATAGAAGAACAGGACAGTGCACCTAGCTATTACCTCAGAGAGAAACCCTCTAAGTTTCTCTTTTCAATACCACCAAGGAAAGTCAAGTAAAAGCATTTTCAAAGTTATGAATCCTGAAGAATAGAAGAGAGCTGTCACTCTTCTGAACTCTAAAATGATGTTACTAATGAACTGGTTTTCAACCTGGGACCATTTTATCACTGAGGGCATATTGGGTAATTCCTAGAGACATTTCTGGCTATCATAGCTTGGAGGGGAGGTGGAGTGAGGAGCAGATTGATAACAATTATATAGTAAGTACTGCCCAAGAATGCTTTTAAAAAAAATCCAACAATGTATAAGACAGACACAGGTAACAAAAGATTACCTGGTCCAAGAAGACATGAGAGTTGATGGAGGATGAAAGGATAAGCTGGAAACTAAGGTTGAGGTGGGTGAGTGGACATGGCAAAAAGCACCAAGCCCAGCTTACACACAGAGCCTCTGGAAAGATCAGCAAGTGGAGCTGATCAACCTCCAAAGGTTAGGGGAGGGCACAAGTGAAAAGGAAGTGATCCATTCCCAAGATTCTTCTCTCAAGCCCCCAGCTCCTCAGCTGCCTTCCTGCACCTGTCCATCTGAACCAGCAGGGCCTGGGGAAACCAGGTACAGCTGAGGATTGTTTAAAAGGCACCAGCTGCTCTGGAGGCTGACCTGGGAGGGTTGCTGGTATCCACTGACAAGCCTGGACACTGAAAGGAGAGCACGAAGAGGAGGAAAAAGAATTGGAATTAATTTTTAAATCTGGAAATAAAAGTCTCACAGATGAGGTTTAAAAAAAAAGAAGAAGAACAGTAAGAGATGGCCAAAGTAGGAAATTTGAAAGAAAAATTGTTGAAGAAAGTAGAGAACAGTCTAAAAGAGAAATGTGGAAAACAGGAGAGAAAATGAGCATTAGAGGATCAATACAGGAGGTTTAAATCCTACCTGCCACAGAAAAGAGAATTGAATATTAAAAAAAAAAATGATGTGAGAACACTTGCAAGCTGTAAGAATGTGCATTTCCATAGCAGATAAGATGGATGATCAGTGACCAGGACAACAGTTGGAAACAGACCCATTGTTCAATTTCAGAATATCAGAAGCTAATAGGTCATAAAAAATAATAATAGGGGTTGGGGATTTAGCTCAGTGGTAGAGCACTTGCCTAGCAAGCACAAGGCCCTGGGTTCGGTCCTCAGCTCCGGAAAATAAAAAAAAAATAATAATAATAGGGATCAAATTGGCCAAACCTCCTAATCTACAAGAGTAAAAAGAAGCCAGTGAACATGCCTTCACATTTTTGAAAGGAGAGTGATTTGAAAACTAGAATTCCCCATTCGTGCTATCCAATCACGCAAGTTCAAAACTATTGCCTCCAGCAACAAACACACTCTCTCAGGACACTGCTGGAGAATGCACTCACAGAATGAGGGAATATAACCAAGAAAGAGGAAGATGCTAAACCTAAGATCTCATATAAGACAAGTTGTACAAGAGAAGAAAGGAACCACAATTTAACAGCTAAAGATAGAGGAAGAACAGGAGAAGAGAAATAGATAAATGAGAGACAGTATTTTGTATGTATCGGGGTTTCTGGGAAGGGGTATCAAATTCTTATCTCACATAAGAAAATCAACAAACAGGTGATACATGAAACAAAAGCATCTTGAGATGTAGCAACAGAGACATGTTAAAAATATAATGGGAGCTGGAGAGATGGTTCAGTGGTTAAGAACACTGGCTGCTATTCCAAAGGGCGGAAGATTTGGTTCCCAGCATCCATATGGTGGCTCACAACTGCCTGTGATTTCACTTGCAAGACATCTGATGCCCTCTTATGGCCTCCTTTGGCACCCTTAGTGATGTGGGATATACTCATACAGTAACACAAATGTACACATAAATAAAATCAAATCTTTAAAATGATGGAAAATACAACTGTTAAAAACTTGGAAGTAGCTACTTCTGTGGAGTAAATATGGAATACTTGAGATTACAAGCCTTTATCAACTACTATGTGGTACCATATGATTTCTAAAATATTTGTACTATTAAACAAAAATATTAAGGTTGGTAGTGTGGCTCTGTGGTACAGTGTTTGCCTAGCAGCTGTAAAGGTCTTTAAGTGATGGGACCACAGACATACACACACACACATCAAACAGGACAAAATAGATAGATGTGAACAACTTTTAGGATAATTCAAACCAGCATCACTTTATATTTAAAAACAAAAGGAGTCTAGCCAGGTG
Organism: Peromyscus californicus insignis; assembly: GCF_007827085.1. Classification (NCBI taxonomy): domain Eukaryota; kingdom Metazoa; phylum Chordata; class Mammalia; order Rodentia; family Cricetidae; genus Peromyscus; species Peromyscus californicus. The sequence goes on along the minus strand of NW_026294595.1, from coordinate 1,416,567 downwards.
GTGGTGGTATACATCTTTAATCTCAGTACTCGGGAGGCAGAGACAGGTGGATCTCTGTGAGTTCAATGCCAGCCTGGTCTACAAAGTGAGTTCCAGGACAGTCAGAGCTGTTACACAGAGAAACACTGTATCAAACAACAACAACAACAACAAAAATCTCCTGCACTCACAGATTGTCAGTCATAGTCATCCTGTAAAGTTACAGAAAAAGTTCTGGGGAAAGAGTCATCAAACACTGGAGGGAGCACAGCATTAAGGTTGGGGAAGGGATGGTGATAATCATATTCATTTTTAATATGTACCTCTGTGTTGATTTTTTGTGATAGATTTTGAATAAATGAAGAAGCAGTTATGGAAGTATGCATTTAGTATGGTCCCCCATTGTATGTTATTAAATTGTACCTTCTAATGTTAGGTGTAAAAAAAATAAATCAAAGGAATATTTTTTTGTCTCAAGTATTACTCAACTCCCAATTTAAGCAGTGATAAATTAACCAGATCTAAATAATAGAGAGGCAGGTACCCAGCACTCTGGTCAGCCAGCCATATATAGCCCTAGGGCTCCACGAGCATCCTCAGAGCTCTGGACAGCATTGTCTGAAGGCTACAAAGAAAGGAAGTTTGCTTGAGAACCACATCCTGGAAAAGAGCCAGACTGAGCACTCTTCTTTTATATCACAAGCACACACAATCACACACATAAACACTCATGCACAGACACAGACATAAACCTTCTCTCTCTCTCTCTCTCTCTCTCTCTCTATATATATATATATATATATATATATATACATATATACGTATATATGTATATATATATACATATATATACACACACACACACACACACACTTATTTATTTATTTATTTGGTTTTATGAGACAGGGTTTCTCTGTGTAGGTTTGTGCCTTTCCTGGAACTCACTCTATAGCCCAGGCTGGCTTCGAACTCACAGAGATCCATCTGGCTCTGCCTCCCGAGTGCTGGGATGAAAGGCGTGCGCCACCACCTCCTGGCTTAAACCTTTTCTATAAACAAGAACCTTGAACATGCCAATAGAACAAATGGAAAACTGATGTGTGGACAGAGGTGAGAGTGGAGACAGCAACGTATTTATCTTCCCAAGTTATTCTCCATCCACATTATGTTTATCTTAACCAGCCACATTTTGCTAAAAGAAAAAAAAAATTCAGTTTCCAAATTTATTAGAGATGTTTATGTATCTTTTTAAGTTTTTAATATACATTTTGATTAAAATATAATTCCATGATTTTCCTCCCTCCAGTCTCTCCCAATTCCCCTCCCTCCAATTTATCTTTTCAAGTTCTTAAGAAGTCTTAATTTGCAATATTATTTTAATAAATTAAATTATTTTTTCTAGTTTTGGTTTATTTGTTGTTACTCTTTTTCTAATCGCTTGAACTGACGTTTTATGGGGCTTTAGAGAAAGCCTAGGTCCTTGCACATATTGAGTAAGTGCTGTGCACTGAACTATATGCCCAGTACTTTAATTTCTTGAATTCAAACTCAACTTCATTGTTCTTACAAAAGCATTCAAGGCTAGGAATTTTCCTCTTTGGAGTGTGTTTGGCCATATCATTTTAAACGGAAAGGAATTTTGGCACCTGCTACAATACAGATAAACTTTAAAGGTGTTATGTTAAGTGGAATAAGCCAGACACAAAAGGACAAAAAGTATACAGAGGTAGTGGCGTGTAGAGGTAGTGGCCTTTAATCCCAGCACTCAGGAGGCACAGGCAGGTGCATCTCTGAATTAGAGGCCAGCATGGGCTGCAGAGAGAGTTCTAGGACAGCCAGAGTTACACAGAGAAACCCTGTCTCAAAAACCAACCAACCAACAAACAAACAAACAAAACCAACAGTATATCATTCTACTGATATGTGGTGCTTGCAAGTAGGCAGAAATCACAGTTAGAATAATGGTTTACATGCACTAATGGTTATTGGTTGCTGGGTCCACAGCTACAATTTTACAAGATGAAAAATTCTGGAGACCAACAGAATGTGAACTAATGAACTGTATCCTCTGAAGTGGATAAAAGAGTCAATTTCATGCTACTTATATTTTACCCAGTACCTTGCTGGTGGCTACTTTAGGCTTTATTCTACATTGTACGATTTATAATCACAGTAAAATATTTTGCAGATGTGCCCCAAGGTAGAGAGGTCACTCAGCTTGTTTGGGGGCAAAGATGAACCTACAGATCTGTCACTTTAGCTCACTGCCTCTCGGCCCTTAGAAGATGAGGTTGGGTGTCCTCCTACTTCACTTACTATAAAGTGAAGTGCTTTCTGAGAAGTGAACACATAAGTATGTGTACTTACATACACCTGCCCTAATAAACATTTACATGGGAATTTCTTTGCTGAGAACATCTCATCTTGTAAGAGAAAGGAGAATCTGAGTCTCCATTGTGAAAGAACACCTGAGTTTCCTCAAAAGGAGTATTATGCAATGATTCTTAACAATGAAAACGCTAAGACGCTCTTCTAATAGGTGATTTTTAGCTGTATAAAAATATAAAAATGCCCTAAAAAGACTGGAAAGATTGGAATCAACCATTAATAAGTGATTACTCTTGAGAAATATGAAGAACATCTCTTCTTGTGTCTGTACTCTGTAGATATTTTCAATTTGCTTTTGCTATTTATAATCCATTGTTCTTTTTATATTTCTTTTAGTGATGTACTATAATCATATTTGAAAACATCTTCTTTTGTTTTAAAACATAAGCAGTAAACAAATAAATGTAATGCTCCCTTTCCAAGTACTCACATTCTCAGGGATGCTGGGAAGCTCTCTGGTATCAGGCACAGTGAAGTAAGAATGCTGGAAAAGAAAAAAAACACAAGCTGCATATTCTTTCAAGATGAGCTAACTAGCATTTGATTTCAAATTTAGGTAAATGTTGTGAAGCATCTTCCTTACTCAGATGAGGAAGCTGTGTTTTCTTGTAGTAAATATCCACATTATAGCTGCTTAAGCTAATGTTGTACCACACTAGGAGCATTAACTCATCAGCACAAGAGATGAATGTCTTTGGTGGACATGAATGAAAAACTCAAAGAAGCTGAAGTCTAAATTCCCATGTGATATTTGTAGATTTCTGAACACAAAGAAGTGGACAGTTTTGTAATTTATTGGTCAATAGGGCAATGGACTCTTAGAAACCAAATGACATTAGATTCACTCACTAAGTAACAGGATGTCCCCACCAATCCTGTAATTCTATTTCAGCATCTGAGGTCATATCAATCAATACTGTAGTCAAAATCTGCTCATATGATGCTCAGGACAGTCCCAGCCAAAGGCCACTCCATCTGAGATGGATACAGATGGCTGCCAACGGAGGATGAGCTCTTCACTTACAGTGTGATTGTCATGGAAGAGAGCTGGAGTGGGTGACGAAGACTTCAAAGATATGTAATGAAGCATCTCCATGTTTGTAATAAGCCTGTATCTATTTCTAAGTTAAATGAAAACTGGCTGGTCTAATGCCACTTCTGCTGTTGATTTTAAAGGCTCAGAAGATAATGGTAAGTGGTACGGGAAGGAGCCTCATGCTAGACAATTAAAGATGGATTGTGAAAGGCCAGGAAAGCAAGGTTCAGCTCAGCCATGGCCTGAGCTCAGATCTTCACCTCTCCCCTAACCCTTAGCTCCTAGGTAATGGGAGAGTAAGTAGGTTTCTAGAAAAATGAATTGTATAGTCTTTCTAGAATAAAGGGTCCTGGAGACAAGCTGTTATGAATGATGGCAACAATAAGCTGCTTGTCTGACACTCAAAAGAAATTTACTGAATATCTGCTTATGGAAAACTTGACATTAAATACTTTATAAATATCACTTCTAATTTCCACAGTAAAATTTGAAGATAGATATTATCTCCTTATTAAAAACAGACCAACTAATGTTCAGAGAGGCAAACAGTCTAAGATGACTATATAGAGGAACTAGGTTGGACCCAGAGTGGGGTAACTAACCACACCCTGGCCCTTTCTGCCACATCACTCGTATGTCTGTGCTTTCATTCACAAACATAAAGGAGCTTGAGTAAGCACTCCATAGATGAGGCATTTAGCACACAACAAATGGTACTTTATTTACTTATTATTTTATTTATTTGGACATAGGGTTTTACTATGTAGCTCCAGCTGGTCTGAAACTTGCGATACAGACTAGACTGGTTTTGGCCTTGCACCGATTCTCCTGCCTCTGCTTCCAGAATGTTGGGATTACAGGCATGCACTACCACACCCAGCTCAATAAATGGATTTTAATACGCAAGTATTACTGTTCAAACTGCTAGTTTGCATTTCTATTTTTCTCAATCACCTATATTAGCTACACAGGAACATTCTCTTGTAAAAAGTAGTTAAACAAACAAAGGCCAGGCTTGGCATCTCACCAATATTTTAGGATTTCTATTACAAATGAGATGCTAGCCCTTCAAATAGAAATGCATTTTGGGAAGAAGACTATCTAGTGAAGAGGGGAATCGGCCTTTACAGATGCAATGGGTTGTGAAGAGTGAGCCGGCAGAACTCTAAACCAGCTAGTCCCCAGGCTGTCCTTGGAGATTCTGTCTTGCTCCATCGCCCATGAAATGCTGGGGACCAGGGGAGGTCAGAAACATTCCTAGAATCCACTGGAATGAAACAGCTGCACACCCAAAAGTTCCTCCTGTCTCCGAGCTGGCTTATCCTTGAGGCATGACAGCATGCTGCCTGTGCAGACATTTGGGTAAGGAGTGGCAGCTGGTGACCTGGCCAGGCTGCTCCACAACTACCTGTCGGATGTCATTACAGACTGAAGCAGTGAGGTCAAGCTGTTTAGGAAAAAAGACTGAGACAAAGGCAGGGCTGCTCTGCTTCAGTGATGACTGTGTCTAAAGCGCACTTGCTTTTCTGGCAGTCCCTACTCCCCACAAGCAAATCCTCCATAAGTAAATTCCTTCCCTCTTTCCTGCTTCCCACCTCCCTCCCTGTCTCTGTCCCTTCCTCCTTTTAGCTCAGCATTGCAAAAGCTGGGCCATCATTTCTAAACCACATGATTTTGCATGCATACCTTTCCCCCTCTAAATCTTTCTTCTATGGCATGGGAATGTTAACACCTACATTGTGAACAATTTTGAGCACCAGGTGTATATTTAGTATAAATTAGGAACATAAATAGATTTGTTATTGTTATCATTATTGACAATACTGTGGCTTTTGATAGCGTTCTGGTATAACCCATTAGTTTGCCTATAGAACCAGACACCTTCCTGATCCCTGAAACCAGCATTGTATCTGTTTCTTGAGAATCTGGAAGAGAAGACTCTCTAACCTACCAGGGCTGTGGGGTAGAGACAGGTCTGCATGACAGTGGGTGCCTGGCCAGAGGATGTCCACTACAGAATTCTGATAAAGAAAATGACAGCTTCCATCTAAAAGATCAAATAATTTAGTAACTGAATCATAGAAAAGATTCTATGCACTATCTGACAAACAAGGAAGCTGAGCCTTATGTATAGTTAGAAGTCATGATTTAAGTCACTTCAAGCACTAGTAAAAGAGACAACTGGAACAGAAATTTCCCATCAGTTGGCTCAGAGTTTACCTTGGCACACTGCACAATGTGCAGGATGTATCTCAAAGCACACAAAGAAACCATGACTGCTGTAGGCCAGGAATTATACTGAGGACTCTCGCTCTGTCTTCAACGGATGGAGACTGGAAACCAGCTTACTCCCACAGGATGGAACTAAGTCTCCAAGAGCATGCAAGGAAATTAGGGCCAAAGAGAAGGTCTAATTCAGCCTGTGAGGTCAGGGGAGGATTTCTCAGGAAGCAGAATCAGAATTGGTTTTGAAGGATGCACGAGTTAACAGGCAAATAGGAGAGAGGTAATGTTGAACACTAAGGGTCCAGAATGGGCTTTGACTGTGATACAGAGTAATATAGGTGGCCAAAGATGGGATGATGAGGCTAACAGCTCCAGCCATTCTATTCCGTGCATCTGTGACTAAGAATATGAGTGGTCATTTGGGAAGCATCTATTCTTCAGTGAATCTCAGAGAGAGGGATAATCCCACACCCCAGCCTGCCTTGAATCCATGGCTCACGCTAAGTAAGAGTGTGGCTCTGGCCTCTTCTGAAGGTCCATACAGACATTCTTGCTTAGGGTGGCCACCATTCTGCCCCACTTACCACGCTGAGATGAACAGACACTCCGGGGTCAGGGATGGGAAGTCGGTGCAGTGTTTCAAGAAGTTCATTCCACTGACTTTCCTGAAAAAAAGAAAAGGCCCAAGTAACAAAAGCTGGACCTGCAGTAAGGTCTAGGTGCAGAGAGAGACAGATATGAGACACTGGTCCCAAGACAGAAATATGTTTCATATTCAAGTAGGGCTGGATAAAGGACATTGCTTATGGCTCAAACACAAGAGCTAAACTGATCCTCCCACATCAAGTTTGACATTTTCTTTTCAGTCAGACACCTACCATGACCACCTTTTATGGATCATATACCATAAGCTCTCAGCACATCTATCCCTTCAACTCCATAGCAACAACTTCTAAAAGCAAACAATCTGAGCTTCCAGGGCGGGGGTGGTTGGGAGAAATAACAATGACACTGTGGATCTTGTCTTCATCATCATTACCCTCAATTAATTTTATTGAGTGTTCAGTGGGTACATGTAGCAGCCTCCAATTATGGAAAGTTAGAAATAAAGCAAGTTCACCAGCATGTGATACAGGACAGCAGTCCTGCATGTTAATTAGGGAAACTGAGCAGCTGAATAACAAACAAAGCAACACAAATTATTCGACTCAAAACAGATTCGCCTTTAAGATGCTCAAAACAACAGCACTCACAAAACGATTCAAACGCCACTTCTTTCCCATGGAATTCTGTGTGTTAATAAAAGAAAGTTAAGTTTACATGGGCAGCCATGTCCTAACTACTGGATCTTCTAGCCCAACCACTTGGGAAATGTGAAGGTCTGAAGAGGGAAGCACTAGTCTCATATTGGACAATAGGCTGCACAACCCAGGAGGAAGGCAGGATTGTTGTGTCCAAGTCTGCAGCCCTTTCTGCCTCTGGCAGGGAGCCTGAGATGAAAGGGATGAACTTAGTTTACAAGCTTGATTCAGTATGTACTCTGACAATCAAGTTTCTTAGAGGACATTCAAGCTTGAATGTGTGTGCACAGGGTTAGTTTTGCTTTGAAGCAGTCTCACACCTACAGAACAATTTTAGAAACAGTCAAAGGCCCCTTCACTTCCTTGACTGTTTGAGAATGAATTGTTGGCATTATACCTCATCATCTGCACACACACACACACACACACACACACACACACACACACACACACACACACACACATGCGCGCGCGCGCTTCTTCCAAACAACCTCGTTTAATCATCACAACCAGGAAATATGCCTCAGCACAGCACACCTAATCCTGTGCCTGCTGTGCTGCACATATCCTCATGGCAATAAAGTCAGTTGAGTGGCCTTCAGTAGAGCTGACTCTTGTGACTCCTTTTGTTGGAAAAATTCTTGTTTTTCCCAGATTTGTAGGACCTTGATCGCCCATTTTGCAGAATGAGTCTCAACTGTCAGATGCTTCCTTGTGAATCTCAGCTTGCCCTTTATTGAGGAAGTTTTCTTGCCTCTTGACTATTTCATCTCAGATCTCTATTGGGCAACCCCTCCCCCAACATTAAAAAAGCATTTTGTAGCATGACATTTTATGTAAGTATTTCATTCCTCAAGCTTTGAATCTAGCTGTTTATTATTTATCTTACTACAAGTGTATAGCTTTCATTTGCTGTCAGTATTTGTCTTGATGCTCCAGACTAAGGTAACTAGGAACCTATTGGCCCTTATCCTTAATTTTGTGTCTTAAGCACATGTCCCCATCATATTTTGAATACTTTAAATTGGGGCACAAAAGACATTTTTGCATCATCTTACAGTTTTCCTACATGAGTCCTGGAAGTGGTCCATTCTTTAGAAAGTGTGGGCTCCTTTCCTTGGGGAGTATCTGCAGTCAGGTCTGAGAGCATGTGTGCTTATGCTTGTTGTCTTTTGGGAATGCTGACACCAGGCCTTCAGTGGTCAGAGCCACCAAGTACCACATAGACAGGCCACCACATGCACTTCACATCTCAACTCACTTTTCTCTTCGCATACTTAAAGCCTTAGATTCACAAGGATGTCTCCAATTCCAGGCCAACACAGGAGTTACTCCTGTTCCTTCTCTTTGCATACCATGACTGCACTGCACAAAGGTAAAAAAGTCTCGCCCTATCTTGGGGCTAGGTCTTCCTATCTCATGCTCTGGCACCAAGCACTGAGCCACCACTGCTGGTTCCCTTCCTGTTTGGATCTCTGCAGATCCCCACTGAATTCCCACATCTCACATCACGTCTACTCCCACTTTCCCACATACACACTTCATCTCCTTTGGCTCCAACACCCAAGCAGGCTGTCACCCAGCTCAGGTTTCCTGTCATTCCTTTCATGCAGATCCCCTTTCTGTCCTATCCTGGATCTGACAACACTGGGGCCAGAACCCACACAGAAATCCCTACACCCCATCTTAGACTACAACATTTGGTGACTCTCACTGGTTACACACATACCTTCCCAAATAGAAGCTTGCCTCATCTGACAATCCCATAACTTCAGGATGGGAGACGGCTGTTTTTAGGGAACAAACATACTGGGGTTTTGTTTGGATCTTGGTTTCCATGTGTTTATGATGTATATAAGTGTTCTTGTGTTTGCATGTGACACCTCTGGCCAATGTCAGGCGTCTTCCTAGATTGGTCTACACTTTATTTTTTAAGACAAGGGCTCTCAGTAAACCCAGAGCTCATTTATTCAGCTAGGATTTTTGTCTAATGGGTTCCAGGGATCTGCCTGCCCCTCCTCCTGAGTGCTTGGATTAGATGCAACAGCTGCTATGCCTGTCTTCTATGTGGGTGCTGGAGATCCAAGTTAATGTCTTCATGCTTGCTGACCAGGGATACTGAAATCTCCCTTCCGTTCATCCTGTTCTGACTGAGTGGTCAACATCTATTCATCAAGCCATCATAGATAAGAGTCCTTACTCTGTTTTATCATAATTCCTTTGGTCAGAACAAACTCTGTAGGTATGTTGAGTCAGGAAAAATAGACTCCAGCCAACTAAGCCATATGAATGATCTCAGCTTCCCATACAGCATAAGGCAGGGGCCTCAATAAGCTCAGAGGACAAAAGCACTGGTCCCACAGGGTCATGCTCAGTTTATAGCACCCTCCTTTCCCAAGTTCTCCTTCCTTCCCTCCCTTCCTTCCTTCCCTTCTTCTTCCCTTCTTTTTTTTTTTTTTTTTTTTGGAAAACTGGGCTCTCTGATGGAGAAGTCCCACCATCAGGGAAGCTCAGTGTGTTTATTTTACACAGTTGAACAGGGAGGGGAGGTTATTGCACACAGCTGAACCAAGGGGACGGCGTATTGGTGTACAGCCCAGTCAAGGAGGTAAGTTTAGCATTTCTGTACAATAGCAGTCTTCAGGCCAAAATTATCTGGGAGGATAAAGCTATGCTGGGCGTTTTCTACACGCACTGTCAACATTTGCACTAGGACCAGGACGGAAGGCTTTGCCATTTACCATGGGCCCAAGGCATTGGGTCCTTGATATGGCCATGCCTGTGTCAACAACACACAATTCACTCAGGCTTTCGCACACCCAGAGCTTTCTCCACTCCCCACACAGAAGACAGGTATGACAGAGAGAACGGTGCAAAAAAGCATTCGGCATTAAAAAAATAAAAAGAAAAAGAAAGAAATATTAGGGAGTCACTTGCCCACAGAGAGAAAGAACTCCTGATCTTTAGCCTGCCCCTTGTAATCAATAATGGTCACATTTCAATCTCAAAAAAAAAAAAAAAAAAAAAAGCCAAGTTACATTGCAGTAACCAGACTTCATGGGAGAATCCATACCAGCCAGCCAGACCTCATCCAAGAATATAGAAAGCATTCAACATTGTGTAGAACCCTGTAACAATGCAGGATTTTTTTTTCTTTTGTTCTTTCTTCCCTCCTTTTTAACTTCTTTGAGATAAGGTCTCATGTAGCCCACACTGGCTTCAAACTCACTTAACCAGCAAGTGAGCCTCAAGCTGCCTAAATCTCTATTTGTAGTTAAGGATGGTTTTGAATTCCTGATCTCCTAGCTGCCTCTCGAATGCTAGGACTATGGGTATGAGCATTTTTAGATACATTTTAAAAAGAGTACTAGGTTGCACTGTTGTTTTCAAAACTAAATGGAGTATAAAGGTGGGTTACAAAAACATGAGTCAAGTCTCCAGTTCAGAGACAACGTGTTACATACTTTTATTTATTAAAGATACCTTTCAAATTGAGTGGAAACCTGAATGTCTGACCAAAGCTAAATGTGCAACAGAAATCGATGAACAGATCCCATGGCAGCCTGCTACCTCATTCATCAAAGTTCTTCTATGATAGAATTCCTGACCTGATGCTTCCTTTCACACTGAGTGTGATGAGTGAGAAGCCATTTCTATGAACCATTCCTGCCATCTGTTGTGACCTCTGGAATACATTTGCCACTGAGTACAACTCACTCAAAGAAAAGAGTTATCCATTGCATACTCAATTTCCATTCCCCACCCCCTAAACAGCAAATTTCCCGAAACATGTTTCAGGGAACTCTGCAAATGAGGATTCTGTTTGTCATGGATTAAAAAAGATTTGGGTTAAAATGAGAAAGAAAGCACCGAGTAACCAAGGTGCCCCACGGCAGGCTTTCTGAGAGCCTACATTATGTAAGTCACAGGGAGAAAAACTAAAACAAACATACACAGATTTGAGGCCCTTTAAGCCAAATAATGTAGAACTGTAATTTTTTAATAGAACATTTTCAGAACCAGGATACTATAGATAAATCAAAAGGAAAAATACTGATGGCATTTAACAATTATTCTATATATCACTTTAGCTTGGTTACTCGGTGCATTCTTTCTCATTTTAACCCAAATCTTTTTTAATCCATGACAAACAGAATCCTCATTTGCAGAGTTCCCAAAGGTAATTAAGGTACAGCAGAACTGTTAAAGGAATTTTCAGACCCTTACAAGAATTACTATAAAAATACCACAAAATTTTATCAAAATGGGGAGTGTAGCAGCTGTTAAGTCACCTGTCAGTTAAGTGATCTGTAACATGGCATACTTTGTGAACTTTCAGGGTTGTTGGGAAAATCTGACATTAACGCTGGGAACATGAGCAGTCTAGTTATTATTTCCTTACCTCAAAAGAAAAAAAAAAATGAAGAAACAACTAAAAATTTTAGCAATATTTATTTTGGGGATGAGGTAAGGCATACTAAGTGAGAAGTGATTTTCTTTTCCCTTCCACTATTTTCTTAATTTCCCAACCTTTCGAGGATGGGCATGCATTACTTTTTTCATAAATGTTTTAGTGGAATATAAGATACATATTACTTTCATAATCATAAAAAGTTTGCTCGTTAAAAACAATTATTTTTTAAAAAGGCAAATACCTGTTGTTTTGTCGTGTAATCTGCCAAGATGTTAAGAAGCTTATAAAACACCTCGAACCAGGGGAGGTAGCTGAGGAAGACAAAGAAACACAAGAAATGTTAGCATGCAAGTCAAAAGCCTGAATGAGAGCTTAACTCAAACAAAAACATTTCAGATTTTCTCTACATCCTCAAGATTCTAGCCATGACTGATATAAACCCAAACTACTTAAATGTTAATTATTTCTGGGTTATAAAAACATGCCTGTGTGAGGCAGAACACTAAATGTCCATTATGAATTATTCCTGTGCCTCAAAACTAGGTTCATAGAGAGGAAATTCAAACTAGAGTCTGCAATCAGGCACCATGTTTGATTAGCGAGGCTTCTCCCACCATTCCTATACTCTCTAGGAAAGCATCTATTCTATTTCTCATGACTGGACACACAGCAATGCACAGCATGTCCATTGTTGGCCTCTGTGTCCCACATGGCCTGTACAACAAAAACCAATCACGTTAGTCCATCAGATCTCCCACCTCTACTGCATCTGTGGTATACGGGCTGTAGCATGAATAGATAACTCTGTCCCCTCTGCCATCTAGCAGGTCCTGACCATTACTCCTCTTAATTCACAGGATGGTGTGCCAGCAGAGCTTACTCGTGAAATTGACCTCCTGTGTGGCTGTCAGAATGGCCTATCAAAAATGGAAGTCTGGATGGACCTTGCCAGAGAGGGTGAAGCTGCACAGGCAGCCAGTGATGTGCAGCCTGAGGTTTCTTCCCCCTAGCCCTTCTTGACTTCCTGGCACTCAACTCCTCTGATGACCAAAAAGACAAAGTGAACAGGTTGGTCTGGGGGTTAGGGGTGGCAAGCGTAGGTAGTAGACCTGGGGACCCTGCACCCCCAGCAGCAAGGACATAGACATTTCTCTGAGAGGGCACCTGTGGGCCCAGATCCAGTACAATCCGACACAGGCACCAAAGTCCAAGGAGGCTTGGTGTAACACCCAGTGCCAGGAGGCCACTTGGTAACCAAGTGAAGAACAAAGCCAAGAAAGGGAAAGGAAGAGATTTAGGCCAGGCCAGGATGTCAGAGCCTCTCGTCCTCCCTGGGAGCCCCCCGCCCTCCCACAGGTCAAAGAGATAACCCACTAGTGCCTTCTGTAGTCTTGTCAATCATGCCCAGTCTCTGTTCTCTCACTCTCCACACCAAGTGCCCAAAGTGGGGAGGGACAAGGGATTCTGGGAAGCTTGAGCCTCTCCAACGGAGGGCTATGATTCCCAGCACCCTCTTTTTGTTTTTTCCCCATTCTGATATCTGTTACTAATGAATAAATAATATTCATTATTATGAGTGAATAAAAGGAACTGACTTCCCCCCGCCCCCCCCCCCCCCCAAATACAAATCTACATAGCACATTCAGTTACTGTAGTGGCATCCCATTCCTACGGGAACCAGCAGTTCATGCTCCTCAGGAGGGCTTTTGTGGCTCTCTCTTCTCAGGATCTTGCCTGACTCCTCTTGCCCCTACTTTTGTGACCCAATTCTTTCTTTTCCATTGTGCTCATGAATACATGACTGTTACAATGTCCCCTCCTACAGCATAGCACTCAACAGCATGGTTTTTTTTTTTTTTCAACAGACTACACAAACAGAGAAGGGAGCACACCTTCCTTTGCTGTATTCAGCATCAAGACCAAAAATGGAGCTTGGCCCTACATTCTGAGTTCAGAGTTTATTGGGAAACACAAGCACATACATGCACATGCACACACACCTGCATACACACACCTAGATGAAGACTAGCAGATAGCAAGGGCCCTTAGAGTCATGGAAAAGTTAGTGAGAATTATCCCTACTCCAAGAAGTATACCCAGCCCCCACTTTAAATGCTTTGTTCTGTCTTAGGAAAATTCCCAAAACTACTGAGAACAGGCATGTGAGAAGCTTGCTGCTCGGGTCTGCTCACATTTATTCTGCTACGCAAATGGCGTTTGTTACTGATAGGCCTGGACCCAAGGCAGGGCCCAGATGTGACATCCTGCCCGGGAGAAGGGATCAGAACCCTGTACAGATTACTGCTGGACCACTGAGAGTAATAAATGAAGTGAGAGGTAATAGAGAGGACAGATAAAGTGCATAAGCTCCTATCTGTGACGTCTGTCTGAAGCCAGAACATGCTACTGTAAAATTTAAGTAGCTTATCAAAATATACTGATAAGCAACTTAACTTTTCACTTCTATGACAGTATTATCACTTATGTTAATATGTTTCCATCAGCTCTGGCAGCCACATATGGACTCTTCCAGAGCAAATGGCTGCTGCCACTCTCCACAGCACTAGCCCTGGCAGAGCAATGTAAACATTCAAGAGGGATTAGGCACGAGATAACATGCTCCCTTCCTCTTCTGTTAAATAAACCTTCATGAGCTAAAAGCCATTAGAGCAGAAGAAACGCGCTCCCCGCCCCCAAGCAAACCATACAGATTAGAGGACTCTCAGTAAACAAACCCAGCCTGGAAGAAAATACCACTAGGTAAAACCAACAACTGGGAGTCAGAAAAGAGGGAAGGGACAAGCAGGGAAGATGCAGAGGAAAGCAAAGCCCAGCTCCTTTTATGAAGAATACAGGAAGCAGTACAGTAGGGCTGCCTGCTTCTCTCGGGCTTTGAACTAGAGTGCATACTAAAGTAGTTTAGGACAACCAGTCAACTCACAGAGCCTGGCAAACATACTGCAGCCTCAGTAGCCTCATTTGGTGAGGACTGTCTGGCCCACAGAGCCAGCCCACTTCACTCTACCAGCTTCTGCCTCATCAAACCAATTCCTGTGGTTATGGTGGGCAGAACCATCGGCCATGGACTGCTTGGTAGTTAGTTATCCGGAAGCCGGGCATTTCTCTCTCCTTCTGGCCTGACCAGATACAACTGTTCCCCACACGTTGTCCCCTGTGTGCTGACAGATGAGTGCCTAGTGATGGCAGTGCTAGGGTTCTGAAACCAAGCTGCAGCTGTCTTCTCCTTTAAAGTGTCCAGCTTCCCCAGCTAGAAGGGCCATGGTTCACAGCTGAGCTCTGTCCGTTGGCACTTCCTATCCTGCTTCATTAGTGCTTGCACCCAGCCACACTACCAGGAGGCTGCAGGTGAAGACATGTAGCCCTCACTCCATCCTGTGCATGTCTGTCAGCAGTGAGAAAACAATGCTTCCCAGCTGACAAGTACCCTATCAGATAGCTCCTCCCTGGCCACCGTCAGGGTCTCAAACTGTTAGGTCGGGTATACTTGCATCTCCCTGCAGGAGAACACTATGTGGTGGACTCAGTCTAAGCACTAGGACTAAGATGACAAATGACTAGGAAGTTCTGGTCCAGAAAAGAAATGAACACAGGAGAGGGTGTCTAGGTGGGAGAAGCCAGCTATCCTTCCCAAGCACTGTTACTTCAGACTTTTGGAGTGACACAGAATCCTAATGGATCATTATCACGATCCCATCAGCAGAGAGGGAAAGAACAGAGGAGACCTGCCCCACAGCTACCAGCCTGGATCCACACACCTCTCACAGTTCAGGTAGCTTGGTCCTCACGTCAATAGGGAAGCTCTGTTTTGTGGGAATCCACAGAAAATCTTAAAGTTAAAAGAGTTGTAGTGCCACAGAAACCTCTCCACATGGCCTGATGAGTATTGTGGGCATGGAGGCAGTGCAGCCTGGGTTCCAGACATCATTTTAACAATAGCCCACTTCACAATGATCCTTAAATGGCCCTATGGTGCAGCAGTCATGGCCTGTATGGATATAAACCAGCTAGCCTGAGTGTCAGCACAGGCTGGATGAAAACCTTCCACTTTGCAACATGTCAGCTGGATGAGCTGCTCCCTCCAGAACTGATCTTAGGAACTGAGTCTAAATGAAGTCAGACTCTCGGTCTTCTGATCTCCCTTCACTAAATGGATGGTTAGGATAGCCATCTTGCTGAGGGATGTGTGTGAGATAGGATTATACGTCTGCATCCAGCTAACCACTTGAGAGAGAGAGAGAGAGAGAGAGAGAGAGAGAGAGAGAGAGAGAGAGAGAGAGAAAATGAATGCATGAATGGAAGCTGCAGCAGGAGCTCACGAGGGAGAGAAGGTGACAACAGTGCAGAAAGCTACGCAGAGCAAAGAGAGCATCTGGAGGCAGCCCGGTGCGGGAGAGAGGAGAGGAGGGCATCAGTACAGGGCAGCCCAGTGCAGGAATCATGAGAGGAGGGTACCAATGCAGGGCAGCCAGGAACTATGCAAGCAGATGATATGAGAAGGGTGTCTATGGTAGGAGGAGGTGACAGTTCCATCTAAAGTGTCAGTCCAAATAGAGTGAGGGAATGCAGCCATGTAGGAAGGAAGGTGTAGCAGAAGCCTGGTGACATACAAGGGAAGTGATCAAATAACTAAGCGTACAATAGAAACCAAGGATCTTGATATCAGACATGTGAATTAGAAATATGGTTAGAGAAGAAAGAAGAATGAATCCTGGTTAGATATGATTGTGAAATAATGGCATACAGAGATACAAATAAAAATACAAATGTGCACATTCAGATCACACCACACACACACACACACACACACACACACACACACACACACACACACACACAGTTTCTAGATTGAGTGACAGAAAAGGCCTGTGACAAGAGATGCTTCAATTATAATGGGCACCTTCAGTGCCTAGATGTGAACTTCCAAATAGCATTCTCTACTAAGAATGAGGGTTCTCTGAAGAAACGTCTGCTTCCACGGCCAG
This sequence comes from Peromyscus californicus insignis, assembly GCF_007827085.1. Taxonomy (NCBI): domain Eukaryota; kingdom Metazoa; phylum Chordata; class Mammalia; order Rodentia; family Cricetidae; genus Peromyscus; species Peromyscus californicus. The sequence continues at coordinate 1,400,220 of NW_026294595.1, read as the reverse complement.
AGCTAAGAAATACTTCGTGCTGTAAGAAGCAAGGCAGTGTTCAACACATAGTCAGAACATATCAACAGGACACAAAAGTTGGTGAGAGGGAGCTCCTCTTTACTGACAGAATCTGTGACAATCTGAACATCAAAGCACATAATAACGAAGGGATTATATGGAGTCCAGGCAGATAAAAATGACAAGTAGAATATCTGCTGAGTGATGGGGCTATTTGCACAGTCTGAGAGTAAGTCTTCACAATCAAATTATCCATCACAAGGAAACAGACAGGAAAACCCTAAGGTTACAACCTTCATCAAATAACAGAACAGAACAAAATAGTGTGTCACCAGACAGATGCCACAGAAAACAGCACAACTTTATCACACCCTTGATGTGGAAGCGGAGCCTCATCTCAAGAAAGCATCAGATAAACAGCACAGAGGACTATTCTCCAATACTAGAGCCTGGCTGTCCTGTTTATAAAGGAGGAAACACTGAAGAACTGGGCCAGACTGAAGCACAGACACTACTAATAGATGCAATGTTAATTCTGAACCTGATTTCTTAAAAACATGAACAGGAACTGTTCAAAAATTTCATTAACTTTTTCATTTTTATGACTAGCATGTAGTTATATAGAAGAAAACAATGTTTTTAATGCATAATAAAGTGTTTACCTTTATTAGTTATCATTTTAGCAATATATCTCAAACAGGTGGAAAAAAAGCATCTCTTTGCGTTGAGCTTCCAATTTTTTCTATAAGTTTGTTAGTATTTAAACAATACACACAGAACAGTATCTTCCTCCATCAAAACCAGTATAAGCACACCAACTAGAGTGTACACTGTAAGGAGCATGGCAGAGAACGGGCACACAGCTCTGAGAGAACAGTGCTGGCAGCTGTACAAGCTGCTCTGTTTCTCAGAGGGTGGGTTCTGAATGAGCTGTGACCAAGTGAGCTGGGAAAGTGGGAAGCAGTGGGCACAACAATCAGTACAAACAGAAGAATACCTCTCACAGACAAGGGCTGGAGCAAGGACAATGGTGAAGGGCAGTGGGCAGGCAGGGCTGGACTCTGAAAGGACTGAACTAATAGGCTTCATGGTTGCTGAGCACCTGAGATGGGGAGGAACCAAAGAGACAAGGAAAGAGAAGTAACATCCTGGTGATGAGTATTTAAAATGAGCAGAAAGTGGCTACTTCTCTCTTAGTAAACTCAGCTCTATCAGAACCAGTGCCTTACTTGCTTTCCTGAGAGGGAAATCTTAGCTAATGTAATCCAGTCATCCTTAAAACTTGAAAAAGATCAATAAAATACCCTGGCTCTAGTTTAGAAGAAAATAATAAAAGGAATTTATTGTAAAATTTTATCAAGTAAATACTCGGGGCATATTATATAGGAAGATAAAATGAAGTAACAACTGCCTGGCAAGATACCGGACATCTGGAGAGGTGAGTCAAGACTGAGGACAGCGAGATGGAGCAGAGGCTCCCCACTGTCCCTGGTGAGTTTCTGAGGTGCTCTTGACTGCAGTAGCAGGGAGAGGACTTCTCTTCCTGCTTCCTATCCATGGATTTTGCAGGGATTCATCAATGGCAAAGTATGTTCTAATTAAGGTGATATGGAATTTGTATTTAAAGTTCTCATATTTAAAAAAACAAAACAAAACCTCACATTATAGCTAAGGTGGTACATAGCTATAATCCCAGTGGAGGCAGAAGGATCAAGAGTTCAAGGCCAGCCTCAGCTACACAGCAAGTTCAAGACCAGTCTCATTTATGAGATCCTATTTCAAAATTAATATGATAAAATGAAATGCTTAATAAATAAGCAATCCCAAACTCTCAAATTCCAAAATAACAGGATAGTGTCGCTCATGCCAAGAAGACAGAGGAGTCCAACATCCTCACGTGAGTTCAGTTTTAATACTTCCTGCAATTTGAGAACAGTCTCTCAAAGACTTGGGGACTTCATTGATAAAAGAAGCAACCAGGGCTAGAGAGACAGCCAACTGGCTAGGAACACTGGCTGCTCTCCCAGAGAACCTGAGTTCAGTTCTCAGCAGCCAGGTTGGGTGGTTCACAACCACCTGTAACTCTAGCTCCAAAGGATCTGACCCCCACTCCTGGACTCTGTGGGTATCTGCATTCGCAGACATATACGTACACATAATTTTAAAATAATAAAAATAAATGTTTTTAAAAGGAGTAACCAACTACATTGCTCAACATTTCTTAAGTGTTTGCACTGATAGCTAATTTTGCCTGAGAAATTTTTACATGGCTCAGGCATAACGGTGTGTAAAACAGGTATACAAACCAAACATTTAGCAAGAATAAATCATTAATTCATCTTTAACAAACAAGTACTTTTACCATTTACTAAATATAAAAAGCAAATTTGCATACTAATCAGATGGCTGTGCTTGCCTATTTTCACATGAAAAATTAAATCCTGACTAAATATTTGATACTATGGATAGAGCATCATTAATGTTTTTCAGAGTTTATCTTTTTTTTTTATTTGTTTGAGACAGAGTCTTGCTATGCAGTGATCAATATTTTTACGTTATGATCATGAGTGTGGAGAATGCTGCTTCACACAAATATTCAGTACAAAATGGCAGCTGCTTAAACAATTTTTAAAATAAAATATTCTAACACTATATAATCTGATGATATGCTAGTCTGATACTTATTGATGGTAGGAAAATATTAAAAGTATTTGCTTTCCATAACTAAGCCAATATCTTTCTATAAGAGCAGAAATGCTTGTGTAGACAGTGAAAACTCTGCAGTTTACAACATGATAGTTCTGAATCTGAGGTGAGGTGTTCTTACACTATTGCTGGGTGGTATGACACATGTGCAGTGCGATACAGGTGAGCCTGTATATGTGACGGCGACATTCGGTTATAGTGTAAGAACCAGTAACTAACTTACACACCTGACATACAACGGGAGGTTCCCAGTCCAGAGTTTAAACCCCACTCCTGGGCCTCTCTACTTATTGCTCTTGCTGATCTTGAACGTGGAGAGTTTTCTTTTGAACGCTGGTATTCTAGTTAGGGGTTCCTCAAGCATATTATAAGAGACCTCACATTCTATGTCAAGCAGAGTGAGTCAGAAAGCAGAACCATAGCAAGAGGAAAATAGTCACCAAGATGTGGTTGCCTCAATGGAAGTTCCCACTCTGTCCTTCTTGTGGGACCTAGCAGCTACTCCTGATCCTCTGCTCATGTCTGTCAGTGTAACTGACAGTGGATAACATCAGCTGTCCATGGAGTAAGTCATAACCTGCACTCAGGATGCGGGATCTCAAGAGCCATTTTAGAGACACTGGACACCTGCTCAGCGCAGACAAATGCCCAGGCAGCAAACAACCTAGAGAAACATGATAAAAAACAAGCATAGTGACACAACAGCTACATCAAAAAGAAATGATTTCAATATCAAAGGACAAGAGAAGCCTTTGGGAAACTAAAGTTCTCAAATACTTTAAGGGAAAAAAAAGGGCTTCTTTTCTGGTTATGCTGTGCAAGTCAAACATGAAGCGTTATCAAGGCAGAGAAACCACAATCCCTTCCCTCAGAAACCCAGCTGACTCATGAATTATTCTGTCTAAGAATTAATTCATTGTTAAAATTAAAAACTAGATTTTGTTGAAGTAAATTTATTTTAAACTCTTAGATTCACCCTTCCTAGATAAAATTCTAAACTTTCCCCCACTTTTACTGTGCATTTATGGCATCTGTTAAAATAAGCACATTTTTGTTTTTTGTTTTTTCTTGGTTTTTTTTTTTTTTTTTTTTTTTGAGACAGGGTTTCTCTGTGTAGCTTTGCGCCTTTTCCTGGATCTCGCTCTGTAAACCAGGCTGGCCTCGAATTCACCAAAATCCACCTGCCTCTGCCTCCCGAGTGCTGGGATTAAAGGCGTGCGCCACCACTGCCCGGCTAAATAAGCACATTTTAATCCAAAAACATGAAGATGTCTTGGGCTTCCCCTCCATGAAGACTACCCAGAGTTGACTCTACATGCTTGTCTTTCTCACTTCTCTATTAATGTCAACTTGCTGAATGGTGATTGTTTAACTCTTTGTGTGTGCTTGGCCATGCCAGCTATTCTATAAGTCACAGTTTCCTGAGACAGAGAGCAATCATTGCTATAGTCACTACAAAGGCCAGGACCACTGGCACCATAGGATAACAGCTAGTCTGCTCTTGTTAGGAGCTGGAGACCCCAACTCAGCAGGCAACATTTTGGTTAGGAAAATAACCCAGGATTAAAAACCAGACATGCCAACATCCTGTTGGAATTCTGACAAACAATTAGAACATTGGCGAAAATGCACCTTCCCCAGCTTCCAACACAAGTCAGTCCCATCAGTTATTCCTCATTGTCTTCCTGGGAAACCTAATTTTTCAAGTGCAGATGAGCCCTTAAAAGAATCATGCAGCAGGCAATGTTTCTGCCTCAGGCCTGCTCCTTCATTAACCCATATTTCTCCTGCTTTTTTCTCCAAATGTACTAAAGAGAAAAGCTCTGATATGAGTGTTCTCATCCACTTCTACACCTCTCATCCTTTCCCTTTCTCCCTGACGGTGGATGGGGAAGGAAAATACCTAGGCTCTAGGTGGACAGCCTTCCATAAGACACACCTCCTTCCCCATTATACCCAGAGCTAAAGTACTCTCACCTTTAGGCACAACAAAAACCAGCCATGGGTGCTGGCCCAAGTTCTCTAACAGCTTTAGTGCTGAGCTGTGCACACTCCTCTCTAGGAGAGAAGCACACAGCTCCTTCCTGAGCTAAACGCTTTAGCTTCAGGGAAGATCTCTGTGGAGTTGGAAATGGCAGTGAAGCTCCCAGACCAGCATCACATGTTACCGGACATGCTTTGCAGTATGTGCCTGTGGTCTTGCATCTCAAGAGCTCACAAAGGGAACAACTCACACCAGCAGAGGATGCAGCAGCACTGCGTCAGTACTGTGATAGAGGGTCACGAGGGGCAGAACACAGGTCTCAGAAGGCTTCTCAGAGAAGTGACACCACCAACTGCACAGCAAAAAACTCACCAGCTGTGGCCCACGCTTGCTTCTCCTTCCCCATCTGGGAAATGGGGATGTGATGCCTACCCTCCAATGGCTGTTTGGAAGCTACTACACAGCTAAGCACAGTGTGGAAATACACTTCCAGCCATGCCTGGAGCAGCATTAACTTCCTTCACCCTCCTATTGTTGCACTCTTACTGCTAATGAGACCAAAAGTCAAAGTAAGAGAAAAATTCACCCCCTTTGGGAGATCAAAGCCAGTCCTGCCCAACCTGATCCTTCTGCTTTGCTCACAGCTGCTAATCCTGAATTGTAAATTTATTATAGTATCCAGTTAAGCTCAAGAATCTCTGATTTATGCCCATAATTAACATCCCCATTGTGATAGCTATTATATGCATGCAGGAAAATATATTGTATTGCTGAATGAGTGCAAATATTAATTTGTATTATGAAGTGAGCACACACACCCCTTCTATGAAACACTCGTGCTTATATAGACTCAGTGGAACATACACTTGGATTTGATTTTGAAAACAAGGCTCCTTTTTCTCTTGATGGTTGCTCAATAATTGCTGCTTTTAGAGGGAGTGTTTGCTGTCTTCCTTTCTGTGGTAGCATGACTGTGATTGAGGGAGATTGCTCTGAAGGAAAGCATGGGGCACTATGCTGTTATCACTGGTGAAATGCTGCTATTGAGAGACCTTTGGGATAATATCACCTGTGCTGACAGTGAGCTGTAATTCTCGGTATTTTCCACTGAGTCCTGAGAAGGTGAGCATACAGGCCTTTCATCATCCTCCCAGGAGTTTATGGGGTGGCCCACTCCTGTACTCACACACCTGCAAGTTTTCCCATTCAGATCATCTGACTTTATGGCTGGAATTACAACTATAATATAATATAATGGTCCAGCGAGGTCCTAAGCCAGGCCCACCTCGCCAAAGCTTTCACAGCCTTAGAGAGACATATGCTGTCTCTACTATTAAAGCAAAGCAAAGCAAAGCAAACCAAACTAAACCAAAACAACCAACAACAAAAAACAGAAAAAAAAAAGCAAAGGCAAGAAACAGTTCCATAAGAAGTCCTGTCCTGGGGCTGGAGAGATGGCTCAGAGGTTAAGAGCACCGACTGCTCTTCCAGAGGTCCTCAGTTCAATTCCCAGCAACTACATGGTGGCTCACAACCATCTATAATGGGATCTGGCGCCCTCTTCTGGCATAAGATCATACATGCAGACAGAACACTGTATACATAATAAATAAATAAATCTTAAAAAAAAAAAAAAAAAAAAAAAAAGAAGTCCTGTCCTACTTTCAGTAGTAAACAACCAAACTAATTATCCCATGGAAATGCTACTTGACATCATTTTACATGAAGTGAAAGCTAGTGGGTAAAGGGAGTGAGCACTTACCAAGTGCTAGGTGCCTTGATATAGTACTTGTTGCAGCTGATGTATGAGGTTTGTCCCATTTTACAGGTGATAAAACTGAGTCTCAGAAGTGGAACAACCTCCCTATGATGGCATGGCTACTAAAGCACAAAACTTGTCTAGTCTGAGTTTTCAGTTCTATTTGTTCCATACATGTAATAGCTGTACAAAAATGACTGAACCTGAGGTGAGACATAGAATTCTTGCCTTGCGGTTCTCATTGTAACACCCTGATACAATCAAAGCTTGCCTCCCAAACCCCTCAGCTATAAAGTACCCTGAGCATCCAACTTTGGCTGCCTCTCAGCAATCCAGTATGTTTTCTTACTCTGCTAGCTCCAGGGACACCAGTCATGTGTCCTCTCTTCCTTGCTTTAGGAATTAGAGTCCATGTTACATTGGAAATACAAATATAAACAGCTCAATTTAAGATGCTTCAACCAAATGGGGATGATGGTGGACTGTATTTCAAGTTTCCAGTGCCTCATGTTGGGACCTAAATGTACACTTTAAAGAACTTACTAGAAAAGCCATAGGTTACATCACAGGTTCTTGGCTGTGTAGTCTTTTTAAATTTAAAGTCTGAAGCTCTATGTGCATGCTTGTGGTGACCATTCATGAAGTGCTAGATTAAACAAGGCATCCGGTTTCCATGAACAGCACTCATTTAGTTCATCAGCACCCTCATCTCTGCTTGAACGCTCTCTCATTCCATCGCAAATCTCCCTATAAAAGTGTCTGGCTGTCTCTTAAAGGTATTTATGCTCAATGCTTCAGTGCCTTTCCTTGGTGACTTTTTCCATATGCTCAACTTCTTTCAGGGAAATGGTTCTGTCTCAATTCACAGAACAGCACACCAATCAACATCAGCAGGCAGGTAAAGAGAGGAAGGAGAGGCAGGCACGAGGCAAAAACATGAGGTATAAAGGTAGCTGGTCCAATAAAACTAATGTTTTAGAAGGCAGAGAGTTTAAGGCCAAAAGAAAATGAACCTAGCACCTAGCCCCAAGCAATCAGAAGGCTCTGAACTTGAATTTATAACTCAAACACTCTGGGCCACATGCAACTTGAGACACACAACTGGTAGCACTACTGGGGATTTATGACTTATGACTTGTTCATATTTAATTTGTAACCAAACACTTCCCCTTCCTCTTAGCTACCTTAGAACTCTTGATTAACTCTTGTTTTCACAGGTCAGAGGTTAAATAAAGGAAGGGAAGCACTCTGGGGTGAGACTGCCCAGAGCACCACATCCAAGAGTGACCCTGTGCAAGGACCATTAAAATAAATGATAAGACCAGAGATTGGTACAGACCACTGATGTTCAAAGCCTCCTGGTGGACCCATGCAAAGAGAGTCGGCAACAAAAACAGACAGGAAGCTGTCTGCCCTTAAGTTACTTCTAGTGACTCCTTGACTTTCTCACTAAGACAGTTCTTCTAAATGTTTTTGCAAATAACACTCAAAGTTTTGAGGAAAGGTAAAGGAAGAGTTATGTAAGCCAAGTAAACCCTCCCTCTCTTGCTTCCCTCGGCCACAGCAATCTGTCTCACCTACTAGACTATGCTACTCTGGAGAAAACCTCCACCTCTACCTAGCAGCAGTCCTGCACTGGGCAGGCAGAAGCAGAATTCTCCATGAAAGCTCAGTAACCCTCAAGAAGAGAGCATAATCTGTTCAACTACAACTGCAAGATCTACCTAGCTTCAAGCACCTTTGCTGCTGTGTTGCTCGTGATACACCAAAGAGGTCAAAATATCTGGAAGGACTTCTATTTATTTAGGAATTTATTACATGCCAGGAGCTCACCAAGAATTTGCTTATTGACTTATTTCAAGTAGATGCCAGAAAATGGTTTAGGAAAGTTGAGAACAGAAAGGCTAGGTACTAGGTAACTTGCTGAAATCATATGAGCTCAAAGTTCAGGGTAAACCCCAAGTCAGCATGAGTTGCTCTTTCAGCAGGTACTCATTCTCCAGAACAGTATAGTTGAGTGTCCCCTGGACAGCTCATACATGGTACACTTACTTCATTAGTGTTTCTAAACTGTTGTTAAAATGGAACAATCATTGTCCAGCAGCAATCTTTCATTCATTTCCTAACATAATCCAGGTTCCTGAACAGAGAGTTGAATGAGCACTAATGCTAAATTTCTGCATGTGAAATATGGTGTAAAGTTAGCAATGTCCCGAGAGAGGTATAAGGTACAATACTTGGGGAAATGTGAGCAGCAATGGCTGGACCAACCCAATGGTTGGTACATTCTGTACCATAACCAACGACAGCCACTTGGTGAAGCTGAGCTTTCCTCTATTGCACCCCTCAGCAGAAAAGATGAACCTAGACCTGAACAAGCCGAGGAACTAGGAATCCAGGACATGGTGAGCAGAAGTCTCTGCTGTGACCATGACAGAACCCCTACCATGCAGCCAGTCCTCAGTTTTCAAATGATCTTTGTGCTCAGGAATTGTTGCTATTAGAAGCCAGGAAAAGACATTGGCAATATTACAAAAGCCTAAAATTGGCATTATAACCTACCTCAAAACATGACTGCAATTTACAAAATTTAAAGAAGAAACACTAAAAACCTAACTTTTGGAAAAGGTTACTCAGTCAGCAAAATCCTTGGCAGAAACCAGTTCATCTAATATAATTTCTTGAAGTTCTACAGTATGAATGAGGAAGAAAGCTGCCTTTTAATGAGTAATTACTAAAATTTACAGGAACATCAGAAAATCAATATGTTTTAACCTTATTTTTATCTATATTAAATCTTGTGACTTAATTTTCAGTAGCATATTATATAAATAGTAGTTATTTCTTCTAATTGCAAAACAAACACACACTTAAACATGTGCTAAGAGAAAATTTAAATAATTGTATTTAATCCAGGCAACAGAAAATTTTGGCTTGATTTTAGTCATATGAGAAAATTCTCATGAAATAAGACAGAAGAAAAAAGGTAGGGCACACCCACTTTACTATGCACAGCCATGTACACTCTCACAGAGATGAAATAAAACATTACTAGTATTTATTTCAAGGTGATGAACTATAGAAAACCTGTTCTTTCTTTCATATTTTTTTCTAAATCTCCTATGGTTTTGTATTGAGCACGTGGTATTTTAAAAAGGTAAAAAGGAAAGTCTTTTTGATACCATGTTAATCATAATTGGAAGCATCCCAAGTATACAATAAGAATGATTGCAATGAGCTATGAGATTTCTAGGCCTAGCAAAGTATACAGCATACAAAATACTTACAACATATTTAGATATAAAAGCAGGCTCTATATTATGTACAAATGTTTTTTCATATTCTCCCAGTGTCCCACAACAAATATGTATCACTTTTTGGCTGGTAGTGAAACTCAGTGGTAAAGGCCTTGGGTTCAATATCTAATACCAATAAACAAATATTTTTTATTAATTACTATATTAATTTTAAAAAGCCTCTTTGAAACAAACTCTTCCAAGCTTCCAACTTCCGGTGTTCTTGTTGGAGTTGGGGAGGCAGTCCATAAGGGAGCAGAATGGCAGCCAGTTTTCTTGCTCCATTCCATATCTTCACTTCTATGATGACCCAGTTCCCAGACAAGCCCCCATATGAATGGTAACTGATGCTCTAATAATTGCTCATACCCAAGCCTACTGCTCTTTCTCTATACAACTTCTACCAGTGTGGCTCTAGGGCAGAAGTAGTTAACTAAGTGTCTCATTGACTTTCCTTAGGGTTGGTAAAGCTGTCTGCAGTAACCCCCGCCCCCTCAACACTCTTCTTGAGGGAAAAGAAGAAGAGGAGGAGGAGGAGGAGGAGGAGGAGGAGGAGGAGGAGGAGGAAGAGGAAGAGGAGGAAAAAGAAAGTAAACAATAAACAGGGTGAGAATCTACTTTTCCCTGTCATATTTGGAGGCCAAATCTGCAAGGCTGGACCATTTGTACCAGTGTTTAAGAAGCACCTATGGATGTCAGTTCAGAGCTGGACAGCTTGGGGGGGTGGGGGAAAGCAATACAGAGCTGCCTTTCTCCCAGGAACTTTGAGTCTCCTGGGAGACAGACATGGGAATTGTTAACAGCAATGTAATATATACTGTGACCCAGCTGCCACCAGGAGCTGTGTGGATACCAAGGAAGGGCATTTCAACTAGATTGGGGGGGAGGGGTAGCCACATCAGTAAGAAAAGCTGGATAAGTTAGAAGATACTTCCACCTAGAGGGATCAAAGTATGACAAAGACTCAAAAAGCTACAAATGTCTCACTTTCGGTGGGTGGGGGTAGGATGGTGCTTTGTGTGATGTTTCAGAGAATAAGGACAGGAGTGAAGGGAGGAATCTTGGTATAAGTATTAGGGCAATCAACTTCTAAGGAGCCTTCCAGACTGAACTCTAAACTAAGTTCGGCTCTTTTCCTGAGAGCAGAAGATGTAGACGTCTAGAATCAGAGAGACTGAAAGGCTTAGGGCACAGCAGTGGAAGTCCTGGGGGGCGGGGGTGGCACAGGAGGGGCTCTGGTTTCTTTCATCACTGAGTATAGTTTTAAAAGGATTTGACTCTAGGAGACCAGACCTGAAACTGAGTACCATCAGCCAAGCGGTTAGCTGGAACCTGCTAGTCAGAAGGCTGCCCGCCTCCCTCAAAAGCAGCAGATGCTATATGGCTCATGCAGAGACTGGGGGTGTGGAGTCACACAGCCTAGAACAACAGGTATGGTTTCCCCAGAGCTGTCACCTCCTCTCTCCCAGGCTGCCTCCCTTTGCAAAAGGACAACACTTCTTGTTTACATAAAAAGGTGGAAGTTTAGAATAAGTTAAGCAAAGTATCACAAAAGTGCTGTCAGAATTCAAGGAATGTATCAAGCATTGAAAATAGGTAGCTTCTGCTTTTATTATTAGGTCAGGGATGCCTACCTGTTCTCTCAGGAGAGAGAATGGTGCCCAGCCATATTTGCAACAGCTTTTAAATGCCTATAAAATGCTCAGTGCTGCAAGTATATAGATATTCTTTATGATTTAACAGACCAGTGGGCTGAGCCAATGGGGATTTCTAAATTAATATTTATTCACTTAACCCAAGATAAAGATTTTATTTCAAAGACAGAATGAACGCAAAGGAAAAAAAAATTTAGGATGGGAGCACACATACATTACCATAATTAAGGAATGACTGACTCTCTATAAGTTAATGTTACAAATACTTCCTAACTGAAGAAATACCATAGATAGTACTTAGTTAACTAATTAGCTGAGACCCAACCCTAGAGGATTTAGTATGCTATGGTGATATGAAAGACAAGACCCTAAGAGCTTTAAAGATCATATGGATGTTGGCACTTTTACCTTTCACATGTTACAGCTTAACTTTTATGGCTCTCAAGTAGAATAGCTCCAGATAACTGAAAGACCAGCTTTACAGGAGGGGCCATTCAAGAGAAGGGAGGAAGGGTGCCTGGCTATCTCAGCCCCATCAGGCATGACTCTCCCTAACTTGTGTGTGAGAGATGGCTGTTCTCAGCTGTAGTTGGCTGATAAAGAGTCCAAGGCTCCAGGTTAGGAATGACTTGCTCAAGGTCATCATCACACTAATAACGGACAGTGAGGGATCAAAGCAAAGGCTTAAGTTCTAAAGGTTATCATTCTTCTTGTTTAAAATCCATCTTTGACAGCACATTCACTCTGTGTCTCTACGCATCCTTAAATGAGTTAGCTGCATATGGCTGCATAAGAACCACCCTCAATCAAAATATATACTTCCAGGACCCCAGAATGTTCTCTTGTGCCCTACCCACACTATAGTCAGATCATCTGTTTTCCACCTGTCTTTCCCACCATTGCTACCTTAAAAAAAACCACTTCGTTTTAACATAAAGGAAAATTCAGTCATCTGACAAAAGCACTCATGGGTGTAGCTGTCACAAGACAACTAGGACAGAGAAGACAGCCACTCCCAGCAGGCTTGACTGTGCCATGGTAGTCAACCTCACCCTACTCTTGGTTCCTACACCCTCTTATCTGTTGCCTGATCCTTTAATTTTACCTTTTTCAGAATGCCAGCAAAGTGGGGAAATGTAATACATACCTTTACTCTGGCTTCTAATGTGGTATTTTAAACCATAGTTTTCATTTTACTTTTTTGTTTTTTTTGCTTTGTTTATATTTTGCTATTTATTGTTACCAAAGAAGGACAAGTTTTAAAGGTAGCATAGTCCCGTGGGCACATCATTTCTCACATTCATGGTGCAGGTAGTCATTCACTCCACATGAGAGGATATTATACGAATGTTTTCAATCCACTGATGCATTAGAATAGTAGGTTATCCACAACCTCACCATCTATGTTAAAATTAACACATGTGTTTCAATACCCCCACTCATGTCCAGGCTGTTCATGTAGATCTCATTCCATTTCTCTGTCATTGGGCGATCCCTGTGTCTTTCTTGGGGTCCTGTTTTCCGGGTAGCCTCCCTGGTGATGTGAGTAGCAGACAATTCATCCTTGTTTCATGTCTAGTATCCTGCTATGAGTGAGTACATACCATGTTTGTCTTTCTGAGTCTGGGTTACCTCACTCAGGATGATTTTTTCTAGATCCATCCATTTGTCTGCAAACCTCATGATGCCATTGTTTTTTTCTGCTGAGTAGTATTCCATTGTGTATATGTACCACATTTTGTTTATCCATTCTTCAGTTGAAGGGCATCTGGGTTGTTTCCATGTTCTGGCTATTACAAACAATGCTGATATGAACATAGCTGAACAAGTGCTCTTATGGTGTGGTTGAGCATTCGAGGGAAAGAGAGCTTGGGGGAGCGGGAGATCCCAGCTGGATCAACAACAGAGAGGGAGAACAAGGAATAGGAGACCATGGTAAATGAAGACCACATGAGAACAGGAAGAAGCAAAGTGCTAGAGAGGCCCACAGAAATCCACAAAGATACCCACACAACAGACTGCCGGCAATGGTCGAGAGACAGCCCGAACTGACCTACTCTGGTGATGGGATGGCCAAACACCCTAATTGTTGTGCTAGAAACCTCATCCAACTACTGAGGGATCTGGATGCAGAGATCCATGACTAGGCCCTGGGTGGATCTCTGGGAGTCCAATTAACGAGAATGAGGAGGGTTTATATGAGCGAGAATTGTTGAGACCAAGGTTGGATAAAGCACAGGGACAAATAGCCAAATGAATGGAAACACATGAACTATGAACCAATGGCTGAGGGGTCCACACTGGATCAGGCCCCCCGAATGGGTGAGACAGTTGATTGGCTTGATCTGTTTGGGAGGCATCCAGGCAGTGGGACCAGATCTTGTGCTCATTGCATGAGTTGGCTGTTTGAAACCTGGGGCCTATGCAGGATTGTTTGGCTCGGCCTGGGAGGAGGGGACTAGACCTACCTGGACTGAGTCTACCAGGTTGACCTCAGTCTGTGGGGAAGGCTTTGCCCTGGAGGAGATGGGAATGGGGGGGGGGGGGGCGTTGGGGGGAAGGTGAGGGGGACGGGAGGGGGGAGAACAAGGGAATCCGTGACCGATATGTAGAACTGAATTGTATTGCAAAATAAATTAAAATAAATTAAAAAAAAAAAAAAATTAACACATGTGTGAAATAAGTCTTCTCGGTCTTCACTGCACATAAGAACTCTGTATCATGCTTTTTCTTAGCCCAGAGGCCTGGCCACAGTATGGGTGGTCTGTCCAGGTTTTGCTTCTCGATCAGAAAAGTAAGAACCCAAGTTTTTAATGACCTGATTCAGTCAGGGGACAAAAAGGATGAGAACAGTCAGTTGCTCTAAACTGTTAGACTCTCATTCTTAGGAAGAATGTGAGCACAGCGAATATAAGGAATTCCCCTGGACACATCCACAGAATCCAAGGGACATTCAAACAAGCCTACAAATAGTTAGCTGTCCCAAGTGAGTGGAAGCTCGCTGACACTACTCTCTCTGTCCTTTTCCCACTCTGTCTGCCACCAAGCAAGGTGCAAAAAAAGGAGGAAGGTTCTCTTGCCTGGGAGAAAGAACTGGAGGGTGTTCAATGACTAGAACTGTCCTAAAGCTCAAGGTTACATCTGTATTGAATCTGCAGAGTCTCATACTAACCAGGATTTAAAATGATGCCTGTTCATCTCTGTCTTCTGCACAGTGAGATAACGTCTCTGATAGACGGTTTTACACGTCAATGGCTCATTTGGTCATCACGCATGCATTGATGGTGGGGCCCTTGGGAGGGAGGGTATTGAAGAAAATGGGTGAATCAGACACAATCTCCAGGCTCAAGGATTTCAGTGTCTAGTGGGGAATCAGACCTGCAAGTCAGCAAGTGGCACACCTGAGATAAATGCTATGAAGAAAGCAACACAGGCCCCCAAGATCTCATTCACCAGTGTGATTCCATGTGCATGGGAGGCTATCAACCCCACCAACAGAAGTTGTAATTGTAAAATTAATGTGCTGGACAGATGGCTCAGCATTTAAGAGCACTGGCTACTCTTCCAGAGACCCAGGTTCAGTTCTCAGCACCCACATGGTGGCTCACAAACATCTCTAACTCCTGATCTGAGGCCTTCTTTTTCTGGCCTCTGGGGACACTGCAAACACGTGGTACACAAATATGAATGCAGACAGAAAAACTCTATACATATTAAATAAAAATAAATAAATATAAAAATCCTGAAATTTGAAATGGTCACATAAGAAAACTTTGCTTTTTATTCATCTTTTACTGGGGGTGTATGTGGGCGGGGCAGTACTGGGGACTGAAACCTGGACTTTGCAAATGCTAGGCACTCTACCATTCAGCTACATTTCCAGTCCATGTATATACAGGAAGACAGCAGAAGATCATCTACTTTATACATGGACAGCTAAATAAAGACCACCAGAACCCTGAATCCAATAGTGGTCTCCACAAAAGGCTATCTGACTTTTATGAACAATTTTCTTCTACTTTTTCCTGTTAGTTTTTTTTTTAAAGGCACTTTTGTCTGGGTCCAGAATATAAAATCAGGAAATAAAATGGCAAGTCTTACAACTGTGAACTTCAATCAGCTCATTACAGACCAAAGAGACATATTTGAATGCACACTGCTACATTCATTTACCTATTCTGCCGAGCCGTTCAATTATACGATTGCAGATTTTGTATAAAAAATACAGTATGTTTCTTTCAAAAGCTGGTATTTGGAGGAAAGTGATTAGAACAGCATGCTATGATACACTAATACAGTGGTTTCATTTAACGGACAATGGCGGTTTCTGAAATGCTCCCTGTACTTTAAATTACTGCACTTAGAATTCATGACTACAACATGTCTCAACTTTTTTCTTTACTGCTGTACAATATATTCCACTGCCACTATAAATGCAAACAAAAAGCATTATCACAAGAGTTTTGTTAGTGTTTGTGATCTTTTAAAAAAGAGCCATTTTTTAAAGGTGAGGCATGGGTACAGTAGGCTGTTCAGACTGCATGAATGCTGAGAAGGATAAAGCACCATAATCAAGGCACAAAAACAGGACAAGAGAGAAAAGTGAAGCAAGAGGAAGTTTTAAGCCAAAATTTAAGGTCTCCTCAGAGGAACAGGGCACAAAAGAGCGGGAGTTTATTCTAACCAGAAGCAGCTGTTGCACTGGAATTAGGAAGCATTCCTAATGAATCAGCAGTTCTTGTAATACATACATCCCACTTTGAAATGTGAGGACTCTGAGATGAGAATTTCTTTTTGATATATTTTTTACAGAGACTCATTAGACAGAGAAGAGGCAAAGACTAAGCACACTCCTCTCTAAATTACGAAGGCTATCTTCTCCGTGTCAATCTTCTCTGTCAGTCGTCAAGGTTAGATAGGCTGGGCACTGGAAAACAAAGAAGCAAAAACAGAGGAAGAGAAGCTTCTGTCGGCCACACCCTCGGTGAGTCACCCCAAGGAGACATCATCAAGTGCTGTGTAAAGGCCACCTCTTCCTTACCACCACCACATTATGTCAGCTAGGCCTGTTCTGTCTGAATGGAAATTAGAGCTATACAAACAAGAAAATGGTCCTTCCTTTTACATTAAGAGGGACCTCTAAATTCTAACCCAATGTAGATCTGCTTGCAGAGTGCATGCTGTTCCCCAGATTTCCAGTTTTTCATTAGAAATCATGCATACATGCAGTTATTTCACACCCCCAAGTTCCATATTCCTTTTTCCTTGCACCATGCCTAAAAGAGGCTCTCTGCAAAAATTGGTGCACCTGACAAAGAGTCAGATGGAAAGTTCATTTAAGCTACGTGTTCTGATATTATCTAGCCTACCAGGCTCTCTTCAATTTTTATCAGTTAGCCTCCCCCTTCTCTCCTTCCACCCTCCCCTTCTGTTATAGCTTTCCAGGATTCCTGGAGCCTCAGTACAAAACCCAAGAAGCCAGGGAGAGACTTGTTGGCTTGTTGCTGAGAGATACAGCAAACATCAACAGTACCTAACCATTAAACTTGAAAAGGAAAAGGAAAGAACATGATCCACAGAAACACTGCTTTTCACAAACTCTGAGGACTTCTTAGATACTCTACTCCTAACCAGAGTGAGAGAATGCAGAGGAGGAACAGAACTACAAATAATAGAAGCTGAAGACCAAGACAAATGCACTCTGTCATTACCATGCCAGACAGCAAAGGCAGAAATGAGCAGCATCTGAAATCTTGGGCCATTTGTGGAGTCAGTTGCCCTTCCCATACAGAACCAGAGACCTCATGGGGAGGAGAGGTACAAAGAACAAGCCAAGGAGTCACAAAGAGACCCTCTACAAACAGTGTTGTTTCAAATTCTCATCAATTACAAGCCACAGGAAGTTCTTCTTAAATGAGGTGAAATGTTAGAGATATATGTGAACCTAAGTCTGACACACTCTCACAGTACTTCCTCCCATGTGCTTTACAAATCTCAGGTGCGAATATGCTCCTTGGCCATATGACCTTGCCAGGACCTTTCCCTTGGCAATGAAGCCCTCACCAGGTATCCTTTCATGAAGAAGGCAGGAAAGTTACCTAATGCAATCTTAAAATCATGACTAACTGAGTAGAGACCATCTTGCTGGCTCGACTGCAGGTCTGCATTCCTGCAGAAAGACATCCACACTCCTGCTGATCTGGCTCAGACCTTCATGTAACCTATGGTCAGCCTGGCTTTCTGTGCATAGTTTTGCTGTGTGTTTGCTGGACAACCACACTCACTTTGAAACATTCATTTGATGAGGAAGAATTAAATGCATAAAGAACAGGCAGAGGGAGGGACATTTAGACACCTAAAATGCAGAAATGACTTCTGCACCAAGATATCCTCTTCAGAGACGCTTCTGATAGCAAAACTTATTAGAAGTTTTTTTTTTTAATGACAGTATGTATTTCACAAAGACTTGAATGAACGATAATTATAAAACCAAGCTCTACAGATTAAAACCTGGCAAGTTACTTAACACCCCCCCACTTTTTTTTTCTTTTCTACAAGATGGGGTTATTTATTCAAGCAGTGTTCTAATAGCACAGTGCATGTCATGAGCTCAACACAGTTTCCAGGCTGGAAGTAATCAATATACAGCAGCTGTAGTCACCCTTACTAGTGAATCTAACAGCAGACAGTCCCTAGGTAAAACAAGGGACTGTTCTGAGGGAGAAAATCAGGATATACAGGGAAGTTAGCAAATTAAGGGTATATGATCACAAATGTGACTTTAAGATACATACATATGTATATTATATATTACTACCAAATGAGTAAAAGGAAACACACAAGGATTTCTACCTTTGGAAGGGGAATTCAAGGTTATTAGTTTTACTGAGTATGTGTGTGCCTGTAATTCTAGCACTCAGGAAGGTGAGACAGGGAGATACTGGGTTCAAAGGCAGCCTGAACTTCTCAAAAAACAAAACAAAACAAAAACAGAAAAACAAAGCTAATGATTTTCTTTTTATAGTATCAAAAGTTACATTTATTCAAGTAAGTTTCATTATGTCAACTGCTGGATTAATATCTATGCTTACTAATCAAAATGCAGAGTTGGGGATCCCAGTCCCAATGCATATACATCTACAAAATAACTTCCACACCTAAGGTTCAGGAAACATTGTAGAGGAGTGGGTAGAAAGATTGTAAGATCCAGAGAATCACAGAGTTTGCTGAGACTGCCTCCTAGTAAACTCAGAAGCTATACCCATATGGTGTCACCAACATGACTGCCTAAACATGAGATGAACATGGACAACAATAGACATACTCAAGTGAATGGGTACTAGACCACAAGGTCTCAAACATACACAAAGAACTATAGGCAACTAAGGAATGCTGAAAGTGGGAGAAAGTTTTCCCCAGGAAAGAGGGAACCAATTGGTTATCCAATGCTAAGAGGTTGGTCCTGAAAACATAACACAAGTAACATTATATAGACTCAGCAGGTTATATTCAAGAATATGTATGTATATACATATACATGCATAGATGCATGTAACAACAATTAATGAAAAGAGTCCATGAATTGAAAGAGAGCAAGGAGAGGTCAACCTGGTGGAGCTAGTCCTCTGTCTATTTCATGTGGACCCAAGGGAGTGAACTCAGGTCACCAGGCTTGTGAGGCAAGTACCTTTACCACTGAGCCTTCTTATCTCAGGCATCCTTATTTAAAATAAATTTTTGTGGTCATTTCTTCTCTCTTCTGTTCCACTGCTGGATAAATTCATCTTCATGTTGATACCACAATATTTTGTTTATGGCTTTATAGTAAGACTTTAAATAAGGTAATGTATGCTCTATAGATTGTTTATATCATAGCTCAGATTGGCCTTCAACTCACTGCAACTCTCTTGCCTTAACCTCCTGAGTGTTTGGTTTACTCCTTTTACAAATTATTTTACCATGTTGACATGTGAAACTGATCACTGCACATCTTACAACAGTGAGTCTTTGGTTCCAAAGGTACGCTGTATCTCATTCATTTATTGAGCTCTTCTTTGAACATAACTTATCAATGCTTGACTTGTGGAATATTGTTGACAACTCAATGTATATGTAACACAAAATGATCAAATTGGTAATTAGCATTCCCACCTTCTCAAATATCTATCATTTCTTTATTTAAAATTTTTATTATCATTTATTTCTCTCTGTGTGGGCGTGAGCTTGCACACATATGTGTACCACAATAACTTGTGGAGGGTCTAGGGACAACTTGTGGAAGTCAGTTCTCTCCTTCTACCATGTGGGTCCTGAGGACTGAATTCAAGTTGTCAAGTTTGGGGGCAAGTACTTTTACCCACTGAGCCATCTTGCCAGCCCAATTATTTGTCATTTTATGTGTTAAAATCCTTCCCACTCTTTCCAGTTATTTTGAAATATATCATCAATTGTTATAGGTTGAATTACCCAGCTGTGCTACAGAACACCAGAACAAACCCCCTCCCCATCTGACTGTGTTTTGGCATCTTTTATATAGCCTTTCTCAGCCCTCTCTAGCCTCCCCTTCCAGGCACTAGTGACCACTATATCATATGTTTCTTGTAGGACATCTTTTTTTTTTCTCCCATGAGTCAGTGACAGTGGTATCTGTCTGATTGTGCCTGACTTATCTCACTTAACCTGATTATCTCACTGTGCCTTCTATGTTACAAGACAAGATTTCATTCTTTCTCAGTTCAATAATTTTATATATTCAAAGATGAGATACTTCTGAAAACTCTCCCAATTGCTATAGTTAAATTCTAGACTCTTTATGTTCATATACAATTATTTGCATGTGTATGGCCCACGAGCATGTGCACATGGGTGTCCTCTAAGGCCCAGAGAAAGCATCAGATTGCTTGGAGCTAGAGTTACAGGTGCTTGTGAGCCTGCAGACAAGCTGCTGGCTTGGATCTACATTCTGATTCTCATGACAGCAGCAAGCACTCTTAACTGCTGAGCCATCTCTCCAGTACCATAAGCTTAAAATACTTGCTAGTCAGGTGAAAATTAAATACTCCAGAGGCAAAAATAAAATAAAATAAAATAGGAAAAAGGGACTCTCCCCAATCCCTGCACTCCTCAAAACAACAAGAAACATGAAAAAGAGCAGAAAAGCCTAACGTATCCTAGTCAAATTTCCAGATGGACATAAAGAACAGAAGGGAAACAAATCAGACTAGGAAGAAGTAATAGCTCAGGAGATTCTAGAATTGCTGGACCAGAAATCTCTAGCAAGATTTAAAAAAATAAAACAAAACAAAACCCACATCAGATACAAAACATTGAGGGAAGGACAAAAACCCAAATTAAAAACAGCAAAAGAGAATACATGAAGCAGTTTAAGGGCTGCAATTAGAATATGGCAAGTAAACAAGCAAATCAAACACAGGAAGGAGCTCCCTTGACTAAAGAACACCTCTGGCCTGTCTTAGCAGAGATATGTTAAAGTACTTGCTTTAAAATTAGGAGCAACAAAAGGAAGTTCAACATCTTCTTTTAAAACATTTAAAAATTACATTTATTTAGCCAGGCATGGTGGCACAGCCCTTTAATCTCAGCACCTAGGAGGCAGAGACAGGTGGATATCTGTGAGTTTCAGATCAGTCTGATCTACAGGACTACACAAAAACCCTGTTTTAAAAATATATATAGGCCGGGCGGTGGTGGCACACGCCTTTAATCCCAGCACTCCGGAGGCAGAGCCAGGTGGATCTTTGTGAGGCCAGCCTGGGCTACCGAGTGAGCTCCAGGAAAGGCGCAAAGCTACATAGAGAGACCCTGTCTCGAAAAAACCAAATATATATATATATATATATATATATATATATATATATATATATATATATATAAAATAACATACATATAAATTCCCACATTCTCAAACATCTATCATTTCTTCTTTATTTAAAAATTGTATTATCTTCATTTATTTCATTTTATTTTCTTCATTCCTTATATATATAAAATATTTCTTTATGTGTGTGAGAAAGTCTGTTCATGTATGAAAGTGTGTTCATGTGCAGGCTCCTGCAGGGTCAGAGTGTGTTCATGTGCAGGCTCCTGTAGGGTCAGAGTGTGTTCATGTGCAGGCTCCTGCAGGGTCAGAGTGTGTTCATGTGCAGGCTCCTGCAGGGTCAGAGTGTGTTCATGTGCAGGCTCCTGTAGGGTCAGAGTGTGTTCATGTGCAGGCTCCTGTAGGGTCAGAGTGTGTTCATGTGCAGGCTCCTGTAGGGTCAGAGTGTGTTCATGTGCAGGCTCCTGTAGGGTCAGAGTGTGTTCATGTGCAGGCTCCTGCAGGGTCAGAGTGTGTTCATGTGCAGGCTCCTGCAGGGTCAGAGTGTGTTCATGTGCAGGCTCCTGCAGGGTCAGAGTGTGTTCATGTGCAGGCTCCTGTAGGGTCAGAGTGTGTTCATGTGCAGGCAGGCTCCTGCAGGGTCAGAGTGTGTTCATGTGCAGGCTCCTGTAGGGTCAGAGTGTGTTCATGTGCAGGCTCCTGCAGGGTCAGAGTGTGTTCATGTGCAGGCTCCTGCAGGGTCAGAGTGTGTTCATGTGCAGGCTCCTGCAGGGTCAGAGTGTGTTCATGTGCAGGCTCCTGTAGGGTCAGAGTGTGTTCATGTGCAGGCTCCTGCAGGGTCAGAGTGTGTTCATGTGCAGGCTCCTGTAGGGTCAGAGTGTGTTCATGTGCAGGCTCCTGTAGGGTCAGAGTGTGTTCATGTGCAGGCTCCTGCAGGGTCAGAGTGTGTTCATGTGCAGGCTCCTGTAGGGTCAGAGTGTGTTCATGTGCAGGCTCCTGTAGGGTCAGAGTGTGTTCATGTGCAGGCTCCTGTAGGGTCAGAGTGTGTTCATGTGCAGGCTCCTGCAGGGTCAGAGTGTGTTCATGTGCAGGCTCCTGTAGGGTCAGAGTGTGTTCATGTGCAGGCTCCTGTAGGGTCAGAGTGTGTTCATGTGCAGGCTCCTGTAGGGTCAGAGTGTGTTCATGTGCAGGCTCCTGTAGGGTCAGAGTGTGTTCATGTGCAGGCTCCTGCAGGGTCAGAGTGTGTTCATGTGCAGGCTCCTGCAGGGTCAGAGGACAACCGGCAGTAGTTGGTTGTCTCCTTCCACCATGTGGTCCTGGAAATGGAGCTCAGGTTGGCAGGCTTCAGGGCAATAGCCTTCCTGGAACTATCTCTCAGATCTCAAGAAAATTCACTACCTTTAGCTCTATTCAACATCACAGTAGTTAGTTACACCAAAGCACAAACAGTCCAGACAAAAAAGTAAAAGTATAAAGAAGAAAGAGACAAGAAGTAAATGCCAGCTACAAATTATAAAGTTTTCTCTATAAAATCCAGAAAGTGTAAAAACTACTAAAATTTATTAGGTACCTCTGCAAAGATTGATATTTTAAGAATCAATTGCATGGGGCTGGAGAGATGGCTCAGCAGTTAAGAGCTGCTTCTTCCAGAGGACCCGAGTTCAATTCCCATCATCCACATGGCAGCTCACATCTGTCTGTAACTCCACTTCCAGGTGACCCGACACCCTCACACAGTCACACGTGCAAGCAAAACACCAATGCACATAAAATAAAAATAAATCATTATTAAAAGGGCTGGAGAGAGATGGCTCAGAGGTTAAGAACACTGGCTGTTTCTTCCAGAGATCCTGAGTTCAATTCCCAGCAACCACATGGTGGCTCACAACCATCTATAATGAGATCTGGTGCCCTCTTCTGGTAAGCAGGCATATATGCAGAAAGAACACTGTATGTATAATAAATAAATCTTTTTAAAAAAAGAATCAACTGCATTTTTATACAAAGGAAGAATAGAACATGTAACTAAAATACATTTATAGAATCTATAAAAAAAATGGTTAACAGAGGAAAAATAAGCCAAAGATGTGGGTCATCATGGAGAGTATTTTAAATGTCATCAAAATAAAACCTAAAAAAATTGACACCACGTTCAACTTAGAGCTGTTGATTCACCTCAGAGAAGACCAATCAAAATGTCCCTGGAATTTTATGGAAGTCAACAGGAGCTCAATTTGCATAGGAAGGCAGAAAACCAAGAAAATCAAACTATTATCTGAAAAAAACAAGGTGAAGAAACTTTCTAGAAAGCTACATGGACTGTAGTTAGTTAATATAACAAGATATTGACACAGGGATAAACACATTAACTAATGCAGAATATAAGACCCAGGCTTGGAGGAAATCTTGATGTATCACAGAGTTGGCACACACACACACACACACACACACACACACACACACACACACACACACACACACACACAAAGTGGGGGGACACTGGAGACGTATTACAGCTGAACTTGATACCTAAATGGGAACAAAATATATAAAACTGGATCCCATCCGTGTACTCTCCATAACAAACAACTCCAGGTGGATTAAAATTTTAAATATGAAAGACAGAAACTTAAAACCTTTGTCACAATAGTGGACAAAGATATTACAAAAGATATATAACCTCATCTCTCTCATGAATAGAGACAAAATTCTAAAATACACCAAGTCCAATAATATGTAAAACATGAAAAGGCATTATTAAGTGGACTGTGAACATTAAAACTCCAGAATAGCCGGGTGGTGATGGCACACGCCTTTAATCCCAGCACTCGGGAGGCAGAGACAGGCAGATCTCTGTGAGTTCGAGGCCTGCCTGGGGTACAGAGTGAGTTCCAGGACAGGCTCCAAAGCTACACAGAGAAACCCTGTCTTGAAAAAAAGACTCCAGAATAAAGGAGAAAGTCATGTTCACATCAACAGATGGACCAACATCCAGAACAACTTTAGAATTTTAAAACATTCTCAGTGAACTAGGATAGAAGGGAACTACTTCAATCTATAGGGCATCTCTGGAAAACAATCTGTAGTTTATATTATTACACTTATATTATGCTGTTCTCTCTACAAGTGGGAACAAGAAAAGGATATTGACTCTCAATACTTCTGTTCAGCATTCAGCATAGCACTTGAGGGCCAGAGCAACAGGAAAGAAATAAAAATGAAAGGCATAAAAATACAAAAGGAAAAATCACCACACACAGGAGGCATGACTGTTTACACTTGCAAGAGAATCTAGGAAATAGAACTCATAACTGACATTAGCAAGGTCACAGGATACAGGGTTGACACCCATACATTAACTGTACATACCATAGCAAGTAATTGGCAAAAGCAATAAAGGAAAGGTTCTATTTATATAGTTAAAAAATAAAATAAAATACCTACAAGTAAGTGTGACAGAAGACATGCAACCAGCTGATGAATAAAAGCTGACAGGAGAGATGAAAGGGACCATAAATGAGGAGATACACCATGTTTGTGGGTTAAAAGGTCCAGTGTTGTTATGATATTCTCTATAAATTTAGGTGTGGGATCAACACAATTCCAATCAAAAATTTTCCAGATATTTTTACAGAAACTGATTAAAATGACTGTAAAATACCTGCTCCCTAAGCAAGAAAAACCATAAATACACACACACACACACACACACACACACACACACACACACACACACACACACACAAACACTATATTGAAAAACAACCATAGTTGGAGAATATATGTGACCAATATTCACTTTTCATTCGAAAGCCACAATAACTAAGACACCAAGGTATAAGGACTAACAAATACATGTGTAGCACAGGATAAACCCATAGTACACATTCACTACCATGGAGCAAAGCAATCCAATGAGGAAAAGTGCTTACAAGAGTATTAAAATGTCTGGGTAATTACACAGAAAACAGTGAACATGTACCATTACCCCATATCACATAAAAATGTTAGTTTTAGATAGTTTGTTGAACGATATGTAAATTCAAAATTCTAAAGTTTGTAAAATCAAGAAAAAGAAAATATTTCAAGACACAAAGTTTTCTTACAACAAAAAAAGAATAACAAGATAATACTGACAAACTTCATCAACCTGAAAAGTTCTGCTTATCAAAAGACACTTAAGAAAATTAATAGGGCTGTAGAGTGGTTACGGATATTTGCTGCTGTTCAGAGGATCTAGGTTTAGTACCTAGCACCTACATGGCAGCTTACAACTGCCTATAACTCCAGTTCCAGGGGAACCAATGTTCTCTTCTGGCTGCCAGTCTTCAGACATGCACATGCTGAACAAACATATACACAGGCAAAACACTAGCCAGTATAAAATAAAAATAAACCTTAAAAAACAAAAAGGAAAAAGAAAATGAATAAGAAATTTCTATTCTGGGAGAAAGTATTTCCCAACTGTAAGGACCTAGAACTCAAACACTAAAAATAATCAAAGATTGGACCAGATCCTTCGTGTGCCAATAAACACACTTTTAAAATGCTCATTAGTCACCAGAGAAATGTAAATTAAAACCACAATGAGGCACAATGAATGGATAAGATAAAAAGCTGACAACACAAAAGGCAGGTATATGGAGCAACCAGAACTCTTGAACACTGCTAATGGGAAAGTAAATAGTACTCTTCCATAAAAACGCCTGGAAACTTCTTATAAAACTAAATATACAATCAAAGTACATGGCATGGAAATACCAGAGTAAACTCAACATTTTGTACAATATATACTAATTTTAAAATGACAAAAAAAAAACCCTCATCCTTTGATTTAGCAATTTATTTTGGTGTTGCATGAATCTTAGAAGGTCTTATTAATAAAATCAAAACTGGAGCCAGGTATTGGGGTGAATGCTGGAAGATCAGAGAAGCAGAACAAGCCACAGCTACCTCACCTCAGCTGATCCCGTTTCCTCAGACTGGAAGCTTCTGAGTCCTCATCCAGAATGAAACTCAGCTGAACTGTGCTGCTCGAAAGCCTGAAAGCTTAACCAGCCAAATGCTTCTAGTTCCTGGACTTCACGCCTTATATACCTTTCTGCTTTCTGCCATCACTCCCTGGGATTAAAGGCTCGCTTTCTGGGATTAAAGGTGTGAGTCACCATGCTTGGCTGTATCCTTGAACACATGGATTTCTGCCTCTGGAATGCTAGGATTAAAGGTGTGTGCTACCACTGCCTATCCTCTATGTTTAATATTGTGGCTGTTCTGTCTCTGACCCCAGATAACTTTATTAGGGTGCACAATATTTCGGGGAACACAATACCACCACATTTTGGTTTACCCAAGAAGAGTAAAAAAGCATAGCTACAGACAGCCTTGCATCAGAAAGTTCATCAGAAAGTTCTCCTTAACAGTCAATAACTGGAATAGCCCAGCTGATGGTCTACAAGAACAATAAACAGTGATGTAACCATGCAATGGACTAACATTCAGCAATAAAAAATGAACTGTTAACCCAACAGCATGTGTACATCTCAAAACAAATCCTGGCTAAAAACAGCCTTGTGTAAGAATACATAGGTTTTCATTTATAAGAGGGAGAGATGCAAGAGGAACTGTGAAGACTGAGGGAACACCCTAGAGGATAGTAACACTTCATGTCCAGATAATGATTTGGATCACAAAGGCATCCATGTTTGGCAAGACACAGAAAACACAGAATCAAGACTGTATTTCATTGTATATAACTTTTCTCTAAGAAGTAGGGGAAAGACTTGTTCAGAAAATACTCAGTTGTTAGGTTATGAGTAGCTCAGCAATCAATGAAGTGCTTACCCACATGCATGAAGTCCAAAGTTTAATTCTTTCATTTCTTAGGGTGGGGTTAATAAAAATATCAAATTCTAGTTAATATATAAATGACAGTTAAAAAGAAATATACTGCTTGTATTAGTTACTTTTCTGTTATTGCTATAAAATCCATGACCAAAAACAACTTGAAGAGTCTATTCTGTCTTAGGATTCCAGGACTATACATCCATAATGGCATGGAAGGAGTGCAGCAAGAGCAGGAAACTGAGAGGTCACATCTCAATCACACACAGGAAGCAGACTAGGCTATAAACCTTTAAACTCTGACATTAATGATGTGTTCCTTCAACAAGGCTACACCCTACGGGTTTTATAATATTTTCAAACAGTGCTACCAACCATGGACTAAGTGTACAAATACCTGAGCTTTTAGGGGATAATTATCATTTAAATCACAACGTTGATGTCTGCAACATGTTTTGAAATGCATAAAAAAAGGTGCATTGATGGATAGACAGGCATACAGTAGAGCAAGTGCAATAAAATCCTGGTTGTAAAGCCCAAGTGGTAGGAAGGGGAAAAAAATCACAAAGTGGAAAATGGTAATACAGACATCAAATTTCCTAGATAAACGGGAGCAAATGAAACGATGACAGGAAGTGTAGTAACAACACAGGGAAAATGGCACAGGGAGATCAGGGCTGATTCTACGTAGAAGGGTCTGGAAGATTTTCCTAAGCAGGTGACATTTGAGCACAGCGAGGGTAGACTAGATAGAACCAGGCAGATGGAACACAGAGACCAGATTGCCCAGTTGACAGTGAGTAAAATGAAGACACAGACGTGAAATAATAGGGGTCAGATCACAAAGGTCCTTGTACTGCAGAGATTTCTCTTAAGTGAAGTTAAGAAAGGATTTGAGATCAAGGAGTTGATGCTTTAAAAAAACTAGATGCTATGTTAAACACAGGTAGTGATGAGGCTGGGCTGTAGTTCCATAAGTTGTGTACTTACCTAGCATGCACAAAGCCCTGGGTTCAACGCCCAGCACACATGCCTGTTGATTCCAGCACTTGGAAGGTAAAGGCAAGAGGATCAAAAGTTAAAGGTCCCCCAAGGCCCACTCGGACATTCGGCAGGAACAGGTGGAAGACACCCACAGGCCCACATGGCACTTCAAAGTACCATGTGGGCAGGAACCATTACAATGAGCAAACATATGGTAGAGAAATGGGAAAGAAAGAGAAACAGAGCAGAGATTGGTGGAACTATAGAAGTGAAGGTAGTGAGGAAAAGGCTGGTGTGGGTGGCCTATACTGGCACCCTGGGCCACAGTGATGTATGGCCGAGCTGGCGCTAAGGGCCATGTCTGGGTCTGTGGTTTTAAGAGCCATGTCTGGGTCTGTGGTTTAGCTGCAGCTGAGGTCTTTGCTGATGTCTGTGTCCTATGCTACCACTAGGGCCATGTAAATAAAGCATGCACGTTGAAATCTGAGGGCTGTGCTGAGCTACCCTACCCTTTGCTGACCCTGGGAGAGCTGGCCCTGACCCTCATCACAGGCATGAGAGAGTTGACTTCAATCGGTGTGGGCATAATACAGCTGGCTCTGCCCCTCGCAGTAGGGTGTGGTCCTGGTGGAGGCCCAGACTGACCAACTCAGCTATCACCCAGGCCCACCTCAACATCTATCACATCTATGACCTGTTGGAGTACATGAAGGGTCTAGTCCTATGGAACTGTAGCTGCAGGATCTCCATGACTTGGGGCAACAGCAGGATATCCAAGAGGAATTTTGGTGAGGGTCCAATATTGATGGTGTACCAGAAACCAGAGGTCTTGAACCAGAACAACTCATTACAATGAACATTTGCAAGGAAAGCTGTTTGGACAAATGAAGAGGTGATGGAGAGGCGGGAAAGATGGAGAAGCAGAGTGGGTTTTTTTTTTGTTTTTTTATATTTAAATTTTTTTTTATTTGGGGGGAGGGATGCTGCAAGGGTAAAGAGCAGATATGGAGGGACTGGGGAAAAAATGGGATTTGGGTGTATGATATGAAATTCCCAAAGAATCAATAAAAATTATGTCAAAAAAAGTTAAAGGTCATCCTTAACTGAACTACACAGTAGTTTGCAACATGAGATAGGTGAGAGTTTCTCTACTCTGGGAGGACTGCAGTAGAGGGACAGCGAGAATGTGAGTGTCTGAAGATAGGGAGAAAGACTGCTACATGCTGTCTTCGAGGTACAACACAGCCACTATAGTCATTAACTCACAGCAGCTGTAGTTGCACTAGACCTGCGTAAGACTGGGCTTGAACAGACAGAGGAGGGTCTAGTGGGACCTTATCCCACCTTGCTGAATGATTGGCTACTGATGTATTCAGTGGAAGAGGGAGTTGTTATCTTCAGTTGTGTACTGACTAGTGACTCAACCAGGCTCCAACGTATAGTTAAAAACAGGGTCATACAAACAGCCCTAGTTAAACTCAGACCATCACAAAACAAAACAGAAAGATGTGAACACAGGAAAGAGACTTGTAGGGAGAAGGGGGATTGACAAAGGTGGGAAGGAGATAATAGAAGGTAGGAAGTAAGTAATGAAAATGCACTGAATACATGTATGAAAATTTCAAAGAACAGATTAAAAGTAATGAACAATTTTTAAGAATACAGACAATAAGAACAGGGAAGAACTAAGCCTCGATGTCTTTTAAGAATTCCCTCATATGTAATGCGTTAACTACTCTCCTATAGAGCTAGAGTGATGCTGGCTTATATAACCCACTTAAGAGAATGGAGAAAGGTCATTGAAATTCTTTTCTGTGCTACAGATGAAAAACAACATAAAAAAAAAATCTAGGAGGCTGTTCTCATTTCTTCTCTGTTGCTGTGATAAAATACTTGACCAAAAGCAATTTAGAAGAGTCAAGGGTTTATGTGGCCTATAATTCTAGGTCACAGTCCATCACTGAGGGAAGCCAAGACAGGAACTCGAAGTCAGGCCTGCTTGCTATTCCACAAAGCATATATCTGACCAAGTAACTTACTTCATAGCCAAATAAGCATGGGTAGGAATCATGAAAGATGCTGCTTGATGGTTAGCAGGCTTATGCTCTGCTAGGTTTCTTATACAGTTTGGGACCACTTGCCAAGGGAATGTTGCCACCCACAGTGGTCTGGGCCCTCAAATATCAATTAATAATCAAGAAAATTCCCACAGGCCATTCTGATCTAGGGAACTCTCCAATTGAGATTCTCTCCCTGCATAATACGTCAAGTCGACAGTAAAAGCCAACCAGGACAGAGGTTAAGACTATACAATAGGAAGACTAGTAGCACTAACTAAACATTAGGAAAAGGTGTTGTTTTGGATCAGGAGGGTAATGTTGAGGTAGAAAGAAGTCATCAAATCCTAGCTAGATAAATTTGAATATACAGTGAAGCTGAATTTGCTGATGGGTTGGAAACAAGTGTGTGAGCAGAAGACAGAAGTCAGGGGTAGCTTCAAGGCTTTTGTAATGATTAAAAGAAGAGATGATGTTACTGTTAATGAGTGGGAAAGGCTGAGACAGAAATAGCTTTTGGGTATTAATTTTATAACTACTTTACAAATAAGTTAGACTCTATCATACGCAAACAATACATGTAATAATTATTTACATATGAAAGTTCTTTTCTGGGGCTAGAGAGATGGCTCAGTAGGTGAGTGTCTGCCTCATAAGCAAGAGGACCCAAGTTTAGATGCCTAGGGCCTCTATAAAGAGCAGCTACAACATGAATCTGTAACCCCTAGCACTGGGGGAGTTGAGCACATGGAGACAAGTGGGTAGCTGGAGAGTTCTCCGCCAGTCCCGGAGCCCACATATAAAATAAACACACAGACTCTTATATTATTTAAACTGTTTGGCCTAATGGCTCAGGTTTCTTGCTATCTAGTTCTTATATCTTAAATTAACCCATTTCTATAAATCTATACCTTGCCACCTGGCTCATGGCTTACCAGTATCTTAAAATGTTGGTACTCATGGTGGCGGCTGGCAACGTCTCCTTACTCAGCCTTCCTGTTCCCAGAATTCTCTTCTCTGCTTGTTCCTCCTATACTTCCTGCCTGGCTACTGGCCAATCAGCATTTTATTTATACAGAGCGATATCCACAGCACAAGGGGATCCCCAGAACTTGCTGTCCTAAGCAACCTAGCTGAACTAATGGGCTATGGGTCCAGTGAAAGACCCTGTCTCAAAACCAAGGGACAGACCAACCAAGGAAAACACACGATGTCAAACCTTTGGCTCCACACAGACAATGCACACATGTGCAAACATATGAACATACACCCCCCCAACCCACCCACATGTCCCACACTCAAATCATGTAGTTCTCTTATAGATGGAAGACTAGAGATGAGGAGTTATCAAAGGAGACTTGCATTGCCCCACTATTTATTTAATTAAATGTGTTCTATTTTAGTTATGTACAAATAAACTGTTGATATGCTTACACAGAGTAGTGGTTTGAAAGAAAATGGCTCCCAAAGGGAGTGAAACTAACGGGAGGTGTGGCCTTGTTGGAGGAAGTGTGTCACTGTGGGGGTGGGCTTTGAAGTCTCCTATGCTCAAGCTATACACAGTGAGACAGTTCAGTTCTTGTTGCCTGTCGATCAAGATGTAGGACTCTGAGCTCCAGCACTTTCAGCTCTCTGCCTGCCACCATGACAATAATGGGCTAAACCTCTGAACTGTAAGCCACCCCATTAAATGTTTTCCTTTAAAAGAGCTGCTGTGGTCATGGTGTCTTTTCACAGCAAGAAAACCCTAACTAAGACACATAGTATTTTTGAAACCTAAATTCTGGGGCAGAAAAAATTATGGGTAATTTTCCTTACATTTTTGGTATGCTGTGTACTTATTTCAGAACCTAAACATATTCATGACTTGGAAAATAAATTTTAAACAACCATGTGCAAAATGTGAGCATATGAAGAAAACACAAAGAATCTATCCCTATAGTTGCATACAGATGGTAGGCTTATATGGGACTCTCTTCTTCTATTTCTTTACAGCACCTTTTCAATTGGGCAAGAGGAACTGGGAGAGTAATGAGCACATACTGATTACATAATTGACAACAAGAAATTGAAGCCAAAGGAAAGTAAAATTTCCTGAAGCCTCCAATTGTCTTCTCTTTTAGATCTCACAGTGCCCAAGGCTTGGATTTTAACTGGATAAATGGATTCTTAATTAAGTGACCATCTGATTTTTTTTTTTCATGATGCCACTGGCTTGAACAGTTTACTTTCAGGTATTTCACAGAAAATAAATGACCCTGGAATAAATACATAACTTGAAATTAACTTATAATGCCAGGATAACTAGCCTAGGCTCAGGCCCTGTTGGCTGTCAGTTGGTAGGTTGCCTACTGTTCCCCTGGAATTGACCTTGAGCCAGCTGGTCAATATAGAAAGAGCTGCCACTCCACAGCACAGCAGGACTGAAGCTGTCAATGCCAGCTTTTCTGCAACCCTTCCAGGGAGAAAGCTTAACTGAGCACACAGGTCTCCTGCCAGCTCAGTGGCTCTTCATGAAACTGCTTCAGCTTGCAGGAAGGACTTCTCTTTCCAACTTTCATTCTGCCCCATCTCTCAGCACCAGTGTCCCAGTCTCCACAGCAAGAAGGTATGTGCTTCATTCTCATGCCTTTTGGGTGTAATTCTCATAATGACCAAGGATTAACTCTCACCTGGGATCCAGTCTTCTCCACAAACTCCCTGCCTCAATTTTCTGTGCATGGCTGGCATTGATTCTGCTTTGCTACATTCTGAACTTGACCCCAGAGAGCCAAAGGCAGGGGTTTTTATTTTTCACACATTCCCATGTTCACTTCCCCATGTCCCTGTTAGGTTTTTGCAAATAGCCACCTTTGTTTAGAATCACAATGTTCTATATCTTAGGTATGGCCCACTCTTCAACAACAGCCTAGTCATAAACCTCAACCCCTGCAAGGTCAATTCTGGCAAGCATAACACTGTGATCCAGATTTCTGTCTCCTAAAAGCTGAGCACACTCATGAAAACTGGGAAATGTATGGCAAACTGACACAATTTCTAAGAAATGTGGAAAACCAAGACTTCCCCTAGAGAAAATGATCCCAAACTGTGCTAGAATAATGGGTGTGGGTTTACTTTTTTTTTCATCAATAACTATGTGCCAGACATTTGCCTACACTAGTTGCAATTCAAAAAATTAAAAACTGCCATTATTGGTAAAGAATCTGATATTTAGCAAGGTCTAGTAAATTTCAGCGTTCAGCAATTGTTTGGTGGGACTCAAATTAGAATCTTTCTGATTTCTAAGCTAATTCCCTTTTCATACCACCACACCAATGTCAAATCTCCAGTATACTGAAGGGCTGCCAAAGCTATCTTCACTCAACCATGTCAATATTGCTCCATTACATGTTGTTTTCTCTTATTTTTATTTCATGTGTATGAACATTTTGCCCAAATGTATGTCTACATACCACATGTATACCTGGTACTCAGAGAGGCCAGAAGATCCCCCAGAACTGGAGTTATTAACAATTGTGAGCCACCATGTGGGTGCTGAGAACCAAACCCAGGTTCCCAGCAGGAGCAGCAAGTACTCTTAACCACTGAGCCATCTCTCCAGCACTGAATTTAAAAAGCACATATCTCAATATATAAAAGTAAGAAAAGATAGTAACTAGTATTATGATATAAGAATTTTTTGCCTCATTCTGTCCTTTTATACCATCAACCAAATTTCTAACAAGGTACTACATAATAAGAATTTTGAGGGTCTTTTGTTCAGTTTTAGGAAACAATCAATTGGGAAATCATTATCAGAGTCTGAATGCCAAATTCTGAAGGCTGAGTTCAACAAAACTATCTCTCTAGAGAATCCTTTCTGGTCACTTTCCAGCCAAGAAAAGATAACCCAAGCGCAGCTGCACTGTTGAGTCAGCTAATGAAGTCTCACTGAAAAACCTTTAGCATCATACTAACTTGATTTGAGTTTTCAACAAGTTCTAGTCATTTGTATGTAATGGTGGGGGCCAACTTGTACCACATAAAAATCAAACTAAAATATCTTAGAAGCAACCATCTCTCCCTCTAAGTAAGTAAGAATTTAAGAATGTTTACACAAAAAGGATCAACAAATATGCATTAATATTCATAGGTCAAATTACTTGATTTGCCAATTTTATAACATGTAGACCTATCAAAATATTACATCACAAATACATATAATTTTGCCAATTAAAATTAAATATATATATATATATATATACACACACACACACACACACACACACATAATTTTTTTACGTATGAATTCAGCAATGCCTTCTAACTCCATCACTACTAGGAAAATACTATTTTAAACTTCTGATTCCCATACAGTTTCTTCCTGACTCAGTATCTCAATACTTACTCATCACAAAAAGGAAACCATCAGACAGAAATGGCCTCAACTTTCCAACAGGATATTCATTAAGTGGTAAATACTATCAGAAACCTGAGCACTGGGCCTGAACATCAATGTCCTTATTCTAGCTCCATTCCTTTGTAAATTAATTCTTCTGTGCTTTTGTTCATTCATTTGTAAGTTAGATAATTGTTCAAACTTGGTAGACTGGTAGGGAACTTGGAAAAGCCAAGTGTATCTGGAGCATTTTGAGTGGTTCCTGAAGGTTGGCAAGATGGATCAGCAGATAAAGGAGCTTATTGCTAAGACACTGGTCTGAGTTCCATCCTTGCATTCTACATGATGGAAGGTGAGAACCAACTCCTTCAAGTTCTCCTCTAGCTTCCACATACGCAGTATCCCACATCCATGCCCCTCCCCCATGTACACACACACTAAACAAATATTTTTAAAGTTTTTAAATGAAGAATGGAGGCTGACACAAGGTAAGAAAATCATAAATGCTAACCAGTACTGCTACCATGGTGACACCTACAAGCACCAGATACAAGAGATGTATGTACACAGATCTGTACCTCCCTTGGCTTCTGTATAACAGAGGAAATGTTGTAGTTTTAAAACTGGGCTTAGAAAAGGATTTAACAAAACAAAATTAAATGCAGCCTGCTATAAGAAAAGTCATATGACTAACTTATCAGATCAAAGTCCAAAGGATATTGAAATGCAGAGTTGAGATTATTCATCAATTCTACTTTGTAACTATACCACTCTGCCCTCAAAATTTCTAATATTTTAATTTGGCAGAAAGTTCTAGCTTAATAACTCAGCTCCTGTTACAACAGTGAAGCTCATATCTGATCAATGAGAAATCCCTGCAAAGCAAAAATGGGTCTTTAAAGGCCTCAAAACTACAAGTATGCATAACATCCTGGAAACTAAGGAAGAAGTACTGCTTTCTGAAGGTGGCAGGGAAAGTGTCACTGCCAAGAAGATGCCAATGGGGACATTCTGAAGGGACATATGCAGAGAGTTAACAAGGGACAGGCAATGCCTTGATGGTAAGAAAAAGTTAGAGCTGCTACTGGCAGGAAGTCTCTTGGACATGACAAAATCTGTTTAATGAAAAAAGAGAACATATTAAAACTATTTGGCATGTGGGTCTGAATCAAACAGTACAGCATGAAAGTGCACAGATCACCTGAGGACTCAAAGCAGAGTCCCTTTAAGTGGGGAGTTAGCATTCCAGCAGCTGTCAAGGAATCCCAATCCTTCAAATGTTATAAAGAAGTGATATGAAAGAAGTCTAAGGAGTCGTCGTGTCTGTGTCAGATAAGAGATTGCACTCTGTTCACAACACCTGGAGTCACTTAAGAGACATCTGCTATCATCTGGGAATCAGCGATTAGAGCCCAGGACCACTGGCTCAGGTCAGCTCAGAAAAGCATTTCCATTTCTCTATAGAGACTGAGAGGAGAGCACACAGAGAGTGCAGACTACAGGCTTTTCGTCAGTCCCTAACATAAACTCCTCAGTAGGGCATTTAAAATTGCATTTAAAGAAAAATAAGTTGGGATAAGAGGGAAAGTAAGAATATTTTTTAAACCAGACTACACAAATACATTACCCACTAGTCATTACATGTTAATTTAATTCTAACATTGGAGAGAGTGATTGTGGATAATGTATTGAGACAGGTGAAGAGCCCGTGCAGAGTCACAGTCACACAGGCAGAGCTGAGCAGCTGTGGCTCTAAAAACCTGTGAGCCTTTGCCACTATACCTTTTCATTGTGTACAGGAGGTACGAGAACCCACACCATCCATCATCAAAACACAGCCATGCAGAAATCAAAAATTAACGCACCTTGCCTGGCAGGTGTCCTGAAAGTGATCAATTTAAGGAGAGCTGCACAACACAGGGGCACTTTAGAGTGGAGGACATTTAGCCAGCTGGTGGCAAGCAGTACCTCAACATTCTGCAGGACACTCCAAGTCATTCTGGTAGGCTGGGGCAGGCATCCTCCTACACTGCAGCTGCCCTTGATCACAGACACCAGCTCAAGCAGCGAGAGGCTGAGAAGGTGCACATGGCTCCCTCCAGGCCACTTTGTCCACCACTAGCCTATGGGGTGGGAGACTAACATCAGAGGTGGCCCTACTACGAGAGAAATGAGGTGCTCTGGCAGGAGAACAGTGACAGTTTCACACACTGTCCCACCCTGGGGGGGGGGGGCGGTGACTATAGCTATCCAAGAGGGGGTGGTAAGAGGACAGGACATGACACATAGCCCACAGGTTGGTCACCAGAAGCAAATATTTCTTCATTAAAGATTTCACTTTTTCAAATTATTTTTTCATTAAATTAAAAAATAAGTTTTGCTCAAAACTTACATTTTCTGGATTAGTAAGAAAAGTAAAAACACAAAGGAAGTGGCTCTGCGGCTTCAGCACCCTGAGCAGCAGTGTGTCACACTGGCTGGAAGTCTAAATCTTACACATAAAACACTACCTTGGTCAGAAAGACAGAACGCACACAGCTCTTTCAATTATTTATTCCTCCTCCATTCATTTATTCATTCATTCACTCCTTCAATCATTTACCCACACCAATGCCTGAACAAAGCAGGTAATAAGCACATGATTATTTATTAGTAAACATTTAGTAAACTACCTAAAACTGTTTTTAAGTTTGTTTGTTTGAATTAAACTTAACTGAAGATGTCCAGTATCCCGACACTTACAGACACCAACAATGCTGAGACCAGGTGCCCAGAGGATGAGAACACTATCTAGATCTGAAAGCTGGGACTCAGGCTGTTCGGAACCATGCCGGATACAAGTTTGGTATGTGATCCTGGCTACTTCCCAGAACCCACGGTGGGTGGGTGGGTGGGTGGTGTGGGGAAGCACATTTTCAGCTGTCCCCTTCCTCAAGACAAGATAAGCAATCCTGGAGAGTAGTAGGAAAGTACAACATAAGGGCAAGGAAAATGACTTCTGTAATCATTGTTTTTCAGTTAGCATCCTCACAGATCTCTACTCCTGGGTCAAATTAGAGCTGATCAAGTAGAGAGTGGACACATGGACAACACTTACCTTCAAAGAGGAAGGAACACTCACAATGCCTATTTGCTTTTAAAGGTTCCCAGAAAGCAACAGTATTAAGCTCTCATTTTCAGCATTAGCAGAAAGAGTGTTCAAAGCCTTGAAAAGGAGGGGGAGTGAGGGAGCCTGCCGAGGCATCAAGGCTGCCTTGAAAGCTGGAGCCCACCGCAGCCACAGTCCATCAGTTTCATGCCTGTGGTTTCCTTTCATTCTCAGTCAATTTAAATTACTAATAATCAGGAATCCTACATGACAAGACATCCATTAAAGACAACTACTAATAAAATCAAAACTAAATATCAAATCGGATCACGCTTTAGCTTGCTCCTGGGTTATCATTTAAGCTTTCGTACAGTGAAACCTAATACAGTGGAGGCATTGCTCCAAAGAGCAAGACTAATTGCCTTTTTGAGTTCTCCCAGGGAAGTTTTGTTAACAAACAGAAGCCACTTAAGATCTCTAGATGCATACATTCTTGATGGGACAGGGAGTGAGAAATAAATGTTTATTTAAGCTCAATAAACCACAAGGCCAGCTACCTTACAATACTTACACAAGCTGTCAGTATTAAGGGTATAATCTGGTTTGCAAGTCTGATGCAAATAACTTTGCCTTAGTTAGTGAGCATGACTATGTTTTACTTAGCCAGGTGCAATTACTTTCCAAATTATTCTAAGATTAAGTACTGGTCACAGTATCAACCAGGAAAACTCAGCAGTGCTGCACAATACCATATATAAAGTTTAATGGAGGGACACCAGCCCTGTAGATGGGTGACTGTGTGCTCTCAAATCTTGACAGATACTTTGGGAAAGTGATACCTCTCTTGTCTGTTTTGTTTTGAGCAGGATCTCAACATGAAGCACAGGCAGACTTACACCTGCAGTTCTCCTGCCTCAGCCTCCTGTACTGGGAGTATGGTATAAGCATATTCAGGTAAGAAGACTCTCTGGGCCTTCCTAGAAAACTGAAGGACAAAGAGGAATTAAATATTAACCCTGACTGTAAAATTATGAGAGTAGAGGGCTTCCTGATGGCCTCTGTAGCAGACCTGGGACTTGGGCCACGTGATGACTAGGGGATGCATACATTAAACAGGAATTCATTTCATCTGTAAAACTGCTGTGAAAGAAAATAATAAACCTAAGTCTTCAAAAAGAAAGCTACTGTCCAAAATCACAGCTTCTGAGTCGGATGGGGATTCAATCCTACATTTGTCTGGCAAAAATCTAAGTTCCTATTTTCCTCCACTAAGAAAAATATACGTATTTCTACATGCATTCAAAATCTTAGTCCATCCCATAAAGAGGACATGGCACCATTACATGACTAGGCCCTATTTTAACTTGGGATTTTTATATTGTTTATACTTATGTAACCGTGAATAGCCTGATAGGTGAAGGGACCACTGCAGGAGCCCTTTATACCTTCTCAGAGACTGCCTGAGGGGAACTCTAGTTCCCCCCAGCTTTTGCCAGAATACATGGTTCACTCCCTACTACCTTACTCCACGCTGCTGGAGTGTGTTGCTAGAGTGGTTCCTGTCCCTCCAGCATGTATGGTTCAAATTTTTTGCAGAGCAGCTACAGAGGCAGCTTTGGAAACAAGTCTTAACAACTCTCCCATCTGGATTTCTCAGCAGTACCTTCCTCCAGAACCCACAGGAGTCACAGTCAGCTCCTGTTTCTCTGGGATGCTAGCTGTCTTTTCATCTTGCTGGGTGTACATTATATCTGTCTGTCAGCAGGGAATGGTCGACATTCTGACAGATACATTTCATAAATGCCTTAAAAGCACACACACTAATGTGAAGGGAAAACGGAAATTCTTCTGGTTTTGGGCTCTGGCTATTTGCTCTTTGCAGCCGAGGTGTCAAGGGAATGAGATTTCCCAGGTAGATGTACTAATGTAAAATGCATTAGTGTTAAGGTGGGGGCTCCCAATCCACCCAGGGCCAAAGGGTTAATATAAAATGACAGAATTTAATGACTGCTATTATGGTTGCCAAGCAACACAGAGAAGGTGTGCCATAAAGGCCTAATTAATGAATGAGGTAGCAAGAGTTTCTGTTAAGTTGGTAAGCAGTTCACAGTTCACCATTGGTTGGCTCTGCCCAGATGGTAATGTTCTTAAGCTTTCTTAGCTCCACTGAGCAGCAACAAAATAATGTGATGATAGTCACAGTACTGGCTGAAGTCCTGACATCCTTTCCATACTCATGGCAGTTTCTCAAGGCAGAAACTACAGATTCCTGCAGATTCACACAGAAGAAGGTATGCTTGCATTTTGTTCCTCTGATGAGTCAGACCCACCAGACCGTGACAATGGCTCCTTTCTGTGTACCTCTCTGCTGCAGTAACATTGAAAATAGTCAAAATTTGGGACCAAACCAGGTTGCCCATGGAACTAGAAGCTCCACTGGGGGGTGAGGGGAGGAAGGAAGGAAAGTTCCTTTTCAAAGGCAAGTCCAGGTGACAGTGACAAGGACTCAGAGACCAAGAGCTAAGCTATGCACTCCACTGAGCCCTGCACTAGTGTTCCACATCACCTTGAGCTTTCCTAGCTCAGGGTTCAAAGTCTGTTCTGGATTCTAAGCCTTCTCCTCACTCCTGTCATGACTATAATGTCACTGGTGGATGCTGATCAGGAAGATACCTGCTGCCAGGGTATATGCAGGTATCAAAACCCAGAGTGCTTCGTTAAATAACTATTACCTTAAATTTACTTTTTAAAAAAAGGGGGGCTGAAGAGATGGCTCAGTGGTTAAGAGCACTGATTGCTCTTCCAGAGGACCCGGGTTCAATTCCCAGCACCCACATGGCAGCTCACAACTGTCTGTAACTCCAGTTCCAGGGGACTCGACACCCTCACACAGACATACATACACTAATGCACATAAAATAAAAATAAATAAATTCTTAAAAAAAAAAAAAGGAAATGAGACTCGGTTCAAAAATTAAGTGAGGGAGCCAGCCCTTGAACTCCTGTCTGTGCTTCTTCCTCACTCACTCCACCACACGCCTTCAGGAACAGCTGCGGCTCATAAATAAAGGCTTGTCCTACTTTAATTTCCATGCTGAAAATGGACAATTACTGTTTGTACATCGCCATGACCATCAATTAAAACCACAGTTTCTTTAAAGAGCACACCTATTACATTCAAACATAGCTTAGTATCATCATGTATTCCAACAAGAAGGTGTAATAGACTGGCAAGAGAGGAAAAATAGTTTTCTTCACCATAATCACCAGCTAAGTTTGGAAAAAAACAAGAGGGACACAGGGGCAAAGGGACAGAAGAGGCAGCTGTCTCAGCCTGAAATCTAAGGGAAAGGCTCACTCTTCAATGGAGGAGGGGCTGTGCCTGCTGAGGGGGCAAAGGGGAGCCCCAAATGAACAAAGGTAAAGAGAAGAGTAAGAGAGATTGGTCTGAGACCAGCTAAAGTGTTCTCATTAATGGCCTGCAACTTCAAATATAATCAAAGTAGAGGCCTCGGCTCTGTCTAGCAAAGGATCAGAAGAATCGCTCTCTGATCCTTTCATTAACGGAAACCCATTCTTTTCACAAGGCTCAGCAACTCGTACAAACACTCACTTTTTTTTTTTTTTAACTACCAGGCTATTTATAATACATTCCAATGCTTTTCAGAAGGACCTTGGGAAGTCAACTTCATCACTGTCAACGTTTTCTCCTATGTTGAGCCATGATTATTTACAGATGACTCTCGTTTATCTATGGAGATGTTTGAAATCCAGGATCAGCCTCCTGTTGCCACCCAGGATTTGGGTAGGCTGCCTGAGTTTGCTGTTTGAAGATTCATACATGAGGAACAACAAAAACCCAGTGCTACTTTAGGCAAAATGCAATTACATGAAGCAGCAGTTACTTTTGCCTAAAAGAAACAGCACTCATTCCCCCAACAAAGACTCCATGAGCATTTAAAAGGCAAAGTGTTAGAGATTTAAGTACAAAAATTAGACCTCCAGGCAGTGATACTCCTTCCAAATGTACGGATTCCACTTCAAATGGCATCCTTTCTACACCATGTCCCCTCCTCTCCACCTTGACCATATAAGTTTCTTATCTCATCTATAACTGGGTCTTCAATAATGTCACCAGAGTGGTCTTCTCACACATAAATCCGACCATGACACTCTCTGACTGAAGATTTTCCAGACTGCTCTTCACTGACTTTTGGATCAAGATGCAAGTTTATCCCGATAGCATGTGAGACTCTTGATCCCTGGGGCTCTCAACCTCACTTCCTGTCATTCCTCAGAGTTGAAGTGGGTTCAGGTACACTGAATGGCTTGACACTCTGCAAAAGCCCTGGGCTCCCCTGGTTATAGGCCTCTTGCCTGTGTTATCTAACCCACCTAGAGTGATTTTCCTTATTATTACTCCAGTTCCAATTTGCCAGCCATGTTGGGGAATCCTCTTAGTAGCCCTTGAGGTCTCACTTCCCACTGTTACAAAGTGAGGCACACTGCTGCCTGCAGGGCTTGGAGCTTTTACAGGCCTTCAAGTTTTAGCATGTTAAGATCACTGATTTCACCAAAGCTCCCATAACTACATCTAATCTCTGTATCTCCACTGTTAACTGCATAGCCAGGCTCAAGGTAGGATGCAGGCAACATTTTTGGAGCTGATGATTTGCCATTCCTGGTAAACAGACTATATCTACCATCAAACCTGCTCTTGTATGATCTTTGCTTCTGGTTAGTGTCTTAAGAAAATTCAAAGTTTTCCTCAGTTCACTACTCTTGAAGCCATTAGACTAGCCTCGTCTCTGTATTCTTAGCACTTGGTGCCCCCTCTCATTCTTTAGAGTCAACTAGGTTCTTCTAATTAACCTGAATTTCTCATCCTAACCCTCAGACAGTCAGCCATACTATAAAACAAGTGCCATCCATCAAGAAACACCAAAAGAGGAGGACCCATGAGCACACACCTGTGGAATATCTAATCAGCCGCTAACCCAGCACATCTACATTTCCTAGTGAGCCTGCAGTAGGAATGTCACTCTTCAATGGCACTGAAAAGCAAACAGTGTGTACTCAATACTACTGGCTCCAGGCCAAATCTGACTTCAATTCTGGTACAAAGAGTCAATCACTAGGCATGATGAGGGAAGAGGAGTAGGGAGGAAAGGGAAGTGGACAGACAGGGCACTGTGAAACGGAAAAAAGCAGAACCAAAAACATCTACTGAGCTTCCTTCAGAAGACAGGATGTGTTTATTCAAAACAAAAGCTAGGCTGCAGACAGGAGGTGGCAGCATGGACTTGAGGTGTAAGCATCAGAGTGCCTCATCTCAGTACTGTGCTGCAGAATCTGGATCCTGTCCTCTCAGATACAAAGAGGAGCAACTCACGCCTTACCCTAAAGGACAGTCTAATAACAAAAAGCTGAAGGAGAGCAACAATTCCCCCAAACTACCAAGCAGCAGATAAACACAAATTATCCCCAAGGGGTTTGACAGCACATACAAAACTGCCAAAACCCAAATTTAAAATTCAGATTTTTGACTAGTATTTTCAATGGGCTTTTAATGACTCACAAGTATAAAATTAGCTTTATACACCACCATTTTAAGATGGCTGAAAAAAGCCAGGAATAAATGCATCTTTCGAGAATTCTTAGCAAAGAGAAAATCAAAAGCAACTCTTTCTCATTTCTGAAGTCACTATTTCAACCCACTCTAACTTTACAGTCAAACATCCCTGCCATTGCTGCGCAACTCAGCACAAGACACCAATTATGCCACAAGCCTAATTGTCAAAGCTTTAGCTAGAACTGAAAATTTAGAAGTTGAATATAAAACTCTTGTGACCCTTATTATATTTTTGCTCAAAAACTTCACTATCAGTAGTGTAATTGTGAGTTAAATGCTAACATCCAGTGATATTCAGAGACAGAATTTACAAAGCCTTTTAAAATGCTTGAAAGCAGAAAAGCCCAGGTCTCTGATGTGACAATGCTTTGCAAACCGACCTGGGAAAAAAAAGTCCGCTTCTCTCCAGCATGCAAAGGCAGCTGCCGGGACCACAGGCTCTACAGTGTGCTTTGGAAGTGGTTCAGTATCGCCCTCCTCATAACTCAAACCCTGGTTTGTGTCTGTCTTTATAGGTCATTGTTGGCCAGATGGAAAATATTAAGGGAAAGATATTGCAACTGAAACAGCAGGCTGTAGTAGTGCACAGTCGCAAGGCCCCAGTTAAGCACAAGCAGATCTGCAGGTGGGCTGTACCATGCTACAAACCAGCTCTGGTGCATCCTCTGCTCAGCAGCAGGAGGGCCCTGGCCAGCTGAGAGCCACCACTGTGCCAAACAGACTGTGCGGGCCTCACTGCTCAGATGCTTCCAGAGAAAGAGGAAGAATCGATGGGTTCCTTTGTAAACAACTTGTGCTTTTAGGCTGTGACCAACTTCAAAGGGGGTATTACTTAATCCAGTCACAAAGTATACCACATACATCTTCAGGCTGATTTCTTTTTGAGAAATGATGTGGTCACCTAAAATCTGGATTTTTGCAGGTAAATGCCAAATGGCAAAGGAAAGTTAAGCATGGCATTTAGCAAGTAGGAAATACTGCACAACGAAATGTAGCTACTATTCCCTGCTTAAACTAGTTTTCAGCAAAATTTGATTTCTTATATTTTTGGTTGTAAGCCTAGCCTTTAATGGCTGAGTCATC
The DNA here is from genome assembly GCF_007827085.1 of Peromyscus californicus insignis. Lineage (NCBI taxonomy): Eukaryota > Metazoa > Chordata > Mammalia > Rodentia > Cricetidae > Peromyscus > Peromyscus californicus. The sequence goes on along the minus strand of NW_026294595.1, from coordinate 1,355,919 downwards.
TCTCTAGAACAAAATTTGATTTCTTTTTTTTTTTTTTTTTTTTTTTTTGGTTTTTCGAGACAGGGTTTCTCTGTGTAGCTTTGCGCCTTTCCTGGAACTCACTTGGTAGTCCAGGCTGGCCTCGAACTCACAGAGATCCGCCTGGCTCTGCCTCCCGAGTGCTGGGATTAAAGGCGTGCGCCACCACCGCCCGGCCAAAATTTGATTTCTTATGAGTGAATGTAGACTTCAACATCAAAGTTTGTGCTGTGTTATGATGTTCCTTCATCGGTCCATCTCTTTATATGAATGAGGCCTTGATCAAGTGTGGGACCTATCCACACATATTTGTGCAATAAAAAGTTCAAGTTGCTACTAATGACTAGACTTTACCAGTCAGTCTACAACAGAAATTCTTCTCAGGACTTTATGTGTAATTCTAATTTGCAAGAAAAGCCATTTCTACTAAGAAAAGCTCTCATGTTGAAATGATAGTAGGGTAGCTACTATCATCAAGAATCACTTTACACAAAGTCAGGACAGATCAGTAATAACTTACCTAAAATTAAATTTAAATATGAAGAAGCATCCAGATTCTATGTTGCCCATCTCTATCATGTGAATATACTTTATCCATTTTGGTCATGGCCATTTCCAAAATGCACTAGACCATGAAATCCTTTGGGATAGGGATGATGCTTTATTCACAGCCTAACCCTCAAGCAGCCAGCACAAAACACGAAAGAGTGAAGGCAGCAGAAGGCAGAGCCTCTGGCTTTGGCAGTTGCCCAGGTACAAGGACTCAGGCTAGACAGTAGCAAATTTGTGCCCAACTGCCACAGAAAAGGAATAGCATGCTTAGGTAACTCGATAAAAGAAGACAAATATAGCAAGTGAAGAAATTTCTAAGATTTACTTATTTTTATATTAGCATTTTAAGTGTGTGTGTGTGTGTGTGTGTGTGTGTGTGTGTGTGTGTGTGTGTGTGTGTCTCCGCACTCTGTGCATGCAGTGCCTGTAGAAGCCAGAAGAAACTGTCAGATCCCCTGGAACTGGAGCTACTGGTGATTGTGAGTCACTATGTAGAAGAATTGAACCAAGGTCCCCTGCAAGAGAAACAAATGCTCTTAACCAATGAGCCATCTCTCTAGGCTCCTCAATATAGATTATCCAGAGTCCATAGAAAGAGTCCTTTGAAAATGCTTAGTGTCTATAAAACTTTATAAGGATACTCAGAATAATTTGGAGGGAGAAAGTTCTAAGAAATTTTCACAGATCTGAAAATGTATCTTATCACCCAAAAAAAGTCCCATGAACTAATAAATTCAGGAAGGAATCTTAAGAGAACCAAGGTCCAGGGATCAGCACAGAGGATCTGTGTTCAAGTCCCGCCAACAGAGCAATCACAGACCCTCATCAGATCACTGAACTCTGCATTGTCATCTGTCATTTGTCACAAGAACTGAGTAGGATGGTGAATGCTAAAAGTATTAGGCATGCTATGCTCCAAGTGAGTGAGGTACACAGCAATAAAATACAGATGGGCCGTACAAAACCACTGGAGGGAATCTAATGAGGGTAACAGCTGCTCTTATTTTTCCTAAAACTTTTTGGTTATTTGATTGTCTAAGGGTAAAAACAGAAAATAGTGACTTTCTCTGCATATTTACAATGTAAGTTCATTTCTATCAAATTAAAGCTAATTTCAATTCATAGTTCAAGCTGAATTTTTAGACGTCACAGAAATTGAATGACATTCCCAAATGCAAAGGAAAACAAAAGCAGTTCTGATGGCCCCGACACCGGTGAAAAGGGGGAAGCATGGGCACTCAGATCTTCTGCCCAGAGAAGAACACTTCAAATCTGCCCAGCTTTATCCTTTGAAGCTATTAGCTTTTGACATCATAATTACAAAATGATGCAAGGGCTGTGAGATCACAAACAGATGATGACTCAAAGAAGAATAAACATCAAGAAACAATCTTTTTCTTGCCAAAGACCTTCTAAATGATATGAGGAAAACACCAATAGGGGGGAGAAAAAAACCCGAAAACTCAGCATTTAGGTTTTCAATTATACGATTTAAATTGGCAACCCAAAGAAAATGCAAATAACTAGGAAAGAAACCTTTCTGTCAATCTAATAAAACAGGTGAAAATCACAACCCACAAAACACCAAAGAAAGAAATCAAAGAATACATAGATAGATGTACTGTGTTTGTAGATGGGAAAAATTGAAGGAAAAAAAAAAAAACCTTGTAAAACTTCAATTTTCTCAAGTTGATTTATACATTCATCCCAGTATCAACTAAATACCACCAGGATAGATTTTAAAAATCAAGGGTTAGAAGAGAAAAAAATTATTTATAAAAGCAAAAGAACTAAAGTAGTTGACTGCTGGAAAACGCATGCTATCTGATTACAAGACTTGTTAAAGCCATGGTAATCAGTCTGGTAGTGATAGACAGAGGGCCATGGAACATGAAGGTCCTGAATCAGACTTCCACGGAGTCAAAAATTTCTCCAAAAGTGCAAAGGTTATTTGACAGAGAGGAATCTTTCCAAGAAATGTTCCGAGGCTTGCTTGTGTGTGTGTGTATGTGTGTGTGTGTGTGTGTGTGTGTGTGTGTGTGTGTGTGTGTGTGTGTGATGAACAGTGAATAGTTCAGCTTATACTTTACACCCCATCTCCCTGCAAAAAAAAAAAAAAAAACCAAAAACCCGTGTGTGCGCACACACCCACACCCACACCCACACAGAACCAGGCATGGTGGTGTACATGTTGGTGCACAACTTTAATCTTAGCTCAGAGGGCAGGTGGATCTCTGTTAGTCTGAGGCCAGCCTGGTCTACATAGTGAGCTCCAGGACAGCCAGGACTACATAACAGAGAGACCCTGTCTCGAAACAGAACAAAATGCATTAGAATAGAGCTAAGGTCTGCAGATAACGCATAAAATGACAAAACCTTTAGAAAATGCAAGGGAGAGATCTTTGTGGTCTACGGTTAGGCAAAGAGATTCTAGATATGATATTAAAAACAATGCATTAAAAAAATTAAGATTGAGAGTCACTGATCTGGCTCGGCCAGTAATGGTACTTGCCACCAAGTTTGATGACCTGAGTTTGATTTCTGGAAAACACTGAGGAAGGAGAGAACAAACCCTTGAAAGTGATTCTGTGACCTCCATACACATACCCTAGCACGAGCATATCCACCATTTTCCATTTTTGCTACTTTTCTGTTGCTGCGATAAAATACCACAACCAGAGCTTTCAATGAGTTTATTTCGGCTTATGGTTCCAGAGTGTTAAGAATCCATCATGGTGGAGAGAAGCATGACAGCAAGTGGCAGGTATGGTGCACAAGTAAGAATCTGAGAGCTGAGATCTTCTATAGCAAGCATAAAGCAGAGATAGCAAAATGGAAATGGTGTGAGGCTTCTCAACTCCCAAAACACCTCCTAGTAACTTACTTCTTCTAGCAAGGCTGAACCTCCCCATAACTTCTCCAAACAGTGCTACTGAATGAGCACCAAGTGTTTAAATGCCAGAGACTAAGGAGGACATTTCTCATTTAAATCATCACATTCCAAACAATTATGTGTTCGTTGCTAAATCATAATCTTCAACACTCTCAAAAGTTTAAAAGTCCAAAGTCTCTTCTGAGCCTCAAGGCAATTTCTTAATTGTAGACACCATGAAGTCAAAAGGCAAATTATATGCTTTCAACATATAAGGGCACAGGATATACATTACCATTCCAAAAGAGAAGATTTGGTTATAGTAAGGAAATACTGAACTAAACCAAAACCAAAGCCCAGTAGGACAATCTCCAAATCCTAGAAGTCCATGTCCAGTGTCAAAGGGTTTAGATGTCAAAGTACCTTTGCTACTTACAATATACATCTTTCTTTGGGTTGGTTCCACTCCCCTGTGTGCAGCTCTCTCCACAGCAAATATCACACATCTCTGGCATTTCCAATATCTTGGGTCTCCACTGCAACCCAGGCTTTCCTTTCACAGCTTTACACAATGGCCTCTCAAAGCCTGTTACACTCTCGGAGTCTTCATGCATGAACTCCCCTGTCACACTCTACCTGGCTTCACTGACTTTCCTAAACTATGAAGGAAGAATCCATGACCCCTTCTTGCATCTAAAGCTGGCACCATGTGGAGGGAAGATACTGCCAAGTTCGGCTTCCACTTGGGATGAACCCTGGCTCCTTTTGACATTACCAGCATTTTTACTTTTTAATTCAGTTGATTTCTAGGAGCAGAAAACTCCTTAGGTTCTTTTATAAGTCAGAAGCTTAGCGGGATGGGGTCTGGCCTCTCGGCACCCTTTTTATTGTTCTAACACAGAGCAGGCAACTCCTTAATGGCACTAATCTCAACAACTATAACTTCTCTTCCAGCACATGTCTTGGCTATAACATTAAAGCTTCCTAGAGATCTTTTTTTTCTTCAAACTGTACTTTTCTTATTTCTTTCTGTCCCATTTGTTCTTTTATATTGTAGACCTGCATAAGTGTTATGTATCAGTAACAATAATGCTACAGAGTCAACATTCTGTTTTGAGATCTTCTCTACCAGAAAAATTAGCCTATTTTTAATTTAGCCCCAAGCAAGTTCTTAGGACAAGGGCAAAAGGCAGACAGGTTCTTTTTCCAAAGTATCACAGGAATGGCCTCTAGCCCAGTTCCCGATACTGTTTCCTCTGTGACCTCTTGAGTTTTGTCTCTGTGTGCATTGCTCTCAGCACTACTGTCTTTCAGGCTCCTGTTAGTAAGACTCTTTAAGTTCTGCTGCTCATCACTCAATTGCTTTTCAAGTCCTAAAGTTCCAAAGAGTTCCACACCCCTCCAAAAAACAACATAGTCAGGGTCTTACAGCAACAGCCCACTTTCTGGCACAATTTCTCCCACATACAAACATACACACAAAATCACAAAATAAGTTTTTTTTTTTAAAGATTGATATGTTGAGTCCATCAAAAATAAGACCTTTTGCTCTGTAAAAATCTACTGCTTTCAATGAATGAAGATAAATACAAAGTCCAGAAGAAACAATTTTTAAATCATACCTCTGACAAAATACTTCTATCATAAATAAAGAACTCTTAAAATTTAACAATAAGGAAACAAAGCAAGCTTTTAAATGACAGAAAAACAAACAAAAAAAACCAGAAGAAACAAAAAACAAAAAAACAAACTTCTGACTAGGCACTCTGCCAATACAAAGGGAAAATATGCACAGGTAACTAAGTCCCAAATAACAAGGCATCAGAAGTACAAAGCGTCATATCTCAGCCAATGCTGCTGCACGTGGAGAATAGGTGACACAATCAAACAGGGGTGATATCAAATTCTCATGAGGATTCGAAACAGCTGAGATTCTTGCATTGCTGGTGCAAATCTAAGTCCAAAAGAACACAGCCACTGGAAAACAACAGGCAGCCTCCCACACAGCTGAATACACCCTTAGCCATAGCCTCACATCACACTCCTAGGCATTTACTCATGAGAAACAAAAAAGGGGAGGGGAGATTAACATGAAAATCTGTTTCCAAAAGCTTAAAATGGCTTTATTCATAATCACAGAAACCACAAGCACCTCAGGTATCCTTCTGTGGTCAATGGGTACATTGTGGATACCAAATATCCAGTTAGCACAAAAGTCAACTACTTGCACATACAGCAACATGGACAAGCCTCACATGTACTTTGCTATGTGCAACAAGATGATGCCACAAAGTAAGGATATCTGATTCATTGTAATGACATTTCAGAAAAGGCAAAACTATCAGAATGGTAATCTGTTGTCATCAAGAGTTCAGGGAAGAAGGGTCTGATTACAAAGAGCAGCATATGGGTACAGGGGAGGTGTTATTATTTTGATAATATTTACCAGGCTCTATGGATTTGTCAAAACTGTAAGTGGACATTAGAAAGAATAAATTTTACTGTGTGTAATTAGAAACTAGACTCTGAGAGGAAAAGAACCCTCACTGTAGGCAAGTTTCACTGTGGGTTAGTCCCTTAACTCTCTGAACCTTGGTTTCTTCATCTGTATAATGGGCACAGCAGAGCCCCACATATAGTTAGAATGCAGATTCAACTACAGAATGCATGGGAAGCCCTGGACAAATACTAAGCTTTCAATAAATATGAGCTGTCATTAATTTTTATGCTTATTTTAGCAAGATTTTAAGCTACAGAAATACAGGATGTTGCATTCAATCAAAATGCAGAACCATTTAAAAAATTATAATCTAATATTATGAAATCAATAGAAGGCACCTAATCAGAGGGAAGTCCCCTATGTAAAATAAAGTGGGAACAGAGTCATGACTCAGTAGTCAAACACTAGCCTATTACCCATGAGGACCTGGACTCAGTCGCCAGCACTGTAAAAATAATGAATATAAATATGGAAGGAAGGAGAAAAACAGGCATGGCAATGCAGACCTGTTAGAAGGCTGAGGCAGAAAGACTGCAAGTTTGAGGCCAACCTAGGCTATATGACAAGACCTTGCCTCATTAAATCAATCCATCAGTCAATCCACAAACACTGATCATGTATATAATCATTTAGATTTCCTTATTGAGGGTCAACATTATTACAGCTGATTGAAATCTCTGTGCCTGGTCTTCAGATCCCATGCCAAGTAAAGGTGGAAAAAGTAGATGTTCCACATGTCACTGTCCTGTTGGAGTCTAGAGTTTCATACTCACCACCTGCCAACACCCAGATGGAGAAGCACATACAAGAGAAAAAAAAATACAGATTCTAGAGTCAGAACTAGTTTCAAGTACTGACAAATAGTCAGTGCCTATTCTGTGATACGTCCTTCTGCTCAATTGTTTTGCTTGATTATAAGACACAGGGTCTCCCTATGTAGCTAACAGTGGTCCAGAAGTTGTGACTTTTCTGCATCCTGTTCCTAAGTACTAGAATTGCAGGTGTTTGCTCCATGCCCATCCTTCCTTTCCTTCCTATAAAATGAAGCTATGTGTCCCTGGAAGTGCTGCTGCAAGAGAGGGATGAGACAGAGTGCACAAATGCACAGAGCACTCCTCTAAACACCACTGGCTTCCTTCATGCAAAGTTCTGCCTCAGTGCCTGATACTAACACACTCCAGAAGAGTCTTGGAAATAGAGCTTGGAAAAAGTATTACTTTTATTTCATTAGTCTTGCTAGATTTCAAAATCTGTATTGGGATGGACGACTACAAGGCAACATCATGTTATTATTTGTTCCTTAGAACAATTCTTTGCAGGATACATTACTGTCCTTATTTTCACAGATTGGAAACAGTACTCCAAGAAAATGAGGATGTGCTCATGAGGTGGTAGGAAAAGAGGAGGTTGGACTTCACCCCTCAACCAACAAATGTCACTCATTTAAAGGCTTGGTGACTGGTAAAAATTAAAATAATCCCTTTTCTATTGCAACTATTTTATAATATATATGTTAAACAATTCTTCCAGGGACCACATTTCATTTTCAAAGCTTTTATTATCAACCAAGTATTCCAAATCACCAGAAGAGCCATACCTTAAAAAAAACAAACAAACAAACAAAAAAAACAAACCAAAGTCATGGAGGCTAGCTACTTAGATTAGACCTTCTCCACACAGCAGTCTATTTAATGATGTAAAAGGCCCCGATAATTAAAAAGGCCTTTGTGGAGTATTCTAGAACTGAGTCATGAGTGTCGAAGAGTCAGTATTTGCAGAGGGAGGGAAACTCAGTGTACACCTGAAATCATACAGCTCACCAGGCTCTGAACGAGGTGACAATGATAGTCTTTCCTCTGCTAACCTAGTGGTGCTGCTACCTCAGAAGTCCAGGCAGGAATATTCTATGTTGCAAGGAACAATCCTGAGCCCCCTGAAAACCCAAGGGACAGCCATTACAAAGGAGAAGATAACAGGACTGAGCCAGTACCCTTAACTACATTGAAAAATAAATGGGGATGTGTGTTTAATATCCCACCTAAAAGTCACAAAAATGCCAATAATCAAATGCAATTTAAATTGATGCTATGGTTGTGTGTTAGGAAGACAGCATAAAACCTGCTCTAACCCCCTGATCACTAATATGGAGAATATGGAAAAAAACACTCAAGAAACATGAATCACAACAATAAATGGCTAATAAATTCACTGGACCTTCATAAGATGGCTTTGACTTGAATTTTTTTAAAGTTACAGAAGATCAGAGTCTTAGCATCATGGGTAACCAGTTGGTCCAATTCCTTCACATGTACACTGTGGTTGACCAAGTCAGGCACCATGCTTAGTGTCATGTGGCTTATTAGCAGAGCACATAAGACTTAGATCAGGTCATCAAACTCCTAATCTTTTCTGTATAATACTCTGATGGCAATGTTCCTGCCTTAACTGATCATGGATACCATGAAATCAGCAACCTTAAAGTCAGTTACAAGATATCAGCGCAATTTATTCAGTACTTTTAGACAAAAATTTTATTAAGTCTCATCTGGTTAGCTAGTGGAGCATAGTAATTAATCCTGTCTGAGTTACAATCAGTTTTTATGCTAGGTTAGAATTACTTTTGACATCTAATATGAAAAATATTTTTAGATTTTTTTTCATTTGACCTTGAGTTGAACTTGGTCCTTACTGGGTAACTAACTATGTAACTGAGTAGTTCAAATTATTTTTACTAAAAAAAAAAATCCCAGTTGAGTTTGGAGGGGAGGGCATAACGGAATCAAAGATTTTCATGTGCATCCCTTGATCTCTAAAATAGTATTATATAACAACAGAAGGCCTCGCTTGCCTGCTCGACCCACAGAAGAATTTTTCAAAATCCATTCTTCCCAGAGGATTTTGCAGCCATCAGCAGCACTTCAAAGGAGGCAGGCAGTGGATATGCACAAATCACAAGCAACTCTGATTTTATGAAACATTTTGAAAACAATACTCTTGAATATAATGTACCTGACTCATAGCATCAATTCCCACATCTCAGAACTGAGTGAAGAGATCATCATGTAGGAAATGCTGTTCAGGTTTAGTCACTTGCATTCTGAACTGTTGGTACCAACAAACGAAAATATTCTTCTGAGAAATTTATATGGGAAAATTCTGTCAAAGACCATTTAAAAGAGCCTACTAGTGCAACACTCTTAGTTGAGGAAACTTTACAGAAAAAATTAGAAATTGAAACAAGAGGAACAATACCCAAAATGTAAAACCCTGAGCATATTAACAGCTATCAGGGGACTCATAACCAGCATTTGGTAAGAGGATTTTAAGATTAATAGCCAAAATGACATTAAATTTAAGACATATTTAAATTACTGTCCATTTGCCTAGTGCAGATTCAATATAGCAAAATGAATTGCTAAATATAACTTAAAACCCTAAACAACTGTTTTCTGATTCTCCTTTTCCAAAGTAAAAACCTGAAGACAAATAATCATCACAAGTTGGCACATTGCTGACATCTGGGTCAGATTACATCAAACACCGCCTTCCTGTTCAACATAGCACAAGAGAATTAAAAAAAAAAAAAATCCTTAATTTAGAGCCATAAAGAATGAAAAACTGCCGAATCAACAGCTTCTGGGTATGTGTGGGTGCATGCACACACATATTGTAATGTTTTTGTTTTGTTGTTTTTCATTTTTGATTTCAAGCATTTTCAATACATCTAAGTGCTTTTCTCTCCCCCTTTCACCATTCAGTGGCTGGCTGTGAAATGCTCCAAAAGCTTTCAGTGTATTAATGGAACAAGCCTCATATCTTTAAGTGCCAAAAGAACTGGCCACTGGTAAGAAACCATTTGAAGAACACCAGCAACTTTTGTTAAGGCTGTTGTTTTATAGTCAAATGCCATTCAGAGCAAGTTGAACTGAACCTTTTTACTATCAAAGAGAGTAATTCACTGGATTGCCTGGGATTTGGCTGGCAGACCATCCCAATATTTATCTGGGTACAACTTTCACCTTTGGCTAGAAAATACTAACAGAGCTTGAAATTGACCAAAGTAAGAAAAGTAAATACTGCAAGACTTATTCTGGACTCTGAGGCCTTTAGTGAAACGATAGTGCCTACAATGCTTTTCTTCTATTGGATGTTCATGTGTGCCTTGGTATTCATGCATGTTCTAACAGCCAGTTGAGATTTTAGCTAGAACATAATATGCAGCCTTCACCAGGATCCAGAAGTGTTTTAAAAACAAAGTATGAAAGACATAATCCAACTGCCTCTGATGCTGGCACTACTTTTCCTCAGCAGTTAGGAAAAGAGCTCTACGGCATTTTCGGAGCTAATCTCAGTTTCAAATAATTACCTTGTCAATACTAAGCAAGCAATATGGGGGAGGGTAAGAGAAGCAAGTAACAAATAAGGCCCTGATGTTCGTTCCAACTGTCAGGATTCTGGATTTTCTTATTAAAAATAAATGTTAAAGCATTTATCTTTCCTAACTTCTACAATTAACTTCTAAATAAAGAAAATTTCTAGATACAAATAAAACTAAGGGAGAAAGCAGATTTGAAAGCAACTGGAAGTAACGAACTGAGAAAGAAATGTGGTCACCCATGAAAAAAACCTCAGGCCAGCTTTGATAGCATCTGTAGCTGAAAGTTCTTCCAGGTTTTCGGGTTCTACTCTTCTGAGATGATGAACTTACACTACCTTTTTTTAATGAAAGGCTTGTATCTGCCTTTGATGTATGAAAGACACTCCCAGCTAGAGGAGAGCACAGGAAAGATCTCAAATATTTGCTTCAGCTGCAAAAAGCTATTAATGAAAGTTTAGAAAATGAAGTAGCATTAGGAGGAAATCTTTAGAAATAGATGGCCTATCCTCACCTTGAGAAATCTTAATGGAAAATGTTTCAATAAAATAAAATCTGACAAGTAATCTTCTCTCTTGTACACACCAGAGTTCTCCACCCTCCTCCATCTAATCCAGAACACATTCTTAATCCTCTATTATGTCAGAGACAGAAAAGGGGCTTCAGAGAATTTGCTATTCACACAAAACACCAAGGGTGGAACTCACATACCAAATTCAGAGGCCACAAAACCCAACAGCATCAATCAGCAGCTCCCACAGGTGAGAATTTTACAATAAATTCTTAGGAAAGCATGAACTATGTGTGTAAGAACAGGAGCACTTTTGGTGAAATCTGGTCAGAAGGGGACCTCAACAGAGTTCCAAGACGTCTGCAATAACCTCCGGCCTCCTCTCCGTGTCAGAAGAGAACGGAAAATAGAAAACTACCTTTCTTTTTTTTTTTTTTGGTTTTTTGAGACAGGGTTTCTCTGTGTAGCTTTGCGCCTTTCCTGGAACTCGCTTTGTAGACCAGGCTGGCCTCGAACTCACAGAGATCCGCCTGGCTCTGCCTCCCGAGTGCTGGGATTAAAGGCGTGCGCCACCACCGCCCGGCGAAAACTACCTTTCTTAACCACCTACCCATTGAATGTTTTTTACTGACACTCTATTTACTCATCAGGCTGCTTCCCTTCCCTCTCAACCAGCCTACAAAATAACTGCTTAACTGATTTCCCGCAATGATCAAGAAGACCATATAGGAAGCCAATTACCTCAGACCTTTTCTTAGGATTTTGAAAGAAGGAAGAACTGCAGAAAAGCACATGAGGAAAATACTAAATTCTTTCCTAGAAAAAAAAAAATATTGCTAACCCCTAAATTACGTTTTTATATAAAATGATTACATATATGTGAATGGCTTACAAAGTAGGTCTCATTATCTTTATTTTACAGATGTGGGAAATGAAGATCAGACAAGTCAAGTGGTATGATATGCTACATGGCTAATAAATCAGAACTTAGTTTTAACTGATGCATAATATTTGTACATATTTATGAGTTACAGTATGATAATTTAATACATAAGTCAGAATATGAATCTAGTTTTGGCTAAAACTAAAAGCACTCTCTTTAGAATGTTGGATAATTAAACCTTCTATGAGAAAAATAAGTGCTCTAAGTTACAGGAGAAGGGAAACTGCACATACACCTGCATGTGTACATCATCTATCTGTGCATGGGTATATGGGCAGGTAAATACTGTAACTGAAAATAAGTTATCTCAGCAACTTTTCTTCATGAGGCACTTACAAAGTACCTAACTTTGCGACTTTGGGACATGTACTTCTCCAGGATCTTTCTCTTACAAGTAAATTCTTGTGCCCTCCTAGAAAATCCTATCATCTTTTTTCCTACAAAGTTTCCATATTCCTAGGCCAAGGTGACATTCCTGTTTTCTCATCACACATGCCTGGCTGAAATCATGCCAAAATCTCAGCAACTTTTTGAAGTGATAAGTCTGTTGGAGAATTTGTTTAAAAAAATAATAACAATTTCAGCAACATAACTGTAAATAAATATTCTACTTCAACAACCAAAATTTTATACACTGATAAGGAGAAGAGAGATCAACCAACCATTCCATACAGATATCTCAAGATGACAGCAGATAGCCAAGACAGCCTCCTGGCCCACCATCAGCATCTCAACAGTATTAAAATCAATGGCCAGCTGAAGACATGCTCCCTCTTTCAGCCCAGTTTGCCCATCTCAAAATTTCATGGAATGGATTTCAGACAATACAGTTTTCTGAATCCCAGAGAAGAACCAGAGGTGGTATTTGTTTCTTGTCTCATATGTATGTAAGGCTTATTCTTGTTCCTTTGATGGGAGCAGGAGAAACTGCTTAACCTACTGAGCTCCCCAGTTTCCTCAGTAAGGGGAGAAAATGGAGAGATATCTAGCTGCCCTTGATGAAAGCTCTACTTTGTCACAGAGCTGCACACTGAGTGAGATCAACCCCCAAATGATCCTTTCAAGTTCTCACTTTTACTGGAGCAATCCAACACTGAAGGATTTGCTCAAGCATTTCTGAGGGAGAAGGACAAGATGAGATCACCCCCACAAGAAAAGAAAAACCCTCCTCCCCCTGCCCCTTTTTTCTTGTCTTCAACAAGAAACTATCTCAAGATAATTGTGATGAGTCTGTCCCAGCCAGAACACTTGGAAGACACGTTCAACATTCAATTAGGGCCAGTGCATTGCTTCTCCAGTGAAGGGGGATCACCCTGCCCTGGAGTTCAGTCTCCTCTCCATACACATAAACACAAGTGCATAGCGCCCCAATGCTGTTGTCCCCTCAGCCTTCCAGCACTGCCAGTTGGAAAAGCCAAGCCAGGAAGTTGTCAATTCCAATTGCGTTTAGGCCATGTAGCCCTATTAAAGAAGGCTTGCTGGTAAAGGGGCATCCTCTGTTTCCAAAGCATGGGAAAAAAAAAAAAAGGTTGTGCTTAGATTGGAGCTGGCAACTTACATTGACTAGAGTTTTCAAGGGGCTGTGAATGAGTTTAACAAAGGAGGTCTGTGGCTAGTTTCTGGCTGAAGTCCATGTCAACAGTTTTTAAGGTCACAGGCCACATTAACTAGCATTTATTCCCAGCAGACCCTGTTCTAAACACAAGCTGTAAGTAGTACAAATTTGGAATTTTTCTGTAATCCCTTGAGATATTCCTGAGCCTTCCACATGTTTCTGCTCAATTAAAAACAATTCTCACTTCTCAGTACAAGAGAGGCCATACTTGCAATCTCAGACCATCCTTAGGGTAGATGAACAAAACACTGGCAAATCAAAGGGCTTGAGTGGGGAAGGGAAGGAATTCAGCTGGATCACACTGAACAGTGCAGACAGCTCCCCAGGGGCTCGGTTTGTGAAAACATAAAGCGGGTTATTGACAGAGATCCTGCAGCCATAAAAAAGCAGGTTTGAGGCACACATTGGGAACAGGCTCCTCGTCATTTTACACAAACAAGACACAAACTTCTAAGAAAATTAAAAGGTCAGTTAGGTGGGTAGAGAATGGTGATGATGTATAGGGCAGATGCTGAACACCCCCACTGTGAATAGTGCAATGATTTCACAATTCAGATGAACTTTGAACATTTCTGAAATCAAATGCTTCTTAAGATCAATGTGAGACTTTACTGCAATTTGTGGGCAACCCCCCATTCCCACCCCTGGCAAAAAGGTGCTTTTTATCAACAGCACATTTTATAATGATAGCTTTAAATCTTTCGAGATCAGGGCATTGAGCACCAAAGAAGTACCATGTACTGTGTATGACATGTGTTGATAAATAAAAATTACAATCCTCCATACCATCGTGGGAAATACAAAAGTAAGGCTCAGGAAGTGATGTGACTTGCTCATAGTCTTAGAGCTGGCAAGTTGGATAATGTAAAGCCAACTCTATCCCCAAACTCAACTCTCTTCTATAGACTTAAGGGGAAATAGCATCACCTACAACTACGCCACTTCCCTCCCCTGGCATTCTGTACTTAGGATGGTGATATTTGAAAATAAAAATTTTCTGAATTAAAATATTTATAAATTATAGTAAAATGAGTGTTTAGATTGAAATGGACAGATGAAAACTTCCAGAAGAGCGACTTCCTTAAAGATACAAAATTTCAAAAAGATTTTTGAATGCTCAAGAAATTACCTAACTATGCCCACTGTTAATATTTTAAATCTTTATTTTTATTTTATGTGTGTGTGTGTTCTAGCTGCAGAGGCAAGAAGAGGGTATGGGATCCCCTGGAATTAGAGTTACAGATGGTTGTGAGCTTCCATGTTTACATTGAGAATTCAGGTTCTCTGCAAGGGCAGCAAATGCTCATAAATACTGAGCCATCTCTCCAGCCCGCTCATGGCTAATGCTTTAATGTTCAATGATCCAAGTCAATTTTCTTATATATTGCTTTATAAAATAGAGATCAGATCACACGTAAAAATCTGTCTCTTGCCTCCTATTTTTGTATAGCAATATGTCCTAGATGTTTCCCATGTCATCAAAAAATCATCTACAACAATTGTAATGGTTATTGGTATATAATTTAACTATCTTTCTAATTCTATAGTGCTAAGCTTTTAAATTATAATTTTCATTCTGTACACTAAGCTAAGTACTCTCACAAATATGTTGATAAGTTATGTATAATATAAATGACATAAAAACTATGACATACAGTCAGAGCACTACCCAAGCCTTTCTTGTAAATATATTTTGAGTTTTCCTAGAACATATTCCCAAAGGTAGGAAGATCTTTAAAAGGCTTTAACTATATATTTCTGCTTATACAAGAACATTGTACCATTTTATATACTGACCAAAAACTTAGGTGCTATCAAGTATCCTCTTCAGGCTGCTGTGACCAGGCTCATATGCACTTGGTAGCATACATGCCCATACACATCTCATCTATGATGTGACAAGAATACAACTGTTCTATCCTGTTAGTCACTATTGCAATAAGTAGTGTCATGAGGAGCCAAGGCCCTTGACATATATATATATATATATATATATATATATATATATATATATATATATATATATATATATATATATATATATATTAGGATCTCTAATTCTAGAGCACACAAATATGAGGAAATGGAGGCTCTGGAAGAGTTAGCAGAGAACTCAAAGCACACTTCTGGGTTAGAAAGCCTTAGATGCCTGGCTCTGACAGTGGGCCATACTTTTTAATGTCAGGCCATCTGGCAACTCATTTGGTCTTTCAGTATGATCACCTGTTCGTCTAGCATTGTCTGCAAACAACAAATACAGATTAATCTTTAGGGAAGTAAAGAAAAGCAAAAGTTAAGAATGAACTGCATGATGGCATCTCATCTTTAAAAAGCAAGGAGCAAATACTGGCAGTGTAGTAGCAAGGCATGCTCACACACCCTCAACAAGGCATAAGACCTTTATAAAGAACAGTTTGACATCATTCCAATGAAGATCAAGATATATACAAAATTTCATGTGATGATAATTTAACCAGGACATCCATTCAATAATGTTCATGGAAGCTAAGAATTGTAAACAGTCCAAATGGCCTTTTATAACTAAATGCACAAACAATAAATGACATGACATATAAGATAGAACATTATATAAAAGAAAACAAACTACCACAACATTGACAAATCTCAATAGTTAAGGCGGGGTGTGTGTGTGAGGAAGATAGTTCAGGAGGTAAAAGCACTTTCTGTGCAAGCCTGATGACCTGAGTTCAAACCTCAGAATTCACATAATAACCAGAATGACAGTGGTACACATCTGTAATCCTAGGACTCCAATATCAAGATCAGAATCAGAGACCAGAGAATCTGCCAGAAGCTCATGTGCCAACTAGCCTGAAATTCATAAATACAGAAACAAGAAAACCCTGCCTCAACAAGGGAGAGACAAGAATCAATTCCACAAAGTTGTCCTCTGATCCGCACATACATTGGCATGCATGCACAACCCCCCCCCCCACACAATAATATAATTTTTAAAATAATTCTAAATAATGTAATGGAACTCATTCAGAGTTAAAACCAAAGCTATACTACATTTAGCAATTTATACCAAAGTAAAATTTTAATTTTGAGGTGTTAGCAATTACTTAAATGGTGATTATATAGGCATTTGCAGTCTTTAGTTATTTGGGGGGGGTGTTGGTTGGGATTTTTTGAGGAGTGGATTTCTGAGGCAGGTTATCATTGGTAGCCTGGGCTGGCCTAGAACTCACTATGTAGACCATGCTGGCCTCAAACTCAGAGACCTTCCTGCCTCTGCTCCTGAGCATATGTGCCACCATGCCCAGCCATTTGTCTCTGTGTGTGTGTGTGTGTGTGTGTGTGTGTGCGCAAATTTCATTGAGTAAATTTGTACTCAATGAAATCTACAGGTTATATTTCATAATTATCAATTGGTATTTTCCTCAATTTGTCATTGAAGGAACAGAAATAAAGAATAAATGATAGATAAACATAAGTTTCCCTTTCTCCTTTACCACTGTGAACCAATCTCAGCATCTTGTACATGCTAAGCAAGCACTTTACCAGGAAGCTCCATCTCTATACAGAAATCCTATTGGAAGATGTTTTAGTAGTGCTGATGTTCTTTACATCAAAATACAAAGTACTGAATCTGAGGAAAGGGTAAGTTCAGGTGAATCACTCAGAGTTAAACTCTCTTCAAATAAAAAGACTTAGAATATATAATCTTTTGGAATATTAAAGAATACAAAAAAAGAAAAAAATAATAAAGCAAGTATTGTATCTGTGGTCAGGACACAGTGGGCACCTTCATTCAAAAACAATGATCAGCTTTTTGAATATTTTCACATAGTTACAAAAAAGCAAAGTACAAACTGAAATCTCCCTTTCAACACTAGTGTTCAAGATGGCCAACTTCACAAAAGTCACAGTAGACAATCCCAGTGCAGTACAGGAGAGCAAACACATTCTCTAGTTTTCATGCTGGACTTGTTTTCACTGGCAGGAGTGGTCTAGTGTTTACTTCTTTGTTTTTAGACATCTAAAGATCTCTAGCCTTTCTGGAAGAATAAGAATTTAAAACTAATAGCAATAGAAGGAAACCAGGCACCGCATGCCTCAGCCAACAAACTAGAGGATGCTGAGTTTCTCCCAACTTCTTTTTCTACCACACTTTAAAATGTTTTTGCTTTAAAAAAAAAAAAATCAAGTATTTAGAGTCAACCATTTTTGGTGCATTTTGGGCTCATTAATACACACAAAGAACTAATTGAAATATCAGGCTGAATAAATGAACAAAAAGACAATTAACCCCACATAAAAGGCTCTGCCCATTTTACTTCAAAGGCATATGAAACAGAATGATCAGAAACCACAAATGATGCCTCCCTGGATTAATTTTGTAATATATATTGCTTGGTATTCTAGATAAGGAATTAGACATCACTATGTGGTATTCCAACACTCAGGAACTGAGTTCAAGGACAACACCCTTCATTTTGCCTGAGATTGTTGATTGTTTCAAGTCCTATGCAAAGAAATAAAAACCTATTTGATTTCCATTGTGGACCATAATACAAGATTTCATTTTCTTTGAAATATTTTAAAGTTCCTTGTTTTGACATAATGTCTTTTTTTTTTTTTTTTTTTTTTTTGGTTTTTCGAGACAGGGTTTCTCTGTGTAGCTTTGCGCCTTTCCTGGGACTCACTTGGTAGCCCAGGCTGGCCTCGAACTCACAGAGATCTGCCGGCCTCTGCCTCCCGAGTGCTGGGATTAAAGGCGTGCGCCACCACCGTCCGGCTGACATAATGTCTTAAGATACATATAATGCTGTATTTTATAATGTAATATGTACCAGAGTATAATTACAATGGTTATATGCTACATTACTCTGCACTATGCAGCACTATTCACTCTAATAGAGTCCTTTGATGACACAAGCATAGAAAGTAAAATCCAGGAAAGTAAACTAAGCTGGTTATTTCCCACTTGATTCATCTAGAGCTTTCTGTAGTTTTACATTTACTGTTTTCAAAAGCTACAAATTATTTCTCATTGTCAAGAGATAAGAGATCGCTAATGGCTCACATGTTAAATTAAAAAAATAGTTGAGTAGGTTTTTTCCCTATAAACATAAATACCAAATTATTCATCCAAATGACAAATAACACTACGACTGTGCTTTCAAAAAGAATATACATCTCAGCAAGAAATGTATTTTCAGATCACTAGGAACTTCTTCCCTTATAAAACAGCAGCACAAAAATAAATTATGTAGTCTAAAACAGTCCCAAGAAAGATATTTAATGAGATGTAATGATGCATATCCTTTAGTAACTGAAGGAGCTCAATACACAACTATACTTATTGCATACACACCATTCAAAGAATTAAACACCTCAGTCACTATCTGAGTGGTGGGAGGACTTACTTTTCTGAGGGGTTCTAAATTCCTTGAGTGAACAAGTATAACCTTCATACTTTCAAAAGTAACATCTTAGGGTCACTGTGATGGCTCACTGGATAAAGACACCTGCTGCCAATTGATACTGGAGTTCCATCCCTGGAACCAACACGGTGGAAGGAGAAAAGTGACTCCATAAAGTTGTGCTGTGACACATGCATATCTCATGCATACACACACACACAATAAATAAATGTAATAATTAATTTTAAAAACCAACATCTTAAAAATTAAGTGGTTCATAGTAGAAGGTTAGAACTATAGGATCTTGTACACCTAAAGAGAAGTCTGCCCTTCCATCCTCTAGGAGAGAAGTCAGCCTTCCTATTGCTTCACAAACCAATCACTGACAGGATCAGAGGATCTAAATCCAGACCTGCTCTGCGTTTGTAAATCTGTCTGCCCTTAAGAGTACAGCTTAGATGCAAAGTGTGCTTTTAGGTGGACAGCATAGGTTAAGCTACTTCTATCTTCTGTAGAACAAAAAGCAAAGATAAGGCCCAGAGAAAATAAAGCTGCCTTCCTGAGTTCAGTGGCCCCTCACTGCCCTGTAGGCTTCAGCAGCACCAAGGAAGCACAAAGAGAACAAGGAAGTAACAGTTCCTCATTTCTCTGTAGCTTGTTCCATCTCAGAAAGGAACACTTTTGCTAGCAAAAGAATGGAGTGCCAACTCCTGCAACACTCTGGCCTCTGGTCACCTAAGGGAAGGCTGGGCTAGGAGGAGGAGATGGCCTGAGGCTGGCTGCCAGTGCCAGCTACTGCAGCTGCTACAGCAGAAGACACACCCATCTTTCCCCGTGGCCTGCAGTTGACTCCTACTTCAACAGCAGGCCACTGGGAGAGGAGGCTGCTTTTGTTTACTTTCCTTTCTTCTCTGCAAATGTGATTTTCTTTAAGCTGTACAGCTTGTCACTGCCAGTGAGTTGTGACTCACTAGAGGACTATGTTCTAAGTGAGACGGCATCTATATGGGAAAAGAACTGTATATCATTCTTAACCACTTCATTGCTTTATTAATTAAAATAAGGAAGTTATAATGTCCAACAAAATGATGATCTGATGAGAACCCACCACCACTCATTACTTCAAAATCCTGAGGGCTGAGGGAGGGCCCTGGCCTAGAAACTAGAACAACTGCAGACAATCCCAGGGACTGCACACCAGTGAAGTAATAAACTTGCCATGTCAACAGGGCCTCCTTTCTCCTAAATGATCACCCAGAAAAGACAACAGCATGTCATGCATCTTACTTTCATAGGAAAGAATGTCAAAAGAAATCATACAGCTGGAAAGAGAACAGAAACACTGAAAGACAGAAGAATAGTCCTCTGTTGAAAACACGGCAACATTCAGGTTTCCAAGATACCTTTTACAACACTGGGGAAGAGAAGCTGAGGCTCCCCCGGCTTTGATGCCTGACTGCCCTAAAATGCCAGGCTATGAATTTTTGTACAGCAGAGTACCCTCAGGCCACACAACCATAAATAACTTAAAACAGGAGATTCCATCTGCTTGTGGATATTTCAGCAGCACCTGCTTTCAAGGTAAAAATCTGGGTGTTGTCCTTACAGCCTTCCTCCACAACTCCCTTTCCCAGTCCCAAACACTTATTTTAAATTAAAGCATCTCTTACACAACCCAAAAGGATATCTGCCACTGTAGGAGGCACCTGCCTGAGGAAATGGTCTCCCTTCACCTTTCTTTTCAACTGTACCTGTTGTTTAAAGAACCCTGAAACAGCTAGAAGATGGAAGCCAAAGCTCAAAGCCAGACTCCTTGTTGTTTTCTAGAGTTTTTCTCTGTGAAAACTGAGCTTTCCTGGGTTTATGGTTAAAAAAAAAAAAAAGGCCAATACCAATGAGAATGGACACCATGGCTGTTCTGCCATTCAGTTAGAAAAGGCTGTTGAAGGAAGAAGATTCAGCCAAGCACTATTCAGGTTCATATGTCCACATGCCAACATGCACAGAAAGGACAATCAGGACTTGGGAGCAGTAGTGAGAAGGCCAGTGGAAATCAAGGTGTTATTCCCAGAATGGCAGGCACTTTTACCTTGGACTACCAATATCAACAGCTGTAATACCCACTTCAGTCCTCAATCTGATCTACTTCAGAGGGCTATGTCTAAACTCTGGGCTGTGGTATAGGCCTCAAATCTGAATCATGTCCCACCAGCATTTCCTTAGTCAGACATTTTGATTATGAACAGATGAGCTTTGTTCTTTTATTTGATATACTCATATTTCAGAGCCTGGCACATCACTTCTCACTGAGTGAGGAGCTTTTCTCTCAGTTACCACCAGGCAAGTGTCCATTCACTGTGTTTAACCAAAGCCCATCAGCAAAACTTAGAAAGAAGCACTGTCTAATTTGTGATCCTAAAGCACTACACACACACACACACACACACACACACACACACACACACACACACACACCACATTTTATGCATAATGCCTTCCTTAGGTAGAAGAACAGCAGAAGTGAAATGGGAGACAAATCTCAGCCAGTACAGTATATTAGAGGCATGCTCACTTTTGGATTTGGTAAATGACAAGAAGCTCAGCTTAACACAATACTGGATGAATGTGAGATTTTCAAATAGGAACTTGCACACATAGACCTCAATATCTACTAGAGGAATCTGACATAAATAAAGAGCAAAGACCAAGTGCTATGGAAGGCTCCTTCCAGATAAGAGTACATTCTCAGAAACTTCACTGAATAAAGATCTGAAGAGTTAAACCAAAACTATTTTAGATGATACCTTGCTAAAAAGGTTATCTCTTGGGGCTGAAGATGTGGCTCTAATTAACAGCACTTGCTGCTCTTGCAGAGGAATACGAGTTCAGTTCCCAGCATACAACTGGCTGGCTCAAAACCACTTGCAACTCCAACTCCAGTAGATCTGACATCCAACTCTGGCCTCTGTAAGCATCTGAATATGTGTGCATTCAAGACACACACACACACACACACACACACACACACACACACACACACACACACACAATCTTTAAAAAAAAAAAAAGGTTATTACTTTCCAAAACATATACTAAGTTCCAAGCATTTTTTTAAATTAAGAAATTTTTTTATTCATTTTACATACCAATCAAAGATTCCCCTCTTTCTTCCTCTCACCCCTCCAGCCTCCCTCTCCCAACCCACCTCCCATTCCCTTCTACAAGAAGGTAAGGCTTACCATGGGGAGGTACATTTAGTAGAGGCAGGTCCAAGCCCCTCCCCCTGCCTCAAGGCTGTGCAAGGTGTCCCATCATAGGTAGCTGCTCCAAAAAGCCTGCTCTTGCACTAGGGATGAATTCTGATCCTACTGCCAGGGGCCCCCAAGCAGATCAAGCTACACAACTGTGTTTCTATGCAGAGGGCCTAGTCCAGGTATAAGGACAATTAGTTGAGTTTTCTCAAAAAGCTTAAATAAGATCTATAAATATAGTCAAGAAAACCAGAAAACTACTGTCTGTAAGGTCCTTTTATGAAGGCTAAAGAAATGTAATGATTATACTCTCTCCTCAGCCCTAAAACAACTTCATGACTCAGAACTCTTGTATTCTTTCTGTAGACACCAAAGCAGAATTTGGTTAGAAATAGCACATTTCATTACATTTCTAGCCTTGATGAGGGATGTGGCATTTGGGAAATTGGGGGCCATGACTAATTGCAGTTCCAGGTCACTCTGTTTAATAACTTCAAAAGATTTCTGAGATCAATATGTGTAATGTAGCATACCCAAATGGCACAACCTAAAAATGTTACAATGACTTTCACAAAGAAGAACAACAGACTTACTCATAACTGTTCTCCAAGTTGCTGCTTGAAATTTAGTATTAACAGTTGTGCGGTGGTAGTGCATACCTTTAATCCCAGCACTAGGAGGCAGAGACAGACGAATCTCTAAGTTTGAGGCCAGCCTGGTCTACAAAGTGAGTTCCAGGGTTACACAGAGAAATCCTGTCTCAAAAATAGTAATAATAATAATAATAATATTAACTATCACCAAGCAACTTGCTAAATAATTATCTTGAGAAGAAAAATCCTTTGTGGCAAGAACTAGTCAATCATGGCAGGATATCATGCATTTGATGCTACTGTGACATGGATATTAATGAGATTTGTTCATACTCCAGTACAATCACACTTCTTTCAAGGCCAACTGAACTTCTTAAAGTTTTTTTTGTTTGTTTTGTTTTTTAATAAGCACAGGCTATATAACAAAGTTCTATCTCAATCAAACAACACAGACAGTGGGAGCTCATGACTTTAATCCCAGCACTTAAGAGGCAGACACAGGAGGATCTCTGTGAGTTCAAGGCAGCCTGGTCTACAGAGCAAGTTCTGGGACAGCCAGGGCTACACAGAGAAACTCGGGCTCAAAAACAAAATCAAACAACAACAAAAATCCTCAGCCTTCATGGAGATGACATTCTAGCAAGAGGGACAAAAACTAAAACTAAATCCAGTAAAGTATATTTTCTAAAGAATATCTAAGAGGCTTTGACTGTGAAGTTAAAATTTGGTGATATAGATAAACTAGTTCTTTGTAGACACAATGCCCCTCACTCAAAACTGAATTTCTGGCAGACTCCAAGGAGCACTTACCACTTTACAGTTGTAATTAGTATGAAATGACTTCCGTAATAGGAACCGTGCTTTTGCCAGTAAGGATTTCACTTTTGTTCTTTTAAATAATTAGAGTCATCCTTTCATTTCAAGTCTTGAGTACCCTCTCCGTTCTTTCCAGAGGCACAGCCTTTTTCTTAGTGGCAGACACACAGTACCTCAGTCAAGCACTACTTTACAGGTTGGAGATTAAGACACAGTCCTCACCTATGAAGAGATGACTGTACAACTGGGAAAAGAAAAAGGGAGATCAAGGATTATAACTAGACACCTGAAGTGTGTAAAGCATGAAAGTTGTGTTCAGAGGAAGGAACAATGACATTGCCTAGGGAAAAGCACTCTGAGAGGATGGGGCGATGTGTGAAGGCAAAGACGTACAATGGCTGGCTCATAGACATCATAAGTATAATATGTAACATTGGGAGAGTAGCCAGAGAGGAAGTGACCCTAAGAAGTGAAATTTACGAACAGCAGAGGCTGTGCCCACACAGCCACCATCACAGGGAATGCCATCCCTCAGGAGAGGAATGGGAGTTAAAAGTAAAGATGGCTTATGCACACATTTAAGTCACAGCAATGGGCACACTGCAACCAGTGGCTGGACATCAGGCTTACCTGAAGAAAGCAGTAACAAGAATAAGGTTAGTATCTGAACTAGACCCACACTGCAGGCCCCGTCTCTAGGCAAACTTCTCCAGTCCCCACTGGACATGGCACTAACATTAGAACCTCTGTCATCTACTACCCCTAATTTAGCAGTGTTCTCAAAACAAACACAGAGGAAGTGCCACATGTGTGTCCTATAATGCACATGGTCATATTTCCATTCTCATTAATCATCTACAAAACACGTCCCAAAATTCATATAAGACCCCTTATTTTTTAGGATCTGAGAAGATGGCAAAGTTGACAAAGTGTCAGCGGCATAGATAGGAGGATCTGAGTTTGGATCCCCAGCATTCACAGAGAACTCCAGCATGGCAGAAACTTTCTGTAATCTCAGCACTTGGGGGCAGAAACAGGTGGATCTTTGTCCAGCATGCCTAGCAAATCAATAAGCTCCAGGTTCAATGAGAGGCCCAATCTTTAAAACAGACAAAAATTATAAAAAAAAAAAAAAAAAAAAAAAACAGAAAAGGGATCCAGGAAGAGACTCCAGTTGACCTCCGGTTTCCACATGTATGTGTACACACATGTCCAAACCATCTGCATATACACATACAAACACGTACATACACTATATAAACACACACACATTTTCAGTGATTCACTTTTTAAAATTTGTTTTGAATTATATGTATGTACCTCTTACAGATATATGCACATGAATACAGGTGCCCTAAGAGATCATAGACATTAATTCTCCCTGAAGCTAGAGTTTTAAGTGCTTGTGAACCCAAAGTGGTTGCTATCTCCTCCTCACTTGGTCCAATCAGCATAATGTTGTCAAATACAGTACAACAATGTGATATTTTGTGGAAGAGAGATGATCGAGATCCTTTCTGACACAGAGCTGGAGAGTTAATATATCCTAGATGTAAAACTGTAAAGGTTTACTGCTGGCCTTGCCAACTGAAAGCAAATTGCTTCTGGTGGTCCTTATGGCCAGGTACTGAGAAAAGGCATTTGCTAGATCAATAGCTGCATACCATGCACCGGGAGATGTGTTAATCTGCTGAAGTAGAAACACGATGTTTGGTACAGCAGCTGCAACTGGAGTCACTACTTGATTGAGTTTTTGATAGTCAACTGCCATTCTCCATGATCCATCTGTCTTCTGCACTGGCCAGATAGAAGAGTTAATGGGAGATGTGGTAAGAACCACCACCCCTGTATCTTTCAAGTCTTTGATGGTGGCACTAAAAAATTCATTGTGTCTCTGCTGACAATTACGGGTCAGGCCATTATGAACATTGCTTTGTCTATGCTGCCCATTGCAATAACTACGATCACCTTGCCTTTGGTAATTCAGTACTGCCTCTTGGCCCCTGCTACTTTGGGGCCCAATTAAATCCATTACATTTAATTCATCCAACTGAGCAGCAGCATCTCCAACCCTAAGGTCTGGCACAAGCTCTTCAAATGTGCTGGTGCCCTCTCACCATTTTACATCTTAGAGGATTAGTAAAGGGCATGTCTTCTATGCCTTTCCTTTACACAGTGTACCCACTCAAGCTTTGCGATTTCCCTGAGCCTTAAAATCCCCTCATCAACACTAAGTCCAGGGACATCAGGCATCTCCAACTCCTTTTCAGTAGACCATCTTTGGACAAACGCTTCAGTCAACCATTCAAACAGACTTTTGACATCCTACTTTTTTTAACTATGCAAGCTTTCATATCAAACCTAAACGTTCTACTCAGCCTGATCCAGTTTTATATTCCTTTCACCACTATTCCATACCCTTAAAATCCATTCCCACATATATTTTCCAGGCTTCTGTTTGAATGAATTCACAAACTCACTAAGCTCTTTAGTAGTGTAGCACACCTCCTTCCTCATGGACTACACTTTCTACCTACCCTCTTAAGGGCCTGCTTAGCCTCAAGTCCAGTTATAGGTCTAGAGCAGTGGTTCTCAATCTTCCCAATGTTTTGACCCTTTAATATAGTTCCTCATGTTGTGGTGACCCTCAACCATAAAGTTATTTTTGTTGCTACTTTATAAACTGTAGTTTTGCTACTGTTATGAAATAGAATGTAGATATTTTTGGAGACTGATGTTTGTCAAAGGGGTAGCAACACACAGGTTGAGAGCTGTGGGTCTAGAGTAACTATTGGTGGGCCCTGAGGGACATCAGTCTTGTCTTGCCTGGCATCTTCTTCAGAGAAAGTCACTGCTGGTTTAGTAGAGAATGAAGGATTAATTTCCTCAGTCAAGGGTGGAAAAGGCAGTATTTCAGAGGGTGGGGGTGGCAGGACATCTTTTGTTGACGGTGGAGAGACTACTTCCTCAGATGAGATAAATCTCAGCCTCAATAAGGTCCTCCTATGCATCCTCAGCCCAAGTTACAGGATCCCATTCTTTACCAATTAATACCCTTACTTTAAGCACCACACCCTCCAGGCTTCGACTTGAAATTTTCACTGTAATTCAGCCAACCTTATAATGAGGGCTTCGGTTTGATTTTCTGCTGGAGAGAAGATTCTCTTCTAGGGCACACACAGAAAACTTTAGAATGTTTATGTGAATTTGGAGCCAGTCAATTTTATCACCAAGTTGGTTGTTATCTTTCAACATATTCTGAGATGCTAGAAGTTAATTATTTTTATCATGGAGCTAATTCTTTTCCTTTGTCAATTTATCTAGAGATGCTAAGAGCAACCAACCAGCAGCATCATTTACCTTATTCTTCTACAAATTATCTAAAGTTTTATTTACAGAGTCACCAAATCCATCGCCTCTCATAATTGGTAAATCTGGATAATCAAATGCATTCATCTCCTCAAGTTTGTAAAAGAGTTCACATCATGGGCTTTCAGTACTCTCCAAGCTCCCAGGAAAGGCTTCAACTGGAAAGGCTTCACGAACTGTCGATGTTGGCAAATTGGAAAGTCTATTCCAGATACTTACAAAAATTCATCCTTATACTTCTGTTGCTCTAGAACTATTCCTGGTACCTGGTATCTGTATTAGTCAGGGTTCTCTGGAAAAACAGAACTTATGGAATGAATCTATATATAATAGAAAGGGGATTTATTAGAATGGCTTATAAGCTGTGGCCCAGCTAGTCCAACAATGGCTGTCTACCAACAGCAGATCCAAGAATCCAGTAGTTGTTCAGTCCACAAGGCCAGGTTTCTCAGCTGGTCTTCAGTATACACCAGAATCCAGTAGAAGTAGGCTCTAAGGCCAGTGAAGGAATGGGCCTAACAGTGAGAGTGAGGGCAAGCAGGCAAAGAGAGAGTTTCCTTCTTCCATGGGTCTATATAGGTTTCCAGTAGAAGGTGTGGCCAGATTAAAGGTGTGTCTTCTCACTTCAAAGATCCAGAGTGGAAGTGGCTCCTCCTACTCCAAATGACTTAATTAAGAATCCCTCACAGGTGTGTCCGGCCACTTGGGTTTTAGTTAATTCCAGATGTAGTTAAGTTGACAACCAAGAATAGCCATCATACCTGGCTTCACAAAAACCCTGGTAGACATATAAAATTGAACACTAGAAACAAAGGAGTGTGAGTTTATTTATATACTTATTTGTTCATTTTTGATGGTGGTGCTGGGGATCAAGCATAGGGTCTGTGCATCCAGGCAAGCCTTGCACCCTAAGCTGCACTCAGCTGTTCAATTCACAGTTTTAAAGAAGTGGTTCCCCACGCCCAGACATTTGCTGACGAATATGATAGTGCCAGAGTGTTTGGGTGTGCACACAAGAGCATATGTGTGTGCACACACACAGATTCCAATTTGAAAAGAAAAAATGTAACTCCCCAAAATATGAGGAATAAACCCTCTCTTTGTTTTTGTTTTTGTCATTGTCTCACTATGTAGCCTTGGCTGGCCTAGAGCTCACTATGTATACCAGGTTGGCCTCAAACTCAGAGATCCACCTGCTTCTGCTGGGATCAAGGTACACGCCACTACAACCACCCAGGACAATCCTTTCTACCAAACTCAAGAACCAGGACTAAGCATTCACTCCTTCAAATTCACAATGTAAATATGCAGTATCTTGGCCAAGGCTGAAATACAACAGCCAGGAATGGAAGAGAAAATATGCCCACTAAATAATAACTAAAATAAAATTAAAAAATATAAATAAATAAATAAATAAAAAGAGTTATACCTAGTCATAAGTAAACAACTATTACTATCCAAGTCTAGCTCCTGGGCAGGCAGTGCATAGCACTGGCTATTCAAGAACAACACAGTCACTGCTCCATAGCAGCCAGCCCCATCCCTCCTCCGGGCTCTGTGCAGCAGGCCTCTGGTGCCCAAACCAGAAATGCTAAACTTGGTGATGAGGGGAGTTGACCTCACTAGCTAGGAACGAAAATGATGAGATCTGTTAGAAAAATGCAGAGTTGTGGTTCAGGCTGACAAGAGCAAAGGAACTTCATCAGTTGGGCCCTTTTCTCCTGGTATGGCTTTGGGGAGTGAGTTATGTTGGGAGGGTCCTTTACTTGGTGAGAAGTGAACAAAGTGCAGAGACTGTTACAGCAGAGAACCACCCCTTCTGAACACCACAGAGGGCTTGGCCTTTTAACCCTGGCTGGGCCCAAGCATGGGGCCCAGGTTTTGTCATGGACACCTCCCTGCTGCTCACACTGGCTGCTCCACAGCAGATAGAAGGAGGAGGCAGGCCCCCCAACACCTACTTAAGAGAGGCAGATGGAGAGGAGAATGTGTGGGATGCCTTTACCTCCCCCTCAGGAGGCGCCCAGCAGGAGCCCACAGAGCCAGCAGCTCCAAAATCGGATTTCCACACATCCTCCCACCCCAGAATGCCTTACCCCCCTGGCAGGAGGAAACAGAGCATTAAGCAAGTGTGGCTCTGGTTTGCAAAGGGATTTCAGAAGGCCTGAAGTCATCTTCTCACACTTCTGCACTTTTCTGGAACTTCTACAGAGGCAGCCAGGTTGGGAAGTTATTCAGACACTGACTCAAAGAGGGCAAGGGTTCTACTCTAAGGAGCACACAATCAGTGTCTGTAGGCTGTCCTGAGCTAGACACATATTTTATTAATAATCTTACATACACAAAATGTCCACAGGGAAGCCTAACAGACTAATTTCTGACAGCTCCAGATAACAGCAGGAGGGACTGAAGCCCTGCTGACTCTCCAGTTTCCACATACCACTCAGGAGCACTGAGGCCCTTCCCACCCAAGGGATGTGATGCAAATAAATAAATACAATTATCTGCAGGACTTCAAGTGCAAGAGCAACATCACAAAGTCCTTCTCCCCAAGATCACTGACTTGTGGGGAACAGATAGGACACCAAAACAACAGCTGGAAAACTTAATTACAGAAGGACTATGCAAAAGCTGACAACTGTTTCACAGAACCAGCCAATGGCTGAAGCCCTTCTCCCTTACCTTAAGATACAGAAGCAGCTCTTGGCCCCTGAAGATAAGCGGCAGAACCCAAATCTCTGTTTGCTGTCAATGTCAGTGAGCACGAACGTGAAGTGCTGGCCAACTTGGCTAACTGTGAGGCTGCAGTGAAGACAGAACAAAGGGAGAAATGAATGTGTGCTAAATTTCCAGATAAAGTATCTAATCGTCACAAGTCATTGAACCTGTTACATTTCCTTTGTAGACCTTTACAAATGAGCTTAAAATTTACACACTTCAAGGGAGCAGACAAGAAAGGAGAGGGAAATGAAAGGGAGGAGGCAAGGACAGAGCAGGGAAGGAGGAAGTGGAATGAGGAAAGAGGAAGGAGTGGGAAGAAAAGGAGAGAAAGGAGCCTATTCTAATGACCACTAGAAATCAAAATCAACAACACTTTCCAATGTCCCTAACTGAGGTCCAGCCCCAGGTAGCTGTGTCAATCGGCCATCAGTGCTGAAAGAAGCACTCTAGCATCCTCATGTAGAGAGGAAGAAAACTGAGACAAGCACTGCCTAAGGTACCATGAGGTGGGTGGCAAAAGGCTGTTGTTTAAGCCTTGCTGTGACTCCAATGGCCACAGCACCAGCTCACTGTCACCGCTACGGTTATTTACATATCTAATGCACCACTTAGTTATTCTCATGATAATGTGGAATTTCAGTAATGTTCTCATTTTACAGAAAAGGACAGTCAAGAGTAGCTAGGGAACTCATTCAGGTTCAGTGAGTGCCAGAAGGAGCCATCATGAACACTGGAAAGAAAAAGGGGCAGAGTTATGTGTTGTTCTCTGGAATTCCTGAACCTTTGATACTTTCTGAACTTTGAGGAACATATTTATTAGCTTAGAGGGCACGAGTACCAAAACGTTAAGCTTGTTCAAGGGACTAAAAATTAAAGCAATGTTTCAAGACATTAAAAAGCTAAAAATTCTTGTGTCAGTACAAAATAAGCTAACTACACATAAAAGCAATATAGAGTAGGAAATGTCTAATAAATAATTTAAAAGCATGTTAACAACCAGATTAATCTAAAACTATTTTAAGTTACAAAATGCTTCAAAATGCACAATTTTTATTAGTTTACCAGTTCTCCTATATCTCACGCTTTTAAAAAATGTAAACATTTCAAATTCTAATATGTAAGTTTACACTAACATAATATTTAGAATTTGATAGTAAATTAATCCAAGGAATTCAGTGACTTGTATGTATCTTATACTATATTTCACAAAGTATACTTGAGTTGATAAAACATTGACTTTGTTAAAATATTCAAACTGATGCTAAGGTACCAATTGTCAGTAGAAATGAAAAATCATTCTTAATAGGCCTTTGAAAAAGGCAGGACTGTATTGGGTAAGCTATGAATTAAAATTTCAAATTTAGAATAGACTTTCTTTCTAAAGCTTCCTTATACAAGTCACAAAAGAAAAGTAAAATTAAAGAGATTTTCAGGGTATCCCAGCACAAAGGTCAAGGGCCTTGCCTAGTTATATTTAAGGACATAATTCTATCCCTTAGAGAGTGCTTCAAGCACAGGAAAACGGCTCCAAAAGACAAGGAAGTGTTCCACTCTCCTTATTTAACTAGGAAGGTGAACAAAAACAAGGTGGCAATTTCAAAGCCATGTGGTAATAAAGCAGGTGTAAGTAATGCTATCCCCACCTTATACAGGGGAAGGAACACATTTCCATAAAAGTTATAGAGCTGTCAAGGGGACACCAAATGCTACCTTCTTATGGCTGTTATGTTTTATCTATAAAGCTTGGATACTGTGTTACTATGGTGATTTTAATACTATGTTTTAAAGGGGGATTATATGATTAATTTTAACAAGGTTGAAAACTGAAGATGTGTGAGAAACAGGATTCTAGCTCACATAATTAAAGTGATCCGGGAGGAAAGTATGCCTCAGTGGGGGAGGGAAAAGCCTGTTTTTATTAAAATACTTAAAGCAACAGGTTTTGTAAGTCCAAGACACAAATAAGGTCATGTTTCTGGGAGATGTTACTATGTGATCCTACCAAATGTGATTCATTATTTTGCTTTGGGTTTGACTTTAGTCCTCAAATGTGCAAAATGGAAACTAGAAAAGAAGGCTGTCGATAGGGCTGGATAAAAATCAAAACAAAACAGATCCCTAGGGAAGGGTCATGTATGCAAATCACTTCACCTGCAAGTGGGCTGCCATTAATTTTCTATCCCTCACATTGCCATTAAAAATGATTTTTTAAAAAGTATGCATAACTACATTTTAAGCTCAAAGAAAGATTCATTGCTCACTGGCTTGCTGCAAAACCCAGCTCAGTCACTATTACCTGGGCTTTAACTTAGCCAAGTTTCTTAAAACCAGCCTTCAGGGCCTCGATTTCTTCACATGGAATAATTATGAGAAGCTATCACTCAACCCTAAGTATACTTTGGGAATCAGTGGGATAAATGTTTATTTTTAAAAGGACAGTCCTTAGTAGGAATAATTAATAAAAGGTAAGAAGCAAGCTGCTCCCAACTGACTGAAGATAAAATTCACAGGAAGGTCATGATTTAGAGTCTCTCTGACCAACGCAGCTTTCTAACCCTGAGCACAAGTAGTTCTTTTGCCTCATTTCTTTCTTTCTATAAGAGTAGTCCTCTAAGGGATCAAGTGATTCAAGTTTGCATTAAAATGAATGATTCTTTTTGGGATGTTGCAGTTTAGAAGGAGACACTTATTATTCTCAATTGAGTCACCTTTTTAATTCCTAGAAGGGTTGAAGTACAGGTCATCAAAAACACAAAAGCAGTCAACTCAATTTTTTTCTCCCCTTGGACAACGTCCAATAAACTAAGTCTGTCAGGGGCAGTCAAACAGAGGTTAACTTGAAGGATTCTGAATCTCCAAGGAATGTATCACTCACTTCACTAGCTGAGGTAGTCTATGGGAGTATTCACTATTTTTTTCATTAAAAAAAAAATGGCTTGGGGTCTTTTTCCTCAAAAGCTATAGTTTGTTTCCTTTTAATATCAGCATCCATTATTTCTATAAGAATCAGCTTTTTCATAATGATTAAAGCCAAAGAAACCATAGGAACCATGTGATCCAATTTTCTTGTTTTATGGGTGGGAAAACTGAGGCTTAGGGTTTTGTTTTGGTTTTCAAAGTAATTAGGACTAGGGCAAAAATCCAAGCCAACTTGTGGTTCAATGTCCTTTCCATCCTGCCATGCTGCTCTAAACACAAGGCCAGCCTTCCCCTAGAAATCTCACCTCAGGTTAAGGAACTAAACTATGACAAGAATGAAGAGTTGTCTTGGCAAATGGACTGTGCTTCTTATTAAGCTCCAGAAAGGGCATCTCAGCACCTACAGAAATAAGCCCAGCTGACCAGAACCAGGATACTGATTGCACTTACTTAGGTACACTTAGATGAACGTACAAAAAAGAAGAACTAAGCCCAGACTGTAACCTTCATGCTATGCTCTAAATGCTCGTCAGCTGTTCAAGGTCCTTCTCACCCTATTTTGTTTAACATTGAAGTTGCTTACAGGTTCGGTGCAAGAACAGTACAAAATACATGGATACACAGTTTGAGTCTAGTCTTTCAGTAAGAAATGAGGTTTTTACATGTCAGTAAGCTTACTCATTTTGCACACGGAAATCCAACTACACAAAGTGATATAGTATGTGCTGGAAACACATGCTGAACAACAAAAACAGAGATCTTGCAACTCACACAGCTGACTACCTAATTGGACAACAGCTTCTCAGGGATGACAACATTGATCCAAAGGATAAGATGGAATGGCCACACCAGGCACAAGAAACTGGGTATTTCTAGCAAAGGAAAAAGTTGCGCAAAGATCCTGGGGGTTGAAAAAAGCTGGGCACATGCAGGAATGAAAAGGAAACCAGGAGCACCCTAAAGCACAAGAAACAAACAGCAGCCATCACATGAGTTGCTTCATAAAGCAAGCACCAGGCCATACAGAATACCTCATACACAAGTCACGATAAGATATTTGCTCTTCAAGGGGTATCAAGATCATGATGGAGAAATCTTCAGAGGCAACTGAACCAAGCACATAGGAACTCACAAACTTTAGACCAACGACTGTGGAACCCGCATGGGATCGAACTAGGCCCTCTGCATATGGGATACAGTTGTGTAGGTTGGTCTGTCTAAGGGGCCCCTGACAGTGGGATCAGGATCTATTCCTGGTGCATGAGCTGGCTTTCTGGATCCCATCATCTATGGTCGGATGACTTGCTCATCCTTGATGCAGGGAGGAAGGGCTTGGCCCTGCCTCAACTGAATGTACCAGGCTTTGCTAACTCCCCATGGGAGGCCTTATCCTTTTGGAGGAGGGGATGGGAGACGGATGGAGGGGGAGGTTAAGGGGGAGCAGGAGGAGGGATGAGAAGAGATCTGTGGAAAAAGAATTAAATTTATGGGGGGAAAAAGGTATTTACTCTTTTAGGTGGGTATGGGGTATATGGAGTAATGAAAGGCCACTGAATAGTTCTAATCAAAAGAAAAACATTCATTTCAAACATCTAAAAGAATGTCAAGTACAGGGTTGAATGTACTATTTAGAAAGCCATGGGAATGTTTGAATTGGAGGCATACATTCAAAAGTCATCTGAATATGTGTAGTGCTAAATACTACAGAAATGATGAGGTCACCCTAGGAAAAGAGCCCAGAGAGGCAGAAGAGCATCTTGGACTCAATCACAGAAATACTAGTGGAGACAGCAGATGGGAAAGGGACCATCAAAGAAAGAGAGACCCAACAGGCAGAACAAAGAGGAGGGAAGGTCACCTGTCCTGATGCATCAAGATGAGAAGGGAAAATGTCTATCACTGTTAATGACAGGAAGGCCTTCTGTAGCCTTGACAAGAACAGTTGTAGCTGAAAGACAAAAACAAGAGAGGCTGGAACGAGCTGAGCAATGAGTTGATGGGTATAGACATCTCTTTCAAGAACTAAAGAACCCAACAGTAGTTAGGTGGGAAGAGTAAGTGTCAGGTGCTGCTTTGGGGTGGGAGAAACACAAAAAGTTGTTTTTAAGCCACTGAGAACGACACTAGAAAAAGAAGACAAAACAGTCAGAGCTGTGCTTTGTATAAGAATCCTAGATCTTCTACTCACAAGCTGTGTGAGGTAAAAATCAATCATCACACTACAAAGTGGATTATAAATCAAGAATATAAGGCAACTAGCACATAGAAGGTACACAACAAAAATGACCATGACTGTTACACAATTATAAAGTACATGTCTGGAACTAAAACACTGTCACCCCTGCTTACTACAGCTTACTAACAATCACCTGAAGAACTGTCTATTGCCAAATTATCCTGTCCTTGAGAGTTTGTGGCCTGCTGGGCAGGAGCCAAGCTTTTATCAAACTGTATCTCCCATCCTGATGTTCCGTGAACCACAAGCTTCCCTCCATACGTACACTTTGCATTTGCCTGGGCCTCAAGCTTTTTTTACCATCCCTGCTCAGACAGCAAGCATTGAGAACAACACTCTCCCAAGAGTTCTGGGCAGTAAGTTGCAGACTGTTAGAAACAGTGTAGTCCTTATCTACTCAAGAAAACCACCAAACATTTCTAAGAAAGAACAGAGATCTGCCCTGACTTTGTCTACATAAGCATTGATGAAGTAAATTATCAATAACCACAGAATTTAAACTTATCAAAACTGGAGGAATAGTAGAGAACTTCCCAGTTCACCGGAGGGACACAGCAAGTCAAGGGGAGCACCCAAAGGAAACCTACACCTCAACAGGCCTCCCCATGCCCTGATGCTGTGGAAATGACCATGAGCCACAGCTGAACCCATCATTTACATTGAACTAAAAGGACTAAAGTCTAGCATAATGAATATATGGAGCAGAAACAGAAGTATTGGAAGATCTACACTGATGCACTAACCAGGACAACGCTCTATCTGTATGGGAACCATTTTCTTCAGTTACCTAATTTTCTACAATAACTATATATTATTTTCAACATAAATTACTTTATGCTGTGTTACCTTAATGGCAGCAGTATGATAAAGCAAAAAAAAAAAAAAAAGGTTGCAGTAAAAAATGAAGGGCTTGAAAAGCAGTTCCCTCCACACACTAGAGGCAGAATCTTGAGCACATTACTGAACCTACCTGGGCCTCTGCTGCCCGCCTGCAGAATAGTGAGCATAACACTACAAATCTCTATGTTTCCACATAAGAACAGAACACTGCACAGTGCCCAGCAGATACCAGATACAAGCTAAAGTGTCAAGTAACATCTGAGCCCCCTTTGCATCTGTGGCTGCATCTAAAACCATGAAACAGTGTCATTTCACTTTGTACACCTATCATTGGTGAGTACAGGTGTATTCACAGGAACTGAGTGAAGCTGACTTGAATTCTGAATAAGGCTAAGCAAAGGAAGAGCTTCCTGGCACCCAATGCATCACAGGCATTCTGACTCACTAAAGCTACTGTCAGCATCATGTGCAACAAGAGGCAACCACAGTATAGAATGGGGCGTGTCTCTCATTTACTCTGAGAAGTGATTTCATCAATAACAGGGAACCTTTTTTGAGACAATACAGGAACTCAGTGCTTACTTTACTACTTCTACCCCCAAAAGCTTCAGAACAGGAATGGGTAGCAAGAACTCTAGACTGGAACTGAGTTCCTTCCCAGCATTGTGACTGTGGTTATGATGATAGGCAGGACCTTTTCTTCTGTGGATCTTGACTTTTTTTCTGTAAAATGGGATGATGAGGCAGATGCTGCACTCTCAAGACCATGTAGGCCTCTCCCACACATTTTCAGAGCCTCCTGTGGCCAGAGCCCAATCTCTCACAGTACAGGGCAGCCTCCCCAGCAGACTCCATCTGCTCTGGCTGAACATCTCCAAGCTCACTCAGGGTTTTCTCCTCTGCTTTGTTCTGTGTGC
This sequence comes from Peromyscus californicus insignis, assembly GCF_007827085.1. NCBI lineage: Eukaryota > Metazoa > Chordata > Mammalia > Rodentia > Cricetidae > Peromyscus > Peromyscus californicus. The sequence continues at coordinate 1,319,481 of NW_026294595.1, read as the reverse complement.
ATACGGGGTGTTAGGCTCACTTTTCCACTTACCTACTTCTTGCTGGCCTGGCAGACTCAACACAAGTCTCACTCACCATAACAAATTCTCTCTGAGCATGTTAGTCTTCTGTTACCTCCCCATCCTTTCAAACAGTGTTTAAAATGCCTTTATAGAACGTCTTGAACTAAACCCAAGACCATTTCTATATTGTGCATATAACCCAACATAATGAGACCTATCCTGGATAAGCCTTTGCTTTCATATCTATCACTTGGCCACTGTGGAAAGAGTAGGGGAGGACATAACCAGCCAGAGTAGCACATTGACTAGAATCAATTAGATACCCAGGCTAATTTTCTTTCTTACCCTTATCCCTTGATTTCTCTATTTTTGGTGACTAGTCTTTCTCCACAAGGTGATCTACTGGGAGATGAAACCTAGGACAGACTATAAGCCTAGCAGGACCTTGGGCAAGTCATAATTCCTCCATACTTAGACAGTTTCAAATGAAGAACATGTACTTGCTCTTATCTCTTACATCAGATGATAAAATGAGATAATATGGGAGAAAGCCTCTCTTCTGCAGAGCTACTAGCATTATTATTTTTGATAAGTCTTAGTTTCAGAAAGAACAATCTTAAAACAGCACAAGAGATGGCAAGACGTCAGTGCTGACAGGTGATTTGATGATGACTGTGAAAGTCCCACTCCTGTTAACAGACTAGAATGTCAGAAAAGTCCTGTGACTATTCCTTAGGGTGGAAAAGCACATATCAGGAAGCCTTTTGTTTTGAGTGCATCCACCTGGGGCACTGCTCATCTCCCATGGCTGTCTATTCAAACAGTTCCACAGACCCACCTGGGCAAACTTGTGGGCCTCAGAATCTGGGCTCATCTACTTGACAGTGCTAACAACTAATTTAAAAAAAAAAAATCGTCTCCTGGAGGAGATGGGAATGGGAATGGGGGGTAGGCTGGGGGAAAGGGGGGGAGGGAGGGGGGAGGACAAGGGAATCCGTGGCTGATATGTAAAATTAAATTAAATTATAAAATAAAAAAATGCAAAAAAAAAATCCTGACATTAAAACCTCTGAATTTCTCATAAAGGAGTCTGATTGTGATGATCTCTTCTATATTGAAGTATGGCTGCCTAAAAGGTACAAAACAAAGGAAATGCCATTTCCCAAATAAAGTTGGATCTTCCTTGTTTTATGTGTTTGGGGCATGAGTTGAAGTTACCTTAAGAAATATAATACAATGTGAAGACAAACTATTACACACTGAATAACCTACATAATGTTGCAAAAGAAAAAATAAGGAATACCACTGGTATGAGTGATTTGCAGAAATGTGTTTTACAAGAAAAATGTTTTTCCAATAACAGTAAAGAAGCATCCAGTGTTACAGTTAACAAAAGGAGCGGGTGCTTCAGAATTATCCCTGAAGGAGTTCTACTTTTCTTTTAATTAAGAACATAATCATCTAGATTGGCAGGCAAGCAGGGTGGTGTGTACAGTGAAAATGAGAGATGTGTGTTTGAGTGTATACATGTGCATGCAGACTGCATTAGGGTGGGGCTTGTCTCTAATATTCATGTACAAAGCCAATTAAAGAACATTTATCCAAACAGATCACCACTCTAACAAGCAATCCTGTCAAAATGTCTTCTTATATATTTTGTTAAACATTTAGCTACATTCAGCTTTATTAATTTGTATAAATATGTCTTTTTATAATTTGTAATACAGTTCCTAAATGGCTGGGAATTTAATACATTGCTGATTCATACATATAAAATCTCTCGGTGATACCCTACACCTCTTGCTATTTTTTAGAAGCAATAGGATAAGAAGGAAAGAAAGGACTCTCATTACAAAGACAGACCCTCTTAAAAATCAAAGCTATTCTGTTCTGAGCACCCACTGCTACTAAAATATCCTGGTACCAGGTTTTAAAAGCTCTGAGTCTGAAAGCATGACAATGGCTGATTGGCTTAAAAACAACACGTGAGAACAAGGGAGAGCACTGATGCTAAGGGGCTGGCAGCATTCCAGAGTTGCTCTTAGGACTCAAGACTCCTTCAGCTACCATCTCATCCCACACCATTCTTAGGCTTATGCCAATAAACCAGGATACTGGTATTACAATGTATAGAAAAGAACTCAGTAGCACACTACTCATATGTACTCTAAACCACCCAAATCCTTTAACTCATGCCTTATTTGTGGATGTTAAGAATACATGATAGAACCTTCCTAAACATGGACATTTTACACAGCTTTCTTGGAATGTTTTATGAAATTCATTAGTCATGCTTCATTCACTTTCCACAAGATCTCTAACACTAAAAGTGGAATTAAAAAAAAAATGATTTTTACAGTTCCAGTTCAATTTCCCAAGAAAACCGAAAAGAGACAACAAGCGAGTGGACAAATGATCATAAAAATAATGCCTCATTGGAATGGAGGCCACAGCAAACAGTTCTTGAAAATAAGATAACGCTCACCACCTTGCCATTTTACTAACATTAATAAGTTACAACTAAAGAAAGTTAAATTAAGTTTTTGAAAAATTGCTGCTATCATGCAGTAGATTATTTATCAAACAAAAAGAGCCTCACAGCACTTCGGTTAACCTGGAGTTCTTATAGTTGTACCCTTCCCATAAGTCACTTCTCATGATATGAATACTAAGGACTGTTCAGAAGCTTGTGTATGTTTTAGTATTCATGCCTATAGAAAATGTTGATTCCCTAGAAACACTACCTTTCGTCACCTAAACCAAATGAAAAACATTATTTAGTAACATATCTTTTAAGCAGTAAAATGCTTCTAAACAAGATAGGTCCATATCTATTTAAATTTGGAGTTGAAACCAAGGGAAAACAAACTATAAGGCCAGGTGTTCATTATTTGTCTAAGCCAAACATATTAATACTTAAATACAAATTCAACAGTACTGAATTAAATACCAACCATTCTTAATCATGGTTTAAATCTAATAACCAAAATCAAAAATTTAATACCATACAAAATACATCTCAAAAACTATGCAACACATAGCTCTAAGATTTAAACTTTTTGATGGTGTCAATAAAGTTCCCAAGAAAGAAGAACACTGCAACTCTCCTTGCCATAGAGGTGCTTTAAATCACGGTTTAACAGACAGAATGTTAAGAATGGCATGGCTTTTATTTTCTATAGCAGGTTTATTGATACTTTTTTTTTTTAACTAATAAAGTTTGAAAATCTGACACTACCTGTCCACATAGAAGGGGAAACAAAACTTGGTCAAAGTCTGTAGAACTTCCTGTGGAGAGAAAGAGAGATAATTTATACATCTAATGGGACCAATAAATCTAACATTAATCACAGAACACCATCTAGCAACTTTACCCTAAAGAAAGAGGAGACAGATGAAGAAATATGTGCTTTATCAATTACACAGGAGGAGGACCAGGCAGTCAATCATGAGAAATAATAAACATGATCAAACTTCATTAAAAATGAAAAATTAATCAAGAATCACACATGGGCAGGCAGCAGGAGCCACATAGGAAAGCTCCGATGGGAGGGAGGTGCTTGGGTTGTCGAGTGTTAACACCCCTCCAGGGACCATCTCCAGCCTGACCATATGGATCAGAGTGAATAACACTGAGCCACATGGGTTTGGCCTGGCAGGGCCGCTGTTGCTGGCACTGTTTTTGACTGTTACCTAGGAACAGAGGGGGCTGGAATTAGACAACGCTTCCCCGCATCAATAGGGCAAATTACAGCAGAACAGAAAGCCAACTTGAAAATAATTGTTTATAAACATTCTTAACTCCATTTTTAGAGTTTAAAACTTCATTTAGTTGCTTTTTCAAGAAGTTACCATTAGTGGCATAAAGTAATTTTAGAAATCAAACTGTGACCATTGTTTTTAGTTAAACATCATTACCATAATTAGACACACTTACCTGCTTATAACTTATGAAATTCCAAAGCAAACTATTAGTGTGAATAAATGTTTTTACAAATGCTGAGGCACATCATGGCAAGCACTTATTCAGAAGAAAGGCACAGGAAGGAGTGACATCTCAAAAATTTATTTATAAAAGACAATGTCCTTACAGTAAGACAAGAACATTGGAACATGAAGCACAATATGGGGTGAGGAACTTTTCCTAATAGACACAATTTACATATACATACATGCATACAGCTAACCATATATATGAGTAATTAACTACTACTTCTTCATAGAATTTTCTACGTCTTGACTTAATCTGACCACAGGCTTGGACAGCCCACAGTTGGTGCTCATCATAAGGTCACTGACCAGTGTTATAAATTTTTAAAAAGTACTCCTTTCATGAATTTGATTTCCTTTTTAACTATCTAAAATCCCAACCTCAAGACAAAATGAAGAACACATTTTTTTGGTCATTGGGAAGCTGGTTCAAATTAAAACAAACCTGCCTGTTGCAAATACTAATCCAAGTGATAAATTAAAGATCAGTTTACAAATGTAGCGCTTTTTTAACCAATAATAATGAATTATCAATGCTAACTGAATTGATGCTTCTCGCTTCATTTATTTTTAAAACCAGTTCTATCATTCAAGAAATAAACCACATCAATCTAATAACCCGGTCAGTGAAGCAGAAAGCACATGGAATTGCTCTGCCAGAGTGTGTTCTGCCAACACAATTTAATTGAGCATATATCCTAGCTTTAATATCACCTTGGATTGGGTCTACATATATCACAATACTGTTAAGGCATGTCATAAAAGAGTGATGACTGAAAAAGTGGCTAAGAGCATCAGCATGTTCTGAGAAGCATTACCTATCAATTGGACGTTCTATGTGGCATTCAGAAGTCTACCTTTTGTGGTTTTAAACTAGTAGTATATAGCTAAAATAAAGCACCATATAAGAATCAGTTTCAGCCGGGCGGTAGTGGCGCACGCCTTTAATCCCAGCACTCGGGAGGCAGAGCCAGGCGGATCTCTGTGAGTTCGAGGCCAGCCTGGTCTCCAAAGCGAGTTCCAGGAAAGGCGCAAAGCTACACAGAGAAACCCTGTCTCGAAAAACCAAAAAAAAAAAAAAAAAAAAAAAAAAAAAAAAAAAAAGAATCAGTTTCTTGGTACATCTTATTATCACACAAATGCTGGAAAAGAGACTGTATAAAACATTTATTTTAGTGTAATTATAAAATACATTATCCACATACAAAACTCCCATGACACCATGTGGTAAACAATTCCTTCTACTACAAATAATACCAGAAAGCATATCTCAATTTAAAATACACATTCTTTAAAAGTCAGTACCATGTGCTCACTCATTGCCAACATCAGCAGCTACAAAGACAGTCATGTTTTACTGCCCAAAGTTTCCGATGCAGAAAGCACTTCTCTGCTCTATGCTGGAGCTGCGCTGGCAAAAGGCCTCAAAGATTTTTGAAAGAAAGGACCCCCATGGCTACTAGAAAGCATTGTGCTCTACAGCAGAGTCAAAGGAATCGAATATGCCCAACTTATTACTAACTACAATATAGAAACCACTTACCGCTTTCTTATGTCAAGAGTAATGACCAACCATGAATTTGTCAAATAATATTAGAACAAATATGGAAATGACCAATATAGGCTTTCCTTTTCACCCCACAAAATAGTAGGGCAGGGGAGATGGGGGAAGAGGAGATGTAGGAAAATGGCAGGCACGTGTTTGCATATTACCGTATGTTTCTTGGTGTTTGTGATGCCACAAGAGCTTGATATTTCAATTTAAGTCAAACAAGATGGTGGTGTGCTGTCAGAGGGGGAAAATGAGCATCTATCTGGTAAAAGGCATAATCACATGATTTCAATCAGAACTAAAAGATCTACTTCTGAGTTTGGGGAGGGGACAACAAGAGAGAGGGGAAACAAGCAATATTCTTTGTAAATAAAAGCTGCCAAAATAAACCAATGTTCTCATAATGATGCTTTCATCATATATAAATATTCAGCTACCTTATCCTCTTTGTCCAAAGAAAAACACAATTATTCAAATATGGAAAGACCACTCTCCAAGGGAGCGGGAGTAAAACCTGATTTGAATATTTTTTGAGCCTTCTAGTTATTGTAGAGTATTCCAGAATCTTTCAACACTAATTTTAATGGGGGAAACAATCACTGCCCAGTTACCAACCCCCTTTTCTCTCAATAACCATGTCTAGCTGGGGAACTTGGTTTGTAGATGTCAATTTCACTGTTTTATCCCCCACACAAGCTCATTCAGCCAGCCAACCTCGGCTCAGCCTCCACTCCTGCACATAAAGGGGATCTTGGAAAGGCAGGGCAGCTGAGGAAATGTAAAGGCCTCACTGCAAAGGGAGTGGGGGTTGGAGGGCTGTGTGCCAGTTCTCCAGATCAACTCACAAGTTTATATTTTCACAAATCTTTTTATGGACAGTCTGATTTTTTATATTTTTAATGAGCAAAAAAAAAAGTGAATCTATAGTAGCCAGTCACTGCAGTTAAAGTGCAGGGCATGAACTAGATCCCAGGAGGGAACCAGTCCACCATGTCACCACTGGCTTTAGGACATTCGCCACCTGGTTCCATGTCCCCAGGTTCCAACTCTTTTCATAATCAAAACACTGCTGACATTATAAACCCCAGATGGGTTTTCTAAAATCCCTCCCAATCAATATATCCAACACGTAACTTATTGGAGACAACACTGAGCTCATTGATTAAGGTGAGTTCAGTAGCAAAGTTTTCAAAATAAATGAGACAAGAATACAGCATTCAACCCCTTTGTGTCAGCAGACAGTTTATGAAACAGGCAATTTCCGAAATGCTTTTCTCTCTAACAAAATATATTCTATTTCATGTGGGAAGAAATAGAAACTGAGGCGGGGAAAACAAGGGGGAACAGTCACACAACCCTTTCAGTTTTGCACACATTAACCAGCCAGCTGTATGGGAACAGGAAAGCAATATCCACAAAGCTCTGTCCATCAGGAGACTGAGTGAACAGCCAAGCAAGATGAAACAACACAAGTCAGAAATGAACTCAGGACTCATCTTGGTCCACTCTGGGTTCATCTTACTTAATGGAAAGTCTCACCTCTGCTTAGAAAGCCCAGTAAGGAAATTTTCTCCACTGTGGAGAAAGAGGGGTATATTCCAGCACTGAGACATTCTCTTTAAAACTTAATCAAGTTTTATATTTATAATACCAATTACAGAATACTAGCTGGGAGTAAAGCTTTAAAGACTAAATTCAATGACTTTATCTGGAACTGTTAATCACACAGAAGGTCTGACTGTGTCATTCTAAATCTGTGTCGTGAAGAAGGGGTGTAGGCAATCCTGTAACAAACATCCTTTCCTAAGTCAAATACTTTGTTTTCATTGCTTCAATGAAACCTATAAACAAAAATAACTTTTATTTGGCAGATGAAAACAGCAGTCAGACATAGACATACATACTCCACAAATAAGTGCCATATGAAAGATAAAAGTACAGGCTGATTTTATGGTGTCTCCTGGAAGTACAGAATACTGAGAGATGAGGCATATCCTCCATAATTCAAAAGTTGGGGGAGGGGGGAAGATGTGCAAGAAAACATCTAAGAAATACTGTGAATAAATGAATGTATTTTAAAATGTGTAAAACTACAATTAGCCTTTTAGTGCATCCTAAAAGCTGACAGAGTAGTTAATAATTTTCCTTTGGGGGCAGGGGGATGGAGAGGAAAACAGCCAGTGGGAAGACAGAGAGACAGAGGTGGGTAGGAGTGAAGAAGAGGAGGGCAGCCAGTGAAAGGGGGGGTGAAGGAGAAGAGGGCAGCCAGTGCAGTGGGGGGGGGGGGGGGATGAAGGAGAGGAGGGCAGCCAGTGCAGTGGGGGGGGATGAAGGGGAGAGGGCAGCCAGTGCAGTGGGGGGGGATGAAGGGGAGAGGGCAGCCAGTGCAGTGGGGGGGGGGGGTGAAGGGGAGAGGGCAGCCAGTGCAGTGGGGGGGGGGGGGTGAAGGAGAGGAGAGCAGCCAGTGGATGGGGGTGGATGAAAGGGAGGAGGGCGGCCAGTGGAAAAGCATTCCCTGGGCTTTTTATATCTAATTTATTTGTTGATTTCAAAATTGCAGGTATGTAAGGAAAAGAAGCTCAAATTCCTAACATACTGTTTTTGTTTATTTATTTTTAATTTTTTTTGTTTGTTTGTTTAGTGGCAGGAGGAAAAGCTGACCCCAACTTCTGTGAGTGTGAGCAGTGCCACTGATATGAAAAAAAAAGCCTTTGGCTGGTGATCTCAAAACTCAAGTTGAAAGCTACAGAACACAGACAATCAAAACATACAAAAAGCTAACAAAATTTGTACTTTAAGCCATTTCAAGTTAAATCCAGGGGGCTCCAAGGGGAGCTAACAAAGGCTTCTAATGTTTACGATTAAGAAGGGTAAAGCAGAAATTCCTGGAAGCTTAATTAGCATCAAGTTCAAGGATGTTAATCAGAAGTTTCCTAAATGTGAAATCAGTAAATAAAATTTATTCTTTCAATATAAGCATCAAATTAAATTCAAGATCCATATCATGGTTAAATCTCTGTTTTTCCTCTCCCAGTGAGAAAAAGAAGCTTTGAATAAAGGGTTTTTTCGGAATGGCCTTTCAACGCTGAACATAAAAGACAGGTCAATTTTTGAACAATACTGCTCAAACATACTTTCTGCTAATTTTCTTTTAGGAATATTCAATATTTACTCCCAGCTTACTTTCTATAAATTTTAATTTTTAGTTGTGCACATAATTATAATAATTTTAATTAAACTTAATATTTAGAATCAATGTGGTACTTCAAAGATAACATTACAATCAAGTAAATTAATCATAGTATATCATATCAATTTTTTTCATAGAATCTTTTTTTTTTTTTAAAGTCATGCTGGGACCAAACCCAGGGCTTGGGGCATGCCAGGTAAGCACTCTACCACAGAATGACTTTCTGTTAAATCAAGGACTTTAATGTACTACAAAGGAAAGTTCCATCAGGCAAAGACCCACTTCAAGAATCACTTTTACACATTAATCTCTATGCTCTCTCAAGTCCAAAATAAAAATACAGAATCTTGTGTTCTTTAACTTTTTAACAAATTTAGTTTATCATTTTTATGATCTTTCCTTTCTTCAAAATAATTCCCTACAGACAAGTTGTTCCATGGTCACAAAAGTATAAAGGGTCCTTTATCCCAAAACTTCATCTGATGAACTTTAAACCTCACAGCAAAGTTGAAAACCAGAGAACTATAAAGCCAGTGTTAAATACCAATACAATTCTTAAGGTTGGTTTCAAATAGTTCCAAAGTGAACGAACAATTTGGCTACCATTTTATACAATTAACATTTGGTGACATCAGTAGAGCAGTTCCTTAGACTTCATATTACTCCTCTAAATTGTTTTTACAATTTTAGATGGTTTTATATTCTTGTTATCTGAGCATGTGTGTTACCAGCATTTCTAAAAGGAAAGGGAAGGGGCCTCAAGTCAGCCCATACCAAAGGAACAGGGTTCCTGCAGCAAAACTGCAGACAATTTCGGGGGGAGGGGAGGGGAGATGATGACTATGACAAAGAAGACAAGGAAAAAAGAGCACTGATAAAAATACTATTTTGTAAGCATATTAAAAGCTGTCAGCTTTTAAATATTTTAAATGCACACAAAAATGTGCACAGATGGGCATCTTTTCTGCTCACATTAGTCTAGGAAAAAAAAATATCTTTCATTATAAGCTCCAAGTCCTTGAATTTTTTAAACTTAATTGTGCCTCTATTTCTTAGAATTCACACCCCAAGGCCAAAGCTTTCCTGCCACCAGTCCTTCAAATCTGACTTGGACATTACACGGGAGGAGGCTCCAAGCCTCCCTGAGGTCTCACTCCTTTTACAACACACGAAAAAGCAGTCGATAATGGGCCCATGCTGAATTCACTGCTCCCCACGTCTCCTCTTGGGACACAAGCCTAGCAGATGTGATAAAAACTGTGTCAGAGAAGTGGCTCTAGTTTGTGCCTTAATGACAACTTAAACCTCTAAACCAATACAACCAAAAGATGAACAGAGCTGGCTGTTACCTCTCTCTGCTGCCAATCTTCCAATATCTTGGAACTAAATTAGCGCCTCTCCCCACAACTTCCCCTGCACCCCTCAAAATCCATTCTATGAGTTCAGGAAACACATTGGTGGCACAGGTGTCTGGTGCTGTGTGTGTGTATGTCCTATAATTAAGCCCTGACACATATTTCATAGAGTTTGTATTTTCTCAAGGTATGATTGAGCATTCACATGTCATAAAAGACTGCCTAATAAACTCCTCTGATCAGCGCCCCAGTAACCATATTCACATATATTGCTGGGAGACTTACAGGCTCAAAAAATAAAAATTAAAAAAAAAACCCTAAAGGTCTAAAGATTATTTTTAAATATGTTCAAACATAGGAGGTGATATTCTGAGTTAATGAAACATTCTAATTATCAAAATTTACATAGGACAATTTCTTAAACCATGGGGGTTTACTTTTAACTTGTAAGAACTCTTTTGTCTTATCTAATGATATGGTACCATAAAAATCAATTTAAATGTGTACCTCTGATACCATTTTCTAAATTCTATAATTCAGCCTTCAGATGATGGGTCTTTTTACCCAGTCTCTTGAAAGCCCATTCAGCCACAATTGCATACCCACTTAATCAGCAATCATTGTTCTGGGATGTGGGACTTTGTTGTCAAGACAAGCACCAAAACCTTTAAAAAAAAATTTTTTTTTCCAGAACTGGCATAAGAAAAAAGTGATCTTTGTCAGACAAGGACAAATTTATGCAAATCTTTTATAAACATTCACAAACATTTATTTAGCTTTTGAAATGTTGGCCTCATTTGAGAGCATGAAAATGAGGGGGAAGTAGGAAAACGCAAAGGACAGCTTAGAAGCTGGCACACTACATAAATATTCAGAAGGAAGATTATAGGATTCATGTTAGGCTGTCTTAGGCTTCTCCAAAGTCCACATAGAATAGCAAAGAACAAAACTAACGAGAAGTGCAGCAGATGTTAGACAATGCATCGGCCTCTTTTCCTCTCTCACTTGGCTATACTTGGACGCTTTTATATTTCCTTTCAATATGGTTAGGTCATTCAAGGATTCTCCTATAGACTCTGTATTGTGGCTAGAGATCTATAAGCTGGGGGTCTGTCAGCTTTCCAAAAGTTTCCAATGAAAAGGCATTATGCAAATTCTACCTCTCTTACCCTCTTTCAGGGGGGAAAAAAGCCTCCAGTATGCAGTCATCAGAGTATTGGAAGCCCCAGCCTTCATTTCTGTATGGCTGTGTTTGCCTCAGGGCCACGCTGCTTGTTTTGACAGTGGATCCCCCTAGATAGTTGGGATTAGTCGAGCTTGTTTAGATAAACTTGAAATCAAGGCCTTCTCTAGGTAGACAGCTAGATGTAGCTACTGAGTTTCCAGCTGCCTCCTCCTTTCATCCCCAAACAACTGCAGATTCACAGTAGCTATCACAGCCACAGGCTATGTCACATACATAAGTACAAAATTAAAGGCTGCTAAAAGAAGCCTTTGTAAGTCTTAGTGCTAAAATAAGGAATCTGTACTGCTTGCTTTATACAAATTATTCTAGCACTGCCAGTATGGAACTGAACCCATCAGTTAACAAGGTATGTTAATCAAGGCTTCTTCTGATGGACAGAATCATGGTTTGGTAATTCACCTAACCTCCACTTATTAGCTCTTGCATGAGGATAATAGCTGAAAATGTTGAAAGGAAATAGCAGCCTTTATTTATCTAGTGCCAGGGAATGGTAGACACCATCAACAAACACTGCAAGCAAAAAATGGGAATCAAAGTGTAAATATCAGACCTGCTTTGGACAGAGTATTATTTAGCAACTGATTAGACAAGGTTCCAAGGCACATTCATCTCTATTTCATAACTAATATTTCCCACAACTTACAAGTTGTGAAAGGAAGAGTCAGGACTGAGGAAACTTACAATCAGAGCAGACTGATAGCTTCCCGCTACAGAAGGCAAGTGATATGAAACACTACAAAATAAGGAATTATGTAAGAGGTTTCCTAAAAGCTAACATTCAACATTTTAATCTTAAAAGAAAATTCTTCAGAAGGCTAGCAAAATATAAGAAAAGAAAATAATTCAACCTCACGTATGTTTTATTTATTCAGTTCCAACACATAGAAACGAGCATTCACCTGTGGCATCCTGAGATAAACCACAGGCTTGAACATTTTCTACAACTCTTCTGTGATACCACACAGTTTGTAAGTCCTTTCCCCCTCCCTCTTCCGTACTGTCAAGTCACACAAGGCAGCTTCCGATCAAATGGTTCACTGATCACCATACGTTCTCACCAGTCACCAGGTTACGTTTCTATTTCAAAGAAAAGCCCTCAAGTATTGAAGCTATTCTGAAACTACACTGTCAGGAGCTTAATTTCTTGGAGAACTTAGAACCCAAAGAGCTGTTTAGGAACATACTACTTTTTTCTCTAAAGGGCCTACAGTAAATTTCAGGCCTTGGGAGTCAGTTACGTTTTCTATCACACAGTCTACTTTTATAATCCCTAAAAAGGTCAAAAGGAAATAATAATAAATTGAACCCCTCACACATACACACACACAAAGCAACAACAACAATATAGCCCCACAGCCAGGCAGGGTAGCACACATACTTGTAATCCTAGCACTCAGGAAGCTGAGGCAGAAGGATCATCAACTTGAGAAAAACCGGAGCTACACAGTAAGACACTGTCTCAAAACAAAACACACACACACACACACACACACACACACACACACACACACACACACACCTACCAGAAACACTAGTCCCAGTTTTCTAGTCAGAATCCTATCAGCTGATTGTAATGTGCAAACCTGAGCAAGATGCCTGCCATACAACATCAAAGAGGAGGAGGAGGAGGAGGGAGAAGACGAGGAGGAAATAAATCACTAATATTATACAGACTCAGCAGTATCCCAAACTCTAGGAATCCCTAGGACATTGGTTCTCAACCTGTGGGACATGACTCCTTTGGGGGTTGAATGATCCTTTCACAGGAGTCACACATCAGATATCTAGCATATCAGATATTTACATTACAATTCATAACAGTAGCAAAATTACAGTTACAAAGTATAAACAAAATAATTTGATGATGGGGGAGTCACCACAATATGAGGTGTGTGTTAAAGGGTCAAAGCATTGGGAAGATTGAAGACCACTGCCCTAGGAGATAAAAGGGCATTGCTAACCATACTGGTTCTGTGGCAAACCAGCAATCACATGTGAATGTTGCTAAATGGCCAACTGTCAACCACATGCCTTTTTTACAGAAAATTTTTTAAAATAAACAACAAAAAATGTAAGATCCTTTTCCAATACCCAGCATTCACAACTGTTTTGTGACCTGAATTCAGCACAGAAGCATTTACTCCTTTCCTTTAGTTCACAATCTCTAGGTGAGGCCCATGACATTTCTAAGCAAACAAACAATGCCATGGTCTCTGAATTTGTCAGCATCTTTCCACTTGAGATTCATTTTGTTTGTAATATTTCTGAAAGCAGCATTAGAGGAGGGGAAGGTTTTCCTGGTGCTCCACTCACCACTCACTCCCACAATGTTACTTGTCCAACAGTCTGTTAGATTAAGAAAGAGGGTGGCCTTCTTCCTGACCCTATTTGTCTTCTGGCCCCCTTTCCAACCCCTTTCTGTGAAATCTGTTTCCCAGGACTTCCCCTTCGTTCTCTCTCTGCAGCCTCCTCCACCTACACTTTAGTTTCCATTATACTCACCAGGTAAATGCATCAGTTGAACCCTCTCTTCGAGATGGACAACCTCCCCAGCTCTAGGCCCCTATTAAAATGCCTGTTCACCATTCTGTCTTGTGTTCTACAGGTACTCCAAGTTCAGCATGTCAAAGATCCAGGCTCACAATCTATACTCCTATACAGCTCTGCCTTTCACTCAATTAGAGTAAGAAAAGCTTTCAGAATACCACTAATTCTTGCTGGGGGCAGATGGTCCATTTATGTGACTAAGACTCAAGCATTCACCATGGTTATTGGATTTCAAGATAACTTGTGAAGAAAAACCTTTGGGTCCCTGAAACCTTTCCAAGTGTTTGTAAACATGACAGAGGGTGAAGCAACCTCTTAAATCAAGTATGCTTTAAGACTATCTTAGAAGTAAACAGCAATGTTTCCCAAAGAATGTCATTTCAACATGCTACTGAACAGGCTATTTAGTAGCAAACAATGTACTGCTAGAAGCCAGGGATGTCAGACTAGGTATGATATGGCCCTTGTCCACATGGAGTGGAAAATCTAGCTGGAGAGACAGAAGCTAATAAAATGAATGCTCACTCAAACACACTCAAACAGGAGCTATAAGAGAAAACAACAGAAAGCTCTAGACAAAATAGCAGAGACCTGAATTTAGATGTAAGGATCAAGAAGGACTTCTCAGAGAGTGAATGAGTGAGGGAGATTTAAGGAGTGAGCAGGAATTCACCAGACAAGAATGGGAAAGGGACAGAAAAGGGGAGGGAAAAGCAGCAGCAGGAGCAAGAGACCTCAGCACAGGAACTTAAATGAAACCCAATACCAAGGGAGGGGACGGCAGGTAAAAATGAGTGGGTTGGCAGAGGACACAGCATGAGGGATCCTACATCCTAGAGAGGAGTGTGGATCTCATGATCATGCACTACAACTCACTGGAGGGGGTGAGACCTTTAGCATCCCACCGACACATGACTTTCCAACTCAAGTTCACTCTCAGCCCATCCAAGCTCTAGGCACTCAGACTACTCTCCATGGGTTCTTCCTATTCCTGAGTTCCTACAAGAACCAGTGAAAATAGCTGGCAAACCAGAGACTTGAATTTATAGGAAATTCAAGCTTTAAAAGCTAAGATTTATTCATGGCATAGAAAAATGAAGGAAATGGAGATCATTCAAGCCAGTATAAATGTATTAGTAATTTCTATTGCTTATCATTTATGTCTAAGAATATGGATTATATAGATAATTTCAAAAATTAGATTCACGTAAATTTCTTCTAACTATGAAACCAGCCTACCCAAATTTCGTTTCTCATATGCCAGTGGTCATCTGTTTTCTTGAGAGGGTTGAAGTGGCAATTAAAAAGAAACTAAGAGTGGAGTCTTATACTAAAAGTTCTACTATGTTCAGTGAGCCAATTACTAATCTCGTGCATATGTTATGGATGAATTTGACCTTGGACGTGAATAAAATTAGCTTCATAATCACCTTATTTGATTAGCATTCTGTCTCCACAGTTTCAAACACAATGCTATAGCATGCAGGAGCAGCCCTCTACACCAGGTCACCTACCTTACTTCCCAGTTGCCATTGTGGAATCAAAGATTTGTGCTGAAGAGTCTTAGGGAGGAGCAACCTGCTCTCCTTTCATACTATGTTTCTATGTACAGTGTGTTCTCTTTCATGTTTATGAGTCCTAGGTTAATACTGTGGTGTATTAGAGCCAGAGAGAGAGAGAGAGAGAGAGAGAGAGAGAGAGAGAGAGAGAGAGAGAGAGAGAGAGACTGAGACTACAGTTGTCTGGAGGACAAAGAAAGAGTGCCTATTTCACCTAGCTGACTGGAGGAGAAACTGGGAAAGTTAGAAGACTTAGTTTTCAATCACATGACTCCAGGCTCCTCATCTAAACATTTATTTGTGTTTTAGGACTTCATACAATTTCAGGTATCATCAACTCCATAGGGAGCATCAAAACCTTCTCTATGCTTTATTTCCCTGTGTAACAAATGGGGATTTCATAAACATGTTATTTATTTGTCCTACCTTGTTCAAATTCTGGGCTTACAGATGATCACAGCATGAACACTGTTTAGTTGTTATGTTTGAGCCGGGTGGTGGTGGCACACGCCTTTAATCACAACACTCAGGAGGCAGAGCCAGGTGGATCTCTGTGAGTTCGAGGACAGCCTAGTCTACAGAGCAAGATCCAAGACAGGCACCAACACAGAGAAACTCTGTCTGGGGGGTGGGGGGCGAGAATCTTAAAACTACCATGCACAGTACCAGGTCCAAGACCAAGTCCGAGAGCCTGGGACATAAAGCAAGCAAGCATCCCAGCTTCCTGCCTGGAGGAGGAAGATACCCCAGTAAGTGTTAAGTGTCTTGGGTTTTCTGACAGAAATATGGCCAAGGTAGGGGCTAGTAGAGATATGGCTCAGCAGTTAAGAGCATTGGCTACTCTTCTAGAGGAGCCACATCTACTTCCCAGTACCCACATGGAGGCTCGAAATCTTCTGTAACTCAAGTTTCAGAAAGTCTAACACTTTGTTATGGCCTCTATATGAACCAGGAACATGATACATGGATATACATGTGGGCAAAATATATATGCACATAAAATGATTTTCAAATTTTTTAAAATAAAATAAATAGGGTCACAGTAAAAGGAAAGTACTCTCAAGTGTAACTGGATATACAAAAGAGGTGACTTGTAAACCACAACTTTTTAAAATGAGTCAGTATTTACCAGGCAAGCAGGCTGTGTAAGAAGATTTTATGGATAAAAGCAATGTGAAATATTACAGCTCATGTTTTTCAAGGTTGAGAGGTTAATAAATAATCCTTAATAAATATAATTTTCTTCAAAGTCAATAACACACACACACACACACACACACACACACACACACACAAAATCTCAACCATTTTATAAATTCCTTTCATTTCCATTCACCAACCCCTGCCCCATGCCCACAGTCTGGACCTTCCTATTATGTCACATTTAAAATCTGAAACTAACTGAAGTTAGTTAGACATTAGAACAGCCAGAGGAATCTTTACCATACTATATATAAGCATTTCAAAATGAAAGGTAACGTAGTAATTCAAAGCCCATGCACAACCAAAAAAGGCTCATTTACAAGGACGGTGGGACCTATGAATAAATTTCTGAGGTTTTCAACACCAGAGTCTTGACATGGAGATTTTATAACTGTAATGAAAATGTTAAACCACTTGAAACCCTTTCGTCACCGTTTTAAAACCTTTTACATTTTTAGTACATCTCAGAACACAAATATCCAAGAATGGTTTTCCATTGATCGCTTCTTCTTTCCTTGGCAAATCACTTGTGATCACCTTTATGACTTCAAAGTTCATTCTCAACAGTATAGGTTTATCAAGAAGGAATTTTCCAGATTCTTCTAGAGATCTGGAAATTTAGAGGCAAAGGTCGTCTACTAAACTCAGCCTGAACAACTGATAAAGGCACTAAACAACATTAGCTTGCCAACCTTAAATCTACATCTAATAACAATAGAGAATCTGCAGTTACTGGTTACAATTAGATGCTAGGCTGTTTTCTGGTTTTGTTTCCACTTCATGAACTTTGATTCATTAATCCTGACCCACATCCTCTAAGGTCTTTACTGTGACCATCTCTAGTTTACAAGTAAGGAAGTGAAATCTCAAAAGTGTAAATGGCAGAGCTGCATCCACACTGCACGCTCTTAATCATCACTGTCATGCTTCTGCACTCACATAGATCGCATTATTCACCAAGCCCCTCATTTGTCTAACACTGGCCATAGCCATTTCTATGCCAAGAAATTTAGACTGACAAAAGAGACAGACACATAGACAACAGAATGTGAGGAGTAAATGTTTCAAGTGTTCTCTAAGCTGAGGGCTGCCTTAGTAATAATTCAGTCAGGGCAAGTTTCTCAGGCAATGTAACATAAACTGAGCAGAAGTGTTCCCAACCATAAAAACAATTTGCATAGAAATGCTAGGAAAAGACCAAAGCATGCTGGAAATGGTGGAAGTATACATCTATAGTATTAGAGATAATAATAGGAGACAAGCACTGAAGTTGAATCAAGGTCAAATGTTTGGTGACCGATCTTCAAGCTTTGAAATACCTCCTGAAGTTATCAGCAACCAAAAAGAGGTCCAACTACAGAATTTGAGCATTGAAACACCTGCTTGTAATCCCAGAGCTCAGAGGTGGAGGATTACAAGTTCAAGGCCAGCCTGGACTACACAGTGAGCTGGTGACTCAAAACAAACAAATACTAGGGAGAGCACGATAATAGAGAATTTTACCCACAGAGGAGTGATGTGATCTGACTTAGGCTTTAGAACACTATCTAAAGCATGACAGTGATGATTAAGAGTGTGCAGTGTGGATGCAGGAGTTCTCAACCTTTCTGATGTTGTGTCCCTTTAATACACTTTCTCATATTTTAGTGACCCCCCCACCATAAAATTATTTTTGTTGCTACTTCATAACTATTTACTAGTGTTATGAATCATAATGTAAGTATCTGTGTTTTCTGATGGCTGTAGGCGACCCCTGTGAAAGGCGTTACGACCTACAGGTTGAGAACCACTGTTGTATAAGATAGACTTTGGGGTCACTGGGTTGCTAGATATTAGAAAGAATACACATGAGAAAAGCTGAGCGAATAAATGCTAAAGGAAATAGAAAACTTGGACAAACTAGAGAGCAGTTTAGGGATGAAAACAAACAAAGCTTAATGCAGACTTACAGGTGCCTATACAAAGAGCAACAGGAAACCAATCACATGCAACTAAAAGCAAGATAGACTACAACTCTCAAAAGCAGAGTCAGTGAATTGTTGCAGCCAGTAAAGGTACAGGTTGTCAAGCTTGCCAGCCTGTGTTCCATCTAGAGAACCCACATGGTAGAAGGATAACCTTGACTCCCACGAGTTGTCTTCTAGCCTTCCCACACAGGCACATATATACAGAACAAATATATGTAATTAAATTTTTTTATTTAAAATTCATCAAAAAATAGACCTAGTTCACTGATAATCTTATTGGGTAATTTGCTAAAAATAGACCAACTGACTATTAGTACCCTCAGACACTTAAATTTTTAAAGGTTTATTTTATTTTATTGTTGTTATTATTGTATGTGTATGGGTGTTTTGCCTGTATATATCCCTGTACACCATGTGGGTGCCTGGTACCCACAGAGGCCAAAAGAGGACATTGGCTCCCCTAGGACTAGAGTTACAGATGGCTGTGAGCTGCTATATGTGTGCTGGGAATTGAACCTGAGTCCTCTGGAAGAACAGCCAGTGTTTTTAATCATCAAGCCATCTATCCAACCCCATCATTTTCATTTTAATGGGCTTTTTTTTTTGGGGGGGGGCAAGAATAAAACCAAAAAAATACTTCTAATAACAATATATAAGAAAAGATTACGCCGGGCAGTGGTGGCGCACACCTTTAATCCCAGTACTCGGGAGGCAGAGGCAGAGGCAGGCGGATCTCTGTGAGTTCAAGGCCAGCCTGGGCTACCAAGTGAGTCCCAGGAAAGGCGCAAAGCTACACAGAGAAACCCTGTCTCAAAAAAACAAAAAAAAAAAAAAAAGAAAAGAAAAGATTACATGGTGGAATGGCTATAAACCCAGCATGAGGTAGGAGACCACAACTCCCAAGAGAACCTGGCAAAACTCTTAGTAAATAAAAATAAATGAATAAATCATATATAAAGCAGCAGATGCTTGATCTCAGTTCATTCATCCATCTTCAATTGAATGAATCATTTAGAGAGCTGTTGTAATACAATACACTAAAACAGTCACAGTGCAAACATGGGAACTAATACCCTGCTCCAAGAAAAATCTGCAGCAAGGCACTATTGGAGCTATTGGGCTTACAGTCCCCTTCAGTCTGGGACCAGGCTGAAGGGATTGAGAATTTTTTATCTGTGTATACAAAAATTACAATTCCACCCACACTTCCAGAAAACCAAATATATATATATATATGAAAAGTGACTGGAGCAGTTAGTGAAAAACCCCATAAATCAACAGCCAATCTTAGAAAGCACAAATGTAACAGGGATCTAAAAGAAAGTATTTCTTTAGGGCAGCTCTCTAATATTTTCTACTTGCGCTTCTCTGTACTGTTCTTGATGACTGCTATCATCTAGGGCAGGGATGTAAATACATGGTGGTATCATCACTCATCATTCCCACCATCAGGTTTTCTGGCCAGGCCACCTCAATGAGTATCAATAACCTTTGGACATCAGTTACTTCTACAGCCTACTACTGACCACAGCTGTAGTTTATTGCTCTTTTCTTCCTACCTTCTTGGCATGGTGTCTGGCCCATGGTGTGCCAACTTACCAATCTCTATCTGCACAATTAAAACCTAGTCTCCTAGACTGGTTTTACCATCAAAAATAGTGATGAAGAGGAAAAGGCAGAAAGTATAATTCCTTATTAGTAATGTTAGTGTTAAGACTGGGCTGTTCAATTGTTTTAAAGTGTAATCTACTTCGCTCGCCATCGTGATTCAGCAAATCCTTTGGATGAAATGCAAATGAACCCACAGACAAATGATATCTAATGCCATAAAGAGCTTGCCATTCCTAGCTACAAGGCAGGCAGATGGGTAGATTACTGGAGTCCCTAAGTATAAAATCAACCAGTGAGATCCCGCTGCAAAGACAGACAGAAAGGTTTCAAATGTAAAAAGGAGACCATGGAGGGAAGCGGGGAAGGCAAAAGGAGAACGAGGTAGGTCAGGAGGGAGGATCAACAAGAATTAATTTTGTTTTAAAATGTCATAATTAAAAGTAATACTGTGTATGCTGATTTAAAAAAAAGTTTTCAAAATCACATGTAACTCATAATTCAAAATGAACCAAATCTGAATCCACTGCATCAGTGGGCAACAGTATAACCCAGTCTGGAGAAGAACTTCAAAAGCAAGAAAGCTCCAAAGTTTCAAGAAAAATGGGGTATGCCCAAGTACAATTCCTTTTTCTCTGTGTGAGTCACAAACCCCAAGTCTCAGTTCCAATATGAACCTCTGATTATGACTAAAATAGATGAGCCCTCTTTTATGCTTCCTGTCTGGTAACAGGAAGAAATCAGAGTGTCACTTGTTTTGTATTTTGTGTAAAAATTATACATTGTGTTATATAAAGAAAAACAATAGGGCTACCTTTTTTAGTAAAAATTTTAGTTTAGTCTGAATTACATATACAATTATATTATTAAACATTTTTTCAATCAATACATTAAGAAATTCTGCAACAGAATATTTAGTCTCTAGTTTATCAAAGTAACATGAAACTTTTCATATGTTGGTCTACATCAAAAGAATAAAGCAAAGCAGCCCAGGCCAGCCAGAGACATTACAAGGAACAAATATGTGATGGAGGTAGTAAAGATAGAAAAATGGAGCGGTGTGTGGCCTAGGGAGAGAATCAGAACTGAAGATGTGATAGTGGTGACAGGTGAGAGAGTGAACATAGGTCTACAAGCTGTCATTGGCCAGTAGGGTTGGCGAGATAATGTACAACCGCCTGGAGCTTCTGCAGACTCAGACTTAGCCCCCTAACCTGCAGCTCGCCCTTAGGAATCCCCTGGCTCTGGGTAACAACAGAGGTCAGAGATGAGGAAAGGCTCACTTTCTGGATTGAACCTCAAGGACCTCCACAGCTGGCAATAACACCAGAGACCAAGTTGGTGTCGGTGGTCAATGCTACTGCCCATGGTGGTCAACGCTACTGCCCATGGCCACAATGAAGCCTGCAATCTATGTGGACGTATACAGTCTGTGCCTCTGCTGATGCCTTGGTGACCTCCTCAGGCTTTGCTGCCTCAGAGAGCCATGCTGATGTGAGTGGCCTGTGGAGCCACCTGAGACCATGTTGAGGCTCATGATCCATGCAGCTGCTGAGATTCATGAGTGGATCAGTGGTTGAGATATGACCAAGGGCCTTGTTTGATGTCCGGACTGAGGCCTGAAGCGTGTTAATGTCCGTGGGCAAGGGAGCTAGTTCCTGGCCCTCACTGGCACACGGCACTCTGTGCAGGAAGTGGCATGAGTGCAGAAGATCTACTCCCGCCCCATTCCAACCGCCACAGGGCTCTCCTCAGCTGATGGCTTTTCTGGCGCTGCTGCAGGCAGAGAAAAGACTCATCCTTCTTTGGGGTTCTGGCCACTAGCAATTTTGACCATGCTCCAATGAACATATAGACAACACAAAATGGACTTTTTTCTTTTTGTTTTTGAAGGAGGAGTCAAAGGCAAGGGGCAGACATGGGAGGACTGTGAGATGAGCTCAAATGGAGCACATGATGTGAGATTCCCAAATAATCAACACAAATCTATAATTTTAAAAAATGAAGCAATTACCAGTAGGTAGTAGCAATGCTCATTTATTTATTCATTCATTCGTTTGTTATTTGTTTATTTATTTGTTTTTGTTTTTGTTTTGAGACAGGGTTTCTTTGTGTAGTCCTGGCTGTCCTAAAACTCGCTCTGTAGAGGCCTTGAACTCAAGAGATCCACCTGCCTCTGCCTCCTGAGTGCTGGGATTAAAGGTGTGCACCACCACCAACCAACACAATAATACTCATTTATAAACTATCTCTACTGTTTCTCTAATCAGAATCTTTAAATCAATTTACCAAGGTTATCTGTGGATAACAAGAAACTTAGGAAGTGTTTTCTTCAGAGCATTTCTGCAACACAAGCATGAAAACTCATATTCAAACAATTACATACTACTTAAATATGACGATTTCCATCACAATTAGCCCAAATTATGTAACATATTTGCATTCGTTTTTAGTATCAAGTTGATGACTATTTTTTAAATTTGCTTAGTTGATTTTAGTGAAATTTTGAAATCACATAGGCCATCTGAAACCACAAAAGAGCACTTTTTTATTTTTCCCAATACACCATGTTTCTACATGGCTTATATACAGTTGTACAAGAAACACTGTTAGTTTCTATATAAGGATTTCCATAAAATTTTTATAGTTTCTATAAATGCATAAAAATTGTTGGCTTCATTATAACCTGTATTTCAGGGCCAGTGGAAAGAAAAATTACCTGTGATCTAATAGCAATCTTCATATAAAGGGGTGGGTAGGTGTACACAGACCTCTCTTTCCGGGCCACTAAGACACTATTTTATCATAATATACATGAGCTTGATGAAGTAACTTCTAGTATCCTCAACTCTAACAGCCATTCTTAGAACAAATGGGCTATAAAAAGTTCAACTGTGCCGGGCGGTGGTGGCGCACGCCTTTAATCCCAGCACTCGGGAGGCAGAGGCAGGCGGATCTCTGTGAGTTCGAGGCCAGCCTGGTCTACAGCGCGAGATCCAGGAAAGGCGCAAAGCTACACAGAGAAACCCTGTCTCGAAAAACCAAAAAAAAAAAAAAAAAAAAAGTTCAACTGTGAGAACAAATTAATAATTCTACATGTTTTATGATAAGAAATAATCACATTATGACCAGTGCACTTTAAAATCATGTATAATACCAGTTTCACTTGATATAGCACAATGCTATTTATGAAAATATCTGATAGGTTACTATACCTTTACTTCATACTATTCTATACCATACATCATACTTAGTACCAATTATTAATCTGAAAAATACATATTGTTTTAAAACCAATAATGGGCTTTTGATGAAAGTATTATCATTTGCAAACATACAAATTTAACTATCATTTTCCATCTTATTTCAATTGGTATTTATTAAAATAGTACTAACACAATAAAGTTTACCAATTATTCCCAAAATTATCAATGAACAGAGTAAACAAAATGACGTAAGTACAAATCCACTTAGTTGACTACAAAACAATGGTTTAAATTGTGATTCAAAGACAGTCATGGTTTTTCTTATTTCCAGTGTCAGACTAACATGCTAACTTTGAGAATGAGAGAAGTGCACTACTATCATGCTTCTGTCCTAGAACAGGAATGTTCTACTGCTTATTGTTGGAGACTGAAAAGAATAGACTTTTCCCATAACCCAAAGTAATTCAAAATCCAACAATTTCATAATCTTAACTATAAAAAAACTGCCTATTTTATTATATACTTATGAGACAGAGAATTTTTTTTCATCTCATACATAATCTGTTGGAAGATTTTTTTTTCCAGAAGTACAAGACCCTTTTCATGTCAGAACCCTACCAATGTTGATGTTTTTAGTATTTAAACTAGTTAAGCTTTGAACAAAAGCATATAAGTAATGTGAACTCTGAAAAGCCCTTGCTTTTCCCATTTTTTGTTGTTTGTTTTTGCTGTTTTAAAAAGCACTGTACTTCTTCCAGGAATTAACAAAGCCTGTATTTTCAGGCTTACAGATAGCAGAATCACTAGATTTTAGTGAAATATTGAATGCTACAGTGATTTAATGGTTTTAAACCATAGATGTCATTGTGGTCTGACTGTGTTATAGACAACTTAAGGAAGGAAAAAAAATGGGGCACAGAGAAATCACTTTGTCAGTAATTACAATCAAGAGCTCTAAAATGTGGCTCAGGCTGCTCATTACTTCTTCTTTCTGTATCAAGACCCTTATTTACATTTCAGATTACATTTTTTATGAAACAGTAAGATCTATCAGAGCTGAGAGGACTGAAATAATGAGGGAAAAACATTTTAATAAAATGTGTTGGGTCTGCATTACTTCCGTGACAGAAAGAAAGGCTTCCTCTGTAGTGATGGATCATTTATTCTTCTTCTAAACGAGAAGCAAAAAGATGAAACTGATGAACTTTTACTGCCCATTTGTCTTTAGCAGACAATTAAGACAGAGAAGATCAAAATGGATTATCATACCATGCAGACAACTGGCCCAACAGTAATACATCTCCGAGAGCACAGATTTGTAACTCCCTTTTATCCCTCCCCTTTCTTCTTACTTCTTTTTCCACTCTAAAGGCAGTGCTAGCTTTGTGGCTCAAGGAGAGCCAAAAGGCTGGTCATCATTATTCAGTCACAGATGTCAATCTAACCTCCCTTTTTTCTCAGTTTCTAAAGCAGTGAGGCACAATAATTTGTGACAGATTCTTTTACTGTAAGGTACAAAGAACACACAGAATAAAACATCTAGCATCAGCCAGCGTCTCTGATCAAGTGTGCGGGTACATGGGAAATACACTGTATGTAAAAACAAGCTCTGGTAGTTTAGGCGAATAAGGAGTGAAAACTGAAGGGAGCGGGTATGGGAGGAGAGAACAGGGGTGTTCACACCCGCACAGTAATAAGTGCTATCTGGATGGTAAATTATCTTAAAAATTCCTTAAGGACCACATCATAAATGTTTTAATATTTGAAATGCTGTACTTAAAGTTTACACAAAATATTTCTAAAAATCTTTTATAATATATAATATATATAATATAATATATATATATATAAAATGGAAGAGACAGATAATTTGGTTTATTCAAACAAAGGATAATGTGAAAAAAAGCCTATTAGAATATAAATGATTTTAAAAGGCAAATAAGAAATAAGCATTCTGATTCTCAAGTACATTTTGGGGAAGTTGGAAATAATATCTTCAAAAATCAAGTAGGGCCTTTATGTTTCATTTTCTGAGTTGTTTGGGGTCAAGAAGAGAAATTATATACCTTAAGTTTGAGGAGATGCTAAATAAGACTGTGTTGTGCATATTCTTGCAGGTTTGCCTTGAGTCCGTAAGTCTGGTTCTGTGTCACTCCTCCAAAATGAAGAAGCCTAATGCCTCTATCCTGTGAGCACCTTTACAATAACTACAGCTCCTACTTCATAAATGCCCACTATAATTTCAATCATTCCAACTTTGACAGAGGAAATGTGTGCAAGGCCATCTATTGACAAAGGTAAAGGACTAAATTCACTACGCAGTTAACATCACATTAGTCAAATGGACTCGACCTGCAATGAGAGTGCAGAAAACAGTCTAGATTTCTCTATGGATACATCTATACATGTATAGTACATGCACATACACCCTCCTCAAACACATGAATACACACATGTACTCAGGAGAAATGAACACAGATGCTAAAACTCCAGATTGTTCCAGTAGTTTCTTCTTAGTAGTAAAAGACTAGAACAGTTTATATTTTCTTTATGCTTCTTAAATTTTACTTTTATTTTTGCTTTACCTCTACTTTCTAGAGTTTTGTTACAAACTTATTACTTATGCAGTTTCTAAAGTTATGTACTTTGAAACTCATATTTTTCTTTTGAAAATTGTAAAGAACTCAGTTTGAAGGACTAGACCCAGATGGTAACCTTGCTATTCTAAGTTTTTTCCTACAGAATGGTCCCTCCCTGGATCATTCCAGTCAGAATTACAAAGGTTATTTACCTACTTAAAAGACTTAAAGAACACTCATTCCCTTAAGAGCTATAACCATCAGTAAATTACGAGCAACAGTTTTTTTATCCTATAGATATTACTTAAAGAAAGATGATTGGTAATTTTCTTGAAATCATATAGTCTTTGGATTATATTGTTTAATTGAAAGGATTTAATCTCATAGCAACTTAAAACATGATTAAAATTTTAACTCTACTAGTAGAAGATGAAGGAGAGGTGAGGTGAGATTTTAATTTATTTTTAAATCTTATTTTAATCTTGAGGTCAGCACAAAGCAAACCAGTCCAACTCTCCCAGACTCTTCTATCCTAACACCTTGTTACAAAGCATGTCACTGCACTGGTTAGCTCATATTCCTAATCACACTGTCACCCCTATTTCAAAAAGGCATATTAGACCTCTTGCTCTCTCTAGGACAGGCACAACATAAAGATGCTGCCACTGCCCTGCATGTTTCTTTTCCATTACACTTACCCTCACTCAAGGACTTGTAACAGAAAACCTTGAATGACTGGATTAGGAACATGTTTTGTATACAATATTCCATGTGTGAAACTTTTGATAAAGTTGTCAAGGATAAAGTGTGTTGGCACTGTTGTAAAGGATGCTTTTTTTAATATTTAAAAAGTATGTCAAATTACAAATTTAAACTAAAAATGCAATGAGCCAAATAAAGCTACAAAGTGCCTTCAGTATTCCTTGGGGTAGAAAATGGAGCCTTAATATATAACCTGGAACCAACTATAGTGGAGAGTAACATTAGAACTTCAACACTTGTGCCATTGTTCCAGAGTGCTGGGATCCCCCAAGCAGCCTTAGCACTCCCTCCCACAGTCAAAGCCACTTTCTCCCTGTAGGTACCTTCTTATTCCAAGATGACAACAAGCAGTGTCTCCACTGAAAATTCCATGAAATGTTATAAAGCTCCTTCCCTTTTTGGTCAGACTGCCTGACTACTTAAATAGTATATTTTAAAAAAACAAAAAACTTCAGTTCACAGGCAGCTCAGAAAGAATTTCCTACTGACCCACAGGCAGTGATGCTCCTAATGTGGAATCTCTTGCTTACTTGCTGTGCATAGCCCTCTGAAGGAAACACCCCAAATCTAGCAATAATATTTTCAATCCTACTTCACTGTGCTTTCCTTTTTGTCTTTGGTTCCTAATTACCACTTCTATTCCTTTCTAAATTTCATTTATCTCTTTCAGTAAAGAGAACAGTAATAATATGTTGAACAACTCTGAAATAAATTTTGTCATGTAAAAAATTAATTACGCATTCCAAACCTGGTCACTGTAGTCCTCCGGGAATTGCCTCTGCACCTCAGGATCTGTAAATAATTGACAGATAATATTAATTGGCTTTGGATTAGTGAGCAAGCAGAGGATCACACATTAATATTTGATCAGAAGATGATAGCAGCCCTGGCAGGGGATCCAAGGGGGCAGCTGAGGCTGCTATGTTGATGAGCAAGGAAGGCCTCAGTAAGGCACTCCTACTGCCCTCCTCCAGAAATACAAAAAAGAAAAATTTTAAAGGCCTGATGCTACTGTTAACTTTAGACTATTACCTAATGCAAAAATCTTGCCAGCTGCAAACTACCCTCAATATACTTTTCCAAAGAAAATGAGTCTTAAACCTGCTTGACTTTTCTTCTCTAATCAGCAAGCCTTCTTTTCATCATTACAGATGCTGGCCTGGCCTTGAGTACCAGACATAGACCAGGGAGAAAGGGACAGCAAGGGAAGAATTCTTTCAAGGAACAAATGTAAAAGTCAGCACTTTGGAAAAATAAAACATAGCGTTCCCCAAGTGCTTATGAAAACAAAGCTACAACTAGAGAAAGTTTTCTTCAAAACAAAATCAGTACTTTTGGTCTGTAAGTACAAAATCAAGTATTATAAGAAATGACTTTTACCGTGACATAATTGACTTGTGTAGAAACTATAAAAATACAAAGGTGAGTGGGGTGGTGGTGTGCACGCTTTTAATCCCAGCACTCAGGAAGCCAAGGCAGATGTGGATCTCTGTGAGTTAGAGGCCAGCCTGGTCTACAGATCAAGCAGATCAAGTTCCAGGTCAGGCTCCAAAGGTACACAAGAGAAACCCTGTCTTGAAAAAACAAACAAACAAAAAAAAGTGGAAATACCTCTTCTGACCACCTCTATAATATGGAGTTACTAAAGGGGGTCACTTCATTCTTAAGTCATAATTGCAAGATAATACTATGTCTGTAAGCTAATATAGACATGTACTAAGTAAAAAACTATTAGCACTCCAACTAAGTGATTGAGCTACTTACTACTTTTAAATTTTTGAAATATCTGTTTAAAAATCATGAAAGCTATTAGACACTTTTTAAAAATCTAAGATTATCCCAAAGAACAGAAATACTCACAAATACCAAAAATATTGTTCCCCATACAGGTGGTACATAATGCAGATCATTTTTGGCTCTTTGGTGTGTTCTCTGCTTAGCTTTGCAACAGATGGCTACTATTACACAAAAAACCACAACCAATCAAAAACCAGAGTTGTGGGTCCCAGTCCCTATAGAGAGAACTCCCACACCTAAGACTAAAGGAACACTGTGGAAAAGGTTGTAAGATCCAGAGAAGCAGGAGTTTGCTGTGAGACTGTCTCCTAGTAACCTCAGAAGCTATATCCATACAGTCTCACCAACATGACTGCCTCAACATGAACTGAACATGGACAACAACAAGACATGACGAAGTGAATGGGGGAAAGACCACAAGGCTCCAACTCCATACAAAAAAAATGACACACAACTAAGGAATACTGGGAGTGGGAGGAATAGTGCCTTCCCCAGGGAAGAACACAGCAATTGGTTGTCCAGTACTAAATGGTGAGCCTGAAAACACTCAAACAGGCAACACTGTACAGACCGAGCAGGCATATTCAGCAATATACGTGCATGGCCACATATGCATATAACAACATTTGAAAGAGAACAAGGAAGGGTAGGATTTGGAGGAAGGAAAGGGAATGAGGAAATGATGTAATAAATATAATCTCAAAAATAAAAGAAATAATAAAAAATGAAATTTAAAAAAAAAAAGACAAGTGGAAATCACCTTCTCTCTTTACCTTCACCTTCAACTACTAAGAAGTGACTAATGATGTGTCTAGATTGAGACCTGGGGAGTTCTAGAGTAATGCTCCCTCTGCAGCACCATTGAGGACTGCCCTCCTGAGCCAGATAGAAAAGGTGTTGCCTGTCTTTGGTCTGCCGGCTTGAACTACACAAGGATTCTGCTCTCCTGAAACAGGTGGCCAGAAGGCAATAGCTATGCTGGCAGGCAAGATAAGGATAGTATCTCTTACTCGAAATGCTTGGGACCAGAGTGTTAAAGATTCGTGAGGTTTTCATATTTTTGGAATATTTGCATAGACTTCATGAGCTGAACATTCTTAAGCCAAAATGCCAACATCTGATGCTGGAGCATTTCAGATTCATACATGTTCAAACTGTGTGGGGCCAAAAACAGAAAAGTTAGTAGCAAGGTGTGACAGACAGCCCAACAAACCTGGTGGGTGGCAAAGCTAAAAAAGCAGTGACCATCATTCCTGAAACATATAAAACTACCTGACATTTTAGTCTAGAAACAAACCCAAAAGCAGCAGCTGTAAGTCACTGAGACGCACAATGAACCAGAGGGTGGGAAAGAGTCACTCACAACTTGCACCTTTTCTCCCAAATTACATGTGGTTAACATAACTCTTCAACCAGAAAAAAATCATACACATGACCTCATATTAGATCCTTAAGAGCATGCCTTCTATCTTGCAATAGTTTTTGCTTCGTGGGAATCACAAAATACCAGCAGAAATAAAAGCTACAGGCCCTATTTTTCTACCACCGTCTTGTGAGGGAAAAAACACTAGGAATCAACATTTGTCATATATTCCTCAAACTTCCTTGTTTATATGTGAGACGAAGTTTTAAATCTCTTTTTAAAACTTCTATTAATAAGAAACCATATGAATAAGAAACCCATTGCTTTAAAACGGTATTTTAAATGATTTTTTCATACATACAATATAACAGAATTAAGAAAGGAAAATAGATGGAAAAGATGAATTCAGTTTGAAACACTGAAAGTAAAGATGACTATGGCAGCCAGTAAGGTGGCCATCCCAACCACATTATAGTAAACACTGTTTCAATCGTTGGCAACATAAATGCCCAAGGGCATCCCTAAAGTGAGAGTCCCAGATTTTAACAGAACAATGTTCCAGGACAATACACTCACTATTGTTTACTACAATTCAAGCATGAGACTTTTATTTGGTGTTCTTTATGGCCCGAGAGGTTTACAAAAACCAAACTTTATAAGTCCTTAACATTCTCTAAAACAATACTTTTTTTTAAGCCAATGCTTTTTAAGACCAAAGTCCAATATACAAAATTCAATTAGTTCAAAGATCCAGTGTGATAGTTAATAAAACTATGAAAGCCATTTTGTAAAATTTAAGACAGAGACTGCAAACAATTTATTTGAATTGTCTTAAAACATCCATTTTGCACAAAAGGTTGCAATCTTTTTTCACATTGAGTTGATCAGGATGCCATGTCGCCAAAGTACCGACATTGGAAACATGTGAGTTAAAAAGGTCCAAAGACAATCAGCTTTTCTCAAGCAACACAGCACCCTCCTTACTAACAGCTTCAGCATGGCACATACAAAACATAGCACCCTGCAGTTAAGCAAACCGCCTTTAAATTTCTGTCTGGCAGCAATCCACTTGCATGTCTGTATGTTTTTACAAGTACTCTATGTATTTCATTGCGTCAGCTGCATTTCTTTGAGTTTTAAATGGTCTGGGAGAATTTTATGAAATGTTCTATATATTTATATGGAAAATAATGTACACTGGAAAACAGCATTAGTCTTATATTTACATATCCATGTTTTATCCACCCTCCAGTGCTATAACTCCTAATGTCCCAAAACACCTTCTCATTCAGAAGCTCAAATGCAGTGTCACCAGCCAGCTAACCTTTAAGGTGAAAATCAAAGCTGCAGATCAGAGCGCCACAGAAGAAGAGCACTAGCTAGCAATGTGCTGAGGTAGGTGGCCGTTAAGAATAGTAGTAAGTACATGTCAGGCTTTTTCCCTGAGAACTGTCTCTCAGACAGATAATTAAGAACATAACAGCATACTCTTTTCTTTAACCTCTTGTCTTAGCAATTTTCTTCTGATTCAATCTTAAAAATCAATTATCTCATCTCCCAGGTAAATACTTTTCTTTTGTTGTTGTTTTTAGACAAGGTTCCTGGCCATTCTGAAACTCACAATGTAGACCAGGCTGGCCTCAAAATCATAGAGATCCTTCTGCCTCTGCCTCCTGAGTGCTGGGCTCAAAGACATTCATCACCACAACCAACAGGAAAACACTTCTCAATTTTAAAAAAAAAAAATCTGTATTTAAAATACTTTGTCGACAATATAGATCATCTGATTAAGAGCCCACACATTTTTTAGGCAAAAAGTCCTAAAAGAGGTTCTTGACAAGATTCTACGTCATATCATTGTAAAGGACACTGCCTTCTAGCAGCATGACCATCTCTAAGTCTGTCCTCACAACACCAATTCTCCTAATGGCCACAAGACAAAACTGTCACAGTGTAGGATTCTCAGCAGTACAATCTCATTCCAGCAGAGAACATGGCTGTCCTGAGAACAGAGACCTGCAGAAAGAAAGGCTGGCTTTCTTCAGTCTCAACAAACCATGTTTCCTAGTCTCCAACTATACATACTTTTAAATATTTAATAAGATATACCAGATCACCACAGGATGTTTAATTAATAGAATAAGAGTTTGGGTAAGACTCACTGGAAAGGTGCTATCAATTATTTTATACAGCTCCAAAATCCTTGCATTTGCCTTAGGCTTTAAGTTCCTAGAAAACCTGGTAGACAGAGTTTTTACAACTGAAATACAAAATAAATCATAAAAGTGCTGTAGTTATGTATGAGGTCTCGTTTGCACATTGGTAACTAGTATGTAAACATACACCCTCACACACAGATCATTCCAAATGATTTCTGGTTCTCTCTCCCTTACCCATGATTGACTACATTTGAAGAGGAAGTCATAGCATATTATCTAATCGATTATTGAAAAACATGCTGGCTTTATTTGGTATGAAATGTGTTATAACTGTATACTAACTAAAATGTCACCAACTTCCATAACTGGGGCTCCCTGGGGGACTCTTAAAAGAAGCTGCCCACATGGCAGTTCACTTAAGAGCCTACACTGCTTTTACTTTGAACATACTAGAGATCAAAGCAGAACAGGTTAGATTTAATGCCTGCCAAACTTATCCAATCTTTGTCTCTAGGATGTTTCCGGCAATAAAGGACAAAATACTGAATACCTTTGGAATCTTACAATTTTAAAGGCTTACCCTTTAAACATCAACTATCAGCTATATAATCTCATTGCTTGATTTCATGGAGTTTACGTATTATCTCCCTCTCCTACAACCATAAATGTTAATCCAAGCTATAATCAGATTTAATTTTCCAGATGAGAAGATGGGAATATGCTGCAAATAGGATAATCATACACTCGACTGTTCTTCCCCAATGGCATTTTGCAATTTATACACCAGAACTGTAGGCTGAGAAAACAGCCTTTTGAGGGTTACCTCAGTCTTTCTCTAAAGATGTTTAGAAGTAAACTTTACTTTCAAGACATTAATTCTTTGTATAATATGAAGCTAAAGTTCCCTGAGAATATGATTACAAACTAGACTGAGCCAAGTAAAAAGCTTCAAGGATGGATATTCTCATTAAACGTATGAAAGCTATAAAAATTCAGCTGTGCTTACTTTATAACCACAAAATACTCAAACTGTTGGTTTAGCATTTTAAGTGAACATAATCATTCTAGCAAGGCACTCGTTTCTATCACAGTTAAATCTTATCTATTAAAAAAGTCACATTTTTAAAAGGAATGCTTCAAATATTTTACATAGTTTTAAATTCAGTTTTCCTTTTCTTGACAATAAAACAAGAGTTTGTCTTATTTTTATGTTTTAAGTTAAAAATTACTAATCCTAAAATGGAAATTTGGTACTAAAATCTCAGAAGAGTATAAATAAGCCCACTAATTAGAAAAACAACATTTCTAATTTCTTCAAATGAACCTTTATTTGGTTTCTATGTACCAAATGGAATTTATCACAAAAAAAAAAAAATCTACTCCATGTATTCACATTTTGCCCTGAAACATGAAAACTGAACACAGAAAAACATTGAGTGGACTTTAAATCACGACTCAGTTCTAGCATTTCCTCCCAACACTGGAATTTCAAAACAATTACATACTATTTCATAGCAGTCAGACTGATAACACAGACACAACACAGTTGGCCACAGACATCTATAATAAAAACACAAATAATGTTTCTCAATAAAGGGCAAAAAACCCACCTCAGTGTGGTACGTAACAGAGCATTCACGTGCCGGCTGGATTCCTCCTCTGACTAACATACTCTGCTCTTCCAACATACCCTGGTCTGACGTAGCTATTAATGCATAAACAGCAGACACTGACCTATTGTTTTCAGCTGTTGGAATTATGAATGTAGTACAGTTACCAATTAAGTGAATCAACAAGTCCTAAATGCATCAGCTGTTCTGCAAATAATGAGTCCTTTGACATCACAGAGCAAAATCCAGAGAATTTTCATCTTGCCTTATGGAAAATGATAGAATATTTTAACCAGAAAATGCCACCACTTACTGATAAATTAAAATATGTCTCATAACTAACTTCACTTACAAAGGGAATATAAGTCTGATCCTTAACCAAATTTATACCACATACATCCAAAGGGATGTTCTCATTTAAAATTACCATTTCCCCTACTATACCCCAGTTTTCAACCTAGGCATTTAAATTAAAATGTTATGGTTTGTTTTTACTTAGAAACTAGGTTCAAACCCCCGAACTAAGATCAAACTGATCAATAATGCATAAAGACAAATATCACCTTTTAAATAGCTATAATTTCAGTTTCAAGAAAGTTTTCTGTGAGTTACAATTTATTTTATCTTAAAATTAGATGTTGTTTTCTGCAGTATTGGGAATAGAACCTGGGGCCTCACATATGCAAAGCAAGTGCTCTACCATTGAGCTACAGCCTCAGCCTTATCCTGTTTTTTTGAACAAGTAACGGAAATGTCACATTTTTATGTCTATGTGAGTAACTACTTTAGACTTAAATTACCTTTGTGCCTTTTATATTCCAAAGGTGGTATTACTGCATATGGTCTTTATAGCTATATAACATCCGTGATTATGTGGGGGAAAAGAGAAAATGTAATTATTTACTCAAAACTACTGATAGAATACCCGCTATGTGTCAGCAGCACTGTGACAGACATGTTACACAAAATTTCTGTTTTTCACTTTTATAATAAAGTTATCCTCAGGGACTGTCATGTCAGTTTTATTATAAAGAAAGCAATAGGTTTGCCTAGGGTTTTACTAACTTGTCCAACATTTATTTGAAAGCCAATATGCATTTGTGATACAAATACTCCATGTCCAGCCCAGGTGATGAACAAGTCCCTCAGGAGTTCAAGTTTAACAGAGCATAACTGGAGAACACGGTACTTAAAAAGCAGCTACCTTGGAGCCCACTAAGTACTAAAACAAGGATTAGCCTAGGGGCATGGAGCCTTGTCCAAAACAGAAGAGCAAAGCCTTCCTGCAGGAGAAGCAGGAAAGTGGGGGAGTGCAGGTCTAGACTAACAGTCAAGCCCATGATGCCATGCCTACATCCTGAACACAGCACAGAACAGAGTCAAAATATTTGATGGCGTCAGGTCCCATGCTTTACTTAGCGTGTTTCCCACAAAAAACTTTCCTGTTACAAATAACCAACAAACGGAATAGGGAAAAACAAACAAACAAAAAACCAAAAAACAAAAACTAATTTAATACTCTGTCTCTTCAAGTGGATAAAAAAGGCCTATTTCAAAACATCCAAAAGCCTTTGGCTGCCATGGGCTTCCTAAGTTCATGTTGGCATGTGCTAAGAACACAATAAATGTTAATTGCTGGGATATTGTTAACCCCAAAGGAGAAATAAGCAAGCATTATTAATGAGATGACTATAGATGTATAGGTGAACCTCAAATTGGAAATACGGGTGTTCCTGAAGTAAACTTTTATAAACCCAATTAAAGTGTTCCCATTACCATCTATTACTTACCTAGAATGTTATAACTCTATTAGAAACTGGTTGTTCTAATGTCCATATTTGCAGATCCTCAAGCTACCATTTCTTTGCCTCCTGGCATGCTAATGACTCTCCTGATTTTCCGAACCCCTGAGGTGAATCTGTGTAAACTGAAGGCCCTTTCTGTTCATTTCTTTGCTTTCTAAGTTTGCAAACTCAATTTCAGAAACAGAATCCCACTCAAAACATTTGCAGAACAATTATAAGACCACTAGCTACCACTTACTGGGTGCCCAGGTACACCAACCATCACCACAGGCAGTTTAACCTACCTTGTTTAATCAAAACAACCCTACCCGGTTAAAATATATATATGTATGTTTTATAAATACAAATTATGAGGCTCACTGGGAGCAAACCCACAGTTAAGTAACAGAGGCAGGATTCGGCCTGGACAATCAGACACCAAAGAATCGAGCACTGGCTTTCTTCTTTGGCTTTATTTATTTACATCCCCCTGTTGATCTGTCTTCTCATCATTATTATGAGTCAACAATAAGAATACATCGGGACAAATAACTGCAACATGCTGTCACAAAACAGGCCTTAGCAGATTATGAATGAGAGCTTTCCAATCCCTCTACTTAGACTCCTTTGCCAAGTTCAGGATATAAAGAAAATGATTCCAAAATAATTAGCATTCTGTTCTAACAAATACAATATTTAAGAGATGAACTCATGTGCAAAACTTACAAGAATTTTTAAAGTTAGAGGTTATCCTTGTATCATCAATGAGAAAACTTTTTACTAAAAAGGATAAATAAGACCATGGAGGGGGGATGGTTTCCTGCTCAAAAAAAAAAAAATATTTCTAAGGACCTCTAAATAACACCGAGAACCCAAGAGACTGGACCAAACTAATGCACACAAGGTAAATAAAAGGTAAGTTATCCCCTGCTAGCAGAGCTGTAACCAAGATTTTCTTGGACACAGTAAATTACCTGCAATCCAAGCACTCAGGAGGCTA
This sequence comes from Peromyscus californicus insignis, assembly GCF_007827085.1. Lineage (NCBI taxonomy): Eukaryota > Metazoa > Chordata > Mammalia > Rodentia > Cricetidae > Peromyscus > Peromyscus californicus. The sequence goes on along the minus strand of NW_026294595.1, from coordinate 1,283,001 downwards.
GGGAAGAAGGGTCGAGAATTTAAGGTCAGCTTAGCTACACAAAGAGCTCCAGGCCAGCCAAGCCAGCTAGTGAGATCATCTCAAAAAACCAAAGTGGAACAAATTTCTTATTGACAGTTTCCCTGGGAAAACTGATGGGTGTCCTTAGCTATATCATAAGAGAAAGTGATATTTATGTCTATATCCACACCATAGGTTTTTAAGCTAAAATATATGTAACAGTTTTCATTTATTCCAGAAAGTTTTACCTTTTCCAGCTGAAGCTCTGAACACATTAACTACCACCACTTCTTTATTCATTCTTCCCATTTGATTTTGTGCCTCTATTAATTAATGTGACTATTCTAGGGAGCCCATGTAAGTGAAATCATACAGTATTTGTCTTTTTGTAACTGTTTTGTTTAATGTGGCCTAATGACTTCAAGGTCTGTGTTATAGCATAGGTAATGATTTCCTTCCTTTTAAAAATGGACACCACTGTGCATCTATCAGCACATTGTCTGTCTCCTATCCCATCAATGGACCCTTGGGTTAATTTCCTTTTGCCTATTCTATATAACACAGCTATAGATATGGATGTACAAATATCTTTCTAGTGCCTGCCTTCTTTCTCTGCTGTTGGGTATGAAAAACAGAATTCTACATTAAAAATTTTAACCAGCCATGGTGGCCCATGCCTCTAATCCCAGCACTCAGTAGACAGAGGCAAGTAGTAGATCTCTAAGTTTGAGGCCAGCCTGGTCTATATAGCAAGTTCCAGGCCAGCTAGGGCTATACAGTGAGGCCCTGTCTCAAAACAAACAAAACAACAAAATTTTGAGGACCTCTACCCCTTTTCACATGTTTTCACATCATAGAAAGATCTTGATCTGTCTCATGTAAAACTTACAACCATGAGCTAAGAGATGGCTCAGCAGTTACAAGCACTGGCTACTCTTCGAGAGGACCAGGATTTGATTCTCAGCACCCACATGGCAACTCACAACCATCTGCAACACCAGTCCCAGGGAATCTGACACTCTTCTGGCCTCTATGCACCAGGCATGCATGTGATGCACAGACGTACATACAGAAAAAAAAAACAATACACATAAATACACGAATAACTTTTTTAAATTGTCATCAGTCTAGAATCTTAAGCCAAGCCATTAATGAGCAACCATCAACTTCTGTTTCTTAACTATCAATCCCTAAATCTAAACAACTGAATCAATTTCCTTTTCTAGAAAACACTGTTATCTTTCTTCTCTTCCTCACCTTCCAAACCAGAGCCTTTGTGATACTAACTATGTGCTTAGTATCACAAAGTATACATGTGTGCTTATACGAATCACTGTTTAACCACACTGGCACCTTCTTAAAAATTTAAACACAACTATGTTTACCATCAAAGTACAACAGGGCCGGGCAGTGGTGGCGCACCAGTGCCTTTAATCCCAGCACTCGGGAGGCAGAGGCAGGCAGATCTCTGTGAGTTCGAGGCCAACCTGGGCTACAGAGTGAGTTCCAGGAAAGGTGCAGAGTTACACAGAGAAACCCTTGAAAAACCAAAAAAAAAAAAAAAAAAAAAAAAAAAAAAAAAAAAAAAAAAGTACAACAGACTTTAAATAATGATGTCAAGGGACAAACATGCATATAAGTTTATGTGAGTAAGAAAGATGTTCACATGCATTTAAGTATATGCAAGCATGTAACATGCTCACATACATTGTTCCCAACCCTCAACTCCCTAGCCTCCTCTCCAAAGATGCCCTTCACGTTCTTACTGCGATCTAATTCTGGCTATTTTGGGAGAAACTTCTACGAAAATTTCTTCTCTCTACCCCTCCCCCCACTGGCCTGGCAGTAAAGTATATGTCCTCTATTTCTTATTGCCACTTCCAGCTATTCTTTCTTACTCGCCAAAACTCAAGCCTTTGCCCTCAGCTCACCAGGCTATACCCCTGCACTACTATTTTGTTCTCATATACTAATCCCCAAATCATTCCTATTTCCCAGAACCTGTGGATACACACTCTGACACTATTTCCACCACAGCCATTGGTTTACTGTTTATAACTGTCCATCCAAATCCCAGGACTTTTCATTCCTTGGCTTCCTCTCCTCACAATCTTGCCTCTATCCAACCTCATCTACCCAATCTGGTATGCTGAACATGAAATATTCCACATAGGCTTATGTGTTAAATGCTTCGTTTGGTTCATGGTTACTGATGCTTTTGTGAGGAAGTTCTGGAAAATTCACAAGGTGGGCCTATTTATGGGAACTAGGCTAATGGAGGTGTGCCTTTGAAGCTTACAATTGTTCCCTGGTTCCTACCTCTCTTTTCTCAGGACTTCCTGTCTCTCATGAAGTGAACAGTCTCTACTCTATGTTCTCACCTCCATAATGTACTACCACCCTACAAAAAACATGGAGTCAACTAACTATGGACTAAATTTTCTGAACCCATGAGTCAAAAGAAACCCTTTGTCCTTTTGTTTTCTCGTGCTTTGTCACAGCGACTAGAAAGGAATAGTAGACATGCCCACATTCATACTTCAAACTTTATCGTTGCTGTACTCAAACTCCCAAACAGCCTGTTGCAAACATCTGTCTCCAAGTATGCCCTACCATCTTCTCTTTCTGGTTCAGCATCCCTCAATCCCACATGAGTGTACACTCGCAATCTTTCACTGCCTTCTTCATCTCCTCAGATCCATGCTGTCCTCCTTCCATTCCACTGTCACAAGACACATCCCTTAACACACATCCTCTTACTCTCTGTGCCTCTCACTTTGTTTTCCTTACTTGGCCAAACCCTAAGCTTTGTTAAATGCAGCTTGTCACCTGCACCTTTGTGGCTGACTGTGGCTGGGGTAAACTTACAACGCCAATGACAATCTCACTTTACATTTATGAGCAACTGTGAGCTTCACTACAACTTGGTTAACTACGTAAATTCAAAAAGGGAGTTTTATATTTCTTTTTTTCTTTTTTTCTTTTCTTTTTTTTTTTTTTTTTTTTTTTTTTTTTGGTTTTTCGAGACAGGGTTTCTCTGTGTAGCTTTGCGCCTTTCCTGGGTGGGACTCACGTGGTAGCCCAGGCTGGCCTCGAACTCACAGAGATCCGCCTGGCTCTGCCTCCCGAGTGCTGGGATTAAAGGCGTGCGCCACCACCGCCCGGCGAGTTTTATATTTCTTAATCTCACTTAAATATGACAAGTAAAGCTAGTGATAGAAATGAATATGCTGGGTTGATTTTTATCACATGTGGGGAGCAGGAGGAATGAAAAGAGATGATTCACCTTTATTCAACAAAAAAGTACTGTGGATCCAAATAGATATCAGATCATCTGGCGAGTAAAAGAAGCAAGACAAAATCCAAGAAGCCAGGCAGCCAGCTTTCTTTGCATCTATCAAATACCAGGTTTCACAGGGACACAAATCAAAACTTTCACCTAGCCCTCAAAATTTACCACCTCACACAGCAGCTTCCTAGTCTTCCCAAAGCTTAGGTTAGAAAGGACCACCTGGTGCATGCTTCTCCTAACAGCCACAGTTGGTAGGGAAAGTTGAAGTCACTACTGAACTGGACTCAGAGAGGTACACCTGGACAAGCCAACAGAAATCACTTCATGATTCATCATAGAAATCCCATATAACTACTTCACAGATCTTTTTTACATAGTGTTACATTTACCATGATAATTTACATAACATAACTAGTATCAAGCAGCTAAATTTCAATTCTTTGTTCTCTTAAAAAATAGAAACAGCACAGCATTTTAAATTAATGATACGCTTCTGAATACAACCCTATCAGGCATTCTTAAGGAGGTGCGTAACACGGACATTGGTAATTTACCAAATAAATTTACTGTGATCAGTTCTATTATAAAAATTCACAGGGATTATTAATGAAAGCAAGTGTTAATTTACTATTTTTTACCCCTTCCTTTTCCAGCCATTTATTGGAACCTAACTCATAGAGAGTATCATTTTTAACAGTATTCTCTGAAAATGGTATAGGGCAAATACTGTGTAATTATCTCCCAGGCAGTAAATTTTCAGCATTTTGCATACTTTATAGTGTATTTTACATACACTAAAGAATGTAAACTCAATGGTCAAGTAAACAAAAAAGGTATTCTTTGGTTTCAAAACTTCATTAAGCATAATAAATTCAATTAGACACAGTATGAGATTTTCCTCAAAGCCATACAATAACACAGTAATGTACTGTTCAAATATTTTCATTGTTATACAGGTTGTCACATTTCATTCTTAATAGGAACTGACTCAAAGAGATCTTGGAACAAAAGTATCCTAAGAAAGCAGCAGTTCCCAAAGTGTCATGCTAAAAAAACACCACTCCCCAATTCACACAATTCAAACAATCAAATCTCAGACAATCGCTTCTTTATCATCAGAATAACGTGTACTACTTTTCTGTAAACAAGTGATGCTACCTTAAAAAGAAAAAAAAAAAAACCTAAATAAAGGAAAGCTAAAGATTCAATACCTGGCATAACATCAATACCAATAACATACCTTAAAAACCGACCAATTACATATTATTCACAGGATAATTGTTTTGTGAATCTAACAATGATGCAACTTTACTGAAAGCAAACACATTAAAGCTCCCTAAAGGAATTTCTAATGCTAAGTCTTCATTTAAAATTAAAACTAAAAACAATTTAACCTATAAAAACCAACTCCTACTACAAAAAAGGGAGAGGGGGTATGGCTAGGCAGGAAATTAAATCATAATCTGAGTGAGGGTAGAAATAAAACAATACCTTAATAACAAAAATACAAGCAGCTATATTGTTTAAAATTATTCCTTCAAGATATAATTTGCTCCCCTGTAGTGTCAAAGCAACTGATTTTATACAAGCTAAGCACTAACTACAGATGAACCTTCTGTCTTTAAATCAGCAGGCACCACTGACCAGCAGAAGCAGGATTCCTAACTAGATAATCAGTAAATGTGTAAAGTCGGACACTCCAAGCACATTTAACCACACAGATCTCTCAATAAACAACATGACTATAAATAACTGCAGCACACTGCACAGACCCACTTTGAAAATAATCAAAAAGTCAGTCATGGCAAACAGTCTTTATTCTGCAGATCAGGAATGACTTTTATTATACCACCCTCTCCCCTACCTCCAAAAAAAGGAGGGATGGGGGTAGTTTTAACTTAAGAAATCACACTCACTAAGAGACCTTAAACTGGGAGGAGACTAAAATATAAATGTAATTTAGCCTTTCAAAGCAATGTAGCAATCTGTACATACACTAAAACCAAAACTGCTACACCTCAAGAAGAGGAATGTTAGGACCATTTGTTCAAAAAGAATACAGGAAAAAGCAGGTTACCAAAGATCTCTGTGGCACTAAGCCCCCAAGGGATGGTAACATTCCTTTTCCATCTTCATAGACTCCCCTTACACTGGCAACCATCATCCTTAACTTAGAGCTGCAGAGACCCAGCTTAAAGGATATTTGTTATCTCCATAGTTACTTAGCTTTTAAGGGACAGAACTAAGACTGAATTCCATGTTCGTAAAACTCCAAAGTCCAAACTTCATCTGCACCAAGCTCTCCCCACCCCACCCAAAATAGGCTTTAAGGACTAGCCAATGAAGTTAAATGCCATGGAAATATTGTTTTACAAATTTGTATATGATATCCTTCTAAAACCTAAGAACATTTGAAAATATTTGAGTCCAAACATTGAAAATATTTGGGGCAGAAAAAATTGGCCTCCAACACTACCCTTGAGGCTGCTTAGATTCTCATTATCTCTCTATGTGTGTCTCTCTCTGTCTCTGTCTCTGTCTGTCTCTTCTCTCTCTCTGTCTCTCTGTCTCTCTCTCTCTCTCTCTTTCTCTCGACAGGGTTTCTCTACATAGCTCTGGCAGTTCTGGAACTCACTATGTAGCCCAGGCTGTCCTCAAACTCACAGAAATCTGCCTGTCACTGCCTCTGTGTGCTGGGAATAAAGGTGTGTGCCCACCATACCTGGCTCAACAGACTCTTAGGTGCAGCCAAATATCATATAATTTTGAGTTTACAAAAGCACTTTAGGGGTTGGGGGTTTAGCTCAGTGGTAGCACGCTTGCCTAGCAAGCGCAAGGCCCTGGGTTCGGTCCTCAGCTCTGAAAAAAAAAAAAAAAGCACTTTAGTAGTTTCGAAAGGGTGCTTTAGAATTCATGAAACTGTCACAAAACCCAGTAGAAAGATAAAGGGAACAGAGTGGACACAATCAGGACAGAACAAGAAGCATTCTAAATTCACGTCATAGCACCACCAGTCCCACTGATTCACCTTTTCAGGGGCAAAATCATAGATAGCCCTTGGGGTTTTTTTGAGTTACTAGGGGGTCAAACTCAGGGCCTAATACAGGCGCGGCAAGCACTCTACCACTAAGCTATACCTCAGTCCTGGTCCTCAGCATCATAGCTAACCTCAAAGCCGAAAGGAGCAGGGCACTCTTAGCAGAATTTCATGAACTCCAGCAAGAGAAAGTGCTGTACCCAGGATTATCCAACCTCACTTTATACTCCAATTTACTATCATCATCCCAGAGATAACAGCACTGACATCTTAAAGATGAGATGCTCTCCAACGTCACAAACCAAGTTTCAGGAACAAGATTTATGCCCAGTCTTTGTCCCCTGTGATTAGGAGTTGCTATCAACTTCCCTAGAATAGCTTCTCTATGAAAAATTATTAACCTCTATACCAAAAAACAACAGGAAACCTAAGATTGCGGTGGGATTTCAGCACCAAGATTACAAATACTGTTCATACAAATACTATGCACACACTGGAAGGCTTGAGGAAGAAGATCCTCTTATCTGAAGAGCTCTATAACTCAGTGCTAATTATCCACAACCACAGTCGAACTGAAATATAAGCTGGCCAGATGTTTACATTTTGTGTATGTGTGTGTGCACATGCAAGTGTATGTGCGCACAAACATGCCACAGCTTAAGTGTGGACATCAAAGGACAATTTGAATGAGCTGGTTCTCTCCTTCAACCATGTAGGACCTGGGAATCAAACTCATGTCATCAGGCACCTTTTATCAGCTAAGCCATCTCACTAACCCCAGATTTTTAATATATTATAATTTTATATCCAAATGACTACTGCCTTTGGAATCTAATAACTTTAACGAGTCAATGTACTTACTTTAATGTTAAACTATTTTCAGAGTCCCCTTTGGAAATTTCCTTGAAAAAACTTTAGAATGTTGACTTAAGTTTTTCCTTCTCTTTTTCAGAGAAATGTAATGAGTACAGCCTTCTAGTATGTGATTCTGCATTGCACACTAAAGGTCCTAAGAATGTGCCAACCCTTTGACCAGGTAATTCAATTTCTAGAAATATGCTATAAAGAAATGCTAATAAATGTGTATAATGATGGCCATTATAATGCTGTTTATAATAGCAAAAAAATTTATACAACCTATCTGTCTTAGAATAAATTGACTAAATAATGGTACATCTACATAAGAAACTATAATATAGCCATTAAAAATCATATTGCAGAACAGATGTTCCCAAATTATGGTCCCTAAGCCAGCAGAACATTACCCAAAAATGTCTATAAAAAAATATAAATTCTTAGTCTCACAGCAGAGCTACCTAAACTCTGGGCCTGGGGTCCAGCAGGCTATACTTTAACAAGTTCACCAAGTAATTCTCATGCACATTAATGTTTTAGGATGTTGCCAAATGATATTTAACAGCCACCTACTGAAACTATTTCTCCAGTCTAAAATTTTTTAAAGCTATTATTGTATAATTCTCCATCTCCTTTTAAAAAACTTACTTACTATAGAAACACATGCATTCACACTAACACATACAGGCACCTTCACTATCTTAATTCTTACCATCACAACAGAGCACAAACAAATGTTTGGATGAATCTCTCACAAACTCAATTTTTTGCTAGTTATAATTCAAAGTTCAGAAACTGAATACTGTGGATTCAGATGACACAGTGGCCTGGATCCTTAAACTCAAAAGACAATGAAATTGAGACAACAAGAAGTGCTTGATATACATTAGACTAATAATACATTTGTGATAACATATTCATTCTCATCAAAATGTAGGGCTATCATTAGAAACTATTCTCATCTTTTGTGTAAGTTTGACAAGTAACTATCTAATACATGCGTATTTTATACTGAAACTTAAAAGATTTATGGAAATAAATTCCTGCCAAGCATGTGGAATTAAAATACCATGAAAAGCAAGAAAGTGATTTTTCTAATCGGGTAGGTGGGCCAGCAAGATGGTGTAGGGGGCCCCAAAACAGCTTGACCACACAGTTGCCAAGACAGACTTACAGGCCCAGACACAGCTTCTAGCAGGCAACACCTGGACCCAGGAAAAGCCATAAGCTGACCCCACCCAGTGGGCCTGCATTTAAAATGAAACACCAGACATTCCAAACATTCCCTAAAACCCAGACAAATGTCATCCAATCAGGGTCCTGAACCCTGGAAATCCCCTCATGCCAACCTCTGCTATGATAAAAACCCCACCCTGCCTGGACTCTAGGCTCTCTGCTCTCACCACTGCATTGGACACACAAAGAGACCAAGCTCAGAGCTTGAAAATAAAGGCTCTTTGCTTTTACATATGGGATTTGGTCTCCGTGGTGGTCTTTTGGGGGTCCCCAAGGTCTGGGCATAACAATGGCTCAGTGAGTCAAAGCGTTTGTCATGCTTCCAATGCAAACCTGACAATCTGAGTTTGGCCTCCAGAACTCACCTTAGGGAGAATATGGAAATTGTCCTCTGTTCTCTACACATGCACCATGGCATACGTCCTTTCCCCATCAATAATAAAACAATTAAAATTTTTAAAACAATTGAGTGTAAAAGTGTAAAACAAGAAGGACAATAGCACATGGGCTCAGGACATCAGTACTACTCTATGTTAGCTACTACAGTAGAGTATCTTCAAAGATCACCAGCTAATATCATCAGACTGAGTTTACGCCACTTCTTCAATAGGGTTGGCCTCTTGATTGGCTCTGAACAATAGGATGGAGCAGAAATCATACCGGATCCCTTCTGAGCCTAAGCCATTAGTAACTGACAGTTTCTGCTTCTGTCCTTTTAGAACCTTGCTGCCATGGACTTCTGAATGAAGAAAGAGGCCGTGTGGTCCCTGAGAGACCCAGAAAGATGCTACTGTTATAGTCACCTAGATGAAGTTAAGAGACAACCAAGTGAAACCATCTTGGACATGCCAGTTTTTGATGAATAACTGACCCCACCAAACATAGCATGGAACAGAACTTTCAAGGGAAGCCCAAAAAAAGGAAAAAAAAAACAAAAACAAAAAACATAAAAATAGTAAACAATTATGTGAAGTCAAAGATTTTTTGTTGTTTCCCATACTTTACAGTGATCATCTTCTGTAGGACTGAAGTTTTTCATTTATAAATCAAGTAGTGCAATGGTATTTTATACTCAAAACATATATATCTTCTCTTGTGAAATTAAAATAGGGCAACAATAGTGTCTTCATTGTTTCCCTATGTCAGTTCTAGAATTATATATAAGATTAGTCTTTTTGTTTTAAACTTTGTCCTACCGTTTTCATATTAGTTACACCAGCCTGGGAAAATGAAGAAGCACAACAAGCAAAGGATAGATAGCACAGGCATTGTCTGCAAAGATGTGCACAATAGCAAGCAAAGCCATCAGAGCAGGCAACTCTTCAGGAATGATATTCTGACAACTTACTAAATTCTTCTATGAATATTATTCCAGGTGATTTTCCAGACTTGTTTTTCAATTAACCTTGGTAATGTGTAGCTTACTTAAAAATATTTGTTTAATTAAAATTCTTCAGGAAAAGTATTATCTTACATACAAACAGACTGAAATATAGATAAAGAAAGATTAGTGGAAGTATCTCCATGTTGAGAAATTTTCGTATTTTCAAACTAAATTTCATTCTAATTTTTCCAATACAAATACCATACTTATAAAATGAAAAAAAATATGTAACAAATAACAATAAATCATCATTTGGCTCCTATTCTAAGAACATAGCATCTATTATTGATCAGTTAGCAATGTCTGACAGAACTCAGTAATAAGACATGAAAACTAGACTCTGTGACTTGACCATAAATTTCTTTATGGTGGAATACAGAGAAGAATTGTATTATTTGAGCATTTGCCACTAATGCCTACAGAACTGAGTATCTGTACGGAAAGGACTACTTAAGCTTGCATGAGATTTCATGAGACCCTCATCAAGTCTAAGAGTTCCAAATAAACTACTTAGGAGGCTCTTTGGTGCCGTTTATAATTCACTGCTGTCTCTAGCTTTGTGAGGGACAGAACTCAGCTCCTTACCTAACAATATACAGAGCACAGGCACACAGAGTGCCATCCCAGTAGACACAATAACAGAGCAGCAACCACCAGCTCCAGCCCTTCCTTGCCTCCATTATCATAATTTATGCATCCTTGGAGACTATCTTATAAAACAATAATTAATACTGAGAAAGTCAACAACATCAAAGGTTTTGAACTGACCAGTGGCTTTAAAGAAGTAAGTCTTATTTAGTTATGAAAATGTTTATCAAATTGAAATAAAAATGTTCACTAAAAAATGGAATTAGCTATCAGGCTAACACAAGGGTAAACTATTATTGTCTTAATCCTTAAATGCTTTGGCTCCTTTTGTCTGGGTCTGGCTTTTGAGGACTTAATGTATAATCTGGGTATTTGTGTATCTGTACAGCATCTGATTTTATCTAGTAATATTAAAGACCATAAAACCTATGAAACGCGATAAAATTTAGTTAAGAGCAGTAATTTAAGGTATTAGAGGGTTTCATTATGACAGACACAATATAAAGTTAACATTATCATCACCATCATCATCACCATCATCATATACTTTATATAAGACAGATGTCCCCACACGAAATTCAACAATATTGCAGCTATGTTTTCAAGGTAGTAGAAAGGAAAGTGCTGTGGCACACAACACACAAAAGTGAAAATTACTTTGGATTAGAAACAGACTGTGTAACAGGGTGAAGTAGTTATCTCAAAAGATTTTTTATGCATGGCATTTATGACTAAGGAGGACACTAAAGCAAAATCATGTTTTTTTAGAAGCAAGCCCACTTCATTGCCCTAAATCCAACAGTGTTGCCCAGAAGTAGCACTATCTCATGCTATACATATATGAGTGGTTTCCAAGTTGATTTTTAAGCTATTACCCTACATTAAGAAATAAGTTAAAATTCAGTCAGATATAGTAAATTGCCCACTAGTGGGCCACAATCAACAGTTTCATACATATAGTTGGGGGGTGGGGGGGACAAACAGTAAGCTCATGCCATAAACCCACTGTAAGATTCCACCTATGCTCCAGAGTCAGTCTCACACCAACCTCACCAAGTAATATTCATTCATCTATTCATCCTTTTAACAAATATTTACCAAGTACTTACTGAGTGTCAAGTACTGTGCTAAGCACTCAGAACAACTCAGTCATAAACAGAGTCCACAGAATGAAGACATTAACTGGGCAGTAAGTGCAAAAAAAAAAAAAAAAAAAAAAAAAAAAGAGGGAGCATGGCATGCCTAAGGAAAGGCTGTGGTGAGGGCTGGAGGCTTCCTGAAGAAGCTATCACAGGGTCACAGACCTCAAGGAGACAAAGAAATAGAATAAGCAAAAGCAGGCAGGAGTGATCTGTGCAGAGGGACCAGCAAAGACTAAGAAAGTTGCAGCCTCCTAGCAGGAAATTTTTGACAGATTAATTTTTTTAAAGATCAATATGTGTCCTACTACACACAGTAGTAATTAAATAAGGCTGAAGAAGGAAGCTGCTAGTACCAAGTCATGTTTTTTTGTGGTCACAATAAAGACTCTGGCCTTCATTCAATTGTAAATGGAAGCCACAGAGATGTTTTCCACAGGAGTGGAAGGCAGAGTAGAGGATCTGTAGAAAACGGACTCAAATTGAGTGAGCAGGAACCTAAGGCAAGTAAGATGCCCACAGCAGTGTGACTGAGAAACATTACAACTAATGGCAACAGAGCTGGAAAGTACAAACCTGAAAAAGGACAGCAGAGTCAGATGTGAAGATGAGTTCCAGGGGGAGGGAGCTACCAGGGTTTGGTACAAGAAACAAGACTGGGCTATAGTTGGGATCTTAAATGTCCCCAAGAGCCCATGATGTAAGTCTTGGTCCCCAGGCTGGCACTACTGGCAGGTGGTAGAACTTTACGATGAGGAACTTGGTGAAATACACAGGTCCCAGAGGGCATTCTTCCTAAGGGCCTGGACCCTTTCTGTTTCTCTCTTACCATGCACTCCCACCATATGTTACCTTGCCACAAGCTACCCAATTATACCCAAAACTGTGAGCAAAAGGTCAGATATCTGGTTATGTTAATTAACACAAACAGACTATGGAAGGAGTGAAATTTAGTTGAGTTTCAGGTATTTATGGGGGGATTCAGCAAGGGGATCAAGAAGTTCCTGATGCCACACATCTAATAAATGGCAGAGATAGAACTGCAATCTGGCCACACTTATGTGACACCAAAATGAAAACTCTTTCACAACACTGAGATCAGCACAGGGATTGCTATGATGGTAAAAGGGAAGCCTATACAGCAAAGGGTCACATTTACTGAATACCTACATGTGCTGGGTTCTTACAATAACTCTACTGAAGAAACTGAGGCCTGGAGGGGTGAGATGACTTACAGAGGTTGACAAGTTACTTACTATGTGTCAAGTACTGTGCTAAGCACTCAGAACAGCTCAGCAGTTAAAAAAAAAAAAAGTCCACAGAAGAAAGACATTAAATGGAAGAAGTGCCAGAATTTAAACTCATGTTTTCTCAAGTTCAGAACTTATGCCCTCCACCTTGAAACCATCCATCGCATCTGAACACTCAGGTGCTGGCCACCAGCAGACTGAAAAGTGTTCCACATACCTTTGAAGGCCCTAGCACAAAGCCTCAAGAGTTGTTAGTGAACACACTGTGAAGAAATAGTGTACTTCATTACTGTCAAATCAGTCTTCAGATTTGAAAATTACCAATGAGATATATAATATTTCTTTTACAATGTATTTAAAGTTTTAAGAAATACACTGGTAGCTTAAGAGCTGACAAGATCGAAAGCAAGGAGGAAATGTCAAAATGTTCTTCCATGAGTTTCTGTCTCAGCTGATATTTTCAGGCACCAGTACATCTCAAGAAGGGGTTTTCTCCATGTGGCTAACAATTAGAAAGAACACAAAGGGGCAAGCAAGATAGTCCAGTGGGTAGAGGACCTTGCCCATGGGCCTGACCAATTGAGCTCAATCCCTGGATCCCACCAGGTGGCAGAAGAGCTCCAACTAGTGAAGAGTTGTCCACTGACCTCCACATGCATACCATGACCCAGGCACATACATACACCAAATAAATAAATACAAGCAGACATCAGCACACAAAGATCCAAAAGTTTACTGTTTGGAATCAAATTTCAGTCAAGAGCAGAAGCATTACTAACCAGAAAGAATAAACACATTAGTAAGGCAATCCCAGGTATGTATTATAAGAAGGTATAACAAAGAAACCTGGGCTCTATTTGCCAAATAAATACTTCAACTTTTTAAAAATTTGCATTTGTTTGTTTTGAGACAGGGTCTCACTATGTAGCTAGCCCTGGCTGCCCTGGAACTCTCTATATAGACCAGGCTGGCCTCCAACTCAGAGATCTGCCTATCTCTGCATCCGGTTTACACCACCACACTCACACATTTTTAAGTGTACAAGAAGCAAGTGACCATAGTTAATAGAATCTAAGATGCCAGTGACAGTAGACTGTTGGAGACAAACACACACACACACACACACACACACACACACACACACACACACACACACACACATACACACACACGGGGCAGGGGAGGATAAGATGTTTGCTTAGTTTATATAGTACCCCCCAAAAAAGGTTAAAACAACAACAAATGAGTCATTAAATTTAGGCAAAATGAATTCTTGCTGTGTAAACTTAACAAATATTTATTGATAAAATTTAGAAAAGGTTTTATATACACTCTAATAGAAACATTAAAAATAAAGGCATTCCTAAAATTTCTTCACGTTCCAAATGTCCAGATTTTCCACACAGTTCCATAATCTGCCACTGATGGCACTAGTGATACATTTTTTTTTTTTAAGTTTTAAAAACAACAACAGAAAGGATCAAGAAGCTCCGATATTGCCTTCAAGATTGTCCCAAGCTACAGATGCCTTTCTGTGACAAAGGCTAAGCCTCCTAGAGATTGTCAACAGAAGTCTTCAGTTGATGTGCCAGACAGAGTCACTTATCAATGATCATAAAATATCAGTGGCTGAAGCTGTCTAATCATACCACCAGGACAGACTTGCCCTCACTGAGCAATGACAGCAATAGCTGCCTGGATTGCAGCAATCTTAAGACTTATCTAGCCCGGCAGTGGTGGCGCACGCCTTTAATCCCAGCATTTAGGAGGCAGAGGCAGTCAGATCTCTGTGAGTTCAAGGCCAGCCTGGTCTATAGTGCTAGTTCCAGGATAGCCAGTGTTACATAAAACAGAGAAATCCTGTCTCAAAAAAACAAAGCCCCTGCTGGGTGGCGGTGGCACGCGCCTTTAATCCTATCAGAGCCAAGCAGATCTCTGGGAGTTCAAGGCCAACCTGGTCTATAGATCGAGATCCAGGACAGGCAAGAAAACTACACAGAGAAACCCTGTCTCAAAAAAACAAACAAACAAGCAAACACCCCCCCTCCAAAAAAAAAACTTATCTATTGTAAGATGCTTCCCAGTTTCTAACTACCTATAGGAGAAACATGATTAATTTTATCTAATACTGTGTCTTGACTAGAAAGGAAAATGTGGGTGATAAAAACTTTCTGTCTCAACTTTTCTCTCAATTCTGCAGCAAATTAACATGAGGTCTGCTGGCGTGAGCTTTCAGTGTCCTCTAGGAGGACAGTGGCTAAAGAAATGTGACTGTAAATGGCCCATGCCAACTCTCAGCCAAAGCTTTACAAACCAAACAAACATACCAGGTCTCTTTCTCCTGCAATGAGAAAGACAATTCCCATAATGAGAACTGCTTTAGCCTAGGTCCTGAATGAGGGCCAAGGCCGACCCTAAGCACAGATAAAACCAAAATATACTAGGAGGAAGTAACAAACTTGTTTTTCATTGACTACTGAGATTTCCTGAGTAGACCCCTGGATTAGCTCTTTATCCCCTTTAGTTTATAAGGCAGCATAAAAGAGAAAGTTACCTAACACTGAAGATTCAAGGATAATCTATAGATTCTAAAAAACATATTCCCACGTGTCTGGCTCAGAAAGGTTCTTGTAAACCTCTCTGCATGTTTTCCTCCCTGATTCTTGGCTACTGTATGGCACTCCCTCCTTCCTGTTAGCTTCCTGCACAGCTACACTATCAAACTACTACCCACAGCCTATGCTACATAAAGCTTCTCAACACTAGCTCTCCTGCACATTTTACCTTTTGCCTAACAGATAGGGTTAAAAGTACCATCTTCTCTAGGCTCCCACCTAGTCATTCCTCTTCTCCACTCAGCCCCATCTGCCACATCCCCAGAATCCTACAACTTTAACACAAGCATTTCACTACTATCAGCTATGAGGCTCAACTACACTGTCTGCTGGAAACATATCAAAAGATATTTGAGAATTCAAGGGCTTAGGCTAGAAGGTAGTATAGTGACAGAGTGCTTGCTTACCACCCAGAAGTCCCTGGGATATTCAAATCCCAGCACTATCACCAATAAAGAAGAAGGAAGGGAGGGAGGGAGGGAGGAAGGAAGGAAGGAAGGAAGGAAGGAAGGAAGGAAGGAAGGAAGGAAGGAAGGAAGGAAAAAAGTGGGGAGAGATCAATTTGACTGACTGACTCAACCAGCTCAGTCAAACATTGGGGCTATAGCGCAGTAGGACGGAGTTTGCCTGGCATGTACAGGGCCTTGAGTTTGGTCCTTAGCATCATAAAAATTAAAATTTAAAAACTCTTCTCTCAAATTGATGCTGTTCCAAAAGCAGTGCACAAACAGGCTGCACAGTAGAAAAGTGTAACTATAGAAATGATTTCATGACTAAAAGCTGGGAGACAATTTTAAAATCTAGCAACAATGATCAATCAATCATATAGCATGGATTAAAAATTATACATAAATATATAGGTGCATAAAGATGTCCAACTCTTGGTCTGCTAAGATGGCTCAGCAGACACAGGTGCTTGCTACCAAGCCTGACAACCTGAATTTGATCTCCAGGATCCACGTATCCACATGATAAAAGGAAAGAAACCTAGCCCCATTTCTACACACATGCCTATTCACATACAATTTCCTCTCTCTCTCTCTCTCTCTCTCTCTCTCTCTCTCTCTCTCTCTCTCTCTCTCTCTCTCTCACACACACACACACACACACACACACACACACACACACACACACACAAAGTAAATAAATAATCTTCTAATGTAATGGAAAATGTTTTCGGACATTGTAAAAAGAAATCTAAACTCTTATAATGCATGGCAAATACTAGGGGAAAGGCTTGGACACAGCACACAGGAAACTGAGGCAGGAGAACTGCCATGAGTTCAAAGCCATCTGAGCTACACAATGAGTAACAACACAGGTAGGTATACAGAGACACTATCTCAAAAGAAAACGTTGAAAGGAAAATATTTTCCACTTTAAAAAAAGAGCTCACACCAGGCGGTGGTGGCACACGCCTTTAATCCCAGCACTTGGGAGGCAAAGCCAGACAGATCTCTGAGTTCGAGGCCAGCCTGGTCTACAGAGTGAGTTCCAGGAAAAGGCGCAAAGCTACACAGAGAAACCCTGTCTCGAAAAACAAAAAAAAAAAAAAAAAAAAAAAAAAAAAAAAAAAAAAAAAAAAAAAAAAAAAAAAAAAAAAAAAAAAAAAAAGAGCTCAAACTGAGTGTGACTTTAACCTCAGCACTCAGGAGGCAGAGGCAGGGGTATTTCTGTGAGTTCGAGGCCAACCTGGTCTACAGACAGAGTTCTAGGACAGCCAGGGTAGTTACACAGAGAAACCCTGTCTTGAAATTCAAAAAAAAAAAGAAAAAAGAAAAAAAAAGAGCTCAACATGACTCAACAAATTATTATAAAAGAATTCACACACAATTTTATGTTTGTATGTGTGTGTGTGAGTGAGTGAGTGAGTGAGTGTGTGTGTGTGTGTGTGTGTGTGTGTGTACGGGTTTTCAAAAGCCTTACACAGATACACTCACATGATACCTTCTTTGGACTCTATTATGCTTATATTCACTGTGTACCTGCCATATAACGAAAGGATACCTGTTATCTCCAAGCCCAAACTCTGAAAGAGAAGGCTCAGAACAGGGTCAGTTGGTGCCTAAGAAAATAGATTTTCTTGTGACCTTTGGGCAATCTGATTAACCTATTAGACATTAGTTTCCTCCCAAGGGGTTGGGATAATATTATCTTTCTCACAGAATGAGTGTTAAGTCTAGCTAGATTTCTATTCCCAGTGAAGAAGACCAGGATTTATATTGGTATTTACATTTCTAAAAATAGAACAGATGAATAAAGAAAAAAAATATTCAAGAATAACAAAGAATTCAAGTATGGAATTCTATAAAGCCAGAAAAGAATCTTCCAAAGAGGAATTTTGATCCTGGCATTTGATGTCATGTTTTTTCCCAAGGATCTGAGGTGATACAGAAGGGCAACCAACAGGCCAAATGATGATCAGGTTTCAAATCACAAGGTGAAAAGGACAAAACTATAATATTTTGTAGGACCAAAATAGAGGAGGTCCCAGAGATTACTCCAAGTTGCAGACTGGGACCCCAAGTTATAACACTCCATGAGAGAGGTGAAATGGAAACACACAAACCTCAGAGACAACCTATTTATAAATCATGAGAAGGAAGGCAGGGAGGGAGGAGAGGAGGAAAAGAGAGGGGCAGAGGAAGGGAGGAGGAGGGAGGGAGAGAGGAAGAGAGAATGGAAGGGGGAGGTAGAGGGAAGATGGGGGATGGGAGGGAGATGGGTGGGGAGGGAGGAGATGGAGAGGGAGATTATTAGTATAACAGCCTGAAAGTCAAAAGCAAATCCTCCCTAGAGAGGGATATTACCACCTTATGCCTTAAAATATATTTAAACTTTTGAATATATAATAAATTGGCATGAAATAAAAGATAACCTAGCAAACAAGAACAAAACAAGGTGACTAAAAACTAAAGGGTCTCACAGATGCTAAAAACACCCCAAAGGAGTTCAATTTAGTGGCATCAGATACAAACCTAAAATAGCTTTCCTTAATACAAGAGGAGGGGGAGGGGTTGGGGGTAAATTTGGGCTTAGGAAAAAAAAAAAAAAAAACAAGTTCTTCTTTGACCTGCACCCATCTTCCTTTCTCTTCCACTCTCCTTTCTTCCTTCTAGGACAAGCCACAAAAACTAAATTTCTCTTCCTTAAAGGAATTAGTTCTACTTAGCAACTGGTAGACCTCTCAGATCTGCTCTTTGAAGGACAGCAGACAGTGTGGATCTCTTCAACCTTTCCCCAAGACTCTTAATAAAGTGTTTTGACACCAGACAAACTTCAAAATGGACCCTGTATACACCTGGGAGCAAAAAGGGCAACCATGAGACGTCAAGAATCTGAAGAGATGATCCTTGCTGTGTGTGTTGGTGTCACTTTTCTCATTCATGGGACAGAAAGAAAACAGCAGCTTCAGGGAGGAAGGGTTTATTTTGGCTCATGGTTTCTGGAAGTACAGTCCATCATAACAAAAATGCATGACTTCCCTGGGGGAGACCACCTCTCCTGCTCCCAGCTTTCCTCAGTTGTCTATAATTCCTTGTGTAGGTTGAGGCCTTATGGTTTTTTTTACCCTGTCCACTTTGTCATGTCTATTGATGTCATCCCTGTTCATCTTTCTGCTCCCTCTTCCATAATGTTCTCTGAGACTTAGGTGTGAAAGTGTTATATAGATGTGCAGATTGGGACTGGGCTCCACAACTCCATATTTTGATTGGTTGTGGTTTTCTGTAGTGGTCTCCATCTGTTGCAAAGAGAAGTTCCCTTGATGAGGGGTAAAGGTTACATTTATCTATAGGTATAAGGACAAATGTTTACAGATTATTGTTAAGAGATTATGCAGGGTTAGTTAATTAGTGGTTGTAGATTCTCCTCCAACAACCATGGCTTTACTAACACTGAGTAGCTAGCTAGGTTTCCAGTACCAGGCATACTCTCCATCTTGTTTAAGGTGTTTTAAGTTCAATTAGAGAGCTGTTGGTATACCAAGTATACACACTACTACTGCAATCTTAGGGTTATCATGACCTGCTGTTTGTTGATGTAGTTAATAGCATTATAGCTAGGTGGGACTGTTGGTTGTTTCCCTCCTTAGGAAGCCTGCATCATGCCTTCTGGTATCATGAAAGCTAGTCCTCAGGGAGAGGGCATTCAGGCCAGCTGTAGCTCAAGGGTCTCTAGGCCCTATTTCTGAAGTACATGGTGTCTTCAGATATGGGGACTGTCAGTCCCCCTCTGAGGGTCAACCAAAGGCAACAGCAATACGCTATATATTTTGGGAGTCTTTTTGACAATTCGGCAAACAATTCAAAAGAGGATTTCTCAAATTGGGTATTACAGTTGTTATTAGGTGGTCCTTGGCTCTAGGAGAGAGCACCAGATGAGAAAAGTTCATTAAAACTAGATAATAGACAGACAGCACCAGATGAGAAAAGTTCATTAAAACTAGATAATAGACAGACAGACAGACACATAGATAGGTAGGTAGGTAAGTAGGTAGGTAGGTAGGTACGTAGGTAGATAGATAGATATACAAACTATATAGCTATATAGATATATACAGATACAAACTATATACATACATATAGTTTTTATGTATTATAGGGTTTTTAAAGCAAATAGTCAATAGTATGATTCTTTATGGCTTTTTCAAATAAACTTAGGGTTATTTTGCCCTTTTCCTTCCTTCTTTTGTATTTACCTCATCCCCATCCCTAGGGAGCCCCAGATTTCCCATTTCCCCATCAGATCTCTTGTATACTGCTATCCCCCTTCACCTCCTCCCACCTTCTTCTGTATTTACCTCACTAAAGAGACCCTCATTTGACTCAATTTTAACATGAAAAAGGAGATAGGTAAGCTTCCAAATCAAAAGAAAATTTTAAAGATACTTAACATTTAAATAAGAAAAACTACACTATACTGTCTAGGGAGGCATTTAAATGGGAAGATGATAAACACAAGAAAGTGACTACTATTTAACTAAGACAGTAGTTATATTTAAAGGTGCGAGTTGAGACTGAGATGAACCATATAGAATAATATGCAACAGAAAGAAATGCAATGGCTCTACAGTGAGTCCCAAGGTCCCAGTGAGAGAACCTGTCTCAAAAAGAAGAAACAATAACAAAACACACAAGTAGGCAGATCCTAAGAAATGCCACTCAAGGTTGACCTTCAGTCTCATCATGAACATGCATACACCCAGAAGAGAGGAAGGGAGGGAAAGAAATAAAAGTTTCTAGGTTTAAAAATGGAGGAGGAGGAGAAAATTCTGACATCTGACTCAATATGGATGAACCTAAAGCACACTATGACAGAGGAGATAAGCCAGGCACAGAAACTGGAACCACATGGACTCATTTATGGATATTTTTAAAGTTGAACTTAAGCTGGAGTAGAGCACTTGCTTTCAGTGTGTAAGGCCCTGAGTTCAACTTCTGGTCAAAAAAAAAAAAAAAAAAAGTTGAACTTGAACTTGCATATAGAGTAGAATGGCAGTTACCAGAGGGGAAAGACATTATTGTTGGTCAAAGGATACAAAATTTCAGAGACATAAAGGTTTTGAGACATTTGGCATTATATGTGTGGCATATATAATCAATAAGTACATTTAAAGATAACAACTTCAGCCGGGCGGTGGTGGCGCACACTCTCGGGAGGCAGAGCCAGGCAGATCTCTGAGTCTGAGGCCAGCCTGGTCTACAGAGCGAGATCCAGGACAGGCACCAAAACTACATACCCTGTCTCAAAAAAAAAAAACAAAAAACATAAAAAAAGATGTCGACTTCATTAATGACCACAAAATGCAATAAAAAAAATGAAAACTATGCATAATCACCAAAAAGACAGAAAAAAAATGAAAGGACTTTGTTTTAGAGTGCTGGGAATCAAACCTAAGGCCTCATGCCTCTACCACTGAGGTGGATACACCCAGGCCTGAGAAGACTTTTAATAGAGTACTAGTGAGGACATGGAACAAGAGGCATTCACACACACACACACACAGCAGATGGGAATGCAAACTGGTCCAACCACACTGGAAAACAGCTTGGCAATCTATGCTTAAGTTAAATATACATGTATGCTAGGACTCAGTAATTTCACTCATATGAACATACGTAGCTCAAAGACACACACATTCCCCAGAAATATTCATAAAAAGCTCTCTTTAGATCAACTGTGGTACAGTCACATAATTGCATACACTGAAGATGAATAAGCCACAGGTACACATACAGATGATCTCATAAAATATGTTGAACAACAGAAACTAAAAAAAAGATACTCGTGACTTAATTTACCAAACTATATAATTTCATTTATGTATGTTCAGAAACAGGCAAGAATAATAGATGTCACTGAAGCCAAGATAACACACCCTTTACTCAGCTCTCTCCAAGGTGCATTCTCTTTCTGGTAAAGCCAAGACCCATGTTGGAGTGAGGCTCTCACCTTTTCTAGCACAGTGCCAATACAGTCCACAGCATGGCTCCCCTGTCATCTATCCCACCCCTCATCTTGTATGATGATGTGATGACCATCACAGAGGATAAAAATCAGCTGGTGTCAATGCTGAACATTTTAAGCCTGGTTTGTTTGCAAAGTCAAGACTGGGAGGGAGCCTCATCTGCAATGTAGGAACTAGTGGATCTGCCCTAGAAAATATCCTGCCTGCTCCATGATGCTGCAGCAGCTGAGGGAAAGAAAGTGAAAGCAAAAAAAGAACCTGAGGAGTCTGATAAGAATGTGGGTGTTGGTTCTTCTGACCATAGAAGCCTTTTTGGTAACATGCTCAGTAAGCTGGACTCTGAAAACAAAAGACCAGTTGTTTTTAGGGAGGATTTAGGAGCTACTGAAAAGGAAGACACAAAAGAAGGTGTGTAAGGTGCTTAGTAGTATTCTGTTTCTTGGCCTGGATGGGAATCCACTAATATTATAAGTTTATGATATCATTAGGTTAAGTGATATCTTTATTTGCCTGTCTGCTTGTTCCTGTGCTTTATTTTATAGAAACAGTTATATGTATTTAATAAACAAAAAGTGATTAGTGTACTTAAAATTTTTTTTAAAAAGGTTGGACATGGTGGCATACAACTTTAATCTCAGCAAATGGGAGGCAGAGGCAGGCTTCTGTCAGTTCAAGGCACCGAGGTCTACAAATCGAGGTCTGGGATAGCCAGGAACCTGACTCCAAAAAAATAATTTTTTTTTTTTTAAAGAAGAATGTTACATGGTTTAGTAGCCAATTTTCTTCTACACCAATTCCTTTGGAATAGGGCTGGTGGTAAAATTCCCTTTAACAAACAATGAACCTGGTAATTCCTAATCAGCAAGACACATTCTGTGTTTAAAAATCATAATGACATAAGCCAAGCATGGTGGCATACATCTTTAATGATTCAGCACTCAGGAGTCAGAGGCAGGTGTATCTCTATGAGTTTGAGGCCAGCTAGGGCTATACAATGAGACCTATCTTAAAATAAGTAAACAAACTCATAATGAAGCAAGACAGAAAGCCAGGGAAAATTCTGGGGGAGGGAAAGAAACCCCTCATCCCAAGTCTGGTTGAAGCCTCTCACCAGCTGAATCAAGAATTCAAGCATAATTAACACCATTTGCTTGATGACTGCCCATAGAGATAATAATCCTTTTATGGGGGGCTGTTTCAAGTAAGAAACGTTAAGATAGCAATGAACCTTGCCTGTAGGCCTAAGCATACTTGCCTCTTCTCCCTTCCCAGCTGCATACCTGCAATTTTCTAGACCTCTCACAAGAAACACCATTTAAATCAAGACATGTCTTAAACCCCTTGTGCAGCCTTTGTGACCCTTGTTTTATCAAATTAAAATCCTATGCAAAGCACCTCTAGAACCATTCTATAGCCTCATTTAGAGAGAAAGAAGGAGAAAACAGGGTGAGGAGATTCCTCAGTAAACTTCTGAGGTGTAACTTCATATGGCTACAGCTAAGACAAGATGATTTGCCCTTGGGAAGCCCACACTTGCCTTCTCTGAAAACCTCTCTTTCTATTAACCTCTGTGCTTAACTACACATTACAAATTTCTTTCTGTTTTTGTTAAAATGTATTTATTATTACATATATGTGTGTGTCTGATATGTATGATATGTGTGCCACAGCACACATGTGGTGGTCAGACACATACTTCAGGAGTCAGTTATCTCCTTCCACTGTGGGTACTGAGAACAGAACTCAGGTCATTCGGCTTTCATAGCAAGAATTTTATTGGCTGAGTTATCTCAACAGTCCCTATAACCTCATCTTAATAAACTACAACTCTGCTTCATACTGACTCCTCCTGCAATTCCTTTCTGTGGCAAAGTCAAGAATCCTGGCTTCACCGGAGTAGAAGTCTCTAAAAAGAATCTTCAGGCTGCTTCAGTACTCTCCAGCTCATGCCCCACTACGTATGACAATAATAGATGGTTTTCAGAAAAGAGTTAGCAGAAGTATCATCAGTTTCACTAGCAGTGAATATTCTGAGATTGCCTCCCTGTAATTTAACTATTTTAACTAAAGGGGGAAAAAAAAACAAATTTAAGAGAATTAGTGTCCATGAGTTGGCTCAAAGGATAAAAAGCACCTAACACCAAGGCTGGGAGCTTCAATTAGACTTACATGGTATAGAGAACCGACTCACAACTTGTCCCCTGACCTCCACATGTCAATGACACACACATGCTCACACACATACACACAGAATTATAAATAAATGTAATAAGAAATTTACCCTTCAGTTTTAAAAAAGATAATTTGTATTAATAACTCCTATCCATGGTTCTAAAACCAATACTCAAGCCATATATACCTATTTGTGGGGTTTTTTTTGTTTTGTTTTTTTGTTTTTTTTTTTTTTCAAGACAAGGTTTCTCTGTGTAGCTTTGTGCCTTTCCTGGAACTCACTCTGTAGCCCAGGTTGGCCTCGAACTCACAGAGATGTGGTTGATATATTGTGCACCCCAATAAACCTATCTGGGGTCAGAGAACAGAACAGCCACTAGATACAGAGGCTAGAAAATGGTGGCATACACACCTTTAATCCTAGCATTCCAGAGGCAGAGATCCGTCTGGATCTCTGTGAGTTCAAAGCCACACTGGAAACAGCCAGGCGTGGTAACAAGAGCCTTTAATCCCAGGAAGTGATGGCAGAAAGCAGTAAGGTATATAAGATGTGAAAACCAGGAACTAGAGTCTAGTTAAGCTTTTAGGCTTCTAGCAGCAGTTCAGGTGAGATTCATTCTGGATGAGGACTCAGAGGCTTCTAGTCTGAGGAAACAGGATCAGCTCAGGAATTGGCAAGGTGAGGTGGCTGTGGCTTGTTCTGTCTCTCTGATCTTCCAGCATTCACCCCAATACCTGGGCCCAGGTTTGTTTTTATTAATAAGACCTTTTAAGATTCGTGCTACATAGAGCTCCACCTGCCTCTGCCTCCCGAGTGCTGGCTGGGATTAAAGGCGTGCACCACCACTGTCCGGCCCCTATTTGTGTTTTATCAATACTGTTAAAGAATCAGCACTTGATTTTTATACCGTTTATACAAACTGAGATATTTAAAGTTCCTTTGCCAAGAAAAAAATAGAATAAAGGCATTATCTACTCCAAAATTTAGCAAGTACCAAAAGAAACCAGTGTATTTAACACATGCGCATCTCCACAGAATCACAAGGCATTGCTAAGTTTCAGCCTGCACTGAGCACGTATGTGTTTAAATTTTCTCTTCATCCACACAAACAATATGATAGGACTACTTTCTCCATTTCACAGATATGGAAATCAAGGCATGGAGATGGCAAGGCTTAAAGGAATTTGCACAGTTCATACATTACGTAGGAGATGGGCCATTCTAGTCTGTGGATTGGATCTTTTGGTTCCATGCAAAATATTTTGCTCTTTGTATTTTTCATTTCTCATCATTTCTTTAACCTCTAAATTCTGAACCTAAAGACTATAAATTGCAAAGAATATGCACACGTGTACATACAGTCACATATATGAAGGCTTTTAAAGACCCCAAGTTGCATGCATCCACAAGCTCTCTGGGCAGCACTGCACCCAAAGGAGCTTAGGTTTGCTTGCTTGGGTTTACTTGGTAAAACAAAACGGACTCCTCAGTGACAGAGCAGCAATCCAAAGCGCTGCATATAGTAAGTCTACAAAGCAGTAACTGGATTAATTAGCCAGGGATTTGAGAAGCAGCTTGGAGCTAGGAAACGAAAACACTAAATTGTTTAAATATTTTGGCAAAAGATCAAGGTTTCTAGGCAGCACCAGGTCTCCTTCCTTCCTTGTCCATTCGTGTTTTAGCACACTTAACCTTTAAGTCTGAGGTAGTTTTTCACGATATATGAATGACATTGTCAAAATACCAAAAAGAAAAGAGAATTTAAAAAAATAAAAATACTGCAAGCTGTTACCAATTCTGCCAACATTCAAGAGCCCAGGCAACATTAATTACAAATCAACTGCTTAGGATATAAACAGCTCCTATCACTGGCTCACTCTCCCTCTAGAATAACTGCTTTACAGGAGAAAAAAGCGCAAATGTCCCTGCTATTATACTCCGTGAACTAATCAGGACAAAGAAATAAAATAAGACAGGAGGAAATGCAGCAAACAGAAATGTGGAAAAGGAATCCTAGCTAGACGAATGCCTGGAATGCTCCAGGGACAGCTCTACATTTAGAAACAACAAAAAGGAAGTGTCAGGATACGGACACTTGAATGGATTTCTGGTTTCCAGGAAGTAAGAATTTTTACAATGCAACTGATTTTCCATACACACATGTGGCAACAAAATGATAAAAGAAAGCTCTGATTCCACAAGCACGGTGGTGGGAGAAGGGGGTCTGCTCTACCTTGAAAGTACTTTATATGGCTAAGCACCCTCACCATTCCCCAGTGCACACAAATTCAAGCACAAACTCAAAGATAAAAGGGGAGAACCCTGGCAAGCTGTTGATGAACTACAAATTAGGGCAGCCATTTAGAAAACAACATAAACGTTCCTCAGAAAAATAAAGGAGCTACCATATGATCTAGTAATCCCACTTTGGGGTATATAGTCAAAGGAATATTCAAAAGATGTCTGCAGCCAGGCATGGTAGGTAGTGCATACTTGCAATCCCAGTATTTGGGAGGCTGAGGCAAGAAGGTCTTCACAAGTGTGAGACTAGCACATCGAAGAGAGGCCACGAAAGTGAAATCACATTGCCTGCACTCCCATATTCACTGCAGCATTATTCACAATAGTCAAGGTGCTGAAACAACTGAAGTGCCCACTGAGGGATAAATGGATCTTAAAACACGGCCTTTTTATGCTAGAAATTTAGGGAAAACTGCTCAAGAGAATAGAATCTCTGCCCTGGGCAGAGATCTAACATTCCAGTTGGACCCAGCCAATCAAATCACCTGGGCAAGATATCACCCCAGGAAGGTAAGCTCACCTTAAGCCATGTTAGATCAAGAGAATAATTATTTAATGAGACACTGTACTTTTCCTTCCCAAAATCCCCACCCCACCAGTACAGTCCTTAGGAGTCACTATGAGGGTCTGCCCACCTTTTTAACCCTGAGTCAGAAAGGCATCACTTTTCCTTTTTTTCTGTCTCTTTCTTTTGGATGCTGACCAAAACCTAAATACACTCTAACGCCCTGTAGCTCCTTCTGTTCATGTATCTGACCTCCATTCTGGCTTAAATGACACAGAATTTTTTTCCCATCTCTCCTTTATTCTCCTCCTCCAGGTAACTGCAGAGATTCACAGCTGCCCTGCCCTGAGTGTTTTCCTTTTAAACTCTTAATAAATTTTTCCTTGAGCTTCTGTTTGCATCCAGTCTTAAATTCTTTTAATAATGAGACTAAGAACCTCAAGAAGGTACCCCAATTTCCCTGGTATCACACATACAATGAAATACTATTAAGTCTTTGTTTAAAATGGTGGAGGGATTCTGACACATAACATGGGTGAAACTTGAGGTCACTATATCATGTGACATATGCCAGGCATTGTGGGACAAATACAATTTCACTTTCATGGCATCTAAAATAAAGTTAAAAATCCCATTATTAGAGAGTAGGATGAGAGTTCCCAGAAACTGGGGAGGGAATGACTAAGAAAAAGAACGAAGTTTCAGTGGGATGGAAGAAATAAGCAAGAAGGACCTACTGACAGATGGCTACAGACAGTAACAACATAGTTCAAAACACCTAAGACAAGACTACACAAGCTCTGGCCAAGAACAAAATGATCTGAGGTGATTAATGTCAATCTCCCTGATCCAATCATTCTACAATGCACACACTTACTGAAATATCACATGGCATCAGTCTGTCCACCTACCTACCTACTGTCAATTAAAAACTAAATTTTAAAAGAAAACTAAAGAATCCTTCCAAAAGTCAAATTAATCTTGACCCTGCCCACAAACTACTCATTGTTCTCTCATTCTTTTTCTTGGGTATATTTGAGTTTTCATCTTAATTTAAACAAAAGGTGGGGGAGGGTCAAATAATCTTTCTACAGAAAAAACGAATCTCAAAATGACCCTCCATGACACTTCACTCATTCCAGTGGCAAGGGGTGGGCAATAGGTAGGGCAGGGTAGAAAAAGAATCTGCTTGTCTTTAGATCTTTGGGCTTCTATGAATGTAGAGTATTAACATGGAAACACATCAGGAGTTTTGGCACATGCATGTAATCTCAGCACTCAAGAGACAGCCGCAGGGGTATCATTACAAATTTGAAGACACTTGGGCTAGAGCAGTGATTCTCAACCTGTGGGTCACAACCCCTTTGGGGGAGTCAAACAACTGCATATCAGATATTTACATTACAATTCATAACAGTAGCAAAATTACAGTTATGTAGTAGTAACAAAACAATTTTATGGTTGGGGGTCACCTCAACATGAGGAACTGTATTAAAAGGTCACAGCATTAGGAAGGTTGAGAACCAATGGGCTAGAGTTCTAGACTAGCCTGTGTCACAAATGAGATACTCCTCTCGCAAAACAAAGTGGGACATGCTTCCAAGTCTAGCAAAGACAGTGTAGTAAAGAGCAGTTTGCTGAACCTCTAGCAGTTAAACAGAATGTACTTCACAGAATTGAGGGTTAAAAGTGCTGTGTGGAGCGGCCAGCAGGCTGCATGATACACAGTAGCTGTTCAGTAGTTACTATTATTTCTCACTAGATTTGGACACAAGTATGTTAAGTTTCAAGGACAACACTATTTTTTCTGAACCAGAAATTTAATGACAATTACATAAGAGTACAGGGTACTATATGTTCATCTTTTTTCAAGGCCCTATGCTCACGGTACTCATGCCTCAATTGTGCAACTCCACAAAACACCTAAGACAATTAACAAGTCTAACATATAAGCAGGTTAACAGTAGAGTGAGGTTCATATAAAATTCCTAAGTATGGGTGTTCCATTTACTGGATTTGGCAGCCTATAAAGAAAAAAAATCATGTAAGTTTGTTTTCAAATAAAATTATGAAAAGGAAAAAATATGGTTAAAAATAAAAGGCCTAGTAGCTTCTGAAAAAGGAGGAAGAGGAGAAAGAAGACATAATATTAAAATACCACACGAAAAATAGCCAAGTTGGTGAAGTAAAATACATAATAATTTCAGTCTAAGTTTTTAATATTTTATATTACAGGATTTTTAAAATGGCTTAATATCATATACCATTCAAGTTTGAGGAAACAATAAAATACTATTACAGGTAACAAAGTTTTTAAGCAGATATAGACTTTTAAAGTAATTTTTAATACTATCTTACAAATAAAGTAGGAGTTGTTAACTCATGTTACAAAGTTGACAACATTTCTCCAAAAGAAGTTTTCTGTCATTTCACTACAGTGGCTAACTTGCAATATTGATGTTCCAGAATATTTACTACATAAAGCAGACTACAATATTTCTGTAATGTCCTACAGTTCCTTTACTACATATTTCTTAAAGCACTCTGAACACTTCATGCTATTAAATTTCTTATACAATTAAATTCTCAAAAATAATAAAATAGGCAAGTAAAAGTAACTCCATATAATTAATAAGAAAACTGAACGTAAGAAAGGCATATGTTGTGGGTTTGGAGTTGAAGTCTTGGTCTTAAGATGGAATGTAAACTGGCTTGGGCCAGTTACCATATTCTATGAAATTAACAGAAGGGATGTAACAGTCATCTACATTTCACAGACCACAGGATTTCATTGTTCAACAAAAGCACACTCCAATTAACATCCTCTTTGCCTGTTTCCCCAAAAGACTAAGCAACTTTCCAGAAAAACAAAAAAGGTCAAGAAGTTAAAGGTGACTTCAAAATAGTCTTATTATGGGGCTGGAGAACTGGCTCAGCATAAGAGTACTGACTGCTCTTGCAGAGCACCCAGCACCCACTGGCAGCTCACAATCATCCTTAACTCCAGTTCCAGGGAGCTCAACAACCTCTTCTGGCACCAGGCACACACATAGCTCATATA
Source organism: Peromyscus californicus insignis (assembly GCF_007827085.1). Taxonomy (NCBI): domain Eukaryota; kingdom Metazoa; phylum Chordata; class Mammalia; order Rodentia; family Cricetidae; genus Peromyscus; species Peromyscus californicus. The sequence goes on along the minus strand of NW_026294595.1, from coordinate 1,253,096 downwards.
CATGCAACCAAATACTCGTAAAAGAAAAACAAATAAAATTTTTTCAAACTATGTAAATAAAAATATTATGGGGTTGGGGATTTAGCTCAGTGGTAGAGCGCTTGCCTAGCAAGCGCAAGGCCCTGGGTTTGATCCTTAGCTCAAAAAAAAAAAAAAAATTATATATTAGTTTTTCTGAAAATTGAAAAAAAAATCCACACTACTTTAAAATTATTCATAAAAAAAGCTGCCAACAGTTTCGGAGCCCTGACTCTACTGATGCCTCTTCTATTCCAATCCTCATAGTCAGAACCTTTTAGTAAAGACCATTTAAGAGAAGGCAAAACTTATGAAAACTGAAAACCTGCTTAAACACATGGCCAGGAAGAACACTGTTGGTCTGCTTTGACTTCAGGGAGCATGATTTCAGGCAAGCAAAACTCACAAGCCAATTCAACTGAATTCTTCTGATAAGTCTCCTCTTTGCAATTACCTGAGCTAATTTACACTACAAAAACCGAAGATGTGGTAAAAGACTACACTCTATTTCCTTCTTTAAGCCTCTAGAGTGGGTCCCATTAATCCCATTTTAAAATAAGAATGATAATAACAATAAGTAAGCTAAAGCTAACTCACATGGTCTCTCACATCACTAACACTGGCACCTGAAAGACAACATGCACTTTCCACCAAAGCAACTGAGACAAAAATCTTGTTCCAACCAAGAGCCGAACATTCTAGAAATAATATTGAGCCATTATCTTTGGAGATATAGGGCATTTCCTCTTGGAAGACATGAAATAAACCTAGAATCCAATTACCCATCCATTACTTACTACCTGTATTACCTTGGGGCAACTTAGTATCATTGCCTCATTTTGTACTATCTACATCATCTCTAATGGGCCTAGAAAAAAGAAAAAAATCTACAACCAAGCACATGAACTCATGTATATCTATGTGTATATAAACATGCTCTCTATGTGTACACAGGTCAACAAATGTTAACTTAGACCTACCCATGCTCTCATCTACTCCTGGAACTCAGTTCCATTTTCAATACAGTATTCATTTTTTATTCATAAAAGAAATGGTCTAAGACCACCAATGAGGTGGGAAGATCTGCCTAAAACTGCAGAGTACTGAACTTTATAAATGTATGCCCTGACCATGTGTACAATTATTTATGAAAAAACTTAACTAGGGACTAGAGTGATGGTTCAGTAATTAAGAACACTTGCTGCTCATGTAGAGGACCTAAGCTTGGTTCCCAGCACTCACAACCTCCTGTAACTCTGGCTCCAGGAGATCCAATGCTCTCTTCTGGCTTCCACAGGCACCTGCACATACAGTACACACACACACACACACACACACACACACACACACACACACACACACAGACAAACAAAGATAGATAAATGAATAAATAAATGAACACATGAATAAATACATTTTTTAAGTTTAACTTAAAAATTAGGCACACTAAGAGATGAATAGATCAGTAGAACAGCTATATCCACATACTATATACAAAGTCATACAACCGTGGTCTCTTTCTCTTGAAAGTGACAAACACTAGTATTTGAGACTGCAAGTAACTGTAGATAACAGAAACCACAGAAAATAAAACCACAGACACAAGAAAAGCAATGATATAACACACGAACTTGAGGAGCAGCTACACTCTACCAGTATTCTACAGGTCACTAAAGAAAGAGTTGTTGACAACAGCCATATCAAGAGTCACTAGGCATAATGGATCAAACCCAAACATTACAGGTCCTAAAGCCACATAAAATATTACTTCCAAGTACCTACCTAAAAAGAAAATCTAACATTTTTTTTTCTTTCTAAAATCAGTTTCCTACCATAGTTTCAAGTAGAACCCCTGCTCAGAGCCCTCCTTGGAAATCTCATTCCAAAATAAAATCATGCCAACTGCCTTTAATGTTATCACCCAAACCATCCTACTGGTTCCTCAGTTTGCAAATATTAAAGGCTATTGATAGAGATTTTCAAATGGGGGGTTGGGGATTTATCTCATCGGTAGAGTGCTTGTCTAGCAAGAGCAAGGCCCTGGGTTCAGTCCTCTGCTCTAGTAAAAAAAAAAAAAAAAAAAAGAGATTTTTCATATGGGCAGTCCTTACCACATTAGGTAGAAACTGCCTTCTTCGTGTTTATTCTTATACCCACAGCACCTGAGTGACCAGAAAGACCAGTGGAAATAGACACAGAAAGTATCTGCTAGTAGTAGGAAGTCAAGTTTGAAAGATCACATAAACACTGCTTTGAACTAATACCAAGGTAAATCATCAGCAAAGAAAGCCAGTGAAGAAAAAAATAAATCAAAGGATCTTCCTGGCTGGTAATGCAGGTGCAGGCTATCCTCATGAAGCCCACTACATTCTGATCCCTGTCCTCCACTAAAAAATAGACCCCTCTACCTCCAACTCTGCCCTTCTTAAGCCAGTTTTATTGAAACTGCAATCCTTGAATTCAAGGCAGCTTAACCAGAATATCAGACCATTCTCCAGCAGACAGAAGGGAATCAACTTGGCACATTAAAAGCCAAAGAAAAAGTAGAATACAGCACACATTATAAAGCATCTCGTGCTAGATGGACAGTCCCATAATTATAGTTTCCTCACTCAAGAGGTCTAATTTCCCTATCTCTGTTTGTCAACTAATTGCTAAGGAAATAAAAAGTATTTGATATAATGTGACATTTTATTCTCATTCATCATCTAGTAATTGGGCATTCAAAGCATTCATGAAAGGGCAGCTCTATGGTTCATATTGCTCTTCTAAATCAAATAATGTAGATGCCTGTGAAGAGTTCCACCTTATAGCATATTTCCTCGTTCTTGTGCAAATACAAGCTGTCTATCAACATATTAGCATTTCAATAACTCTTGCTTTTTCCATAACTGGAAGAAGGTGTCTTCATTTATTCCTATTGAGCACCTACCATCTATAAATTATTTCTGAAGCTAAGCAGTAAAATTCAATTTAAATCTAAGTAAATGAGAAACCAGACTATTTTCAAAAATAAATGTAGGACTATGGTTCTAGCTACATTTTCCCAAATATTATAAGTTTTTCAATTGTTAATCTACTTAAAGATTAAAATAATTTCTTCAGAATTATGTTGTTTTAATAAATGGAAATGGAAAATAAATCCATCTTGTCATCCTATTTTTAATTTTAAGAACCAAGAATCAATTCATATTCCTGGAATAAATACATCCATCATTCTTTTAAAAAAATAAAATAAAATCTCCTTTAAGCATCCCTTTAAGGTGCTGACCATAAATGGTGTAATTTGCCCTGGACATCATTAAAATGTAAAGTTAATGAGGATTCAGCTGAAAAACAGAAGGAATGTAACCTATTTTCAGGCAAAAGTTCTAACACAGCAATCAGAGGGAGAAGCTCTTTGATGTCTCTTTGTCTCTTCTCATTAATTTTGTGTGTGTGTGTGTGTGTGTGTGTGTGTGTGTGTGTGTGTGTGTGTAAAAAAAAAAAAAAAACAACCAAGCTTAAGGAAAAAAAAAAAAAAAGCACCAAAGTTTAAACATGATAATTATAACAGAACTCCAATGAGGTCCTTAGAATATTTTTTTATAGGACAAACACGAAGCAGTTACACATATATATGTGGAGATAATACCTACCTGGTAGAGCTGCTGTGATTGAAGTGCTCAGCAGGATCACTGATGCATAGAAGGTCCTTTTCTGTCCCTCTAGTCCCCAGAGGCCTAGCAAAGTGCTGATGCAAAAGCTATACTTAGAGAGTAGCCATTATTATTACCACATATGATGCATTCTCTTTCTTGCTGCAAAATTTACTATATTAACCCTAACCCTCCTTCCAAGATTTATGCAACATTCAGCACCTCCTGTCACTAGGCAGGTGGGGCTTATCCAAATAACCAGTATGGAGTAAACAGTCCCAAGTGACATTTTATCATGTGAACTGCCTGCACAGGTATAAATATTATATCCTCTCCAGTTTTATTGCCTCATTTTACAATTATACTACTAAAGAGCAAAATACCATGCAGAATGTTAAGTGGCATTCTGCTGCTTGGAATTTCTTCCCAAGGCTCCATTCAGAATAACAAATGTAGACGCTATTTCATCTCTGCTCTATCTTGAAGAAAGTCATCACCTTTACTTGAAAACACACAAGGATTTTTGCAACTTATTTTGTGCTAAGTAAAATCTTAACCCAAACGTGGTAATTACCAAGAAGGTATTCTGGTACTTTCCAGAAAGAGCTTGCCCTGCAGGAGTTACTGTTACACCAGCTCTACAATCCTAGTAACAATGTCTAGTCCAGGACAAAGAGACCAGTCCTTAAATAACACAAATATTTGACATTTCTTTTCACCCAAACAAAGCAACAAACCTGTCAATTCAATAAACTAACTAGTTTAAATGTTAAGAGATAGGAATAACAAACGTTTCTCTGGTAATTTTCATTTTAAAGGCATTTCCACATAAATTATCTCATTTTCCCTGGTTCAGTTATTCCATAAATATGCATTAAGTCTTCCTACTACCCAGCACTACTCACAGCACAGTTAAGAACAGAGTGAGAGGTCCCTATCTTCATGGGGCTAACAATCAGGTAGAAAAGCTCAGGCTAAGTGATGACCACACAATGTAATCACTTCATTACAAGCCACAGTCAGTTCTGTAAGAGCAAACAGTTAAGAGAACAAGTTTATTTTAGGAAGCTCAAAAGGTTTCCTTGAGGATATGATATCCAAGATGAGATCAAAGAGAATGGGAAACTGATATATAAAAAAAAAAGTAGCAAGAGTGTCAGTACAATGATAGTTGATGTGGGAAGGAATGCCTAATTTGAAAGACATTAGGATACATCAGTCAAAATTTTCTGTAATGCTGAATGTGAAGGGAGAACAGGAAGGGGGTCACCAGCATAAAGGCAGTAGATTTCAGAATGGTGGAGGGTTGTTTTTTAATGTGATGCATACTGGAAGGGGGCCAGATCTGGGATTATTAATGGGCACAGACATTTCAGATGCCTCTGAGGCATCCAAAGTGGCTACAAAGCTCAGAGGAAAGGTGTCTACCCCATTTATTCAGCAAGCAATTCCTAAGAAACAATTTGAATTGTGTCCCATGCCCCTCATTAGGGACAAAGAAATGAACAAAATCCTGAGCAACCCCTTTTAAAAAAACAAGTCAAATGGCAGGGATGTAGTAGTTCGTTGGCAATCAAAGGAAAGACAGACTTAGTCTTCTTGGACAATCAGGTAAGGATATAAAAGGAAAATTTATCAAAATTTGTCAAAATTATCTTGACAACAAACAGCAATTCCTGAAATAGAATAAGAGAAAAGGCAATTTAAATACATCAAGATCGTCTAGAAATGGCAGTTAGTTCACAGTGGCTGTGAATGTAAATAGTGACAGAAATGTCAAAGAAACGATGAAAACCAAATTTATATAATTAAAGATTATAAATTGATAAATTATTCCAACAAATTAGTTAAATGAAATGGACAAACTACGAAAATTGACTCAAGAAGAAATAGAAATCTGAACTGATGTAGAACAAAGAAATTGAATTACTAACTTGAAAACTACCCACAGTGCACAGCAGGTCACTAAGAACTTCACACATTTGAAAAAGTCATCATAAACTCTTTCAAAACTCAGAATACAAAAGAACAACTTCTCCTCTCATCAGTGAAGCCAGTATTACACTGACACTAACAGCCAGCTATAGAACCGCAATTAACCCTCAACAATATACTAGCAAACAAAATCTAGCAATTCATAAGAAGGATAACATACTATGACAAGTCACCTTCATCCTAAGAATTCAAGGTTGGGTTAGAATTCAGAAGTAGATTAATAAACCACATGAAGAGGATGAACAAAATCACAGGGCTCTCTCAGTAAACACAGAAGAGGCATTTCACAAAGTCCACATTGCTTCATGCCAAAAACCAATGAGTAAGCTAGGAAGAGAAAGAAACCTCAACAAACTGATGGGCAGTATCTACCAAAAGCTTTTCCCCATAAACAAAGGCCAATTTGAACCAGCAAGAATCAAGCACATTTCTATACAGCAGCAGATAAGGCGAAAAGGAAATATTTAAATTTAATTTAAATTTAAATGTCAACCAAAATAGCATGAATGTAGTGGATATCTGCTCTATCTATGACCTTGAAGTACCTGCCCCTGGGCGTGGCCTCAGGGCTACCCTTAAGACCTGAAACATACATACACGCCTCTTCTCTCCATCACTGGCTTGGATGCTGGGATGGACTCTGGCAGAAAAACAGCATGGGACTGTACCTCAGCCTTTCAGGACCCTATGATAAATCCCCTGTTCTGCAGTGAGTCTTCCTTCCTAATAAATTATTTTACTCTTTAAGCAGACTCCATGGATTTCTCGTAATACATGGCTCCCACATGTGGGTGGGCCACCCCATGACCCTTGTCTACTCAGGCTAACTTAATAACCCCGCCTGCTAGCAGCAGCTTAGATCCCATCCACGGAGACCAAAATTCCCTACTCTGTCAGACACATGCCACAGTCCCTCCCAAACCGTGCCTGTGTTCCAAGGCCTGGAGCTAGCAACACATGGCTGGTACCAACCACTCACACGAGACCCCTACTGGGGCTACTTGTGTGAGACCAAAATGAGCCATCTTAGAAATAATACCAAAATGCTTTCACCCTAAAACTAAGGCCTGAGATATCTCCTTTTAGGTACAGGCCATGAGTTACTAAAACCAGTCAGTTCAGATTCCAGAAACCAGGAAATGTAAAAGTACAGAGTCATAAGATAGTCACAAGGTAATGCCTGCTGGAGTATGGAATGTCCTCTCCCTGGTTTCCAGGATAACTGACCATAAAAATGCCCCCACCTGAGGGCAGCCAATGAGAAATGGTGGCGGGCAACCACTCCCTTAGAAGTAAGATTAAGCCATGATTTTTAGAAAGCCCCTAGAAGTGAGCCAATCAGAATTGTACCCGTACTAGCATCCCTAAATGATGTAACCTTGTGATTTTTCCCTTTAAAAGCTGAGCTTGCAGATAGGTGGGCACTTCCTCCAGCCTCCACTGCATTGGATGTATTGGACAAAGTCCCTGCCTAGGCTTGTACTGTATATCCAGAATTAAACCTTGCTTTTGCATTCTGGCATGCTCGTCTTTGGTGGTCTCTCTGGGGGTCGCCATCTGGGCACACACTTGCTTTCCCACTCCAGCAACCAGCCTCCACAGGCTTGCATAGAGGTACCAGTCAGCACCCAGCGTCATGCACGACAGCTCGCACTGCTGCGTCCAGGGCAGGGATTGAGGCCGAGCGCCAGACACATTGTCCACCCACTCACCCAAGCCAAGAGAGCCTGCGGGTGTGTAGCATGTAAGCCAGGTGGGGTTGCAGGGGGCTGTTCCTTTACTTTTACAACTGTTTGGTGTAGCTGCTGCCAACTCCATCTTTTGAAACTCCCGCCACTACCACCAACACCATTCCAAGCGCAGCTGCTGCCATTGTTCCTCATTTGTTGTGATCCTGGCAGCTGGAATAAGTGTTTGATTCACAGGAGCTCACTCAGGAGCTAAGTCAGCTCGCACCAGACCTGCTTTAGAGCTACACCTGGAACACTTGCTGGCCAACTATCACTACTACACCCAAAAACCATCACAGGAAACAGCCATTTGCTCTACCTGGTTAATTAAGAGCCTGGGACATCTGAAACACCCAGGACACTTAGAACCATCTCTCGAGGATCTAATCTGAGGTAAATTACTTGATAATTTCACACCTTAAACTGATTAATAAAAAAATTCTTTTACAAATTTTAAGTATTTCTTACACCATGGCAGATAATATAACCACTCAGGAATTTAAAAACTTCTTTGCTTATACTATGGATGAAATTTTACAAGACATACATGACCATCCTGGTATGTAAAAAATTTTCTCCATAATGGTGATTAGCATAGTAATTCATGTCACTGAAAAACTGGTTTAATAATAACACCAAAAATGAGACATTAATGGGACTGATACAGACTTTGCAAAGTGGTAATGAGGAACTTACAACAAAAGGATTCTTTCTTTGGAATCTGCTAATTTACCACAAGAACTTCAGTCCACTAATAATAACTGGACAACCAGATTTAATTCTATTGATAATAAATGTGAATATCTAATGGATGAAACAGTAAATCTTAGCCGGGCAGTGGTGATACATGCCTTTAATCCCAGCACTCAGGAGGCAGAGGCAGGAGGATCTTTGTGAGTTTGAGGCCAGTATGGTCTACAAAGCAAGTTCCAGGACAGCCAGGTCTGTTACACAGAGAAACTCTGTCTCGAAAATACAAAAAAAAAAAAAACCAAAAAACAAAAACAAAACAAAACAGTAAATCTTCAGAGCAATCTTAATGCCATACAGATAATTTCTAAGGTGGAATAATCATCATTAATTGATAGAATGAAGTCTTTGGGATCATATGTTTCTGATGAACATAAAAAAATTGCTTGATTCCATGAAGTCACGAGAATCATTTACAGTATAGGAGGTACAGACTTTAGAAAAAGCTGTGGTTAATGGATTTCAAGCTTTGGAGGAGTCTGTTAGAACTGATAATAAGGGTGCTAACAAGCAGAAGATCAAGACTAAAGAGGTCATAACATTGCCAGTGCCTTACAGAGTTAGAGATGACTTAACAAAGGTAACAGGTGGTTCTCATACTATAGTATGCCCTATCAACATTTGTGAAAAGCCAGCAAATGATAAACATTCTGAAAGATATATAAAATATATATGGTAGCCTATACTATGAGAGATATAAAGAACATCAAGGAAGCTGTAGTTACCTATGGTATACATTCAAAATATGTAAAATAGATGTTAAACACATGGTCTTCTAGAAAAAGGATCACGTCAAATAATTGGAATCAGTTAATATCAGCAGTGTTAGAATATAGCCAGCAATTACAATGGAAAAGCTGATTGAGAGAAGAAGCTTAAGGCCCTTGAGCAGCAAGGTAAGATTAGAGGTTTTGATATCTCCCAACATCAAATTCTTGGTGAGGACTGTTTTTGCTGATATAGATGCACAATCTACCTATGATGAGCATACATTATCCATATGCCATACAATAGCCTTAAAAGCTTGGGGAAAGATTCCAGAATCAGGGAAGCCAACTGAGGGTTCAAACGAACTGTTAACTGATTTTTTTACAAAGACTGACCAAGACTATAAACAATACAATATCAGACTAAGAATTACAAGTATTAATTTAATCTTTGGCTTTTGAAAATGTTAATATAGAATTAAAAAGGATACTGGTACCTTTAAAGATCAGATCAGCACACATAGAAGAATAGATCCAACACACAAATAATATTGAGTATCTTAACTATTGTGATGAGGTTTGGATAGGAGAGATGATTTCCAAAGGTGGAAGGAGGCCTCAAAGTACCAAATGTTTTAACTGTGGTACACCAGGCTGTATAAGAAGAAATTGTACACAGGGTGCCCTAGAAGCAATGCTTCTAGAAATAACCCAAGCAAGAGACCCCAACCTTCTGGATTAAGGAGAAGATGTGGCAAAAGCCAACACTGGACCAATGAATGCATATCAAAAAGAGACATACAAGGCAACCCATTGCCAGTGGGAAACGTCTCAGGGGGCCTCTCTCACATGCCCCCAAATCGAATGTGGTCCAGTCATTTCCAGTCACTGTGGAGGACACTCCTCCCCAGGACAATTAAATAATCCAGTGCTAATTGTAAAAAACAATACTGCACTGGATGATAGAACAGCTTTGATAGATGGATCAAAAATTCCAAAAAACACCATAAAATGAATATTTTGGCAGACTTCCATAAATGAACAAAGACCAAAGCTTAGAGTATGAATAACATCATTCTAGAAGGCTTAGTGGACACAGATGCGAATATGACAATAATTGTGTCAAAATCTGGCATCCAAATTTGCCTCTACAAGAAGTAGATGTTGAATTTCTAGGAATTGGAATCCTATCTCAAGTAAAACAAAGTACAAGATGAGTTGAATGCATAGGGACAAAAGGACAGAGAGGAAGGCTGAAGCCATATGTGGCTAATGTAGCAGTGAATCTTTGGGGGCCGAGATCATTACAGCAATGGAATACCCAGATTAATCTCAGAAGGAGAACATAGACCAATACATGTCTCTGGGAATAATATTATAGGACACTATAAAAAACAGAGCACAACTGCCGTTGAACTATCAGAGGTACCAACGGCCCTACCTTTAAAATGGCTGATAAATCTGTCTGGGTTGAACAATGGCCAATGACACAAGAGAAACTACAAGCCTTAGAACAGCTATTCAGGAGCAGTTAAATGCTTAACATATTGAAGAATCTATCAGTCCTTGGAATTCTCCTGTATTTGTTATTAAAAAGAAATCTGGTAAATGGAGAATGCTGACAGATCAGAGCCATTAATAAAGTAATAGAGCCTATGGGCTCCTTACAGAATGGGATGCCCTTGCCCTCTCTGTTACCCAAAGAATGGCCTATTATAGTTATTCTATCATAGTTATTGACTTTAAAGACTGTTTTTTTAACCACTCCTCTACAAGAAAAGGATAGAGAAAAAATTGCCTTCTCTAGAGAATATGGCATTTAAATGTTTTGATAACTTAGAATTTTGACATGAGACACAATTGCTCCTGGCAGCACTGATCTACTCCCAAGAGAATGTTGGGCTTCTAAGACACTCTGTTTGGAACTTTGTCTTCTTCTTGGCACAAAATGGCCTTCTGGGCAAAGAACTGCCCTTGTCTTGACTGCTGACAGTATGACACTGTCCTTTCCTCATGAACAGGACTGTAGCAGGAATCTTAAAAGGTCTTATTAATAAAATCAAACCTGAGGCCAGCTATTGGAGTGAATGCTGGTAGTAGATCAGATGCAGAACAAGCCACAGCTACCTCACCTTGCCAATTCCTCAGCTGGTCCTGTTTCCTGACTGGAAGCCTCTGAGTCCTCATCCAGAATGAATCTCAGCTGAACTGTGCTGCTCCAAAGCCTAAACGGTTAACCAGCCAAATGCTTAACCAGTCAAATGCTTCTAGTTTCTGGTTCTCACGCCTTATATACCTTTCTGCTTTCTACCATCACTCCCTGGGATTAAAGGCTTGCTTTCTGGGATTAAAGGCATGTGTCACCTTGGCTTGGCTGTATCCTGGAACAGAGATCCAGATGGATATCTGCCTCTGGAATGCTAGGATTAAAGGCGTGAATGACACCATTTTCTAGCCTCTGTATCTAGTGGCTGTCTGTTCTCTGACCCCAGATAAATTTATTAGGGTGCACAATATTTTGGGGAACACAATACCACCACACAGGACACAAGGAAAAGTGATTACTGAACCTTGCCAAGACAGGGTAAAATGGTCTTTCAAAATTCCTGCTTCTGAAAATGGTCTGATATTCTAGGCCTGTAGCCAAAATGGATGACCCAATGGTGCTGAGAATCATTAGGTGACTGTCCAGGCTGCCATCTGTCTCTGTCTATTCTCACAATTTTTTGGAAATTGCTTGCTTGTACTTCTTGTTTTCTCAGGTAATATTATTTGCCTTCTCAGGTCTTTCATGAGGTTGAAGACCAGATAGTTACAGAGCTAAGAACATTTCAGATAATAAAGTTAGATTCTTTAGGACAGGACAGTTATTAGAGTAATCTCTGTCACATGCCATTTACCTACAATCTGAACATTTCTAGATTTTTAGTATGTATCTCTTATTTGATTGTTTTTGCTGGTTGTATTTCTATTTTTGTTTATGTTATTACCTTTCCCCTCTCCTGGACAATACTTGATAATTGTTCCTATTGTATACAGTTTTATATTAGGTTAGAACTTTCTTATTTAGACAAAAGGAGGAGATGCAGTGTATATCTGTTCTATGGCCTTGAAGCACCGCCCCTAGTGATGTAGCAGTTAACTGTCCTGCCTACCTATAACCTTGAAGTACCTGCCCCTGGGGCATGGCCTCGGGGCTACCCTTAAGACCTGAGACACATATACGCTCTCTCACTTGTGGGCTTGGATGTTGGGACGGACTCAGGCAGATGAACAGTGTGGGACTGTCTGTACCTGTGCCTTCCAGAACCCTACATAAATCTCATATTCTGCAGTGAGTCTTCCTTCCTAATAAATTCCTTTACCATTTAAGCAGACCCCATGCATTTCTCATAATACGTGAATTTAATAAATACCCTTGTAAAGCTTCTATTCTAAGAACAAAACACAATAGGAAAAAAATAAAGGTTACCTAAGCCAACTGTAAGACATCCTCAAAGAGTAAACCTGGCTAAAATGCAATACTTCTTTCTAGAAATATTCTCTTATCTCCACTGAGTTCCAGCTGACCTTTTGTAGAAACTGACAACTAACTGATAGGAAAACTTATATGGAAAATAGCCCAACAATCTTGAAAAGAACATAATAAGAATTCACACAAATCAATTTCCTAATTTACTACAGAGATAGTAATCAAGACAATGTAGCACCAGTAAAAAGACATGAACAGGATTGAGTCCAGAAAAATTGATGATTGCTCATTATAATTGTCAATTAGTTGTTTTTTGTTTTTGTTTTTTTTTTAACAAAAGAGCCAAAATAATTCAATGGAGAAAGAACAGTCCTTACAACAGATGGTACTATGACAACTGTATATCAACATGCAAAAGAATAGTGTTAGACTTCTAAGGGTAGAGGGGAAGGAATAGGAGGCAGAAACCTCACACTGTAGCCTAGGCTGGCATGGAACTCATTATGTAGCCCAGGCTGTCTTCAACTTGCAGAGACTCTCCCTCCTCAGCCTTCCAGTCCTAGGAGTACAGCACATGACAACAAACCAAGCAGATTAGCTTCCTTCACAGTATACATGAAAATCAACTCAAAATGAATCACAACCCAAATACAAGCACCACAACTTCAAGAGTCTTTGGAAAAAAACACAAGTCTTCTAAACTTTAGGATATTGGTTTATCAGAAACAACACACAAATAGCAAAAGAAATCTTAAATAAAATACAGTTCACTGGAATTAAAAAGTTTGTGTCTCAGATGACACTATTAGGAAAATGTTAATGCCAGGTGGTGGTGGCACATGCCTTTAATCCCAGCACTCAGGAGACAGAGATAGGCAGATATCTGAGTTCGAGGCCAGCCTGGTCTACAGAGTAATTTTCAGGACAGCCAGGCTACACAGAGAAACCCTATCTCAAAAAACAAAACCAAAAAAAAAAAAAGTCAACCTACAAAATGGGAAAAAGTACTTGCAAACCATTTACCTAATAAAAGACTTGTATCCAGAATATATCTTTCAAAACTCAAGCCAGAAGACTGGAGAGATGACTGCTCAGACATGTTACCATGTTACCATGTAAACATGAGGATGTGGTGGTATTGTGTTCCCCAAAATACTGTGTACCTTAATAAACTTATCTGGGGTCAGAGAACAGAAAAGCCACAAGATACTTAGGCTAGAAAATGTTAGTACACGCCTTGAATCCTAGCATTCCAGAGACAGAAATCCCTCTGGATCTCTGTGAGTTCAAGGCCGCATTGGAAACAATTAGGCATGGTGACTCATACCTTTAATCCCAGAAAGCAGCCTTTAATCCCAGGGAGTGGTGGTAGAAAGCAGAAAGGTTTATAAGGTGTGAGGACCAGAAACTAGAAGCATTTGCCTGGTTAAGCAGTTGGCCTGGTTAAGCATTTGGCTGGTTAAGCGTTCAGGATTTCGAGCAGCAGTTCAGCTGAGAGCCATTTGGATATGAGGACAGAGGCTTCCAGTCTGAGGAAACAAGACCAGCCGAGAAGTTGGCCAGGTGAGGTTAGCTGTGGCTTGTTCTGTCTCTCTGATCTACCAGCATTGACCCCAATAATTGGCCCCGGGTTTGATTTTATTAATAAGAACTGTTAAGATTCATGCTACATGAGGACTCAAATTAAATCCCAGGCAACCACTCACATCAAAGTCAGGTATAGTGGTGTGTAGACGAATTTCTAAGTAGTCTTATTAAATAAAAAACACAGAGCCGCCAGGCAATAGGAAATATCCACCAGTCAACCTTACCTCACCACACCACAGCTTCAAAAAGAGCTACTTCCTGTCTACCTGTGCCTTTATTGCCTTGCTGCTCTGCCCTCTCACTGGCTCTTAGCCCAGCTACCACACTTCCTTGTCACTGCCTGTCTGTACAGACCTCCAGGTCTCTATGGTTGGTGCTAGGATTAAAGGCATGTGTCACCACGCTTGGCTCTGTTCCCTAGTGTGGCCTTGAACACACAGAGACCCTGCCTGCTAAGTGATAGGATTAAGGGCATGTGCTACCACTGCCTGACTTTTGTGTTTACCTAAAATGGCTTGCTATTTCCTTTGCTCTCCAAGCAAACTTTATTTATTAACATACAAATAAAATATCACCACAATGATGCACTCTTGTAATCTCAGTGCTGTAGAGGCAACAGGAGGATCATATCTGGGACTTGCTCCATGTTCGTGAGAGACCTTATCTAAAAAAAAGTTAAGTTGAAAAGAGTTTGGAAACAATCTCTGACCACCACATGCATGCTCTCACACATGCAGGGGCGCGCACGCGCACGCGCGCACACACACACACACACACACACACACACACACACACACACACACACACACACACGCATGGTCACACTCATCCACACACATACACAAAACAAACCTCAAACCAGGCATGACAGCATACACTCGTATTGTAGAATAATCTTTCTGTACACTGTGAAGAATGTGGGTTTAAGGTTTTGCTCATGCAGACAGAAAAGTTTACAGATACCCAGTAAAGCAGGTTCGGATGGAAAAAAATCCTCTAAATAGGTTACAAGACATTTAACAACGTGTGTAGGCTTAAGAAAAAAAAAATGGGTAGAGACAGTCATAGGAAAAAAATAGTTTAAAAATAATTAAGTCTTTAAAGAAAGAGTAAAATTTTTAAAAAGCCACATAAAGGTGGAAAATACACAGGAAGTCTGGATCCTGTATGGTATCTTGTTGACTCTGAATTTTTTAAATGCTAATGTACAAAAAAGCAATAGCAGCTGAGAGACATTGGATTATGGAAACTGCTAAATTAAAACAACCTATATATTTTAAAAAATGTCTTAGCTTCAAAATGGAAGTCAGACAATGTGTTGCATTGGGGGAGATGTTATGCTTTTGTTTTCACAGGAAATGAAAGGCTATGGATTCCTTCTAGATTAATAGAGATCAGATTGTTGACCAGAGGAGACCTCCTGAGTATCTTGGCTACAGACATGGGTGAGGAAACCAAAAAAGACTACAGGACAGGTGATGTGTAAACTGATCCCTTGACATGAGAACAGCTCTGAGATGAGATTAGACATGACAAATCTTAATGGCTACAGAGTCCGAGTGACTTATTATTACATGCCATCCTTTCATATGGCATGAATAGAGATTTAAATTACAGTTTGATTATAGAGTCCAAACTTATAATGTTGGCAGATGCCTTTTATCTGCTCAAACATAAAACAAAAAATCAACTTTAACTGACTTGTGCATACCACACATTCCATACTTGTGTTAATGTAGGTATGTATGTTACCTTTAAAAGTTTGTGTTTTCAGAGCAAGGAGACCAGACAGCAATGAAAATAGGTAGCCCAGGTGATTCAATATCTCAGAGTGCCTCTGTTGCAGTTTCCTCAGAATTAGTTCCACATTCAGAACAACTTCAAGGCTGCTGGCTGAGATGGTCCAGCCTCACAGACCACTCCAGCCAGGACTTCCGATAAGCCTTACACTTTCCCATTGCACAGAGACTGGACAACAAATAATACAGCTACTTCTCCCAGGACTTGACCATTATCCCAATTTTCTCAGGGTCTCCTAAAGATGCCAGTGACCCCAGACAAGAGGAAGTAGTTTAGAGAACAAGATGCCCACATTCTCAAAATGTGGAGTGGATGGGTTTTGGTCATTGGTGGGTTATGGATGTTTGTCATTGTTTAGGGGGATTGGTTACAAGTTTGGTCATAGGAAAAGAAGCTAAATAAAAGAGTTAGATTCAAGGATCTCTTTCTGAAGGAAAAAAGAGGGGATTACATATAAAAATGATGAGATAAAAGGGTGGATTGTTGAGTCTACTTTTAAATAACCATTAGTCTCAAATATTTTATATTAGTACAGATTTTTGTATATTGATACAAATTTAGGGTTATTTTGTTATATTGTATATATGGTTCTATTCTTGTTTAAGATATTGTACCTATGCAACTCATTTAAATATGTAAAGTTTTATTCCTTGAAAGATATTTAGGATAACAAAGAAAATACAGGTTAATAGTCATCTATAACAATCAAACTTACAGTAATGTTAGGTATATTTTCAAGGTCACACAAAGATATATTTTAGATAGATAGGTGATCTTCAAACACTACAAAGACCTACAGAACATTGCACTTAAAACGTTTTGTTAACATAGGGCTTTTCATGACAATGAGACATGTTTCCTCCTGGCAGCACCAATTTATTTCATTGAAGAAACTCCATATGGAGTTTGCTTTCAATGTGGCAAAACTAGCCATTTGGGCAAGAAACTGCTTGTCTTGATTGCTGACATTATGCTGTACAAACTGGAGAAATAGGACACAAAGGAAAAAGACTGCTGAACTTTGCCAACATAAAGCAGGGCAGTCCTTCAAAACTTCTGCTTCCCAGAAAAGTCTGTCAGATATCCTAGGACAACAAGATCAAGCCAATCGATCTGGTCCTTCAGATTTTTGCCTGACTTCATGAAGAGGTGTATGGAAGAAGAAGAGGCTGCCATGGACCATCCAACCCACACAGAGGACACCATATTCTCAGTAACTTTATGGAATAACTCTCAAGCAAATACTTACAAACCCTACACAATCATGTCATCTAAAAGACCACAGCAGTGTATGGAATGACACTCAGAACAAATCCTTTGTTACATACTATCAGTGTCTTCCTATAAACCTGCATTTGAATGGCATAATGTAGCTGGCAGTGCACACTTTTGAACCCAGCTCTCAGGAGGCAGAAGCAGGTGGATCTCTGTGAGTTGGAGGCCAATTTGGCCTACAAAGTGAGTTTCAGGGCAGCCAGGGCTGTTACCCAGAGAAACCCTGTCTTGAAAAATGAACAAATCTATCCTTTCTTTTTTTTTTTTTTTTTTTTTTTGGTTTTTCGAGACAGGGTTTCTCTGTGTAGCTTTGCGCCTTTCCTGGGACTCACTTGGTAGCCCAGGCTGGCCTTGAACTCACAGAGATCCGCCTGGCTCTGCCTCCCGAGTGCTGGGATTAAAGGCGTGCGCCACCACCGCCCAGCACAAATCTATCTTTAATAAATCAAAAACATAATACAACCTGTGGTGTTTTGAATAAGAATGGCCCCCACTGGCTCATATATTTGAAGGCTTAATCATCAGGGAGGACATTCTTGGAGAAGGATTATGAGGTGTGGCCTTGTTGAAGGAAGTTTGTCACTGGGGGTAGGCTCTGAGGCGTCAAAATTCCATACCAGATACAGACTGTCTCTTCCTGTTGCCTGCAGATCTGGATGTAGAACTCTTAGCTACTTCTTCAAGACTTGTCTGCCTGCACAATGCCATGATTCCCTCCATGATAATGGACTAAGTCCCCATTTAAATGCTTTCTTTGATAAGAGTTGCTTTTGTCATGGTGTCTCTTCACAGCGATAGTGAAAGACCCTAACCCTTCAGGCTTACACCCCCCCAAGCCCCAGGAGAATAAGGAACTAAAAAGAAAACTAGTTCCAAGGGCAACCTGACTCAGCCATCATTCAATCACCCCTGCTACAATGTAACAGTGTAAAGAGGTCTCTGTTAAGAGATGCGCTCAACTGTGACTGGGATAGTTACAAGTGTTCCAGGAAGGACCACTGTGACCTTTGTGTAAACTCCACTCCCGCCCTGATACCCCCCTTGAGGTTTCAGGAAGAATGTACATGCCGATGTGACTGTACCCACTCTGTGATCAGACCATGATCTTGTGAAATTAGCCTCTAGACATAAATCAATCAAAACGAAATTGTATGGGAATTGTAATCTTATGGCTTTTGTGGGTTTTTCCTTTAAAAGTACCCATGTGATTGCAATAGGCGTGACTCTTGCTCTTTGGAGCTGAGTTAGCCTGTCTGTACAGTCGCTTCAATAAACCTCGTGCTGTTGCATCAACTGGACCGGAGTATGGGTTCTTGGGGCGCCCACTTGAGACCCTAGATTTTGGCGTCTACCAGATAGAACAGTAACTACGACACAACCTAAAAGCATTCACTGAGCAGTTATACTGGCTTTTAAAAAAAATCCCAAAGAGAATTATTTAGTTTCATTGAAAATAATCAACAAAAATTTATTGAAAATAACCAGTAACCACCACATAATAGATTTGATTCCATGACTGTTGTGCAAAAGAGCAATAAAGAAGGAGAAAATCTTTCATTTTAAACAATACTTTTGTAGGAAAAACAGAAATAAAACAAAACAAAGCCAAACAACCTTAAAAAGAAAACATACAAATTATGAACTTTATTTAACTCATTCTACCCAGAGAGTCAAATCTCTCTGTGAAGTCTTAAGAGATTTCATTTTGACAGTATAAATGTTTAGTGCTTGGGCTAATCAGTCTTTCATTGCTGTGACAAGCTTACAGTATAAAAGCTTGGAAGGTTTACTTGGATGATTTTGTGTTAACTTCAGCACTGACTTGTTTTGTTGCTATGTGTCAGAACACAGCAGAACATCATGGTGTCAGGAGCTCTGTGGAAGAGGAGCTGCTCAACTTTGCGGTAGCCAGGAAGCAGAGAGGATGGGTTAGGAAAGAGGCAAACAGCACAAATCTTTCCAGGACACATCCTCAGTAATCTACTTCCTCTAAGTAATCCCACCCCAGCTGGGTGGTGGTGAACACCTTTGATCCCAGTACTCAGGAGGCAGAAGCAGACAGATCTCTGTGAGTTGGAGGCTAGCCTGGTCTATATAGTGAGTTCCAGGAAAGTCAGCACTACACAGTGAAACATTGTCTCAAAAAAAATCACACACACACACACACACACACACACACACACACACACACACAAAGTAATCCTACACCACCTCCTATCCTCTTCCAACACTTGTCAAAAATAAAATCAAATGAATAATCCATCAATGGATTATACCAGAGTCTTCATGATTGAATCCACCATCTGAGAAGCATACCTTCAACACATGAACTTTGGGGAGGGGACTCCACATCTAAGCTATAACAATCTTCCCTTGCCCCCAAAGGTCATAGTCAATTCATAATACAAATTGCCTTTAGTTTGTTTCCAAGTTTCCCCAATTTTTTAGTTAACTACTGTTTAACAGTTCAAGGCCAAAATCTTTTGTGAGGATCAATGTAAATTCTTAGCTATGAACCACTAAAAAAATCAACAATTATATACAAATACAATGCTTCAGAAAGAAGAGTAAATCCCATTCTAAAAAGGGAAGAAAGGAGTCATAGAAAGAGGAACAAGACCAATGCAAGAATATGAAAAGTAGGACAAACATTAAATCCTATGCTCCACAGTGGGTGCCATTTGGCGCACTCAGTGGTAGACTGTGAGATACAAGTGGCTTATATCTTAAAATTACCCCCAGCCATCTTTGATGTCTTGTAGACTTCACCAAATCTTTGACTTCACACTTGCTGTCTCAGGGACAGCCCACAGGGAATTCTGACTATCCACTGCTTGGCCTCCTAGGCTTTTTTTTTTTTTTTTAATCTACATAGAATTTCTACAACCTCGATCTCTTGCATCATACATGGCCGCAAACCTAGTATCACGCAGGTTAGTCTGTCATCAGCTGGTACAGTGGCCACCCTTGGTCCTTGGTCTATGGCTGCTGCAGCAGCCTCTGAGTGCCTCAATGGCTAAGCACAGTTAAATGAATCCTTGGAAAACAACTTCCTAAGCAGCTCAGAAAAGGCAGGATCTTCCCACCCCTATCTCAAGCAGTGTTCTCTCTTTTAGGGAAAGTCTTTCAAAGGCATTTTACAGCTGTACATTCTTAAGGACCAGATAGGAAGACCCTTCCTCACTCCTGAAATTGCCTCAAGGCATCTTTGCTCCTATCCCAGGGCACTGCAAATGTCTTCTTAAATGGCTTTAATCCCTCTAACAGCCACACCCTTCTTGTCTACAACTTTAAATGTGCTTCTTTTCCATTTTTCATTTTCTCATGTTTCATTTCAAAGGTTCTAGCTCATGGTTTGGTGGGTGGCTCCTTGGCCATGAGCCTGTGGTGAGGAGATCATCATGGCAGTGTGGATTCTTCCTCTCAACAGCCACAGGAAGACAAGAGGAAGCTGGAAACAAGGTATGCCTTTTAAGGAAATGCCCCAGTGACCTCCAAGTTAGCCTACTCTCAAGTTTCTACTACTTCCCAATAATGCCATCCAAGTACTAAAACATCAAATGGATCATTCCATTGATGTTTTCAGAGTCTTCATGATCCAATCACTACTCAATGACTGGATCTCCCAGATGGGCACCAAGGTTTCATTCAATACATGAGTCTTTGGGGTGACACTTCATATCCAAACCATGGCCATTTCAGATCATGCACACCTCTATAAGATGTCAGCTTCTCAAAAAAATGCTTTCACTGAACTAAAACATTTCTCAGATTAAATGCATACCTTTCAATAATTATTACAATGTACCTAAATGAGCTGCTTTCTAGATGTGTTCATGGAAAACACATTAAGTATACATGCTCACCTTTAGGAAGTAGCTAATGATGTCTAGGAAGGGAAACCCTAGAAGAAACAAACACTCTGCAGCAATAACTAATGCAGCAAAACAGCTTACAAATCAATTTTTGAGTTGTTATGCTGTCTAAACTTGAGCCTGATTGTTCTCAGCTGAGGAATCAACATTTCCTGTTGCTCTTAACAGGTGACAAGTAGTGAACCTTCACTCCAGCTCTCAGTCAACCCTTCCACCCTTAACTAATGATTACAACCCTTGCAGAGAGCTACCGCACATGATTACATCAGAGGCTTAATATTTTACCTGAGATCTTAAAATGTAAAATTCAAAATGCTCAGGACTCAAACAACAAACAAGCAAGTCGCAGATTTAATCAATGGAAGCAATTGGTTAATTGCCCAACCACTTTGTCTCTCCTCTTTGGTCTCTTGGTTAAGACTGTCTTTAACATAGGTAGATGGATGGTCCTGGGAATTGCCACCACCCAGTAGTAATAAACATAGCAGATGGGAAATAGAAGGTAATAAACTGTCATGGTTAATCTTGGTTGTCAACTTGACTAGATCTGGAATCAAATAAGAGACAAGTCTCTGGGCACATCTGTGAGACAGTTTCTTAATTAGGTTAATTGAAGTGAGAAGATGCATCTTAAATGTGGGTGTTATCATCCAGCATCAGCCCAGATAGAAGGTCTGAGGGAAAAGCTTTTGCTTTTTGCCTACTTGCCTTCACATCTTGTTTGTGAGTTCACCTACTCTACTGCTGCCTCTGTGACTTCTGCTGACAGCTTCCACTGACATTAAGAACCCAGCTTCTTCTGTCACCAATAGCATTAAGCATCAAACTGAACAGCTGCTGGGTTCTCAGCCTCTCTAGCCTGAAAGCAACCATTACTGGACTACTCAAACCAGACCATGTAAGACAATCTAATAAATCCCCCTTTAAAAGATATTCATTGTATCATTCCTGTTCCTCTAGAGAACCCTGGGTAATACATGAACGAATACTTAATATAATCTAAATCTCTTTTCTACCTTGCTAGAAAAACAAGGATAAATACCCGGAGACACTCAAAAAGCACTTGAACCACAGAGTGACAGGTAAAATTATCTTTAAAATGTGTAGTTATAACCTGAAGTTCTCTGTAAATGGGACTTTCAAAGGTCTCACAAACAAATGACAGTAACATCACATTACTCATTAAGATACAACAAACTCCCCTGAATGATAAATTCTCTAAAATAGAAATATTTTTAAATGTCTCTTCCTTAATTAGATTTATTAACTCAGGATGGGGGACATGCTATGGCACAGGTATAAAGGTCAAAGGACAATGCTCAGGAGTTACTTCTCTTCTCTTCTCCTTCCACCATATGTGTCCCAAGAGATCAAACTCAGGTCACCAGTGCCTTTACCCACTGAACCATCTTGTCAGCCAAAATGTCTCCTTATTTAGTTAGCTACCTATTTGATCAGTTAGCCCATCTGGAAGAATTCAAACAGCAAGATTCCAAGACAAAGGACATCTAATAAAGTGTTTCAAAATAGCAGGTATGGAAGACAAGGTTAGACAGAAAAAGATGACAAGTCTAGAAGAGGTGGCATCTGACCTGAGTTTCAGTGGATAATGAAGTGAAGCAGGAGGATAACAGGAAAGAGAAAAAAAATCAGGTGCTAAGACAGGAAGACAAAGAGCCTGGAGTGACTCAAGTAAACAGAGCACAAGGCCAACAACAGGATGGGAGAGAAGAGAGGTCAGGTAGGTCACAAAGTCCTGAGCTCCACGCTAACAAGTATTATGCCATATTATTGGGGTTAAGCAGAAGGATGGCACAATTGCATCTGTTTCAAACACATTCTGAAAGCATGGTAGAAGACAGATGTGGCCAAAGGAAGCTAATTAAATGACAGTTGTTAAAGGAAGAATAAGAAAGGCCAGAACTAAAGTAAAAGCAATAAAGTTGTGTATTAGAAGAAAAAAAAATCCAGGAAAATTAAATTTCTCCTCCTCTTCCTACCAGACAATCCTAAAGTCAAGGTACATGTGCACAGATGGCAAGATATAGCCATAGTGGTTCAAAGTGAAGTACAGACAGTGTTCCCATAAGAGGTGCCAACATGAAGAAGAATCCAAGTGGTATGAAGAGGGTTCCTATGCTCAAGCAGCAATCTAATATAGGATGTTCCAGAACATGAGAATGACAAAACTGTCTACTCAAGAGTGATCCAGTGTGGAGAATCAAAGCCCAACCAAGGAGAAGCAGACATCTAAAAGGAACAGCTACCAGACACAAGGTTTTGAAAGTGAAGTATGCACATAAGTTAACCCAGTGTAAGGTATCACAGCCCCTGAACTGTGTAGGGAGACTTTTCATACAGGGAACACCTGAATGTCTGATCCCAAGCAAGAGAGGCAGGGATCAACTTGGAAAAGGCAGATGTTTAAATGGACATCATCTGTTCCCTACCACTCTGTCCGCCAAGATGGCCTAGGAAGAGCCACATCCCAAAAGCAAAAACAGCACCCCTTGTATCCAGATTTGGGGTCTTAAGTTGCATTCTCCACTAAAAGGAATTAGAGCTTCCTGAAGAAATGACAGGTTTCAGAGCTAAGGAAAAGATGAGCTAATAGCAATTGTGCCAGAAAGCAAAGATGTACACTCAAGGAATGAAAAGGACAGATAAAATCAGCACAACTTCTTAAGCCAGTGGTTCTCAACCTGTTCGTTGCAACCCATTTTTGGGGTCGAACAACCCTTTCACAAGGGTCTAACATATCAGATATTTACATTACAATTCATAAAGTATTAAAATTACAGTTATAAAGTATCAACAAAAATAATTTTATGGTTATTAAATATTAGATAAATAAAATTTAATGAGAAACACTGTGTGTGTGTGTGTGTGTGTGTGTGTGTGTGTGTGTGTGTGTGTGTGTGAGAGAGAGAGAGTGAGAGAGAGAGAGAGAGAGAGAGAGACTCTATTTGAGGTACTAGTGGGGAATGCAAAAACAGCTGCTGATAAAACCAAAGAACCAACTCTAACACTTGGGAGTCTGGGTGAAAAGACACAGATTGAGCAATTGTTAGCCTGGAGGTGACAGAAACCCACAGGTTAACCATGCTCTCACCACATCCCATAAACAATCTGATGGCTTACAAAAGCATGTCTATGTAAAAAGATAACAGAAAAGGACCCAAAAGTAAAACAGAGGAGTGGGGACAAAGAGAGGGGGGGAGGAGGAGCAGCTAACAGGCAGTAAACACACACAACAGGGTACAGCAACAACAGCATACCAAGCAGCCTTCTGCAACTTGAAAGTCCATAGGGCAAGTGACCAGAAAGGACAATGTGCATCAAGGGAAGACTAGAAATTACATCTGAACATTTGTCCATCCATGGTATTTTCCTTTGCTACCAATGACTAACAGTACAAACCTGACATTTTCTTTATGAACTAAAACAAGGGCATGGCATTTTCTGTTGTCTATCATAGTAAGGGTATACATCAACATGACATAAATGAAACAGTTCCAGTGTTCTCCCAGTTATAAAATCACATATTGGTATCTACAAGTGTGTTTTCTTCACTTGTAGGATCTAGAATAATTAAGAATCTAAACAATTTTTTTTTATTTTGCAATACAATTCAGTTCTACATATCAGCCACGGATTCCCTTGTTCTCTCCCCTCCCGCCCCACTCACCTTCCCCCCAGCCCACCCCCCATTCCCACCTCCTCCAGGGCAAAGCCTCCCCCACGGACTGAGATCAACCTGGTAGACTCAGTCCAGGTAGGTCCAGTCCCCTCCTCCCAGGCCGAGCCAAGCGATCCTGCATAGGCCCCAGGTTTCAAACAGCCAACTCATGCAATGAGCACAGGACCCGGTCCCACTGCCTGGATGCCTCCCAAACAGATCAAGCCAATCAACTGTCTCACCCATTCAGAGGGCCTGATCCAGTTGGTGACCCCTCAGCCATTGGTTCATAGTTCATGTGTTTCCATTCATTTGGCTATTTGTCCCTGTGCTTTATCCAACCTTGGTCTCATCAATTCTCACTCATATAGACCCTCCTCATTCTCACTAATTGGACTCCCAGAGATCCACCCGGGGCCTAGCCATGGATCTCTGCATTCAGATCCCTCAGTAGTTCGATGGGGTTTCTAGCACGACAATTAGGGTGTTTGGCCATCCCATCACCAGAGTAGTTCGGGCTGTATCTCGACCATTGTCTGTTGTGGAGGTATCTTTGTGGATTTCTGTGGGCCTCTCTAGCACTTTGCTTCTTCCTGTTCTCATGTGGTCTTCATTTACCATGGTCTCCTATTCCTTGTTCTCCCTCTCTGTTGTTGATACAGCTGGGATCTCCTGCTCCCCCAAGGTCTCTTTCCCTCGGCCCTCGCCCTTCACTGCCCCCACTCATGTCTAGGCTGTTCATGTAGATCTCTTCCATTTCTTTGTCATTGGGTGATCCCCGTGTCTTTCTTGGGGTCCTGTTTTCCAGGTAGCCTCCCTGGTGATGTGAGTAGCAGTCCAGTCATCCTTGTTCAACATCTAGTATCCTCCTATGAGTGAGTACATACCATGTTTGTCTTTCTGAGTCTGGGTTACCTCACTCAGGATGAAGAATCTAAACAATTTAACAGTATTTGCATGGAGTCATTTGAAAACAGTTTTATCCAATATGTATTATTTCACTCAGTCCTCATAACATCTAGTGAGATAAGCAAGAAAGAGTACTTCGCGATATTTGATTACACTATGTAAAGATTTGTCACTCTGATTAGTTTAATAAAAAGCTGAACAGTCAATACCTAGGCAGGATTTCTGGGCAGAGAGGACACTGGGAAGAAAAAGGCGGAGACTCCAGGAGACACAGAGCAAGCAGGATGGGTACTACAGAGATGAGGTAATAACACCCTGAGGCAGAAAGTAAATTAATAGAAATGGGTTAAGTTATAAAAGCTAGTTAGAAACAAGTCTAAGCTATCAACCAAGCTTTCATAATTAATAATAAGTCTCTGTGTCATTACTGTTGAGTTGACGGTCCCAACAAAAGAGTCCAACTACGGGGCTGGAGAGATGGCTCAGCAGTTAAGGGCACTGCCTGCTCTTCCAGAGGTCCTGAGTTCAATTCCCAGCAACCACATGGTGGCTCACAACCATCTGTAATGAGATCTGGTGCCCTCTTCTGGCCTGAAGGGACACATGCAGGCAGAACACTGTATACTAAATAAATAAATAAATAAATCTTAAAAAAAAAAAGAGTCCAACTACAGAACAGGCCTAAATTCACAGGTTAGCAAATAGGTTCAGAGAAGATAGATACTAACCAAAAATTTCACACCTAATAAGTACAAGAATTGAGTGGAATTCCAGTTTTCTGATTCCACAGTCCACGTACTTACTCATCCACTCACTCAAATATTTATTGAGTACTTCTCAGAAAACACTACCCAACATTTTGCAATGTTGCTGTGAAGATTAAATAAGAGAACACAGTATGAAACCCATATGAACATTAACAATTTTAAAAGCATCAACACTACATTCCCCACGTTAAAGATATTAGCCTCTCTTACATCTTCCAAATGCAGTACGTAAGTAGAAAACATGCACAGAATTTGGTTGGAATATGTTGGAAATGCATTTTTTTGGTGAAGCAGAGATGGCTGAGATAAAGTCAGACACATTAGGGAATGGGTTGTGGAAGACTTTATGGCAAGCTAGACATTAGCCTGAATGACAGAGGAACACAGAACGGTAAAAGGAAGGGAAACTTGTGTTTCAGCTGTGAGTTTTAAAGACTGAACACACAACAGCATTAAGCATAGATCAGAAGATGGAGAAAAGCCAAATTGGAGGCTATAGGACCCAGCAAGGAAAGAGGACGTACACTGGAGCAGAGTGAGAGAAGCCACTTCACTCATACTCATTCTACCGGGCAGCTTTATGTAGTCTCTCTCCGATATCTATGGAAACTGAGGCAATCTTCTCAGCACCTCAGAAGAAACAAGTGTTAACCTATACCAATGCCCTAAAGTGAGGTTTTTCAACCTACAGGTTGAGACCCCTTTGGGGATCAAATGACTCTTTCACAGGGGTTGTATACTAGATATCCTGCATATCAGGTATTTACATTACAAGTCATAACAGTAGCAAAACTACAGTTATGAATAGCAAAGAAAATAAGTTTATGGTTGGGGGTCACCACAACATGAGGAACTGTATTAAAGGGACACAGCATTAGAAAGGTTGAGAACCACTGCACTAAGAACAACTGAAGAACTCAGTTTTATCCCTGGGCCTTTGATTCTACAAGGGAATAACTCAGTGTAATTACTATTCTTATTCATCTATGGGGAGCCTACTTTAAAGTCATTAGATCATTGTTTCTCTTAATCAGAATAATTCTAAATAATTAAAGCTTTTACCGGTTACAAAATTCTCCACAGTGAGATGGAACCTCCAACTTCAGATGCTTTATGCTTTAAGCAAAAACTAACACTCATTAACAAGATTACCTGTTGTGATTAAATAAATACAAACTATTTGCAAAGTTTGTAAATGGGTAAAACAACAGAAAAGTAAAACTTACCACTTAGCACACACCTTATTTCCTAGCCTGTATAGGAGATGGAGCAATCAATCCCTCCTTTGCCACAGCTTCTGGTCTCCCCAATGCATTGCCTGATAAACATTTACACTGCACTTTCTGCTGTTCAGACTCAACTATGTCTGCCCATAGAGTTAAAGAGCGGTGTGTGAGCACATGCCTGCATCCTCTGCCTCACAGCTCCACACTACACTGAGTCTCAAAATACACTTGGCTATGACAGCTGTAAGCAGTGAAATCTCAAGATGGCCCTTCTGTGGAAAACATACTCATTACATTTACAAGAAGCTCTTACATCTTTGGTTAAAGCTGCAATTAATTTACGGAAGCATTTACAAAGGATATCAGTGATACTACAAGAAAAGGGGAAAGTTTCTTCTGGCCTAAAACTGCAAAGTTCATGTCTAATTTGACATAAGAGTCAGACCACAGACTGATAATCTTGGGAAGGATCCTGACGGCAGTCCAGTTCTAAGCTTTTCACCCCACTTCCAGGCTAAAATCCCACGCAAGTCCCTGGCTGAAGCCCATATAGTCTATTCTGCCAACTTCATTTCTTTAAGAAAACTTCACCCTCAAATATTCAAGTTTCAATTTGGCAGTTAATTTCAGGCTGCAGTTAAAAGGCACTAGCTGTCAGTCAGACCTCTCCCCCAGCCCCCTCCTGAAAAGAAAAACTGACAGATCACAGGAGCTTTCTTTTGTAAACCAATTCTGGAACTTTCATGCTTCTTATTTGTTAGGTTAAAGGTTAAATTGCTGACCTGTGCCCTCCTGCTTAGCGGCCTTCCCCTTTTTCTGTAAAGCTTTATTTGGGGGCTGTATTTACATGGATTAGTCCCCTTTCACGCTAAGAAGGAATCTGTTCACAGCCAAAGCCTTAGTTCTGGTTGTACAAAAAGCAGCCACAATTATTCACCACCAGACAATGACCATATTGTGGATTTACAAAAAACCCACCCCAGCCAGGGAAAGATCTGTTCTTACTGCACAAAACAATAGAAGAAAAATCTTATCAAGCATTCAAGAGAAAGCAAACAAAGCAAGCCCACTGTGAACTTGATGAAGATGTCAAGCTCCTTTAAAATATATATATATAACTCAACAAAGAGGGGTTTTCTTGTAAAATCTTGGGAGTGAGACTTTTTCTACTCTGAGTTTCCCTTTCTGGTTAAACACAGTCAGGAGCAGCAGACATTGACAGCCAAGACCAATAAATGCTGCCATTTTCTAAGTACACTTACAAACACTTTTTAAAATGCACAATGCAGGGAGGCTTTCTTCTCCAAATATGTCCAGTGCAAATTCCAGGAAAAGCATTTTTCAACCAAGTACTGAGCTACACAAGCACTTTCAGCAAAGCAAAATTTTTGTCTCAACCTCCAACAAACACAGACTACTACTCCCCCAGCCCTAATTTACAAATACTTAATTAAAAAATAATAATTTAAACGAATTTTGGGATGCTGGACACAGTGATATAGGGCTATAGTTCTAACCAGAGGGAAGCTGAGGCACCTGTTTTAAAAGTACATACATTCATAGAAATATTGGGTTTAATAAAACCACAGCTCCACCAAGTGTGATGTTAAGTGTCATTCGCACCCTGTCTCCTCAGATGGGTTTGAATGGTAGTCCCTCGACATAAAACAAACCTTCACCAGGAACACTTTATATCTGAAAGGTATATATCTCACAGCTGCTGCCCAAATCCAGCCCTGGGCCATAGCTGTCCAGCAAAACACGCAGCAAGTAAAAAGCTTTTTCTTCCATCAACAAGTCGTTAGGTAAGTGCCTTCTATTCTCATTAGACTAACGCGACCCAAATCCTCCATCAGCAGGAATGTTCCTCACATGAAACAGTGAAATTAGAAGCAAGCATTAAATGAAGACTAATAATTGTCATGATATAACTGTTTTTAAAGTATTACTACTTTGTTATTTTTTAATTTACTTTTATTTTATTTTGTGTACATGGCTGTTTTGCCTGCTTGCATGTTACTTGTATGTCTGGTGCCTGACAAGACCAGAAGAATGTGTCAGATCCCCCAGGACTGGAATTACAAACAGTTATGAGCTGCCATGTTGGTGCTGGGAATTGAACCCACGTCCTCTGCATGAACAGCCAACACTGATTCAACTCTCTAACCCCCAAATATTGCTACTTTAATCTACTTTTAAAAAGTTAATACTTTTTTGCTTTGCTTTAGCTCATTTGGGCAGACAAAATGGCTCAGTAGGTAAAGGCACTTGTCACCAAACCTGACAATCAGAGTTCTACCACCTACCTGGTCCCTAAACCCACATGGTAGATGGACAGAACTGACTCTTACAAGATGTCCTCTAACCTCCAAACTTACATCAGCCATGCAGGCAAACACACACATGTATGTGAAAATAAATAAATGTTTTTTTTTAAGAGTTCACACTAGGTTTCTATAGATTTGGACTGGAGTAAACACTGTAATGTGTAATATGGCTTACCTTTGCATGGCCTCTCCACTTGCCCACTTCCTTCCCGCAAAGGCAACAATAAAAATTTGACCAAAAAAGTCAAACTTAACAATTATTAATCTGTCTCATGTCAAAGGGCACAGAACTTGATAAATAATAATAGAGAACCATTTGCTAAGACTAAATCTCCTCTGCAGCCATCAAATACTAAGGTTTCATGCTAAACATTAAGATCTAACTTTTCCTCATTTGAACTGTACACCAATAACAGCTACTTAACACCGGAATACTCAAAGCTTAGAAATGGGACTTGATATAGGTGGACTGTACTCTACCTCCTTTCAAAGTTTCTGCAATATTTTGTCTTTTTGTAGCATTTTTAATGGAGTAGCAAGTACTGTGGAAAACAGACAACTCTGGCCAATGGCCCCTGCTTAGAAGACAGCCAGCAATTAAGTATTTCCACACAGGGCCAAGGTGCAGGGTCCCAGAAGTTTACTTATTTCCAAATTAGAAAATTTATGGTCCCAAGAAAATTAAGGTGGCGTTACAAGGACACAAACACAAAGTAGGAAGTACTTAAACTCCTTACCAACTTCTAGGACAAGATTAGGGTACAAACTACACTGAGAGGTGATTCAAATGGAAATGCTTGGCTGCCGGTCTAACAATGATAAACTCCCTCAGAGTTAATGGCTTTTCCCTGAGAGATTCATCTTGCTTTTCAATCCAGAGGTATATTTTAGAGAAAAGGAAGAAACACATGGTGGGGCCTAGAGCAAAACCTTTTAAATTCTTTGTCATAAAAGCTGCAGAGTAAACTACATTTCCTTTACTAATCCTTCAGACACTTGTTAAACTCCAGTGTGCTGACAACTTTGCCACTGCAATCACATTTTGGTTTCTAACAAGTTAAAAGAAAAAAAAAATATTGATTGTACTAAATTGTATTACCATCTTCCTTGAATATAGTAAGAATTTACACTGCCTTCACAAACTGTTGAAAGAGGCACTCCCTAGGGAGAAATAACTTGTGGCACTTTGCATAGCAAACTAAAGTTAAAAACCCAGGCTAAAATAGCTCTTCACCACACTGTCAGAAGTCCCCCCCCCCCCGCCACTCACTCTCTCATTCTCTCTCTCTGTCTCTATTCCTCTATCTCCTATCTATCTATCTATCTATCTATCTATCTATCTATCTATCTATCTATCTAAAGACACTAACTTTAAGTTCAAACTCTGGAAAATTTTTAATTAAGTATATAGAGGATATATATTTTTATTTAATATTTTTATTTTATAATTAACTTAATTTCACATATCAGCCACGGATTCACCCATCTTCCCTCCTCCCACCCCCCTACCCTCCCCCCAAATCCACCCCCCATTCCCACCTCCTCCAAGGCAAGGTCTCCCCTGGGGAGTCAGCCTAGCCTGGTAGACTCAGCCAAAGCAGGTCCAGTCCCCTCCTCCCTACACCAAGGCTGAGCAAAGTGTCCCAGCATAGGCCCCAGGCTCAAAAAAGCCAGCTCATGCAAGAAGGACAGGTCCTGGCTCCACTGCCTGGGGGCCTCCCAAACAGTTCAAGCTAATCAACTGTCTCACTTATCCAGAGGGCCTGCTCCAGTTCCATGGGGGCTCCTCAGCCATTGGTTCACAGTTCATACGTTTCCACTAGTTTGGCTATTTGTCCCTGGTCTCAATATCTCTCGCTCATACAGTCCCTCCTCTCTCTCGCCGATTGGACTCCTGGCTCGGCCTTGGATATCTGCATCCACTTCCATCAGACACTGGATGAGAGTTCTATCATGACAGCCAGGGTGTTCAGCCATCCAATCACCAGAGCAGGTCAGCTCAGGTACTCTCTCGACCATTGCCAGTAGTCTACAATGGAGGTATCTTTATGGATTTCTGGGGACCTCTCTAGCACTCTGCTTCTTCCTATTCCCCTGGGGTCGTCATTCATCATGATATATATACATATATATATATATGTATATATATATACACACACACACACACACACACACACACACACACACACACACACACACAAAGTTGTTGTTGTTGTTGTTGTGTTTTTCGAGACAGGGTTTCTCTGTGGAGTTTTGGTGCCTGTCCTAGATCTCGCTGTGTAGACCAGGCTGGCCTCAAACTCACAGAGATCCGCCTGGCTTTGCCTCCTGAGTTCTGGGATTAAAGGCGTGCGCCACCACTGCCCAACCTATAGAGGATATTTTTTAAAATAGTTTTTTCATGACGTTGGAAATATATGAACAAAAAAGCCTTGAAACAAAGAGTTTCAAACCTCTATAATCCTCCAAGCTATGAAAAATAATATAGCTGTATTTTTGTGTCAAGAGGCTGAAGACTGAAGAACAATGATTTGCTCTGACATGGAGGAAAGAAAATTAACTAGGCACTGTTAATTACTCAGAGTTAGCCTGCTACTGAATCTTCAGGCAGCCCTACAAGATAACATTATCAAACTTACCTTTGCAAAGAGAAAACTCAAAAAACAGAAAGGGAGAAAGCCTATCTTCCCAAGAGTAGGACTCCCACCAGCTGTAGAGCTTTAATTCAGATACAAGTCACTGCAACCACTGCTTTGCTACAGGATAGGATAGGGAAACAGCTTTTAGTGACACAAATTCCCATGATGTCAGACCACCAGGCTGTTTCCCAGAGGTGGCAGAAACAGTCTATAATGTAAGAAACACAAGCTGCTGCAGAGGCCTGGGTAAATGCCTCATTGTCCTCTGTAAAGTGTAGCTAGAGTTTTCTCTCCGGGTCCCACCAAGCCCCGGCAGTCCAACAGCCCACTTATAATAAACACACAGACACTTATATTATTTAAACTGTTTGGCCTAATGGCTCAGGCTTCTTGCTAACTGTTCTTATATCTTAAATTAATCCATTTATATAAATCTATACCTTGCCACGTGGCTCGTGGCTCACCAGCATCTTCACATGCTGCTTGTCATGGCGGCGGCTGGCAGTGTCTCCCTCCTCCTTCCTGTTCTCTCAATTCTCCTCTCTGTTAGTCCCACCTATACTTCCTGCCTGGACACTGGCCAATCAGTGTTTTATTTATTGACCAATCAGAGCACATACAGACCATCCCACAGCAGGAAAGTCTGAGGGATACGTATTAAATGGAAGGAAAAGGTACTCCTCTCTGGGAAGGACAAATGTAAGCACGTCTGCCTTTAAACTTTTCATCCTGAGCATATCTGCTTATAGAAAAGGCAGAATGATGTCACTGCAGAACTCCTGGCTCACACACATACTTTCCCTCCCTAGATCTATCCCATAAAAAAAGAGAATACAATAAATTAAGCAGCCATTCAGCCCACTAGAAGTGAAATATTTATCAACAATAAAACTGCCAAGGCTCACTTAGCTATCCAAGCTCTCCAAGTTCAGCTAGAATGTTATCAATTTACTCATTGAACCAAGAAATGTGTCCTAGTACCTACTATGTACCAATCACTGCTCTAGATGGTGGGGATATATTGGAAGCAAACCTACCCTAAGGAGCTTACATTCTCAGACTGTGCCTGAATACACAGGGTCACTCCTTCACGCCAATCAAAACCTGACTGAAAGCCATCTGATTAATAAAAACAAATACATATTGCACCACAGCTCTGCAAATCTTTCCCTTGTGTCTTAGTTCAGGTCTCTACTCCTGTGATAAAATACTATGACCATAAGCAACTTGGGAAGAAAGGGGTTTATTTCACTTGCAATTTCACATGACAGTCTGTCGCTGAAGAAAGTCAGGACAAAAACTAAAGTAGGAACCGAGAGGCAGGAACTGAAGCAGAGGCCATGGAGAATTGTTGCTTACTAACTTGCTCTTCAGGGCTCCCTAATTTCTTATAGAATCCAGGATCACCTGCCCAAGGGTGAAACTGCCCATAGTGAGCTGGGTCCTCCTACATCAAACATCAATCAAGAAGATGCCCTACAGACTTGCTTACAGGCCAAACCTATAGAGACATTTTCTCAATTAGAATTCCCTCTTCACAGCAGACCCTACCAGTGTCATGATGGCATAAAAGCATGCCAGCACATCCTGCCAGGGCCCATCTAGAACAGTACCAACACAGTACCTTACAATAAATATTGTCAAATGGATAAACTGTGATGCTTTTTGTGTATGGATACATGTTCACATGAGTGCCTAAGTGTGGACATGCACTTTCATGCAACTGCAGATATTCTTTCTCAGGCACCATTCATCTTGTGCTTGAAACAGGATCTCTCATTGGGCTAGAACTCACTGATTTGGCCACGCTGGCTGGCCAGGGAGTACCAGGGATCCACTTGTCTCCACCTTCCCCAGCACTGGGATTATAAATATTTACCACCATCGCCAGCCTCTCTTATGTGAGTTCTAGGGATTAAACTCAGGTCCTCATGCAGCAAGCACTTTACTGACAGAGATATCTCCCCTGATCCAAACTGCGATTGATTTTTAAAAGTCTTCCAAAACAAGGGAACATGTGGCAGAGGTCAATTTTATATGGTTTATATTGGATCTATAAGAGAGACTAGGAGTTAGACAGACTACCTGTTAGGAAGAGAGATGGGAAGAGGGGCCATGACTAGGTAATAAAAGTGGAAAATTTCCAAAAGGGCCAGCTTCTTCCTCACTCTCCTGACTTAAGACAAAAGCCTGACAGCTTAAAACAAAGGCCTTGGTGGCTTTTAACTCCAACCAGCAGGCCCCCTGCTGATGGACAAGTTCAAGGTTGGACCAGGACATATTACACAACAGCTGCTAGCCAATCAGCCATCCTATCTTTCTTCAGACTGACTAACCCTAAATTAGGGGCTTTAAAACCCCTTGAGAAGAGATTGGAATTTTTGCCTTTCCAGAGTTTCCACTCAGCTTTGCAGAGTTTTTTTCTCTGTGTCTGCTGCATGTGTTTGTTTTCTTACCCTCAATAAATGCCTTCCTTCAACTGCTGATTCTGTCTGCTGGTGTTTGAGATTTACTCTGCTGATACCTGTGGCACTAGAGATTTTTCCTGCCTTTTAATTCTTTAACTGGCAGAGAAAATTAACCCAATCAAGATCCCTAGATGGCATCATTTAGCTGAGCACTGATCCTGAAGAGGATTCAGAAGTCCAAATAAACCCCAGTCACCCAAAGCTCCATTCAACAGTGAAAAACTGGGACAGCTTGTTCCAGAGTCTACCCCAAGAATAAGGATCCTTTTACAAGCCTAAAATGGTCTTGTTGAGACTGTTAGAAGCAAGAAAGATGCCTAGTGAAGACTCCCCAAAGCTCTAGCCTTGGAATTCCTTAGCTCAGGAATCCCAAAGCTCAACCTTCAAGAGTATGGAAGCAGAGGCCACCACAGGACCAGGTGATGCTTTCTTAGTTCAAAACCCCAGTGACCACGCCTTGTCTAGTTTGAAGGATCAAGCCAAATCCAACACGCTTTGCCATAATGAGAGGTGTTCTGCCATGTTCTGTAGGGGTTTTCTCATATTTGAGCCTCAGAACAAACACTATGAAATGCTGTCATCATATCCATTTTACAGTCTAGGGAACTAGAACAGTGCGTCTCAACCTTCCTAATGCTTCCTTTTATACAGTTCCTCATGTTGTGGTGTCTCCAACCATAAAATTATTTTCATTGCTATTTCATAACCATAATTTTGCTTTTATTATGAAACGTAAATATCTGATATGCAGAGTATCTGATATGTGACCCCTGTCATTTAACATTCCAAGGGGTCATGACCTACAGGTTGAGAACTGCTGAACTGGAGCACACTTACATCATTTGCTCAAAATCAAGTAGAACATACTCTAAAACAAGTACCACACTGAACCCAATCTCTAGAAACCTTTCTCAATCAGATTTCACCAACAATACTCTTGTGGGGGTTTTTTTGTGGGGTAGGGGGTGGGTCTATCAACCAAAATATTTAAGTAGGAAGAGAAGATAAACTAAATGACCTACTTAGCTGATTTTCAACTTCACTGCAGACTATGAGAAAGACAGTATTTCTTCATTTTGGCCTGTGTAGAAAATCTTTCCAAATATTCATGTTTTCTTTCATAAGTACACTCTAACAAACAAATGGAAATTTCCTTTAATGTTCAAAAAGCCAATTCCATCATTCTGAGTATCAGTGATCATTATTTCCTAGCATATAACTGGGCTAAACATACGCCAACTAGGACCCATGTTCCAGAAATGGGCTATTGTAATAAGTCTCTGATACCAGTTTATTTTCTTGGCATCTTGGTCTTTTCACAGGTAGATAGACAGTGTGAATAAGAACACTGGTGATGATGGCTGGATCACACAGTACTTGTTAAAAGTTTAAACATGACGCACAAATGGAAGGAAAAACACACAGGTTGACCATTATAAAATTATTATGCACTGAACTCAGAATTAGTCTTCTGTTTTTCTGGAAAAGAAAATTTGTCAACCCAGGCAGCTTTCTCTCTCCATCATACCTTTTCCCTCAACAATTACTATTCTAATATTTGAATTCTTTCAAAAAGGAATTTATCAAAAGGAAGATTTAATTTCTTTATCACAACTGCCAAAGTTTGATTGGTTATTTTAGAAGTGTGAAGGATTTTTTGTTTTCTGTTTTAACTTGAGGATGATATTGCAACTTAAGTCACTACAAGAATGTATAGTTTATACCAGTTTACATGTTAGCCACTTTAGTACATATTATCTCTAATTTAAAAAAAAAAACCAAACATGTCAAGTAGAGAGATATAAGTTTTGTTTAAGCAATGACAACTTAGTATTCAGTTTAAATAACTTTCTCAATGTCAAACAATTGGTGAACAGCAGAAGAAATCTGAACTCAAATCTCATGATTTCAAAACCTACAGAGTTGCCATTACATTTTTTAGTACAAATTATCCCCAAAGTTTTTAATGCCATTGTTATAATAAAGACAGTAATTAATTTGCATCTATGCTCTCTTCAAATGAGGTTCATGATAGCAAAATTTTCTACTAATTAAGAACATACTAAAGGAAAAAAAACCTAGATCTGGGGAGCAGCTTATTAAAGCCTCCTGCTGGGCAAAGGAGGCTCATGGTGGTCTCTTCAGTAAAGCTTGCTTCTAATCAAAGCCTGAGCAGACTGTCTCCAACATAAAGAAGAAATGCAAAATACACTGTGAAATAGTAATACAAGTTCAAAGACAAGAATATTACTTCCTAAAGGTTTCTGTTCTTTCAAAGCCTTCTAAGCATCTAAAACATGAGGTCTAGGTCTGCTCTACAAAACTAGCATAGTTGCTACTCTACAGTAGCACAGGAATCGGTCTAAAGGAAATCTGTACAGGAAGGTGATGAAGAGTTCAATGACAGTAGATTTGAGTCATGTGGGGCTCCTAGGAAACCAATGAAGTTGAAGAGCAACCTTGTTTCTTTTTAGACAGGATCTCATTATGCAGCCCTCAAACTAGTGTCACTCCACCTGCTGCAGCCTCTGACATGGTAGAATCAGGGGACACTCCGTTCAAGAGTCACATTTCTAAACCCTGAAACCTTGCCTGAATTGTTTGAGTTTAAAATCTTTCCAAACTAAACTAAACACCTTGCTGCTTTTTGAAAAGAGTATTTTGGATGCACATTTGCTTGATGCCCGCTGCAAGTTATCGCTTTTGTCTGCCTAACATCCATTCCTCCCTTCACCAGACTTGCTTCTAAGGATCCATAGGATCCAAATGGCACTGAATGGCTACCATGCCCATGTGTATATATGGGCATGTGTATGCACACATTCACACTAATCACTAGATTAACATCCCTTTAGCCAGGTGTGGTGGCACATATATTTAAGTGGAAGAGGCAGGTGGATCTCTATGATTTCAAGGCCAACATGGTCTACATAGCAAGTTCCAAGACAGCCAAGGCTATATAGTGAGATCCTGTCAAAAGAAAAAAAAAATTTCCAAATGTAGATCATAGGTAAGAACATGACCCAGACAGGACCTGTGACAAATCACAGACCTGGTTCTCAAGATATTAAGCAGGCAAAGTCTTAGTTTTCTTCAAGATGTTGTCTATAGAGAAACATAGGTACTTTTTAAAAAGCAAATTTAAGCAAAGATTTTTTTTTTCTTAAGGTTGCTGCCTAACAACTGGTAGCTGAACAACTCAGATACCTGTTACAATCAGCCCTGAGATGATGGCTCAAAACACCATAAGACACTCTTTTACCATGTGGGTGGTAAAAGTAGTAGGAAGTAAGCTGGGATTTCTTCATAGTTAACTTTATTGTTGCATAGGGACTCAATAAAAATGACGGAAAGAGGGAGGCAAATCTCTGAAAACACAAGTTGAAAGCCTAGATCTGGGGAAATCTGAAGCCATTTTTGTCAGTGTGGAGCACTAATAAACTCCCTTTTAGAGTCAAAACAGATTTAATCTGAGTTCTGCCACTTAAATGAGAAGAATCCTGAACAAAACAATGATTTTAAGTCATCAGCGTGATCAATAACTGTGGTGAGAAACCTAATACAAACAAATCCTTAGGCCATGCCAGAGCACTTAGGGTATAAGCTAAGGGCACTTCTATGAATAAAAGATTTGAGTTTAAATGCAAGGATTCAGAAATCCACTTAAGCTATTTTTACTTACTTGCTGTTCTCTAGGTCTTACTGATAACAGTTGCTGAATAGCAGAGTTTTCTACTTAGATAGGAACTCTTGCCTAACACAAGCAATTTACAATAACTGTTAAAATAACAGTTCACATTTATAAAGAACTCCCCATGTCCCATGCAATGTGCGTTCCCATTAAAACCCCTCAGCAGGGCCAGGCGGTGGTGGCGCACGCCTTTAATCCCAGCACTCGGGAGGCAGAGGCAGGTGGATCTTTGTGAGTTCGAGGCCAGCCTGGTCTACAGAGCGAGAAACCCTGTCTCAAAAAACCAAAAAAAAAAAAAAAAAAAAAAAAAAAACCAAAAAAAAAAAAAAACAAAAACAAAAACCCTCAGCAGGTACTATTTGTACCTCCTTTTTATAGTTGAGAGAACATGAGCTCTGAAATTATAGGAAATTTGCTCTTTTTTTTTTTTAGATTTATTTATTTATTATGTATACAGAAGAGGGCACCAGATCTCATTACAGATGGTTGTGAGCCACCATGTGGGTGCTGGGAATTGAACTCAGGACCTCTGGACCTCTGGAAGAGCAGTCGGTGCTCTTAACCTCTGAGCCATCGCTCCAGCCCCCAGGAAATTTGCTCTTAAAACAAACAAAAACAACAACAAAGAACACTTCAAAAGCACACTCATAGCAATCTATTTAAAAAAAAAAATTTCAATAACTTCCCTGCCTGCATGGATTTTAACATTTAACAGATCAATGAACTCCTGGTCCACCTAAAAGTCCAAA
The DNA here is from genome assembly GCF_007827085.1 of Peromyscus californicus insignis. NCBI lineage: Eukaryota > Metazoa > Chordata > Mammalia > Rodentia > Cricetidae > Peromyscus > Peromyscus californicus. Next base: position 1,213,794 of record NW_026294595.1, on the reverse strand, counting down.
GACCTAATACTGTTAATCACAAACACAGCAAGAAAGACCACTTCTGAGAATAAAGCAAATATTGTGAGACGCTATTGGTCATAATTTATACCTAGATGGCCCCTAAAGTGCGTACTTTAGGAACAAGAAAAAAGTCTAGAATCTGCTTCCCAAAAAGTAAGCATTAATTAAGAAAAGAAAATATATGGCTCATTTTCTGTTTCTTCCTAAGAACAGCAATTCAAATTCCCTCAATATGACCAATTTGAAGTAGCAGCAATACAATAAAAAGCACCAGTTCCAAGCACATAGATACAATTAGTGTAAAATTCAAAATGTGATGTTGGTAGAAAAAAGTAAATTGAGCGAGACACAAAATGTTCTATTTAAGCTGAGTGGCAGACATATGTGTTTTTATTTATTCTCTGCAGAGCATATATATGCATATATATATATATATATATATATATATATATATATATAATTTCTATTACAGCTTTAAAAAATTTCTTAAAGACTATATTCAAACTAGAATTCAAGCTCCAGCTCCATCATTTGGACAGGTCACTTCCTAGCATTGAGTTCTCTCATTCAATACTTGAGGACCAACAATCTGCCAGACACTCTTCTAAGGACTAAAATACATGGATCAAGCAAAATGTAACTTTGCCCTTGTGAAGCCCTAATTTGGACCTATATAATTGAGATAATGTTTATTTCATTGCATGGTGGGCAACCGTTTTTTTTGTTATTATAAACTACTGAGTTCAACTTTAAAGTAATAATCATTACTATGACCATCTTAAAACAAAAATGGGACAAGGCACATTGAAATGCTCAAAGCTCTCTGCCTGACTTTATAAAACCAGTTTAAAAACTACAATGACAAGTAGCTGTGGTGACACATGAACACCTGTAATCTCAGCATTTTGGAGGAGAAATCCTATCTCAAAATAGAAACAAATAAACAGCGACAAACCAGCCCAATTAGAGACACTCTAGGCCTATATCTCAAACAAGACTTTGTGTTTGTTTTGTGCTTTGTTTGTTGCTGAGGTGTGTGCAAGGGCCCTTGGCCCAGAAGTTGACCCTGGATGTCATTCCTCCTAAACTGTCCACCTTTTTGCTTTGTTTTGTTTTGGAGACAGGGTCTCTCACTAGGATGGATTATAGACTAGGCTGGCTGGAAAGCAGGCCTCCACCTCCATAGCACTGGGACTACAAAAGAACACTACCACACTCAGGTTTTTTTTCACATGAGTGCTAAAGATGGAACTCATATCACCATGCTGAGCAGCAAGCACTTTACCAGCTGAGCCATCTCCCCAGCTCCAAACAAAACTTTCTAACTGCCATGTCGAGTACTTAATTGGAAAAAAGATAGAATAAATGAGTGAATGATAATTTGTTCCTATGTGACTAAGAATCAAAGTCCATAGCATAATATTCCATAGAGTAGATTAATTTTCACTGGAAAACAAAAACAAAAACAAAGGAAAGAAAGAAAAGAAGGAAGGAAGGAAGGAAGGAAGGAAGGAAGGAAGGAAGGGAGGGAGGGAGGGAGGGAGGGAGGGAGATAGAGATAGATAGAGAGAGAGAGAGAGAGAGAGAGAGAGAGAGAGAAAGAAAGAAAGAAAGAAAGAAAGAAAGAAAGAAAGAAAGAAAGAAAGAAAGAAAGAAAGAAAGAAAGAAAGAAAGAAAGAAAAGTGGGAAAGAGTTAACTGTTTGGTGCCAACTTCTCAGAAATAGTAAGGCTTCTCTGTACATTATGAATAAAGCTATCTCTATGCTGATTTTTCTCTTCCCCAACATTAACATCACCTGTAACCACTGCATGTACACGTGCTTATTAGGCAGTAACTGTATGGAAGCTACCACACAAATGAAGTTAAATGCATAATCTATAATGAAGTTAAATGCATAATCTATACCTGGGAAGTGGCCCAGATTGTGCAAATTCATCTCAATTTCTTTAAACCTAAAGACCAGTTTAAAGAATTTCTTAAGATTAAAAATTTAAAAAGTCAGTGGCTATGGCTATAGCTCAGTTGGTAAAGTGCCCACCACATAAGCATACAGAACCGAGTTTGGATCTCCCACAACAACAGAAAAGCTGAGGATGGAAGTATGTGTCTATAATCCCAGCACTGGGGAGACAGAGAAAGGACACTCCCTGGAGCCCTCTGGCCCACCAGTCTAGTCAAACTGATAAGCTCCAGGTTCAGTGGGAGACCTTGTCTTAAAAAATAAATTAGAATAAACAACAATGACCTGACCTCTGGCCTCCACACACACATACAGAGAGGGGGGAGAATAACTGGGGCATAATAAGGACTAAAAGACAGCTATCTTTATTACCTTTCTTTAAGTTTTCTGTATTCACTAACTTTATTATTAATGTAAGAATATGATGGTAATTTTATGATTTCCCTCAAGAATATTTTAATCTAAAACTTGATTCTGAAAAGAGCTCCCACATGCTAGGTATTATGGGTGTGTGCTTATAATCCCAGCACTCCAAGATTGACACAAGTTCAAATCCAGCCTAATCCTCATAGTGAGTTCCAGGGTAAACTACACAGCAAAACCCTTTCTTAGGTGAAAAAGAAAAAAAAGCCAGGTGTTCGGTGGTGGTGGTGGTGGTGGTGGTGGTGGTGGTGGTGGTGGTAGCACACACCTTTAAACCCAGCACTCCGGAGGAAAAGGGAGATGAATCTCTGTGAGTTTGAGTTCCAGGACAGCCAAGGCTACAAAGAAACCCTGTTTTAGAAGAAAGGAAAAAAAAAAAGTTTCCATGCACTCACGGGAGCCCACATACACTCAAAAGCACCGTTTAAGTCAACTTTCCTTCCTTGTGTTTGTTGATGGTAGTTTTGTTTGTCTGTTGCTTGTTTGTTTTTCGAGACAGGGTTATTCTGTGTAGCCCTGGCTGTCCTGGAACTCACTCTGTAGACCAGGCTGGCCCTAAACTCAGAGATCTGCCTGCCTCTGCCTCCAGAATGCTGGGATTAAAGGTGTGCACCACCACCCGGCCCTTGTGGGGTTTTGTTTTGTTTTGTTTAAATCTTTATTCATTTTACTTATGTAGCAGTGTATGTATGTACACCAGGGTATGTGAGTCAGACCCCCTGAAGGTGGAACTATAGATAGTTGTGAGCTACCTGATATGGGTGCTAGGAACCAAACTTGAGTCCTTTGAAGAGCAGTAAATGATCTTAAACACGTGTGCTGGCTATTTTTATGTCAACTTGACACAAGCTAGAGTCATTTGGGAAGAGGAAACCTCAAATGGAAAAATGCCTCCATAAGACTGGTTTGTAGGCAAGTCAATAGTGCATTTTCTTAATTAGTGACTGATATGGAAAGGTCCAGCCCATTGTGGGTGGTGTCACCCCTGGGCAGGCTATCCTGGGTTCTATAAGGAAGCAGGCTAAGCAAACCAGTAAGTAAGCAGCACTCTCCATGGACTCTAAATCAGCTCTTGCCTCCAGGTTCCTACCCTATTTCGAGCTCCTGCCCTGACTTTCCTCAGTGATGGACTATGATAGGGAACTGAAAACTGAAATAAACCCTTTCTTACCCAAGTTGCTTTTGTCATGGTGTTTTATCACAGCAAAAGAGCCATCACTCTAGCCTCCCAACCTTCTTTTTTAATCTCTAATAAAATGGAGCATCTATTACTAAAACAGATTCAGAGGAAGCTCCTAGACCATAATCATAGTGCAATGAAACCCTAAGTTCCAAATCACAGACCTGGCTCTCAAAATATTAAGTTGGCAAAGTCTCAGTGTTCTTCACAATGTTGCTCAGACAAAAGTGTGGACGTTTATTTAAGAACAACTTTTAGCAAAGAGTTTTTTCTTAGGATTGCTGCCTAACACTTGGGTAACTGAACAAGTCAGCTTCCAAAGCATTGTGACTAACACTGCTTTCACAAAATCCCAACAGCTTCTCAACTTTGACACCCTTATCTTTAAAAACTGGCCATTGAGCTAATGCATTACAAATGCTGCAGGGGGAAGTGCACACAGAAGGAAGTTGATCTGCTGGGCAGCCCTGAAAAACCTGATGCTGCCACTCTCACAACACTAAGCATCTGCCCAGGCAGAGTGCCTACAGCAGGCTCAGAAAGGCCAGCTGTAAAGAGATACTTATGTTGGAAATGTATTCCACAGTTTCTGCATACCCAGTGCCATCTGATCATGAGACCTCATAGGCTGATCACTTCTTGCAAGAGAACCTTCTTCTGAGATCATTGGTCACACAGGCTGACTTCACTGTTAGGTGCTTCTGCTGTGTGGGATGCCTATCTTGGGAGCCTTATGGAAGGCCAATTAGAAAGTATTAAAAATATAATAACAAGGCTGGGCGGTGGTGGCTCACGCCTTTAATCCCAGCACTCAGGAGGCAGAGGCGGGAGGATCTCTGTGAGTTCGAGGGCAGACTGGTCTACAGATCGAGATCCAGGACAGGAACCAAAACTACACAGAGAAATCCTGTCTCAAAAAAAACAAAACAAAAAAACCAAACAACCAAACAAAAAAAAAATATATATACACATATACACACACATATATAATAACAAAACAAAATATATACCAAAAATCTACTGAAAACCAGCCAATTTTCTGTATTTTATTTATTTGTTTAGAGGTTTTAGTTTTGTTTTTGAGGCAGGATCTAAGGAAACCCAGACTGGTGTCACTATATAGCCAAGGAATGACCTTGAACTCCTCATCTTCCTGCATAATACATGCCAATAATTCCAGCTCTTGTAATTATCAGCATGGATTATCATGACTGGATTTCAGTTTCTGTCTTAGAAGGTCAAAATCTGATCCCTAAATGACAAGCATCAAAAGAGTCAATGTAAGTAAACAAACATAACATTTGGTACAATAGTTTATAACAAAGTGCTTTCATAAAACTATGTTCATATTTTTTAAGAAAGCCTTAATTGCTGGGTGGTGGGGGTGCACACCTTTAATCCCAGAACTTGGGAGGCAGAGGCAGGTAAATCTCTGGAGGCCAGCCTGGTCTACAGAGCAAGTTCCAAGAAAGGCTCCAAAGCTACACAGAAAAATCCTGTCTCAAAAAACAAAAAACAAAAACAAAGAACAAAAAAGAAAGCCTTAATTGAGGGAGCAAGGAAAATACATATATAGAAGTTTATCTACACACACACACAAAGATTACAAGAAAATAAGTAAATCAAAATATTAATGACAGTTATTAAATGGTCATTTCTTTCTAACCTCAAAATTTAAAAACTTTTATACATGCTCAAGAGCTAATCCTCTAAACAAGGTTGCTAAAATTTTAAAGAATAGCCAAAACACACATACCAGAATAATCTGCCAATAAATATTAAATGCCTTGAGAAAAATTTTACTATATACATTTTTAACTTACAAGAATCTATCAGGATGGAAGCAAAAATTTTAAGAATGGAATTCTCACAGACATTTATAAAACAAAATGTACATTAAACCCTTCAATTAAAGAACCATAAAGTAGTCTCAGTGCTTTTTAGCCCACCTTCTCACAGCAGGGATTTAATCCCTCCAGAGGGGTGCAAACAAACTTCAAAGAGAAGATTAGGCCCAGACACTAGCACTGTGCAATGTAAGGTTTATATCTAAGTTTGCCCGGAAACACAGGGATGCAGATCTGAGGAACAAAGGTAGATTCTTTACAATCTAAAACAGCCAAATTAATGCCTAAAATAGTAACAGAAAAAAAGGAAAATACACCAAGTACTACTCAACAAGAAGGTTGTAGAAGAAAAAGGTGCCTGAAGCCAAATATTCAGCTACAGTTCACTCACTAGGAATAGCAAAAGGAAATCTGACAAATTACCAAAGAGCACGTGTCCTTTTCCAGCTCAAGCTCAGTATCCCTGCAGTGTTAAGATTCTTGATGTAGTTTCTATACATCAAGTTTATACATAGTTTCTATACTGACAAACTACAAGCTCTTTCCATTCTCAGAGCACAGCACATCTAAGAGACAATTAAAGGTTTTCACTGATGTGCACACACATAAGATAAGTCAATGGGAAAAAGACCTGTCTTTAAAGATGAGGATATTTCTCTGAAGACATTCTCATTTTCCTGTTATTAGCTGATTTTAAATGAGGATTTGAAAGCCCTCATTACTTTATAAACTGTTTTAAGTAGAGGTAAAGTGTAGCTTAGCAATTTAGCTTTCTTTGTCTTCCCAATTTGTACAAACCATGGATGAGAAATCAATTTAGAATTTAACTTTTCCAGATATTAACTAGTTTAAAAAAAAATCTTGTCTTTGGTAAATACTTAAATATAAAAGTCAAAATCAAAATCTATTAAAAGAAATAACTGTATGGGTAAGATTGGAAAAATGTTGATTTTATACTATATTTAGACCAAGAAGTTCGGATCAAAGATTCCACAGAGTGAAAAGACAAATCATAAAATAGAAGATATATGCAACACATACAACCAGATAGTATCCATAATGCATACTTCATGAGCCAACAATGAATGGTTACTTAAAAATGAGCAAGATGCTAGTCAGCCAGCCTAGCCAAAATGGCATATTCCAGGGTCAGTGAAAGACCCAGCAGGACATCCAATGTCCTCCTGTGGCTTCCTCACACAGGTGAGTATATGAGTCCACACATCCACGAATTCACATGTACACACACACAAAAATAAAAATATTTTTAAATGAGCAAAGGAAATGAATAGGTACCACACATTATATATATATATATATATATATATATATATATATATATATATATATATATATATATTTGTGTGTGTGTGTCTATATATATATATATATATAGACACATATATGTGTGTGTGTGTGTGTATATACATATATGAGAGAGAGAAAGTATTCAAGACACCACATCAGTAAGGTGTCAATCTAACTGGTCACCAGAAAAAAATGCAAATAAAAACAACTGTTGAGTTGATGAAAATGAAATCTAACTATGCCAAGTACTGATAAAATTGTACAGCAGTGGGATCACCAAATACTGCAGGTGAGAATACAGAACAACATGACTTGTTTTCACAAAGTTTGGTATGACAAAGGAATCAGATACATAATACAATCAATGGCAACATACTTCTACACCCACCAGAATGCATGTCTAAGAAAAATCACAGCAGCACTTGCAATAGCTACAATTGGCATGTGACTTCAACACTGCACCTTTACTGTGAGTAACAGAATGGACAAGGCTGGGTGTAAGAGCTCAGTAGTGGAATGCTTGTTGTGCCCTAGATTTGATCCCCAGCACCAGTAATAACAACCACAACAACAAAGCTGTGGTACAATTCTATGAATACAACAGTGATGAAAACAAGTGACTTCAGTGACATACAACAAGAAGGGTCCTTATAAACATAACTGAGCCAAAACATACCAAAACTACACAAAGAATAATTCTCCTTCTATAAAATTGAGAAATGGGTACAATTAAATTATTTTTTCAGGGAGTCATACACATGTAATAAAGCAATGAACACAAAGGAATGACTATCATAAAAGGATAGTAGTCACCTCTAAACAAAGGGAGGGAGGGGGTTCTGGGGCATGAACAAGGCCATCTCTAACATTTACAAGCCTAGCAAAGCAAAGGTACAAAGGAGATCTACAGACCATATATCTAAAAATTTAGGTCTTAAAGTCAGATAGCTGGGTGTGCTAGTGCATGTCAGTAATCCTAGCACTTGGGAGGTAGGTGCAGGACAATCATGAATTCAAAGTCATCTTCAGCTACACAGTGAATTTGAGGCCAGCCTAGGATACAAAAAACCCATTTTAAAACAAAGCAAAAAGTTCTAAATCAAGCTTATAACTATTAGATACCCTTTACTGTCTACCATGATAAATACACCTTTAAAACTAACTGGAAAAGCAGACTCACAGTGTGCATTTTTGGACTGCTTAGAGCTTGATGCAGAAAAGTAGTGGGAGAGGAAACACTGACTGCCAACTGCTCCTTCCACATCCCACAAGGCAAGAGCCCTTTCCTATAAACATGACGTTACCTCACCCCAAGTCCAGCTGTACCTGTTAACTGTCCCATACCCCACTCCCCATGTAGGAGCACCCTCACCCTAAGGCCTTGGGGTGAACACACTAGCAGCATAGTCCACCCTCAGGAAGACAAAACCTACAAAACAGGCCCTGGAAACAAGCTCCATTTGGTAAGCCATTACCCTGGGCCATTTGGGTAAGCAATTCTAAGATCTTGGGTTCTCACAAAACATTCTAAGGTGAAAGGGTTCAAGCATCAAGTATCATGCTTTATAGGCCCAGCCAACTTTGTGCCCTATGAAAAGAGGCATTGTGAAAGGAGGGCCAATGTGGAACTCCTAAGACATAGCTTAGGACGAGGCCAGAGATCTCTGTTGCCTGGACTAGAATTGGCATAAAACCACACAACATTCTTAATCTGAATAACAGTCATGTAGTCATTTGTGTTATATTATTTGTTAACCCACACTTGTAAGTTTTATGCATTTTTATATAAATAATGGGGTAGCTATCATATGCTTGCTGATAAGATACACTAAGGGCACAAATCACATACACACATCCTGGATATAACCTTGAAGACACAGTCAAACAGATACAAATCCAGAGATGAAAGAAAATATCTACATTTTTTAACATATGTCATTAGAAGGAAAGAATGTAACTATGACACTATTCTAGAATTAAAGAAACTAAACAGACATAAAAACTGTTGAGTTCTATGACCCTGTATTAGATTGTGGACCAAAACATTCTTGAGAAAATTAATTCAATTTAAATATGACAACTGACATTGCATCAGTGTTATTTCAACAACTGGACTAGGATTATAAAAGAAAATGTCCTTATTCTTATAATTTCTACCCTTGAAATATTTAGGAGTAAAGGGCCACATCTGAAAAAAAGATTGCATATGTAGTGACAAAGTAAATGTAACATGATGGTAATTAATGGGCTCTAAAAAAAAAGGGCACATGCAGCAAACTGCTCTTGTAACTTCAAAATAGTTTCAAATAATGGGTTCACCTTCCATGTGCTGAGATTACAAGCACACACCCCACCATGCCCAGCTATATAACCTTTAAATGCTGGAATATTTTGATATGTGGTCTACAGGTCTCTTTTGTAACCCTGAGAGGCTCTGTACCCCAGACAGCTAGAATAGCAAGCAGGATAAAGGCTCCACTGCTTATTCTGCCATCTCACTTTATAGCTTTCATTTTTTTGTTCATCTTTCAAAAAATAAATTTTAACTTTGGGGAAAATCCCAGAACAGTACAGAGGGGAAATTAGGTAACTACAGAAATAATAAAATGTTCATCCTTGAATGTATCTATCAGATCACAGCTGTCATCAAATAGGTATGGAATGAGGTCCACCCATGGAGAAGTGGCTGCATGCACATCTGATTACTTGCTCCGAAGTCCAGTACTCTCCCTGCACAATAAGACATGGCTTAACATGGACCTTAACTTTCTACTTCCAGAACAACTATAAATTTAAAATATACTTCACATGGGGGGAATCTTATTTTAACAAATACTAGTGATGTTGTGCAAAGCCCTGAAGGCAACATGGAGAGATGCATGCAACACAAGTACTGCCCTTAAGAAGGCAACTTAGCAGTATAAAGTAGAATTGAAACAAGAATCCCAGCTATCACACACAGTAGCTACATGGCCTTGGTGAGCTACTTTACAGCTAAGATCCTAGTTTCTCATTGGTATTATAGGGATGCCATTCAACTGTCTTTAAAGATTTCATAGTAAATGTTGACAATATAGATGCTCAGCTGATATCATATGCATAACAGAATAAAGGACATTTGATCAAAAGTCACCCTGCATATAATTATAATATTAGAATAAAAATAAAGCAATAGAAAACAGTACCCCAGCACTCAGGAGGCAGAGCCAGGAGGATCTCTGTGAGTTCGAGGCCAGCCTGGTCTACAGAGTGAGATCCAGGACAGGCACCAAAACTACACAGAGAAACCCTGTCTCAAAAAAAACAAACAAAAAAAAAAACCCAGTACCAAAGGCATAAAGCCAGTTAAGGGCATAACTTACTACTTCAAGTTTCTAATTCAAGTAAATTCATTCCCTCTAAACACCAAATAATATATGCAAATGTTTAGGTGTGAGGACCAAGAGCTAACATTTGGCAAAAGGCACCAAGAAAAAGGGTACAAGGTTATTTTCTCATTAAGCAAAAAGGATTTTAGGTCAAGAAGTGTTCTACATAAGCCAGTCGGTGGCACAGGACTTTAATCCCAGCACTCGGGAGGCAGAGGCAGGCGGATCTCTGTGAGTTCGAGGCCAGCCTGGTCTACAGAGCAAATTCCAGAACTACACAAAGAAACCCTGTCTCCAAAAAAAAAAAAAATTAGAAGAAGAGATATACACAGCTTGTACAAGACGTCCTAACCTCATCTAAGATCTCACTGTTCAGGATATTTATGAAATCAAACTAAAAGATAAGGAAAAAGGAGGAGTTTCCTTTAATTAGTCTCCAACCTTCTTTTAGCAATAGTTTTGCTAAAAATTCAGTCTATTTCAAGCAGTTTAGTGGCAAAGAATTCTCTTTCTATTAATTTGAGTCCTAGAGTCTATTTCCAAGCCTTGCCTGTTAGCAAGGCCTAAATAGTTGACTTCCAGGAATCTATGATATACAGACCAACACCCAATGATAAAAATAAATAAAGCCCTATTTCAAGCCTGCTAAGGCAGTGGATTCCAATCAAAGTATTCACTATATTTTTATTCTCCAATCTTTCTAGGATGATTTGGGCATAAAAAAAAAATGAGGAAAGGCACTTAAAAGAACTTGAAGACATCACATTATTTATCTATTTTCTTCTGTGTACAGATATTCCATACAATAAAGAAACATCATTATCTAAGATAGATAAGTGGGTACCTGAAAGAGTGCCACCTGTCCTAGGATAGGCCACTTCCACATACACTTCAAATGTAGTCTCTGGGTTCTGCCTACAAAAAAAAAAAAAAAAAAAAAAAAAACATAATTACTGATGAGGATTGAGGCAACATTATGCAAAAGCATGGGATGCAGTGTATAGTAGATCTCATTTAAAGTCAGTAGCTCCACAACTAACTAGCTGTGAAAGTTTGGGCAGGCTATTTAAATCCTGAGCCATAACCTTCAAAGCATACAAGATAAAAACAGCAATCCCCAAGATGTGCAACTTAAAAAAAAATACACAAAAGTGATCTGGACACAATGTCTAGATATAGTAAGTTAACCACGACTATGAACTGTCATGTATCATGTTTCTGACTTCCACAGCTGCATCTCCAAAGCTGCATATTTTTGAGGGAATTTCAGCTCAAAGCACCAACAGCATAAAGTAGCACACTCTGCTCCATTGTTAGATAAAACACACATATGACAAAAATGACTCCTTACAGCTTTTGAATAGCAGACAAGAGAAACAATCACCTCACTAGAATACTGTGAACATGGGAAGGTAATCTAAATTTAAGACAGTGTGCCTACACTGGCAATACCATATGTATGAATGTTCACTATTATATTCCTTTACCTTTTTAATGTCATGAGCATTCATAATAAATTCATGAAAGATCACAGTACTAACAGAATGTTTATAGTTGTTACTTCTGAGTTATAAAAACATGTGATTGGCCGGGCGGTGGTGGCGCACGCCTTTAATCCCAGCACTCGGGAGGCAGAGCCAGGCGGATCTCTGTGATTTCGAGGCCAGCCTGGGCTACCAAGTGAGTCCCAGGAAAGGCGCAAAGCTACACAGAGAAACCCTGTCTCGAAAAACCAAAAAAAAAAAAAAAAAAAAAAAAAAAAAAAAAAAAAAAAAAAAAAAACATGTGATTATATTATCTCTTCCTGCTATAATGAAAAGGTAACTACTTTAAGACTGGATAAAAATCATTTAGCAAGCCAGACACAGTGGTGCACGCCTTTAATCCAGTATTTGGAAGGCAGAGGCAGGTGGAGCTCTGTGAGTTTGAGGCCAACCTGATCTACATACCAAGTTCTAGGCCAGCCAGGGCTACAGAGACCCTGCATCCAAAAAGAATTAAAAAAAAATTATTTAGCAAATAATATTATACTTTCAAATATCTAACTAAGTTATATTTTAAACCTGACAACTGGGCTGTTAAATAATATCTAAGGGTCTAAATTTAAATCAAAAAAATACTTCGAATGTTTCCAGGAAAATCTATATCTTCAAATGTCATTTATATCTTGTGATCCTTACTGCGGCACTGTAAGGTATGGGAGTGTTACTCTAACTGAGCAAGTGAGGGACCTGAGGAAAGACAGTCTGAAGAACTTGACTGTTTCCCTTAGCTGATAGGAAACACAGGCAACCCCAGAATTCATGTCATCCTTTCTCTAATTCCACATTTCACTAACTAGATGATGACCTTTGATCTCCATACTTAACACATCTTCAGCTCACTGCATTCTGAGATTGTAAATGGCAGCAACTTTTTTCTTAGTAACACATAAAATAACATTCATCCTATAAATACAAGCATCTTAAGAGTTGGGAAAATAAGGTAATGCTTGCTCTAATTCCTTAGCAGTAGAAAGAAAATGTTATATTTCTGATTTGTAAAAGATCAGTTTTTTTGCTGTAGAGAAACATAGGCTTTAGCTTTAAATAAGTGCCTTAAGTAGAGAGCTGACTATTCTAAAATTCAAGGTATTTAAATGTACTTAGTTAAATATAGTTACTGAAAAAGAAGACACTAAATCAGAGCATCTTACTTTTTTTTAAAAAAAAAAAGCAAACTTAAGTTTTAAGGGCTTAAAATAAAAAAAAAAATTTAAAAAGCTTGCATTCTTTTTCCCACCAAGAGGGTAGAACATGACCTTCAAAGTTGACACCAAATGTGTGGGAAATACCACGTGGAAATATCCCTTCCAGTCAGAGACCTAGAGGTAGATCATCTGACAAAAAGAGAACTTCTATTTCACAAATAATAGATGGTATAGTGTAAAAAGCATTAGGAAGATTTCCTCCAAAAATCCAAAAACACCTTTCTTTTGCAAATGTCTAGATTTCATCTCAGAATGTTATTTCTATGGATTAAAACAGATTTCAAAATGTGTTCGACACATAACTGGGAGCAGTAGCACACCTCTTTAATCAGGCGGATATCTGTGAGTTCACTCCAGCTTGGTCTACAAAATGAGTTCTAGGGCAGCCTACATGGAGAGTTACAGTTCCAGGGCTACACAGAGAATCTGACTCAAAAAAAGAAAGTAAAATGTGTTCTACACAACCCTGGACCCCTGTGGAGGCTCTTCATCAGAGCTCCCACACATTATTTTACTCAATTTCCACTTCTTCCACTTTTTTTTTACATGTTCTTAAAACTGAAATGATGAACATGAGCATGTCAAAGTACTACATTCAAATTCTAAAACAATTATACACCCATGCTGTAATCTGTGTCACAGAGCATTTGTAAAGGCCCATCTAAGGAAAAGAATGACCCAACTGGCTATTCTTGTTGCTTCTGGTCCTTCTTTCTTCCTGCAGCCTACTTCAAGCAGGCATCCTGAACAACTTGCCATTGTCACCAATGACCTCCAAGTACACAGTTCTCAGTGACTGCTTTATTTTATCCTCATAGCAGCTTTTGGAAGCGCTGATCAGTTTGCCCTGCCCCTTCAAACGCATTCTTCCTTTCCCTCCCAGGAGCTCACTCTTCTGGCTCTCTGCTTTCCTTACTGGTGCTTCTTTGCTAAACCCTCACGGAAGAGCTCCTGCTCCTGAACTGGTCAAGACTCTGCTGTCTACACTCTTTACCTAGATGATCTCATTCAGTCTCGTGGTTTTAATTACTGAGTAAATGCTGGCAAGCCCCTACAGTCTATCTTCAACCTGACTTCTTCCCTGATTCCAGATTTTTAAGCCTACTCAACACTTATGCTTAGGCATCTCAAACACATTTTAATTTAACATATGTTTTTATTTCCCAAACTTGTACCTCCTGAATGCTAACAGTTACTCAAACCAACAAAACTTACTGTTTCTGACCTCTTTATTTGTCACTACCAACCAGTCAGCAAGCTCTGTTGATTCCACTATCAGAATGTATCCAAAGCAAAGAGGAGATGGGAATTTAACATTTAACTCAGAGGTACCATGCCCAAGTGTTTTGCTCCCAGCACACACAAAATTAAATAAAATTAAATAAAAATCCAGAGTTGTGTACTTCTTGGTACCCTCAGTTAATGCATTACTCTCCTGATGTCTCCCTGCTCCACTCTTTCCTCCGTGTGCTTATACCTCAATTTTGCATGCAAGAGTCCATTTATTGTAAAATTCAGCTGTGTCAGCCCTCCATGCAAAACTTCTCCAAAACATCCCACAAATTCAAAGTCCAACTTCAAGTTCTAGTGCTAGATGGGTGCAGAACAATACAGATGTATCTAATGCCATTAATCTGAGCACTTTAAAATGGTTAAAATGGAAGCTTTGTTATATGTATCATGCCATAATTTTTTTAATGGAGTTAAAAAGAAGGGGGGGGGGGGTTGCGCAAAAGCCTACATGACCTGGCCTCTACCTACCTGTCCAATTTCACTTCAGATCTCTCTCCTGGCTCACTAGACCCAGGTACACTGACCTTCTTTCTGCCGCTCAGACACATGAGCTCACCCCTATGTTAGGACTCTTCACACAGAATTTCACATAGTGTTTTTTCCTGTCACCCAAAACTCTGATTATACTTGGCCTCAGAAAGATCAACTCCATAACACTTTCCAGCACCTAATTTATTTCTCCACATTATACCAGTCCCAATACTAGTTATGGTTATCTTTTCTCTTCCATACATAAGCTGTTGAAGAATAGGGATTTTTGTCTCTCATGTCAGGTAGCGTTTCTCATATACATAACCAAGTAAATATTAGTAAGGGACAAAGGAAGTGGAGACTAGTTTTCCAGGAGTCTAAAAGAGTACAATAAATGACAGGTATGATAATCCAGTTTCACATGTTTCAACCTTTAGTACGGATTACAATTAATTGAGGACTAATTAAAAGTCAGATTTCTGTCCCCCCCAGAGTCTCTGAGGTAGAATTCCAGATTTCTCTTCCTAACAAATAACCAGCTCACAGTGGTTCTACTCGACTTGTGACCACATTTTGGAACCACTTATCTAGTTAAATGAAATTCTCCCAATAATTTAGTGTATACACTAAAATGTACATAAAGTGAACAGTATACATCTCAGTATCTTTCAATGGTATTCCTGTAATGAAAGACATGTTTCAAAGAAAAAGGCCATTTGTAGAAACAAGTATTCCTACCTCTCTACTCTCACTATCTGCATCACTCTAATGAGTAATAAGCCCCGAAGATTCTCACTCAGTTCAGACAGTAGGCAGAGTTCTATTGCATGGAGCTGAAGATTATAACTGTCTATCTGCCTGCCTAATTGTCTGCCTGCCTCTCTCTCTCTCTCTCTCTCTCTCTCTCTCTCTCTCTCTCTCTCTCTCTCTCCCCGTGTGTGTGTCTGTCTGTCTGTCTCTCAAAAAAAAAAAAAAAAAAAGAAAGAAAAGGAGAAAGAAGAAAAGCAGAAGCTGACTAAAATGCTAAGAACAAACTGGTCTATAATTATAAGCTCTAGTCATGCTTATCCATGATGGTTTACATGTTGCCTTATGGAAGAAATGGTGACTAATGTTGTGACAAGTTATATAACATAACAAATATACATAAGTTATTTTAAGGGCCAGTGAAGCCAATGCAGATGGAGGCATTTTTTTTTATTTCTCTGCAAATCAAAAAATAAATTAGAAAGTGCCTCCTCTAAATGCAAATTGCCAAGCATTCTTTTCTTAATATTCTCATTAAGCCTGTAAACAATAAAGGCGGTAGCAACTTACACAGGATCTCTGAGAGCACCTTGAGACCACTTATTCCTCCAACACTCTTCAAGACACTCAGTATTTTTAACTACTTGGCTAAAGAAGCTGAAAATCCTATTTCTGTCCTATTAACACTCACTGCTAATTTAGAACACGTAATGATGCTGAGAATACCATGTTCAGAGCCAATTTTCCAATATGGACCCAAGTTTTCCCAGAGCCCTTTGTGATACATCTTAGCATATTACCATGGAAATGCCCTGGTTCTGCCATGATGCCCCATTACTAATTGCCTTTTACTCATATACATGCCCTCATCTGGAACTCTGCATACATGCCAAGCATATTCTTTGCCACTCACTAGAATCTCCCATGGTCTTGTACCATAAGATTCAGCCATAAAGAACCCTGTCTCTAATCAAACCATGTTCCAATTCTAGTAACAGTATCATTACTATACAACCACCATCATTTACTAATTATTTCTTGGACTTTGTGATCCTCAACAGTGTTTTTGCAGGACCTCATGTAATTTTCAACCTAACCCCTGTAGGTAATATTAGCCCTGGGTTGGAGATGAGGACCAATGGGGCCCACAAATGACACAGGCTAAAGACAAGGCAAGGAAGCAGAAGAAGAAGGAGGAACTACCACCAGGCACTTTCCTGTTCTAGGTTACTCAGCTACTCTTCCCTTTTGCAAGGACTTATCTTCTCAGCCTTTTAATAAGTTTCATATACCAAGACTCAGCTCACATCTCCCTATGCTGGCTAGTTTTATGTCAACTTGGCACAGCTAGAATCACTAGAGTGGAGAGAACCTCAACTGAGATGATGTCTTCATAAGATCAGGCTGTAGGCAAGCCTGTAGGGCATTTTCTTAATTGGTAATGGGGGGGGGGGGGTGTTGGATGCACCCATTGTGGGTGGAGACACCTCTGGACATGTGGTCCTGGGTTCTATAAGAAAGCAGTCTTAGCAAGTCTTAGAGAGCAAGCCAGTAAGCAGCTGCCCTCCATGGCCTCTGCATTGGCTCCTGCCTTCAAGTACCTGCCCTATTTGAGTTCCTCTCCTGACTTTCTTCAGTGATGAACAGTGATGTAGAAACATAAGCCAAATAAAATCTTTCATCTCCAAGTTGATTTGGTCATGGTGTTTCAACACGGCAACAGACGCCCTAACTAGGACACTCTTTATACCTTGAAGTTTACTGCCAGGTTGAAATGTTCCTCCTCTGTGCTGTGTTTCAGGCTATTTGAATTCAACCTGGGTACAATTATGGTTACCTTTTAAGAATCCTGATGCCCATGCCATATACCTTAGACCCATGGTTCTCAACCTTCCTACATTTCCTCATGTTGTGGTGACCCCACAACCATGAAATTATTTTCATTGCTACTTCATAACTATAATTTTGTTACTGTTATGAAACATAATGTAAATATCTGATATGTAGGAGATCTGAGACTCCTGTGAAAGGGTCAGTCACCCACAAAGGGATTGCAACCCACAAGTTCAGAACCCTGCCTTAGACCAAATAAAATCCCCAAGCAGCTGAATTCTTTTTAACTATTCAGTTTATTCCAAAGTGCATCCAAGGCTCATAACCACTGCTGTGTTTCAATTAAGCATCTGTCTTCCCAACAGACTGGCAGCTCCGTGAGGGCACCAACTGTGTTTTCCCATAACCCTTTTCTGACACCTGGCACAATAAATATCTCCTGAATGAGTTTTCTTCCAACCTGACAAGCAGTTTCCAGCCTCTCTTTCTCTGGCAGGAGGTGATTTTACAGAAAACTCACTACTTTCACCGATTACTCTTTACAGATGTTTTCCTTTGGAGTCAAAGGTATCAATAAGTCACACATGCTGACAACAGCCACAGCTCTTATACAAAGGAAAGTGACAGACACAAACAGCTAAAATGTGTTTGAAAGAAAGGAAGCCTTCCCAGTTCTTGCTTCTGGGAGAATGAGGGCTGAGAAAAAGCCAAGAGAACATTTCTATTCACTACCTCTCCAGTGAACGCAATTCTCAGTGATTCACAAGGAAGAGCCTCGCTCAGTGCTCAGGGCCATATTCTCAGAATGATTAAGTACACTCAGCTTGAAGTCACAAGACAGACAAAAGCTTTGACAATATTCAGGCTGCAGGATGGCTTACTGGTTGTTTGCCCTCCCCACCCCACCCAAAGCATCATGCTATTGATCATTCTGCTGGATCATCAGCTTCCAATTAAGATCTGCTTTTCTTCAATTAGAACATATTAGGAGATTAAGAGAAAAATGTGACACTAACTCCTAACAAAATGAGTCTTGGCTGCATAGGGTAACGAGGCCACAGTGCTGAGCTTTTGTCCTTTAAGAGTACAACCCTGAAACAGTGTTCAGACCTCTCATGTCACTGCCTTCACAACTCCAAGCCAGCTTTGACAGAGTGCTTCCTACAAATGGAGATGTGAAGGGCTAAGGTATGAAACTCACACAACTGGCACTGTCTGAACCTGGATAACATGGTCAACAGAAATGGTATACACCTCAGAACTTCCTAGCAAACATCACCTAATAAACATAGATCCTGTTAAGCTAAACAAACAAGCAAAAGGTAGTGTTAATATTCCCAACAAGTCTCCATTTGTTTCAGTGAACTCTGAAATTAAAGCCGTTTTTCCAGGCTGAAAATGCTGTATCAAAGGGTGCTTTCTACCCCATAACAAGTTAACACCTTCCTAGGAGAATGTAGTCATTGTTGAGACTTGTTAAGAGTGATTAACTTAGTTGTGCAATTATACAAACAAGCCGTTTCAAGACTTTACACTTCACTTTTCATTTCTAATAATATTCTCAGGGTCACATTAGTAAAGATACGCAGACACTGCCATGAAAGAAGTTACAAAGCTTTGCCTTCCATATGTCACTAGGGAAAGAGTCTTACACCACTCTGTGCTACCAGGGTGACTAGAGATTCAGCTGCATTCCAAACAGAAACAGGGAATAGGCATCCCTCAGCAAAATGCAGAGCTCCACTGTATTCACAAGTTCTCTCACAGGCCAAGCTTCCATGGAAAAATCTATGTATGTCAACAGTGGTAACAGCATATGCAAAGACAGTATTTCATTACCAATAAATACATTTTCCCTTTAATAATACAAAAATCAGGGCCAGTGAGATGGCTCAGCAGATAAAAGCACTTTCTGCACAAGTCTGGTGGCATGAATTTAATCCACAGAACACAGGTAAAGGCAGAAGGAGAGAAAGATTCCATAAAGTTGTCCTCTGGCCATATTTGTGTCATGGCATGTGTACACGTGTATACACATACACACACACACACACACACACACACACACACACACACACACACACACGTACACACACGTACACATGCATACACGCACAAACTAATAATTTTTAAAATTTCCCCTTCCCTAACTTGTCTTCTTTTTTTTTGGTTTTTTCAAGACAGAGTTTCTCCGTGTAGTTTTGGTGCTTGTCCTGGATATTGCTCTGTAGACCAGACTGGCCTCGAACTCACAGAGATCTAACTCCCAAGTGCTGGGATTAAAGGTATGCGCCACCACCACCCGGCTAACTTGTCCTCTTTTTAACCATTTAATACTAAAGCTATAAGGTAGGCAAAACAAAATGGACACCCATGCTGGTGACCCAGTGTGGAGAGTACCTGAGGAAGTGAGCAAAGGGTGACTGCACAAGGGATGTCAGCACATGACCAGGCAGCACAGCCATGCCGAGGGGTAGCTTGGTATGGCAGGTAATCTAAGTGGATAAGGAAGGTATCTACTGAGGAACAGCTTGACCCGGAGAGTTAAAGGAGGGACAGAATGAGGAGTCACCAAATAAGGGCAGCCCAACCTATGGTGTCAGAGACAAAGACACTGGGGAGCATTCCAAGCATAAAGGCACCCCTGATTGGATATGAAAGCTCAAACAGGCATGAGCTCACCAGGTATGAGCTTGAGGGCTTGCCCATCATACCTGGCAGTCAGGGTCAAACTAGGCCAGTGGAAGGAAAGGAAAATAGAAAAACACCAAAAAGGAAGGCTGAGATCCCAAGAATAGGAGAGCATCCATATAGATTGCACAAGAAGAGGTCTGTCCTGTGTCTGTGACAAGAATGATGGCATGTGGATACCTTGCTTCTCATTGCTGAAATTAACAGCAAACAACATGGCGTGCATTTAGAAATATCAATGTGAGCTCAAGGTTTTCAATATATATATAGACTGTTAGAAAAATAAACTGTAAATGACTTTTAACACACATGTATTTCTTGGTTCTTCCTACTGAGACAGCCTGGAAGGATCAATACCCCAATAGAATGAGCACACTGTGTACCAAAACACTGGCTTCTAAATACAACCTAAAAAGAACCGGGGCTCTTCAAGAAAACAGCTGACTGCAGGACTAAGGAGACAACAAGATGAGCTTAGAATATCTTATTGTACCAGAAAGTAGTGTTCAAATGGAAAGGATATATCAAAAAGGACAGAAGATGCCCTGAAAGGGCTTCAGTTGGTCAAACTTTGGGTATCAGAATCAACAATATCATTAATAACAGAGTCCAACCTACTAAATACAACAGAAAACCATACTGATATAAGTGAATGAAAGTTTAATGAAAAATCAGGTATTGACACTGCTTCAAAGGACCACATCACAAAACAGCAAATACAAAGAAAAGAGTAACTTTTCAGGGTAAAATTGGTCCAAAATAACTTGAATGAAGTCATCAAAGGGACAGGACTAGCCAATTCTAGGGACAGGACAAAGGGCTAGGATGCAATGAAAGGGGCAGAGGCAGAGGCAGCCTGATAAAACAAGGGTTCAAGCAGAGAACTATCAGGCCTGCAATCTGCAAAGTGTCCTGAAAACAAGGAAAGAATGAAGGTCTCTTGCCAGATGAAGGAAAAGGAGACCTGATAGCTAAAGGCAACATGTGATTCTGAGCTGGAAAGGGTGCTATTGGGACAACTACTGAAACTTGAGTAGGGTCTAAGGATAAGGTGTAGTAATGATTTTGAGTTGAATTGGTGTTACACAGGACAATGACCTTACTTAAAGGACAAGCACCCTGAAGTGTTCAGAGCTGGTGGGGCATCACTTTTGCACCTCACTATAAACTGGTGCTTTTCTCTGTTAAAAACTTCTATATATTATGACAACTAGTTGTTTTTAAAAAAAATTAACAGAAACCTTCATTAATAATAATTTCCGCCGGGCGGTGGTGGCGCACGCCTTTAATCCCAGCACTCGGGAGGCAGAGCCAGGCGGATCTCTGTGAGTCGAGGCCAGCCTGGTCTCCAAAGCGAGTTCCAGGAAAGGCGCAAAGCTACACAGAGAAACCCTGTCTCGAAAAACCCAAAAATAAATAAATAAATAAATAAATAAATAAATAAATAATAATAATAATAATAATAATTTCCCTGCTGTGCTTAAAGAACTTTCTCAGGGTACTAATGTGTGGTTTGATTACTAAACATCACAAAACTTGGATTCAAAATTCCAGGTAGATTCCTCCCTTTCAATGCAATTAGAACAAACCATTTTACCATTCAGTTTCTTCTCTGTCCAGAGGTAACACTGGTCCTGCTCATCAGAAAAATTCTTTTAAGAATAACAACCAAGAAAAATGAGAAAGTAGCTGGGTATAGTGGTGCACGCTTTTAATCTCAGCACTTGGGAGGCAGGTGGCTCCCTGTGAGTTCAAGGGCAGCCTAGTCTATACAGTGAGTTCCAAGACAGTCAAAGTTATGTAGAGACCCTTTCTCAAAAAAAGAAAAAAGAAGAAAAGGAAGAAAAATTAAGTGCTTTGTACACTAAATTGGCATAAAAGCTATTACTTACTTATAAAAAATAATTCTCTTGGGTCAACAAGGTGGCTCAGTGAGTAGAGGCATTTAAGTGGAGGCCTAACAACCTGAACCTACATTAAAAAGTTCAGTTCCACTCCTCCACTGTTGGTGGGAATGCAAACCTGCATAACCACTGTGGAAATCAGTTTGGCGGTTTCTCAGAAAATTGGAAATTGAACTACCTCAAGACCCAGCCATACCACTCTTGGGCATATACCCAAGGAATGCTCAATCATACCACAAAGATACATGCTCAACTATGTTCACAGCAGCACTATTTGTAATAGCCAGAACCTGGAAACAACCTAGATGCCCGTCAACTGAAGAATGGATTAAGAAAATGTGGTACATCTACACAATGGAGTACTACTCAGCAGAGAAAAACAATGACAGCATGAAATTTACAGGCAAATGGATGGAACTAGAAAATATCATCCTGAGTGAGGTAACCCAAACCCAGAAGGACAAACATGATATATACTCACTCATAAGTGGATTCTAGATATAAAGCAAAGAACAATCAAACTGCAATCCACAGAACCAGGGAGGCTATATAGCAGGGGGGACCCTAAGATGACTGTGGCTTATAATAAGTTTTGGTTTTACTCAATTATTGGGCAAGCCTCAATGAAACATTTCACAATTAGGATAAGAATTTATACTGTATCAAACTGATAATAGAAAAATAAATTTTAAAAAAAGTGGAAAAAAATAAAAATAAAACTAGCAAGTCCTAAAAAAAAAAAAAAAAAAAAAAGAAAGTTCAGTTCCCCAGAACCTACATTTTAAAAAGCCAAATGCAGTTGGTGTGCATCTGTAATCCCAATTCCCATTTTGACATGGGCGGCAAATACAGAAGCTCATGTGCCAGCTAACCTACAGTATACACAAACAAGAGAAACCTGCCTCGAAACAAAATGTCAGAAAAGTTGTCCTCTGACTTCAACAAGTGTTCTTTTCCCTTCCCTCCTCAACCTCTCTAATAAAAAAATAAAAGTATCTCTTCACCCTACCAATGACAGGTCTTGTAAGTAAATCTACATATTATTGTATATTTCAAAGACTCAAACTTATGCTTTCAAATACTACTACTAAATGCAATCCAGAAAATGAAAAATAATCCAAACAGAAACATTAGTGTGGGGAATGAGCAAACTGACTTTTACGAACAAGGGATAGGGGCTGGAGAGATGGCTCATTAGTTAAGAGCACTGGCTGATCTTCCTGAGGACTCGGGTTCAATTCCTAGAAGCCACATGGAGGCTCACAACTGTCTATTACTCCAGTTCCAAGGCATCCGACACCTTCACATAGACACATATGCAGCCAAAACACCAACACACATAAAAATAAAAATCATTTAAAAAAAAAAAAAAAGAGCCAGGTGGCAGTGGCATACGCCTTTAATCCCAGCACTCCGGAGGCAGAGCCAGGTGGATCTCTGTGAATTCAAGGCCAGCCTGGTCTATAGAGCAAGATCCAGGACAGGCACCAAAACTACATGGAAAAACCCTGTCTCGAAAAACAAAAAAAAAAAGTTGTAAAAAAAAAAAAAATAGGGAAAAAAAGAAAAAGAATAAGGGACAGACTGTGGCACTAGAGCAACACTTCACATTTTACCAAAACTAAAAGAAAGTCACTCAATTACAAATGAAAAAATACCAAGCAAAGGCAATGTAAGAAAATCAATGGTCTCTGGATACTCAGCCTCCAGCCCCAAGTCACGTTTAACTTGGGAGTCACAGGATTTTGAGGCTGACTGTCAAAGCCTGTCAGGTACTGGGACCTATCATTTTCTCAGTTGTACAGTAAGGGAAACTGAGGCTAAAGAGTAAGCAGAGGGGGCTGGAGACATGGCTCAGTGGTTAAGAGCTGCTCTTCCAGAGGACATGGGTCCAATTCCCAGCACCCACATGGCAGTTCACACCTGTCTGTAACTCCAGTTCTGACACCTTCACACAGATATACATGCAGGCAAAACACCAATGAACAGAAAATTAAAAAATAAACTATTTTTAAAAAAAGAGTAAACAGAACTCCAACTAAAGGTTGATTTTCAGACTATACCTATGCCTTTCTGCCATACCATGCTACCATGCTACCTATCCCTAAGCTGCTTGGGGTTGTTGAGACCAGGGATACTGGAGGGACCTTAGATGGGCAGCAGGGAGAGGCAGATGCCTCTGAGAACCTCACCAAAAGCTTCACTGTCTCCCCAGAAAAGTGCTCTTAAAGTAAAATATTCGACATACTATTTTCAGAGTTCACAAACTATTTACAGAAATGTGCAACAAGAACTACTTGTTTCACTGATGGCTTCCAGTCTGTCTTGCTTAAGCCTCAAGTCAAGCCTGTGAGAGTTATCACCCTAACTTCCATAAATAATGATGAACACTACACAAGAGCAGAAAGTTTCTAAATCATGCTAAGGATTAAACACAACTATATATCAGGGACTGTTGTAAGTACTTCTATATCATCTTACTTATTCTTCCTTAAAGAGCCCATCATAATCTTTCTCACTTTATAGATGAGGCCACTGAAATAAAAGAAAGTTTAAAAAGCTGTCCCCTTGTAAAAGACAGACATTAGGGAGCTAAAGAGATGGCTTAGTGGTTAAAAGAACTTACTGCTCTTCCAGAGGATCTGAGTTCCATTCCCAGAACCCACATGGTGACTCACAACTGTCTGTAACTTCAGTTCTAGGTGACTTGACACCCTCACACAGGCATACATGCAGGCAAAATACCAATGCACATAAATAAAAGTAATTTTTTAAAAGACATATTAGAGCCCAAGCAGTGTGATTTCCAGACTCCATCCTCTTTTATTTTTTAAATTAACTAGATGCCTATAATATACAATTGTACCTACACAATTATACTTATTCTACTATGCATATACCAGAATGCACACACTACAAATGTGTAGTTCTGAGTTTGGGCAGCTGCATATACCTAATGCAATCCCTACTTTCATTGATTTTTATTTCCAAGAAATATATATATTTGTAACACAAATATTAAAAGGTCTTATGAAATAAAAAACTCAGTGCCAGATATTAGGGTAAATTCTGAAAGATGAAGGAAACAGAACAAGCCACAGCTAATCTCACCTTGCCAACTTCTCAGCCGATCCTGTTTCCTCAAACTGGAAGCCTCAGAGTCCTTATCCAAATGGATCTCAGATGAATTGCTGCTAAAAGCCTCTAGTTCCTGGCCTTATATACCTTTCTGCTTCCTGCCATCACTTCCTGGGGTTAAAGGCATGTGTCATCACATCTGGCTCTATTCCTAGTGTGGCCTTGAACTCACAGAGATCCAGATGGATCTCTGCCTCCTGAATGCTAGGATTAAAGGTTTATGTGCCACCATTTTCTGGCCTCTATGTCTATCTAGTGGCTGTTCTGTTCTCTGACCCCAGATAAGTTTATTAGTGTGCACAATATATTGGGGGACACAATATCACCACATATATTACCTCCAAAAATGATAATGTCATTACCTGAAGGCAACTGTAAGGGCCTTCAGAACTGCTCAAAGTCCTGAGCAGTCAGACCTCCCACAGAACTGAGGACCCAGGTCAGGAAGACTCCGGAGCTAGAGAGATGGTTCAGATGTTAAAGATGTTGCTGCTCTTGGAGAGAACCTGAGTTCATTTCCTAGCACCCTCAACAGGCAACTCACAATCAACTTTAACTCCAGCTCCAGGGGGATCTGATACATATGTCCTCCTTAGGTAACTACGCTCATGTGTACATATCCAAATGCACATAAATACTTAACAATAATTAAAATAAATATTTTTAAAAGAATATAAAAAGACCCAATACCCAAAAAGATAAAATATACAGTATCTGATATTCAATCAAAACTTTTAGAGCATACAAAAAATTAGCAAAATACAACCCATAATGAAGATAGCAATTAGAATTAGCAAAAATAACTTTCAAATAGTTGATAACTGCATTCTACCTATTCAAAACCTTAAAATATACAAGACTCAAAAACAGTCTAAACTACATTTCTAGAGATAAAAAACAAAAACAAAACATTAAACCAGGGCTAATGGTTCCAGCCTGTAATTCTAGCAACTAAGAAGATGAGACATTGCCCATTCAAGGCCTACCTGGGTAAGAATCCAAGACTACTCTGAGCAATTTGGTGAGACTCTGTCTCAAAATAAAATGAAAAGTAAAAAGACGGGCTGGAGAATCAGCTCAGTGGTAGAGCACTTGATTTACACAATTAAAGTCTAACATTCAATCTCCAGTGTCCAAAAAAAAAAAGGGTGAGGGGACTAAATGAGATGAAAAATATACTAAATAGAACAAACAACAGATTAAACTCTACAGAAGAAAAGACTGGTGGACTTAAAAATACAACAAGTAGCTGGACATGGAAGTACATGCTTGCAATCCCAGAACTTAAGAGGCTGAGGGAGGAGATGACCAGGTGTTTGAGGCTGGACTATACAGTGAGTTGAGCCTGGCTTAGGCCACCAAAGGAAGACTGTCTCGGCAAAGCAAAAGATGTAATAACAGAACCTACCTAAACTGAAATGGGAATGGAGGGAGGAGACTTAAAGGTAACTAAAACAGTTTCATTGACCCTGAGCCAACTGCATACCACCTAATATGCTGGATTTTCCAAACAAGAAAGGTAAAGTGAAAAAAAAAAGTATCTGAAGGAAATAATGACAAAAAACATTCTAAATTTGATAAAAACTGTAACTGCACATTCCGAAAGCTCAACCTTGAGCATGAAAACCCTGAAGAAAACAAAACATATCAGACACAAATTATTCAACACTAGAGATAGAGGTAACACATTAATGTATAAAAAGACACCAGGCATCATGTATAAGTGACATATGACTGTAATCCCAGCACTAGGGATACTGAAGCAGGAGGATCATTATGAATTTGAAACCAGTTTGGGTTTAGATGTGAGAACATCTAAAAATATATAATAATAAATAATGTTAGATGTAAACACAGCAACTAATACCAAGGAATAAACATGAGAAATGATAATTACACAGATCAAACAAAGAAGACCCATAAAGCCCTCAGTAGATGCAGACAGGCTCACCAAAGAATTCTACTAAACAAGGGAAGACCTAATGTCAACACAGTATGAGATCTTTCTGAAAACAGAAAGAAGGAACAAGTCTCAATATATTTACAAGACCTGTTTTACCCTCATCCAAAAAGCAGATATAGAATGATATGGAGGGACTAGAAGGTGAGTGAGATCAAAACGCATGATGTGAAATTTCCAAAAAATCAATAATCATGTTATAAAAAAAAATACAGATGTGCACTATACAGACTAGCATCCCTCTTATAGAGTAACACAAAAACCTTAACAAAATATTAATAAATAAAAATAATAGCCAATGAGTGAGATGGCTCAGCAGGTAAAAGCACTTGCTACCAAATCTGCATCTCATACACACACACACACACACACACACACACACACACACACACACACACACAAAATATGTAACAAAATATTTTAATAAAAATT
The DNA here is from genome assembly GCF_007827085.1 of Peromyscus californicus insignis. NCBI lineage: Eukaryota > Metazoa > Chordata > Mammalia > Rodentia > Cricetidae > Peromyscus > Peromyscus californicus. Next base: position 1,186,485 of record NW_026294595.1, on the reverse strand, counting down.
ACATTTGCAGGCTGGAGAGATGGCTCAGAGGTTAAGAGCACTGACTGCTCTTCCAGAGGTCCTGAGTTCAATTCCCAGCACCCACATGGTGGCTCCCAATCATCTGTAATGAGATCTGTTGCCCTCTTCTGGCCTGCAGGCAAACATGCAGGCAGAATACTGTATATATAATAAATAAGTCTTAAAAAAATTACATTATCAAATGAAATTCCACAATATTCATCCTGATCAAGTGTAGTTTATTCCAGGAATGTAAGGCCAGCTCAGTATTTGAAAATCAATACCACCTAATATTGATTAGTCCAATCCAATACTGATAGGCTAAATTAGAACAAAAAAATTATCAATTTATGCAGGAAAAAGCATTTGACAAAATTCAACACTATAATTTTTAAAACTTCAAAAACCTGAAAGGAATATTCCTCATCTTGATAAAGGACACCTATCAAAAACCTACATTTGGAGCTGGAGAGATAGACAGTTCAGCAGGTAAAGAGCACACTAGCTGCTCTTTCAGAGATCCTGGGTTCAGTTTCTAGCAACCACATGGCAATTCACAACCATTTGTAACTACAGTTCCAAGGGATCCAACATTCTCTTCGGGCTTTTGTGGGCACTAGGCATGCACATGGTACACAGTCATACATGCAAGCAAAACATTCATATACATAAAATAAAATTGAAATTTAAAAAAAAAACCTACTTCAGTTAACATTATATTTAAAGGTAAAAGACTGAATCTGTTCCACAATTGGGAACAGTACAAGGGAAATAGCTCTTTCAATATATTGGAGAACTTGCTCAAGATAATAAGGCAGAAGGAAAGGAAAAGGAAGAATGGAGAGAGAGGAGGGAAGCGGTAAAAGGAGGGAGACAAGACTATCTCTGTAGACAACACAGTGCATGTAGAAGAAACTTTGACATTAAAGTTGAGATTATTTCATTCCCTTTTGCCTGCCTACAGTTCTTTCATTTCTGTCTAATCTTTTGAGAGTTCCTTCTAGCACTCCTTCCCCAAAGGTATCCAAAAGCCTACATCATCAAATTGAGTTGTTAAAGGACTCCAAAATAACAAGCCACAGTGTGGGGAGGGGAGCACACTAGTGGATTTGATTCCATCAAATCAAGAATCCGCTCAACCGGAGAGAAAACTGACTTAAAATTGGGACATTTTGTCTATCTGCTTACTTTTTTCCCTAGAACTTGGGGCAAACTCCAGCAATATTTGATTTTAACATTAGCTCATGGAACGTCAATATTCTGTGTGAACAGTTTGAGAATGGCTATAAGTGCATCTATCTCTTAATAAAAAAAAATGCAGGAACCCCTTTCCCTGTTTAAAAATAAAAGGCACTGGGGGCTGGAGAGATGGCTCAGTGATTAAGAGCACTGGCTATGCTTCCAGAGGACCTGAGTTCAATTCCCAGCACCCACATGGCGGCTCCCAGCTGTGTGTAGCTCCAGTTCCAGAGAATCTGGCACCCTCACACAGACATATGCAGGCAAAATACCAATGCACATAAAATGCAAATAAATAAATCTTTTTAAAAAAATAAATAAATAAAAGGCACTGGACATCTGACAAACAAGTCATTCTTCTCTCCCCCAGAGTCCACCTGAGTCTCCGAGATGGGGTGTCCCCAGGCCTGATTTTAAAGCTCAGATCTGTGAGCTGCTTTCATGGGATCATCTAAGACACTTTGAGACTGAAGATTCCTGGGTTCCAATGACTCTGATACAGAGTCATTGTCTGAAGTGGGGCCTAGAAAAACTGCTAAAGCCCCTCAAGTGATTCTTGTGTATAACCAGCCAAGTTTGATACCCATTTAGTTAAATAACAGTGCTTAAAACTAACAGGGGACCAAGTAGAGAGAGCCCATGAAAAGGGAGGGAGATAAGAAAGCCAAATCCTGAGAGATCCAAAAAGCCTACAAGCTATGGGGATGGATGTCAAGTGACTGTACAACCTTAACTCCTGAGTGTTGCAGCATCAATGCTCCATGACCCATTCTAGATACCTACTCCAGGTTCTGCAGCCTCCAAAGAATACTAACAAAAGGGGAGAGAGAGTCTTAATTTTCAATAAAATCTTCAGCTATGGCAGGTCTTAGTAAAGTCACAGCTATTCAAACCTATCGGTACAAGAAAAGCAATCTTAGCCCAAGTCCAGAGACCTTCAAGCTTAACTAGAAAACAAAAGATAAACTTGCCAAGAAACCCTTCAGAGCAGAGTTGCAGTAAAAGCTAAGAGTTTGCACTATAAAGCAGCAAGAGGCACAGCTGAAGGGTGCAGGCTTGGATGATGGAAAATGCTTGCCTTGGCTCTGGGCTGGCTGACAAGTCTAAATGTGAACAGGTGCTGTCTAGAACATGAGCTTAAGGACTTCCCTCTATAGGAGCCAATGCCCTCAATTCTAAATAGCATTCTATCATTCTCAGTCTTTTTTTCCTACTTATAAAGTATTAAGTAACATTTGAGGCATTAATATGAAGATTTATGATTTATGTCAACTTAACTCCCCAAGTTCCTAATGGGTAAAAGTCCCACCCAACATAACTACTTTTATTATTTTCCATGTCTAAATGGGTTTTTTCATGGTGGGTGGTGGTGGTGGTGGTGGTGGTGGTGGTGGTGGTGGTGGTGGTGGTGGTGTGGGGTTTTTCATTGGTTGTTTTTTGTCTGTTTTGAGACAGGTTTTCATGTAGCCCAGGATCACCTCAAACTCATTATATAGCCAACAAAGACCTTGAACTTCAGATCTTTCTTCCTCTACCTCCCAAGTGCTAGAATTATAGGCATGCACCATCATGCCCAGCTTATTTGATGCTGATTGAACCCAAAGCTTCACATTGGGATGGTCTAAATAAGAATGGCCCCCACAGGTTCATATATTTAAATGCTTAGTCACAAGGAGTGGACAGAACTCTTTGATAGGATTCGAAGGACTAGGAGATGTGGCCTTGTTGGAGTAGGTGTGGCCTTGCTGGAAGGAGTGTGTCACGGGGGGTGGGCTTTAAGGTTTCAAAAGCCCTTGCCAGGACATCAACATGAGCAAAGTTCACATGAACTCACAGAAACTGAAGCAGCATGCACAGGCCTGCAAAGTCTGCACCAGGTCCTCTGCATATGTTATGGCTTCTAGTTTAGTGCTTTTATGAGATTCCTAAGTGTGTGAAAAGAAGTGAGTCTCTGATTCTTGTGCCTTCTCTTGGTCTCTTTTCTTTCTGTTGGCTTGTCTTGTCCAACTTCAGTGTGATGGTTTTTATATTATTTTATCTTGCTATATTTTATTATTTTCTCTTAGAAGCCTGTTCTTGTCTAATAAAAAAGAGAAAGGGATGCAGATGGGAGGAGAGGTAGGAGGAACTGGGAGGAGTAGAGGGTGGGGAAGCCATAATCAGGACATATTATATAAGAAAAAAATCTATTTTAAATAAAAAGGGGACAGAGCCCATGCCAGGCCCACTTTTCTCTCTCTGTTTGCATATCAGGATGTAGCTCTCAGCTACTTCTCCAGCACCATGCCTGCCTTCCCCTATGCTCCCTGCCATAATGAACTATGCCTCTGAAACTATAAGCAAGCCCCCAGTTAAATGCTTTCTTTTATAAGAATTGCCTTGGTCATAGTGTTGCTTCACAGCAACAGAACAGTGACTAAGATACATATGCTAGGCAAGCACACTACCAACTATGATTTCCTCAGACTAAATATTTCATAGCTTCAAATCCAAAAGGTTCAAAGAACATAATGAACAGATAACAAAGCAAACATACAAGACAGGTGTGTTTATTGTCAATTATACTGGTGAAAAACTAAGGTATGGGTCAATTAGAGTAACTGCCTGAAGTCAGGCTCTTAGGAGTGAGGCCACTGCAACTAGAATCCAGGCCACTGAACTCCAAAGTCCAGGCTCCTAGCTGACGTGCTACAGTCTAGGATGTTACTGCACAGTTTAAAATCAAAGCAAAAGCATAAATCCCCAATGTATTCAGAAGTTTAAAAAACAAGATAATAACCAAAGCATGGCATGCAGGACTATTTGTAGTTCATCCTCAGAGAGATCCTTCAAGCTCATCTGCCCACCAACTCTACCATAGTCATTTTGAGCTTCCCATCAGACCTAATCTACTCACATGCCTTATACCTGCATTACCATCTATCAAACCATTTGAGAAGGGCTAGATCAATATTACTATCTACTGTGCTATTTCACTTGAAGGTGTCTCTGTATTTTGAAGATGTTTTTATTTTATGTGTATGAGTATTTGCCTGTCTGTATGGATATGGAATATGAGTGCATTGCCTGGTGCCACAGAGGCCAGATGAGAGCATCAGATCCCTCAGAACTGGAGTTTCAGATGGTTGTGAACCATCATGTTGGTTCTGGGAACCAAATCCAGGTCCCCCTGCAAGAGCAGCAAATGATCTTAACTACTGAGCCATCTCTCCAACCCAAATGTATCACACTTAAGTTTATATATTCACCCTCAATTTGCCTACATGACAATACTACGAGTATCTGTAGGATTTCATAACAGTCATTAGGGATTTGTCAGTGGGGATGGGGATTTGTCCTAATGGATAAAGTGCTTGCTGGGCAAGTCTAAGGACCTGTGTTCAGTTCCCCAGCAGTCACCTAAAAGCGAGGCAGAGTGGCATACATTTGTAACCCCTCCCCAGTACTGGGGGTGGGTGGGCAGACAGATGTGTCCTGGGGGATTGCTGGGCAGTCAGCCTAGCTAAAACTATACTCCAGATTCTATAAGAAACGCTATCTGAAAAAATAAGACAAAGAGCAATTAAAAAAATTAATTACAAAAGTAGCAGCATCAACCTCTGACCTTCACATGTACATACATTGCAAGCACAAGTGCATGTACTTGTGTACATACACATGCATACTTGCAGGCACATGTACTCACATTTACACTGTCCTATAGAAATTACAAGTCAAAAGTATCCAGGCAGTGATGGTGAATTCCTTTAATCCCAGCATTCGGGAGGCAGAGGCAGGCAGATCTCTATGAGTTCGAGGCCAGCAAGTTTCAGGACAGCCAGAACTGCAGAGAGCCCCTGTCTCAAAAAACCAAAAGGAAAAAAAGGTCAAAAGTAGCTTGCCTGTGGAAAGATAGTACAAACTCAAATACTTCCTTCAGAGTGCATGTTCTTGACAAATTTCCTGCCATAAATATCTTCTATCTCTTAACAGTATCTTTTTCAGGATGCATCAAGACCATTCATTGTTTGATAAATTGGAGACACTTAAGAGATTTACTGAATGAGTGGGTAAGCGAATAACAAATGCCTCCTCCTCTCTGAAGGCTTCTCTGACACCCTCACAAAACCCAGTTGCTCTTTCCACATCCTCACAAGGCTCACTTCAAAGCTTTCTGATATGGCTTTCCAGGTGGGTATGCTACGCTACCTACTTATACATACACATGTGATATTACCCACTAGTCTGGCAACCTTGATTTGCTTTATCCCTGTATTCCCTAACAAAGGTAATGGCTTTTAACAAGCACTCAGTTAAGTTTGTTAACTGAATGAAAGTCCCTGAGGAGAGCAATGAATAAGCAACCTATGATTCATATTAAAACTTCTTTTTCCTGGAGAAATAAACAATATTCAGAGCTGTGATACACTCAACCGTGCACTCTATAAATATTTCTAGGTTTCAACTATCATCTGAGGCATCTAAATTTAACTCATTCAACACATACTTATGAGTAATCTAAATACATACTGATAATGGCTCTTAAGGAGCTTACAGCCCAGTCAAGGAGACAAAACATAATAAAATATGAAGGTAAACAGGCAACTATAAGCTGCCATAAGGAAATACACAACTAACTGCCAAGTTATTGGTAAAGCCAAATGCTGTGGGTTTGCAAACTGTAGCTACCATTCCAAGCAAAGCCCATGGCCCAGGGTATCTATGAATAGTCCACACAGAAAGAACAAGGTCCTTTCTGATCTGCAACAAAATAAGTAAAGTGAACAGTACACAGTGTTTTCTACATGAAGATATTTTAACTCAATTATAAAACCCCTGCTCAATCTGACATCCTCCTCCTGTCCTTGCAGCATTGAAAAAAAGTGCAATTTCTTTTCAAAATTTTTGGTGATAACTGTTTTCACTTGGTTCTTATTTTCAAGTTTTTACTGATACAAACTTTCAAAACACTTCACAAAAGAGTTTTTAAAAGGTGGGACATGAAATAAACATTTCAAGATTTGGCTAGGTAGAGTAGACAATTTGGGAAAGAGCTTGAACAGACCTGTGGACTCCCAGAGCTGTAGATACCCAGAGCTGAAGATACCCATGAAGATGTGGATACCCATGAAGATATGGATACTCACAGCTGTGGATACCCAGAGATGTGGATGCCCATAAAGAAGCTGATGAGCAGAACCTAAATCAACCTGGCTGCAAGTTGGAAAATCTACAGCTGAAAATTCTACTGTGGCAATCAGCCAGAATTAAATACCCTCTGACCCCATAGGAAACAACCATAAACAATGGATTTTCCCCATCTCCTCGAGTCTATTGAGGAGCTTGCAAGAAAATGAGGAAAATTCAGAAGAACAAAGAGAAGAATGAAGCTAGTAGGATACCTAAAGCATAAGAACTAGGTTTCTATTGCTGTGACAAACACCAAGACCAAAATCAACTTGGGGAGAAAACGGTTTATTTTATCTTACAGCTTGAAGGCAAGTCAAGGCAAGAACTCAAGACAGGAATCTGGAGGCAGAAGCTGAAGCAGAGACCATGGAGGAATACTACTTGCTGGCTTGCTCTCCATGATTCATTCAATTTGCTTTTTTATACAAACCAGAACCACCTGCCCAGGGGTTGGCAGTACCCACAGTAGGCTGGGCCAACCAACATTAATCACTACTCAAAAAAATGGCCCACAGACTTGCCTACAGGCCAATCTGATCACGGCATTTTCTTCTCAGTTGGAGTTTCCTCTTCCCAGAAGATTTTGCTTGTGTCAAGTTGACAACAAAAACTAACTGGCAGAGGTTATTGTACAATCAAATGCAAGCATCATTCTCCGGCTCTGATAAGGCTCCAGGAATACCAGCAAAATTAAGGTTCAGCCTAAGGTGGTAATGGCTAATTTTTTCACTGTCAGTTTGACTGGATTTAGAATCACAGTGGTTCTAAAGCTTCCTAATGCAGATTTAATACAGTTCCTCATGTTGTGGTGACCCCCAACCATAAAATGATTTTCACTGCTACTTCATAACCATAATTTTGCTACTGTAATGAATCATAATGTAAATATCTGTGTTTTCCCATTGGTCTTAGGCGGCCCCTGTGAAAAGGATCATTCGACCCCAAAGGGGTCACAACCCACAGGTTGAGGATCACTGACCTAAGAAATGAAAGGATTAACTGAGGAAAAAGATCTACCCTGCATGTGGGCAGCACTACCTATTGTGCTAAGGACACAGATGAGGTGAAAAGGAAAAAGCTAAGCACTGGCTTCCCCTTCTTCTCCCTGTTTCTTGATCCTCCATGAAAAGCCTCTTACATAAGCTCAGCTGCCATGACCTGTGTTGTGGGATATTTGTACACTCTATGAAGATATACTGCTGTGATTGGTTTGATAAAGAACTGAATGGCCAATAGCTAGGCAGGAGGTATAGGTGGGACTTCCAGGCAGAGAGAGGAAGTAGAAGAAGATAATTGAGGTGCAGGGGAGATGCCAACAAAACATGGAGGGAGTTGGACATACAGAAAGAAAGGTAAAGAGCCACATGGTAAAACACAGATTAATAAAAGCAGGTTAATTTAAGTTTTAAGAGCTAGTGGGACAAGTATAAGCTAAGGCCAAGCTTTCATAATTAATAATAAATCTCTAGGTCACTATTTGTGGACTGGCAGTCCAAAGATAATCCAACAGAAAGCTTGCTACAGACCTGGGCTGCTCTATTATGCATTTCTCACCATGTTGGACTGAGGCCCTCTGAAATGACAAGCCAAAACCAATCCTACCTCCTTACATCATTTCTGTCAGGTACTATGGTCATAGCAATGCAAAAGTAACCAATTCTAGTGGAAAGCATAACTACAAATTCTCTCATACCATTTAAACAAGGACTATAAAAGTGATCAAGAAAGAAATCCATGTGTATTATCTTAACCAAAATAAAAACCACTAGTCTCTCAGCAGGGCAGTGCTGGTGCACCCCTTTAATCCCAGCACTCTGGAGGCAGAGGCAGTTGGATTTCTGTGAGTTCAAGGCCAGCCTGGTCTACAGAGCAAGTTCCAGTACATCCAGGACTACACAAAGAAGCCCTGTCTCAAAAAACCAAAACCAAACAAACAAATAAAAGCATTAATATGGTGGTATTTTATTTGTACTGAAATGTGATTTTAACTGTATGTTAATAAATAAAGTTGCCCGAGGATCAGAGCTATTAGAGCCATAGCAAAAGCTGGGCGTTGGTGGTGCATGCCTTTAATCCCAACACTTGGTAGGCAGAGCTAGGTAGATCTCTGTGTGTTCAAGGATACAGCCAGCATTGGAGACACACACCTTTAATCTCAATACCAACCATAGAAGACCTGGAGGTCTATACAGACAGGCAGTGACGAGGCAGTCATGTGGTTAGTTTTACAACCAATGAGAAGGCAGAACAGAAAGTCTATATAAAGACAAACAGACAGGAAGTAGGTCTCTTTCGGAGAGGTCTCTTGGCTGAAGAGGCTAGCTGCAGCAGGCGGGTAAGGCTCTTAGCTCTGATCTCTTGGCTTTCATCTTTGCATTGGCTCTGTGTTTCTTATTTAATAAGACGGTTGGTTACATCTACACATTATGGGCAAAATCAGAAAATCTTTCAAGTAACAAGACCACAGGAGGTTGCAAGATGGCTCAGCAGGGAAGGGTGCTTGCCACCAAGCCTCACAACCTGAGTTTGATCCCTGAGCCCCACATGGTAGGAGAGAACCAATTCCTGCAGGTTGTTCTCTGACCTCCAAACACATGCCACAGCACACACAAATATACACATGCAAAATACATATTTAATATACACACATACATATATCTGTAGAGATATATATGCACTATATCTGTGTATATATATATATACATATATATAAATGTAATAATTATAAAGAAACAATACCATTAATAAGAGGCTCAAAAATAAAAGATGAGAGAATCAAACCTTCTAAGACTTCAGGTACTGAAATTATTAGATGTGAAAAATGAGATGTTTAATTAGCTTAAAGAAATGAAAGACTATGCCTGGTGGTGGTGGTGCATGCCTTTAATCCCAGCACTTGGGAGGCAGAAGCAGGTGGATCTCTGTGAGTTCATGGCCAGCCCGGGCTACAGAATGAGTTCCATGAAAGGCGCAAAGCTACACAGAGAAACCCTGTCTCAAAAAACCAAAATAAATAAATAAATAAAAGACTGAAATGAACAAAGAGTAATAAACTATGACATAACCAAAGAAAACTAAAAAAAAAAAACAAAATAAAATGTTTCTCAAAATAAGAATTGTCCTAAGAACAAGGTTTATGAAAGACCAGATTTAAAACAATGCTGGTTTAATGATGTAGCTGCATCTCCATGTGTTCACGTACAGGGACATATCTTGCTGGCAGCCAGACTTTGTAACATAAGAGTAATCTACTTGGTATTGATATTAGAGACACTGAATTGTTTACACTGATGGAACTTGGTTTCCCCTTCTACAAATTATGGTTGTACTCTCTATGTCTTCATTCTTGAAATAAAAAAGATATTTTAGGGTCGGGTGGTGGTGGCGCATGCCTTTAATCCCAGCACTCGGGAGGCAGAGCCAGGCGGATCTCTGTGAGTTCGAGGCCAGCCTGGTCTCCAAAGCGAGTTCCAGGAAAGGCGCAAAGCTGCACAGAGAAACCCTGTCTCAAAAAAACCAAAAAAAAAAGATACTTTAGTTGGATATTACCAGAACACACAGATCTTAAACTTCTTTAAAATAATTTTTAGAGTTTTATAGAAAGTTTAAATAAACTGGATATTTTTAAGAAAAAGTTTTTTAAATACTTAAATTTATAAGGTTACAGGACATTTTAAAATGTATGATATTTTATTATAATGCCTTTGTTAATATATGATCTTGATAAATAGGTAAATAACAAGTAAAACTTAGGACCACAGCTAAACACCAGAGAGGGAGGTATCCCTATCTTGTGATGCAGCAAGACAGTGACCTAAGTAGTCTGGCAAAGGGTCTCTTGTTACCTAAGTTCTATTCAACCTAACAGAGACCAATTTCGGAATGTACACCTAACCTCCTTGCTTTTACTAACATTGTCAAGCTGTAGCTAGTTTGGTAAACTAAGTCATACAAAGAACTGTTCTATAATGATGTAGTATAAAAGAGTCAGGAAAGTTCCCAGTCTCTTTGTGGACTATATGAGTTAAAAGTCTTATCTTAGGCCGGGCGGTGGTGGCGCACGCCTTTAATCCCAGCACTCGGGAGGCAGAGCCAGGCGGATCTCTGTGAGTTCAAGGCCAGCCTGGACTACCAAGTGAGTTCCAGGAAAGGCGCAAAGCTACACAGAGAAACCCTGTCTCGAAAAACCAAAAAAAAAAAAAAAAAAAAAAGTCTTATCTTGAAGCGAGGCAGTGGTGGCGCACACCTTTAATCCCAGCACTCGGGAGGCAGAGCCAGGTGGATCTCTGTGAGTTCAAGGCCAGCCTGGGCTACAGAGTGAGTTCCAGGAAAGGTGCAAAGCTACACAGAGAAACCCTGTCTCAAAAAAACAAAACAAAACAAAAGTCTTATCTTGATATTAAAAGAACCTCAAATTGGAAATTGTTATTTTTTAAGGCTAAACTTAACAGGGATAAAGTCATAAAATCCTAATCTTATAAACAATTAAAGATAATTAAGACATACAAGTTAATAGTCAAATTCTCTGATGTTCAGATTTAGCTTCTTATATATGCTTTCAAAGTTAAATAACTACAAACAAGCAACATTGGTCTACTTTAAATATACTTAACAGATAATGGTTCTCAAACACTTCAGAGATCTGAGAATATGGTATTTAAAATGTTTAATAAAAAGCTTTTCGTGATAAAGAGACATGCTAGCTCCCAGAGGCATTCCTATCTCCTCCAAAGAAGTTGATGGGCACAGAAGAACTTCTACCTGGAGCTTGCTTTAAATGTGACAAAACTGGCCACTGGGTAAAAAACAACTCTTCATCTCAACTGTTGCCAGGACACTGACCAGACTGTGGACAAGCAAGACACTGGGGAGTTGATTGCCCTGCTTTGTCTAGACAAGATAGGACAGTCCGCCCAAGTTCCTACTCCACAGGAAAGTCTGTCAGATGTTCTGGGCCTGGCAGCTTAAGATTGATGCTGCCCTGGGACCTCTGTCCCCGATGACCACAGAGGAACCTGAGGTAGCTGTCTAGGTAGCCAGTGACATATTGTGTACCCTAATAAAGCTTGCATGAAGATCAGAGGGCAAAGCCAGCCACTAGATTAGACATAGAGGCCAGACAGTGGTGGCACACACCCTTACTCCTATCACTCAGGAGGCAGGGCTCCGTCTTGATCTCTGTGAGTTCAAGGCCACACTGGAAACAGAGCCAGGCAGTGCTGGCACACACCTTTAATCCCAGTACTGGGAAGCACACGTGCCTTTAATCCCAGGAAGTGATAGCAAGGCAGAGAAAGATATGTAAGGTATGAGGAAACAGGAACTAAAGCAGTTCAGCTGAGACCCTTTTGGGTGAAGACTCGGAAGATTTCAGTCAGAGGATTTGTGGAGTTGGTGAGGTAACAGATAGTGGCTATGGCTTGCTCTGCTTCTCCGATCTTTCAGCTTTTACCCCAATATCTGGCTCTGGATTTTTTATTAAAAGACCATCTAAGATTCGAACAACATCTGGCATCCAACTTGTGGGGCACAAATTCACGAAAAAGCCACTTGCCTGTGGCTCAGGCCAGAGCTACACACAGCCAGAATCTCCACCCCACCTGGGCTGCAGTCACTACCCTGCTGGGTAAGTTTCTGTTGCAGCCTCTCTGCAGCAAACTCCCCAGGCTCAAGCCCAAATACCCCAGAATTAGCTGCTTTCACACATTCCCTAGTGCAGAAAGCTGGCTTTTTGGCTTCTTTCCTCTCCTGGTGGGTTCTGGCTTTCCTTGGGCCCCCTCCTCAGGCTGCTGCCACACCATCTTCTGAATGGTCATTATCAGCAGATTTGGTGAGTCAATTGAGATTTCTTAAAGGGAGGAATTAGTTGAAAGAAAGTTTTTTCCCACATTAAAAAATGGGAAACATTTTTACAATTAAAGAGTGTTTGGTCTCTGTTTGATAATACAAGTGATGTTCTGAAAATGGAACAATTAAATGAGAGGATAATTAATGTTGATGGGACAGATGTAAAGTCAATTATAAATATTATTTGTTTTATCATTTAAAAAGTTGGTTAATATGAGTGCCAAGATAAGCTAAAAAAAAAAAAAAAAAAACTTGTTAAAACAGATCATAGAGATATTCAGACCCAGACAGAGAAATTTAATGGTGAACCAATCTCAGCATTCCATTATAAGGTTACAGAGAAAGCCTAAGGCTTTCCAACAGTCAACCTTAATTTATCCAGTAACCGTACAGGAACTGCCAAATGATACATATCCCCCAGATTGTGTAAGAGCTGAATGGACTCCAATGCAAATGTTAGATTTGAGGAGATTCAAGGGAGCGATAGTGTGAAACAGATGTTAAACTCTTGGTCAACTTGTAATAGAATTATCCCTCAAGACTGGAGAGATTTGGTTACAGCAGTTTTGGAGGCTGGTCCTCAGTTACAGTGGAGGAGCTGGTGGCAAGATGAGGCTAAGACCACTGAACAACAAAGTAAGGCTAGAGGTCTTGAAATCTCCCAAGACCAACTTCTTGGAGAGAGAGATTATGCTAATGTAGAAAGGCAATCTCTATATAATGACCATACCCTGGCTTTATGCTGCCTGTGGCAGCCTTAAATACTTGGAACAGAATTGAAGAAATAGGAAAGAAAACTGAGTCATTTACTAATGCCATGCAGGATCCCCTAAAGATGCCTTTGCCCCCAGATAGCAGGAAGTAATTTTAAGAACAGGACGCCCACATTCCCAAGAGGTGGGGTGTGTGGTTTTTGGTCATTCAATGGGTTATGCATAACTGTCATTTTTTAGGATGGTTGGTTACAATCTAAACAAAGGAGATTAGATTTAGAATTCTTATTTGAAAAAAAAGAAAAAGAAAAAAGAGAACACAAATATAAGATAAAGGGTAGATTATTGAATCTACTCTGAAGAGAAAAAAAGAGGATATAGATATGATGAAAGGTAGATTACTGAAACTACTCTGAAAAAAAAGATATAGAAATGATGGATAAAGGGTAGATTATTGAATCTACTCTAAAAAGAAAAAGGAGAATTTGGATAAGATTAAAAAAGTAGATTATTGAATCTACTTTTAGAAAGCAACTACTAGTTTTAAATATTTTACCCTGGATTGGATCTTTGTATATTGTATACAAAGTATGTATATTGATACAAATTTGAGATTGATTTTGTTAGAAAATACTATACATATATTTCTAATCTTGTTCAAGGTCTTGTACCTATATAGTTCATTTAACAATCTAATGAAAATTGCTAGTCCTTGAAAGCTATTATTACCAACTAATTAGAATATAAAGAAATGCAAGTTAGTATTTAGTCATTACAATCAAACTCGTAGTCATATTAGGTGTTTTCAAGGTCAAACAGATATATTTTAGATAGACAGGTCATCTTCAAACACTTCAGAGATCTACAGAATATGGCATTTAAGATGTTTTAATAATAGATTTTAAAAAATAGATTTTTTTTCTTTTTTTTTTTTTTATGACCATGAGACATGTCTGCTCCTGGCAGCACCAATATACTTCAAAGAAGATTATGGGCATTGAAGAAACTCCACATGGAGTTTACTTTCTTTGTGGCAAGTTAGCCCCTGGGTAAGAAAATGCCCTTGCCTCAACTGCTAACAGTATGCTGTCCAAAATGGACAAGCAGGACACAAAAGAAAGGATGCCAAACCTTGCCAAGACAATGTAAGAAGGCCCTTTAGAAAATCCTGCTTTACAGATGAGTCTGTCAGATATGCTAGGCATGTAGGTAGAAGATGGATGCCCTAACGATGCATAGAAATCTTGGGTCCAGGCAGTCAGCTATTTCTGTCATATAACACACTTTTTGGAAGTCACTTCTTTGCACTTCTTCCTTACCCAGTTAATATTATTTCCTGCTTGGGTCTTTGAAGGAGTTGAAGATTAGATAGTTATAGTTATAGTTTTCCTTGTTATTCACTGAAGAGATGTATAGTGTATAAGATTGAAAGACATCAAAAGATATTTTTGGTTGGTAATAACAAGTTAGGATAGAACGTGAATTAGGTACACTTTGGACTCACAAAAATAGGATAGATAATGGAGTATTTTCTCTGAATCTGTCAAATATTAATGGACTGGACATTTTAATGTAATTCTTGACTATATATTGTATATACTTATTGTACTTATTGTATATAGTTTTTCTTATATTAGTTATAACCTTCTTTTATTATTTTAGACAAAAAAAAAAAAAGAAAATGTGATGATATATTGGGTACCCTAATAAACTTGTCTGAGGATTAGAGGACAGAGCCAGCCACTAGATTAGACATAGAGGTCAGGCAGTGGTGGCACACACCTTTAATCCCAGCACTTGAGATCTCATGCCTTTGCTTGGGAAGCACACATGCCTTTAATCCCAGCAAGTAATATGGCAGGGCAGAGAGAGGTATATAAGACATGAGGAAACACGAACTCACTCTCTTTAGGCTGAGGATTTCATAGAGGTAAGAACTAGTGGCTGGTTGCTCTCCTCTGATCTTTCAGTTTTCATCCTGATATCTGGCTCTGGGTTTTTTATTAAAAGACTGTCTAAGATTCAAACAACACCCTTCTTTCCAACCAGAAGAAATATATCTTATCTTCTCCTCTCGTGCTAGACTCACAGATGCATACATGAGGATGCATGAGGGTACAGCAGAACAGAGCTAATTAAAGCCCTAACACTGTCTGCCATGACCAAAACTGGGAGCTAGGGAAATAGTACATATGAGAGTTTAACTCCAGGATTCACCTCTGAACCTACTGACAGTATATGAGAGTCCAGTGTCCTCTACATCGTCACTAAGGAGACTGCCAGCCTTCATTTTAGTCATCGTGTCAGGAGTATATAGCCATTGATATTTTCCTAGTGAATAATGATACTGAACAGTTTTTCATGTGCTTACTTGACATAATGTGCTTATCTTCCTTTATTACATGTCTATTCTGATCTTTGTTTGTTTGTCTTAGTAAGTCATAAAATATACAATATATGTTTTACATGAAGGCAGAAGTAGAAATTTGAAGAGCTAATAAAATATGTAAGATTTTTAGAAATTTGTAAGCTTTCTTTTCATTTTCTTAATGGCATATTTTGAAAAGCAAAATATTTTAATTTTGTTAAGGCCCAAATTATTCTTTCATAGTTTACTTTTTGTGTCTACTTAAAGTAAATTTGAGGCTGAAGAGACGGCCCAGTGGTTAAGAACACTTGCTGACTTTGCAAGAAAGACAAGTTCAGTTCCCAGCACTCACATTGGGCAGCTCAGAACCACCTCTAGCTCCAGGAGATTCAATGCCCTCTTCTGGCCTCAGTGAACAAACACAAACAAAGAAATAAATAAAAATGAAAATAAATATTTTAAAAAAATATAAAGTTAGCAGTACGTTAGAACAGGATAGAGGGATAAAAATATTACAGGGATGGGGTATCAAAAATAATGCTTTCTGCATTGACTTAGTAGATAAACGAGCACCTATTATCAAAACTAACTCTTTACTGGGCAGTGGTAGTGAACGCCTTTAATCCCAGCACTTGGGAGGCAGAGACAGGCGGAGCTCTATGAGTTCAAGGCCAGCATGGTTTGCAAAGCGAGTTCCAGGACAATCAAGGCTACACCAAGAAACCCTGTCTCAAAAAAAGAAAGAAAGGCTGGCGGTGGTGGCGCACGCCTTTAATCCCAGCACTCGGGAGGCAGAGCCAGGCGGATCTCTGTGAGTTCGAGGCCAGCCTGGTCTACAGAGCAAGATCCAAGGACAGGCGCAAAGCTACACAGAGAAACCTTGTCTTGAAAAAAAAAAAGAAAGAAAGAAAGGAAGGAAGGAAGAAAGAAAGAACGAGAAGAGAAAAGAAAAGGAAACCAACTAAACAAACAAAAATCCTATCTCTTCAAAGGACATCAACAACCCACCATGAAACCAAGTTACCCTTCCTAGATTCCCATTTCCATTGAACAAGCACAACACTACTTAATTCTGTCCTTTCCCCTGGATTTAAACCTTTAATCTCACTTTGCTCTACTCAATCTTGAAATAATTTTCACAGCTTCACCTTTTTCACCCAAGCCAATCATGTCCAAATATCAACCTTCTCTTCCTGGGAATGGTGGCAGTCAACATTTATTAACGGCCTCAATATGTGGGAGGCCCTAAGCTATGTTCTAACTGTGCACTGTATATCTTTCCCTAGAATGTCATTAGTTTACACTCAACCAAATCCATCCCTCTGGATCTCATGGCCAGTTCTTCCTTCTCATTTATCAGTTTCTATGAATGGTTCTTTAACACTTTTATTGAACTTTTCCTGGCGCAAGATAAACAAATGCTGGTCCCCACCCCACCCCACCCCACCCCCACCCCCGCCCCAAGATAGGGCACCTATGACAGATCATGTACACGTCCACCAAAGTCCAACTTGAGGAACCAATGAATTTACTGGAATTTCTTACAAAGCATAGGTAACTAAAAAACATCTGTACCAATAAGAGTCTCAGCCCAGCATAAATAATGACTTCTCCATAGCTGCATGGAGTCTTCCCTTCTGTTAACCTCCCACCCTCTGCATATGCTGCCAAGATGACGTGCAGCTGGGGTAGGACTGTATAAAGCTGGCAGAGACATCTCAGGTGAGGGTCTGATGATCTTCACTACCTCTCTCCTATATGAGACAAGGTCAATTGCCCCAAGCTCAAGAGGCACTCTTGAGTAGTCACAGCTGCTTCTGATGAAGATGGTAATAATGGTAGTTATGCTCAGAGAAGAGCATTCTACAACTCCCCAATGGGAAAGTGTCTTCATTCACTCTGTCTTCATTCACTCTAGCTTCTCATCTCTCTCCCACAGTCAATTAATTTAATGATTCTCCAGTGTACTTTCCAGAAATGCTGAAAGTTTTATTAGTAGATTAGGTCCAAAATGGCCTTTTCTCAATTTGCATTTTAAAAATAAGGTAATATAATTTTAAATTTTCTTACTGTAAGTTGTTCTTAACCCACCCTCACCTGTTAGTTTCTATTCTGCAATACAATATAAAATAGCATCTGATTTAGAGAAAATGTTGTTTGAAGTTTAAAATATAAATATTTCATAGTATTCTACCACCTGAGCATGCTTAAGCACCACTGAACTAATAATTTGCAACTTATATTCTTGCTAAAGTGTTCTTTCCTGTGCAATGTGAAACTTTTCCTAAGAAGAAGTCAGACCAAGGTGGAAAGGTCAGACCAATTTGCCTGAGAAAATATTAAGAAATGAGCCATCAGGACACCATAAATTTCTTCCTCCTTAATTCCAGGTGGTGCCAACCAGCAGACAGGTAGACAGAAGCAACTTTCAGTGATGAGGGAAGAGTGGCTGGTTTTATATTCGGGTCACAGCAATCAAGATAACCTGGACTGCTCTTCCCAGTTAGACCAGCACGTTCTAGATCACCATTCTCTGCTGATCCCCAGTATTTACTGCAGAGATACAGCCTAACAACACAAGCCTTATAAAACAAAAAAATGTAGGAACATAAATATTTATAATCCCACAGAGAATTGCTAAAGCCAAATGACTTGCAGACTATCAGTCATATGGAACTATCACAAACACAAACAGAGGGAGTTAAACTTATGTACAGATTCCTGATTTAATGTTCTTAAAAACAAAACTCAGAGTTGGATATGAAGGTGTACACCTTTAATCCCAGCACTTAGAAAGCAGAGGCAGGTGGATCTCTGTGAGTCTGAGGGCAGCCTAGACTACAAAGCAAGTTCCAGGCCAACCTCAGCAATATAGTGAGACCCTGTCTCAAACAAACAAATGAGTGAGATGACTCAGAAGGTAAAAGCATTCCATGGCCAAACCTGATGATTTGAGTTTGATCTCCAGAACCCACAGGGTGGGACAAGAAAACTGATTCCAGAAAATAGTTCTCTGATCACTACACATGTACCATCACAAGTGTGCACACATACACACACACAAAACACACGTAATGTTTTTAAAAATCAACATCAACTGGGTGTGGTGGCACACTTTAATCCCAGTACTCAAGAGGCAGTCAGATCTCTGTGAGTTTGAGGCCAGCCTGATCTACAGAGCTAGTTCCAGGACAGTGATGGCAGTTATACAGAGAAACCCTGTCTCAAAAAACTGAAGGAAAAAAACAAAAACAAAAACATGATGTCTATTAGGATGTGCACTGTTCCCTACAGACCAATAAAGTCTGCCCTTCCTCCCACCCTCTATCTGCCAACCAGAGTCTGAAAGTCCCTTTGGTTCCCTACCCACCACCTGAAAACTAATTCCCAAACTGTTTTCTTCAGTTCCTGTCTTAGTTTGAGTTTCTATTGCTGTGATCAAACACCATGACCAAAAGCAATTTGCAGAGGAAAGGGTTTATTTGGCTTACACTTCTGTACTACAGTTCATCATCCAAGGCAGGAACTCAAGCAGGGCAGGAACTCAGAGGCAGGAGCTGATGCAGAGGTCATGGATCAAGGCTTACAGCTTGTTCAGCCTGCTTGCTTACAGAATCCAGAACCACCAGCCCAGGGATGATCCCACCCACAATAGGCTGGGCCCTCCCCCATAATCGCTTATTAAAAAAATGCCCTACATGCTTGCCTACAGTTTGATCTTACAGAGACATTTCTCAATTGGGATCCCTCCTCTCAGATGATTCTAGCTTGTGTCAAGTTCATATAAAACTAACCAGCACAGTTTCCATCCTGCACATGAGCTTTAGGTCCAAGTTCTAACTCTAAAAGTTCTCCATGTATAGTAACATGACATTTAACGTAACCTAGCCATTTACTCCAGGAAATTTTCTCCCCAATGGCCCACATCTCCTGGCATTCGTGGGGGGGGTGGGGGGGGGTGGGGGGTGCCATCCCCCAAAGGTAAAGTAGCGGGGAAATTCTGTCACCTTAAATATTGATGTCCATATAAATTATTAATCAATGTTGAGAAAGAAGGCATTGTTACCTGTTCTCAGGAACTCGGTTTACTTTTTAAGCACTCCTACAAGTCTGATGTTTCGGTGTCTCCTGTACAACAACTAGAACTTGTGTTCCAGCAAACAAAGCAAATCAAAAGCTCAGGGACCAGGAGACAATGGAATCAACTCAGTAAATGACAATGGTCTGCCAAGGTTAAAAGACAGCTGACTACACAGACTGAAATAGGAAAGCAGGGCAAGGGAGGGCACCCTGGAAGGCAAGGGGAGATCCTCCATAAAAATCACAAGCACCCGTCTCTCTGTTTCTCTTTAAGACAGGGTCTTTCTATTATGTAGCTCTGGCTGTCCTGGAACTCACCATGTAGACCAGGCTGGCCTCAAACTCAGAGATCCACCTGCCTCTGCCTCCTGAGTGCTGGGATTAAAGGAGTGTGCCACTATGTCCAGCCTCACACAAGCACCATTTCAAGTTTGGGTGGGGGAACAATATGATAAAAGCAAATAATGTCAGAAGAAAATGATGATGACTAAGGACTTCAGGAAGAGGGAAACGAAGGTAAGCATACTATGCTAAGAAATAAGATCCCCCAAGTTGATGTCAGACTTCACTGTTTTGCACAAATAAATGCAAACCTTTTTAAATATAGAGCTGAAGCTAATAATAACAGTAGGATGAGCAGCCGGGCGGTGGTGGCGCACGCCTTTAATCCCAGCACTCGGGAGGCAGAGCCAGGCGGATCTCTGTGAGTTCGAGGCCAGCCTGGGCTACCAAGTGAGTTCCAGGAAAGACGCAAAGCTACACAGAGAAACCCTGTCTAGAAAAACCAAAAAAAAAAAAAAAAAAAAAAAAAAGTAGGATGAGCATAATGTTAAATTCTAGATGAACTGTAACGAAGTTCACCAGGCACTAATGTTAACATTCTTCTCCAAACAGGAAGAAAATGTTATTCTAAAGCCCTATATGCCCTAGTAGAATTAAGTTTCTGTGGGATGTTCTTTCAGTATGCTGTGAATATGTGTTACTACCATTGGTTAATAAATAAATTGCTTTTGCCTATGGCAAAGCAGCTTAGAGGCAAGCGGGAAATCCAAGCAGAGATACAGGAAGGAGAAAGCCTGGGTCAGAAGAGATGCTGAGTGCTACTGGGGAGCAAGATGTAATGGAACACAGGTAATGCCACAAAGTCACATGGCAAAACACAGATTAATAGAAATAGGTTGAATTAAGTTGTAAAAATTAGCTAGCAAGGAGCCGGAGCCATAGACCAAACAGTTTTATAATTAATATTAAGTCTCTGAGTGATTATTTTATAAGCTGCTGTGGGCCAGGCGGGACACAGGAAAACTTATGCCAACATAAGTTCTTATATTTAAATATTCACAACAAATATTTTATTTCTAGAGTTAACACAAGAAGAAGCATTGAAACTGTGGCTCTAGTCATACATCAAAATTTAAAGGATCATGGCACATGCCTATAATTTCAGCATTCACGAGGCAGAGGCAGGAAGATCATAAATGCAAGGCCAGCCTGTGCTACATAAGTGAAACCCTGTCTCAAAACACCAAGATAAATAAATGTCACATAAAGTAAAAGTCTAGCTTAGAGAAGGTAGACCAGCAAGCCAGGGTAAATTCTTCTCCTTGCCTTTCAAAGTACTGAGTCAAGAGACACTGCTAAAAGTTAGTGAAACAATAAAGACATCCTAAGTATAATTAACCAATATCATAATTAACATAATATAAATATAGAAAACAATGGACAAAGGCTGGAGATGATATGGTTCTTGAAGGCTCTGAGTTCAATCCCTAGGACCAAAGAAGAAAGAAAGAAAATACAAAGAGAAAAGTACTATAAAGGCACTCTATTTTCATTTCAGGGAATCAGTAGTTACTGTCTAAGATTAATTAACAGAAAGCTTTATCTAGGGTTATGGGTGAATCGACAGAACTAAAAATAGGACCAGTAAACAGTGTTTGATCCAAATAAGACTGGAAAAGAGCAGGGTAGAGGGCTTGTTGTTCTTCATGGGATTATAAAAGATTTGATTTGTTATCGTGTACTTAAAACTTTGATTTAAAAAATTTTGAGACAGAGTCTTATGCTGTCCCAACCAGCCTCCAACTATGTAGCAGAGGATAACCTTGAACTTCTGGTCTTCCTGCCTTAATCTGTGTACTGGGATTACAGATATGCGTCACAGCACCTGGTTTATGCCATGATGCGGATCAAACCCAGGGCTTCCTGCATGCGAGGCAAGCACTCTACTGAGTTATATCCCCAGCCCAATCAAAATACTTTTTAAGGTCTGACAAACACATCCTGTTGACAAAGCTATAAAGTTAACAGCACCCTCCGGTGACAGTGAGACTGGACACAAATCATGTGGAAAAAGATTATCTAGCAAAATTACAGATTTGCTTTCTGTCCTTCAGCACTGGGGATCAAACCAAAAGTTTTGGGCATGCTAGCTAAGTTTCACCAATGAGCTACAATACTCCCAGCCC
Organism: Peromyscus californicus insignis; assembly: GCF_007827085.1. Classification (NCBI taxonomy): domain Eukaryota; kingdom Metazoa; phylum Chordata; class Mammalia; order Rodentia; family Cricetidae; genus Peromyscus; species Peromyscus californicus. The sequence continues at coordinate 1,164,601 of NW_026294595.1, read as the reverse complement.
CAAATTTACCATCTGACCCACTATTCCATCCTAAAAAGTACTCTCTCTCTCTCTCTCTCTCTCTCTCTCTCTATATATATATATATATATATATATATAATATTAATATAATATTAATATAATAATATTAATATAATAAAATACATATATATGTATTTATTTTTGCAAGATTTGTAACTTAAATATCCATCTGTATGAGACAGGTTGAATAAATCATGGTCTACTAAATAGAATACTATGCTGTCTATAGAGAAGGGTGGTTTCTACACACTGCTAAGAGTCATCTCTTTCATCTCTTTGAAAAAGTCAAAGGGGGAAGTGGGCTGAGAATGCTACTACTCATTTGAAGGCCTGGCATAAAGATGCATGAATATACTACCTATTTGCCTTTCTTGATCACTTTTAGTGGGATGACAAATAAAAGTATAAAATCAAACTGGTTACCTACAGAGAAAAGAAGCAAGGGAAACAAAGAAGGGATATGGGACTTTTATGAATATACCTGTTCTGTAGCTTTATCTTTGAAGCTATATTACATGCAATGACAAAACAAATTAAATTGCCTATAAAAGCAATTCCAGCAGTTCCTTACAGAGCTGCAGCACGTGGCTCTGTTAGGTCTGCCTTTCTAACCCAGATAAACTCAACTTTGCCTTTTTCTTCTTTCTCCCTTTTTCTAATACTGGCCACAGCCTCTTACTCTTTTTCTCTGAAGGTACTTATTTATTCTCACTTCCACCATGTGGTTGCTCACAAATAGCATGGTTTTCTCTCTTCCTTTTCTCCATCTTCCTCATTGGGCAGGTTCTGAGATTTACAGCTTACCTGCCCTAGGGTTGTTCTTTTAAACTCTAATAAAATTATCCTTGAGCTTAAAAAATTAAATAAGCAACTCCCCCAAAAATTTAAACTGTTTTAAGTCAACTATGTTTCTGTTTCAAGTTGATGACACAACCACAAAGAAATTATTTCTACTTGTTTAAAACAGTAATTTGACTATACATTCTTTATGAGGTATGCCCCATGGACCAAAACAAACAAAAAACCCTACCAAATTAAATAATAATAATGGGCCTACAAGATAGCTCATTGGGTAAAAGCACTTTCTGAGAAATCTATGTAAAAAACTGAACACAGTGACTGCATCTGTAATCCAAGCCACAATATTCAGAGTCAAACAGGGGGCAGCAACAGAATTGGCTGAAGCTCACCTATGCAGTGCTGGCAGAAAGAACTAGAGAGACCCTGCTCAAAATCAAGGCAGAAGGAGAGAACCAATTCCCAAAGGTTTTCTCTGTGCACCACGGTACATGAGTGCCCTCGGTTTCTTTTACTTTCTCTCTCCCTCCTGCTACCCATTTGTGGGGATGCAGAGGGAATAAGAATAAATCTATAATAATCGTCTTGAGAGACAACTCAGTGATTAAGAGCACTTACAGGCCTTACAGGATCCAAATTCAGTTCCCAACACCCATACTAGGCAGCTTACAATCACCTGTAATGCCAGTTCCAAGAGAGATGGCTCAGCAGGTAAATATATACATTTTGTAAGCCTGGTGACCTGAGTTCAATCCCTGGAACCTATATAAATGTAGAAGACACTTGACTCCGCAAAGTTGTCCTCTGACCTCCACATGCACACTGTGGCACACAACATATGCACAACAATAATAAATAGTATTAAAATAATAATAAATATTTTCAGCAGTTCTACTGCTAGAGGCAATGCTAGGACTGCTACTGAGTAGCCTGGGCATTACAGAAAAAGCTAAAGAGTTGTTAGAAATTTAGTATTCGAGTACAATGTTCGAGACTGAGATGAAAAGGTGAGGAAGGTAAATAGAAACTGTTGTATCTGGAATTGGGAAAGACTGGTATGAACATAGCAAACAATTTCACATTTCTATTATGTTAAAGCAGGTCTCAGTATGTAGCTCAGACTAGCCAGGAATTCATAATCCTCTGCCTCAGCCTCTCAAGAGCTGGGCTAAAAGGTGTACAGCACCATGCCCAGAAATACTTTAGTGTACACACACACACACACACACACACACACACACACCTCCTGACCCCTGTCCAGTTTTGACCTCTGGAAAAGCCTAGAAATGACTGACACAATAGTAAACCTTCCCACACTGAAAAACAAAACTAAAGTCCAGACCAAGATTACTAAGGCCATTTCCCACCATAAGTAGGCAAGACTCCCAAGAAAAAATGGTAGAATATAGGTCTGGAGCAAGAAACACTTAAAATGACTCAAACTCTTAGAAACTCATAGGACCTGGCAAAAGGACTTCAAGACTCCCAAAGAACAACAACAAATAAGGGGTGGCGGGAGGGGCGGGGGGAGACAAGTTTAACATCAATGAGTATAATAAGTATATAATAGCTTAGGGGGCAGCAAATAAGATTACATAAATGCATTTAAAGTGACACTCCCTCAATAAAAAAAAATTAATTGCCTTCAGAAAATTAAAGGAAGCTGTATGAAAACTCATAAAGGCAAACAAGCATTCATCCTGTCTTTCTGGTGTGAACTGTATCTGGAGTCATTCAAAGGTTGAGATGGGAAAGGTTTTCTTTATAGAAGCATTCCAACTAACAGAAGAAGACATGACAGAAACAGAATATGGCATTTGACCACCTTAGCCAGTGAAACCAGGACAGAGAACCAGGTATCTACCATGTGCTGCCTGGTAGAAGCAGCTCTTACCACTAAGTATTCTTGCCAAGAAAATGAACTTGAATCTCACCAAGTCACTCATTCTAATTAACAAGTTAGAGGAAATATAAAAGATAGGGGAACATATTAAATAAATCATGAGGATGCAATGGAAATTACATAGAACCAACAGTCAATTTCTTTAAGAAATAAATTGCGCTGGAGAGATGGCTCAGAGGTTAAGAACACTGACTGTTCTTCCAGAGGTCCTGAGTTCAATTCCCATCACCCACATGGTGCCTCACAACCATCTGTAATGAGATCTGGCTCCCTCTTCTGGCCTGCAGGGATACATGCTGTATACATAATAAATAAATGAATCTTTAAAAAAAAAAAAAAAAAAAAAAAAAAAGCCGGGCAGTGGTGGCGCACGCCTTTAATCCCAGCACTCGGGAGGCAGAGCCAGGCGGATCTCTGTGAGTTCAAGGCCAGCCTGGTCTCCAAAGCGAGTTCCAGGAAAGGCGCAAAGCTACACAGAGAAACCCTGTCTCGAAAAACCAAAAAAAAAAAAAAAAAAAAAGAAAGAAATTGCAGAGCCACGCATGGTGGCGCACGCCTTTAATCCCAGCACTTGGGAGGCAGAGGCAGGCAGATCTCTGTGAGCTTGAGTCCAGCCTTGTCTACACAGTGAGTTCCAGAACAGCCAGGGCTATATAGAGAGACCCTGTCTCAAAAAAAAAAAAAAATTTACAAAAAGTAAAAAAGAGATTTATGAGATACACAACCAGATACAGTGTATAACAGTGTATTCAAACAAATCTGTTTTTAAGATGGGGGAGGGGCAATATGGCACAGTAAATAAAGATGCTTGCCACTTGAACAAGCTTGAGCACTGAGTTCCATCTCTAGAACCCACATAAGCAAGGAGAGAACCAACTCCACAAAAGTGTCCTCTGACCTCCACACATACACCATATAAACCATGGTGAACCCACACATCATACACTAATAATAAATAAAACTTAAACATTTTTATAAGCAAAAAAAACTCTATGAAATTATGGATAGATATGTAATAATACTAAAAAAGTCTTGTAAATTTTTTAGGTGTGGCATTATTGCTTTAAAAGATCTTTCAGCTCTTTCAGTGACAGGGAAATTTACAAATGAAATATGTCATTTGGAATTTGATTCAGAATAATCTAGGTGGAAGAGGGAATTACAAACCATTACCCACAAATGAAACTAAAGACATAACTTAATAGGTTGAAAGTGAGTGATGAGAGTGATTTGGGAGCTTACTAAGCTGCTCTATTTTTACAGATGTTTATTTTCCAATATAAAATCACTTTAAAAGTCTAAGCACCATGGAAAATGACTGAACAGTGATACAAGCTAAAACAAAGTATAAATTATCCATGTCTTTTAGAAAATGGAATAAAAATGTCCAGTATTTATGAAAACATAAAATGTTTTAAGTACTGCAATTCTGATTATTTACATGCTCATCTGATCTCTTAGTAGACTATAGACTTTCCTTTCTCCCCAGTCAGCAAGAGAAATGATTTTCAGACATCAGAATCTCCAGCCTTCAAATAAATCCAGTAAAACATACCATACAACTTAACTGGCTCACTAAAGGAAGCAAATATGCTTTTAAAAAACTGCTGTAAAAAGAAACATATTTGCTTGCTTTCTTTTGACTTTTTTTAAACTTCAGGTTTTCAGATGACAGCATGTTTTAATCTCGACAAGCAAGACTCCTGATAGCTGTCATTTACTCAACAATCAAACAACTTGAGTGGACATACGAATGTCCTCGGGCTGGGGAAAAAGACTCAATTTAGCACTGAGAATACTGTAAACAAGTTTTAAGCTGGTTTTGTCACATAGATCTTTTGGGGTGTGGGGACGGGGGCAGATTGATGCTTCAGCACCATATTCCCCATCCCAGCTTCCCTCACACCCTGGAGTCCAGGCAGAGCTGCTTCTCTAGACCACCGGTTTCCTTCCTTCCATTTCTTCATGAGGCCTAATGAGTAAGATCAATGCAACATCCCTGAAACTTTTCCTGTGGCTGACAGATCAAAAGATGTTTCTTTCTGTTGCTCGCTCTTTCTAAATCTGCCATGGATATATTTCCTTCTTGAAGCTGGAACCAGCTCACTTTAAGTCTTACTTATCTACCAGAGCTCATACCTTCACTGTGGGGCTCTTAAAGACTCCTTCCTTTCTCTGATTGGTGGTGCACACCTTTAATCCCAGCACCTGGGAGGCAGAGGTAGGTAGATCTCCAAATTCAAGGCCAGCCTGGACTACAGAGTTCCAGGACAGCCAGGGCTACACAGAGAAACCCTGTCTCAAAAAACCAAACCAAAAAAAAAAAAAAAAAAAAAAAAGCCTTTCTCACTGTAGACCAAAATACCTTCTCCCAATTGTAACTTTTCACTTGTCTTCAGAAATGCAAACACATCATGCAGCCCATTTAAAATACAACTTGGCTAAGTAAGTTTGCTGGATCATCTTCACCCTCTCTGGCGTCCACAACCTCCTGTCACATCTACCTAAAATCTCTCCGAAATTCACCCCTTTTCTTTCCACTGCCAAAACCTCAGATCAGGCCTTCACCTCCTGCAGCACAAACTACTATGCAGTTCCACAATCCATCAGCCTTCCTTTTCCCCATACATTCTTATTAGTAAAAACTAAGCAACACACCTGACATGTATCTACCTATAAACTCTAATGGTTCATTGCTATACTAGTAAATTAGAAAAATATAGAAGTTCTGAAAGCTGTCATTAAAATAATCTTAAGGTCTAATACATTTTCCTCGTGTATCACCTTGCACAACCCAGAAATGCTACTGCTTGGCCACTGCTCTCTAACCTGATGCTCTGCTGCTGGTAGTCTACCTAAAAGCCCCAGTGAGACCCCATTATAACCCTCACTCAACTCTTCAATGGCACAAGCCTATTCTTTTTTCAAGTCCACATTCTGTAATCTGTGTCCACGTCCATGTCCATGTGTGTGTGTGACTTCCTGTATTTCAGCTACCCTGTCTGGAATGCCCTTGCTCATGACAGCTGCTGATCTGTATTTAATAGAACCAACATACAAATTCTTGGAATGTCACCTGTCTTTTCAACAGGAACAAATACATTTTGAAGACAATTTTTTCTTGCTTTTATTTGGAACATTCTTTTAAAAAAAAAATCTAGCCGGGCGGTGGTGGCGCACGCCTTTAATCCCAGCACTCGGGAGGCAGAGCCAGGCGGATCTCTGTGAGTTCGAGGCCAGCCTGGGCTACCAAGTGAGTTCCAGGAAAGGCACAAAGATACACAGAGAAACCCTGTCTAGAAAAACCAAAAAAAAAAAAAAAAATCTGTTTTCAGCTGAGTGTGGCAGTGCAGCACTCAGGAGGCAGAAGCAGGTGGATCTCTGAGTTGGAGGCTGGCCTGGTCTACAAAATGAGTTCCAGGACAGCCATGTTTATAGAGAAACCCTGTCTCAAAAAAACAAAAACAACAAAAATCTGGTTTCTTCTAAAATCTTAAATGCACTAATAAAAATATATTCTGAGAAATGTGTTGTTGGGCAATTTTGTTATTTGAGCATCACATATTATAGACTTCTATGGGACTATCAATTGTGTATCCATCACGTCCTTATATGGCACATGACTGTACTTGGAATGAATAGGTATGAATTCAGTAAGAATAAAGGAGATCAACTTTGTTTTGTTTGTTTCGTCCTTATTTATCTTTCCATGTCCCAACAAAGTTCTCCTAAGCAAAAAAGGTATTGCAAATCCAGGGATTAGTTCTCAGTGGGCCATGAAAAAAAGGTTAACCTTTGAAACTGCAACCAGCATTCCAGCCTGAATAAAAACATTTATTTACCTTCCCTTTTTCAACCTTTCTATCTGTCATACCACACTCTCCAAAGTTGACTGCAAATCTATGACTAGAAGCATAGAGTAGCACAAGCACATTGTTCAGAAAATTCATGAAAATTCAACAGGCTGGCCCAGGGCTCCTGTAACAGAAAGCCCAATCTCTAAGAAGGCTTTCTCCCACCATTCTAGGTCCTTCTACAGTCTACTGGGGCTGGGATGGAAGCACTATGCTGGAAAGGGAAGACATACAAAGAAAAGTCACATCTCAACCCCAATGCCATCACAAAGCAGGGTCCAGGCTGTTCGGCTGTAAGTCACAAGAAGCAGCAAGTCTGCCTTGCACTTGGTAATGGGATCCCTTATAGAGCAGTCCAAAAACAGACCAGAGCAGAGCTATATGAAGCAAAACTGCCCACCCATGCTCATTCAAGCAGCCTCACTCCACTCAGCGGGACACACATACACAAAGAAACATGAAAGTAGGCATGGCCTAGGTAGGAAGAAGAGGTTCAGTGGGAGAAGAAAAAGCAGTGGTGAGAAATATGATCAAAATACATCATGTACATGTATGAAATCTTTCCAAAATGTAATTTTTAAAAAGCAAGGCTGCTTCTCTGTACTTGACAACAATGAGATAAGCTATGTCCACTTGCAAGCTACAGGCTTCCATTATTCTTCCTTTGAGAATCTCCTTTTTCTAAGTCTCCCCTTTCTTTCAGTTCAAGCCTCAACCTCTTCTGAGAAGCCTATCCTTCTACTTTGATTCTAAGTTTCCTACCAACTTCATTTGTACTAAATCAGAGTCACATGGAGATACCAATTTACATCAAGTGGCACAATTGCTTTGGAAAATTATTTTAAGAGTCATCAAATAAGATCTAGCAATTCTACTCAGGTATATATACTCAACAGAGATAAAGCACATGCTCACACTAAATGTTCCTTCTTTTTTTTTTTTTTTTTTTTTTTTAATCCTGGCGTGATCAGACACTGGACAGTCTGGGAATTGAACTTGGTTCCTCTGGAATTATCAGTCAGTGCTCTTAACCACTGAGCCATCTCTCTCCTCTACACTAAATGTTCATAATAACATTTTAACAGTGAAAAAGTAGAAACAACCCAAATATCTAACAACTGATGAGCGAAGGAGTAAAATGTGGTATATGTACACAAATATTACCCACATGAAAATGCATGACTCACAAATACTATAACATAATCCTTGAAATCATTATGCAAAGGAACAGTAGCTAGACACACAAAGGGTTATATATTATTTCATATATATGAAATGCCCAGAATAGGTAAATCTATAGTAACTGAAATTAGATTGACGACTGCCTACAGTCGGAAAAGTTTGGGAGAATAGGGAGTGATTGCTAACGGTTTCTTTCTAGGGTAATAAAATGCTCCAGAAATAGACCATGGTGGTCACTCATGACTCTGTAGACATGTCATTTACTTTAAAAGATTTTATAAGACCGGGGTTGTGCTGCACACTTTTAATTCCAGCACTCAGGATGCAGATGCACATGGACCTCTGTGAGTTCAAGGCCAGCCTGATAAACAGAGATGCACACCAGCCAAGAGTACATAGACAGACCCTGTCTCAAAAATAAATAAGTGTTATAGTATATGAATTCCACTTTAAGAAAGCATTTTTGAGATTCCCAAGACCTATAAGTCCTAGTTTAAGCATACTCTAGCACTAACTAACCTCACCTGAATCCTTTTTCACATCATCAGTTCCTAAAATCTTCCCCAGGGTTCTCTTGCTTTGCCCTCTGCTTGAAATAGTCTTGCCCAAACTTGACAGGACTAATACCTCTTTATCCTTCAATTCTGAGTTCAAACATCTCTACAATGAAGCCAGCCCCCCCCCCACCACTCTATCCAAAACACGATAGCCACTTGATATCATCCCCTCTTCAGCATCTCAATTGCTTTATAACACATCCACATTACTTTATGTGAATTTACACAATTTATCTATCAGGCCCACCAAACTGTTAGTACCACAAAAATAAGAACCATCTATTATCCCCACTATAATCCCTGATGTCTAACACAGTTCCTCACACTAAGTATTTTTTTATTTCCCTAACAGGCCTGTCTTCATACATATTACTCCCTTGGTTAATATCACCACTAGCAATACCACCATCAATCACCACCCTTACCCCTTTAGGGCTCTTATTCATCTTGCAACTAAAACATTCTCTCCCTAAAGCCTTCTCTTGACACTCCCTCCCAGTCCCAGGGTAGCCAGTCTCACCTTCACTCCATCACCTAGTCATTACTGGCAGCCCTGCCACCACAGCAATTATATTGGATTGTGCCTAGGTTTGGGGGGAGGGGCGGTGCTATTATTTTGTAGTTGTGTCTACTACTTTAGAAAACTTCAGCACAAAAAAAAAAAAACCTTCATTTTTGTACCCCTAGTACTTTGCATACTATCAGGCACAGTGCTACTATAATTGATAGCAGCTAACATTTATTAAATGCTTAATGTGTGCTTGACACTTCTTGTTTCTGTAGTAGGAGGGTAACTGAATTAATGAATTCCTCCAATACCAACCTCAAGGAGGTCAGTCCAATGGGGACAGCAGAAGAGCATATGGGCTAATGCAGACACCACCACAGGGCCAAAGTTGTTGGCCTATCCCATTCCTATGCCTTCAAATCTTAAAGTATGCTTTTCTCAGAGTCCATTAATGTCAGGTCTCTTCGAACTCACTTAAAATACTTCCTTCCATTTCTTACAACCCACTTTCTGGACTTGGTGCCTGGAAGCAATTTCTAGGATGTCACCACAAGCAATATTAAACTGCCTCATGGTTTCCTGCTGTGCATCTGCATTATCAGTTAAACTGCCCCATATTAACCATATTCCAGTCCACTGGGATCACTCAAACACTAAATAAGATTTAAACATACCTGTCCAAGAATGTCACTTACCCTGTTCCTTTTATGCCTTTAGGAAATACCTGCTTGGGCTGAAAGTTTAGGTCTCAAGTGAACTACCTGAATAGTGGTGACCTCTTTCTTTTGTCACTTAGATGTTTGGTTTTATGCAAGACAATGTGCCATTATTAAAACACAGACTAAACAAACTCATTAGTAAAGGTAACATTCTCCCCAGACCAGGACAATTTGGCTTAGACTTACTGAATACAAAAAGTTTTGGGAGTTAAAATAGCAAACTGCTCTTCTGAATTCTATGTACATTTCAATCTGAGAACCTAATGTCTTAATTTAGAATCTTAATTCAGACCCTATTTATGATAAATTCTTCCTAAACAATCATGTTTGATACAAGGAACTGAAAAACAAATCTGATAGTCCTTGCTCTCAAGAAGTTTGTGCCCCACTTAATATAAGCCAATTGAGGAACAAGACCTGGCACTGCCATCCTAATGAACAAGTGTTACAGAAACACAGAGAGGCACCTGACCTGACCTAGGATGGGGGTGCAGACAATCTGAAGGAACTAGCATCTGATCTTAAGCCTATGGACTCCCACTCTCTCATGTGAAAACAATAGTTAATAAATAGCAACAGTGGAGAGTTGTAAGGGTTTTATGAAATGATTCACATTAAACATTACCATGGTGCCCGACACAGACTGCTCCAGGAGCCTCAGGTTGCCAAGTCTCAACAAGCAGTAAATCACCTCCTGGACCCAGTAACACACCTGCTTTATCACTCATCATACAGACACCAGCTTCACAATTACAGACAGTATCTTTTTTTAATCTTTTATTTTTTAATATTGTAACATTATTAAGTCTTGCTCTCCACATGAACATCAAAACTGTGTTTTCTATTACCTGAAACATACATTTCTTTGACATTTCTGGCATAAAATACATCTCTGACATTCTTAACCATTTGGCAAGATGTAAAACAACCACTAATCTTAATATGGGCCTGGTTAAAAAAAAAAAATACCTTGTGTTTACTGTTCATAATGATCCTGCAGGTCCCTTCTACCCTAGGAAAATCCAGATTTACCGATACACTGTTTCATAGTCAGCATAAAAAAGAGCTGGAATTTGAACCCCGATCTGATGTTAACTGTCCTTGTAATGGCACAAGGCATTAGAGATAAACTAAAGAAAATACAGATTTCTTGGGTAAGTCTAGAGATTGCTCAGTCTGCCCCCACTCACCTACCCATATACTTATTCAATGGGGCCTGAACACTTAGCTTCCACCTCAACCAGGTGAACACCTTGTTCTGCCTGACAGAACAGCCAATAGCAACCAAAGCCATCTTCTCCAATGACAACGGTGGTACCCAAATTGATTGTTCTCCCACCACTTGTCCATCCATACTCCTAACTATGGACAGAAATCACACAATCAACACTCACTATAAATCATAACGACTTTTCATAACTTCTCTTTTCATATTCTTTCAAACTCACCACGGGTTAACATATTTCCCAGGCCCCTTTTTTTTTTTCTTTTAACCACTCAGCAGTCAAGTTTGAAGATCAATAAGGCCATTCTTCATATTAACTTCACACTTAATACAGTTTCACGCGCCTTGGTAAATTCCCTTGCTCAAGTGCTCAGATATTAGAGTGATGTGTCCCACAAAACATACTGAAGAAACATCTTTGTCAACCTGCTACTGTCAAGAGTATGAGCAGACACAGCTACTCAACTGAACTTCTGCTTGATCTTTTTGAATGTTCACTCAAACACTTGATGTCTCCAGTTGGGCAAGTCTCTGAACTCTATAGAACAAGAAAGTAAGCATCCTCGCACTTTCTCTGCAGCTCTGAGGTGACTTTAAGAAAGTGTTTCTGCGAGCTATTGACATCCAAGTTTATAGCTCTTACAGCTGAACTTAGCTTGGAGTGCCTTTTAATGCCAACAGTTCACAGACTACATCATTTTCCCTCCCCAGATTCTCAGACTCCTGCTTGGGTTATGTTCTAACCCCCTCCTCCCTTTTCTATAAAAATAAAAGTCACCTTATACCTCCACATTCACTTTCTAAGCAAACTTTTCTAATTTCATTCAGCAGGTATCACAGAGCTTCTTTAACACATACTAGACATCTTTTGTAAATGAGAAACCTAACTGCTAGAGAATGAACTGCTGGGCAAGGGTCACACTTGCATGTGCATCACCTGGACATGAGAAGCAATGTCTGAATAATTATTAGATTTTTGCCCTTGAGGCCCTTCCTCTTTCAAACTTCCCTGTACAATTCTCAAAATGCTGAAATAAACACATTCAACCGACTTTCCTACAAGAGGTTTATGGTGTCTTGTGAATGCTGTTTTCCCGAAAAGCCTATGCTGTAAACTTTCTTTGAAACTGTCCCTAAGCAACTCTATTAGTCATAGAGAAAAAGTGAACATTTGCTAATGATTAGAGAGATAAAGCATCTGGGGCTGGGGGAGGGAGTGGCCAGAAGAGGTCTTGGCTGTGAGGAGAGATAGTCCAAAGCAACACACCCAAATTGGACCACATAAAAGTTGCACTTTCCAAAGTCAACTTGTAAGTCTAGTAGGAGGACAACAATGTTTCAGTGGGTTCTGAAGTTAACAAGTATTAACAATTTCACCAGAAAAGGAAGCCTCAACCAGGGACTCCAAGTGAATGAAGGAGTGAAGGAATGTGCCAGATTGGATTACAAAACCTTTTCAAAATCAGGTGCTCAGTTACAACCCAAAGGTATCTTCCTTCACAGCCTTTGGCCCTTGCTTGTGTGGAGACTGAGAGGAGAGAAAAAGCAAAGGCAAAGGGCCTTCCTCTGCAGGCCATCAAGCCCTTAAATCCACCAGAGCGCCCCCCCCCCCCCCAAAGAACCTCACACCACTTCTGTAATGGCCACAGGCCTCAAGCAGTCAGACTTCAACCTCTCAGGACCTGCCAACTCTCGGGGTCGCCACAAACACACACGTGTGGGGACTTGCTTCCGGAGACCTCCCCACTCTCAGCAGCTGTATGACCATTTTCTGAGGCTCGGTACGTCCCGCGGAGGGAGCTACCTCGTCACGTCAGCGGTTCCCGCTCTCAGGTGAGGAGAGGACATCTGATCACCCGCGCTCCTCCACCGCGCACGCACCCCGTTCCCGAGCCTCCCGCATCGCCATGGTAACCGTCCCCCTCCCCGCTTGACGCCTCCACGCGGGGCGCCCCTTCGGTCAGGGCAACAAGTCCCCCAGCGCGGCCCGCGGCCTGCAGCTCCAGCCCGGCCTCGCCTCCCCTGCGCCCAGCCCGGCCCGGCTCCGCCCGGCCGCACTCACTTGATCCTGGAGCCCATGGTCCCGGGGCCTCCTCATGGACCCGCGGGCCCCGCTCGGCGCTGCGCTGCCCGCCCGCCCGCGGCCGACCGGCCTCCCTCCGGCGCTCTCCCCGCCCTTTCCTCCTTTCCCTCAGGCTGGGGCCCGCCCGCTCGAGGATAGCTCCCTCGCCGCCGCCTCCCGGGGTTAAAGTAGTCGCTCCTGCCTGGCGAACGCCATGGTCGCGTACCCGGCGCGCGCCGCCCCCTCCGTCTCTCACACCGCCGCCCCCTCCCACCCGCGCAGCCGACCGCGGGGTCTGCTGGGAAGTGTAGTCCGTTCCGTGAGGCGGGCCTCCGGGGCTAGAAGCGCACAGCCAGACACTCATCTACCTGAGAGAGGCCTGGGGCTTCGCTGAGAAGAAAACTAGAGACTTCTGTCCCACTGCTCTCCGTCAGAATCCACCCAAAACGCCCTGAAGAAACTTCCATCGTGACCCCTGAGGCCACTGACGCAACCTTCGTTCACGCCCCTGTGGAATCCTCTTGACACGCCAAAACTTGGGGTGTCTCAATTTGAAGGAAGCATTTGTCCTCCCCTCGTATATGCTTTAACTCAGTAACCCACAGTGACTCCGCTTTCACTGAGTCAGGCTTCGGGTTCTTGGCTCCTGAATTTGAAGAATGAAGTTCATGGACCATAGAGTAAAGTTTAGCTTAAAAGAGTTTTTAAAACATCCATAGGTAGGAGCTTGAAAGAAAACAGAGCCTGCCCATCCCAGGAAATGAGGTACCAACTAACCTCATGCCAGGGGCAGGGGATGAGTTAGAGGTGTCTCCACTCAGTTCCCAAGCCTTGTCCTCACCTGTAACTTCCGCACAAAGGTAAGAGATAGCAAGCAGCCAGAACTCTTCTGGTATTCCTGGCCTCCAGCAAGGACATTCTAAGAACTGCTGCTTTGAAGTCCTTCCTTTACCTGGCCTGTTTCTATCTTCTGTTCTCTTCATTCCCACCTAGCAACTTTGGCGTAGACGCAGTGTTGCCTCCTCAGACCAATACCTTCCTGTGAATTCCAGACAGATCCTGTCACACCATTTACTTCATGCCCTGGTTTCCTCTTATCCTTTCCTGTTAAGATTGGTAACTCATACCCACAGGAAAGTTACCTAGAAATATAGGACCTGTGGTGATTAATATTTTCAACTTGACAGAATCTAGAAGCATATTTTGAGAATTCCTTCTCTGGGAATATGAAAACAATGTGTACCCTCTCCTTATAAGGCCCCAGTAACAAACCAGAATGTAAGTCCACCAAAGTTCAACCTGAGGAACCAATGAGTTTATTGGACTTACAAAGCATGAGTGAGGGTTTCTAACAGGAGTAAGCTGCACTAGAAAGTGTCCACCCTAGCATGAATGGTAGCTTTCTCATAGACATATATAATTTTCTTTAGATGACCTCCTATAATCTACTACAATCTGTGTTCTCTAATGCCAGCCCCACCCCAGGTGCAGCGGAGTGTGCAGTCAGAGTAGACTGCACACAAATGGCTGGGAGGGCAGGCGGATTCTCTGGTGTGGGGTCAATGGCCCTCCCCAGCCCTCCGTCTCTGAGGAGCTGTTAACTGTCAGCAGACTTACTCTTGACAACTTTCTGCAAGCAGGCATAGCTGATATGAAAATGAGGCTATTGTGCTGGGAGAATCAGGTTCTACAACCAATCTGCTAAGTAAAAAAGTTCTGGGACTGTCTATGAGGGAGTTTCTCGATCAGTTTAATTCAGGAGGGTGGTCCTATTCCATGGGCTGGATTAAAAGAGAAGAGGGAGCTTTCAGGCAGCATTCCTGGCTCTGCTTCCTGACTGGATTCTTTGTGACCAGCTGCCTCCCTCTCCTGCTGCCGTGCCCTCCCCACATGTCATACTGTACCCTCAGTCTGTGAGCCAAATTAAGCCTTTCCTAAGTTGTTGGCAGTTTGGGGGTTTTGTTTGTTTTGTTTTGAGACAGGGTCTCACGATCCAGCCCTGTTGGCCAGGAACGCAGTGATATGCCTGCCTCTGTTTCCTGAGTGCTGGGCTTTTAAATTGCTTTTGTCAGGTGCTTCATCAGAAGAAAAGCAACTAATACAGGACCTGTGGGGTGGCTCCGCAAGGGCCCCTGCTTCCTTTATTGGTCATTATGAGGGCTCCAGTACTGAAACTTCCTCTGATCACAACTGTCTCTGTCAGCAATTAACAAAAGGGAAACTATTTGAAAGCCAAGATCATTAACCTACTATCTGTCCCTGCCATACCCCCTCCCCCTGAGAGACTCACTTTCATGAACCCCAGTTTCATGGCCTCTAGGCCTGGAGGGCCCACAAAGGAAGCAATAATGACAGATCCGTTTAGCGAGGGCATGAGTGCATGCCCTTTATGAATTAGGCACAATATTCCCCAGGACGGGTTCATGCCAATCCTCATGATGCTCCTGGGAATTTGCCCTCCCCATTTGCAAAGAGGAAACTGAGGCATATTCACCAGGTGAGACACTAACAACTAGTGAAGCCAAGATCAACATCAGTGCTGAGTGATTCCAGACACATGTCAGATCTAGTCATTCTTGAGGGTGGCACTTTCAGACACAAGGCCGAAGATGCCATAAGCTCACAGAGTCCCTTTTAGTACTGGGCTTTTTCTTTCTCTTCCTTGCCTCCTTCAGTTTTCTCTTCTGAAATGCCTTCTACCATTTTAACCTTTATAAATCCATAAAAATGTCTCCCTACTCTCCACTCATCTCATAGTTACTAGTAACATCCTAGGCTCCCAGCCAGGCAGAAAGTAAAGAAAACACAATGTAGAAAAACTCCTTCTTTGGGAGTACCTCCAGTTAAAAATAAGATCTCCCTTTTGTCTGTGCCTTGAGGTTGTTGAAAGGCAAAGGGTGAACTTTTTTGAATTAAAAAAAAAAATGAAATATCCAAACTGCTGTTTTGAAATCAAAGTCTGCACCCAGACACCAACACCAACTAAACACCCCCAGGAGCAGTGTTCTGCTAGACAGGCAGCGGCTCCCCGTGTTTATTCACCTTGTTTTCTATGAAACCTCTCCAAGGAGCAGTTGTTATCAAGATCTTCTCTGGAATGAGCAGTCAGTTCAAAAGCTCTGTGCAGGGGACTATAAATAAAACAAAGTTATCTGGTGGAGGGCAAAAGTTGGCTGCTTTTCAAAGAAGGTTGTAGCCATCCTGGCCACAAAAATGTCTGAGTGCCTACTGGGTGGTTGTGTGTGTATATGTGTGTGTTGTGTGTTGGAAGGGGAGGCAAAAGGTAGGGCTTATGTATCTGCCCAGGTGGCCTCTAGACAGCAGGGTGGTCTAGGGAAAGAACACAGAGTTGGGAGTCTGGCCTATAGTACTGTTTGCACACTGTAAATTTAAGCAAATAATTGGGCAATTGTCTGTTTCCACTTCCTCCTCTGTAAAATGGGTAGAGAGGATGAAGAGGTGCTCAAATCATAAGACAGGATGTGATGTAGGAGCCGACAGTGCAGGAACCTGAACCAGGCTACCTGGATTCCAATCTCACTTCTGCCTCTTACAACATATGTGAACTTGGACTAGTTTTATCTAATCTCTCAATATCTTAGTTCTTTGTAAAATGAGGGTGATAATATCCTATAGTAAGTGAAGATGAGAATTAAATTAGTGACAATGAAGTATAAAGTGACTAGCATGTAATAAGCACTCAAAAAGTATTGGCAACTAGTATGTACAAAACTCTAAGCACAGTTTAATGTTTATTTCACTTGTTAGTTTGATTATTTGCATTGCTGGGAAATAAACTCAGGGCCTTGTGCTTGTAAGCACTCTGTTCCCATGTTATACCCCTAGCCCTGACATTCATTATTAATAATAATAAGCATAATAAGGATTGGGAGGATAGTTCAGTGAATAAACTGCTTACTTTGTAAGCATGAAGACCTAAGTGTGATTTGCAGAATCCATGTTTTTTTAAAAAAAAAACAAAAACAAACAAACTAAATGTCAGGCATAGTAATGTGCCTGTAATCCCAGTGCTGGGGAGAAACACTTGTCCATTCCCTTGAGCTAGATACGTTCTAGGCCATTGGAGACCATGTCTCAAGGAAAAGGTGGATGATGCCTAAGGAATGACTGTTGTTGGTTGTTTCTTACTCTTTCGGGGGGCCTGCCACCCAGCTCCCAGATAAATCACACATTAATTATAAATTCCTGATCTTTAGCTTGGCTTGTTTCTGGCGAGCTTTTCTTAACTTATCCCATCTACCGTTTGCCTCTGGGCTTTTTCCTTTTCTTATTTCTGTAATCTTACTTTCACTCTTACTCCATGTCTGGCTGTGTGGCTGGGTGCCTGGCCCCTGATGTCCTCCTCTTTCTCTGGCTCCTAGATCTCTCCTCCCAGATTTCGTCTTCTATATATTTTCTTTGCCTGCCAGCCCCTCCTATCCTTTGTCCTGCCTTGCTATTGGCTGTTCAGCTCTTTATAAGACCATCAGGTATTTTAGACAGGCACAGTACACAGCTTCACAGAGTTAAACAAATGCAACATGAACAAAAGTAATACACCTTAAAATACTATTCCTCAACAAATCACACCTGAGGTTGCCCTCTACCTACCTACCTACCTACACACACACACACATACATACACACACACACACACACACACACACACACACCCCTGCATACACACAAATATGTACACATGCTCACACACACAGAAACATAATAGTTCTGTACTTGGGTTCAGGAGCCCAGAATTCCTAACCCTCCTTTACTGTTTATATTCTGTTAGTTTCAACTCAATTCAACTGTAAAGGATAGAAATCAGAAATAACAGTAACTGAAACAAAAATAGAAACTTATTTCTCTTTCATGTAAGGACTAAAGATGAATATTATAGAGATAAGATGACAATTCCAAATCATCAGAGCTCTAGGATTCCATCTTGCTGCTCTCTTTCTTATTCTTTTTTTTTAAGTAATAGATGTATTCTTATTTTATGTGCATTGGTGTTTTGCCTGTGTGTATGTCTGTGTGAGGGTTCCCTGGAACTGGAGTTACAGACAGTTGTAAGCTGCCATGTGGGTGCTGGGAATTGAACCCGGGTCCTCTGGAAGAGCAGTCAGTGCTCTTAACTACTAAGCCATCTCTCCAGCCCCTCTCTTTCTTATTCTACAAACACATCTTCCACTTCATCATCCAGGCTGGCTACTTGAACTTGAGCTATCAACCTGCAACCCAGAAGGGAGAACCTATACACCCCAAACTCTGACCTACAAACAACTTCCCAGAAGTTGCTCACAGCACTTCCATGTTTGTTCCTCAGCCCAGATCTTAATCATGAAACCTCATCTTACTGGGAAATATGGTCTTTATTCCAGGTAGTCATGTGCACAGCTGAAGGCAGGAATAACATTTCCAAACAAGGAGAGGCAAATATTGCAAGACAACCAGTGTTAGCCATGTGTGATTTTGTGACCTTGGACAAGACTTGACCTTCTCCAGTCTATATCCTTACACTCAAAGCAAAAGAATCAGGCCAGGATCTCTTCCCAAAGTAATTCCATTTCTGAAATTCTATAATTCAGTGTCTCATTATTTTCTATAATTCTTTTATCTAATGTCATTCAAATAAAATGAGATCTCCCTGCCAAGTACATGGCATAATCGATGGTTAGAATTAAAATCCTCCAGTGAGAAGAGGATTGGAAACGTTGCCACCCAGACTGTTGTTAAAATAGGCTAAGTGAATGGAACAGATAAGAAGTCACAGCACTGTGTGATTCCTCCTGCACTGATGTTCTGATACACCAAAGTTTCTAAACTTGCCTCAAAGCACCGTTGCCTGTTGGTTTTTCTGCTTAGGACTTATGTATCTGTGTTAGTAGAGGGCCTCCAAGCAGCTACCATGCATCCTAATTATACAGTATTAAATGGCAGAATAAATGTTCTGTGAGTCAGGGCTCTGTGGTGTGTTGTTTCTAATAGGTTATTTTTTTCTGAAATCTGACGTAGTTAATGCATCATAATATATCTGACTTTAAGCTGGGCATGGCTGACACCTGTAATTCCAGTACTTAAGCTGAAGCCAGAGAATTACTGCAAGTCTGAGGCCAGCCGGGACTACAGACTGAGACTTCGTCTTGAAACACAAAACCATCATGTGGTGATATTTTATTTGTGCTCTAACAAATAAAGCTTGTCTGGGGATCAGAGGAAAAAGCCAGCCTCTATATTAAGCATAGAGGTCAGGTAGCACACACCTTTAATCCTAGCATTCGGGAAGCAGAGATCCATTTGGATCTCTGTGAGTTCAAGGCTATGCTGGGAACAGAGCCACACACCTTTAATCCCAGCAGTAGTTAACCATAGAGGGCTGGAGGTCTGTACAGACAGACAGGAAGTGATTGAGCTGGGCAGAAATAGGAAGTATTGTAGCTGAGCAGAGAAAGGAAGTAAGATGGAAGGGCACAGAAAGGTATACAGGCATGACTATACAGGAAGTAGCTCTCTCTTGGGCTGAGGATTTCCTGGCAATAAGAACTTGTGGCTGGCTTATTCTATCCCTCTGATCTTTCAGCTTTCACCAGTATCTGGCTCTGGGTTCTTTATCAATAAGACTCTTTAGCAATTTGTGTTACAGCATCACTTGAAAATGTGCACATCGGCCGGGTGGTGGTGGTGCACACCTTTAATCCCAGCACTGAGGAGGCAGAGGCAGGCAGATCTCTGTGAGTTCGAGGCCAGCCTAGTCTAGAAAGTAAGTTCCAGAGCAGGCTCCAAAGTTACACAGAGAAACCCATTCTCGGGGGGGAAAAAAAGAAAAAAGAAAATGTGCACATCAGTAGTTTTTAGGTTAGTCTCATCACTACTACCTAATTCTGGAACTCTTTTTTCCCCATCCACCCAAAGAAACCCCACCCCCACTAGCAGTCACTCCCCTCCCAATCTTGCAACCAAGAGTTTACATCCTGCCTCTATAGACTGGTCTATTCCAGATATATTGTAGAGGTAGAATCATATGATGTTCGTCCTTTATGCCTTGCCTCTTGACTTCATGTAAGGTTTTCAAATCTGTGTCACTGCATGGATGAGTCATTCTTTGTTGCCAAATAATGTCTTCTGGCTGGCTGTGCCACATTTTGTTGATCCACATATTGTTGCTGGACATTTGGGTTGTTTTCTCTTTTTTGGGTATTATGGGTAATTAATGCTACTGTGAACATTTGTGTACACAGTTTTGTGTGGACATATGTTTTCAACTCTCCTGGGTGTTGTGGTTATATTCTGTAGAAAGAATCCACAGCTCATTAATAGGGGTGCTGCTCCCCTTCCCACAAAAGGAGCTTGTGATATGCAGAATCATAAAGTTAAATAGGTTTCTTTTTTTTTAATTTATTTATTTTTATTTTATATGCATTGCTGTTTTGCTTGTGTGTATGTTTGTGTGAAGGTGTCAGATCTTAGAGTTACAGATAGGTATGAGCTGCCATATAGGTTTTGGGAATTGAACCTGTGTCCTCTAGAAGAGCAATCAGTGCTCTTAACTGCTGAGCCATCTCTCCAGCCCCTTAAATAGGTTTCTTAAATTTAGAATTTCTTTGCCTTTCATGTTTAGCAAAATACACTGTGACTCTCCTAAAAAGGGAATGCATCCGGGCGGTGGTGGCGCACGCCTTTAATCCCAGCACTCGGGAGGCAGAGCCAGGCGGATCTCTGTGAGTTCGAGGCCAGCCTGGGCTACCAAGTGAGTTCCAGGAAAGGCGCAAAGCTACACAGAGAAACCCTGTCTCGAAAACCCCCCCCCCCCCAAAAAAAAAAAAGGGAATGCAGACAGGGTATACCAATAACTCAGGGAACAGGCTCAGGAATCAAGCAGTCACAGGCTGTTAGTTGGTTGAACTTGAAAAAAGTTGCTTAAATTCTCTGAACCTTGATTTCTTCTTTAACAAGGGGGTGTAATGCCCATCTTGTAAAGATGAAATAGTGGAAGATATGAACTTCTTGCTGTGTATTTGCTATTCAGTCAAGAGGAATGTTATTCTACTAAATTTTCCAATTGATAAAGATAAGAACCACATCAGGTTTATAGATATATGAATCTCAACATTGAGTACCAATCTCAGCATGCATGCAGTGTCCAATAAATATTTATTGAATGTGTAAATAAATGGTTTCAAAACCCTTATTTGAGGCACTTCTCCTAATAACATCAAGTCATAGAACAAGATTTAGAATTTCTTTTCCTTAAGTTTGAGCTTAGTGCTTACCCCAAAAGCCTAACCTAAGTTTGATCCCCAGAATTCCTGGTGTAATGAAAACTGATTCCTGAGGGCTGGGGAGATGGCTCAGAAATTAGTAGCACTGGCTGCTCTTCCAGAGGACCCAGGTTCAATTCCCTGCACCCACATGGTAACTCGCAGCTGTTTGTAACTCCAGTTCTAGAGGATCTGGCACCTTCACACAGACATTCATGCAAAACAACAATGCACATAAAAATAAATAAATCTTTTTTTTAAAGAAAATCGATTCCCAAAAGTAGTCCTCTGACTTTTACATACACACTGTAGCACACATATGTACACATGCACACACATACATGCACACACACACACACACACACACACACACACACACACACAAAATCAAAATAATCAAGGGCATGGGATATAGTTCAATAGATAGAGTGCTTGCCTAGATTTGATCTCTAATAAAATTGAGTGTGGTAGCACACACCTGTTCTACTATAACACATGAGACCCTGTTTCAAAATACCTACAGCCAAACCTGACAACTGAGTTGAATCCACCAACCCCCCACATGGTAGAAGCATAGCTGAAGGAGAGAACTGACTCCTGCAAGTTGTCTGCTGAAATCTACACATGCCTATCACACACACACACACACACACACACACACACACACACACACACACACAGGAATTAATTTGTTTATTCCTTTTATACTTTTGTAATTGTGGTAAAATATAGATACCATAAAATTGACTGACTTAATCATTTTTAATGTGCCATTCAGTAGAATTTGGTGCTTTTGCACTGATGCAAACATCACTACCCCCATCTCCAGAAATGTGTCACCTCTTCAAACTGAAACTCTACCCACTAAACAAAATAATTCCACCTCCACTTACTTGCTTTCCTTCCTGAAGCCCCAGGTGACATTTTTCTATTCTGTCCCTTTATGAACTAGTCTTTTCTTCTGTAAGTTCAAGTAAGTGACTGATGTGTTTCTCTTAACACAGTGTCTTCAAGGTTCATTTATCTTGAAGCACATGTCAGCATGTTCTTTCTTAAAGCTCAATAAAATTTCATTGTGTGCATGTATCACATTGTATTTATTCAAGAATCAATCCATGGACTCTGCTTTCAGTTGTTTTGGTTATATACCCAGAAGTGAAATGTCTGGATCATATGATAATTCTATTTTTAACTTTTTGAGGAAGTACCATACTGTTTCCCATAATAGCTGACTCAACCCTCAGTGCACCAAAGTTTGAACGCCTTCACATCCTCTCTAGTCCTTGTCATTTCTATGTTGCATGTGTGAGTTTTCTAGAGGGAGTGAATTGGATACCTCATTGTAGGCTCAATTTACACTTCTCTAACTACTAGTAACATTGAGTATCTTTTATGTATTTATTGGCCATTTGTATATATATTTTCTTTGGAGAAATAAATGATTCAAATCCTTTGCTCATTTGTAAATAAGGTTGTTCTGGGTTGTTTTTGTCCTTTTCTTTTTCTGAGACAGAGTCTCATGTCACCCAGGCTGACCTCAAACTCTGCCTGCCTTATGATTACCACCTTCCACCTCCCTAGTGCAACCATGTGGTACGAGGGTCAAACCCAAGGCTCAAGCATGCTACCATTCATATAATGGCAAGCACTCTACCAACTGCACTACATCTCCAATCTTTTCTTTTGTGTTTGAGCTATAAGTGATTTTTCTATATTATGAATATGAGCCTCTTATGAGATATATGGCTTGTAGGTATTTTCTCTCATTCTATGTTGACTTTTTAACAGGATCCTTTATTGAAAAAAAAAAACTTTATTTTTAAAAATTTGATGTAGTCCAATTTATTTTTTCTTTTTTTGTCTGTGCCTTTGTAATCATGTACAATAAATCATTGCCAAATTTAGTGTCATGGAGTTTCTCCTCTGTTTTCTTCTGAGAATTGTCTTGTTTTAGATGTTACGTTTAGGTCTTTTGTCATCATGAATAAATGTTTTGTATCAAGTGTAAGGTGGTAACTCTTTCTCTCTTTTCTTTTTTGCATTTATTTGTTGGGTGAGAAGGAAGTGGGAGGGGGAGGTATGAATGTCATAGCACATTTGTAGAGGTCAGAGAACACTTGTGGAAGTCAGTTCTCTCCTTCTACCATGTGGGTCCCAGGAATTCAGCTCAGGTCATCAGGCTTGGATTAAGCACCTTCATCTGCTGAGTCATTACCAGCCTGGGGTGGGGAACTTGGTCATTTATTTACTTATTTATTTACCTATTTATATTTAGACAAGGTCACTCTATCTAGCTCTGACTATCCTAGAACTCATGATATCAATCAAGCTGGCCTCGAACTCACAATAGATCTGCCTGCCTCTGCCTTTCAGTGCAGGGATTAAAGGTGCCATTACACCTAGCTGGTTTTTGGATCTCAGGTAAATCAGTCAAGCACAGTGTAGCAGAATGTTCACATTATTCTCTCCTTTATTATTGAGCAG
This sequence comes from Peromyscus californicus insignis, assembly GCF_007827085.1. Lineage (NCBI taxonomy): Eukaryota > Metazoa > Chordata > Mammalia > Rodentia > Cricetidae > Peromyscus > Peromyscus californicus. The sequence goes on along the minus strand of NW_026294595.1, from coordinate 1,141,033 downwards.
TTGGAAAGAGACAATCCATCTTTGCAAGGTAGTATAGTTGACCATAATACATCAACAATGATAGGACTAGAGAGCAGATGGCATCCTGGTCAGGACTTCTGGCCACATTAAAAAAAAAAAAAAAGAGGAGGGGGGGACTCAAACAACCTCCACTTGGCATTTAAAAGAAGGCAAATCTAGTGATGGCTCGTGCTTTTAATCTCAGCACACTAGAGACAGGCAGGCAGATCTCAGTTGAAGGCCAGCCTGATCCACACACTGAGACAAAAGAAAGAAAGAAAGAAAAAGAAAAAAAGAAAAATCCTTGGCCTAGTGGTAGGATCATTGGTAGAGTCTATGCTTTGCATATGTGAAGTTCTGCATTCAGTCTCGGGGTGTGTGTGTGTGTGTGTGTGTGTGTGTGTGTGTGTGTGTGTGTGTGTGTGTGATAAGTATATATATATATATATTGACATATGTATGTATATATAGATATACATATAGAGAGAATAAATAGCACATATTATTTCCTGGCAGTGTTTTCAACTGCCTATCCATGGATTTAAACTGAGTGCTATTAGAGAAGCTAAGAGGTTGGGTTTTGGAGCCAGACTTCCTAGCTCTGTGTAGAATCTTGGAAAAACTGTTAAGCATTCTCTAACTCAGCTCTCTCATTTGTAAAGTGAGGACAACAGTACCTTCCTCAGTGGGTCACTATGAAAATTAAATATATTACTACATGTGAAGTATATAGATTAGCCTTGCATTAACTTAAGCATATATAGTAGCTATATATTCTCTTTTTAACAACCAATTAATGGGTAAAAATCAAATCTGAAAAAAGCCAGAGAGAGCTGGTCAACTGACAAAAACCATTCACTTACTTACCAATTCCCTATGTACCAGGCCCTATGCTGAGAAACTTTGTTCCCTGAAGAGGCCTATTCTTCTCCCAGCCTAGTCAGTCAGGAAATTACCCATGGCTTACTGTGTGTATGACACCTTATACTTGGTGCTGGGGAATGGATATTATAAGTTTTATGGATTAGACACACAGCACAGGATCTGGCCTGGTGTGGCCCCTTTAGTTACCTTACCTATCCCCAATGACTCACATTGAACATCTTGTAAGAGGGCCCCTGAGTTCTTGAGCTTGCTCCCTGCCTTGACCCTGGCCTTAGATCTCTGGGCTCTGCTGTTTCCTAATCTGCCATTCTTTCTTCCACATTGTGTTCCTGCAGCCCTAGGGTTGGATATATGTAGCTTTCCCAGCCAGACTTGACACTCCTCAACTTACTTTGGTGATTGATACACTTGCCAGGTGTTCTAGAATCCCCTGACTTAAGGCTGTTTCCGTTTCTATCCAGTAACCCAATGATTTAGGCAAGACTTTTCCATCTTGTAACTGGTCATCTTCCATTTTGTAAATGGTCCATCCTAGGTTTTGTGTTCACCTGGATAGTTCAATGACCAGAGGATCTACATTTAAACTTTTAAAGTCAAAACCACTCTGCTTGCATATGCAGCAAAAATTCAATGGTCTTTTTGAGTCATCAGCACACTAAAAGGCCCAGATATTCCTACTGTCTCTACCATTACAACACCAAATTGACACACATTGCTTCTGTGGTATGTGTGTATGTGCTTGTGTGTGTATGCATGTGTTCTTATGTGTGCATGTGGAGGACAGAAATGGATGGCAGGTGTCTCCCTCAATTGTCTCCACCTAACGTTTTGAGACAGAGTTTCTCTTGACATGGAGCTCACCAACTCAGCTAGACTTAGTGGCCAGCAAGCCCGAGGGATCCTCCTGTCTCCACTTTCCCAATGCTGGGATTATAGGTATTCACTGCGGTAGTTGGGTTTTTTTAGTTTTTTTGTGGGGGGGGGGGTTGTTTTGTTTTTTAACTCTTTGAGGGACTACCACCCAGCTCCCAAATAAATACGTGGAGATTTAGTCTTACTTATGAATGCCCGCCCGGCCTTAGCTTGGCTTGTTTCTAGCCAAATTTTCTAACTTAGATTATCCTGTTTCTCTTTACATTTTGCCTCTGGACTTCTTACCTTTCTTTATTCTATATATCTTTCTTTCCTTACTCCATGCCTGGCTGTGTGACTGGGTGACTGGTCCCTGGCATCCTCTTCTCCTTTTCTCTATCCTCCCCTTTCCTCTTGAGCCTAGATTTCTCCTATTTCTTCTCTTTGCCTACCAGCCCCACCTACTTCTCTCTCCTGCCTAGCTATTGGACGTTCAACTCTTTATTAGACCAATCAGGTGTTTTAGGCAGGCAAAGTAACACTGCTTTACAGAGTTAAACAAATGCAACATAAAAGAATGCAACACATCTTTGTATCATTAAACAAATATTCCACATCTTAAACTAATATTCTACAACACACTGCCATACCCAACTTTTTACACAAGTGCCGTGAATCAAACTCAGGTCTTCAGGCTTATACAGCAAGCATTTTACTGACAGAACCATCTTGTTAGCACCTACAAGTTGCTGCTTTTCTTTTCTTTTCTTTTTGAGACAGGGTTTCTCTGTGTAGCCCTGGCTGTCCTGGAACTAGATCTGTAGACCAGGTTGGCATCGAACTCACAGAGATCTGCCAGTCTCCACCTCCCTACAAGTTGCTTCTTAAAAGTGACATCATTTTTAGATATGCATATTCCAGGCTGTTTCTCAGTACCCTTAAAGTGGTAGTAAAGGCCGGGCAGTGGTGGTGGCTCACACCTTTAATCCCAGCACTCAGAGGCAGAGCCAGGTGGATCTCTGTGAGTTCAAGGCCAGCCTTGTCTACAGAGCAAGATCCAGGACTGGTACCAAAACTACACAGTGAAACCCTGTCTCAAAAAACCAAAAAAAAAAAAGTTGTAAAGATTTGGACCTGTTGATTTGCATGATTTTTCAGAGTTTCTAGCTCTACTGAATAATAACCTGTTTTTACAAATCACCTGTGGATGCCTACAAAAGAGCTAGTTTCAGTTTTTACAATACCCTGGAGAGGTTGGTACCATATACACATTGGCACACACTTTCAGGGAGGGATGTAATTTGCCCCCTACCTCTCACATGCAGCAAAAGTGCTAAGGCCTGTGCTTAGGATTGGCTGATTTCCAAGCTGCCTCTTCTGAAGTAATTTATACCCAGCTTTCAAATTCAAACTCTCCACATTCTCTCTCCCTCTCTCCCCTCACTCTCTTTCTCCCCCTCTTCCCTCACTCCCTCTTCAGCTAAAAATATCCTGAACAACATCCTCATTAGCTAATATGCATAAATTATTTTTTGCTTTTTGAACATAATTGGTTCATTCAAAGAAAAGGTTTCCACTTACTTGAAAAAGCCAAGTTGCTCAGTAAAGATCTGAAATCAGCAAAGGCACTGCCTGTGGATTCCTCTCTGCCATTGGCCTTGTGTCACTAGCCGGGTGGCACTGTAGTGGAGTGGAAAACAAGCCTCCCTTCCTTCACCCACACCTGCCACTGGAGCTGGGGGATTGGGGCAAGTCTCTTCCTGTATCCCAAGCATCAATCTTCTCAGCTGTTAACAAGAAGTATTTCTCCTGTAGGGTTTCTCTAAGGAATGAGATCATTCCTGAGTCCTCACAGGGCAGATGTGGCCCCTAGAAAGCTGGGAGATAGCCAGGGCAAGGCAGTGCACACCTGTAATCCCAGCACTTGGGAGGCTGAGGCAGGAGGATAACAGAGCTCAAGGTCATCCCAAGCTACCTATCAAAACTCCATCTGGAAAAAAAAACAAGTGATATTGCTCAGAAGCAGGAAAGGTAGGATAGTCTAGTGATTGAATACCTAGAGCTCAGGACCAGAACATGGCATGTATCAAGCCTGAGTTTTCTTACAGTAAAGAAGACAGAATCCCTGCAAAAGGCTTAATAACAAATGGTGGTTTCATTCCCAGCAAGCCTCTCTACCCAGTGCTGCTCTAATAGCAGTCAGAGTAACTGAATTCTGCTTCTAGGGCAAAAAATGCACACAGACACTAGATTGGGCAAGCACGAGTGCTCTGGGTAGCTCAAACCCAACTTCTGGTCATGTGACTGATGACAATGTAATGGCCTCTTCACCCTTGAGTGCTAAGGAGGAAGTAACTCATGCATTATAACATATGAATATGATGTATTTTTCCTTTTTTCCTTGAACAATGTGGACAGAGAGCCAGAAACACGTGTTGACTTAAGCTTACAGCTGGTGCCTCCTCCCTTTTCCTGGCTCTGTCTGCAGATAACAAACTTAGCCATTGCAGTTACCCAAGTCAGTCATGTTTCTACAATGTCACCTCAGCTCTGTTTGTATGTATATGTGTGTTATTATCCTGGATGATAGCAGTTAGCTGTGTATATTGTATAGTCAGCTTATTATGAGATGACTATGAATACCTCTACGTTACTGGTTTTCCAAGGACAAGCATGTGTTAGTGCACATGTGTACATTTGCATACATGGACACACACACACACACACATACACACGAGTGTATGACATAGAGTTATCATGCATATTTCTAGAAAGCTACATCATCCTGACCAATTAGGCAAGGAATCCTTCTGTAGGGGAAGTCCAAACATTCTTCAACATCATACTCTGAAAGAGGAGGTCGTGAGCAGCAGCCACTGGCACACTGATTACATGGAAAGGGGCTTGAAGGCAGATATAAGAGCCAAAGATTGTAAAATATCAATGCAACCTGGTCTTAAAGAATTAGGCTGATGTGAATTTAAATCCACCATGCTGATTTAGCAAGCCTCTTCCTCATCTTAAAGCCTCAGTTTCTCCAGCTGTTACACACACTTTGCACAGTGCTGTGATGATAAATGAAGTGAAGGCTGAGCAGGGAATGAATCACAGAGCCAGAATCAGGGTGATCCTGGGTACAAGGTGGCTCTTATTCTGAGAAAAGAAGTGCAGGGTCAGACAGGAGGTGTCCCAGCTCATACACTGCAGGAATGTCCCTTCCAGTCACCTGAAGCCTGTAGAATAGGAAACGTGCAGAAACGTGTGGCTCTCCATCTGGCTAATGTTCGCCTGCATTTCCTGCTGGAGAGCATCACTTTTTTCACCTCACCTGGTTTGTTTACCCAAACAAGCTGCTCATTAACAACACGAACTGCATTTTCTGCAATTCTGTTGACAGCACAAATGTCTGCAGTCAGCTTGGGAGTTTGGTGGGAACTGCTACAGGATCCCACCCGGCCTAGCTAGCAGAGCCTCTCAGGAAGAAAGTCAAGCCCTCCTGGGATCTCAGGGAGGAGGGCAGCCCAACACAAGACAGCTGGCTGGCAAGTACAAGTCAGAGGCTCTAGCCTGGGTGGAGACAGGGCCCTTTCTCCTGAGAAGCTTTGCTCTCTAGAAAACAAAGGTACTCATGAGCTAAGGAGAGGGCTCAGTGTAAAGTGCTTGCCATGTAAGCATGAGAGCCTGGGTTCAATCCCCAGAATCCACCTAAAGACAGGTATGGTAGCACTCAGTTATAATCCCAAGGCTCTTACAGCAAGATGGAAAGTTGAGACAGAAGAATCCCTATAAGCTCTCAAGTCAGCTGGCCTTGTCTCAAACAAGGTAGAAGGTAAGGACAGACACTCAAGGTTCTCCTTAGACTCTATAAACATGCTCACTCTCACACACAGAAACATATACACATAGAGAAAGGTTGGACACAGAAAGATATGTGGAGGCGAAAAATTAGGACCAGACATAGCAGACAGGATAAAACTCCAAACAGAAGGTACAGGATAGGCATGGCCAGGGCCCAATTGACAGTCCCTGAGGACCTCTTTCCTGGCCTCAGGAATTCAGCACCCCCACAATAAGAAATAGGTGAGAAAAATAATTGCCCTTTTTAAAAGATTTATTTTTTTTTTAGTTATGTGTATTTATATGTGCCCCTGTAGGGGTATGTTCATGTGTAGGTGGGTGCCCATAGAATCTAAAAGAAGGTGTCAGATTCCCTAGAGCTGAAGTTACAGGCAGTTGTGAGCATGGGTGCTGGCAACCCAGGTCCTCTGGAAGAATAGCAAGTGTTCTTAACTACCAAGTCATCTCTCCAGCCCTATGTCTTTCTTCTTAAGTTGGCCCTGAAAGCAAACCTCTGCTGCTTATCTCAGCTGTTCAGGAAGAAAGGCAAGGTTTTTAAATTTCTAAGTTAAATTGAATTTATTTCCCCTATTGTCCTCAGACCCATTTCTCCTGAGGGTTTTGTGATGGCATAACAATTGGAGCTGGGGGATCTGGGAATGAAAAAGACACAGCCTCCTCTCGTGCAATTTACAGTCCAGGGGAAGGTACTATTAATGAATAGGACAGGGACTGAGGAGGTTGCTCAGTGAGTAAACACTTGCTATGCTAGCACGAGGACCTGAGGATCCCAGTCCAAATACTTAATACTGGTGTAAAAATCTAGGCATGTGCTTGTTACCACAGTGTTAGAAGGCAGAGACTGACAGGTCCTGAGAGCTTACATGCTGGCCAGCCTGGATGCAATGAATAGCTCAGGTTCAGTGAAAGACCCTGTCTTAAATGAATAAAGTAGAGAGCAATAAAGGAAGACACCCAGCAGAGACAGGTGGATCTCTGTGTGTTCAAGTTCAACCTTGTCTACATAACAAGTTCCAGGACAGCCAGAGCTACAGAATAGAGAAGCCCTGTCTCAAATATATATATATATATATATATATATATATATATATATATATATATATATATATATATATATATATATATATATATATATATTACATGACATGGGACCCTTTAACTGCCTTTAGAAATAGAGACCCAAAGAAATAGGAAAGGGGTTAGGTAGCAGGTAAAAGTGTTTGCTGTGCAAGTATAAGGACTTGAGTTCAGATTCCCAGAACCCACACAGAGCCAGTAGTGCTAGTCTGTAACCTGGTGCTCCTACAGTAGAATGGGAAGCAGAAACAGGAGAATCTCCCCAAGCTTTCAGTCAGTTTGCCTGGTATATGCAGTGGCAAACAGGAGACGCTCCAGTCTCTAATGGTAGAAGGTGAGGACCAACACTCCTTCTGCCCTATCTCCATATGCATGCCAAGGCATGTTGTGCATGTCTGCATTCACATACACACAGACAAACACAGAGTTTAAAAACAAACAAAAAACCAGGGACATGTTGGTGGGTTATTCTGGGTTTGGGTATTTACATCTTAGTAAGGTTTAAGGTGATAAAGTCGTGTAGCTAAAGAGTGGCAGGACACCATGGAGTATGTGCTGGTTTAGGGTTTCAGATACCAGAGCAAGTCACTGTGTTTGTTTTCATAGAAGCATAGTACCTAGAATTTGCTCTGTTTTTTGAAGAAGTCCAACTATAGTTGCTGGTGGATAGATATTCATATTCTCTCTCTCTCTCTCTCTCTCTCTCTCTCTCTCTCTCTCTCTCTCTCTCTCTCTCTCTCTCTCACACACACACACACACACACACACACACACACACACACACATCATGTATATATATTTAAAAAGAAACAGCAGAAATGAGGATAGAGATCTTATCCAGGCTTAGTGAAGGTTCATGCTCAGTTTAACAATAAACCCCACAAAGAGTACCACACAGCATCCTACCTACAAGGAGAACAGAATCCAGGATTCTCTAAAATGATACTAGCTCTCTCCATCTACTGAAGCCCTAGCCCCCACCCTCACAGCTTTTCTCTTCACAGTGAATGACACTGGTCATCGGTCCAAAGCCCCTGTGCTCAGGCAGGACAGAAAGTGCGGGGGGGAGGGGGGTGTCCAAGGACCAAAGTAGCCTTCCCCTTCTTACTGGGCAATCAAATTCACTTTCTCTACTCCCCTAACAAGGGATACACACTCTCTGGGACTTCCAGATCCAGCCCAAAGGCAAAGGGATGAGGCACTGACTAACAGAGATGTGCCAGGAGCTAGGTCACTATTCTGAGATATGACCCAAACCTGTTCTTGTACTACCTCATTCAGTCCTCTCACCTCACGAGGAAAGCACTCCATCATCTCCCTTTACAGACAGAAACTGAGGTACCAAGACTTTTTCTCGTGTGTATGTGTGTGTGGTATGTGTCCTCCCATGTGTGTGCAGGTGTGCATGTACTACATGTGTATGCTTGTATGTGGAGACCTAAGTCTAATATTGGGAGGCTTCCTCAATTTCTCGCCATCTTTTTTGTTGAGGTAGGGTTCCTTAGCTGGGTTGAATCCATAGCTCTTCAATACAGCTTTTCTGGCTAGCCAACTTGCTCAGGGGATCCCTGGCCTCCACCTTCAGAGTACTGAAATCATAGGTGGTCCAGCACACTCATCTGACACTTACATGGGTTCTGGAGAGCTGCACTCCTGTCCTCACACTTGTGCAAGCATCTTAACACTGAGTCATCTCCCCAATCCCGAGGCACTAAAATTTTGAGTGACTATGGATAACAGCACCCAAGACACCACCCCGTCCCTTTTCACTCCTCACCTCTCCTGGTGAAGAGTTGACAGTCCTGACTCAGTGACTGTCAACACCTTAATGCACAGGGCATGATGCAAACATGATTTTATTTAATCTTCCCATGGACCACTGGGAGTGAGTAGTTTTAATCCCAATTTATAGAAGGAAACTGGGACTCAGAAAGAGAAGAGAGACTCATCCAACCTTGTGGGTCAGAGATGTTGAACCCAAACCTACTTCTCTCCATATACTCAGTCCCTACTCCCAAATCAGACAAGAGTCCAGAGCATGAGGAACAGCCCACTAGCTCCTTCTTCCTAACCCCCACTGTTCATGTGTCCCCTATACTGTGCTCACAGCTGGCTGATCTCTTCCACACACAGCTTGGGAAACTCAGGGCATGTGGGAGAATAAAACCAGGGTAGACTGTGGTCCCTACAGTTGGAGGTGAAGATTGAAGTCCCTCAGTGCCAGGATTACTTTGCAGATTGAATGAGAGTCAATCTGGGTAATGGTAGACACATAGAGGCACTTAGAAACTAATTTTTTCTTCCTTCCCACAAATCATTCTCTAGCCAGTGAGACCACATCAGCTTGTAAGAATCCATCTGCTTCCCATGGGCACCCATTTCCATCCACCAGTCAAGGTAAAATGACCCTTTGGGGCTGACTCATTGCCATTGCTCCAGATTCCTCTAGGCATGTGGAGTGCTGTACATACCTCCAGTCCCATACAAATGATCACTAATGGCAGTAATAAATCACCCAGCCTTCATTTACTGCAAGTATGACACATTCTGACATGTCTCCTTAGGAAGGCAGGCCTCAGGCCACACAGACATAGGAACTCATTTTCCCATTAGGCATTTACTTCAGAAGAACTAATTTAGCCTCATTTCCAAGGGCTACATTGCCTGTAAGTGCAGGGGTACAGGTTGGCTGGGGTATATTCTAGGCTTAAATAGGACCCAGTGTTCAAAAGGAAGACCCTCACCCCCAAGAATGCTGGACTGAAACCTGCAAGTGGGAATAGGTCCACAGATATCGAAAATAAAGCAGGAAAGATAGTCCTACAGCCGTGGCTGTAGCCAGAGTGTATGTTCAATGTGTTCAAGGCCTTGGGTTTGAAGCCTATTTTATTCCTTTGCATTGTCATCATAACACTCTGGGCAAAAGCAACTCAGGGGAGGAAATGACTTAATTGGCTTACACTTTCAGGTCATAGTTCATCACTGAAGAAAGTTGGAGCAGGAACTTGAAGGAAAAAGTATGCAGGAACAAAATAATAGAGGAAAAGCGCTTCCTGGATCACTAGCGGGCTTGTAATTTGTTTCCCTTTTCGTTCAGCACAGGACCATCTTTGGTCCTGCCCATCAATTAATAATCACTACAACCCCCAACAGACATACCCACGGGCCAATTTGATTTAGATAGTTCTGGGTCATAGTTTCTCTCTCAGGTGACTCTAGGTTGTGTCAAGTTAAAGCTAACTAGAACAATACCTAACACTGAAGAAAAAAAACAAAACAAAACCATAACCAAAATACACCTAACTACCTAGCTTGAGACAATGCAAGAAACACTCCACAAACAGGAGGCAATGGCTATGACTTAGAACAGGATAAACCAAGCCCAAACATTTTTAAGACTGCTGCTGAGCCTTCTGTAGTCTTTTCAGATAACAATGTGGTGTGGATGTTGGACTGCCTTTCACAAGTTCATGATCTTTGGTGCAATCATTTCCTCTCAGAGAATCTGCCTGATATTAACAATTTATGATGGGGACAATATAAATGCACAAAGGAGTACTGAGGATATGGCTCGGTTGATAGAGTCATTGCCTAGCATTCACAAAGACCTAGGTTCAATCTCCATCACTGTATCAACCAGGGGCAGTGGACATAGACCTGTAATCCTAGCACTCATGAGGTCAACAAAGGAGAATCAGAAGTTCAGGTCATCCTTGGCTATACAAAGAATTCAAAGCCAGCCTGGGATACATAGACCCTGTCTCAAAATATAGATAAATGCAGAAAGATAGTGATTGTAGCTTAGTGTATGTCTCGATTTCATTGAACACCTATGGCATTGTCCTGAAATAAATGAGACCTCAAGATATCAAAAGATAACCAAACTGTGTCCTTTTTCTGGAAGTTGATATGACAAGATAGCAGGGCCTGGGAATTATAAAGAACTACATTTTAACATTTGCATTTCTCTGTTTAGTACTGGGGTCACACCCAGGGCTTTGTTCATGCTAAGCACGTGCTCTGCCACTGAGCTACATTCCCAGCCTCTACCTGCATATGTTATTCCTGTTTTCTCTTGTTCATTTGCTCATTTGATATGTAGATATTTATTTAAAAGCTTCTGTGTGTAAGCATAGAATTACTATATGATCTAGTAATTTTCAAATAATTAAAAACAGGAATTTGAACAATCACTCATACACAAATGTTCTTATCAGCATTGTCCATAGTATCCAAAATTGGAAACATGACCATCAGCTGATGGACATATATATGAAACATTAACCTGCTATAAAAATATTAAGTACAGATATGTGCTATATTGTAGAAGAACCTCAAATATATTACGCTTAGTGAAATAAGCCAGACACAAATGGTCATGTATTGGTTATATGATACCATTTCCATAAAATATCCAGAATGGGGAAATCCAGAGAGAGAGAAAGAATATTAGTGCATAGTGCTTACCAGGGGTTAGGGCAGATGAAAATGGCGAGGGGGGGCAAGAATAGGGCAGACAACTCCTTCATGGGTACGGTCTTACTTGGGGAGGCAGAAATGCTTTGGACCTAAGAAATCATGGTTATACAATAGGGCCAGTGTGGTAAAATTCACTAAATGGTGTACTTTAAAATGGTTTATCTTGGGTTAGGCAAATTTCATTTTAATTGTAAATCTTAATTTCCCATGAGTTAGTACCAATCCTAAGAATGAGATAAAATCTCTGCCTCTTCAGAATTGGGCATGCAATTGGTAAGTAAATAAGCATCAGTCAAAATAAGGCAGTCATTTCAGCCCATGATACAGATAACTCAGAGTAAAGACCTAGACAAGATAGGCAGGGAAGGAGTACCTCAGCTCACATGTTCAGGGGAGGGCTTTCTGAGGAGGTTGCATTTAACAAGTTTAAGGAAGAAATGATGAGGTACCTGAGGGGGAGAACACTCCAGGCAGCAAGAAAAAGCATGAAGTTTCAGGAGTAAGCATGAGCTTGAAGTGCCCTAGCTACCGTGACTGTGATTGAAGCAGATGGGACGAAGAAGGGACTAGAGGAGGAAGAGTTCCAAGGCTGCCTTGGATGCTTTCTCTGAACAGTCCACCTTTTGTAAAACTGGGACCAAATGCCCACCTTGTGGGGCCAGGTGACTCAGGGAAAGTGCCTGTGTGCAGGCCTGAGGCTGAGTTCAGTCCCTAGAACCCACTACAGCAGAAGGAGAGAACTGACTGCCACACGTTGTTCTCCGACTTCCATGAAGGTCTGTATGTGTGTGTGTGTGGGGGGGGGGGGGGGGTACAGCCATGCTATACCTAGTTGACAGTGTTCCACAACAGAGACACATCTGTTTCCCTACAAAACAAGCTTGGGAACAGCATCACATTTGGTATGACTGGGGAAGGCAAGGCTGGACCATAGCTTACAGCTCTCACAGCCCTGGTCCCAGAGTTCCAATTTACATAGTTATCTTGGGACTGGAAGAAAGGGAGTGGAAAAGCTGTTAGGGCATCAGCACACTGAAAAGTCCAAGTTAAATAGTTTGATTTCTTTCAGTTTTTCTCAGAGAAAAAGAGGCAAAGGTGAGATGTTTATTTTCAAAGCAAGCAACATATTTCTTATGACAATGTCTCTACTTAATGGCCCCGTCATGTCTAATAACTTAGGAGATAAAATACATTCCTTTGATCTGAGCTAGTCAGGAAGAATGACAGCTGGCAGTCGGCACAAAAATTTAGTGCCTTGTCTAATTGTGTTGACTTCTCATTATTGGAAAGTCTCACAACCAGTAGATGATATTTTCTTTTAATTTTTCAAATTGTTAACCATTTCCTGGCTCCCAGCCCCAATACCCACTTGGGGCTTTTTTCTCATCTGAACCAATAAATCACTTAGGCCAAACCTTAATTAATGTTTGTGATTTTTTTTCACCCATTCAGCAGAGGTCACAGAGCTCTGTACATGAGGCTTGACTTAAAAGATAGAAAAGAGGGCTGGGGAGGTGGCTCAAACAAGGCCCTGAGTTTAGACCTCAGAAGCCACATTTAAAAGCCAGGCATGGTGACACACACTTATAATTCTAAAGCTGGAGTGGCAGAGATCACTGGCCAGCCAATCTGACCTACTTAGTGTACTCCAGGCCAGTGAGAGTCCCTGTCTCAAAAGATAAGGTAGATGGCAGCCAGCAAGAGGGCTCAGCGGGGCAAGGTTCTTGCTGCCAAGTCTGATGACCTGAGTTCAATCCACAGGACTCAGGGTAGAAGGTGAGAGCTAGCTCCTGAAAGCTGTCCTCTGGCCTTCACAGGTGTGCTGTGACACACATGCCCTGCCCAATACACACACACACACACACACACACACACACACACACACACACACACACACAAATAAATAAATAAATAAATAAATACATAAATACATAAATGTGATAAAAAAAAAAAGGTGGATGCCTCCTGAGGAATGATGCCTGAAGCTGACTTCCATAGGTATGCATATATGTGTAAGCACATACACACTTAAACCCTACATGAAGACCTACACATACACAAAATTTTTTAAAATAATTAACTTAAAAAGTAGAAAGTAAAATAAAAATGAATCAGTCTTGGACCCTGCTGAGGACTCATTGTCTAATAAGAAGAATGAATACTTAACCGGTTGCAATATTCTGATGGCACAGAATCTTAGCATCTTGGAGAAGTCACTTCCTTGCTTTGAGCCTCAGTTTCTCCAAAGAAAAGCAGTTTCCACACAGGGCAGTGGCTGGCAAACTAGAGGTGCCATCAGAATGACTTGGAGGTCTTGGTGAAATTCAGGCTGCTGGGCCACACAACTTGTTTCTGCAGGTCTAAGATGTGGACACACATCTCTAGGAAGGTTCCAGTGGATGCTGATGCTGCAGATGGTCCCTGTTTGAGAACTAAGCTCATATACTGATAGGAAGGGTGATTTGAGGCAAGGTGTGTAGAAAGCCCAGGGCAGCACCAGGCTAGGTTTTGCTCAGTAAGCAGTCTATCTATATAAACCATAGACCTGGAAGGCACTGTGCACGGGAAGAAAAGCCTTCCTGCAAGAGACAGCTCAACAGCAGAGGTCTGAAGACAGAAGATGCTGTGGCTGTTCTGGAGTTAGATGACCTCCACTCTGCTGAGGAAGTAAGTCTCTTCAGCTTTCCCCTCTTGAAGCAATTGTCTGTGTTCTCTCTCTCTCTCTCTCTCTCTCTCTCTCTCTCTCTCTCTCTCTCTCTCTCTCTCTCTTTCTCTCTCCCCCTCTGTCTCTGTCTCTCTATCTCCCTCTCTGTCTCTCTCTGTCTCTGTCTGTCTGTCTGTCTGTCTCTCTCTCTCTCTCTCTCTCTCTCTCTCTCTCATTTATATATTTGTTTTTGTTTTTTGTTTGTTTGTTTTTTGTTTTGTTTTGAGACAGGATTTCTCTGTGTAGTTTTGGTGCCTGTCCTGGATCTCACACTGTAGACCAGGCTGGCCTCAAACTCACAGAGATCCACCTGGCTCTGCCTCCCAAGTGCTGGGATTAAAGGCGTGCGCCACCACTGCCCAGCTTCATTTATATATTTGACTCACTTAATTGTTTTGGTTTTTGTTTTATTCTTTTTGAGACAGGGTTTCTCTGTGTAGCCCTGGCTATCCTGGAACTCACTTTGTAGACCAAGCTGGCCAGAAACTCACAGAGCTCTGCTTACCTCTCCCTCCCAAGTGCTGGGATTAAAGGAATGGGCCACCACACCCAGCTTACTCACTTGATTCTTATTCGAACTCCCTGACACTTGACTTCTTTCATCTTCATCTAATTCTCCAAAACAAATTATGTCACCATCCATCCTCTTCATTCCCATGTTATGGATGAGCGTAGTGAGTTATGCAGGGCCAGATGATTGACAGGTCATAGGGTTGCCACTCAAACCTAAGCCCCTACCCCAGGTTCTGGGCCACCAGCCACTGTGCCAAGATGGCTTCTGTGCTGCTGGGTTGCAACTTGCACACCAGCAACCTCTCTATGGAGAATAGTGTGGTGGCTCATCTCTTGAAGAGTGCTGCATGTTCGGCAGATTTAAATGGGATGATTCTCAGTGGAATACAAGCAATTTCTTCAAGTGAGTGACTTCTCTTGTTCATATGCTTGATAGATGGTCACTAGGCTCCTGCTCTGTATGCAGCCCCATCTGGATGTGAAACCTAAGGTCTGGGGAGCCAGGCGGCATCAGGGACTTTCAATTGTATATGTACCTGGTTGGCTGATTCATCCAGATTACCTGAATTACCCTGAATAACATCAGTACCACCTATGGTGATATTTTCTCTGTGTACCCCAATGAGGATCAGAGGAAAAAGCCAGCCACTATATTAAATATAGAAGTCAGGCAATGGTAGCACACACCTTGAATCCTAGCATTTAGGAGGCAGAGAGCCATCTGGATCTCTGTTAGTTCAAGGCCACACTGGGTAACAGAGACAGGCATGGTGACACACACCTTTAATCCCAGCACTAACCATAAAGGACTGGAGGTCTGTACAGACAAGCAGAAAGTGATATAGCTGGATGGACAGAAGAAGTGAGATTGCAGAACAGAAAGGCATATAGATGTGGGTATACAGGAAGTAGTTATCTTTGGAGACTGAAGTGTCTGTAAGGTGAGGTTGACTGTGGCTTTTCCTATTCCTCTGATCTCTCAGGTTTTTAACCCAATATCTGGCTCTGGGGTTTTTTTTATTAATAAGACCATTTAGCAATTCACATTACATTTGGGGGCCCAACATTTATGGCAAGAATTCACTAAAAAGCCTCTTGTGGCCTTGCAGGCTCCCAGCTCAGGCTGGAGCTACAGGAAGCCAGATCTCCACCTCACGTGGGCTGGAGTCTCTTTGGCTTTTTCTCTCCTGGTGGATGGTGGGCTCTCTCTGGATTCCCATCTTGGATTGCTACCACACTAGGTAGCTGCTTTAAAACTCCCTCAGACTTCTACTGTTCTATGTAGTGAACAGACTTGGTAAGTTGATTAATGTATCTTAAAGGGAGAAATTAGTCAAAAGAGAATTTTTTTCCCACACTGAAAAATGGGAAACATTTTTACAATGGAAGGAAATTGGTCTCTGATAACACATTAGGTGGTCTGAAAATAGAACAATTAAATGAGAGGATAATTAATGTTGGGATTTACATAACATCAATTATGAATATTATTTTGTTTGATCATTCTTACTTTAGCATTTAAAAAGGTTGGTCAACTTGAGGGCCAAGATAAAAGTTTTAGAAAAACCTGTTAAAGTGATTTATAGAGAAATTCAGACCCAGACAGAAGAATTTAAAAGTGAACCTACCTCAGCATTGAATTATACAATTTCAGAGAAACAGCCTAAAGTTTCCAGACAGCAAACATTAATCTACCTGGTAACCTTATAGGAACAGCCAAATGCTCAAGGTTGTGTACAAGCTAACTGGACTCCAGTAGAAATGTTAGATTTGGGGAGATTTAAAGAAGCTATAGTATCATATGGTATGCATTCTCCATTTGCAAAGCAGATGTTAAACTTGTAATAGAATTATCCCTCAGGACTGGAAAGATTTGGTTACAGCAGTCCTAGAGGCTGAACCACAGTTACAGTGGAGAACTTGATGGAAAAGGAGGCTAAAACTATAGAACAATGATGTAGGCTAGAGGTGTAGAAATTTCCCAGGATCAACTTCTTGGAGAAGGTTATTACACTGATATACAAAGACAATCTTTATATGATGACCACACCCAAATTCTATGCCACATGGCAGCCATGAATGTGTGGGACAGAATTGAAGAAGCAGGAAAGAAAATTGAGTCATTTATAAAAGGTATACAGGGCCCAAAAGAAACCTTCATGGATTTCTTACAAAGGTTGTCTTCAGCAGTAAATAGAATAATACCAAATTCAAAAGCTAGACAGATAATAATTGAATCCCTGGCTTTTGAGAATGCTAATGCAGCATGCAAAAGGGTAATTAGGCTGTTAAAGGCACAATCAGCACCCTTGGAGGAATGGATACAGGATACAATTAATATTGAATCTCATGACCATGATGATACATGGATAGGAGAGGTGATTTCAAGAGGTTTGAGGAAAAATTATAATGTTAGATGTTTTAATTTCAGTAAACAAAGTCATTTGAAAATGGAATGTAAACAGGGTGTTCCTAGAAACAATGTTTATTCAAGGAACAATAGCAACAGAACTCCCTTCCCTTGTGGATTATGCAGAAGGTGTGGTAAAGGTAAACATTTGACTAATGAATGTAGATCAACAAGGGACAGACAAGGTAAACCTTTGCCTCTGCCATCAGGAAACTCCCTGAGGGGCCTCTTGCAGGCCCCCATGGCAAATTCAATTCAGTCCTTTTCTGTCATCATAGAAGAAACCCCTTCCCAGAGCAATTAAATAACCAAATGGCTATTGTAAAAAACCATGCAGCTGGGGGTGATAGAACAGCTATAACAGAGAGAACAGAAAATTCAGGAGAAACCATAAAGCAAATTTTTGGCAAACTTCTATAAATGAACAAAGACCAAAATTAAAAATACAAATAAATGACATTCTCATGGAGGGTCTTGTAGATACAGATGCGGATGTCACAATAATTGCACCAGAATCTTGGCATTCAAATTGGCCTCTTCAGGAGGTAAATGTTCAGGTGTTAGGGATTGGAACATTATCTCAAGTGAAACAGAGCTCAAGATGGGTCGAATGTATAGAGCCAGAAGGACAGAGAGGAAAATTAAAGCCATATGTGGCTAATATAGCTATGAATTTATGGGACCATAATCTATTACAATGAAATACCCAGATTAACATTCCTCCAACCTCAGAGACAAACCATATAAATTAACACATTTCCAAGAGAAATATTAGGAGCTATTATAAAGAACAGTCAGCAGCCATCCAGATTGTACAAGAACAGGGCACAACAGCTGCTAATCTTTCAAAGACACCAAGAGCTCTATCTTTAAAATGGTTAACAGACAAGCCTGTATGGGTTCAGCAATGACCTTAACAACAGAGAAACTGCAGGCCTTGGAAGAACTGGTACAAGGGCAGTTAAATGCTCAGAATATTGAAGAATCAACCAGCTCTTGGAATTCTCCTGTGTTTGTTATTAAAAAGAAATCTGGTAAGTGGAGAATAGTAACAGACCTAAGAACAATTAACAAGGTAATTCAGCCAATGGGCTCTCTACAATCTGGAATTCCTTTGCCTACTCTGTTACCTAAAGGATGGCCTCTTATACTTATCAATTTAAAAGACTGTTTCTTCTCAATACCCTTACAAGAAAAAGACAAAGATTTGCCTTCACAGTTCCTACTTATAATAATTCTCAGCCAGTTAAGAGATATTAATGGAAGGTTCTCCCACAGGGAATGTTAAATAGCCCAACCCTATGCCAATATTTTGTACAACAGCTGTTGTGCATAAACAGTTCCTAAATTTATAATTTGTCATTACATGGACAATAATTTTACTCACTGATTCAAATGCAGATACCTTAGAAAGAATTTTGAAGAAGTAAAGAAAATTTTGCCTTGTTGGGGATTTCAAATTGCTCCTTAAAAGATACAAAGAGGAGATTCTATTAATTATTTAGGATATAAAATAGGTCTACAAAAAATTAGACCCCAAAAGGTGCAAATTAGGAGAGATCAGTTACGGACTCTTAATGACTTTCAAAGATTTTTTTGGAGACGTTTCCCATCTCTGGAAAAAAATGGGGTAAAAAAATTGGGGTAAAAAATGATGAACTGAGTAATTTGTTCAAAACATTAGAGGGTGACAAGAACTTAAATAGTTCCAAGAGAATTATCAACTGAAGCTGAGAGAGAATTGGCCTTGGTGGAAAAGAAAATACAGGATGCACATGTGGATCATGTGGATCCAAAGCTTGATTGCATTTTGATTATTTTACCCTGTAAGCATTCTCCTACAGGAATTTTAATGCAGAGGAAAGATATTATATTGGAATGGATGTTTCTACTAAATAAACAGAGTAAAAAATTAAAAACTAACATAGAAAATATCTCTAGGTTGATTTTAAAAGGAAAATTGAGACTTTGTCAATTGCCAGAAACAGACCCAGCAGAAATTGTAGTACCTTTAACTAAGAATGACATTGACAAATTGTGGGCAGAAAGTGAACCTTGGCAAAGAGCTTTCAGTAATTTTGGGGGAGAGATTAACATCTAATATCCCAAAAGCGATAGAATTCAACTTATAAAGAGAACTGATTGGATCCTGCCTCACATTGTATGGGAATCACCCATATCTGGAGCCCCAACATTTTATACAGATGCAAACAAACAAGGAAAGGCAGGTTACAAATCAGAAAATTTAAGTAAAGTGGTTCAAAGTCCTTATAATTTGGTTCAAAAATCAGAATTGTATGCTATTTTGATAATAATGGATATTTCAGAACCTCTTGACATAGTTACTGACTCTGAGTATGCTGAAAGAGTGTTCTTACATATTAAGACTGCAGAATTTATCCCTGATGAGTCAGAATTAACTTTGTTATTTATTCAGTTACAAGAAATAACCAGGAATAGGAATCATCCCTTATATATAACTCCAATCTGATCCTATACGAGTCTGCCAGGCCCTCTATCACAAGGTAATGTTGAGACCAATAAACTATTGATAGGAAATGTGTTGGAGGCCTCAGAATTTCATAAAAACATCATGTCAATAGTAAGGGTTTAAAAAAAGATTTTTTCCGTGCCGGGTGGTGGTGGCGCATGCCTTTAATCCCAGCATTCTGGAGGCAGAGGCAGGCGGATCTTTGTGTGTTCGAGGCCAGCCTGGTCTACAGAGTGAGATCCAGGAAAGGCACAAAGCTACACAGAGAAACCCTGTCTCAAAAACAAACAAACGAACAAACAAGATTTTTCCATAACCTGGCAACAAGCCAAGGAAATTATAAGGAAATGTCCTACTTGTTCTTTTTGCAATCAGACTCTACTACCAGCAGGATGTAACCCAAAGAGTACTCAGAGGAGTGAAATCTGACAGATGGATATGTTTAATTTTTGCAGAAATTGGAAAACTGAAATATGCACACCACACCATTGATACCTATTCAGGATTTCAGTGGGCAACTGCTCTGAGTTCTGAAAAGGCTGATTCTATAATCACACATTTGCTAGAAGTTATGGCCATCATGGGTATACCTGTCCAAATTAAAACTAACAGTGCTCCAGCATATGTCCCTGGTAAAATGAAACAGTTTTTTGCTTATTACAATATAAAGCATATTACAGGTATACCACACAATCCTTCAGGCCAAGCAGTCACAGAAAGATCAAATACTGTGTATTTAGGATACACAGTAAAGGGTAACAAAACCCCTCAGAAATAGATTACATAATGCTCTATTAACTTTGAATTTTCTCAATACTAATGAGAAAGGAACAAAAACTGTGGAGAGACATTGGATAATAGGAAAAACTACAGAATTAAATCAGCCTATATACTTTAAAGGTGCGCTGACCTTAAAATGGAAACCAGGGTATGTGTTACGTTGGTGACGAGGTTTTGCATTTGTTTCTACAGGAGAAGAAAAGCTATGGATACCATCAAAATTAATAAATGTTCGATTTGAGCTAGAGGGACCTCTTGATTAGATGAGGTGATCATTCATCAACCAACATGACCATCCAACTTAAATTAACTCATACCACTAACAAATTCTTTTCACTTGGTCAGATATAACTTGCAAAAAGGGAGCCTCACCAAAGTTAGGGTTGGGGGAGGGTTTTTGTTTTTGTCTTTCAGGAGAATGAAGGCTAAGGAATCTGAACAATACTGGACAAATGAGACATCTGAAGAAAAAGGACAAATCATCCAGAAAAAAATGTCCCAAGAAAAAGAATAAATTGGCCTATTGGTATATCACATATAAAATCTCATAAGTCTTCCTAAATATTTGTTTCTGCTCTTCTTTAAAGACACTTAACACAAATGGTCTTTTTTTTTTTTTTTTTTTGGTTTTTTTGAGACAGGGTTTCTCTGTAGTTTTGCGCCTTTCCTGGAACTCACTTTGTAGACCAGGCTGGCCTCGAACTCACAGAGATCCACCTGCCTCTGCCTCCCGAGTGCTGGGATTAAAGACGTGCGCCACCACCGCCCGGCCAACACAAATGGTCTTTATGTAGTCCCAGTTCAATTAAAAATTAAAGCTGTGGGGCTGGAGAGATGGCTCAGAGGTTAAGAGCACTGGCTGCTCTTCCAGAGGTCCTGAGTTCAATTCCCAGCAACCATATGGTGGCTCACAACTATCTGTAATGAGATCTGGTGCCCTCTTCTGGCCTGCAGGCATACATGCAGGCAGGACACTGTATATATAATAAATAAATAAATTTAAAAAAAAAATTAAAGCTGGCTTTGGAGTTGGAGAATGGCTCTCTCCTTCTCTAAACAAAATGCAGCCAGGCAGTGGTGGCGCACGCCTTTAATCCCAGCACTCAGGAGGCAGAGCCAGGTGAATCTCTGTGAGTTTGAAGCCAGCCTGGTCTACAAAGTGCAATCCAGGACAGGCACCACAGGCACACAGAGAAACCCTGTCTTGAAAAACAAAAAACAAAAAAAAGAAAAAAAAAAGAAAATGCAAAATCTCTGTATCATGTCAGAAGAGCCATCTGATATGGGACAGAAGGAAATCAAAATTAAGAGACTATTCTATTGTCACTAATCTCATAATTCTTTAGTTCTCTTTTGATTCTTTAAAACTTTTCTTAAGGTATAAATTTTATATCAAAATTTATAAGGTTAATATATATATATTTAATTTTTTGTTATGATATTAATGGTCATATAGGGTACTAACTAATTCTAGAAAAAAAGGCTTCATCTAGTTGCCTGTACCTGTTTTCATGTTTGAGTCTTTGTCAGTTTTCTGCAGGGAATCATGACCAAGCCTAACAGTGACTTTCAAGTCTCCAAAAAAGATGATGGGACCCACAATGATGATTCCACATGGACAATAATAATACCACTAAGCTGACAAACACCACCCAAAGATCGACTTTGGACTACACACTGCTCAGGACAATTTCAAGATCGCTAGATGAGATGATCCAGCCTCACAGACTACTAGAGCAAGGATTTGAGATAAGCCTTGCACTTTTGCATTATGCAGAGACTGGACAACAAATGATACAGCTACCTCTCCCAGAACTTTACATTACAGTTAACCCATAATTTTTCTTTTCAGGATCCCTTAAAGATGCCTTTGCCCCCAGACAGCAGGAAGTAATTTTAAGACCATAAAACACATATTCCCAAGAGGTGGGGTGGGTGGTTTTTGGTCACTCTAAGGGTTTTGGATAATTGTCATTGTTTAGGATGGTTGGTTACAAGTTGTTATTGTTAATGGTCAGGAAAAAGGCTAAACCAATGAAATTAAATTCAGGATTCTTGTTTAAAAAAAAGAGAATATAGATAAGAGGTAGATTGTTGAATCTACTCCAAGAATAAAAAAAGAGAGAATATAGATATGATAAGATAAAAAGGTAGATTATTGAATCTACTTTTAAAAGGCACTATTAGTTTTAAATATTTTACATTGGATTGGATTTTTATATATTGTATACAAATTTGTATATTGCTACAAATTTGAGATTGATTTATATAGATATGATAAGATAAAAAGGTAAATTATTGAATCTACTTTTAGAAGGCAACTGGATTGGATTTTTGTATATTGTATACAAATTATGTATATTGATATAAATTTGAGATTAATTTTGTTAGAATATATTGTACATATATTTCTAATGATGTTCAAGTATTGTACCTATACAGTTCATTTAACAATGTAATGCAATTTGCTAATCCTTGAAAGTTACTATTGCCAACTATTTAGTATATAAAGAAATTAAAGTTAATAGTTAGTCATTACAATTAAACTTGTAGTCAAATTAGGTATGTTTTCAAGGTCAAACAGATATATTTTCGATAGACAGGTCATCTTCAAACACTTCAGAGATTTACAGAATATGGCATTTAAGATATCTTAATAACATAGATTTTTTTCTTTTTTTATGACAATGAGACATGTCTGCTCCTGGCAGCACCAATCTACTTCAGAGAAGATGATGGGCATTGAAGAAACTCCACTTGGAGTTTACTTTCATTATGACAAAGGTTAGCCACTGGGCAAGAAAGTGCCCTTGCCTTGACTACTGACAGTATGCTGTCCAAAATGGACAAGCAGGACACAAAACAAAGAACTGCTGATCCTTGCCAAGACAAGGTAGGAAGGCTCTTTAAAAAATCCTGCTTCACAAAAGAGTCTATCAGATATGACAAGCCTGTAGGCCAAAGATGATGCCCCAATGTTGCAGAGACACCTCAGGTGACTGTCCAGGCAGCTGGCTGTTTCTGTCATAACTCACATTTTTTGGAAGTCACTTGTTTGCACTTCCTGTCTTATTAGGTAATATTATTTCCTTCTTGGGTCTCTGAGGGAGTTGAAGATTAGATAGTTATAGTTTTCCTTGTTACGAAATTCAGAAAAGAAACTCACTAAAGAGGTGTAAAGTGTATAAGTTTGAAAGACATCAAAAGATAGTTTGGGTTATACAAATTAGGATAGAAGGTAAATTAGATTCAATCCTTTGGATTCACAAAAATAGGATAGATAATGGAATATTTTCTCTGAATTTGTCAAATGCAAATGTACTAGACATTGTTGATGTATTTATTGCTTGTGTATATTGTATATAGTTGTACTTATTGTATATAGTTTTTCTTATATTAGTTATAATTTTTTTATTTTAGATTTAAAAAGAGGGGGAAATGTGGTGATATTTTCTCTGTGCACTCCAATAAAGCTTATCTGAGGATCAGAGGAAAAAGCCAGCCACTATATTAAATATAGAAGTCAGGCAATGGTAGCATACACCTTGAATCCTAGCATTCAGGAGGCAGAGATCCATCTGGATCTCTGTGAGTTCAAGGCCACACTGGGGAACAGAGACAGGCATGGTGACACACACCTAATTAATTATTATTAATCCCAGCACTAACCATAAAGCAGAAAGTGATATAGCTGGATGGAGAGAAGAAGTGAGATTGCAAAACAGAAAGGCATATAGACATAGATATCCAGGAAGTAGTTATCTTTGGAGACTGGTGTCTGTAAGCTGAGGTTGGCTGTGGCTTTTCCTATTCCTCTGATCTCTCAGGTTTTTAACCCAATATCTGGCTCTGGGTTTTTTTTTTTTTTTATTAATAAGACCATTTAGTAATTTGTGTTACAACCACCTCTAGTTTTTCTTCGGGTGTGGTTTCAGGGAGTGCACTTTGGGGGTATGACTGAAAATCTCCAATGTCATTCCTCAGGAACCATCCACTTTGTTTATTTTACATTTTTACTTAGTTTGTGTTCGTGCATGTGTGTCATACACACATATGCCAAAGTGTGTGTGTATATGTGTGTTAAGGTCAGAGGACAACTTGTGGAATTCATTCTTTCCTTTTTGCCTGGGCATTGAACTTAGTTCATTGGGCTTTGAAGCAGGTGCTTTTTTCCTTTTGTTTTTTAACCTGTGAGCCCCACCTTGTTTCTCAGGCTAGACTTTGTCAAGCAGGCTAGGCTGGCTGACCAGTTAACCCTGGGATCCATCTGTCTCTGCCTCCCTAGTGCTGGGATTACCAACACATGCCACCATACTCACAATTTGTTTCTTATGTTTTTAATTTTATTTATTGGGGATGGAGTATATTCGGGCCATGGCAGAGGACAACTGTGGGAGACAGTTCTCTTGTTCCACCCTACGTAGTCCCTGGGGTAAATTCCCAGGTCGTCAGGTTTGATAGCTAGTGCCCTATCCACAAAACCGTCTCACTGGGCTCCATAACCACTGCTTTTGTTTTGTTGTTTTGTTTTCTTAAAGCATGGATTCTGGGCATGCAACTCAGACCTTTAGTCTTGCAAGGCAAGTGTTTTGCCAGTGGGGCTATTCTTCTAGCCCTGCTTGTTGTTTTTGTTTTGTTTTGCTTTTAATTAATTTAAAATTTAATTGTATTTTAATTGAAATAAAATTGCATCACTTCCCTCTCCTTTTCCTCTCTCTAGCTCTCCCACATACATTCTTTCCATGTTTCCTTCCTCCACTCTCAAGTTGGTAGCCTCTTTTTCCTTGATTATTATTGTTGCATGCACACACATGTGTATGTGTGCACAAATATATAAATACAACCTACTGAATACACTTTTATCAATTGTATGTATATGGTTTTGGGGCTAGCCACTCTTCATTAGACAAATAACAAGCTGGCTCATCCCTGGAAGAGTCTACTTCTCCCTTTCCCAGCAGTCATTAGTTGCATGCAGTTCTTTGGGGTGGACTCCACAAATTTCCCCTTCTACATTAGCATGTCCATTGATGCTGCCACTGTTCAGTCTCCTTTGTGAAGCCATCCCTAGTAAACACTGCTACACACCTGACTTCCTGGTGTTCTGGCTCTTACAATCTTTCTGCCCCGCTCTTCCTCAATATTTCCTGAGTCATAGATGCAGAAGCTGTGATGTAGGTATGTCCGTTGTAGCTGGGCTCCCCCTGGTCCATTGTGTCCAGTTGTGGTTTTCTGTGATCATCTCCATTTGCTGTAAAGAGGGGTTTCTTTGATAAGGAGTGGTAGCTACACTTCTCCAGGAAATGTGGCTAAAGAACCTGTTTGTTTTTGTTGTTAAGGTCTTGCTATGTAGCCCCAGCTGGCCTTGATTTGAGACAATCCTCCAGCCTCAGCCTCTCAAGTACTATGACTACAGAAGTGTACCACCCTGCCTGATCCCCTTATGGTTCTTGTTTCTCTCTCTCTGAAGCTTGATCAGTAACATGACAGGCACACTGAATAAGTCATGCTGAGTATTAATAGGGTCAACACTTCAATGGCTGGCTGGTTTGGTTGCAATGGCTCTGCTGTGTGCTCAGGGCAGAGGGAGCTGCCAGAAGCCCCTGTTAAGTGGATTCTGGTCCTGTCTTGATGCCCAGTGCAGCTGACCCCCAACCTGGCTCAGGATGCTGTATCTGGCTTTGCTACCAAGGAGCGCTGCTGTGGCCTAACTCTCTGAGAAGCCTTTCTGCCAATGTCTAAGCCCAAGCTTAGCTTGCTTCCCCAGGTGCACTCTCCTCTCAGAACAGATTACCTGGGCTTGGCTGAGGAGGGAGCAGATCATGCTGAGTTAGTATTCTAAAGCAGCAAAGCCAGTTCTCTGTATGTCAGTGTCTCCCCCATGAGCCTCTTACTCTCTGTGTGCGTCTTTTTCTTCAAACATTGGATTTCTTGCTGATCATTTCCTTACAAATGATAAAGTCTTGAGCTTTGAGCCCAACAGATCTGGGGTTGAATTCTAACTCTGTGTGACTTAATCACTTGAGTCTAAGTTTCCTCAACAGTAAATGGAAATAAAAGAATGCATATGAAGATCAGCAGGGGTATGTGTGTGTGGCTCAGGGTTTGCCTGGCATGCTCAGGGGGGAGATGGCCCTGGGTATATCACCACTACAAAACAAGAAAATGAGAAGAGACCAGGGAGGTGTGATAACCAGATGTAGGGCTGCAACCCAGATTGAGCCATGGGACAAAACAAGAGGATGTTAATAGGAAAACAGATGAAATACAAAAAAAGTGTAATTTAGATATAGTATAATATCAATATTAATTTCTTTCGGTAAATGTACTTTGGTTACGATGTCAGGTGCTAATCTTAGGGGAAGCTGGGTGGAGTCTAGATGGGTTCTCTTTGTGTTACCTGCAACATAAATATCCAAACTAAATGGGCAGGGGCAATTATGCATATAAAGCTCTGAGCTCAGTATCCAGACCTAGTTAATTTCTTTTAAATATAAGTGATTACTTTTGTCACAATGATGACCTTATTTATTCCATACAATAACCCTTGAGAGACAGCTCAGTTGTCAGCCTCAGGTGGCAAGCTTAGAAGATAAGACGCAACAAATAGCAGGGTCCAAGTTCAAACCCCGCTGCAATTTAACTCTGACACCCATACTCACACACTCTCTGCTTCCCACCACTCAGGGCCATCATTAGGACTATAACGAGGGATGCTAAATAATAAGGAAGAAGGGAAAAAAGGGTACTACATAGAGAATTTAGACCCGGGAATTCTTGAGCTCAAGTGCTACTGCTGCTGCAGACCCTGGGAAGTTACTGAACCCCGAGAAGCCTCTGTCTTTAATTACTTATTTGGAAGGAAATGCTCATGCATGACTGAGCTGGTAAGGGGATAACACCTAAGAGAGCCTCAGTCATTTCTAGTCCTTCCAGCAACGTCGCCACTGCATTCAGCAACTGCCGAGCTGCAGGAACACAGCTCAGAGCTAACTCTGACCCCACAATTTATTTTCTCATCCCCCAGACTAGTCTCATTACATCTCTCAGTATCAGTTGTTTGAGCGTAAGCAAGTCCCTGCTTCATGGGCTGGGTGGGGAAAGTTCTTGCTATGCAAACATGAAGAGCGATGTTTGATCTTCAGAACCCACGTTAAAAAGCTGATCTAGGCAGTGTACATTTGTAATCTCAGTGCTGGGGAGGCCAGCTCAGTCTGATGGCCTGGCATGTGCTAAGTTCTCAATGAATGACAGATACCATTTAACAAATATTTCAGAATATTTTTCTAGGAACATAGTCAGGCTGCACCTCTTGGCCTCTTAGAGGTGTGTGTCATGTCTTTGTTATAGATATACAACAGATAAGAACACCACTAACCAGTCTCAGTGGGTTATAAAGAGAAAAAAGAATATGAGGTTGTAAGGGGTTTTGGGGGGGCAGTTCTGGAAGAAATTGGCGGAGGATGGGAGTGTGGGTGGGTATGATCAAAGTACGTTGTATACACTTATAAAATTATCAAAGAATAGATAAATAAAAACGATAAAGTGGCATGGGTCATGTCCAGGCAACAGTCCTTGCTGTCACTGGAGGACATGCTGACTCCTCTTGCCCATTGGACACAATGACCACAAACAAGATGGCTCTGCTCCCTCAGTCAGAATCCCTTTGTGACCACATGAGCACAACATAGGAGTGAAGTAAACTCTTGTGTTAACAGCTGAAGTTATAGGTTGCTTGTATTGTAGCAAAACCTTGCTTGCTCTGACCTGTACAGTAGTTGAACTTAATAACAATTAAAATTTTTTTTTACCTCCTGTAATTCCGAAAGGAAGCTTAAAAAGTAATAGATCTGTCATCCTAACAAGACTGTGGCTTATATCCATTTCATGAGATCAAATACATTTACCTAAAGTCACACACTGGAAGCAACTGAGTCCGAACTTGAGCCCAGCCTGCTTATTTACAGCATGGCTCCCAGCCACAAGCTGCACCATTGGAGATAGAGTCAGGTTGGCAAGTTGGACCTTTGAGAGATTTCTGGGAAGGGAGCTTGCTCAAGGGAAGTGGTGACAAGGCCAGCTTTCCTTGTTCTCTTTCCACCTCTGCCTCTCACATCTTGCTTTGCTTTTTCATAATCTTAATGTCTGAAACCTCACACCAACCGTGTAAGTGATGTGGATGTTTTCAGGAAACATGTGCTGGGCATATGATCTTGGCTTAAGCTCTAGCGCTTTGTAAGATCTGATTTTTTTTTTCCCAACCAGACAGACACTTCTCTGCCCTGCAGCTCTGTTGAGTGTTGTGTCTTCTCTGTGAGTTTACTTTAGAGTCTTATCTGATTTCTACATCTTATTCTTTCTGTAGCCCCAAATAATGCTATTTATTGTTACAAATTTTATTTGAAGTGGGATAGTAAAACCAACCTCCTCTGTCTAACCCAAAAGACAGAAATAAGTTAAAAGCCTTTTGTCAACACTGTAGTGTGGACCCAGATTATCAAGTTTCTAGTATTTTAATTATGTATTCAACTGCAGACATTTATTGAGCATGTGCTGTATACTGGCTTGGGGACTGGAGATAATAGGAGTGAATATACTGTTGTATATGCTGTCAAGAAAGTAGTATGCTATCATACAGAAGAACATGTGATAACATTCGAAGAACCTGGGTTCCACTCTGTGTTTTGGCATTTGTTTTCACCCTGAAGATCCATGGTGATGGTATCAATGTTTACCTCAAAGTATCACTGAGGTTTAAATGAGGTGATGCCTGGAAAGTGCAGTTCCTGGTGGATGGTAGATGTCGAACAGGGCCATTGTGATTAACCTGCATTCCAAGTATAGTAGGAGCTCAAGAAATGCTTTGCTGAAAGGATAGAAAGATGTATGGAAAAAGGAAGGATCTAGCCAGACTGACTTTGATAAGAGTGAAGGTGAGGCTGCTGAGCTTAGCCTCAATCTCCTAGAAAGTCCCCAAGAGTCTGGAGATCTTGAAGCCACCAAGGTGTTTTGGTCCCATCACATAGTATTAGGAGGCATGCTTCTACCTAGCAGTCCTCACATGGACAAGCAAGCATTAACATCAGCACAATAGTGAGAAGCCAGCATGTGCAATGGCTAATGCAGAACATAGGGACAGGCGACCCTGCAGGGCACTGACTTCCTCTGTATGCTCAAATTGGAATTTGCTCTAGGCTCTAATTCTAGAAAACAAGTTCCTAGACTGGGGTGATAGCTCAGTGTTATACCATGTGACTATTACGTGCAAGTCCTTGAGTCCCAGCACCAAAATATAAAAATTAAAATGGGGGCCAGATTCAATAGCCCACACCTTTAATCCCAGTACTTGGGAGGCAGAGGCAGGCAGATCTCTGTAAATTCAAGGCCAGTCTTATCCACATGGTGAGTTCCAGGACAGCCAGGGCTACACAGAGAGACCCTATCTCAAAAAAATAAATAAAGTAAGATAAAAACAGGGGTTGGAGCTGTAGCTCAGTTGGTAAAGTACCTGTCTCACACATACAGGGTTCTATCCCAGTAATCCATAGATGGTGCAGCAGCACTCACCTGTAATACCAGCACTATGATGTGGAAATGAGAGTCCATGGTCATCTTTGGCTCGATAACAAGTTTGAGGCCAAGTCTAAGTGAAAGCAGATCCTGTCTCAAAAAAAAACCTAAAATAATCTTCAGTCTGGGGATGGCTCAGTGGGTAAAGTACTTGTCACACAAGCATGAAGTCTATCATCCATGTAAAAGCCAAGCAGTTGTAGCAGTTGCCTGTGATCTCAACACTTGGAAGAGATAGGGGGTCCCTTGGGACAAGGTGGCTAGCTTAACCTAGCAGAATTGGTAAACTCTGGGTTCAATTGAGAGACCGCCTCAGTACATACAGTGGAGAGTGATTAAGGAAGACAACCAAACGTCAATTTCAGGCCTCCATGTGCTTGCTCACACATATGTGCTCATACACATGCACATGCTTAAAAAGAAGAAAATAAATAAATAAATAAATAAATAAATAAATAAATAAATAAATAATGCTCAAAACCTAGCTTCTATTCAGCAGTGAGGTCATATGTGGGTAGCTGTGATAGTCAGGCAGATCCAGGTTTTAAGATTTTTTTGTTTTGTTTTGTTTTATTGGGAGGGGGCACTCTTGCCACAGCATGCATGTAGAGGTCAGAGGACAATTCTGTAGTATTGATTCTCTCCTCCATCCTTACATGGGTCTGGAGATTGAACTCAAGTCATCAGATTTGTTCTACAAGTGAATTTATACACTGATCCATCTCACCAGCCCCAGCTCCAGGCTTACATCCCGGCACATCACCATCTCACCAGCCCCAGACCCAGGCTTACATCCCGGCACATCACCATCTCACCAGACCCAGACCCAGGCTTACATCCCGGCACATCACCATCTCACCAGCCCCAGACCCAGGCTTACATCCCGGCACATCACCATCTCACCAGCC
This sequence comes from Peromyscus californicus insignis, assembly GCF_007827085.1. Classification (NCBI taxonomy): domain Eukaryota; kingdom Metazoa; phylum Chordata; class Mammalia; order Rodentia; family Cricetidae; genus Peromyscus; species Peromyscus californicus. Next base: position 1,110,506 of record NW_026294595.1, on the reverse strand, counting down.
CCAGCTCCAGGCTTACATCCCGCACATCACCATCTCACCAGTCCCAGACCCAGGCTTACATCCCGCACATCACCATCTCACCAGCCCCAGCTCCAGGCTTACATCCCGGCACATCACCATCTCACCAGCCCCAGCTCCAGGCTTACATCCCGGCACATCACCATCTCACCAGCCCCAGACTCAGGCTTGTATCCTGGCACAACACCTTCCCTCTGGTTAAGTATGACCATGTCAACCCTCTCGGCTTAGATTCCTTAGCTACCAAGCAGAGATGATACCCTGGTGAGTTATCATTATCCTCAGTTGACAGATTGGGAGATCGAGGCCCAAAGCTGGTGAAGGGCTGAGCTAGCACAGTCTCCACCAATGCCCGTTTGGTTCATAGCCCTCCACTTTAAATGCCTCTATATTTGGGAAGACACAGGGAAGGGACTAGCCTAATTTTAAAAACCAATTTGGATAATTAAATTTGACAGCAAAAGGTTCAATACTGGAGATACATCTCACCATGCCATTGCTGAATCTGTTTAATACATTTTGAACCAACTTAGGTCATCTAGTTAGGAAATCCATCAGGAGTTTAAAACTTAAAACTGGCAGCAAAGAGTCACAGGGGCCTGCGTCACGCTTCTCATGAGGGTGAAGCCACCCTCACCTCTGAACTCACCCAGCGTCCTTGGAAGTCCAGAACAGCAGATAGAAGACACCAAGGCACTGAAGACTTGAAGAAACCTTGTGTCTGAAGCCATTTATTTTCATAACAAGGACTTTTCATCTTCAAAGCCCTTTACAAGCCATAATTAATCTTCACAACACCTAGGTGAGCTGGGTGCACAGCATTACCTAGGTTTTATAGACCAGTGTAGCCCAGAGGAGGTTTTGGGATGGTGAATGACCCCTGGACACTTGACTCAGAAGGAGAGATTAAGCTGCCCCACCTCAGCCCGGCAGGCAGATCCTGTATTTCCCAACCCCAAACCAGACCTTCTCTATTAATCTTTGGAAAGTGTTTCCTGATGCCAAAGCAGGCCCTGGATGGAGGAGAAGACCTGGAGACAGGTACAGACAAAAATGCAAGCCCTGGTGTTATCACCATTTACATATGGTCGACTTTATTGCTATTATACATTGTTAGCCTGATTTAAATAACAATAAATAAGAACACTATATTTCTGTATGCACACTGAGCATTTCCAAGGCTCTTTCCCACACAACATCTCAGGTGATTTTTATGACAGCCATTTTGGTCCAGGTGTACTTATTGGACACCTATTCTGTACCAGGTTGAAGATATAGCAGAGATGAAGGCAGATGGGAGCCTGCTTTCAAGGCATGGTGCTTAGTAGTGGTGAGAGAAATGCCATTTTCTCTGACATACCCCTTTTTTGAGACAGGGTCTCAAGAAGCCTGGGCTAGCCTCAAACTTACCATGTAGCCAGAAATGACCTCAACTTCATCTTCCTGCTGCCCCCTCCTGAGAGCTGACATTACAGGCCTATGCCACCAGCACCACTTCTTCCTGTCCTCCTCCTCCACTCCTCCTCCTCCTCCCCTCTAATGGATATTGGATCAGAGGCTTAAGGCCATACAGTGAGCCCACAGAGGAGTTTCCATCCCAGATTCCTTTGTGCAGCAGCTTGTGTTCAGCCAAGTACAAAGATGCTCATTGCCTCCCTGTTACAATGACAAAGACCTGGGAGAAAACCAGGGTCCCACAGGGAAAGCAACAGACAATATGGGAAGTACAGGAAAAATATCACACCAGTCAAATGGACTGGCTTGTTTTTACCTATGTAAGAAAAAAAAATTAAGAACATGAGGTTGTGTCCACAAATTTTGCAAATTATTGAAAGCAATGCTACGTGCTGTATTTACATATATGTGAATAAAGGCACAGAAGAATGATTGAAAGACCACACATTGGGTACACAGAACCAATACTTTAGAAGTAAGGTCAGGGTTATGAATTAAAGCCAGACCAAAACTTTGGGGGCCAGGTGGGCACACCAGGTGCCATAAACCAAGGGCTTGGCTGATAGACTTAATGCATGGATTCGCCTTCCCAAAATCAATGCCAGTAAAGCACACACTCTCTGCTCTTTTGCAGGCTATGTTTTCTGCCTTCAATCTCAGTGTTGAAATTGCCTTTCGAACTTGAACCAGCCAAAAAAAAAAAAATTCTAAATGAAAAACAAGAATAAAAAGAGCAAAGTCTGAAACCAACTTGAGAAGTGAACAGTGTGTTTGGGCTGCACATGGTTGCCGAGAGCGTGTGACAGCCTTCATGGAGCAGGCCCTTCCTCGGCCAGGCCTGGTTGCTGGGCCAGCTCCGCCACCATGTCCCAGAAGCCGTGGGGCAGCAACGGAAGTCATGTTTGGAGGTTCCCCACAGAAGCTTGTTTACCGACTCCTCAGAGCCACGCTTGCCTGCTTCCTCGTTGGTTTCCTGCCACGGCAAGATCGATTCTTACAGATACATTTCTCTAGAAGTCGAGTGGTGCCAGGCAACCCGTGCCAAAGCAGTCTCATTTCCATGTGTGGTCTGGGTGGATTGGGGGAGGCTACAGGCAGAACCGCTCCGATTTCAGCAGCCTGCTTGGAAGAGTGTCTCACCCACCTGAGCCTCCCTAGAGTGGTCATCTGACCTAGTCCTTCCCCTGCTGGAACCCAGGGTGCCACATTACCTGCAAGACAGACTGGGAACTCAGCCATGTGCAGGGCCACCAGGGATCTCTGTCTTGGGTGCTATGGTCCCTTCCCGCTGCTCTCCTGAGCACTTGCATCTCCATAATGCAACTCTCCTTTCAGTACTGCTTGAGCCAACCGGAATGCTCTGCCCTGCCTTGTCCCCACAGCTAATCCACACTCAGCTAGAGAGTCCAACTGAACTGAACATCCCCACCTTCCCTTTCTCTGCTCCACCCAACTGGAAAGAATCAACACCCCCAACCCCAACACCCCATGAGTTCTTATGTGCTCCGTGCTTATGACAGGAACTTGGGACAGGATGTTTCTTAAAATTCAAAATGTTCAGTTTATAAAAGATAGAAAAGACCAAATGCCATATTTTAGTTTATTTTTTGAAATAAGGTCTCACTATGTAGCCCAGGTGGGCACCAAACTGAAAATATACCACCACCCCACTAATTTCTCCACAGTCTCACCAGAAAAATGTTATTTTCCGTGTTTTGTGTGTCTTTTGGGGAGAAATGTTTATTCAAATCCTCACTTTTTAATTAGTCTTTTCTTTCATTTTAAACTAAACTTCTGGTTGCAAATACTAGAGGTTGAACCTGGGGCCTCACGCACACCAGGCAATTGTTCTATTGCTGAGCCACATTTTCTAGTCTATTATTATTATTATTAATTATTACTACTACTATTTTATGTGCACATGAGTGTGTGAATGTGGCAGGGGCACACCCTTGTGTGTGCATGTGCAGAATCCAGAGGATCAGTGTCAGAGTCTTTCTCTTTTGCTCCCCACCTTGCTTTTTGAGACAAGGTCCCTCATTGAACCTGAAACTTGAAAAGCAGCTGAACTGGCCGGTTATCAAAATGAGCTCCCCAGCACTGGGGTTACAAGCACATACTACGAGGCCCAACATTACATGGGTGCTGGGCATTCAAATTCAGACCCTCGTGCTAGCAGATCAAACACTTCACTCCCTGGCCATCTCCCCAGCACTTACTTTGATATAGTGTGCTCCTAAGTTGACCAAGTTGGCCTCGAACTCACTCTACTGCTGGAGGCAGGCCTGGACCTTTTCATTCTCCTGCCTTTGCTTCTCAGTGAGGCTTGTATCACGAGGTCTGACTTAAAGTTTTCATTGCAGTTTAACATGCAGACAGCAAAATGTACAGATCACGGAGAGTAAGAACAGTGAGTCTATAGTGAACACATTCCCTTTCCTGCCTTGCTTCCCTTTTCCTCATGCACTGGCTGAGCTCAGGGAAGCAGAGGTGAGACAGAGAAAGTCCAGCCTGAGACAGAAGGCTCCTAGTCTAATAACAGAGACACAGGGCAAAACACATCCAATCCAGCCTAACGTGCAGTGATGGATGTGGGGAAGAGCACCATGTGGGCATGTAATTCTTCTCTCTCTCTCTCTCTCTCTCTCTCTCTCTCTCTCTCTCTCTCTCTCTCACACACACACACACACACACACACACACACACACACACACACACACACACAAAGAGAGAGAGCTCAATCATGTACACCCTCTGAGTCCTCAGCCCTAAGAGTCCTCCTCAGCTGAGCCTTTCTTCCAGATGGGTATAGAGACCATCTGTGGTGCCAAAAACAGGCATGGAACCTGGCGGATATGGTGAGGCAGGCTGGTAACTGTTCATTTTCACCTGGTCCTCATGCCGCTGAGACATTAGAGCATCTCCATGCTTAGCCCCCTGCTGCCAGCTGTGCAGTCTGGAAAAGAGAGGCAGGGGAGATCGTGAAGAACATTTGTGATTCCCTCTAATCTTTTGCCCAGTCACTCAGCCATCACTGGCCAGCCCTGACTTGCCCTGTGTAAGACCTGCCTGTGTTCAGAGAGGCAGAGGTGAGGCAGGCAAGGTCCAGTCTGAGACAGGAGGCTCCTAGTCTACTAAGGGAGACACACAACAAGGTACCTCCAATCCAGTCTCACACGTGCAGTGATGGGAGTGTGGTATGGCACCGTGTGGGCATGTTAATTCCTGTTTGGCTCAGGAAAGCCTGGACCAAGAGGTATTTCCAGAACTGAGTTGTGAGGGTCAGCATAAAGGTCAATAGAGTCTAGCTAAGCAAGAATGAAGAGAAAACACTATATACAAAAAGATACAACAGGTGGAAAGACCTAGAAGCTTACAAGAGCCTATCAGATCCAGAAAGCTGTGTTCAATATGGCTATGGCAGCGTGTGTGTGTGTGTGTGTGTGTGTGTGTGTGTGTGTGTGTGTGTGTGTGTGTGTGTGTGTGTGTGTGTTTGGAGTAGGGATAGGAAGTGAGGCTAGAGAGAAAGGCAAGAGCCAGGTCACATCAGAAAGTCAAAATGAAGCTAAACACCAAGGCCTTGGTCTACAGGGATGAGGGGTTACTAAGGACCCTCATCACAGTGTTTGAGTGTTTAGTTGTGTTCTCAAGTGACCCCTATAGCTTTAAGCAAAAATAGGAGCAGGAGGTGTAGCAGAAGGCCATAGGGGTACTTGCCTCTCTCCGAGGACCACGAGAGCCAGCCAATCACCTGAGACATACAATCCTTTCTCCATGTAGACCTTCAGGGCTAGAGGAGAGGCAGCCCCAAGCTGGCCGTTCTGGCCCCTGAATGTAGTCTTACCTTTCAGGTATCTGACTTGGTCATAGTGAGGGTGTGAAGAAGGGACATAAACCACCCCTCTGGCAGGAAGGGTCCAGAAGTAGAGCCCTATCACCCATCTGGTAACCATGTGTCTAGAGGAGTGTGGCAACCCCCAGTGGCCCTTCTACTCAGTTTTTGGGATGCTGCCTGAGTGTTGTCCTGTTGGATAGGCCTCCACATCTGCTTCCGACTCACAGCGGGTTCCAGGCTCCTGTCCTGCACCACTGCCTTCTGGCTGTGTGAATGTGGCATGTCACGACATCTCTTGGTTGCTTTCCTCACATAACACAAAGTTCTGCTATTGACCCTGGGGACCTGGGACGCTTCCCCAGAGATAATGTAAGGGTTTGGCTTAAAGTCAGACATTTATGGGCACCATCACCCTTGTATTCTCTAGTGGCCCTGGGTAGGCATCCTCCCTCCTTATGATAGTGGGCAAATTACCCACAGTGGACTGAGTCTCCGCACTGTGCTGTGGGGAAGCCACTACGAGTAAAGGACTTCCCAGTGTCTTGTAGGCACACAAGCTCACAGTAGCACTGTGTATGTATATAGCAAGCCTGCTACAGCACCTTGTTATTTGAGTTTCTCTCAAGAACTTCAGTTTTGGAACTCACCACTGAAGCCTGAGAACCAGTATAGGTACAAGCTGCCCCCAGCTTTGACAGAACACAATTTAAATTATACTACTACCAACTATTGTTAGCCCATTTGTGATAGCCCAGATCTTGAGCTGTAGAGGCTGGCTAGACTCCTGCCATGGATAAACTGACTACTTTACTTCCTGCCTTCATGGCTGGCCAGACTTCAGTTCATGCCACAGTCCTACTCACTCCACCCCCAATACCAACCACCACACCCCACCTCCCCATCCATGCTGGACTCAAGCTGAGGTTTATCACACTGTTTTGGGCCTCAGATCCCTCCCTTGGATGTCCCAGTCTCTGACTTTTCCACTACCCTTGTTCTGAGAATCTGGCATGCCTTGAGTCAAGATTCAGTATGTCTTGGAAAGATTCTGAGGGTCAAGGCCAGCTGTGCCCTCTTAGTGCTCTGCACCTTAAGAGCAGGACCTGTTCCAGCTTTCACTTTCTGCCCTGTCCTTCAAACACAGCTGTGAACAGCATCTCAAGTACTGTAAACTGCTGTGTAGCCTGAGCCAATCTCATTGACTTTTCCCTTAGCACAGGCATTAGTTGCAAAGCGTGACTGCTAGCACTTCACAGTCTATCCTACCAAGTCTATTTGAGGAGTGAGATGTGCATTGTGTTCAGTGAATTATTCAGCTAAGCTTCACACCTGAAGATGCTGAAAGTAACTGTGTGGGAGTGGGCCGTTCATTGACTCAGTCAACAACCCCCGATCCTGTCTCTGTGCCAGAGAGGGCTGCCGAGGGAAGCACGCCGAAATCACTGCTGCTTATCGGCAAGCAGACGAGTTACTGGATTTTCTAGGTAGATGATGTAAGCAAACTTCATGTCTCTGAGAGAAGAGCCAAGAGAAAAATTATTTCTCCTCTTCCAACAATTCCATATGATGCTTCCAGGTCTGGCAAAAGCATTCCCTCTGTTTAGAACCACCAAGTAGTTGCTTTCCAAAAGAATTCTAAAGTAGCAAACAGCCCTGTGGGGAAAAAGTACAATGTCCTTCCTGAAGGCAGAGACCAACTCACCAGCTCAAGGGAAGGGCAGGACATGACTGTCACAGTATACCATGCTGACATTTGCAAGGCTCTCTATCCTCTGCTTACCATGATTTTTCTCTTGTGAAATTCTAGCACTGGTGGAGATTGTCTTTAAGAAGGAAGACCTAGTCGGGCAGTGGTGTGCACACCTTCAGTCTCAGCACTCTGGAGGTAGAGGTAGGTGGATCTCTGAGTTCGAGGCTAACCTGTTCTACAGAGTGAGTTCCAGGACAGCCAGAGCTACACTGAGAAACCCTGACTCAAAAAAAAAAAAAAAAGAAAGAAAGAAAGAGAAAAAGAAAGAGGAGGAGAGGAAAAGGAGGAGGAGGACAAGGAGGAGGAGGAGGAGGACAAGGAGGAGGAGGACAAGGAAGAGGAGGACAAGGAGGAGGAGGACAAGGAGGAGGAGGAAGACAAGGAGGAGGAGGACAAGAAGGAGGACAAGGAGGAGGAGGACAAGGAAGAGGAGGAGGACAGGGAGGAGGAGGACAAGGAGGAGGAGGAGGACAAGGAGGAGGAGGACAAGGAAGAGGAGGACAAGGAGGAGGAGGAAGACAAGAAGGAGGAGGACAAGGAGGAGGAGGACAAGGAAGAGGAGGAGGACAGGGAGGAGGAGGACAAGGAAGAGGAGGAGGACAGGGAGGAGGAGGACAAGGAGGAGGAGGACAAGGAGGAGGAGGACAAGGAGGACGAGGACAAGGAGGACGAGGACAAGGAGGACGAGGACAAGGAGGACGAGGACAAGGAGGCAGACAAGACCATCCTTGGCTACATATTAAGTTCAGAGCTATCCTGAGCTATGGGAAAGGGAAGGTGCGAGAGGGGAGAATGAGAGAGGGAGGAAGACAGGCCCCACTCTAAAACAGTCTTGACTGGTGACAGCATTTCAGAATAGGATCTTATGGTCCCAGCCAGACTGCTCAACAGGTAAAAGCTCCTGCCAGGCTGAGTTTGATCCTCAGAACCCAAGTAAAGGTGGATGAGAGCACCGACTCCACAAGGTTATCCACTGACCTCTGCATGCACACCATGCTGTGCACTCCCTGAATGCACATTAGGTACACACACATACAGTGAGAACAATAACAGCTTTAAATAATCTCCTGGGGCTGAAGACTTAACTCAGTGGTGGAGACCTTGTTCAATTCCATCTCTACCTAGCACCAGAAGAAATAAATCAGCATATTTTCCCCAATACCTTTGTTTTTTCTCTCTACCAAGGTAATACATGTCTATTTTTAACCATCCTAATGTTACTGGAATGTTTAAAAAATAAAAGTCACAGGTATTGCCCTCCCCAAAAATAACAGCTGCTAACAATATGGGACATATTCTCCCAGTCTTTTGCTATGAAAATATTAATAATGCACAGAAAAATCATAATGCTTGTTAGTATTCAAACACACAACACACTTTTTAAAAATTTAATACTATATTGAGGATGTCTTTCACAGCATACATACATAACCCACCTTCTTTATTTTAAGGGAATTTATTTATTATTTACTTGTTTGTTTGTGTGTGTGTGTGTGTGTGTTGGGATGGGTGTGCACGCATGTGTGTACAGGTGCATGTAAAGGTCAGAGGTTGACTTGGGGTGTTCTCAATCACTCTCTACCTAATTTTTTAAGACATGGTTTCTCACTGAACCCAGAACTCACCAATTTGACTAGACTGGCTGGCCAGCGAGCCCCAGGGGTCCTCCTCTCTCTGCCTTCGCAGTCCTGGTGCTGAGGATCCAAACTCAGGGCCTCATGATTGTGAAACCTGTGCTTTACCATCTCCACAAGCCCCCAGCCTTTGGTTGTTTGGCTTTTGCTTTTTGAAGTACTGGGGATACAGGGCTTCACACGTGCTAGGCAAACCCTCTACTCCTGAGCTATGTCCTCAGCCTTGCTTCATTGTTTTCGATAGGTACACACTAGCCCATTGCATGGATAGAAACAGTTCTCACCATTCCTCTTTGGGTGAATATTTGGGACACTGACTAATTTTCCTTGTCAACAAATACCATTAGAAGGATTTTTTCCTTAAGATTTATTTCTTTTTATTTTGCGTTTATGAGTGTTTTTCATACATGTGTGTTTGTGCACCACATGACTACAGTGCCTGTGGAGGCCAGAAAACAGGTCTGATCCTCTGGAACAGGAGTTAGCTGACACGTGGATGCTGGGAACAAGCCAGAGTCCTCCACAAGAACAATAAGTGCTCTTAATCACTGAGCCATCTCTCCAGCCCCCAACTGGAAAGATTTGACTCTTGTCTCTTCACCCCAAATGTTCTTCACTTAAAGAGCTTAATGTAATTTCTACCAAGGAGCTCCATAAATGGCTATTCAAGATGATCCCCTGCTGAATCTTCAGTTTCTGGGGGATGCAAGGGGTCACATCTGTGTGTTCAGGAGACTATCTCAGAGCCTCATTCACTGCCTAGAACTCACTAGATTCCAATAGATCATTTTTCATAAAAAACTACAGGAACCAACTGCTGGGTGGATCTATGCACTCTTATGTTCCTGACTGTAGGGCACATTCCTAAAAGGAAAAATGTTACATCAAAGGATATGTGTGTTGGAGGTGGTTGGGTTTTGTTGTTGTTTGTTTTTTTGTTTTTCAAGAGATATTTTCACTGTGTAGTCCAGGTTGTCCTGGATCTCGCTCTGTAGTCCAGGTTGTCCTGAATCTCGCTCTGTAGACCAGGCTGCCTCCCAGTGCTGGAATTAGAGGCGTGTGCCACCACCGCCTGGCCCTTGTCTTGTTCTTTAGCTCTCAACTTGTCTTTTGAAAACAGTGAGCCAGCATGAGGGGGGAGGAACCAATCACACTCCTCAAGAAAGACAATTTGGGGAACAGGAGGATGTAGAGACCTAGTCCATCTAGTCCCATACTGGGTGCTGAGAAACCAGGCATGACTCTTCTGCACCTTGCCCTTGGAGAGTTCTCACCTGCTCCCCAGAGAAAAAGAAGAGCACACATGCCCTGCTCCAGCTGGGGAAGACAGCCCCTCCCCAGCCCAGGCATGGCTGCCCACTCTGCTGTATCCCACCTTGTCTCTGGCTCCTTGGCCTCCTAGCTGTCTGTCAGATAGCAGTTAAACAGCCTCAATGTGGACACCCCTGCCCTCTCCTCAAAGGCAAAGCAGTGGCAACACCCATCCTGACTAAATACTCAAAGGAAAGCCTTAGCTGCACAGGGTTGGACGCTCTGGCCCTGAACCAGGTTTGGTGTGAGCAGGAGCTGGAGGAGCTTGGAGTTTGACCCAGAGGTTCTCTTTGCTCCCATACTGAGTGCAGTCTGGTCACCTGAAGGATTGATTCATGCAGTTTCATATGTACGTGTACCAATGGAAGTTCTAGATGTGTAAGCACCTCATGTCCTATCTACATGCATCTACCCCTAGTGGTTGAATGCAATGGGAAAATGAGTCTTTGTTTTAGTGGCAGGCAGCTGGGGTACATTTAAGCTGTACCCCTTCACTCGTTCATAACTTTGAGCTGGAAGATTATCACATGCTAGACCCTCCTTGGGACTCTAGCAGCTAAAGTTTCTTTATATCTGACACTCTCCTGAACTTTATATTTTAGGAAGAAGAGGCAGGGAGTTAGAAAGATGGCTCCGTGAGTGGGTAAAGGTGCTTGCTGATAGTCCGATTCCCAGAATCCATGTGTCTTAGTTAAGGTTTCAATTGCTATGAAGAGACCATGGCAACTTTTATAAAGGAAAATATTTAATTTGGGTGGCTTATAGTTTTACAGGTTTAGTCCATTATCATCATGGCAGGAAACGTGGTATGTAGACAGGCAAGGTGCTGGAGAAGGAGCTGAGAGTTCTACATCTTAATCCTTGGGAAATAGGAAGTGAGCTGTGACACTGGGCACAGCTTGAGCACAGTAGAACTCAAAGCCCACCCCCACAGTGACACACTTCCTTCAACAAGACCACATCTAGTCCAACAAGGCCACACCTCCTAATAGTGCCACTCCCTTTGGAAGCCATTTTCTTTCAAACCACCACACCATGTAAAGGTAGGAGAGAACCAATTCCACAAAATTATCCTCTGACTCCCACATGTGCATCATGACATTACCCTCTCCAAACATGTTTTAATTTAAAAAAAATGAAAGAAGCAAACCATCAGTGCATAAACAAATAAATGTACCAAATGGCATCCATGAGAAATATTTTGAACTGTGTAGCTAGAGTTTTCCTGCCTGACCCACAGTCAGGACAAATCTCTCTCACCCGCCAGTCCCACAGCCACTCAGACCCGACCAAGTAAACACAGAGACTTATATTGGTTACAAACTGTATGGCCGTGGCAGGCTTCTTGCTAACTGTTCTTACAGCTTAAATTAATCCATTTCCATTAATCTATACCTTGCCACATGGCTCATGGCTTACCGGCATCTTCACATGCTGTTTCTTATCATGGCGGCTGGCAGTGTCCTCTGACTCAGCCTTCCACTTCCCAGCTCTATTCTCCTCCTTGTCCCGCCTATACTTCCTGCCTGACCACGGGCCAATCAGTGATTTATTTATTGACCAATCAGCAACACATTTGACATACAGAACATCCGGACCTGCCGGCCGCCCTGGCGGGAAACCGGACCTGCCGCCAAGCCAAGTTAAGTGGTTTTTAATGGATTCTTGTCACGTTGGGCGCCAAATGTAGCTGTAACCAACGGTCTTATTAAATAAGAAACACAGAGCCGATTCAGAGAAGAAAGTCAAGAGGTCAGAGCTAAGAGCCTCACCCTTCCTGATTCAGGGATCCTCTTCAGCCAAGAGAGCCCTACTTCCTGTGTGTGTCTTTATATAGTCTAGCTGTTCTGCCTTCTCATTGGTTGTAAACCCAAACATGTGACTGCCTCGTCACTGCCTGAATGTACCGCCCTCCAGGTCCTTAAAGGCGTGCGCCGCCACCACCGCCATGCACTTGCTATGGCTCTAATAGCTCTGACCCCCAGACAACTTTATTTATTAACATACAATTAAAATCACATTTCAGTACAAGTAAAATACCACCACAGAACTGAATAACATAGGGAATAGGATAAAGAAGGGATGTGGTGGTATTGTGTTCCCCAAAATATTGTGTATCCTAATAAATTTATCTGGGGTCAGAGAACAGACAGCCACTAGATACAGAGGCTAGAAAATGGTGGCACTCATGCCTTTAATCCTAGCATTCCAGAGATAGAAATCCCTCTGGATCTCTGTGAGTTCAAGGTCACATTGGAAACAGCCAAGCATGGTGACACACGCCTTTAATCCCAGAAAGCCAGCCTTTAATCCCAGGGAGTGGTGGTAGAAAGCAGAAAGATATATGAGGCATGAGGACCAGAAACTAGAAGCATTTGGCTGGTTAAGCATTTGGCTGGTTAAGCATTCAAGCTTCTAGCAGCAGTTCAGCTGAGAGCCATTGGGATGAGGACACAGAAGCTTCCAGTCTGAGGAAACAGAACCAACTGAGGAATTGGCAAGGTGAGATAGCTGTGGCTTGTTCTGTCTCTCTGATCATCCAGTGTTTACCCCAATAACTGGCTTCAGGTTTGATTTTATTAATAAGAACTTTTAAGATTCATGCTACAGCCAGACTCAGAGAGAGTGGACAAGTACCCACTCACTCAGGGCTCTGTAGACTGTCAACTATCCATCCACTGCTCACTAACACGCCCATTTGGCCAGTCAGTTACCAATCCTCTTCTGAGTACAAGGCCTGGGGACAAAGATGAGTAAGACACAATTCCCACACTCACAAGGTCCATAGCCTAGTGATTGGACATGCAGTAGGTGTACACATTTAAATAGGTACAAAGTTACAAGCAGAGGGATATTAAGGACACTGGGAACTCGAAGCAGGGAGCATTTGATTCTAAGAGGAAGGACGGGGAAGATTTCCACACAGGATGTGTGGGCTGTGCCTTGAAGCCCTGAGCATAGCACAGGCACACTGAGGTGCTTACTATGAATTTGTTAAAGCAAGAAGGACCTGGAGATGCTTTTTAGTCAGTGTTACATGAAGCCCTGGGTTCATTCACCAGTACCACATAAACCAGCCATGGATGATTACACACACCTATAATCCCAGCACTAGGAACACGGAGGCAAGCGAATAGACAGAAGTTCAATGTCAGCCTTAGCTACCCAAAGAGTTCCAGCCAAACAACGGCTACATAAGACCTGTGAAAAGAGAAAAAAAGTAAGTCTTTATCCTAACACTTTGGAGGATGAGGCCAGAGACTCTAAAGTTCAAGGCCAGGCACCAGGAAGATGGCTTATTGAGTAAAAGCGCCTACCTCCAAACATGGTGGTGACCTAAATTCAATCCTTGGGACCCATGTGATAGAAGGAAAGAACCAATTCCTCAATTTATCCCCTGACTTCTACATGTGCAGTTGGCCTGTGTGTGACTCCACACATGCCCTGTAACACAAAAGAAAGAGAGAGAGAGAGAGAGAGAGAGAGAGAGAGAGAGAGAGAGAAGAGAGGGAGGGAGGGAGGGAGGGAGGGAAGGAAGGAGGGAGGGAGGGAGGAAACCAGGTACGGTGGCACATGCTTATCCCAGTACTTGAGAGGCAGAGATAGTCTGAGTTCCAGGCCAGCCTGAGCTACATATTAAGTCCAAGCCAGCCAGAGATACACAGTGAGACCCTGTCTCAAAAAAAGATATTTTACTTATATACACACACACATATATAAAAATCCAAGCGCAAGGCCAATCTGGAATACTTAGAAAGTTTGAGGCCAGACTGAGCTACATGTTAGGGCACACTCTTCATTCAACCAGGCAAAGGGAGGTGTTATGTCTTTCCAACATACTGACCTCTCTCCTGGATCGTCTCTCTCTTTCTTTCCCCAGGGGAGCATTTGAATTTCCTGTTGTCACACCTTCAGTCTTTGTTCTTTCTACCAGATCATTCATTCATTAGCAAACATTTCTTGAGACTTCTCTGTGCTGGATGTTGTACTCAGGGATGGATGCACCAAGGTAGATGAGACTTGGCACCTGGTCTTAGGAAGTTAAGCGTCTAAAGAAAAATGTAGACATATAACACAGTGCATCATGAAAGGGCACGTGTGCACATACCTACCTATGCACTGGGGTCTTCTGATTGAAAGTGATTTAACCAGTCTCTGCAGATACTGAAGAATGGACTAGAGTCAGAGGCCCTTGGGCACAGGGCTGTGATCCCAGCTACTTGGGAAGCTGAGGCAGGAAAATCAAAAGTTCAAGGCCAGTCTGGAATAAAAAGTTCAATGCTAGTCTGGACAACATAGTGAAACACTGTTTCAGAAAGTTTAAAAATGGGGGTTGAGAGGGTTGGAGAGATAGCTTAGTGGTTAGGAGCACAGTTTGCTCTTCCAGAGGACCCGTGTTCAGTTCCCAGTGCCCCATGTCAGGTGGCTCATAACCTCCCATAACTCCAGTTCTGGGGTTCTAATGCATCTGGTCTATACAGGCAGCTGCATACATACACAAACCTACACACAGGTATACACAAATATACACATAATTTTAGAAGATTTTTTGAAAGAGAACTGAGGGTACAGGCAATGGTAGAGTACTTTCCTAGCATGTGTGAAACCCTGAGTTTGGTCCCTAGCACCATCCAAAGAGAGTGGGAAAAGACTGCATCAGAGTTCATCAATTGTATAAAGCAGAAAGAGTATTATATGGGCAAGATGAATGGGGACAGTGGCCCATGGCTCCCTAAAATGCAAAGCTCTCGGAGAGCTGAGTAGCAGGGGTCAGGTGAGACACTCACAACTATAAAGGGTCTTCAGGACCACCTTAAGGGATCTGGACTTTGTTCCAATGTCAATAGGCAGTTGCTTAGCAGAGGTCTATGGGTAGAGGGGAGGGACTTTGGTTGTAGGAAGTGCCAGGCCACCAGTTCCAGCCAGATGACTTTGACAAATAATGTGACCTGTGCCTCAGTGTCTTCACCTATGGCATGGGGCTGACAATGGTGGGCACCTCATAGTGTGGCAAAGGCAGATACTCTAAGCCTTGAGGTCTAAGGAAAGCCCCTTATAAGGAAACTTCACAGAAGGTAAAGCTTGGGGTAACAGATGTGATTATTACAAATTAAGTGTGACATCACAGAGGACAAGAGTGATGTTAAGTGTATGTACAGTGCTGGGAGGAACTGTCACATTGTCCCTCAAAACTGGGCTGAGTGTGTCTTGTCCTTGCTCAGAAGCCCTCACCTCCCTGTGAGCTGGAGAACAGACAACCCAGGTGACGGGAAGGATGGCTCCCTAAGCATCTCAGCCATAAACCTTGGACCAGGGATGGGCATCTTTGATGTGCAGCTACAAAGGCCTGGCTGTGCCTGCCTGGGATAGCCACTTCTGCACAGGTGATGACACCCCAAGCCCTTCCCAAGGATGCCTTTAATAAAAGGATCATGGAATGCCCAGCTGTGTCTGCAAGATCTCAAAGGCCAGTTTTGGGTGAGTCTGGTTAATGTGGCCACAGAAAAGACTTAGGACTTAAAGCAGCCACACCTGAGTCGGGAAGGATTTCTCCTAAGGAATGATGTTAAGCTGGGGCCCGAGGCCTGAAGAGTGAACAGGCAACCAAGATGGAGGCTGGGTAAGGAAAAGCATGTGACTGGCAGAGCTGAAGGCAGAAGTGCAGAAGATGGAGGAGATGATCCTGGAGGGAAGGCAGAGGTAACTTCAGGATGCACTTTCCCAGACAGAGTTACCACAAAGATCTGTAATAATTCAGTGGTCAGAGTCCCTCAGGACTAGAAAGTGAATTTCTATAGCTTATACATTGTGCATATCGTCACATCATACAAGAGCTCAGATCTGAGAACAGTGTATGTTATGAATTGCAGTGTTATTACTATTATGTGCATGATCAGAAACAAAATGATTAATTATAGAAACAAAGTCTTCTGATAATTTCCTACTGTCATTCTGCAGCATGAAAATATCAATTTAGTATATCTTTGGTTTGTTTTGCATTAGAATGTCAGAAAAGGCACATGCCTTTTATCCCAATACTGAGGAGGCAAAGACAGAGTTCAGTGTTGTTTGGTCTGCAGAGTGGGTCCCAGATTGGCCAGGACTACAGAGTGAGACCCTGTCTCAAAACAAACAAATGAATGAACTGCTGTTTGAGGGCTAGTAAGATGATGTCTCAACCATTAAGAACACTGTTGCTTGTGCGGATGACCTGAGTTTAGTTCCTAGAATGCAACATGTTGGTTCACAATAATTTGTAACTCCAGTTCCTTAGGATCCAAACCCTCTTCTGACCTCCAAAAGTGCCAGGCATAATTGTGGTGCACAGACACACATGCAGGCAAAACACTCGTACACAACAGCAACAACAAAAATTTGCCGGGCGGTGGTGGCGCACGCCTTTAATCCCAGCACTCGGGAGGCAGAGCCAGGCGGATCTCTGTGAGTTCGAGGCCAGCCTGGGCTACCAAGTGAGTTCCAGGAAAGACGCAAAGCTATACAGAGAAACCCTGTCTCGAAAAACCTAAAAAAAAAAAAAAATTAAGCTATGGTTTTATAAAAGGTTGCTATTTCAGGGAAGGGGAGATTGCTGAGTGGGTCAGAGCACTTGCTCTGCAAGCATAAGGACCCGGGTTCAAATCCCCATCACACATATAAAAAGCCAGGCCTTGTCATGTGTACCTATAACCTCAGAGTTGGAGAATGGAGATAGGCAGACCCCAAGAGCTCACTGGCCAGGCTGCCTAGCCAGTTTGTGAGCTGCTGATTCAAGTGGGGGATCTTGTCTCAAAAAATAAAACTGAAGAAGTGACTCAGTGGTTAAGAGCATTGGCTGTTCTTCCTGAAGACCCAGGTTTGGTTCCCAGCACCCATATGGCAGCTCACAGTTCCAGATGATCCTGACACCCTCTTCTGGCCTTTGTGGGCACCATGCACAGGAGTGGTACACAAGCATTTATGTAAGCACAACACCCATGCACATAAAATTAATCAAAAATAGTAAGGTGGAGAGTGGTTGAGGAAGACACCAGCATCAGCCTCTGACCTCTTTGTGCATCACACACACACACACACACACACACACACACACACACACACACACACACACACGCACACACGCACACACACGCGCACGCACGCACAATCATTTAATGAAATTTAGCTTGGATTTAGGACAGAATTTCCAATTATTTCTCAAGTGACCTTAAAGACACGTCTGTCATTTTGTGCTATGTGCTATGTGCTATGTGAAGCAGTGTTTTCAGCACCAACAATTATAAAATCAAAATCTCAATCGACTCTGAAAAATGTTCAAAATGTTTCACATCCTGCAGTATCAAATATTCAACTAAGAACTGATTCTTTAACTAAAAATAAACAAGCATATTCACAGGTGCAATTTTGCTTTCTTCTTTAATAAATGATAAAATTACATATATATTAAAGAACTGCTTTAAAATAAATGTCTTGCTGGGCGGTGGTGGCTTATGCCTTTAATCCCAGCACTCAGGAGGCAGAGCCAGGCGGATCTCTGTGAGTTTGAGACCAGCCTGGGCTACAGAGTGAGTTCCAGGAAAGACTCCAATGCTACACAGAGAAACCCTATCTCGAAAAACCAAAAAAAAATTGTCTTATGGTTTATTATCAGTTGATGTTTGACTTATACATCTATGTATACACCTATATACCTGGGATCCCATAAAAATTTCTCGGGTGAGGGTCAGAGAGTTAGTTCAGTGGATAAAGGTGTTGCTGCCAAGCCTAACAACCTGAGTTTGATCCCCAGGACCCACATAATGGAAGGAAGGAACTGACTCTGACCTTCATGTACTTGCATGCACATACACACAAAAATAATAAATAAAGTAAATAAGTAAATGTGAAATTTTTTAATTAAATTTTTCTCAAGTGTAAGGGGAGCAGAAAATGTCTCAGAAACTCTTCCTTAGAGTATGCCACTTAAAATGATCACCTCTGGCCGGGCGGTGGTGGCGCACGCCTTTAATCCCAGCACTCGGGAGGCAGAGCCAGGCGGATCTCTGTGAGTTCGAGGCCAGCCTGGACTGCCAAGTGAGTTCCAGGAAAGGCGCAAAGCTACACAGAGAAACCCTGTCTCGAAAAACAAAAACAAAAAAAAAAAATGATCACCTCTGACTACCACTAACCCTTGGGGTCCAGCCGAGGACCTCTTTCCATTGCCCAACCCACAGAGAATGCTCCCACGCAGGGAGGTGTCCTAGGTATAGATATAGTTTGTATATAAGCACAAGCTTTGAGATCAGACAATCTGGTCCTGAAGCCTGGCTTTGACAGCAGCCAGTTTACACATTTAAGAAAACCACTGCTTCCCCAGAGCCTCAGCTTCCTTACCTATGAAAGGGAATAGTCGCCAACTCTGAGTAGAAAAGCTGAGCTGGCCAGGCAGTGGTGTTGCACTCGGGAGGCAGAGGCAGTGGATCTCTGTGAGTTCAAGGCCAGGCTGGTCTACAGAGGGAGTTCCAGGACAGCCAGGGATGTTACAGAGAGACTCCCTGTCTCAGGAAACAAACCAACAATAACCCCCCCCAAAAAAAAAAATTAGAAAAACTAAGCTGAGCCATGAAATCCCTGAGCTCTTTGCCTAGCCCAGAGCAAACATTAGCAAGTTCACCTGCCATGCCCATGGTCAAAAGCTGGCCATGCAGACAAAGACTGAAGGAAGTGAAGACTCCACACCCACCAGTGGAGAACACGCAGGGCACTTGTGAACAGGGTTTCTTTCAGAGGCCTGGCTGAGAACACTGAAGAGTCTAGATTGGCCAAGCCAAACATTTCCCTTCCCCTAAAATCTATCTTCACTTAAATTCTCTATTCTTTGTGGGCTGTCAAGATGGGTCAGGGGGTAAGGCTGGAAGCTAGCAAACCCCAGGAGGTAAATATCTATGAGACATCACTGCACCAGTCTTTGAGAACTAGTGGCCATTGCCCATGCTAGTGGTTGATCAACTATGATACCCCTGCCCCGACAAGGAAAGTGGAATCTATGAATAAGAAATCTTTGGAAAAAGTCATTGCACATATAATTAAATTAAGACCTTGAGATGAGATCATCCTGGATTACCAAGCAAGTCATAAATATGATAACAAGCATCCTTATCAGGGATAGACACAGATGTAGGATGTGAGTGTCAAGTGAGGATGGAAACAGAAATAGAAACTATCCAGGTACAAGCTACACCTAAGACCTCCAGAAGCTGAAGGAGGAATTCTTTTTAAAGAACCCTCTCCAGGTGGATCTCCATGAGTTCAAGGCCAGCCTAGTCTACAGAGTGAGTTCCAGGATAGCTGGGGCTACACAGAGAAACCCTATCTCGAAAAACAAAAGGAATCCTCTCTTGGGGCTAGGGACATAGCTCAATTGGTAGAGTGCTTGCCTAGCATGCACAAAGCCCTGTGTTCAATTCCCAGCATCCCATATACTGGGCATGGTAACATGTGCCTGTAATATCAGAGCTCAGGAAATAGAGGCAGGAGGGATCAAAAGTTCGCTGGGCGGTGGTGGCACACGCCTTTAATCCCAGCACTCGGAAGGCAGAGGCAGGTGGATCTTTGTGAGTTCGAGGCCAGCCTGGTCTACAGAGCGAGATCCAGGAAAAGGCGCAAAGCTACACAGAGAAACCCTGTCTCAAAAAACCAAAAAAAAAAAAAAAAAAAGTTCAAGGATTTCCTGAAGCATTGCAAGTCAGAGGCCAGGCTGTCAAAATTAAATAGATAAACCTTTCCCTAAACACTCAGGGGGGTGAGACAGGAGGATCTCAAGTTTGAGACCATCTTGAGCTAAATAAAACCAAGAGCTGGGGGTGCAACTCAGTGGTAGATCTTTAAGCTCCACCCCCCTCCATACACACACACACACACACACACACACACACACACACACACACACCGAAAAAGGAAGGGAGGATGGGAGGAAATAACTCTCCTTCGGGAAGTGGAGCTGTAGCAAAACCCTGGACTGGAGCCCTAGTTGTGTATGTTGGGAATGGGGGGGGCATTTGGACATACCCCAAACAGGAAAATTCATTCCCATGTTTTGAGGCCCACATTGCGGTGATAAGCTATGACAGTCCCCAGCTCTGCTACTCCCCAGCTCTTTGGAGTGGCCTCACTACCTCAAAGCTTGCTCCCTTAGGCCCCTGTGCCTAACGGTGGCTGCCAGAGCCATCTTACTAAAACACACGATTGTGTCACGTTCTTGTCTGAAGCCTGTACTCTGTTCCAAGTGACAGAAAACCTAACCCAAACTGGCTTGAACAAAAAGGAATTTATTGGCTTGTGAAGCCAACAGGGCCAGGAGCTAGGACTGCCTTCATCTTGGCTGGATCTAGGGCTCAAACGATGTCACTGGGGCTCCTTTTGATTCATTGTGCTGCCTTCTGTGGTGCTGGCTTTGGTCTCAGAATCTCCATGGTCCTGAAATGGTGACAGCAGCCCCAAAGCCTAAATCCTGTCAGATTAGAGACCTGCAGAAAGGATTAATGACCTCTCCCAGGTCCTCAAGCCAAAGCTCTGGATCAGCTCCCATTGGGTGGACTCACCATCCCTCCTCCAATCACTTTAGCCACTAGAGTAGGATGCACTGATTGGCTTAGGTGTGGGTGATGTGTTCCCTCCTGTATTATGGAGGTCTTACCTCTACCCAAAGTGTGTGGACTGAGGGAAGAAGTGAGGAAGGAGTAAGACTTGACACAAAAAGCCTCACCTTTCACTTTTAAGCATAGCAAATGCATTGGAAGCAATGCTAAAAACAGTAACAACCAAGTTGAAAAATAATCAACAATGTCTCTCCAGATGTTCTCTGACATTTATTGGTGGCCCCAGCCAACAGGATGGAGACACAAGTCTTTGGTCTCTACTCAGCCACTCTGATTTGCTAAGCATATTGCTATGTTTGGCCATCTGCCTTTGCCCCACATGGGTACTTCTGCCTACATTTTTTTTCCCTCCTTCCCTTCACCCTTATCTGATTAGTTCCGACTTCCTTGAGAATTTACTCAACAGGAGTATTCATCTCCACTTTGGGCCTCAACACATTTATTATGATCCTTAACTTGTTGGACTGAACTGACTGCTAATCACTCAATCTCCTCTGCTGGGGCATACACCCCATCAGAGCATGAATTCACTTAACAAACATATAAGTCCTATTCCAAGAGCTGAACACCATTCTTGGCCTTTACAAATGTGAACTGTTTTAAGCTGGGCATGGTGACATGTGCCTATAACCCTATATTCAAGAGGATGAGGAAGGATTGTGAGTATGAGGCCAGATTGAGCTACATAGCAAGGCCCTATAAAATAAATAAATCCTTATGGTAAACATATGCAGTCAGTTCTGTTATTAAATGTGACATAAAGATGAGAAAGTGGGGCACAGAGATATTATAGGTAATTCACCAGTGCATTGCCCATGGAAAGTTCAGGGCTAAGCATAAGGTAGATTTTTTTTTTAAATACATATCTTAGGGCTTGGGATGTGGCTCAATGGTAGAATGCTGCCTAGCATGTACAAGACCCGAGGTTTGATCCCAGCACTACACAAAACCAAAAATTTTAGTATTTTTCAGGTTGCCTCTCCTAGTCATTTCCAATCCCATGGAGGTGTCCAAATCTTCAGAGTCTCCCACTTCCCACAATAACTCATCTTCTGGGGCTTCCGAGACTGAAGACAGGGTGTAGCCAAGGAACATTAGAGGGTACAATACAAGCTAGCATCTCTCTGGCTCTGTTGCTAGATCCACACGTCCCGAGGAAGGAGCCGCAATATGCCCCCGTTGGTCTGTGAGATGTATGAGCCTGAGTGACACCAGGTGGCCACCTGCCTCTTTCACTCAGGGCTCCTAATCATTCCCCTAGGTTTCCAAAGCCCAGCCTATGGGCCCCATCCCTACAGTCATGTGCCTTCCTGGACTCCTGAGGACTCTGGGATTCTGAGACTTCCTAAACACTACCTCCATTTGCCTCTGTCTGTGCGGAGGCACCTGCCTCTCTCCTCCTCACCCCTGGGAGGAGGGGCTGCCTCAATGTCCCTTCCTTCTTCATGGTCCTTACTATCTTCATTTCTCTCTCCTAGGCTTTTTCTACGTGCCCTTCTCGACTGCATCGCCTGAGGTGTGTCTCCCTGTTTGTGTCCTTGGCATAGCTGTTGTCTATCCATCTTTCACCTCAATTTGCTCCATTCTTGGCACCTGGTATGTCCAGGAATGGAATGTTATATATGGTATGCTAACTGGTATGTCCAGGAGTGGGCCTAGGATCTCTTGTTACCTTGACAAAGTGAGATAACCCTTCTGTGGCAGGGCAGCTTCAGAGCCCCTCCACCCATTATATCCATCCTAAGAGTTACCCACTGGCTCCCATTGCTCCCTGGGGCCCCTTCGCCCAACTCAAGGTGTAAGAACCCTCAGGGCCACATGGACAGGGTTATCTGTCTGCTGCCCCAAAGACCAGGTCTCTGTGGCTTCTCTTAATGAGCCAACCTTTAGTGACACATTCATTATTCCTGTTCAGTCTCTCCGAGTCAAAACTGATTAGTTACACTTACCGTCGCAAAGATGTAATGATTTTATTGTTTATCTTCAATTTATTTTGATTAACATCTCCGTTCTTTTCATTGCAAGTGCAATTAGGTGCAATCTAACAGCGACTACTTTAATTTTGTTGAAATTAAGATGAATAAGTGACGGCTTATGGTGCTTTGTTTAACAAATAAATCATAGTTAAGAGGAGTGTATTAGTAATAAATGAAAAAAAGACAGCTTAATTAAAATGCACGGAGCCAGCCTCTTGATGTACATCCAAAAACCAAATCTGGATTCCAAAAATCAGAAGGAGCCAAGGGTTAGAAAGACCCTTGCTGCCTCTGGATATGGCGATTAGAGGATGACAGACGGGCTGATCCGGTTTTGAAGCTGCTGCTGAGTGTAAAGCAGGCAGAATATGACGGTCCTCCTGAGAAGGTCCCACTTTGTCACCAGGGGAACCTGGGGAAAAGCAGGTGTGGGCTGTGGACGAGAGGCCTCATCACCCCCTAAGAGACCCGGGGTAGCCCACATCCTGATTCTCTTCCGGAGACTACTACAAGCAGGGGACAGATCCCCGCCCCCCATCTATGAGTATGGGGAGGGCCAGGTCGCCCAGCCTGGGGAGTCCCTGGCCTAGCCCAGACCCCAGGGCAAGTTAGCTCTCCTCCCCGCTGGGCTGAGAGGGACTTCCCCATCTCTTGATTTGGAAACAAAGTGCAGAAAGTCAGCGCTGGAAAGTTTCCCCGTGTGAAGTTTAAAAGCGCTTGTGCCGAAGAGGCCGGCTTTGAAGCAGCTCACGGGCCCCTCGGCAGGCTCCTGCGAGTCAGAGGGCCGGCCTCGCCTCAGATCCGCCGTGCCTGCCTCCGCAGGGCTGGGAAATGGGAATTGTTTTTAAGTTGAAAAATTACTCGCGGAGCTAACTCCTTTACCACCGCCTTTCTTTTGTTCTCAGCTGTCTCCTTCTTCACTCTGCCTTCTTTTTCTTTTGCTTCTTCCTTTTAGCGAAAAGGAACCAGCAGGTCTGGGTTCAAACCCTAATACAGACCATGCGGGACTCGGGGTCAGGGAAGCTCGCCTTTCTGGACCCTAGCAGTTTATCAGAAAAGGGAAGATAACTGTGCCCAAAAGGCAGGGGTGCCCTGAAGGCTGGCAGAGGTTACTGCGCGAAGTGCCTGACACCTACTTACCTGGCACTTGAGGAAGAGCTCCCATGCTCTCTAAAGACCTTTCTGCCTGCTGCTGGCTACCTCTTCATAGGCAAGTCTCCTCCTGTAGCTCATTTGAGTCCTGCTTCCTTCTCAACGCTCTGCACGGAAGCTTTATTTTGTTCCCACCCTCTTAGTATGTGTTACTGAGTGTTTGCCTTGTACCAGGCATTGTACCACACCCTGGGGGTCTAGTATGTAAATCAATTCAAGGCAGGCCTACCCTCAGAGAACTTCCAGTCTCAAGCATTCCGTGAGACTTCCTCATACTGGTCATCGATGTCCTGTATTCCAAAGTGTCTATGATTGTTTTGTGAGGACAGGAACAATGCCCAACAAATAGCCTGTCACACAGCAGATGATTCTCGGCCACTCGTTGTTCAACAGAGCTTTTGAGGACAGCTCCTGTGTACCTGATTGGATGACAAAGGGAACTAACCCTGGCTATGTGCTCTTGGGAGGATCACTTAGGTAAAGAAAGAGATGACACTTTAAGGTGGACAGTGCTTGAGATAGGGTGGTGGAAGACAAGAGATGGTAACCTTCAAGAAAGATGAAAAGCAAATGGCATGTCTTGCTGGACCTGGCTTCTTCCAGTTCAGAAACAGGAAACTAGGACTGAAGTAGTTGGAGATTAATATTAATATTAACATAGCCAGTTCCCATCACTGAGGTTCAGATTCCTACATAAGATCCATAGGACCGCTCCCTCAGCCTGGACCACTTCTCCAGCCTCACTCTCCTCCCACACGTGGGTTTCTGGCCACGGCATTTCTGCCTCTGCCTAGAACACAGCTTTCACCCATTCCTTTAGCACCCCTGTTCTCTCCCTCAGATCTCAGCTTTGATGACCACACCTCCTTCCAGATCAGTTCCCCAGGGTACTTGTTTCCATCACACTCACTCTGCTGTTGCCATATGTATCCCTGCACTCTAGTCTGCCTCCGCAGCGAGGAGCCAGTGTAGATAGGTGGAAACCACACCTGCCTTGTGAGTCGCCATCCCTTCCACAGAACCTGAATAAAAGCTAGGACAGACCGGAAACCTTCCATAAACTGGCACATTAGACAAATTACTAATAATCTAACTCCTAACACCAAAAAGAAAAGTGGCAACTGTTTCTGTTTCCTAATGAGGAAACAAGCTTGAGATGGTGTGACTTGCTCGAACTCACATCCGTTTGACTCTGAAGACGCACTCCATCTAGGAAGTACCTCTTGGTGCCTAAAGGTCAATCAGAGGGCCTGGTAAGAAGGAACCAGCAGATGACACAGCCTAGGATATCAGACCCAGCTCTGGGGCGTGCCGACCAAAATCTGGAGCAGGGATTAAGAAACCACAGTTAGGATTCAGGAGGGGCTTTGGAGAGCCCAGAAGAAACCCTTGATGCTCCCTGCTAAATTGGTCTCAGGGTGCCCTGGTCGCCAAGCGGCTGCCACGGTGGCTGCTGCGTTTACTAATATGTGAGATTCAGGAGGGGATCCAGAGCCACTGGCACATCCTGCTTCCATACCCTGCTTCACAAGTCTCCCTCCTTGTTTATTAGCTTGTGTTAAAGATAAATGAAACTGCAACTGAGGGGTCGGGTGACTTGTTTGAGGTCCCAGGGCAGGGAAATGACTTGAGTTGGATTTGGGGGACCTCTGTTCCAAACAGGGACAGGAAAGAACAGCCAATCTTTCCGAGCTGAGGGAGAAAGGGGTAACGGGGAAGGGGGGCGTAGAAATGAGAGGGAGGGAGAAAACGGTGAGAATGAGCGAGGAGCGAGGGGTAAGAGAGGCAGCCCCACCTTGGGAAAGAGAGGCGCAGTGAGAAAGATCTGGGGACACAGGGAGGGTTCCAGGGAGGACAGGAGACGAAGAAATCGACAGACACCGGGGATGGATGGAGACAGAGGGAGGTGGGCCGAGCCAAACGGGAAGCGGGGACAGCGAAGCCGGTGACGGGGCGGGGGGGTGGGGTGGGGGCGAGGAGCCCAGCGGGCGCGGGACGGCAGCGGGCGGGGCGCCCAGGCCAGGACGCTGCGGCGCGGTCGCCTCCTCCCAGCGCTCCCGCCGGCCCGGCCGCCCCCGCCCGCACCCGCAGCCTAATGACCGCGGCCAGTCCGAGCACACTCGAGGCAGCCGTCAGCTGGCAGCGCGGGGCTCGCGGGGATCGCGCGCCGCAGCCAAGGTGGCAGCTCCCGGGGCTCTGCGGGCCCTGATTGATTTGTCAGCCCAGGCGAGCCAGCCGCCACTCCGACCGCTGCGCCGCCCGGGCTCCCCGGCCGGCCCCTCAGGCTGGAGCGCCCCGCCGGCCCCAGGAGGGAGCCCCTGGTCCCTCGGCCCGCTCCCCGACCCCCCTCCCCGGCCCCCTGCGGGCATCACCAGGCCCCGGGGCTGCCCTCCGCCCGGTCCCCCCCTCTGGGCACCGTGCCAGCCCTTCCAGTGCTCACCCTGCTGCTGCCCCCCAGTCCTGCACCGCCGCCCCCCGCGCCCCGGCCCTGGCCCGGGGCTGCCCGCAGAGCCGGCCACACCCGCTGCCGAGTGCTCGCCAAGGTAAGAGGAGCCGGGCCGGGAGGGCTGAGCCACCGCGGGCACCCGTGGGTCGGCATAGGAGCTTCGGCTGCCACCCAGCCTGGAACCTGCGAGGGACCGCCAGGGACACCAGATGAATTGTGGATTGAGACCCTGGAAAGAACTGGGTGATAGTTAGCAGTCTTCCAGTCCTGGGAGCGGAGGGTCTGGCTTTCGGGTATGGAGCTCTAGCGTCCACCTCTTTTAAGGAATTCTCTTCCTCTCTCACCATCATCTCTCGATTTCTGAAGTCACCATTTCTGAAGTCTCTTTGGAGACATGTTTCTTCTCCTTCCCCTAAGCAAGAAGTGGGTCTCTCTATTCCTTTTCCCAACAAGCATATTTTCTCTCCCTCCCAGTTTAGAAGGTTTGTTCCCTTTTTCTCACTCTTCAGTTTAGAAAGAATTTCTCTCTGCCCACTATTTACAACCGTCTCTGTTGGCGGCACCCTCCCATGCTGAAGGCTAGGCGCTCTTCTCTGTTACCCCTTTACCCCACTTAATTAGATGTGCAGTTGGAGTATTTAACTCGGGGCAGGGGCCTGGTGTTTTTCTATTGTGGGGGCAATGCAGAGAGACTTTTCACTCAAAGCCGGGTACCAGTCGTCCATCTCTGCCAGAACAGAGGCAGCTGCCCAGCCTCAGTCAGGTGCGCGAGCATTTGCATCCAGGGGCCAAGAGGGAAAGACTTCACCCTCAAACAAAGAATTAAGGCCAAGGGAGCCTGTTCTAGCACCTTCCAAGGGGGATCCTCTCAACCTCTGGACAGGGGGCTACACCTAGCTTCCCTCCTGCACCCTTAACTTTAAAGTAGTTTCATGGACACACAGAGAGAAATCATTTGTTTTTCACTGTGTGGTGAGCAGTCTACAAAGAAATAGGAAAGGAAGGAGAGAGCCTTATCTCTGATCCCCGCAATTAGTTCCCTGGGACGAGGGGGGGGGGGGCAATCCGGGAGCCTCAGTTCTTCAGACACAAAAGCATTTAGATCGCTTTAGACCGGTTAATCCTGAGTCTGGCTCGGGTCTCTTTTGTTTCCCAACTCCATTGTGGGTTTTGTGCAGTTTCTCTCTGTTCGAGTGATTGACTAGCCAATGGATGGTAATTATCCAAATGTCCCCTCTGTCCTTTGACTGACTTCTCTGTATTATGGGCAACTGTCATGCATTCTGTCATTCCATATCATATTACACGTATTATCATATGAAGTCCTCCCTCCTTTAAAGAAGGGAGCCTCGGCCCAGATGCTGCTGCTTTTAGAAGGAAGCCGCCCCCCCCCCCCAATAATTTGTGCTGGGCACAGTTTGCAATACAGAGCAGGGGACTCCGGAGATGGGAGGTTCTGCAGGTAATTTCTTTTTCCAGACTGGGGATAGGGGTGGTCTCTGGGGTTGAGGTTCTAAGGATTTGAGCTGGGAACTTGGGGCAGGTCTGCCAGATGTATTCTTTGGGTCATATCCCTAGAGTGATTTGAATGTATCTGTGGATTCCCTTATGGAGAAACTTGGAAACAGTTTTCTGGGCCCTGAATATGAGAAAATTCGACATAAATGGTTCCTTTTGGGGTAACTAGATCATAGTGGCACATTCTCAGGAAATCAGCCCTTAGGATCCTGTGGCCCTTTACAGGACAAGTCCTTGGACTCTTGCCCCAGTTTGCTGCCTAGCAGATTGGGGGTGCAAGAATCAGCTGTATATATTTCAAATCACCGCATGCTGATGCTAAAGCTTTGAGAAGGGACCAGCTTTTCGTGCAGTGCTTTTGCACAGTAAACTTAGTGTCCCTTGGTGCAATTGTGTGTGCCATCACTTAAGAGGAAGGCAAGATTTATAACAAGGAGGCTTTGCACACAGAGACTCTGGGGTCCTCTGAATCTGTGGGCAGGACTAAGCCTTTCTTCAGCTAAAATGTGAAAAAAGTGTTTTATTATTGCAATGGATATGAAGTGCTGCCCAGATGTACAGCCTTGCAGTTAATTACCTTGTTCTTCATCAAATATATGAGCAATAAATTCTCCAGGAAGGAGGTCTTTTTCTGTCTCTCTGTCTCTCTGTCTCTCTGTCTCTCTGTCTCTGTCTCTCTCTCTCTCTCTCTCTCTCTCTCTCTCTCTGTGTGTGTGTGTGTGTGTGTGTGTGTGTGTGTGTGTGTGTGTGTGTGTGTAAATGGATGGATAGATGAATGCAGGAGAGAGAACAACTCACGCTCTTTTTTAAGACCACAGAAAGAGACAGACTATTTATGGGAAGCTTGATATACTGTCAAAGATGCTCTGAATTTTTCAATGATCAAATATACATGATCAAGCTGTGCATGTTAGGGTGTGAGGTGTGCTGATGGTCAATGGATATTGATCAGGCTGTTAAGTATTTCTGCTCAGTTTTAGAAATATAGATAGATCCCAGATGATTTAAAGAATTGGATAACTAAGAAACTAGCATTTGGTTTCTCGGGCAAAGGGAAATGGCTAGTCAATTGAATAACATCCCTACCATTGCTTAACGCCCATCTGAAAAAAGAAAAGAAAAGGAAAAAAAAAAACCTTAGAAAATGGAAATCACATTAGCAGACATGCTCAAGAATGAAATAAAAATATTCCAAATATCTTACTTGGAGTCTGCCCAGAGAAATCACTTTAACCTGACCCAGCCTTGTTCACAGGCTCAGAATTTACATCTGTCTGTCTGTCCGTCCATCTGTCTGTTACACACACACACACACACACACACACACACACACACACACACACACACAATTTTGTGACCAGTTTTGACCCACATTGATGCACCAACGAAGAAATGGGGAGGGACCATTTCTGGGGTAGGATCTAAAGTCCCCCACCCCTTCTGCTTAGGAACCACACTAACTGGCCACATAGATTTCCCCAATTAACTAATTTCTCATTAATCTAAAGATTTATTTTAAAAGGTGTGGAGGGCTGGAGGATGGAGATTTAAAGATAATCTCTAATTGGTTTGGAAAAATTTAGCCCATGACACCTAGAACCCCCTCCCCTTTTCCTCTTTCATTTCCTCTCTCTTCCTCTCCTACTCCCTTTCTTTCCTATGTCTTTCTCACATTTCACTTTCTAGAAATTAAAAGTGGACTTGAGAGGAAGGAGTTGCCTTGCATCAAACACTTAGGGAGAGGAGAAGGGAGTGAAAATGAACTTTCAAATTTTTATTGTTATATAGCAATCTTATTTATAACCATCCAATTATTTATTTTATAAAATAATTATATTTAGGAAAATGAGCTCTCTCCCAGACTGGAAAACCTAAGCATACAGACAGGATTGATAGTTGGGACTTGTTTTCATAACTTAAAAAGACAGATTTTCAGATTTTTTTTGGTCCGTCTGCAAAACATTCTTTTCCAGCTATGAACCCTCACCAGAGGAGCTCAGACATCCCTATTGACAAATCCCCCCTTGAGATGGGACCAAAATTGGCCTCACGCGCTCGCGCGCGCTCTCTCTCTCTCTCTCTCTCTCTCTCTCTCTCTCTCTCTCTCTCTCAAAAAAAAAAAAAAAAAAAAAAAAAAAGTTGATCCACCCTGAAATGGATGAATCAGCCCTGATTGGGTGGACATGCCCTTTCACCTCATTGTGTCTGACCTATCACTTAATTAATCTTTCCCAGATGCAGAGCTGTTGACAATACCAACGATAAGCAGTATTTGGAACAAAGCAGGAAGCTTTTAAAAGAACAAGCCACGTTGAGGTTTGAGGCTCTTAAATATGTGTAAATCATCAGCTTTGGATCTGAATGTCAGAAATGTCCTATGTTTGCTGGAAACTTCCTGTGTCTCTCTGTAGCCACTGATGTCTATGCAGATTCATTCTGTGCCTGTCTCTTCTGTTTCTGCCTTGCTTTCTTCTGACTCTCCCTTTCTCTGGATCCATGGCTGGTTTCCTGAGAATTGTCCTTTGCTTCTTAGCCTTGTCTTGGGCTCTTCAGATCCTTTTCACACCATTAGGGCTATCAAGGTGGTCAGCGTCAGAGGCTTTGAGTGACAAAATATTGACTTCATTGGCTAGTACCTACGAACATTTGTGCTGGAGGCACCTTGGTGACATACAGAGGACAGTTCATTAATTCAACAACTTGATAAATGCTGCTTGAATTACTATATAGACAAAATGAAACAGGTTTATAAAAGATAATTTGAGGAATTCATATTTTTATTTGCTGAAAAGATTTTCATAAACAGATCCTGGAAACTGCTTGTTTTACTCATCTTTAACTATTCAATTGAGCTTCAGTTAATGGTAATATATGGTCTGGGACCCTTAGCGGGGCCTGACTGATGGGAGAGCTTTGTTGGATCTGGTGCAGGTGGCACTGTTTAATAAGCATGGGAAGAGTGGATAATGTACTGCTTGCAAAGAGAAGTAAATGCAAAATAGATCGCTCTAATTATGGCTGCCCCCAGAAATGGAGATGTAAGCTGAACCGGTCAACTGATGGGGACGTTTCAAACAGACCCAATTGTGCACTGACTTTTTTTTTTCTTATTTACTTTTGAGGGTGACACAGTGGTTTGAAAGTCAATTTGGATGAGCTCATCTGACTCCAAACAAGCACAAATTAAAACCTGAGTCTGCTGACCTATCAACGTCTGCCTTAAGTGTGTAGGACCCCTTTATCAGAGGGTCAGCTTTGGTGCTAGTAGAGGACCCTCTGAGCATTTCTTCCTACCAGAGATCCTCATAAGTTCATTGCAAACTAGTTTTCATATTTCATTGCAAAGTGTCATAGATTTTGTTTTTTGTTGTTGTTGTTGTTTGTTTTGTTTGAATGTCTTTATGCTTGAAAAAATGAGTCTATAGGAAATCAAAGTGTAAATACTTAAGTAAACAGAATTTCCCATATACCTGCAAGGGCTCTAATGATTTCCATTCATGCAAAGATAAAAAATGGGACATTAGTTGTTTTAATTAATGGAAGAATAAAAAAAAATGCTGGGGGGGGGTGCCTAGTGGCTGGGCTTCAGCAGAGGCATCTGTGGGAAATGACTCATTCCTCACTTAAAGAGACAATGGCAACTTCTCTGGACAGCTAATCAGACCTGGGGAAAGTTGGGTTGGAGATGGGGAAGGGTCTTGCTAAGAGCTCTGGATAAGATGGTAGTCATGTTAGCCATTTTCTCTCCCAAACTCATTATTCCAGCTGGAAAAATGCCTGGGCCCACACTAAAGAGAGAAAGTGTCTGGACTCCCAAGGAAAGTGCAATTTGGGTTAAAGCCTAGTATGATCTGTGATGGTAAAACCATGTCAGAGCTAGAGAGTCCAAAGCAGTGTCCCTCAGCAAGGGTGACAGAAAGGATGGGGTTGAATTGGTGTACTAGGTGTGGGGTGACTTGCACAGCAGCAGAAGTGTCAGGAAGTGGGTACAGTCTCTTGGACTTTGATGGGGGGATCCAGGGAGAAACCAGGTCCCAGAATCTTAAGGCAAAACCTCTTTCTGTTCTGTGGAAATATTTACCAAACCCACCTTCAGGCTAGTGAGCCATGGTTGGGCACCCAAATCTATTAATGCTGGTGTATGTGAAGCTCATAAAAGATTTATAGAGAAACTTGTGTTTAAAATGGAGTTTAGGGTGTCTTGCATTCTGAGAGGGAGGAAGAGATGCCTTTGAATAAAGAAATGCTGGTGGGAAATATTTCCAGTATTAAGTGTGTGAAAGTAGAAGAGATGCCAGCCCCCTGGTGCTTCATCTACATCCTCCCCCCCCTTGACACATCCCTACCTTCTCCAACAGAGTTCCCCTGATTCCTATTTAAGCAACTTTAGTTCCCTGTGTGAGAAACTCTCTCTCTCTCTCTCTCTCTCTCTCTCTCTCTCTCTCTCTCTCTCTCTCTCTCCACCCCGTGTGCACACACACACACACACACACACACACACACACATTCACACATGTTCACAAGTGCATACACACTTCAATCTGAAAGACTTGCAGAGCAGGGGTTAGCAAAATATCCTAGGACTGGTTGTTATTCTGGACTAGATTAAAAAGAACTGACCCTCTAGATAAAAGATATAGTTGTAGCACATGAAATACAAGGCCTCTTGTTGCAGTATTCACTTTCTTTTTATTCCAGGGCAGTGTATACCTTTTTGTGGAAATTAGCTGGGGGGGTGCAATTAGCTATTGTATATTTTCTTGCAATTATTCTTTAAGAATAATTTGATCTGACAGATTTATATTGTTGGCAATGTGATTTGAGGAAGGCTCAGATACAAACTTTCTACACCTTAATCATGATGGTAAATTGTTTTTGCTGAAGGTGAGCAATTTCTGGCCTAGAATTCCTATTTCTCTTACCAATTCCCCGTAATAAAATTGAACATTTTGTCACCACTTTGAGAAACACTGCCAAACACCTTAAAACACATGTCACATGCCAGCAGCCCCTCATTTCCCTCCTCCGGGAGTTTCTACATCTGGAACCATAATCACAGATAAAAACCTTAACAAAACTGCATCTGAGCACATTCCTCTCCACAGCTCTTACTTTCCCATAACGTTTAATACAATAATAATACCTGCTACCAAAAGACAGAGGGGAGGAAAGGGCTGCCAACCTTCGGATTCCTGATGCATTATGTCCAAATCTGAAATTCACACTTCGTGTTTCATTTTAAGTTCAGTGCATTTAACAGAGAGAGAGAGAGAGAGAGAGAGAGAGAGAGAGAGAGAGAGGAGAGAGAGAGAGAGAGAGAGAGAGCGCCCTGGCTAGTTCCCCAACCTTCTTAGCTGGTGCCCAGGGAGGCAGTTTGTTCAGATCGTTTCAGGGAGAAGAGAAGGAATTGGGCTCCTAGTTGACCAAAGCAGTGAGCCTGTTTTATAAAGAGCCATCCCTGAGCAGATTAGCGGCTGCAGACAACCTTGCCCATCAATATAAAGCAGTCTCCCGCTTCCCAGAACAAGGCCTGCAAGCTTGGGGATGGAGGACATCATCGAAGGTGCAGGGCTTTCCTACCACCCGTGACCCTAACTCCGCCTTTTCCTGGTGCTGCCTCCTCTCCACATTCCTTTGCCTGGCGGGGAAAATCATCATTTCACTTCTCTGCTCCATAAGCAAGAAGCAGAGGTTAGAAAGAAGGCAAAAGCTCGGAAGTGTTCCCAAATGGGGTCTCCTGGGGGAACGTGGGGGTAACCTGGAGACTGATTTTCAGATGCTGGTGGATTTGTTCAGTTGATGCTCTCAAAACAGACCAGGCCTCCTCCTTGTTAAAATGTAAGCATCCAGGTTTCTGAAATGAATAACCAGCCTCAGTAACAGTAACCGCGGAGAGAGGAGAGAGAGAGAAGAGAGGAGAGAGGAGAGAGAGAGAGAGAGAGAGAGAGAGAGAGAGAGAGAGAGAGAGAGAGAGAGAGAGAGAGAGAGAGAGAGATATTTTCCTGAGCAAGACCCATTTTAGTTAGCAAGGAGTGTAATTTGCTGAACGGTACATAGAATAGTTATGTTTTACACTGGGGACAGGGTCAACAGTGGCGGGCTACTGGCCCTGTGACTGCGGCCAACAGATTTAAGAAAACAGTTCTTTCGGCTGTGAGGTTGGGAAGAAATGTTGGCATAGCCTCTTTCTTCCCCACAGTTGTTATTCGAGAGGTTTCCGGAACCCTAAACCCCAGCTCCATCCTCAGAGTTTGAGGCAATCTTTTAGTAGAACCCTAGCCCGGAACCCTAGGCAGGAGAGTCTGGGGCCAAGGGGGCGGTTCCCCTGCTTCAAGCCTTTCCCGGATGGCGCCCCAGTCCGAGGTTTGCTCTATCTCCCTTTCCCTCCCGGGAGACTCCAAAGGCTGCAGAAATCTGGGCGCCCGCTCGCTCGCTTGTCAAAAAGCAAACTGTCTTCACATACTCCAAGAGTAACATCTCTGCCTAGGAAGAGGAAAGGAAGAGGCAAAATAAATAAAACCAGTTAATGTTGTAGTTAACTTGCAAATCAAGTAAATCTGTTGGTGCCGTATTTGAGAAATAAACCACGAGAGCGTCACAGCAAACACACACTTCTGAACGTCTTCATTTTGATTTAATGGTATATCAGCGTCAACTATCGCTTCCTCTGCTGGTACACTCGGCCTGATGCCGCGGGAGGAGGGTGCCCATGTTTATCACCGAGTGAGATGACTAATTACACCTTGTCAATCACCGACTATGAAGACATAAAACCAGTGCGCACAATGAAATAGTTGCCTGCAGCGTCAATTAGTTGGCGATTCCGAGGGTATTTGCGTGGCTCTGGTTTGGCCGTCTCTAATAACGGGACGAAGCGCCGGGAACAGCTAGCAGATCAATCACCCTGGTTCCGCTGCGGCCCGCACCCTCCTCCCTTCCACCCCTTTTCGGGCCTGGCTTCACTTTCTCCCTGAGCAGGGCACTTCCTCCCTCCGCGGTCCCGGCTCTGTGGCGCCGCCAACCCCGGGAGCCCCGGGAAGTTTGCGCGCCACATCTCCGCAGCCAGCAGCCGGTAGCCCCGCAGCCTTTGGGGAGCGCCGGGGCTGGTGGCCCTTTTGTTGGAAAAGGCGTAGAAGGAGAGCTTTTGTTCTGAGTTAGTCACGGTGGCCGGCTGGAGGCTGCTACCTCATTATGCGCTGGGTCTGCTAGTCTGCGGGGAAGCAGATGGTAGGGAGGTAAGCAGCGGCGACAGTGGCCAGACCTGAATCCCGTTCACCTGTCAGCTTCCACAAAACTCAGGGTACCGGGACCTGAGAATGCTTTACCCTTGACCGGGGGAGGGGGTCAAGAGGCCGCCCTTCCATGCATCTGTGAATGTTCCAGTTACCTGTGTTTGCCTGATTACCCCCACCCCACCCCCCCTGCCTCTCCCTTGGCTGCTGGCTCCTCGCACTGTGTAAATGTCACTCACGTGTCAGGATCTGTGTTTACAGCCTGTTCCTTGCCTTGCTTAGTCTCCGAGGACAGGGTAAAGCAGTTGCATGACGTCCCCCAGTGATTAGCAAAGTTAGCGGCCTCTGAACTCAGGGCCGGGGTGCCCAGATGCCACCCCGCTGCGGGAGATGCGCTTGAGCCTCAATAAACTGACGTTTTCGCGTCCCAGCCGGATGCAGAGGGATAAATAGAGAAGCGCCCTGGGTGGCGGTCCCAACGGCCGGAAAGTTCAGGCCAAGGACTGATGGGGACTGCTGGTCAGAGAGATAGGTACCGAATGGTGTACATCTCTTTGTGGGTATAGTTCCTTGTCCCCTGGGTAGTTCTTAACAAGGGTCACCAAGGACCCCCTCCCAAGCTACGAAGCAGCCCTTTGAGCCCAGCCAGCACCAAGGACACACATTCCAAGCTTGTTATAAAAGTTTCCTACCCTTTGAGCAACGTCCTGATGATTCCCTGGTGATTCCCAGATCCAATTTTCATTTCCTACTTTTCTTTGAAAAAAGTGTTCCAGATGCCCCAGTATAACGTCCCTGTATATTCCTAGAGGTGGGCCAGGGTCTATGCAGTCATTGAATTTGACTGTCTGAACATGTGCATTCCCGTCTTTAGACTGATAGTCTTTCCCTCAAGTTAGGACATCTTTATATGTACAGTGTGTACTTGCAAATGTATAACTTGAAGAGTTTTTGCAAATATGCCTGATAGGAGCTCGTTGAGATTAAGTAGGCTTGCCTGAGTACACAAGTGTTAGTGCATGTTCAGATGTCTCCTTGGATATGATGTGCACCTGTAGACACCCTGTGTACATTAGTGCTGGCTATGGTTTTGCCAACAACGATGAAATTCGTGCTAGCTGTATTTTTGCCAAAAGAGATGAACACGGTACAAACTTGAGCACCACAAGTGTAACACTTATTCATGTGCAAAAGTTTTGAACAGTATGTGGAAAGTGTGGCTTCATACTGCCCCAACTGTGTGCCCTGTAAGATAAACTGCAGAGGTCCTGGCTTCCCTTTGGTTGTGCCAGGTAGGCAGACTGACGTTTCAGACCACACCCCCCCCCCCTTTACAGGGAATGAAAGTAACTTGCAAAATGAACCCTGAAGAAGAGTTTCTGTAGCTGACTTGCCCTTTTTCTTTTTTCTTTTTTTTCACTCAGAATCACTTTTTAACTTCCCGAACCCCTGTTCACCAGACACCTGGCCATTGCCCTGGGTTCAGCCAAGACACTCAGTCCAGGCTGGCAGTTGGGATTTGCTGGGAAGGCCATGTTGTCGGTCCTTGTGCAACCCGGTGGCTGGGTGGACCCAGATACCATAGGGGATGTGTGCTGGGGGGTGGGCTGTGCTAGTGGAATGGAGTGCCCCATAGGAAGAGAATGGTTCTGTGGTCTTTAAGAACTGCCAAGTGTATCCCAGAGTGAGAAGGTTTTGAATAGGAAAGGAAAAAGAGGGAGCAATTAAGGAATTTTCTGAGTGCCTACTATGTTCCAGGCATTTTCCGTTCATTTCTTTCTTTCATCAGACCCAAACACCCAAAAGGAGGGGACCTTCTTGTTTCCCATTGAGAAAGTCGAACAGTGTTAAAGGAGGTTGAGTCACTTTCTTGGGGTCACACTTCACATACAAGGGAGAGCTATGGACTCCTTGCTTCTTTTTTTGATTTCCTAAAGACTTCCACTCTTCCAGACTGGAGAGGCTAGGGGGAAATCCAGGAGCAACACGCCTGACGGTACAGTCCCTAGCTCGCTTGGAGAGAGGATTTGCTGCTGGCCCTCTACCCATGGGAGTCATTGATCCCGCGTTTCTTGCGCCTGGCCCCCAAGAGGCCTGCGCCGCGGCCCACGTAGTCGGGAGAGCAGTGCCCCAGACCAAAGCGGAGACGCGCGGGAAGCAGCCTAAGGCTCTTGAAACTGTATTCTGGGCCTGTCTTCTCTGCCTCTCCACCCTCGTTTCCAAAGGCAAAAGGGGAGAATGGAGACCTCCTCACGCATCCGTTGGCTGTGTTTTCTTAGGATAGAGACGGCAGGAAAGGTTTAATTTTCCTTCCAGATGAAACACAGGAAACTGTTCGTAGCTTAGAAACTCCAAACCCCGCGCTCTCCCTCCTGCCCCCTCCTCCAGCCTCGCCCACCAGCTCCCACCACCTCCTCTCTCCGTTCCTTTCCTCTTCTAGCCTCTCCCCTCCCTCTGGGTCTCCCGCCTTCCCGGAGCACGCGCTGCCAAGGCCTGGGGCGCCGGGCGGCCAATGGCACGGCGGCAGGACGTGATGTCAGGCGCGGCTGTAGAAAAGGCGCGGAGGCTTGCGCTGGCGCGGACTGCAGAACCGAGGCTGAGCCCGGCGCGCGCTGGGAGAGCGTAGCGCGCGGCTGGGCCGGCGGCCGACGGCTCCTCCTCCCACTCTGCTCCTCCTCCTTTTTCTCCTCCTCCACCTCCTCCTCCGCCGCCTCCTCCTCTTCCTCCTCCTCCTCCTCTTCAATTCTCCGGGTGGCTCGGCTCAGCTCGCAGGCTTCGCAGAGACCCCCACTCCAGTTCGCCTTTGGCTGGGAACACACCCCGAGGGGAAAGAGACATCCAGGCATCTGGGCCACCCCAGGCACCTGGCTGTTCTAGGGTGAACCCCGACTGCAGCCGCCGCCTCCCCAGGCAGAGTTTGCGCCCCTGATTTGCGCCCTCAGCGCCGGAGCCTAGCGAGCGATGCCCGCAGCGTAAAAGCGCCCGCAGCGGGCGCCGACCTCTGCCCTGGTCTCCCGCCCCCACCTCACCCTCTGCCCTTGTGACCCTGGCTTCGGCGCCGCCGCCCAGGCGCCCCACGATGTAGCTGCCCCCACGCCTCGGCGGGAGGCGTCCTGGCCCGCGGGGGCCCGGGGCCCGGAGCCTGGCCTGGGGGCGCAGCCGAGCTCGGGCGGGGCCGGGGCCGCGGTGGCGATGCACCGGGTCGGTTAACGCCGGGAGCGCCAGGCAGCTGAGGCGAGGGGCAAGCCCTTCCTCGGGGCAGCCGCGTCCCCGGTCCCGCCGCGATGCTGTTCCACAGTCTGTCGGGCCCCGAGGTGCACGGGGTCATCGACGAGATGGACCGCAGGGCCAAGAGCGAGGCTCCTGCCATCAGCTCCGCCATCGACCGCGGCGACACGGAGACGGTAGGCGTGCGGCTGTGGAGTTGGGACTGGGAGCTGGGAGCTGGCGGGGCCGGCCAGCGCCTCTGCTCCCCGAACTTTAGGGAGAGTCCTTCGAGACGCACGGGACCGAGGCTGGGGATCCTCGAATAGGGTGCGAGGCCCCGGGCGCCAGGCTGAGCGGAAAACTAGCTGCTGGGGCGAAGGAGGGCGTCAAGGTTGAAACCCAGATCTGGACCCCGAGGGTGGAGGAGAACGTTGCTCTAGAAGTGGAAGCCCAAGGCCACTCTCTTCTCCCCTCGCCGGGCGCTTGGGTCCTCAGTCCTGATTCTTCACCACTTGGCTGGTGCGGCTGCCGCTGGCGCCTCAGGAAAAGGGAGGACTGGTGGGAGCCTGTGGCTCTAGCTGGTTTGCGTCGCTTTCAGTGTCCTGGCAGTCGGGCTCTCTCCCTAGCTCAGTTTCAGGGCCCTGGGATTTCTAGACTAGCAATTTTCGTTGATCGCGTCCCGGTGCTCCTAGCTGGCCAAATTTGGCCAGGCAATGGTTCCGAGTTCAGGCTCCGGCCTGGCTTCTGCGAAAGGAGACTCCATTAGGTTCTCTGTACCTGGCTCCGCCGTCCCGGCCCCAAATAGCCTCCCCCGGGGCCAGACTAGTAGACGCTGCCTAGGCAGCGGCTGCAGAGTGACCTTTAGAGACCGAGGAGGTGGGAAGCCTGGCCCAAGCTTCCCTTCTAGAGCTAGAGCCACAGCTCAGTGACCTCCCGATTTCCCCTGAGCAGCCCTTCTTTCTGGATAAACCCCCCCGCTCTTCAGTTTGGCCAGGAAAAGATTCGGATTGGGCCTGCCTTGCACCCTCTTGGAAGGTAGCCTTATATCCCACTTAACCTTCTCCCAAGACCCAAGCGGGACCCAGCTGGTGGTGTAGTAGAAGAGCCAGAAGTTGCTGGACCTGCCCTGACTGAACCTTTGGTTTAAGGATCCAGGGACTACTGAGGCTTGGGGCCAGGAACCCTGCTGCCTTTCTGAAGAGGAGTGTGTGTGCAGCAAGACTTTTAATACTCACCTTACTTTACCCCTTAGCTCTTTACTGGGGCCCAGCGCTTTTAATAAACAGTTTGAGGAGTTCCCTTGGAGAGCTTGGGGGAAAGAGGCCCCTCTAAGCCCAATACTTAAAAGCTGCCGGGACATTGCAGGGGCAAGGGCAGGAGGGTACGAATAGGGAGACCTAAGGCCTAAGAACAACTTAGAACTGGAAACTGGAGCTGCGGCTTGGGTCGGTGGTTGCCTGGAGCTGAGCTCTGTAGCTTGGACCTTTAGCTGCTCTGATCCGGCCTGTTAGATGGAGAATCAGGGCGATTTTCTCGGTGGGAGCACAGCTGTAGGCTGCCGCTTACAGTGTTCTACCTTCTCCTTTGGTAGACCATGCCATCCATCAGCAGTGACCGAGCCGCGTTGTGTGCTGGCTGTGGGGGCAAGATCTCTGACAGATACTACCTGCTGGCAGTGGACAAGCAGTGGCACATGCGCTGCCTCAAGTGCTGTGAATGCAAGCTCAACCTGGAGTCAGAACTCACCTGCTTCAGCAAGGACGGCAGCATCTACTGCAAAGAAGACTACTACAGGTAGATCCTTCCCAGACCCCGCTGCCCTCAGGGACCTGGACCTTCCATTTCCCCTTCTTTCGCTCCCAGGAGAGGTTGCCCTACCCAAGACCCTCATTCTCCAAGCCAGCACCCACCAAATTTGGTAACAGCTTCCTACATTAGCAGTTTGGGACACTCTTGGAAGGAATCATGAAGTATAGGAACAGAAAAGCTGAAATGACCCTCCTCTCTGAGTTTAGGGCATGTAAAAACTCAGCTTGGGTGTGTGTTGGGGTTGGTGGGGGGAAGGTCTTCACCTCCTTTTCCTTTTGAAGTTTCTTGACTCAACCAGAAGGGATAGAAGGAAACACCCAACAACTCTGGCAGCCTGGCTGATGTGAAGCCAAGTTGGAGGGAGAACCAGGGTAGTGCAGCAGTTCTGCGTCTTTAGGGGTGGGGGTGGTGAGAAAAGTTGGCCCAGGGCTAAAGAGTAAGAACCGAGGTCCGATTTTCTCCTCCCCAGCTTTAGAGTTAGGGTCTATTTATGTATTCTCTCTGTATGTCTCTGTCTCTATTTCTCTCTTTCCCCATCTCTGTTTCTTCCAAATTACAGCGGTGTGTAGGATTCCCAGGTGCTGGTCTGGAGGGCAGGGGCAAAGGTTGAGGAAGGGGTAAGTGAGGGAGTTTCTCCCCATTCTAAGTAAAGTCTTTCCTAAGACTTGCTCAGATTCTGAATAAAGTGAAATTTCTTGTGGGTGTGAAAATAGTCAAGAGAAACTATTTCAGATAGGGCCAGTCCTGGGTTAAAATCTATTTCCTTCTCTACTAATCCTCAGTCAAGTCCAGGCTGTCCATCTTGAGGAGGGGATCCCCCTCCCCAAGGGCAGCAGCACCCGGAGAACAGGGATATGGGGGGAGATACCCAACCATTTGTCCCCACAGCCCCTCCCTCCATGGTCCCCACAGGCGGTTCTCTGTGCAGCGCTGCGCCCGCTGCCACTTGGGCATCTCGGCCTCGGAGATGGTGATGCGTGCTCGGGACTTGGTTTATCACCTTAATTGCTTCACATGCACTACGTGTAACAAGATGCTGACCACCGGCGACCACTTCGGCATGAAGGACAGCCTGGTCTATTGCCGCTTGCACTTCGAGGCGCTGCTGCAGGGCGAATACCCGGCACACTTCAACCATGCCGACGTGGCGGCGGCAGCAGCGGCAGCCGCAGCGGCTAAGAGTGCAGGATTGGGCGCAGCCGGGGCTAACCCGCTGGGTCTTCCCTACTACAACGGCGTGGGCACTGTGCAGAAAGGGAGGCCGAGAAAGCGCAAGAGTCCGGGCCCCGGGGCGGATCTGGCAGCCTACAATGCCGGTGAGTGCAAGACTGTCTGAAAGCCGTGGCCGCGTCGTGGGAAAGATTTCAGTACGTTGGCTTACAGCGGGTACTGTGGCCCCGGCTTTGCAGGCCTTATGCACCAGGATGCCTGGTAGAAGGAACTTTAGCCCTCTGGTTTCTGGTCGGTTCTCCTTCGACTGAAGCGCTAGGTGAGAATGCAGTAGTTCACTGGTGATCCAGGTGCAGGACCTTGTCGCTGAGAAATTGTATTTTGGAAACGCCTTTGGTTTGCCTAACGCGCTTTGCTGTGCAGAAAGTGCGCGGAAAGAAAGCGAAGCGGCGCCGACACCAAACAGTCTCAGAGTGGCGGCGCGGCTGAGGTAGGGAGACTATCAGAGCTAGGCTGCGAGGGTCCCAAGAGAAAAGGCTGGCTGTGGCCAAGGGCACCGCTGGGTTTGGCTTGCAGCCCGGTCATATGGAATGTCCCCCGGGCGGCAGGCTTAGAGCTGTTACTAGCAAAGGCTATGGGTCCTTCTGTCCAGCCGGATCCTGGGGCAC
Source organism: Peromyscus californicus insignis (assembly GCF_007827085.1). Taxonomy (NCBI): domain Eukaryota; kingdom Metazoa; phylum Chordata; class Mammalia; order Rodentia; family Cricetidae; genus Peromyscus; species Peromyscus californicus. The sequence goes on along the minus strand of NW_026294595.1, from coordinate 1,068,691 downwards.
CGGCAGGTCTCGGAGATTTCCCTGCCCCTCGTAGCAAGCAGCTCACGCCGCCTAAGAAGCAGGAGTAAGCGAGTCCTCACAGTGGGCTGCAGGGGTCTCAATTCGCATTTCTTTGAAGTGCAGGCCTTTCCAGAGAGGCTCAATCGTGCTCGCTCACCATCCCGGCTCTGGACAGTGGTGGAGGTTCTAAGGCCCCACAACATCTGCCCGAAAGTCCTCAGGGCCCGGGAAGGTTTAGAACTCGCCTGACTTCTGAACTACTTTATTTGCAGTTATTTCCCCTCTTAAGTTTGTAACAACAAAGCTGATGCTGAGATCTTTTTTCTTCCTACTTTCCCCTCTAGTCTGAATCACAAGATGGGGAAGAGTGCAAAACCAAAACAAACCCAAGGCTGTAGGGTGCTTGCGGTGGGGAAGGAAGAAGTCGGGGCCCATAGGATTTTAAATAGTCTGAACTGCTTAGGGAGGGGAAAATGGGGGACAAGTGGAATAGGTCCTTTTTCCGTTCCAACGAACTTGCTGGTTAGAGGGTCCTGGGACCGACTGGGGAGGGGAATGCAACTCCCGGTCGGGAAAGTGGTGAAGTGTGGCTGGTTCAACGATGTAAAATTTGTCGAAAGTACTGCTATAGATGCCGTTTCTTTAGAGCTTACATCCTCATCACTCAAGCCCTAAAAGAGTAGATCCGGCTCAGGCCGGTTTCTACCCAAACCCAGCGGCCTCTATCAGACGCGTCAGCTCCCCTAAGAAAGCGTGTGGTTCTGCTCCAGGGTACCTGATGTGTGGGGAGTAGTCTGATTTTTTTTTTTTTTTTTTGGACACACAAGGTTAGCACCCGGTTGTGATTGTGCAAAAAGAGTGAGAGGTTTAGAGATTTAATTTTACTTTTTGTTGCTCAGCCTTATCCTTCCCAGGAGGCAGCGGGAAGACGTGGCTGGTAGCTGGGCTCCGGTGAGGCCCCTCTGCTACTTAATTTTTCTCTTTGGCCCCCACACACTTTCCTGTCCTTCCTTTCTGTACTTTTCTTTCTGCCTCTGTGTTTCTCAGTTTGTCTGTTCCTCTTGTCTGCGTGGGTCTCGGGCCTTGGCCCGCCTGGACTCTCAGTCCTGGGAGGAGCCGCGCTCGGTCCATAGGCGGTGGCTGTGCGGCTCACTTATTCGGGGCTCCCGGGACTAAGTTGGAAAGAGAGGGTGACTCTCTTTGCCTGCCGGGTCCAGCCAGGCTTCCCCAAATCTGTCTTTTGCCTCCTTCCTCTTCTCCCTGCGATGATAGGAGAGAAATGGCTGCAGCGTGCGCCGTGGGGCAACTGGGGCTGGAACGCGGGACTCGGTGGATGAGGCTGTGGGCTGTGTGTGTGGGCAAGTGCGTGTGGAAGGGGAACGCATGCTTCTGATTGCGAGGACACCAGTTTGCTTGTGTAAGCACCCCGCACGCAGGGGCCAGACACGCGGACACTTTACAAACCCGCGCTGGGGGAGACTGTCTTGCCGAGGGAGGCGGAGCTGGGCGTTTTGTGGGAAGGGGCACAGCGGGGGTCCCGGGGCCCCGAGGCCCTGGTAGGGCGACCTAGGCTTTGGTTAGCCGGATCGGAAAGTCCTTCCGGGGCGGGAGCCGCGGCCGCCCTCCTCCCGCGGCCCCTCTAGTCCTGGCGTGCTGCTCCTGTCTCAGAGGCGGGACACAAATCTCCCCGAACCCGGAGCCGGGCTGCAGGTCGGCCGGGGTGCGCGATCGGTAACCGGAGCCCGCGAGGGGCCCCGGACGTGCACTTTGCGGCGCAGTTTGCACGCTGCGGCCGCGGGAGTCGCAAGCATATCCGTTGGCCGGCCCGGGCTCCCCAAGCCCCAGCTTTGTGTGTGTGTGTGTGTGTGTGTGTGTGTGTGTGTGTGTGTGTGTGTGTGTGTGTGTGTGTGTGTGTGTGCCTGGCGGCATAATTACTGATTTGATTCCAATCCATTATTTAGACAATTGAACCTACAGTCTCGTCTTTAGTAAAATGAGGCGAAGTCAGATTTGATTACAGGTTCAGTCCCAGCGACAAGAGCTCGAAACCCGATGGGTTAATAACAGATCACGAGTAAATTATTCATGATTTTACGAGCTCTTTAGCTCCATTGAATCGGCCTAATTGAGAGGAAAAAAGGGGGGGGGGAGAAAGCCCTGGTTCTCCCCCTCCTCTCAGTCCCTCGCTCCTCCCCAGACCCGATCTTGGGGAATCCCCACACGGCCCCGGGCTTTAGGGGTGCGAGTGAGGGGGGTCTGAGCACCGGCGCCTCCTCTGCGGTCTTGGCTCTTACAGCTCCAACTCCAGCCTTCACCGCCCGCAGGGCCTTGGCCTGGCCACCTTGGTCCGCTCCTCAGCTCTTCCTAGCAGGCGCGACTTCCTAGCCAATGGCCGCTTGGAAAAGTCTTCTCCTTAGGGTCCTTGTCTTCTTGAGCCCAGGATTAGTTCTGTCACAATGATTCCCCACCACGTATCCCCCTTATTTCCGGGACTCCCCATTCACCGCCTGTCCTCCCCGCCCTCACGTCGCCACTGCTTTCTTCCTCTATTTCCCTACTCCTTTTCCTTGGCTCTGTCCATCTTCCCGCCCCCTCCCCCTTCCATTCTCTAGCTTTCTACCTCTGTCATCTCTGCCCCCCCCCCCCTCCTGCTCTCCCTCCTCTCGATACCACCTTCCCCCACAGTAGGCCATGCTCAGGGCACCTCCCTTGGGCCTACAGGGCGCCAGGGTCCCCATGGAGCTCATTAACAGCAGTGAGGCCCAGGTGGGGGCTGGGTAGAGGGATGAGCCCAGAGATTCCCCATGGGGGAGGTCTGCCCCACCCCGGCAGAACTGAGGACTGGGAGAAAGAAGAGGTTCCATTCCCTGAGCGGGTTTAGTGCTGCTAGCTAGCGGGAGTCATGGTCTGATCCCCTTTAAATTCTGCACTCTTGTTGTTCTGGGTGGGGACACTGGTTGGAGGAGGAAGGGGCATCGGACGCTTTGGTACACGTGGGTACAAACCCTGATATATAGCGTCGTCCCTGGCTTGCAGCTTGAAACTTAGAAGTTAGACCCAAATCGTCGAGTTTTTCAGAGGCAGTGGAATTTGGGGCAAGGGGAGAGGGAGGTCCCCAGAGAGTGCGTCTCAGGTAGTGTTGTCAGGATAGCTACTTAATTCTGAATTTTGGGCAAAATATTAGAAATGTTCCGAGCAGCATATAAACCTTAGATAAAGTTTTATGATATTTTGGGCCCATGCAATCTTTGGGACATAGGATAATCAAAAACTGTCTGTTGTTTATCAGAAATTCAAATCTAACTGGGCACTATTTGCATTCATTTGCTAATTTTGACACCTCTATTCCAGGCGTGCACTATGGTGAAAGATACTTTCCCGGTTTCTTGAAGAGAGGGTGACTTGGGATGAAATAGGAGTTACTGAGGGATCCGGTGTGTCCGCATCAGCTGAGCAGTTACTGACGCCCAAAGTTTCTAACCCCTTCCCAACCAAGAGCCCTCCCCAGGCCCCAGTAAAACCCCTAGGGGTGGGGCAGGCTCCCTGAAGAGTCAGCCTTTATCTCTCCTCCCCTGGAAGTGTTCAAGCAGGAAGCAGGGCGAGACTCCAGTGTTGACTCTGGGCTCAGCCTTTACCAGTGTGTGAGAGTGACTTCCTTTCCTTGGCTTTAGTTTTCTCACTTCTAAAATGGGGACAGTGACATATAGAAAGCCAGAGTGTAAGGTGTGCATCTAATGTATGTTGCTATCCTTCTTCAGCTCCTTCCCCTTCCAGTAAGAGTCTGCCTCCTGTGCTCTCCCTGAGGTGGCCAAACTTCTCCTAACTCCCCTGAACCCCATTTGCTTCTACAAAACTGGGAACAGCTTGCAGGACAGCGCTGGAGATTAAACCAGAAGATGCAGTTCCCAACAGTAGCAGTGCTGGAGGCCCTGAGCCCACACAGTCCTTTGGGGAGGGGGAGTTGACGGAAGCTGTCAGTCAGCAACTGCCGGGTGCTAGTGCAGGAAACAAGAGTGCAGGTCTGCAACAAACCTATCAGAGGCTCCGAACTTGTGGGCTTCCCTTTGTGAGCCACAGTCTCAACATCTGTGAAAGAGTTGCTTTGTGTCCAGCAGCTGTGGCCTTGCAAAGAAAGCCTTTTAGGGGCCAGCAAGCCAGCTCAGTGGGTCAAGGGGCTTGCTGCCAATTCTGTAGAACCTGAGTTCAAGCCCCAGAACCCCCCCCCCCCCACACACAATAAATACACATATAAGAGAAAGAGAAAGCCTTTTAGTGCAGCATATGAAATCCCAAAAGCTATCAACGAGTCTCCGCTGATGCCCTTCCCATTACTCTTGCAACAGGATGGTTTCTGGGTGTTTTGTTTTGTTTTCCAAGAAAGGTGTTTGAGTCCACTGTTTCCCAGGCAGGTCATATTTTCAGAGAGCTTCATTTTCTCCATATCGAAAATGGGGACATTATCCCCATTTAACGTTGTGTGTGCACACAACTGGGTTCCCAGACTAGATGTGTTTGTCAGTGGTAGGTGAGGGTGTGGACTCAGAACTGGTGGATCAGGCAGAGTCAGGAAATTCACCTGCCGCTTCTGCGTCCCTTTCTCAGCGTTGAGCTGTAACGAGAACGATGCGGAACACCTGGATCGTGACCAGCCCTACCCCAGCAGCCAAAAGACAAAGCGCATGCGCACCTCTTTCAAGCACCACCAGCTTCGGACAATGAAGTCTTACTTTGCAATTAACCACAATCCCGATGCCAAGGACTTGAAGCAGCTCGCGCAAAAGACCGGTCTCACCAAGAGAGTTCTCCAGGTCAGCTGGGCTGGGTTGGGGGCATCTGCAGATGCCAGAGCCTGAGGCAGAGTCTCACACCCAGCAGGACTTTAGAAGAACCTTCTTTCTGTTTGCCTTCAGCCTTCTTTTTCTACCTTGGCAGTCTGTCTTAGAATATCAACCTTTTTGCTTGCCGTCACATATTCCCTATTTTCATCCTCTTTTTTTCTCTGTGTGGCCCTCTGTCTCCATACTTGATTTATTTGTTTATTTATGATTGTAAACCATTCTTAGTTACCATCTATTACTCAAAGTTCTCCAACTTGCTCATGTTTTAAGAGTTTCAGGTATTTCCGATGAATCCAGAGCCCTCCTTTGTCCCCACCCAAGAGACGGTTAGCACCTCAAGTCGCTCCTCTCTTTCCTTTTGCCTCGGTTCATTCTTTATTGGGTTTTCTTCTGGCAGCTCTAATTTGTCTTTTGGGTTGTTGTTGTTTATCTGTTTGTTTTATGTTGTCTGTCTCTCAGACTTTCCAGGAAGCAAGATTTGGTGGTGGTGTGGTGTGCCTGTAGACCTGCTGGGTGGAGTGGCTTGTCAATGGCCTTTGAGGATGGGGAGAAGTGACTTAGTGCTTGTGGGTCCAATGGAATTGGACTTACATAAGGGCACTTTTTTGATAGACAGGATCTGGAACTTCATGGGATTTCCACACCCCTAAAGATGTTGAGAACTCTAGCCTGGGGCCCAAACTTGTGGTGCCATGTTGGAACAACAAATTTCAAATTTTCTACTCTTCTGAAACTCATCCCAGAGCTAGCCAAACCTCTTAAGTCTCCTGAACCTCAGTTTATTCTATGTAAAATGCACACAAGAAGTCACCCACCCATGCCACAGGTGGGAGGTGCTGCTGAGGTGTTGTGGGTGACAACTGAATTAACATGCTCTATGCTCAATGGATGCTAGCTAAAAATAACATTAAGTTCCTTATGTGGTCAACTCTGTAAACAGTTCTGGTTGTTAGATCTGTTTCCCCATGATACAAGGCAGAACCCACCCCACCCCCAAGAGAATTCAACCAAAACCCCAAACAAACAAAAATCTGAGAGACTATGTAACCTGAATGTGGTGTCAGAGTGAGGACAGGTCCTGGGATTGAAGTCCAGGCCATGGGGTGATCCACCCTTTAGCCTCAGGTCCTGGGATTGAAAGCTGAGAGGCTGACAAGTCAGAAGGGCTGCATAGCTTAAGAAAAAGTTTCAGTGAATCTGGCAGAAAGGAAAACAAAATGAAACAAAACTTGTGAGGTGGTGGTGGTAGTAGTGGGCTGTGATTGTGATCTATGCTGTAGGAGCACAGATCTCAGTGATCTGCGGCTCATGATAGAGCCTAGAGCTCAGCACACCTTCAGCTTTGGGCTCCAGGACTAGGTGGTGTAGCAAGGGAGCTGCAGAAATTTCAAAGGCATACTGCTGCTCTCCAAGTCCCCTCACTGTTTGGGCTGTGTTTGGGCCTTTTGTTCCCCAGGCCTGGACTCTGGGGACCCCTGTTGCTCACAGCAGTCACGGTTCAAGTTCCTTTGATCATTTCCTTCAGACTTTTTGGTCTTGGGGCTAGGACAGGGACTCTCCTTGGACACCTCTTGCTGCTCTCCTCCGCATGTCCTCTCTCCTTTAGTTCAGTGTCAGCCTGAACTGAGGACCCAAGACTTTTCTCTGGTTAGTAACTTCACTCTCTTTCCAGATTCTTTCTGGGGTAGTGGGAAATAGGGAAGATCTGGAGTTCAGAAAAACATGGACTCAGAAAGACCCCCTGGTTTATTTCACCTGCTGTGTATCTTGAACAAATCAGTTACCTTCTCTGAGCCATAGCTTTTTCATCTGTAAAAAGGTCACCAAGTAGGGAACATCTCTCTTCCAGCTGTCTAGACTAAATGACAGTTCAGGGTTTTTTTTGTTTTTTTTTTTTTTTTGTTTTTGTTTTTTTTTTTTGGTTTTTCGAGACAGGGTTTCTCTGTGTAGCTTTGCGCCTTTCCTGGAACTCACTTGGTAGTCCAGGCTGGCCTCGAACTCACAGAGATCCGCCTGGCTCTGCCTCCCGAGTGCTGGGATTAAAGGCGTGCGCCACCACCGCCCAGCCGACAGTTCAGTTTTAATACAGAGGAGTCTGATCATGCTGGCCTTGGGAGGCAGGAGGCGGGGTTCCCTGGCTTTGAAATTTACAGCTTGGCTGTCTCTTACTCTCTATCTCCTGGCATTAGGTGCTAGGGCAATTGAATGAACTGGCCATGAAGCAATTCACCTGTTGGATACAGAAGGACAAGGACACAGTCAGTTTCCCCTGAGTGTAATAGTGTGTGTATGTGGGGAAGGACACCAGGCACTCCATGTCAAGCATTAGGACTCCCCCTCCACACAGTGCAGATGAGCACATGATGGTCCCCAAAGCCACACTTTACTGGTGACTGTCCAGCCAACCACAGACTATCCTCTCCTCTGAGCTACCCAGGCTCACTCAGGGCCTGCAGGTTGGGGGAAGGTCTCTCTTCCTTCTAGGCCTCTCTCCATCTTCTGCATCCTTTCTGTTCCCTAAGAGCCTAACTGGTCATGACTGCAAAGCACCTTTCTGGCTGTGCATCTATGTCTCCTTCATCTTTTCTTGTCTGTTTACAGTTGAGATTTTAAGACTTAGCAAGATGAAGTGACTTGCTGTGGAATACAGAACCTAAGTACTGGCAGGGCAGAACTTGCTCCCTGTCATCCTGACTGTCAATGGGATCTGGGCTGAGAGTGATTTGAGATGAGACAACTGGTGACTAGCTCTGGGAGGTGTTGGGCTGGTTCAGCTCTCTCCCCACCCCCAGGGTTACCTGCTGTGGGGTTTAGTACTTTATTTCTTCCTCACTGACTCTAACCTGTGAATCTGTAATCTGAAAAATAGCTTACACATGGGAGAATCCAACTTTAAAAGAACATTTTATGTGCCAATGGCTCAAAACCATTTTTCCAATCACTGGTTAGTTGTCATTAGTGCAGGAGAGAATTCTGAGGGGTGCAGTAAGAACATGTATGGGGGGGTCTGAGCTGGTTCAGGAAGTGGTGAAGGCTCCCCTGAAGAGATGGTGCTTTGTCTCTTTGAGCCTCTGGTTCCCATTTACAAAATGGTCATCGTCCTGTCTGGCATTGGACAACTTCAGGATAGATGCAGACACACTGGGAGGGAGTTTCACAGGTGACTTGTCTTGAATCTTTTGTTTCATTTCTTACAGTCGCAGGGATCCACATCAGGATCTTGTACATGCTAGGCAAGTACTCTACCACCGAGCTATGAAGGAGAGGCCACCTCAGCCCAGAAAGGTGGAGAAATTCCCCAAAGCCTCACAGCAATTCAGTGACAGACTGAGGCTACAGCTAAGAGCTCTTGAGTTCTATCCAATGCTCATTGGTTTTAGTTCCTTGAAGAAACCTTTTTTTTTTTAAAGTTTACAAAATAATAGAACTACCATTCAAATCCATATGACAAATATGGGATCAGTGCCGCTGTGAAAACACAGGCCAGTGATTCATCATTCTGAGGCTATGTGGTCAGGGCTCAGGATGGAGCTTAAAGGGATCCACACCTTAGTTCTGCCTCTTCCTGGCTGTGCCTTAGTCCCCTCACCTGTAAACTGGCACTAATAGTTCAAGCCTACCTCACAGGATTATTACAAGGACCATGAGTGAAGACGGAGCACTTAGAGAACTCTGCTCAGACAATGTCTGGCTTTATTACAGAGTAAGAATGCCCACCATTATCATCTTCATGAACTGTAGCACCAGAGGCTATAATCGGGTTGCTATTTGTTTCCAAAGCATGTTTTCTTTTTTAAATGAGACATGATCTAGTTCAGATTGGCCTTGAACATGATATATAGCTAGAATGACCTTGAACTCCTGGTCCCTCCTTCCTCTTAACTGTAGGCATGTGATACCTCATCTTGTTTATGCTGTGCTGGGGATCAAGCTCAGGTTTAATGCATGCTAGGCAAGTACTCTGTAGAGTGAGCTAGGTCCCCAGATTTTGGGGGTGTCCTTTCTTATTTTGTAGCTCAGACTGGCTTGGCACTCACTCTATAGCCCCCAGACTGGCCTCAAACTCATGGCAATCCTCTTTACTCAGCTTCCTGCGTGCTAAGAGGCTGTAATTCTTCATCCCTTCTCTTTTGTTTTAAGACATTTTCTTCAGAGCTTGTTGGAGTGGCTGTGTCATGCTCCCCCAGCCTACCTGGTTGACACTGGATGCAACCATTGATGTGCTAAGAAATGTCATGGTATCTTTGGGTATGAGGCTTTACCTTTTGGATGAATTCCTTAGTGTTCCAGGATATTTGCTAGGGGTGTCCAGTGGGTCTCTTTTTGTCATCCAGGCTGTCCTGGAACTCATGATCTTGAAGTCCTCTTGCTTTTGCCTCCCAAGCACTGGGATTGCAGGCAGATGTCATCACGCCTGTCTCTCCTAGCCTTTGTGATAAAAGCAATCCAGGGAAGGAGGCTAACGAGCAGAAAACAGCTCCTCCTACAGTTGGAGCCTGGATAAGGGGCACACACCACAATGGTGTGTCATCACTCTCCTCGGACTTCTCAGGATCCATTCTGTGCCACGCTGAGGCACTCATTCTCGGTGGTATTAGTTGTGTCCTGAACTTGGCCTTACTGTCTCCAGAGTGTAACCCCAGAGCTACTGTGTGTAGAGTAGAGCTTGAGGCAGCTGACCAGCTAGGACTCTGGCTTTAGGAAGATGGGTAGGTGGAGCAGATCATTTATGTCCTACTCACAGCTGCCTTGAGATCCCAGCCCATCCAAACCATAAGAAGTCACAGAGATGTGGCCTGTTCCAACCCTCTTTCTGTACAAGAAGGAAACTGAGGCAGGCCCAGAGGAAAGGGACTAGTTGAAGTTCACTTGGGTGGTCAATGACAGAGCCAGGCCTGGAATGCTCTTTCTACTGCCCAAGTTGCTTCATTCATCCATCCGTCCGTCCGTCCGTCCGTCCGTCCATCCATCCATCCATCCATCCATCCATCCATTCACTTGCTGTCCTACTCTGGGTCACATGGTAGGGAAAGCATGGACTTTTTTAGGGCAAATAGTCCTGCTTTCAATCAACTTAGCCACTGTATGATCATAGGTAAGTAACTTTTAAATCTATAAAATGGGACTAGTAATAGAAACCACATGCCTGGCTTGTCTCAGGCTTTAACCAGGGAGGGTACAGGATGGCAAGGTGCTAACACAAGTCATGTTAGCATCATCATTTCTCATGTGAGCCCCAGCAGCAGCATTTAATCTTCATTTTCTCTGTCATAGACTTAGGGTTGGACAGGGTCCCTGTCCTCAACATTCTTTGGGGAGGGGACTTTTTGAAATGCCTACAGTTGGATTTTGGTGAAGCCTCACCCTGAGTAGCCAGGTTTAGAGTTGACTTTAGATTTCCATTGAGCAGATTCCTAGTGCCTGGGATCCTGTAAAGCCGAGAAGGCAGCTGTGAAGATGGTGTCATTGTTTACACATGAGCTGTTGGGGCAACGCCTGGGAAATAGGGAGCAGGCAGCAGCTGAGGGCTTCCAGCCTTCCCAAGGTCCTGGAACCCCTGAGGATGAACAGTGAACCCACTCCCAGGACCCAAAGGGCTCCACTCCAGCTCCCGCCCACATGTGCAGGCCAGGACAGTGGCTGGCCTTTCTCATTGCTTGACCTTCATGTGACTGTGAGGAAGTCTCTCTTAGGCCTGTTTCCATCCATTCCCCAGCTTCCCCCTAGACCACATGAACAGTCTCCTACTGAAGACTCTCGAGAGCCAGCAGGGCAGGACCTGACTAGATGGGCAATGCTGAGGGTGGTCTTTGAAGCCTCGCACTGATCTGCTAGCCCCCCCCCAAAAGGATTCCTTTAGGCAGACAGCTGAGAAATGTGCTTTCTCCTTGAGGGGACTCCATTCTAGGGAGCCAGCTTTGTTCCCCACTTCATGGGGAACATATCTCTCCTTCCTGCCAGACTGAGCTGCTAATTGAGCCTGAATTGTGTCAGGATGTCTGAGGGGGGCTTGAGGCCACAGGCTTCTTGCTGCTGGGGTGGTCCTGAGGGTGAAGTCAGGAGCTGGCTCATCCCAGGAGCTGTCTTCCCTGCCAGAGACACTGGGAAGACAGGCAGAGCAGACACATCTGGAAACACGCAACTGGACAGCCTGGAGCCTTCAGAACCCCCAAGGCCCTTTGTTTTATGGGGAAGCATCTGGCCAGGGGTTCTCTTATGCAGAAGGAAGTGAAGGGGCCCTGCCTTTTGGACTTTTTTCCTTTGGGAGGAATAACTACCCTAATCCCCAATAGTGGCCTGGATTTCCTGCAACTCCTCCTTAGCACGGCATGGGCCCCTGGGTACCTCAGGGTCTCTGCATTGCTGTGGTCAGAGGGTTGGTGAGAATGTAGGTGAGTTTTGTGGGCATCTTTACATGTACAGGTGTGTGTGTGTGTGTGTGTGTGTGTGTGTGTGTGTGTGTGTGTGTGTGATGTACTCTAGAAAAAGTGAAAGTAAACCTTCAGTCAGTCTTCCTGGTGTTCTCTGCACTCCAGGGCTTCTCCTGCTGAGAGCAAGTGGGGTTCTGGCCTCTTTTTCCTAGTTATTCACTGTTGTTTCATTTCCATGTTCTTCATGCCATTCTAGTATTTATGAAGACTGACTGTGAAACACTTAAAAAACAATGTACTCATATGAACCTGTGGGGTATACTGTCCACCCCCAGTCTTTCAATTTTATATGGCTCAGTCTGGTTTGTGTTTTCAATGACAGATGGGACAAGAACCACGTATTTAAAGAGTTTTCGTGGTTACATTGAAAAGTACAAGGAAACTGATAAAATGAATTTTAGTATTTATTGCTTAATCCAATATGTCCAAAATAGTTTATCTCAATATGAAATCAATATTCTTTCCCCTTTTTTCTTTGTTTCTTGCTTGCTTGCTAAGTCTTCAAGTCTCTTGCATGCTATCCTTTCTGCACTGGCCACATTTGCCTGGTGGCATTTTAAGGTTTCAGTCTCAGTACCATGACAAGGGGCTCAGCTCAGAAATGCCCTGGCAGGAAGAGCGACCCAATCATAGCCACCAGGGAAAATAAAATTTAATTTTATTTTGCAAGCAGAAAATGTGGCCGGGACATTCTAGACCTCGGGGGTGGGGGGTCGGGGGCGGTGGGGGGGGGGGCAGTAGAGTTGAGCAGCCCAGAGCTGCTTTCCCAGTCCCTCCCGCCTTCCCCTAACCAGTCCTGCTCTGTGGGCCCACACAGGTCTGGTTTCAGAATGCCCGGGCCAAGTTCAGACGCAACCTTTTACGGCAGGAAAACACGGGCGTGGACAAGACTTCGGATGCCACGCTGCAGACAGGGACGCCATCGGGGCCCGCCTCGGAGCTGTCCAACGCCTCGCTCAGCCCCTCCAGCACCCCCACCACCCTGACAGACTTGACTAGCCCCACCCTGCCGACTGTGACGTCAGTCTTAACTTCTGTGCCTGGCAACCTGGAGGGCCACGAGCCCCACAGCCCTTCACAAACGACTCTTACCAACCTTTTCTAATGACTCGCCACCCCCTTCTCCCCAAGGCCCCACGATTTCTTTAAAAAAGAAATTATCTCTAGTTGAATTCCAAGTGTATTTTAAAAATAGAGGCTTTGAGCAACTAACTAACCACGTTTTAGGATCTCGCCTGGAAACAGAGGGAAAAAAAAAAGAATTGTGCGTCGGGCTAACACATCGGTGTGTGCTGAGGAATTACTTGGGAGATATATGTGCAACACAACATTTGTGTCCCTGTACAGTTTTGTGGACTGAGCGAGGAAAACAACAAATAATTTAAGTTGGCTGAGAGCTTCCGTATTTTCAAAGACTGCCACGTGCCTTAGGAATACTGTTTTATCTTCATACTTTGGATGAATTGTTCGGGTTTTTTTCTCTCCCTCTTTTTCTCTCTGTATATTTATGACCAGAGCAAAATGTAAAAAAGGAAAAAAAAACAACAAAAAAAGTTTGTTACTTTGAATAGCCCTAAAAAGAAAAAGAAAAAAAATAAGGAAAAAAATCAAGCCCCCTTCAACAGTCGCTTCTTGTTTTAGAATTTTAAGGTGGAAGTCTGTTCGGATATCAGAATTTGTAAAATCTAACCAGTAATAAAATCACTTATGGAAAAGACTTGGTGCTGGTACTGTTTTGTGAATGAGGATGCAGAGCTTTTCTGAAGTCTAGACCAATTCCAGGGTCTCCATCTCCCTAATGGTCTTGGCATCCTTTCTCTGTGTCAAGGTTTGAACTGGTTGATGGCACTGCAAAGACATTCTGGTCTTATACTTAAAAACAACATCAGAGAGAGATAAGCCATCATGCTAATGCTGTGATCTGACAGAGGGGGTAGAGAGAGAGAGAGAGAGAGAGAGAGAGAGAGAGAGAGAGAGAGAGAGTTAACATCCACATATTCATTCATTCATTCATTCATTCATTCATTCAATCAGTCATTCTATCTGTAGGCACTAGAAGTCAGAGGCCCTTGCACTCTTCTGCCTCTGGCAGGGATGAGAATGTACTCAGTGCTGTGGGAGACCTCTTGAAAATGTGAAGCTTTCCCCTGGGAGAAGTCTATGCCATCATTCAAAGGCAACCTAAGTCCCAGTAATCCTAATCTCTGTCTGTCTCTATCTCTCTCGATCTCTCTGTCTCTGTCTCTCTCCTCCCTCTTCTTACACAGATTTTTTTTTAAATTTCCCCAAGAGCTGGGACTGGAGAGATGTCCCAGTGGTTAAGAGCACTGACTGCTTTCATAGACGGCCAGCATTTGCTTCCCAGCACCCACATCAGACAGTTAACAACCTCCTGTGACTCCAGCTCCAGGGAATCCAATGCTTCTGGCCTCCCTGGGAACCTGCTCTCCTATGAACATATTTACACTCACACACACATCCATGTAATTTAAAAATAGTAAAGGGGCCGGAAAGATGGCTCAGTGGTTTGGAGTACTTGCTGCTCTTGCAGAGAACCTGGATTTGGTTCCCGCACCACATGGTGGCTCACAACCATCTGTAACTCCAGTTCTCATGGATCTGATGTCCTCTTCTAACCCCAGTCAGCACCAGGCACGTATGTGGTTCAGACATAGATGCATGCAAAACAAAAAATAAAATGATTAAATCTAATAAAAATAAAAAAAAATAACATCTTCACTCAGGAAGCAGAAGCAGGTAGATCTCTGAGTTCGAGGCCAGCCTGGTCTACAGAGTGAGTACCAGGACAGCCAGGGCTGTTACACAGAGAAACCCTGTCTCAAAAAACAAAACAAAACAAAAAACTCACAAAAACAAAAACAAAAAAATAACATCTTTACAAAAGCAGACAGTAGCTTTAGGGAACTTAAAAAACCCAGAGAAGAGAAACCCAAAAGGACCAAGGTTTGGAGCCAGATCAAACAAGCCTAGGATCTGGACCACTGAGCCATGTGAACTGAGGGAAGCTTCTCCACCTCTTTGGGTCTCAGTTTCTTCTGCTGTAAAATACAAAGTATGGCTCTTGGATGGTGGTTGAGGAAGAGCGGAGTAAGGTGTGTTCACGGCCCAGCAGGGGGTGTGGCTGTGGTGAATTCTGAGTTTAGTACCTTTTATTGAATGCCAGGTGGCAGGAGAGGAGGTGGGCAGCGGGGATGAATGTGTGCATCCAGGTGCTGCCTGTGACTGCAGAACACGTGTGTGTGGTGGAGCAGATGAGCATTTCCAAGGCTCATTCCTCTTTCTGACTCTCTGGATGTCAGCAGTCACCTCATTGCCTCAATAGCCCACTAGTTGGAAAACTCAGAGGGACATTGTAGCAGGGAAAGACTGAGCAAGTCTGGGGGCTTTCTCTTTCCTCCTTCTGTCGTCATGGTGGAAAGAGCAGAGGGAGGAGGCAGCGATGGCCAAGTGCTAGAAGCCTGGGCTGAGCTATTTGGATACATGTTTTAAAAACCAAAGGCATGAAACCCTGCCTCAAAAAGCCAAAAGCCAACCAAACAAACAAAAACAAAAACAAAGGCACATACATCACTATTACCATTATTTAATATCCAGTAAATAGGAATCTGGTGACGTTTATGAAAGCTTCTAGAAAAAGAGCATGCACACACCTGAACAAAACAGGTTGATTAATGTTTTCCATGTGAACACACCCATGTTGCTGCTACTCCAGCCAAAACATGGAACATTATTACACCCTGAGTCTCTGTTGGTCCCTTCCCTGACCACCTCTTCCTCATAGCACCCATTCCCACTTCTCAGACTTGAGATTACTTTTTTATTATTAAAATATGTATGTATTTGTTGATAGTACTCCTATGGGTATTTTGCCTGCATGTATGTCTGTGCAACATGTGCATGCCTGATGCCCAGAGAGGTCAAAAGAGGGTGTTGGATCCCTTGGGACTGGAGTTATAGATAGTTGTAAGATGCCCTGTGGGTGCTGGGAATTGAACTCAGGTCCAGCCAATGCTCTTAACCACTGAGCCATCTCTCCAGCCCTTTAATTAGTTTTATTTGGTTTTGATCAACAAAGGAGACTCAGCAAGATTCTTTCATTTGCTTGTGGTCCCACAGCCAGTCCCAGATCCTCCAAGCTTCAGACTTCAGTATACACACATTCATGGTCACACATGCAGGCAAGAGCAAGGAGTGGCAAGGGGCATTACCTTTTCTACTTGTGCATTCTCTACCAGGACTGCACGAGGATGCCAGCAGAGGGCCTGGCCAATGGACCCCCAGGGATACATACCCAGATACATTCTCAGAGGACCCTAGAGAGACAACCCACCAGCTAAGGTGTTTCTACCCAGACAGCACCTCATGAAGACTCAGACAGATGCTTGCAGACAGACATAAACAGGCCCAGACGCTCCCATGTAGACTCAGCCAGACACCAGACCACCCCACACAGGGGGACCTGCACCCAACCCCAGACGTGCATGCACGTGAATGCAAGCAGTACTCATACACCTCCGCATAGCCCTGCTGTGCCCCTTGCTCAGGCCCGGGCAGAGCCGAGCCTGATTACTATCTCGTCTTTCAGCACTGCCACCCAGATGGAGAGGGCCTGGGAACAGTGCCCCGGGGTCTCCCGCCCTGCTCCAGGAGCAGGTTTAGAAGACAGGCCTGCTATTGGGGACCCTGGAATCAGGTGTGGGAGGAGTTCCTCTAAAGATCCAGAATCAAAGAGAGAGAGGGGGTAACCAGCAAGGATACTGGAATAGAAAGACAATGAGAGATACACAGGGTGGAGACAGAGATGCAGGGCAAGAGGGAAAGAGACACACACATGGGCGGCAGGCATAGAAAGGACAGCACCATGAAGAGATGGAGTCAAAGTGATGGAGAGAGACCAAGGGAAAGACAGGGAGACAAAAAGATTGAGACAGAGAAGGGCAGACTCAGAAATGGAGGGAGATCCCAGCGCAGGCTCAGAGGCTGAATGAGGCCATTCCAAGGGATAGAACAGAAGACATGAGTCCCTAGGGCTGTTGAAGAGATACTCAGAGAATGAGAAAGTGGAACCTAGGTCAGAGCAAGAAAAGCCAGGAAAAGCAGGTGGGCTAACACCATGGCCCATGTGGCAGCCTGTCTGCGGACCATACATTTTGTGAATACGTGATTGTCCTGACATCCACATACAGGTTTATCACAGGCAGTCTGCAGGGGCCAAAGTCTCCATCAAGGACCTATCCTACTCTATCAGTCCCTGTCCACAGAGTAGGGAGGTCCGGGGTAGATGGAAAAGCAATCTTCTTAGCCCTGAGGACCATGAGTAAGGCACTTCACTACTTTGGTCCTTCCTACCTTCGTCTGTGGTTAGGATATTTATAGAGCTCTCTGTGACAGAACATGCACCCTCTCTGTCAGTGGTTGGCTAAATCCTAGGGAGGCCAAAGTGGAGATGGGAGTCTAGCAGATGAAGGCTCAGAGTAGACAGTAGATGGATGATTGGGAAGGCCCTGGGCAGTGGGTTGTTCATTCATGGACAGAACTACCCTGAGGCCTGTGGGGAAGCTTCTCTGCCTGCTAGGGTCGGGAGAGAGTGAGACACGGAGAACCCTGGAAGCCGGGGCAGTACCCTGGGGGAGACTGGAGTAGCTTCACAACCTACCCGCTTCTGGGCTAAAATGCTGGGTTCTGTCAACAGGCCCTGCCCCTTCCAATTTCATGCTGAAGTTTCTGATATGGCCTGTAGGTATAACTGGGCATCTCCGGGCTCCCTCATCAGTCGAGGGCCCACCGAGGGCCACCCTATGCTACCAGAACACCAGGACTCCAGGAGCAAGCAGGATTTCAAACTGTCTCTTCCATCTCCCTATATACCTTCATTCTCTCTTTGGCACAGTGCCTAGGGACCCAGACATGGAGATGATTTGACTCACAGTGTCTCCTTTGGGCTCCTGGGCTCTCTGGAAGACAAATGAAGCAACAGCCAGGTGCTGACCAGCTTGAGAGACGCTGCCATTCCCTTTCACAGACCAGAAAGTTGAGCAGCAACATACAACTTGGGGTCTGTTGGATATTCACAGCTTAGATGAATCCATCCCCTACCATACCAGGTACCATGGCTGGAGCATGTGGGCAGTTCAAACTCCTTCTGGCATCTTGGCAGAAGCAGAGGAGGTGCCAGGGGAGCAGGGGATGGGTTTTCAAGGTGGAGAGCTGTAAGAGGCTGTTTTCTCAGGATACACGGGGGACTTATTGAGTTTCAGGATCAGGCAATAGACTTTAAGTGCTTAAGGTGGCTGGAGGCTGGAGGAGGGTGCAGAAACATCGCATGGACGTAGCTGCACAGGAGAGTTCCTGCTATATTGCTCCTAACAACTGCTCTTGAAGCTTTCCCAAATAGCCAGAGTAGAAATGCAGCTCAATTGGCAGAGTGCTGGCATAACATGTACCAAGCCCTGGATTCAATCCCTAGATGTGGTGGTGCATGCCTATAAGCATAGCATTGAAGAGGAAGAGCCAATAGGATCTGGAGCTAAAGGTCATCCTCCAGTGATTTCAAATCCAGGCCTGACCTGAGACACTTTCTCAAAAGAAACCAGCAAAAACAAAACAAAACAACAACAACAACAACAAAAAAAAACAAACCCCAAAAAACCAAAAAACCAAGAAGTAAATGGTCTACCTGGCTCTCCACCACCTCTTGTGGATATATTCTCCAGCTAGGGGTATCTCTCAGACCCCGAGGAGGGAGAATTCTCAGCGTCTACAAAGTTAACCTGAGATCAAACAGCACCTAAGCATTCATTGAACAATATCTATGCTGGTGCCATGTGTAACCATGAGAGCACAGACACAGGCCAGAGAAAGGAGAGCATCCTAGGAGAAAGGTTCACTGACAAATTGGATAAAAGAGTGGGAACTGACTCTGCACGTGAGAGGAGGGAGCAACTGTGTGTGCAAAGGCCCCAAGATCCAGAGAGCTCAAGGCACTGTGTGACTGGAGCTTTCAGATCAAGGTCCAGGATGGTGGGAGCTGAGGCAGGAAACATGGCAGCATGCTTGGGTCATTATTCCAAGAGCACCAAGAAGGTGTGAGCCTGAGTCAGGGCCAGAGGGGTGAGCTGAAGGGAGCTTTCAGTCAGCTAAGTCCTGGTAGATGTCCTAGTTAGGGTTCCTATTGCTATGATGAACACCATGACCAAAGCAACTTGGAGAGGGAAGGGTCTATTTAGCTTACACTTCCACATCATAGTCCATCACTGAAGGAAGTCAGAACAGGAACTCAAGCAGGGCAGGAACCTGGAGACAGGAACAGATGCAGAGACCATGGAGGGGTGCTGCTTACTAGCTTGCTCCCCATGGCTTGCTCAGTCTGCTTTGTAGAAAGAACCCTGGACCACCAGCCAGGGATGGTACCACCCACAATGGGCTGGGCCCTCCCTCATCAATGACTAATTAAGAAAATGCCCTACAGACTTGCCTAGAGCCTGATCTTATGGAGGCATTTTCTCAAATGAGGCTCCTTCCTCATTTTGTGTCAAACTGACACAAAACTACCAGCACAGAAGAGGTCAGAGGGAGTTATCTAGCTGTGAGAGGAGGTAGAGGACAAACGGAGTAGGATCATGCCTGGGCAGATGGGGTCATAGGACCCTCCATCAAGTGAGAGAAGACATTGGGAAGGGCAGGAAGAAGGGGACAAGGGTCCCCAGGCTTGGTACTTGAGGTTTCAATGCCTTTAAGACATCAAGTATGGGCTGGAGAGATGGCTCAGTGGTTAGGAGAACTGACTGCTCTTCCAGAGGTCCTTAGTTCAATTCCCAGCATCCACATGGTGGCTCACAATCACTCATGATGGGATCTGATGCCCTCTTCTGTTCTACAGCATACATGCAAATAGAGTGCTCATATACATAAATGAATAAATCTTTTTTTTTTTTTAAAGACATAAAGTACAGGTCCATTCCATCCTAATCCTTGAGTCCTACCTCTCTCCCAAGAGGCTCCCAGGCAGGTGTGGGAGGCATGAAAGGCACCTGGGACACTATCTCCTCTGAGTCTCCTAGCCCTCCTGAGCAAGTTGATCACAGGCTGGCATGTGGCTCCATGACAGTCAGTCTTGCCCACATTTCTGTTGCAGGACTAGGGACCCGCACCAGTTTCTGGGCTGGAAGCCAGCCAGGTGCGCCAGACAGCACACTGGGTGGGCTCTGCCCTGGGGTCTTCCTCCTCATCTCCCTTTCCAAACTCCAGCCCAAATACCACTCCCTCACCGGCGGATCTTCCCTGTTTAGCACACCTGTCTACCTCAAAATACAGCGTCTACTTTACTGTCATCCCCGCTTCGGACCAGCCAGTGTCCCCCAGCCTTGTGTGGCCAGCACAGTGCAGCCAGCACCATCTAATTGAGAAAGGTGACAAGGTGAGGACAAGGCTGCAGACACAATTCAACTCTCCTCCTTCAGCTGCTGAAAAGTTCAAAACTCCACGCCCCTCTTCATCTTCGCACCCAGCACAATGCCTGGCGCATGGCAGGTCCTTAATAAATATGTCCTAAAGAGCTGAAGTATTCAATGTTGGAGACCAGCTTCGGAGGCAGACTCTACAGCAGATTCTGGGCAAAGCACCCACCTCTCTGAGCTTCGAGAATCTGTAATGGGTTTGTGCGAAACCCAGGTAAGAACACTCGCTTCGTAGTTTGTGGCCCCTGAAGAGTCTAACTTCTGTAGCCACAGCATTTCGCGGAGAGTCTGGGCAGGTTCTTGCCTTGGAGCAGAGGCTGTTTTGTTTGCCATCTGTCAGCTAATACGCCTTTATGTGTCTTTGCTCCACGGAGAGAGGCGTGGGAGGCAGCCCCACAGGAGGATGGCCTTGGTGGTTCTCAGACAGAGCCCGGTGGGGGTGGGCTTTGGGGCGGTTCCGGGCAGAGGGGGTGGCTGCAGTCCTGGAGCTGTCCCAGGAGGCAAGGCCCTGGGGACTGGGGAGGGGGCGGAAGCCGGAGCCGAGGTGGGATCCGGCGGAGTGAGGAGTGCTGACATCCTGTTGGGGGGGGGGGGGCGCCCACCTTCGGACTGGCCCGCTCCAGAGAGAGCTAGAGAAGCGCCGCGGGCGTCGGAGGTGGGACCTGGGGTCCCGCCCGGGAGCGTCGCAGTCGGGCGGAGGGCGCCCCCGCGCGGTGCACATCGGCATTGCCCCGAATCTCGCGTCTCCTCGGTAGCCTAAGGTCCTCAGGGTGAAATTCTCCAGAGACATCACAGAGACAGGAGATCCTTTGCAGGCTGGGGGTACTGTCGTCATCAAAGCTAGGGTGATCATTGTTAAGTGTCTGGGTGTACCAAGTCCTGCAATAGGCGAAGTGGAAAGCTGGGACAGGACCGAAGCCCAGGGACTCTGGACTGGCACACAGATTCCAGCATGCCTGCCTTCCTTTTAGACCCCTTCATCAATCAAACCTCTGTGCCCCAGTGTGAGAGGCACCCTAAGAATGGAAGGAGTGAAGAGCTGCAAGCTATCATCCTTGGCCTGTGGGACTCACTCTGCTATTAGTGGCCTCCCTTCTGAGTGGGGTGTGTGTGTGTGTGTGTGTGTGTGTGTGATAAAGGACCTGAATGTGTGAGAGTATTTGCGTGTGTATGGGGGCAGTGTGTTCCCTAATGTCTGTGCTTGTCATCTGTAGAGTCTGCGTCGATCCAGGTCGGGTGCTCAGGTATGGATGGGCCTGTTCATGGTACACAGGTTGGGAGTGGGTGTATCGAGGCCATGGAGGGGGAGGCCACCCTTATCACCTTCCATCCAGCAGAGGGCTGGCTTATCCCCATCTTACCTCTTACTCTAGCACCCAGGATCAACTCTTTCATCCCCCTACGCCCTCCATGTCCAGCACTCTAGGTTTCCTTTGAGAGATGAGAAATCAAAATTTAAAGGGTCTGGTTTAAGGACTCTTGGGCAAAAATCATGGAGCACAGCTCTGTTCAGCCTCCTGGCCTCCTGAATTCTTTCCTCTCCCAGGAGGACCCTGGACACCCTCTGCCCAGCCTAGAGAAGGGGTGGGGACAGGTTTCAGGGCTGGGCTCTGTGGAAAGCAGTACACAAAAGACCCAGTGTCTGCCCTGCCTCCCCCTCCTGGCCCAGCTCCTCTCAGGTGGGTGAGGGAGTGTCCAGCGTCAGACTGGGCAGAGAGGCATGTGACATTCCTGCTCACCAAGGGACCAGCCTGGGTATTGGACCCACTTGCCCATACCAGCCCTCAGATGACTCTTACTGGGTGGGATGAGGAAGCAAATCTCTGCCCGGGCCTGGGGCTCTGGTGCCAGCTCTTAGCTGGCACTCACCCGGACCCAACGTGCTTCAGCTTGTCCTGCTCTGAGGAGGGATGGATGAGTAATTGAGATCACGGTGATACCAACAGCATGTACTAATAGGAGCATGTTCATGGCTACTGTTTGCTGAGGCCTGACTGTGAGCCTTTGCTAGGCTCTTTATACAAGGTCTGGGAGGCTAGGAAACCCAATGTTAGGGTCTGAGATGGCCAGTTTCCCAGCTGTGCAACTTTGGGCAAGTTGCTTAACATTGCTTTGCCTCCTTTCCTGCACTCTAAAATGACAATTTATTATCTAAAAAATATTCAAACCAAGTGTAGTGGTGCATGACTAATCCTAGCACTCAGGAGGCAGAGGCAGGCAGTTCTCTGTTTGAGGCCAGCTTGGTCTATGTAGTGAATTACGCATCTGTAAGACCCTGTCTCAAAAAAGGGTAGAGGGGGCCGGGCGGTGGTGGCGCACGCCTTTAATCCCAGCACTCGGGAGGCAGAGGCAGGCGGATCTCTGTGAGTTCGAGGCCAGCCTGGGCTACCAAGTGAGTTCCAGGAAAGGCGCAAAGCTACTCAGAGAAACCCTGTCTCGAAAAACCAAAAAAAAAAAAAAAAAAAAAGGGTAGAGGGGCTAGAGAGTTAAAAGCACAGGATACTCGTCCAGAGAAGGTTCAGTTCCCAGTGCCCACATGGGCGCTGACAACTGTAACTCCAGGTCCAGAGAGTCCAAGGCCCTCTCCTGGCCTACTGGGCACACAAGCAGGCGAAAACACCCTTGCACATCAAATAAAAAAATTTAAATATAAAAAATGAAATAAAAAACATTAAAAACCCTTCCTTGACATTGAATAACACCAACTCCTGTTTTGGGATCTCCTTGCTGGCTCGTGGCAGCCAGGATGGTAGGTTTTGTTATTGTCACTTGATGAAGAGGAAACCGAGACTGACCGGTTTGAGCCGGTCTAAAACAAGGGACTGTCCAAGTTGAGTGTTGACCCTAGCCTGAACCTTCTTCGCTCGCAATGGCTCCTGTCTTTAGTATTGATGGGGCAGTTCCTAACTGGTAGGAACAACCCTCTGAGCCCAGAAAGGACTTTCCCATGAATCATTTGACTCGGTCCTGATCCTTAAGAAAGGTGTTTAAAGTCACCCACTCGCTTTCCCTCCCGTCCTGGCTTGCGCCCCCTAGAGGACAATATCAGAAAATGATTTCCTTCTGGCACTACAAGCCAGAGTGAACTAATGAGTGAATGACACTGGACACCTGAGTCAGGGCAGAGGAATTAGGAGGAGCCACCCTGAAAAGCAAATGTCTGTGTTGGAATGGAAGGGGCAGGTGTAACACCCCCCCCCCACACACACACATACACATACACACCCACACAGCCACTCACAATCTAGATCTAGAGACACATGCTGGGTGTAATTTAGGAGCTTTGTAGTCATCTCTTTTAATCCTCAGAATGTCTCGTGTAATTCTCAAAACTTGTTTAGTACAAGTTAACAGTCAGCCTGGTTTTCCAGATAAAGAGCTTCGGGCCGGAGCCCACGGAGCCCACGAGGTTATGCAGCTTGTTTAGCTGGCTGGGAACCATGATCATCCACATGCCTCTTGCCAGGAGGGAACTGAGGAGGTGCGCGTGCAGAAACTGCAGGCCTGGTCCGGCTCTCCTTGGCTTCTAGAACCAGGAAAGGAGGCTTTAGGTGTAGCTGTGATGGCCCCTCACTTTCTTCTTGGCTCACCCCGGGTTCCCACAGCTCACACCCGGGATGCTCCAAGCAGGGCAGGGCATGCAGCGGGATAACTGAGTCGGGCACTGCATCCAGGGTGAGGCAATGGGTGACACAGGCAGGGTGGCCTGGATTCAGATCAACACTGAGAGCCACTCTTGCAGTCTGGACACAGCCCCCACTCCTGGGGGGCCGAAACCAGGGGATGCTGTGGCCTGCTGGATCCCCGGGGCTCCCTCAGAGCAAGCCAGGAACCGCCCCTCCACTGGGCCAGTGCGTTGTTTTTCCATCAACAAGCGGCTTACGTAAACTCCCCGCCGCCGCCTCTCAGTTATGCCAGCGCGGGGGAGGCGCCCTATCTGATCGGGCAGCAGCCAGTGCTGGGGTACCCTGCCTGCCCAGGCATAGGCCACCAGCGCTCAGGCGGGAGAGTGAGGTCCCCTCCCCTACATCCACCCAGGGGACCCCACCTTCACCCTGTGATTCCAGTGCCCTGTCCTACAGGGAAGACTCTTTCCCCTGCCCCAAGGGAGGACAGGATCCCTAGAGAGATGTGGGATGGCCAGCCACCAGCTCACCTGCCCTGCGCTCCTCCAGTGTGCTAAGAGAACAGTGTGTCAGCGGAGGGGTGGGGGTGGGGGTAGAGGAGGCAGATTGGCATCTGAGGGTGAAGACTAGAGCAACAATAAACAAGAAATCCACAAAGCAAAAACAAAACCACTTTTTATTGAGAAAGCTTTCCAAAATTATAGAAAAGTTACTAGAGACCCGTGAACCTTCACAAGCCCTTCCTGGAGTCCCCAGTTGTGAAGTTTTGGCCCCTTTGCAACCTTCTCCAAGGTACCTTCGAGGCGACGGCATATTACTCTTTGCATTTTACAGATGGCAACACTGATGTCGAGAGCCCTGAAGTAGCTTCTCCACGAGACCGAGGGGAACTGGAATTTAGATTCATACCTCAGCTGAAAACAATTGATTCTGTGTTTTCTTAATTTTTGGAATTACATTTATTTATTTTGCGTGTGAGAGACATTTGGAGGTCAGAAGTCTGTTCTCACCTCCCACCTCGTGGGCTCAGGGATCAAACCCCCAGGTTCACAGGGCTTGGTGGCAAGCACCTTTATCAACTGAGATATCTCAACCCTCCCCCCCTCCACCTTTTGCTTTCTTTGTAATTTATTTTTTAAAGTTACATTCCCCCACTTCCCTCATGGCTACCCTACACACATAGTTCATGCAAATACCCTAACCATTTCTTACCAAGAACATTCTTGTGCATCTTTCCACAGACATCCTCTGCGAGTGAAAGTGCATCCCAAAGACATTTCACAAAAGGTCTTTGTTGTTGTTGTTGAGTGTGCAGGACTCTGCACGTTGCCATAGAGATTTTTCCATATCAGAAATTGAAAACAACTCCACTCTTTTAAACCAGTGTGTATTATTCCACTGAGCTGACACTTGGACTGTCCCTCCACCAGCTCCCCGGGGCCGAGGACGCAGGCAGCTTCCAACCTATCATTAGCGTAAGCGGAGCTGGCCAATGTGTGCATTAGAACTACACGTGTGTGAGGATATTTGCATGGTGGATTCCTAGAGATGAAAATTGTGGGTTAAAGGGTATGCAGATTTTTAATTTACTCAGATATTGCCAAATCACTCCTCAGGGAGGTTGCCCCAGTGTTCCCTCCCACTTACAATGAGTGGAAATGCCTGTTTCCCACACCCGTGCCAACACAGCATGCTATCAAACTTTCTGATCTTTGTCAATCTGTTAGATAGAAAATGGTATCTTAGAGCTGTAATCTCATTTCTCCCGCTACAAGGGAGGTTGACCGTGTTTTCATCTGACTAAGAATCATTTACGTTTCCTTTCCTGGGAACTATTTGTTTATCTCCTCTGCCTATCTTTTTAATTAGGTTGTCCACCCCCTTCCTAATACGTAGGAGCTCTTAAAATAACAGAGATAGCAGCCCTTTGTCAATAACATATGATATGTCTGCAATGTATGTGCCTTTTGACTTTGTTTATGTCATTTTCTCTTGTGGAAATAAAATAATTTTACGTGGCTAAATGTATCCATCCTTCCATTTTTGGATTCAGTTTTGTTTGGAATTCATTCTTGATAGGACTTTGGTGTAGGAATGGCTTTGAAAGTGCGTTCTCATTGTCTTTTTTCCAGAATTTGTTTTGGTGTAAAGTGTGAAGATAAGATTTAGCTATTTTTGTGGGTGGCTATCTGGTTGTTCCCCCACCATACTTATCTTTTTTTTCTTTTTAATGCTGTGTGTGTGCATGCATAAACACATGCAAGCCAGAGACCTCAGGTTCAGAATCCTTCTTCTTCTACACTTCCCAAGCTGAGACTGCAAGTGGTCCCACCACATCTGTCCTTGAACTTCGTGTTTATGGAATTATACAGTGAGTACCCTAAGTGAATGGCTTCTTGCTCAACACAGTCATGATGTGATTTCATACATGGCTGCTCTTGGTGGTATGTCATTTCCCTTTTGCCCCTGTATAGTACCTTAGTGTAGAAGTCTACTACAATTCATTTATCTAGTCTTTTTCCACTGGGTGTGTAAGTTGCTTCCAGCTTGAGACCTATCTTATTTACTTTTATATTGTTGTGAAGAGACACCATGACCAAGGAACTTATAAAAGAAAGCATTTAGATGGCAGTTTGCTTACAGTTTTAGAAGGTTAATTCATGACCATCATGGCGGGGAGCATGATGGCAGGCTGGCAGACATGGTGCTTAGCTAAGAACTTATAATCCGGACAAACAGGCAGCAGGAACAGAGAGGGAGACCTCAAAGCCCACCCCCAGTGACACACCTCCTCCAACACACCTCCGAATCCTTCCTAAACAGTTCCCTCAATAGGG
This sequence comes from Peromyscus californicus insignis, assembly GCF_007827085.1. NCBI lineage: Eukaryota > Metazoa > Chordata > Mammalia > Rodentia > Cricetidae > Peromyscus > Peromyscus californicus. Next base: position 1,042,482 of record NW_026294595.1, on the reverse strand, counting down.
AAACAAAATTCAAACATATGAATCTATGGGGGCCATTGTCATTCAAACCACCACAGGACAACTTTGAACAAGGCTTTGGTGAGCATGTGCAGCAGATTTTAATGGCGATTACATGCACTCATGACTCAGGCCTATATTCAGCTGAGTTGGTTGGGTCATAGGTTGCGTGTATGTTTAGGAGAGCAGCTACTTACTACTTTTGTTATACATTTGCAAAAATCAACAAGTGACTAAATATGCGTATAATAGCACATGAGCCCTGAAGGCCTTCTCAAGGACACTTCTGGTCCCCTTTCCCTGTAGGTCAGAAGCCCTGACTCCATCTCCTGCCTCCCTCCCTCCCTTCCTCTCTTCAATCAACCACCCACTGTGGACTCTGGGCACTGAACTGGGCCCTGTGAACACAGGTGACTTGAGCGTAAGGGAATGACTCATCATGTAAACATGATTAGGTTTCCATCTGCCCATTTGACTGTTTCCCCACCATGAGCAGTTTGGAAAGTATGTTTGGTGTGGTCTATCTTAGGGACCATGAAATCCTCAGAATGTTTAGGACATGGGAACAGCGGGCAGTGTCATAGATATAGGCAGATGCCCCTTGGTGTGTTCAAATGCACAGTCAACAATCACACTTGCTGGCTGGGAGCCATATGTCTTACAGTGACAACAGAGAAATGATGATCTGGGCTTGTTGGTGTGGATGTGTTTTATTCTGCATTGAGGTAAAATCCCTAGATGGCTTTGAACTTACTATAAAGCCCAGGATGACCTTGAATGACTGAACCTCCTGCCTCTACCTTGAAATTACACCATACCCAGTTTTAATGCAAGAGGCAGCATCAGGGAAGCACTCTCATGGCACTGGGCACTACACAGGGCACTTGGTCAGTCTCCTCCCAGACTCTTGCAGTGCTGCAGGGTAGAGTGGGCTTAAGCATTAATGTAGGGAGGTTAAGTAGCTTCCCCAGCTAGCACATGGCAGATGTGGAATTCGAACCCAAACTGATCTGTGAGATGCCTAGCCCGTGTTCTACCTGTCTAGTCTCCATTGCATCTTTCTCTGAGACCCCGCAAATCATCATGTTCAAAGCTCCTTATGGTGACTGGGACTAGGGAGTGAGGAAATCCTCTGGAAGCGGGGCTATGAGATCAACATAGAAAACCCACAGCATGCTTGTTTACTAGCAATGACTGATTAGAAAATGTCACCCTACTAAAATAAGATGGGATGTGAAAACTGTAAGAACTTAGTAATCTATTGACCAAAGATGTGTAATCATGCTATGGAGAATGTGTAAATATGAATGGAGAACACACACTTATACACATATACATACATAGAATAAAGACACACCTACATACACACACATAAACATATACATACACATGCATAGACACACAAGTATATATACACACATACACACCACATAGATATACACTCACACACACATAGGCACACCAGCACATATAATCACAGATATACACATAAACATCACATACACATACACACACATACACACACACACACATACACACACACACTCAAGAATCAATAAGAGTATAGGACTGGGGATGCAGCTTAGTTGGTAGCTCCATGCATAAGGCCCTGGGTTCAATCCTTAGCCCTGAATAAAACCAGGCATGGTGGCACACCTGATATCACAGAGCTTGGGAGATGAGGCAGGAAGATCACAAGTTCAAGGCCATTCTCAGCCATATAGTCAATCTGAGACCAGCCTTGGGCTACATAAAACCCTGATAAAAAGGAAAAAGAAGGAAAATAACAGAGCAAGTGAGGATATAGATCATGTTCATCGAAAACGAAATTCAATGTCCTTCATTTTCCACATCATCAGTACCATATCAGTTCCAATGAGGTTGCTCATGAAATCTGCCAGCCTGATTCTAAAATTCTAAAAAGGTCAACATGAGAAGGCTAGGAGCGATCTAAGAGTGGACTGGGATGGGGCAACCTGGCAAACAGCCTGCCTTGTTAGTAGAGCCTGGTTAATGACCCTGGCCTGGTGGTTAGTGTGCGTATGGACAAATGAACCACCAGAAGGAGTGGAGAGCCCATGGGTAGAGCAGGTTACACAGGATGCCGTGAGATGATACTGCATCAGGGCTCCTCCAGGGAACTAGGTGCACTGACGTCCCAGTGCTTGGAAAACTGAGGCAAAAGGATCACCTGAGTCCAGGAGTTTGAGAGTAACCTGGAAAACATAATCATTTTTTTCCTCAAAATAAAAAAAAAAATCTTTTTGGTGGGAGGTGGACAAGTAAAATGAAGTTTGGATCAGTAACTTTCCCTTCAGGAACTGAAATCAGCCCGTCTTACACCATACACTATGTGAAGGGTGACAAAACCAACCCCACAGGCATCCTCTGACCTCCACACATTTGTCTAGGGTGGCCTGGAGATCACAGACCCAGCTGCTTCTACCCTCTGAGTGCTGGAATCATAGGCATACACCACCACACTTAGCTTTTTTGTGTTTCGTTTTTAGTTTTGTTGAGACAGGGTCTTACGTAGCCCAGTTGGCCTCTGACTCACTAAGCAGCTGAGGCTGGCCTTGAACTTGTAGAGTCCTCCTGCCTCTACCTCTCCAGTATTTAGGTTACAGGTGTGTGCCACCAAAACAAATTCTTTTATTTTCTTTTAAAATTCAGTGTGTACCGGGCGGTAGCAGCGGCATACACCATTAATCCCAGCACTCGGGAGGCGGAGGCAGGCACATCTCTGTGAGTTCGAGGCCAGCCTGATCTACAGAGAGAGAGAGATCCAGGACAGGCACCAAAACTACACGGAGAAACCCTGTCTCGAAAAAAAACCCAAAAATAAATAAATAAATAATAAAATAAAATTCAGTGTGTGTGTGTGAGAGAGAGAGAGAGAGAGAGAGAGAGAGAGAGAGAGAGAGAGAGAAAGAGAGAGAGAGAGACAGAGAGAGAGAGAGACAGAGAGATGGGGTACATGTGTGTTATGACATGTGTGGAACTCAGAGGACAGTTTGTGAAGTTGCTTCTCTTCGTCCACCTTCAGGCAGGTTCTGGGACTTGAACTCAGGTCGTCAGGCTTGCACAGTGAGCACTTTTACTCACTGAACCACCTCACTGGCTCCACCTGGCTCCTAATTTTAAAAATGTTATATGCTGGGGCGGGGAGACGGTTCAGGGGGTAAGAGTGCTTGCTCTGAAAGCTTGAGGATCTGATTTCAATTCTCAGCACCTGCAGAAAAGCCAAGCATGGCTACAGAAGTCTGCAAGCCCAGCACCAGAGGGTGGAGGCTGTCAGCCTAGCTGAAATGGCAAGCTTCCGGTTAGTGAGAGACCTGTCTCAAGGCAGTAAGAGTGATAGAGGAAGACAATATACTCTGGCTTCTGACAGGGTGCACATGGGAATACACACCCACTCATCCTTGTACACGCAACACACACACACACACATTGTGCATTGATTGCACCCCCCCCCATGCCCTACTCCATATGTTGAAGTTCTAACCATAAGAATCTGCAGATGTGGCTATATTTGGAAATAATGTCCTTTCAGGTGAGAGGCCATTAGGGGAGGGACTAGTCATTATGACTGTCCTTATAAGAAGAGGGCTATCTGGACACAGACACCAACAGAGGAGATGGCCACATAGCACCAAAGGCAGAGATGGTCAAGGAACATGGAACTAATGGCCACTGGATGGTAGAAGAGGCTGGGAGGATCCTGCCTTGAATCTCAGAGGGAGCCTGATCCTGCTCACCATTGACCTTGGCAACTGACCTTCAGCCTCCCAAACTGTGAGAGAACTCACTGCTGTAATTTGAAGCCATTCAGTTTGGAATACTTTGTTAATGACACCTTAGGAAAGAAATACCAGTTGAAAGATGCTAAGTATAAAATCACATTATTTATCTAAAAATTAAAAATACACATAAAAAATACATACATTGTTTCTAGATTTGAAAAAGTAGACTAGCTAGGCATGGTGGAGCACACACCTTTAATCCCAGCACTCAAGAGTCAGAGGCAGGTGGATCTCTGTAAGTTCAAGACCAGCCTGGTTTCCATAGAGAATTCTAGGTCAACCAGGGCTTCATAGTGAGAACCTGTCTCCAAAACAAACAACAAAAACAAAGAAAAAGTAGACCAGGAGGACCCTCCGCCTGGTCACAGCTGCCTCTGTGCAGGAAAGGGAGCTGAATCTGGGGAAGGGTATAAAGAGACATCACTATGGAATCTTTGCCCTCTGAAAAAATGTGTCTAAGCAAAAATAACAAATACGCAACACTTATCAGAAGGTGCTAACATTTATGTATGTGTGATGTACTTGTGTGTGCAGGTGTGTGTGTACACGCCTGCAGAGGCTTGAGCCAGCCTCAGGTGTTGTTCCTCAGGTACTGCCCATCTTTCTTTTTTTGAGCAACTCAAGCTCTGCATTCCCAGAGGACAGTGGCCTCAAGTAGGTCTGAGACTAGCTGGCCTCAGAGAGATGGACCCATCCCTGGAGCGGCCAGTCCTCAGGGTCTGTCTGGGTTAGATGTCCTGGGACCTTAGCCTCTGGGTCGGAGTGACCCCTGGGAGCTCTCATTCTGGAAAGTGGGGGTGAGGACCCTCTAACCTGTCCGCTAGTACATTATACTTCAGCCACCTTCTCCCCAGGAGCGGCATCCAAGAATCCCTGGGATCCAGTGGGTACTGTGCTTGATGCAAACCTTGAAATTTTAAATAAAAAAATGACAATAATGGTAATAGCAAATCCACACAGTACTGACACCTCTTGTAGGATGTGTTCTAACTACTTTACATACTTAATTCATCCAGTGCTCCTATGAAATGGGTACCATTACTTTCTTAGTGGGGGAGGTGTATGTGACCTACAGAATAGTTGTGTCACATACCCCCAACACACACAGAGCTAAATGTCAGAACAAGCATTATGGCCCCAGGTAAGCCTTTCTCAAGGTGGATGCTACCATCCCCACCTCCCAGATGAGTAGACAGAGCCTTATAGCAGACAAGGTCTCCAGCTTCCAGGCCACAGCATAAACCCCAGTGATTTCTGCCTGGACCTTACCCCCACTTCAATCAGCCCTAGGTCCTTCCTGGCTTAAGGGACAGCTGCAGAGCAGGATCTCCGTGCAACAGTACCCCCAAGGAAAGGGTGGAGAGGTGGGCAGGGCCTGCATGAGCAGCCTCCAGGCGCTGAGAAGTGGGGCCTGAGATCTCCAGTGGGTTTAGAGATCACAGGGCTGACCCCTGCCCTTTCAAGCCAGGTGGACAGGTGAGCGAAGTCTGTGCTGAGCTGGGTCCCTGTGGCCATGTTTGGCCTCTTCCTCAGAGTACAGATCTCTGTGTCTATACCCAGGGATTGTTTAGATTTATCTGCAAAGAGCTGTGGCGATGGAGCCCTGCCAGAGAAATCAGGGAGGCTTCTGAACACCACCTCACACACATTCACTCACCCAGACTCACTATCACACACTCTTCACATAGCCCACCATCAACATCGGCCATTGTAGCCCAACAGAGGCCATCAACTGCCTGACAGATTCTAGGAACTGCGTAGGGAATCAAGAGTGATAAGAAAGGGAACAGGGAAAGGAGCCAGGCATGGGCATTTCACATCTTTAATCCTAGCACTAGCAGAGGCAGGCAGATCTCTATGAATTCGGAGCCAACCTAGTCTTTAAACATAAGCAAATAACAACAAAACCAGCCTCACAGGAGCCCATAATGCTTATTCTAATGTTCAGGCAGTGTGTCAGCCACAGCCAGCACTGGGGGATACAGGGATTTGGGGTCTGGCTCTGCCTGTATGGACTGAACCACACAGTGTGGCATTCCTTCCTCACGGGAGCTGCATGCAAGGATGTGTTGCAACAATTGGAATTTGGAATCCTGCAAATTTATACTTCTCTCCCACCCCAAATCTCTCCCGAACCGAAGCGAACAGATTTATTTTTAGCAATCCATCCTTATTGCATATTTTCCAAAGCACTCGGTTTAGTTTTTCTCAACACATTCCTTTTGTTATACAGAGTTCATTTCTTTGTGTTTTCTCTAGCTAGGTGATGTAATTACAACAATACACACAACACAGGCAGTGCTGTTGGGTACAGACATCCCTGACTGGTAGCACAGCTCAGTCTGTGAGAGGAAAGGCTGGGCAGAGTGGGGAAGGGCTCTAGAAGCTCAAACCATAGGCAGTTCTAGGCAGTCAGTGTATTTGGGCCTGAGACTGGAGAATAGCCATGAGTTCTGCAGGCCAATGGTGGTATCTTCTGCTGGACCTGGGTCACAAGGCTGCTGAGACCACAAGAAACCAAGTAGGTCTCTGCCCAACACATGAGGGTCCTCAATGATGGGGCTCCTGGCTGCTGCCTGGCACCCAAGCCCTTGGCAACACTGTCTGCCTGTGGTTTAGTCGGTTGCTTTTGCAGTGTTGAGGACTGAACTTAAAACTTTTCCCATGCCAAGTAAGAGCTCTACGATGAAACTCCACCCAGATCCTCTATAAACTGTCGTAACTCTGGCCTCCAAGGGGTGATTCCCTATGTTATAGGGGTCAGATCTCCCTTCCCTCCTCTGTGTCCTTGAGCCCCAGTTCCTGATTGGTGTGGTGCCTAAGCCGGGACTTTTGATCACTATGTAGCATGTGGCACACATGTGCAGGAATGGTCAGGTGGCCTTCTGGAGACCATGGAAGCAACCTGCTATGATAATCTGCCCTGGCTCCTGCAGAGGTAGGAGGATCTCACAGCCTAGATTGGGCTCTGGCAGGGGTGGGTTAAGCCAGCCTCACATCCATGGCTATGCAATTGCTCTAATTGGAGGCAAGAATGTCCAGCCCTCCATCTAGGCTCCCCTTCCTGTGACCTCATGATCCATGCACTTGACTCTTCTCATCATTAAAGTAAGGTGCTCTTGATAGACTCATCATCATTAATACAAACAAAACTGCAATGAGCAACCACTTCAGACCAGAGCAGGTGTTGGGAGAAGGAACCTCAGGTGATGCCAAAGACTTTGCAAACTGGTGCAAATCACTTTGGAAAGCAGTTTCTCCAAAAGTTCAGCACAGGGTTGGGAGGACAGTTCAACAAGGAAATGTCCTCCCCCCACCAGCCTGATAACCTGAGTTCAAAACCTGGAACCTGAGATAGAAGGAGAGAAGCAACTCCCGAAAGTTGTCCTTTGACCTCCACAAGTATGTGGCACGTGCTCACCCATGCTGTCAGACACAAATCATTACATTATTCTCTCTCTCTCTCTCTCTCTCTCTCTCTCTCTCTCTCTCTCTCTCTCTCTCACACACACACACACACACACACACACACACACACACTACTATTACTACTACTCCTAGCAATGACAATAATAATTCTGATAGATAGAATGATTTTTTAGGGAAGTTTAACAAAAAAACTACCATAGGACCCAGCCACTCCTTGGCATTTTCACCTAGGAGGAAGGAAAGCATTTTTCACACAAAGATTCCTATGATGGTGGTAGGAACTACATGGCTTATAATGCCTAGACCTGGAAGGGCCCATCTCTGTGGATAGAGAAGCAAAATAGGATGGTATATCCACATAACAGAATATTACTTAGCCTTGAAGAGGACCCAAGATTACCACTGCTTGATGGATGAGTCTTAACAGTATTATGCTAAGTAAAGGGTGCTGGTTAATATGTTATGGTGTTTGTAAGAAGTTTCCAGAAAAGACAGATATTGAGACAGAAAGTGTATTAGTGGTCACCTGGAGCTGAAGAAGGTGGGAAAAGGTCTGAGAAATCTTAATGATGTTGAAGTCTTCTAAAACTGAGGGTTGGTGATGATGGTACTACTCAGAACAATTACTAAAATTCATTAAAAATGTGTGAATTTTACAATGTGCAAAACATACCTCAGTGAGGCTTTTTAGAAAGATAAAATGTACACAGATAATAAAAAGTGCCAGCCTCACACAGCTGTGCATGCCAGCTGCATACATCACCGTACATTGAGTGCTTACCGCATGCCAGGCACCACAAGGCAGTTGGATTAACAGACAGCCATGTCGAGTCAGTTAAGTTAGATCCCATTTTATGGGAGAGACACATAGAGATGTTAAGGGACTGACCCAAGGCTGCAGAGGGTAGGCAGGAGACTTGGCACTACCAAGGAGGAGGTCTACCTGCTGCCTTGGTAGTGCCACCCACTGGCAGAGTGACATTGATGGATTAGCTTCCACTTCTGCCCCTGTCCAGTGGGAGCAGCCATCAGGAGTCATACTCTCAGCTGTGAGGCCCAGTATGTCAATACTCTGGTCCTCTGCCCTCAAGGTGTCACAAGTGTTTTCAAATCTCTATAATGGTGGCAGCAGGCAGAAGGCAGGATTTCCCACTCCCCACGTTTTGTTGAGATAGGTTCTTACTATGTAGCTCTGGCTGGTGTGGGACTTGGTGTGTATACAAGGCTGGCCTCAAACTCACAGAGATCCACCTGCCTCTGCCTCCTGAGTGCTGGGTTAAAGGCGTGCACCGCCGCCACTACCACCCAGTTGCTCCCCCTCTATTTTTGAGAACCCTCACACTGCCTGGGCCCAAAGCTGACCTTGCTCCTAGTCTCTAGGAAGTTGGATTGTTGGCTCCTCTGACCCTTCATTTTCTCCATAATAGGGCCACATCCTCTGCTCCTGATTGGTCAGTGCCTCTCAGGGGAGTCATAGAGCTTCTATTCCTACCCAATTGGGCTCATTCTAGCCAATGATAACTTCTCCAGGAAGAAAGCAGAGTTGCAAGGGCATTTGTGTGTTTTATCTGGTCTCCTGAGCATCTGCCATCACCATTATAACACCCGAGGTACCCACTGCTCTTAAAATGAGAGTCATGTGGATCAGACCTGGACTTGACCTAAAACCTGAGCCAAATCCAAGCAGTCCCAGAGAAGCCTAGAAGAGCCCAGCCGCAGTCTGCTGAGCACAAAGGCAGTGTCATCAGACTTGTGGGCTGTTTGTTATGTGACTTACTGAGGCAACAGCCAATAAAGAGCCCCAAACACCCCTCTTGTTACATGGTCTTACACCACTGCTTTCTCTTGCCTCTTTGGCTCCAGTGCCCAGGATGGGGTCTTGGCTCTGAGGGGGTGCCATCAAGGATTTGTTGACTATGCAAAGTGTAGCTGTGGGCTGCTGGGTGTGCTGAGCTCCTTATCTCCTCTCTCAAGGTCACCTGCAGAAAGGTTCCTCCCAGGTAGGGGCTTCCTGTGTCTCTCCACCTATGTTGGGATTCATGGAAGGATCTCAAAGAAAGCTCAGCTTTGAGTGGAGGGTCAGACACTATGGATGGCTAGAAGCCTCAAGCCTTGGAGAGTCACAGTCCCTTAGACCATCCTTAAAGGGAAGGAGTGAGTGGATAAACATGCCAGCCTCCTTGGTCCTCAGCCCGGCTTCTCTGAAGCAGCCCCATCATAGACTACAAGCGAAGTCAAGCCTCAGTTGCATGCAGGTTCCTCCCTGAATGGTGCCCTCATCAGCTGCCTTCCTCTCCCCCCCCCCCACCTGTCTACTCTGTTTCTGTTTTGATCATCTCCCAAATGAACCAATCACTCATTGTAACCAAATTATTTTGTTTGAATAGTAATGTAGCAACCTGTTGTTCTAACAGAGATACAGTGTTTTCTCCATGGATACAGAACGTGCTCCCACCTCCATGTAAGATATGGAAGCTAGCCTGTCTTCAGATGACAAAGTACAGATGGAGTAAAGTAGTTATTACAGGACCACCTGCAGCTGTCATCTTCTCAAGAGCCTGACTGGGAACTAGTGTCACAGACACACACACACACACACACACACACACACAGGTGCCCCAAGAAATTCTGGGAAGAAGGCAAATTCCACACTGGGATCAGCCTACCTGGGATCCCAGCTTTGCTTGTACCAACCAGACCTTGGGGAAAGATGCTGCCTTCTTCAGGAGCCTCGGCATCCCTGTGTGGTCAGACAGGTGTATGGCAGCCTCACCCAGCTATGGGGAGGACAGGGCAGAGATGAAGGGAAAACTCTCAGAAAGCTGCTAAGGCAGATCCCAACCCTGATGGAATGACAGAGGGGGCTGTGGGATCTGCAGCTGAGCTCAGATATGGGTGACTGATGGAATCGCTTTGCCTCCCTGAGCCTTGGTTTTTCTGCCTGGAAAGTATAGATAATAACCTCCACTGGGGAGATCTCACATATTTGGTCTTTGGATCCCTTTCTCCCCCCCACCCCAGAGGTAGTGGTTAAGACAGGGTCTCACTATGTAGCCCTGGCTGTCTTGGAACTAGCTCTGTAGACCAGGCTGGCCTCGAACTCACAGAGATCCACCTGCCTCTGCCTCCCCCGAGTGCTGGGACTAAAGGCATGTGCCACCATGCCCAACAAGTAGGAGACTCTTAAAGAGGCTGGTTAAATGGAGGCTTCAGACCATACCAACCAAAAGTTTTTGGTGCTGGAAATTAAACCCAGGGCCTCAAACATGCTAGATGAGCCCTATATTGTTGAGCAACACACCAGCCCCAGCTTGCTTGTGTATGTGTGTATACACGTATGTGCATATGTGTTGAAGATTGCCTTTGTGTTGGCTCCTGTAGCAGAATGACTCCATGTACATACCCCGTGTGTTACTCAGCACATTAGGAAAAGTGCACAATGGGCTGGAAAATTCTCAGCAGGTAAAGGTGCTGCAGCCAAACCTCATGACCTGAGTCGGTCCCAAGAGCCATAGGTGTGTGCTTTTGGCATCTGACAGCAAGCAGGCCAGGGGCTGGGAGCAAAGTTGGTCCCAGATCAAGGGAAGCTCAACAAGGATAACCAGGTTGTGTGAACCCAAAGATGCTGCCTTCTTCATCAGGCCCAAAACCCAGAGCCACATCAGGGATGCTCCTCTGTTTGGCTTCCCTGGAGCCAGCACCCACCAGTGAGTCAACATTCAGGGCCTGTGTTCAATAAGCATTTCAAAACTGTTTTTCCTTCAGCCTTGGAACTGGTGTTGGGTTCTGGTCCTTTCTGAGTTTGCAGGAGAATGAGACCATCCACTTTAACTTCCCGTGGTGAAGTGCGTGACCAAGGAATAGCCAGAGCCCTTTTATCTGCTCTGTCCCACCAAACAGCTGATATTGAAGTGGGGTCTTGAAGGATGAATAGGAGTTTGACCAGCAGAGAATGGACTTTCTAAGAAAAGTACATGTAAGGAAGGAATGTGGCTAACGCTGTGAGGTGAAAACACAGCTTTATCATGAGATGACTGGATCATTTAATTCCATGGATGGACTGATCCACATTGAACAGACTACTAGGGAGCGAGGGCCACTGGTGGTCCCTTGCCTTTGAAGGATGAACTTTGTTCCTGGCCCTTCTCTTCTGTGTCTCTATTCCTGGTGTCAAGCAGCCTCCCTCCATTCCACCCTTTTGGCATGATGTTTGTCTGGTAGCAACTCCCTCTGAACTGAAATGTTCCCCCACCCATCACTCACCCTGAGGGAGGAGGGAGGTTAATCAGATTCAAGAAGCTGTAAATAAGCTGAAATTTATAAGAGGCACAAGGCCCCTCCCTGAGGTTGTAGACACACTCCCTTTGAATCTGTGGTCGGTGCCCTGTGGGGAGGGAGCAAGTGCTGTCACAGGATGCGCTGTCCTTACCAAACAATGGAGCCAAGATAAATCCCCCCTTCTCAAGTCATTTCCTGAGTATTTTGTCACAGAGACATGGCAAGTGTGAGATGGCTTACCTGAACCACACAGTGGGCAAAGTCATCTCACACACAGCACGTTTTCGGAGGTGCTGTCTGCCTCATCAACTTTACTAACTACTGCACTGAATCCGACAGCAGCACCATAGCATGGGTGTACTATGGTGCTGTTATGGGGTCAGCCATCATAAAGATCTATCTGCGTCAGTTACATTCTCACTGCTGAGAAAAAACACTGGACAAAAGCAACTTCACAAAAGAAGGGTTTAATTTGGTTCACAGTTTGAGGGTACAGTCCATCATGGTGGGGAAGGCATGGGGTAGCAGGTCACACTGTGACTCCAATAAAGAAAGAGGGAGAGCTGAATGCAGATGCTCAACTGCCTTCCTCCTTTGCTTCCCTTTTATTCGCCCAGGACTCTGGTCCAAAGAATGGTGCCATCACGTGGGTCTTCCTTTCTCAGTCAACCCCCCTGAAAGCTCCCTCACAGACATACCCAGAAGTGTGTCTCCTAGATGATTTCAAATTCAGTCCATGAAGAGGAACATCACATCATCTGCATTTGCTTAGCGCCTATTGTATGCAAGACAGGGAATGTCTGTGTTTAAGATGATGGACCAGCTCCCCTTCCAGCTTCGTGGTGGATCTTCTGTACGGCTTTGGCCAGTCTTTCCTCCTTTCATGGGTCTGAGTTTCTCCATCGGTAACAAGTTCTGTTAGACTTGAAGGTGTTGGTGGTCATCACACCCTGCCCATGTGTTCTGACAACTACCAACTCTGGTCCTGGGCCAGCCCCTGCCCTCTCTAGACTCCAGTTTGCTCACCTGTAAAACGGGAGGTAGGGATGGCTTTCCCGGACCCACCGAGCATGTGCGTTGTTCCCCAGCCTTTTTGCCCAGCCCAGGCTCCAGGTCCCCAGCTCACTTAGCTTCCTTCACCGGCTCATCAGGATGCAACATACTTTAAATAGCATCTGCATGACTGGCTGTTTTTTTTTTTTTTTTCTTCTCGGAGAAGCTTTCTACAAAGTGTGCCAAGTGGCAGCTGTCAGGGCCGAGGTGGCATTTCCCTCAGTGATGCTGACAGCAGCTGTCCCGGCACAGGCTGAATGGAATGGAAATGACATCATGTTTATTCAGGAAAGACATTCCCAGACCCAGATCAGTGTCAGCAAGATGCTGGGATGCAAGGAGTGAACACTCGCCCGAGACCATCAGTCAGTGGGGTTCCTCCCCTGTTGCACACGTGCCTCATGCCACATACCTCACATACCAACATGAGGCATGCACACTCCACCCTCCTACATTCAGTACTTGAAGAGTTCCACATATACCAAACCCCTCACACACACACTAACATGAGTCACATGCCTCACACATACACATCACACATAAATACACACAGTACATACCACACCCTCCCATACTCAAGACTCAAGGACCGCCATATACACTACACCCCTCACACATGAACACATCAACACAAGCCCCGTATCTCATGCATACATAGCAACACAGCATACACTTTCCCACACTCAACACCATCAGACCTCCACACATACTGCGTGCCTCCCACCTCATGTATACATTCCCTCACAAATGCACACAGCCTGAGCCACATTTCTCACACAGTATACCCCACCCAAACACACAATGTAAACCACACACTTCACACCTCATACATCTGAAAAACACATACCACACCCTCTATACTCAATATCCACACCAGCACAGGCTCCACACCTCACACACGTACCCCTGACACACAGTTCACATACTTCACACATGCCAACATGAGCCACATACTTCACATAGCATCACGAGACACACACACACACACACACACACACACACACACACACACACACAGACACCATGCCACAAACGTAGATCACCACAGGCCACAGCTCACACATCACTCAAATGAGAAGCTTTAGGTAGGCAGTAACTCCTGTGGGCTGGCCAGGTGTGGACTCTGCAGTGAGCAGAGTCTGAAGCTTCTAGGAGGCTACACTATAACCAAACCATGGGGTCTTGCTGTCCCTCCCCTGCCTGCCCCCACCTCAGCTTGGATTTGTCCCCAGATTCCCCAATGCACCCCAAAAGTCAGCATGCCACTCCTGAGCTTAGACAAAGAACTGGTGGCTGTTATTTGTGGAGTGCCCCTGCGTGCCAGGCGCTTCCTTACTTGGGTCATTGAGACTCCCCAGTGACTCCCAGGCACAGTCTCATTTCCATGTGAGGCGGTAGCACTTGAAGCTCCATTGTATTCATCCTGGCCAGAGCATCTCCGTCTCCCTGGACCAAATATATTCCAAGATGGGCTTTCTGGTCCCACATCTGGCCATGGGAGATGATCAGAGATCCAGGCTGGGCCTGGGGTTGCTGTGGATATCGCTCTATATAAATAAAGCACTGATTGGCCAGTGACCAGGCAGGAAGTATAGGCGGAACTAACAGAGAGGAGAATTGAGAAAGGAGGAAGGAAGGAGAGACCGGCTGGAGCCACTGCCAAGACAAGGAAGATGTAAAGTACCGGTAAGCCATGAGCCACGTGGCAAAGTATAGATTAATAGAAATGGGCTGAATATAAGAGTGAGAGCTAGACAATGATAGGCCTGAGCTATGGCCAAGCAGTTTAAATAATGTAAGAGTCTGTGTGTTTATTTTATAAGTGGGCTCCGGGACTGGCGGGACTTGGCGGTGGGAGCTGGAGAAAAATTCTTCAGCTACATGGGGTTTCTTGGTGTGGGCACCTGCTGCCAGATATTTGATCTCACTGTGAACCCAGAGATTGTGTTATTTACTGGAAAAACCTGTTTTAGTTGTTGTGTGGCCCAGCCCTAGCACACACCTTTAATCCAAGAGCTTTCTGTTTGAATATTGTAAACAGAATTAAATAAAGTCTGTAGCTGGAGTTATCTCCAGTCCCATCCGGCAGTCATTCAGACTCAGACGCTTATATTATTTAAATTGTTTGGCCTAATGGCTCAGGCTTCTTGCTAGCTGTTCTTATATCTTAAATTAACCCATTTCTATAAATCTATACCTTGCCATGTGGCTCGTGGCTTACCGGTACTTTACATCCTGCTCCCCATGGCGGCAGCTGGCAACATCTCTCTCCCTCAGCCTTCTTCCAGCATTCTCCTCTTCCTTGTCCCGCCTCCACTATCCTTCTTGCCTGACTACTGGACAATCAAGCATTTTATTTATCAGTCAATCACAGCAACATATGTTCACAGCACACAAGACATCCCACAGCAAAAGTCAACCACAGGTCAAGAGGCAGAGCAAGCAACCTGTTGACAGGAAGTGAACATAGGATTATTTTAAAAAATTATAGAGTAAGGAGGATGGCTAGAGAGACGCATAGGAGCCAATGCGAGGAATATCCAGTCTGAGGAGTCTTGTTTGAGGTTGCAGAGGAGAAGGAGGCTTCCGGGATGTGGGCAGAGGAGGAAGGTCAGCTGGGTGCTTTCTCTGCCTCTCTGAGCTAGCAGATTTTCACGCCAGCATCTGGCTCTGAGTCTTTATTGGTAAAATCAAACCATTGATACTTTGTCAAAAGCAGCAATCACTGGTCATCCTTGCCCAATCTTCTTTTGCCAGCAGCTGAGAATAACACAGAAGCACAGGGCTTAGAGTCAGGCAGAGCTGTGTTTGAGTTCCAGCAACGCTGGACGTCCTTGGGCATCTAAAAACTAGAGCTAGACGGAAGATCAGTATACTGCACAGGCTTATTGTGAGGGTTCAATGATAGATTGTAAACACATGATGACGTGGGGTGCACAAAGGAAGCAAGATTGGCAAAGCAATTACAGCGGCTAAAACTAGGGAGAGGGGTTCACTGTGCTATACTATCTTTGTGTATGTTTAAGAGTTTCTAAAATAATGGTTTTTCTTGTTGTTTTCCTGCTGCCTTTCACAAAAGTTAGCTATGAGTGTAAGTGGAACCTGCTCTTGGGAGGTTGGTGTGGTTGGAGTGGGCCAGGTATGGGGGTGGGCCAGGTGTGGGATGGACCAGGTGTGGGGGTGGGCCAGGTGTGGGGTGGGCCAGGTGTGGGATGGACCAGGTGTGGGATTGGACCAGGTGTGGGGTTGGGCCAGGTGTGGGGGTGGGCCAGGTGTGGGGGTGGGCCAGGTGTGGGGGTGGGCCAGGTGTCAGGGTGGGCCAGGTGTGGGATGGACCAGGTGTGGGGGTGGATCAGGTGTGGGGGTGGGCCAGGTGTGGGGTTGGGCCAGGTGTGGGATGGACCAGGTGTGGGGTTGGATCAGGTGTGGGGGTGGATCAGGTGTGGGGTTGGACCAGGTGTGGGATGGACCAGGTGTGGGATGGACCAGGTGTGGGGTTGGGCCAGGTGTGGGATGGACCAGGTGTGGGGTTGGACCAGGTGTGGGGTTGGGCCAGGTGTGGGGGTGGGCCAGGTGTGGGGGTGGGGCCAGGTGTGGGGGTGGGCCAGGTGTGGGATGGACCAGGTGTCGGGGTGGGCCAGGTGTGGGATGGACCAGGTGTGGGATGGACCAGGTGTGGGGTTGGACCAGGTGTGGAGGTGGGCCAGGTGTGGGTGGGCAAGGTGTGTGGACTTCTCCAGAAGTAGATTGTGTCCTTCCCATCCTGGAGAAGTCCCATGTTTTCCCTTAAGATATATGTAGCCCCTAATGGAAGAGCAGATGTAAGAACTCACAATTTGTCCTTAGGTCTGCTCTCTTCCTTAGGGCATTGTCCTCTTTGGTGATATCACTCTTGTGACCAGGCTGGGTCCTTCCATCACATTGCACCACAGTGAAGGTATGACATTTAGTTACATTTCTTTGTTTTTATTTCTGTCCAATTTTCCTGTTTCTTTTGAAAAAAAAAAACTTATTGAAGTATTATCCACATGTTGGCCCTTGTGGGTTTTTTGTTGTTATTGTAATTTATTTTTTCATTTTGTTTGACAAAGGCTCCACATTTCCCAGGCTAACCTAAAACTGACTGTGTGGATGAGGATGACCTTGAACTCCTGATCCTCCGGCCTCCACCTTCTAAGAAGTAGCATTACAGGTTTGCATGTCCAAGCCTCATTGTTGCATTGTTTTGTTTTGTCATTGTTTGTTTGATTTTTTTGGTTTTGGTTTTTTGAGACAGGGTTTCTCTGTGTATCCCTGGCTGTCCTGGACCTAGCTCTGTAGACCAGGCTGGCCCCAAACTCATAGAGATCTGCCTGCTTTTGCCTCCTGAGTGTGAGGCGGTGGTGGCGCACGCCTTTAATCCCAGCACTCGGGAGGCAGATCTCTGTGAGTTCGAGGCCAGCCTGGGCTACAGAGTGAGTTCCAGGAAAGGCGCAGAGCTACACAGAGAAACCCTGTCTCGAAAAACAAAAAACAAAAACAAAAAGCCTGTGCTACTACCGCCTGGCCTTTTTTTTTTTTTTAAAGAAAAACAAAAATCCCGCCTTTCCTCAGCTGCCGCGAAGGTGCTCTGTTCTTCCGAGGAAGCTAAGGCCGCGTTGGGGTGAGGCCCTCACTTCATCCGGCGACTAGCCACGGTGCCGGCAGTCCGCAACATGGCCTCCATCTCCGAGCTCCACTGCATCTACTTCGCCCTCATCCTGCATGAGGACGAGGGGACTGTCACGGAGGATAAGATCAATGCCCTCATTAAAGCAGCTGGTGTCAGTGTTGAACCTTTCTGGCCTGGCCTGGCTTGTTTGCAAAGGCCCTGGCCAATGTCAACATTGGGAGCCTCATCTGCAACGTCGGGGCTGGTGGGCCTGCTCCAGCAGCTGGAGCCGCACCAGCGGGCGGTCCTGCCCCCTCCACTGCTGCTGCCCCAGCTGAGGAGAAGAAAGTGGAAGCAAAGAAGGAAGAGTCTGAGGAGTCTGATGACGACATGGGCTTTGGGCTTTTTGACAAACCTCTTTTGTTAACATGTCCAATTAAAAAAGGTGAACCTGAGGGCTGGAGAGATGGCTCAGAGGTTAAGAGCACCGACTGCTCTTCCAGAGGTCCTGAGTTCAATTCCCAGCACCCACATGGTGGCTCACAACCATCTGTAATGAGATCTGGCACCCTCTTCTGTATATATAATAAATAAATAAATCTTAAAAAATATTTTAAAAAACTGAACAAAAGGTGAACCTGTAAAAAAAAAAAAAAGGACTTGCTACATCACTCTGGATGGCCTGAAACTTGCTATGTAGCTTAGTCTGGTCTCAAATTCTTGGTCCTCAGGCTTCAGTATCTCCAGTGTTGGGATGACAGGTGTGTTCTACCACACGCAGCTTGTAAGACTTCCATGAAAATATGTCTATTCAAATTGTTTACTCAATCTTTAATTGAATATTTGGCTTCCTATTTTTTTTTTTTGTTTTTGTTTTTTTGTTTTTTTCGAGACAGGGTTTCCCTGTGTAGCTTTGCGCCTTTCCTGGAACTCGCTTGGTAGCCCAGGCTGGCTTCCTATTTTTGAGTGAAGCATTTTTAAAAATACATTTTGGAAACATACCCTTTATCAGATATATGACTTACAAATACTTTTTTTCCATTTCATTTCCTTAAAGTTTATATTTTAATTACTATTAGTAATTACTATTTTAAATATTCATGTTACAAGGAAAGGTGTGATAATTCAACATAGGCTCATCACCATCAAATCAGGGTCTCCAGTCTGTCTCCAGCATGACTTCGTGTGTGAAGCCTCAGAATTCCTCGCTCCTACTTCTGTATAAAACAGATGACAGGTCACCATGAACTTTAATTGCCCCACTGTGCTATAGGTACTGGAACTTGATGATCTATTATCTAACCTCTCTCTACCTCTCTCCACCTTGCCAGCACCAGTACTCACCACTTCACAGTCAGACTGTTTTCTGCTTTCACATATGAGAGAGAACATGCTGCATTTGTCTTATTTAATATGACATAGCATCCTCCAGTTCTACACATTTGCTACAAATGGCAGAATGATATTGTTTTTATTGTAGCTAATGATATTTCACTGTACATACACATTTTCTTTATTTATCCATCCATTGATGGTATCCAGACTGACTCTAGATCTTGGCCATTGTGAACAAAGCAAGAGTGAACACAAGTGTGCCAGCGTCTCTTCGATCTGCTGGCACCAATAATTAGAAGCTGGATGGCTGGACCATGGGTGTTCTATTTTAGGTTTCGAGACACTTCTGTAGTATTGTCCATAGTGTCTGTAGGGAACCTTGGAAGTCGGCTCAAGACACCCCAAGACCAAGTTCTCAGCATAAAGGAGATTTGCCCCAGAGGGACTGAGGGCAGGGAAGAAGAGACAAAGACAGGAGACGGAGGATGAGGGGGAAGGGGACGGGAACAGGGGAGAGGGGGAAGAGGTATCTGTCCCGTCGGGACAGAGGACAGCCTCTGGATAGAGAGGAGACAGGTGTGGTCCTTAGGAAAATGGCAGTTTATAAAGGTAAAGGGGAAACCCCGTTTTAGGATGAGGTGTTCAGTTTTCATTGGGCATGTTAATTAGGTGAGCCACGGGAGGGGGGGGGGCTTCTGATTGCTGGACTAAAATACTTTGATAGCTGGACCTTGTTAGTCAGTCTCAGGAGGAGGAAGTGGCCAAATAAGGGAATAGACCTTGGTGGCTAGCTTTAGGAATGTAACCTAAAGGTTTTTAGCAAGGCAGAGGGAACTGGGGAGAAGGGAAAGGCCTGCCAGAGCCATGTTTGCCATACTCAAGCTGGCTAGAGTCCCTTCAGGGTCTGTACTAATGTCCACCCTCATCAGTGTGCACCCTCCCCTCCCCTTACACCCCTACCAGAATTATTTTTTTCTTTTGAGACAGGGTCCCATTATGTTGCTCTGGCTAGTGCTGGCTAGTTTGGAACTTGCTATGTAGACCAGGCTGGCCTCAAACTCATAGAGATCTACTCCTCCATGCCTCCTGAGTGTTGATATTAAAGGCATGCACCATCACACCCAGGCAGCATTTTTTAATAATGAGGTTCTAACTGGGACACTATCTCACTGTCATTTGGACTTGCATTTCTGTGATGGCAAAGAGGTCCTTGTAAACCCATTGGTATTTCATCTTCTGAGAAGTAGCACTGTATCTCCTGAGGCTGGAGCTGGATTTCACCATGACCTCAGCCCTACTCAGTGCTTGAAATCTCCTTGGGAGATACCATGTCCTGACTATGTGACCTTGAGCAAGAAATGCAACCTCCCTGAGCTTCATTCAGGTCCTTCTTCTGCAAAGAAGGGGCTATGGTGCCCACCTCACTGCCTCACAGGAGAAATGGCTACAGTAAGCAAATAAAACTTTTGAAACATACTTTCGAATAAATGTTGCAATCAGGACTTTCCTTAAATCTACTTAAAAACTATTGGAGCTTGGAAATAGTTTCCTTGATAAAGTACTTGCCATGCAAACAACAGGACCTGAGTTTGAATCCCAGCACCCACGTAAGAGAGCCAGGTTTGCATGTGCACATCTGTAATCCCAGTCCTGAGGATGTGGGGAAAGGAGGATCCCATGGACTCACTGGCCAGCTAGCTTACTCAGTGTAGTATTTCAAATGTAAGCGGCCCCCATAATTTCATAAGGAGGTGTGGCCTTGTTGAAGTAGGTATGACCTTGGTGGAGGAAGTGTGTCACTGTGGAAGCAGGCTTTGAGGTCTCATACATGCTCAAGCCATGCCCAGTGTCCCAGTTTACTTCCTGTTGCCTGAGGATCAAGATGTAGGACTCTCAGCTCCTTCTCCAGCACCATGTCTGCCTGCATGTTGCCACGTCCCACAATGATGAAAGTGAACTAAACCTCTGAAAATGTAAGCCACCCCCAATTAAATGTTTTTCCTTTGTAAAAGTTGTTGTGGTCATGGTGTCTCTTCACAGAAATAGAAACACTAACTAAGACAGAAGTTGGTACCGGGGCTGGGGTATTGTAATAGGCCTAACCATCTTTTTGTTTGGAGGAATTTGGACTTTGATACTTTGGGTTAGGAAAGCAGTGGAATGCTTTAAGCGGAGTTCAATAGGCCATTCTAGGAACATACAAGATAATGGTGCTGAGAATGATTTGAACTGTGGGGCTGGGTCAAGAGGTTTCAGAGGAGAAGAATGTTAGTATGTTGCCTAGAGATAACTCTTGTGATATTTTGATGAAGAATGTGACTGCTTTTTGTCCTTGTTGAAAAAGTCTGCCTGAGGCTAAAGTGAAGAGATTTGGATTAATTTTGCTGGTTGTGGAAATCTCAAAACAGCCTAGTATTGACTCTGTTATGTGGTTATTACTGGTCACTCTTATACAGAATTATAATGAAAAGGAGCAAACTAAGCAAATGAAAATACAAAATGCACAATTTGAGGAGAAGAGGAGCACCAGGAAGTGGAATAGAGCTAAATTCTGTGTTCTAGGAGATAAACAGATTAAGAAATGGAACAAAGGGAGTGGTGATCTCAGGGCAAGATCCCACGCAGCTAAATTTCCAACTTGTGAAAAGAAATTAAAGAAAAGCTTAGAGCTGGGTGTGGTGGTATATGCCTTTAATCCCAGAACTTGGAAGGCAGAGGTAGGCAGATCTCTGAGTTTGAGGCCAGCCTGGTCTACAGAGCAAGTTCCAAGACAGCCAAGCTTAGGCAGTGAAAGAAACCATCAAAAACAAGCTGGTGAAGATGTAATTGAACAAGGAGGCCATATTTCAGTCCCAGCAAACAGCAGAACTTGGATGCTTCAGCCACTTGGTTCTGTCTTTAAAGTAAAAAACAGAAGATTATGAAATTTGCCACCAAAATTAAACGTTTTCCTTTGTAAGAGATGTGTGGTCATGGTGTCTCTTCACAGCAATAGAAACCCTAACTAAGACACTTAGCCAAATCAGAGAGCTTCAGAGGTTCAGTGAAAGAGCCTAACTCAAAAAATAATCTGGAGAGCAATTGCTGCCCATTTCCAGCCTCTATGTGCACATGTGTTCATGCATACCTGCATGCAAATGCACGCACACAGCATGAACATATACACATACACGCACACAAGTTGCTAAGGTTTCACTATTTAGTGTAAAGTTGTTTAATGCAAACTATATGACATTAAATTACCTTATGCAAAATGACTAATCACGTAAAGTTATTGTCATTTAGAATCTACAGAATATAGCCCCCATCAATCACTCCTGTTAGAACCCAGGCATTCAGTACTCCCAGTTTAGATGAACACATAGGCTCAACTCTTGTCCCTATGGATCTCAACACATTACCAAAATTAAAGCAAAGATGTTAATTAAAAAAAGAAAAAGGAATGAATCCACAGCGACAACAGTAAATGTGGGAAATGGAGATTTATCTTTCTCTTGTCATGATGACTTCAGAAAGTGCTAAATGGGTGAGAGTGGGCTGGGTGGGCTAGCAGGCAGAGCAGGCCCAGTGTGGAGCACACTCCTGCAGAGTGGCGGGGAAGGTGGCGTGTAGGCCCCTGAGGGATTCTGCCCTGGAACAGCCGCTGGGATGAAGGGCTGGAGAGGTTGAAGGCAGAGTGTCACCTGTAGGCCTGTATGTGATCACGGCCACTCGTCCCTCCAGCCCTGTCCCTTATCTAATGCAGAAAACAGGCTGTGGCACTGTCCCCAGGCCACAGAAAAACACCTGTCTCTTAACAGAGCAAAAGAGTCATCAGGGGAAGCTGAGGCTCCTGCCAGGCCTTGTGGTAAACTGTACTGAAGGTCTCCTCCTCCTGGCATTTGGAAGATCTTCAACACAGCTGTGAAAACAGACTTCCAAGTCACGTGGCCACTTCCAACACCAGGCCAAGCATCTTCATTAACACTAGAAGATGTTTCTAGAGCAGCAGCATCTGACAAGGATTGGAGACAAGAAATAAAGATGAAGCTAAGGGGAAAATCCGACCTGGAGGAAGCGAAGCCAATGCAGGGGCAGCAAAGACTAAAGACAGCTTTCCACCAGAAATCAGTAATTAGAAGAGCAGAGGTAAGACTGAAAGATTAAAATCAGCGTGGGAGGCTGCAGAGACGGCTTGGTGGCTAAGTACTTACTGTCCAAGCAAGAAGACCAGAATTCGGATCTCCAGTATCTACATGAATGCTGGATAGGTGTGGTGGCCTGCCTGTAATTCCAACCTTGAAAGGTGGAGACAAGCCCCGCCCACCCCCCCACCCCACCCCCCCACCCCCGTAAGCTGATTGTGTAACTAGCTATATTGGCAAGATCTGTGTTTGAATGAAAGACCCCCAACTCCAGAAATAAAGTGGAGCCAGGCTGTGGTGGTGCACACCTTTAATCTCAGCACTCGGGAGGCAGAGGCAGGCGGATCTCTGTGAGTTTGAGGCCAGCCTGGTCTACAGAGTGAGATCTAGGACAGGCACCAAAACTGCACAGAGAAATCCTGTCTCAAAAAAACCAAAAAATAAAATAAAATAAAGTGGAGGAGAGATCAAGGAAGAGTCCCAACATTAACCTCAGCCCTCCACATGCACACACTTGTGTGCCCAACACATATTCATGTTGTAACACACACACACACACACACACACACACACACACACACACACACACACAGAGGAGGAAAAAACCTAGCATTGTAAAAAATATTTGCCACAAAGCCTGGAACATACCTTCTAGAACTCAGAGCTAGATGAAAATGAACTAGAAATGTTACTGATGATTGAGAACTGTGTGTGTGTTTGGGGAGGGGCAGCCAGAAATAAACTAGCAAAAATAGCAGCAGAGAAGTCTCACAGGGTGCTTACACCAAGAGGAACCACCAAGTACCCAGCACACACACACTTAGACACGGCATGAAATACCCAGGTAGAGAGCAGATCCTTCCAGAGAGAAAGTTCAGTAGGCCAAGGCAGAAGCGACATCAGGGTAGCACCAGCCTTACCACCAGGAACACCAGCTTCCAAAAGAAAATTAACATCCAGAAGGAAAGTGATTCTCAGTTTGGATTCTCTTGCCTTCGCCACCATTCAGATGCAAAGAAAAGAGTATTTTGTTTTTGTTTTGTTTCCAGACAGGGTTTCTCTGTGTAGCCCTGGCTGTCCTGCAGCTGACTTTGTAGACCAGGCTGGCCTCAAACTCACTTGCCTCTGCCTCCCGAGTGCTGGGATTAAAGGCGTGTGTCACCACACCTGGCTGAGAATATTAAAGATTCAACAGTTCACAGACCTCACTTTCCATGTGTCCTGTGATGGTTGGATTCTGCAATGTCCCTCATAAGCTTGGTTCCAATGGTAATGCTGTTTGGGGAGGCTGTGGAGCCTTTAGCAGGTAGGGTCTACTCAGCTGAAGTAGGTAATTAGGGGTGGGCCCTACTTCTTGAAGCTTATACCCAGCCTCCTCTCTGTCTTCTCTCTCCTATTATAAAGAGCCTCTGCTGTTCTGATGTTCCAGCACCATGATTGGTATGGCTTTGCCATGCCTGCCCCACCGAGATGAACCAACACTCTGAAATTACAAGCCCCAGGTCTATCTGCCAGGTATTTTGCTCACAATGATATAGGGCTAGTTAACACATGTTCCCTGCCCTCCCCCTTAGGATGGTATATTAAGATTTATGCCAGCAAAATAAGTCAACAAAGAAAGAGTAAAATTGGGACACTGGAATGCCAGATCCAACCCAAGACTAGTGACCAGAAGTCCTAGGATGACAGTGAGAACCCAGGTTAGTGAACAGTCTATTCCAGAGAGAAGGGGTTGGGGGTCCGGAGGAGCTGGTGGTTTGACTGATTATGACAGGAACAAGACATTTAAAAAGTTTGAAAATATAATAAAGTGTGCAGTCAAGATGGCTCAAGTGATGACCGAGCCTGATCTCCAGGACCCACATGGTGCAAGGAAAGAACAGACTCCTGCAAGTTGTCCTCTGGCCTTCATGCCTGTACTGCAACATGCATGGATGCACACACACACACACACACACACACACACACACACACACACACACACACAGATAAATAAATAAAAATTAAAAGAGAAGAAGGAAATAAAGTGTGAAAGATAAAAAACAAAGGCAATTTAAAAGTTTAGGAAAGCAAAAATATGTAAGAAAATCATGGTTCAAAATCACAGTTCAGAGCAACTATACTAATGAACAAGCCTGTGAGGTCAAAGCAAGCATGTGAAGGTCTAGGGGTCAGTGGACCCCTAGAGATCTGAACTCAGATCCTCAGCAAGCACCTTACCTGCTGAGCCATGCTACCAGCTCCCATGGAGGATTAAAAAGTAATGATTAAGCTTTAAACACACACAAACACATGCACACGCACACACCCCTTTCAAAAGGGATTATTTAGCTGGGGTGATGGCTGGAGTTTGTGATCCAAGACTCAGGATGCTGAGGCAAGAGAATTGTTATGAGTTCAAATTCAGTCTGAGTTACTTGGTGAGTTTCAGGAAAACTAGGCTGCAGATTCAGACTCTGTCTTAAGGAAAAAGAAGCAAAGAGGGTATTTGACAGGAAGAGGGACACCAGTTTCACAATGGGAGCTGTATGAGGACATCATGATCCCCGGGCTGCCAGGTGCTACCGCGTAACTAATCCCCGTCTTTGGAAATCTTCCCTCTGCTCTGAGAGCCCTCTGATTGGGGCAGGTTCCTTCTCTCAGCCTCAGTTTTCTCTCCTGTAAAAGGGGACAGTGTTTTTACACGGCTAGCTTGTGGAGTGTCTCCAGGCTTGCCCACAATTCCACCCGACTTCTTTTCCTCCATCCTAGGCAGGTATGTGGAATCTGAGGTATAAGACTGGTTTAAAAAATCCAATCGAAAAAGAAAAAAAAAACTCAGTTCCTGAGAAATATACTTTACAGCACAGCAGTGAGGGGGTGTTTGCCTCAGTGTGTGTTAATGTGTGTGTGTGTGTGTGTGTGTGTGTGTGTGTGTGTGTGTATCAGTATGAGTGTGTGAGTGCATGTGGGGGTGCCTATGAGCATGGCGTGTATGCACATGGGCTTCTTCAAATGTGTGAGAATATGTATGTATGCTCATAGATACCTGTGAGCATATGTGTGTATGTGTGTATGTGTGTGTGTGCAAGAGTGCCTGTGAGCACGGTGTGTTCTGGTGTGCGTGTGTGTGTGTGTGTGTGTGTGTGTGTGTGTGTGTGCATGCACGTGGATGCCTGTGAGCATGTGAGGTGAGTGTGTGTATGTGTATGTGTATATCACCGCCTCTTTCATACTTGGGGAGGGAGTGTCAGCTGGAGTCTGTCGTGCTGCAAGCGTCTCACTGAAAGTGGAGGGCAAAAGGGTGACTGCTTAATGACTAGATGTTAAATGTTCCAAACAATTTATACATTTAGAATCCTAAGTTTTCAAAACTCAGCGCGCCGCGCCGTTCTGCAGATCTTGTTTATAACACATTCTGCTAAAATTATCCCGGTGCCTCCTGCGCTGCCTGTGGCACAGATGCTCCGGAACCTGAAGCTGTTTGCATTCCAGAGACTCCTGCCCAAGCTATTTGCGTTCGCCGTAAATGAAACGTGAAACCGAGGAACCGCGGCTCAGAGGATTTTTATAAATATATGCCTAATCTTCGCAGCGGGCACTGAGGTTCAAGTTTTATTTATGTGTGTTTTTGCCTCCTAGGGCCCCAAGGGACTTGTTTTCCCTTGTGTCTGCAAGGGCTTCTCTCTGTTGAAGGAGGGGGGCAGGGTAGAGCCCAACTTGATGCCTGAGGACTGTGCAGGCGTCCAGGAAGGTGGTTCACAATCTCAAGCCTCATGCTGCCCCATCCGAGCAACCGGGACAGTCCTCATTCACATCGGGGATTATGCAAAATACTCAACAAGGCTGCCTCACTCATTCAAAGGACATTTACTAACGTTAGATGGTTTTTGCTTTGTTTTAAATGCCTGCTGCATGTTAGTTTGGGGATGGAGTGCTTTCAACAAGACAGGCAATCAGATCAAGCACTCCAGGCGTTGGGAGATTTGAGGACCCCAGCATTGGGAGATTTTGAAATCTCCCAGGTGACTTCAATGTGAAATCGAGTCTGAGAACCACTGACCTAGATAAGTGGCTCTCTTTTATGTGCAGAGCATTCCCCAGGGTTTGTTAAAGAATATCACACAGAGTAGGTGGGAGAGCAGCGTTGCTAAGCACCGCATGTCTAACAAGCCCTTGGGTGATGCTGTTGCTGGTGTGTGGACCACACTGGAGTCCAGCATCTGGGCACTGGGAGAGTTCCTGGGGGCACCATGTCACACCAGTTGGCGGCAGCTGCTGCCAATGTGGCTCCTATGAGAGGCACAGACAATTAAACAGATGGTGACAGTGATACACACTATGCAAGAAGTACAGGGACCTATGGAAGCTCACAGAAGGGGAGAGGGTGGCCAATGACCAGGCTTTGGGGATTTGGGACAGCCTTCCTGGAACAGGCTAAGGTTTAGCCAAAGGAAAGGGGAGGGGTGCTGGAGAGGGTGCTGCAGGCAGAGGGAACAGCAAGTGTAAAGGCTGGAGAGCAGAGCAGACATCAGGGAGACTGGAGACTCCAGGTGAAGACAGAGCATGAGGAGCGCTGAGTCCGGAAGTGAATGGGGAGGTAGGGAAGCATTCAGGGGCGGGAGACAAAGCTGACTTGCCCTGTGGGACTGTCACTCATTTTACTCACCCCTCTACTCTCCAACCCACTGTCAGCAAACTGCACTGTAAGACCAGACGATCCCTGCTGTGTGTGGCACTCTGGCCAGCTGCTGCCTGGGTAACCCTGCACCCATCCCAGGCCTTCACAAGCTCTCAACCTGTGTGTGGTTAGGGAGAAGGGGGAAAGACACTCAGATCAGTGGGTCTGGGGAGGTTCTGATAGAGCAGAATAAAACAACTGGGGCACAGGAAGGGGTGCCCACAGATGGAGGTCTAGGAGTGTTTTTGCCAGGGGGAGTTTAAGGGGTGACATGGCTTCAACTTGTCAGAGAAGACAAAAAAGGACAACCTAGAGGTAGTGACATGCCAGGAGAATGGTGGTCAAGCCATAAAGGCTGCATGAAGGAGTCAGAAACTGGTTTTGCCCTCGACATCACTGATGCCCCAGTGCCTGGCACAAAGCTGGCACTAAAGTGTTTGTTGAGTGACTGCTGGAGGTAGGCTGAGTTTATGGCGTCCCCAGTCCATGCATTGAAGCCCTTATGCCCTGTTTGACCCTATATGGAGAATGGGCCTTTGGGAAAAAATAAATCATGGGGGTAAAAAGAAGGAGGACTCACATCCTCTCCTTCCCTGTCGATCATGATGTGAGCATATAACAATAGCCAGAAGGTGTTTGTCTACATTCCAGGAAGAGAGCCCTCCCCAGAAACTCAGTGACTCATACTTGACTAGGGATATCCCAGCCTCCAGAACCAAGGATATAAAGTTCCAAAGGCTGAACCCCCCAGCCTATGGCATTTTGTTATGGCAGCCCAAGGAGACTAGTACAGGCAGGTTCTGGCCACATAGGTCCTGCAGGCCACCAGGGCTTAGTTCAGGTGACATCATGAACTATTTTTTTTTTTTTTTTTTTTTTTTTTTTTTGGTTTTTCGAGACAGGGTTTCTCTGTGTAGCTTTGCGCCTTTCCTGGAACTCGCTTGGTAGCCCAGGCTGGCCTCGAACTGCCTCTGCCTCCCAAGTGCTGGGATTAAAGGCGTGCGCCACCACCGCCCGGCTACATCATGAACTATTAAGACATTTCTGTTAAGTTGGCAAATAGTAGCTTACCTCACCCACTACTACCTCTAATGCCAGACCAGCTTGGGATATCTGGGATATCTATGCCTCTCTACCCTCCAGTTATTAAAGGGTTAATGTTCTATATACTAAGGGCAAAGCCACAGACTGTCATTCTCCCATGATCCAACGTTAGATACTAAGAACTTCACCCCTGGCTGCTACTAACGTGAGCCCCCTGGAAAATGATCCACACCTCCCAAACTAGCCCAGTGGATGTTCTGTGTCTCATGCCCTACACTTGCCTCTGGGCTTCTGGTCTGCTGCACCAGTCTGTCACCTGGCCTTTCCTTCTCCTGGGTCAGCATGATCAGCCTGACTCACAAGGCCTCTCACACAGCAAGCCAGTAAGCAGTACCCCTCCAAGGTCTCTGCTCTAGTTCCTGCCTTCAGGTTCCTGCTGACCTCCTGCCCTGGCTTCCCTTCATGATGGGTTGTAACCTATAAGATGAAATAAACTCTTTCCAACCTGCTTTTGGTCATGTGTTTAGCATGACTAGGACTGGCTTGCTCTCTGTGGCTTGCTCAGCTTGCTTACTTATCCAACTCAGGACCACTGGCCAACTTTGGCACTGCCCACAGTGGGCTGGGCCCTCCTCTATCAATCATTAATCAATAAAATGCCCCACAGACATGCCCACAGTCCTTCTGATGGATGCAATTCCTCAAGTAAGGTTTCCTCTTCCCAGATGACTTTAATTTGTGTCAAGTTAGCAAAAGTTAAACAGCACAGCCTCTAACTGGCCCAGCTTTGGTACCTAATCATCTCATGACTGATCAACAGTGGTTCATTGGTGGGGCCGTGTTGACTGATGTTTATGATGTAATCCTGTGAATGGAATGCTTGAGTGTGTGCACATCATGTTGTCTGTGTGCTGGAAGCTGGAAACATTTTCCAGAAGGAGAACACAAGCCCTAGACATTAGAGATGTAGGTAACAAATAGTAAGTGTCAAGGAGTGTGTGCTTCATATCCAGGCCCCGCAGAGTCATTGAAGGTTCTGGAAGCATAATGTGGTATGTGGTGGGATTTAGGAAAGGTGGTTCTCATGGTGATGCAGAGAATGGAGGAGGACAGGAGAAGCCACTGCAGTGTCAGACAGGAAGGAGGAGGCAGGCAGCAGAGATGACAGGACTGGGACAGTCTAGACAAGTCCTGTTCATTACCTGGGAGTTATTGTGAGCAGATGAGCAGGGACCCTACAGAAGGCCCACATGTGTCCACTGTCTCCCTTCCCCAGGTGGCTGAAGAGGGGAGGAGATCTGACTGTGTGATCTGACCAAGTGTTGCCCTGTTGTCACATCAAGATCTGGTGAGCTGAGCCACCTTCCTTATCAGGGTTTGCTGAGCTGCACCTGTCTTGGGCATATGGTTTTGTTTGAACACAAGACCTATTCTTTGGTGGATCATTTTGCCTGTGAAGCCTAAAATGTCTACTGTGTTGTCCTTCCACAACCACAGATCTCCCTTTCCTCTCATTGCCATTGTCCCCAGCCCCAGAGCCAGGGACCAGGCATCGCTTCTTCCACAGGGTAGGACACAGGCAGCCTTTGTATTTTTAATCTAAAAGTGAGTCCTGCCTGATTGGCCAGGACTCAGCAGGCAGTTTCAGCATCATTACCAGGTTGTATCCCAGGGGGCCCAGTGCGGATAGTTTCCTGCACATCTACACCACGGTCCCCACCACCCCACAGCACCTGGACCCGTGGAGAGTGGATGTCAAAGAATCTGCAGAAAGCTGAGGCTTGTTATTAAGCTGCAGCATGGAAGGGCTAGCAGGCTCTCTGTAAGAAGATCCTGACAGTACAGGTGTGAGGGGCCAAGGGCGAAGGGGAGAGCAGGGGGACATCAGTACACACACCCAGGCTACTGCCAAGTTCAGCCACAGTGGAAGGAGTAGCATCATTAAGAAGGACTATGGAGAGCAGGAGAAGGTGGGAGTATGGCTTTGGAGACTCAAAGGCTGGGGTGAAGCCAAACTGGTGAAAGATGTTTAGAATGAACGAAAGAGGCTTTGGATGTGTCTGAGAAAGAGACACAATCCAGATCCCCACTGCTTAGTGACAGGATGAGGCTACCAGAGGACAGATCATTCTGCGCTCGTCCTGTGAGTTCATGGGCAGTTTTACAGCATGGCTGCTGTGTGTCTGCAGCAAGCCAGGCATTAGGCATTCTCTTTGTATCTCAAAGCTCGTTACTAGAGTAGGGCGAACACATGGCAACATGCACAAATTTGAAGTGGACAGTTCAATAGCTTTGTACAAATTAAACAGGCACACATGTGTGCACATGCACATGCATATGCACATGCACATACATAAGGTACACATAGGCATACACACTTAATATCCACATGCATATATCCATGGATATATAAAATATATACACATGCATGTGTAGACACACATGTAATACATATTTATATACATATGCACAAGTAGACACACATATCTGCACACATTAACACAGGAGCACATATTCATACACATCTGTGTATAAAGATGACATATATGAATATACTATACATCTATTTGCATACATACACACAACACATACGTCTACTGCATAGATATGTGAGTGAATACACAAATACATAGGCTCACACAGAGGTACACATGTGTACACATATACACACATAGGCACAAGTATACATCCATGCATGGAGATACAGGTAGGCACATATGAACAGCCCTATCTTGCTAGCGAAACCTAAGGAAATTTCCCCTGCTGGCTCCAAGAAGTGGCCCGGCTGAGGAGGCCTGCTGGGCAAGAGGTTATGGTGGTCCTCAGCCGCCAGCCTACAGTGTCGGGGTCACCAGTCCCCATAACTTCAAATCCCTGCATTTTGCCAAGGACCAGAGGGAGCTTGGTGTGGATTTTCCCAAGTAGAGCCTCTGGATGGAAATGAAGCCTCATGGGCACCCTTACTCAGCTTCCCAAGTTCTCCCACGGGGGCTTGGGACCCATGAAAGCTGTGGGATTGTTTTAGGACACTGAGCTTATGGTCAGTTGTTAACCACTGGGGTCAGGGCCTGTGTGAGCAAGGTGTGTGTCAGCCAGGCTGTGTGAGCAGTGTCTAGAGATGCGTGTTTGAATGTTTGGTCTTCACATATGTGTCTGGGGTACGTGTTTGTGTTTGTAGATACCCACAAGAGCATGTGTTGATGTGGCCAAGGTTGTTTCATGTGTGCCTGTGAGTGAGCAAGCATGTACCACACATGCGTGCGCTGTGCTGCCCCCTCCTCTTTTATTACTTCCTCCTTGGGTTTGATGTTGTGGGTGAATAAAATTTAAAGAGCTCTAAATTTTTTAAAAAGAGCCCTAAAGGGAGTGGAGCGCCAGTGCGTGAGTCATTACTTGAACACCTGTGAACCGTTGATTTTAATTGGGCCACAGCTGTCAGGTTGTGGAGTGGGAGGGATTGGTCTCTTGGCTGGTCTGACTTCAGCACCCTCTTCTCCTGTCAGTCCTTTGTGTAGGTAGGAGACAGGAGCAGAAGGGCAGTGTGGTTCCTGGAACCCTGGCCCTCAGCCTCCTAATGGGCAGCAGGAAGAGGCTATGCGCCCTTGGCAGGGGAGCTGGCTTGGGCCCAGCCTTGGGTGGCAGTTTTTCTCCTTCCCTGCTTAGGGTAGCCAAGGATCACCCCCTGAGACCTGTGACCATCCACTTACGCAGAAGCATAGAACCATGACTGCTCCTAGCTGCAAACTCACCTGAGTAGGAAAACCAGCAGAAGACAATGAGCCCTAGCACGGGAGGTATCCTCTCCTAAGCACTGGATATGCACAACCTCATTCCTCAGGGCAGCCTACCCAAGTGGCAGAGATTAACTCCGCACTAAAGCACAGGAGGGCTAAAGACTTTCCAAAGCCTCACAGCACTGAACAGTCACAGTTATTTCAATCCTCACACTCAGTTATGTCCCCTCTACACATACTCACCCTTGGAGAGATTCCCACAGATTTGGAAAAAAAAATTCTCAGCAGCTCACCATCCTGCTCACAGCCACTATTAGACACTCACAAAGTTTGTCCATACTCACAGGCATGCGTGTGCACACACAGACATACACACTCACACAACACTTGCCAATGTACTTCCTCCACCCACACACAAGCACACAACTGGACCCATTCCGTCTCAGACATTCACCCCACAAACTTCCTTGAACACCTTTATGATACGTGCTTGGCACTCACTAATCACAAGTGTGGTGATGTGCGCCTGCCTACAAGCTGTCTCAGGCACCTCCAGGACACACCAGCTTTCCTTTCCTCAGACAGGAGACATCCCCCTTGCAGATCTGCCTCACTAGGCAGAACTCCTAAGAGCAGCTCCCCCATCCTGTCCCCGTGTGGCAGGGCTCTGTGTGTTTTTTGCAGCCCCACAGTGGTCTACGTGCACGGGTACCTGGCAGGTTGGATAGGATTTGGTCATCCTCACACCTGCTGGTCCTCAGGAGCCGCAAGGAAATGACTGACTCCTGTCCTCTGTCCTTGCCAATCCAATTTGCTGTGTCCACATCAGGAGACATGTAAGCCGCAGGGCATCATGCATGCCCTGACATGGCTACCCTTTTACCCTCGTTCAACAAATCCCATGGAAGGAGAACTGTGTGGCCCAATCATAGGCTAATTGTATGTAGCTGGAGTTTCTCCAGTCCTGCCCAGCCCCACGGACCCCTCTGGTGTGGGACACAGAAAAACCAATATTGGTTCCTGGCTCCTGTCACCCTTCACCTGAGCAGTGACTCCTGTCTCAGTGCATCGGCACAGGCCACTTACTATAGGCACAATCACAATGTAGTTAATACAGACTGGAGGCCACCCCATAAATTACAAGAGAAGCTGGGGTGTCATTTCATCCCTGTTTGAGGGCCAAACAAGTCTGTTCAGTGAAGAACACATCCACTCCGCAAAGAAAATACATGCTGATAATCAGGGCTTCTCTACTGATGATCCATCCAATTGATTCAGTTAGCAGATACCCAGAGACACTGCTGGAGAAGGGGCATAGACACAGAGGGCTAGTAGAACAGTGTGGGGCAGCCAACTGCAAGGAGATAACAGAGTAGAGGAATAAGCCAGGGGGGCTTCCTGGAGGAGGAGTTCAGACAGCAAGGACTCAAGTCATACCACAGAGCATGGACCAGAGAAACACAATCCACACCACAGATGTCCCCACTGCTCTGAACTCTCCATCTCTGGAAACCTGGCTTCCCTCTAAGGAGTGACTCCTGCCACCTTCCCCTCCTTCACTCACAGTCCTTTTCCAGTGACATCTCTGGTTGACAAATTTAGGAAGAACGATGGCCTGGGCTCTGTGCTTCCGGTAGCCCCTGAGCAAGCAGCCCACAGCCACAGGCAACAGGAATTGCCCCCTCCTTTGTGCCTGTGGAGGTTCCCAGGCACTTGTCAGGGTGTGTGTGTGTTACCCCAGGGCTCATCCCACAGGCCCATTTGCCCTTACACAAAGCTGTACCCCAGCCTGAATTTGGAGGGCCAAGGCGATAGCTAGTCTTCCATAGCCTTTTCCTCCTCCCTCTTCTCCCCCTCTTCCTCTTCTTCCTTCTTCTTTCCAACAAACCCAGGGATGATTCTCCTGCCTCAGCCTCCAAGTACTGGAATTGCAGGTCTGAATCACCATACAGAGCTCAGTCTCTCTTACTTTCCAAGTCAGTCAGGACTCAGATGGGAGTCACTTCCTGAACTACAGGTGCCCTGGCCTCCCTGCTCTAGCTTTCTCTGTCCCTTGTCTCTGCTCAGGTGATAGGGGCTCAAATAGAACCCAATCCCTCCTCATACCCCCCACTACTTGAAAATACAGCTTCATTCTGTTTAGGAGGGAGTTCTCTGCATGGTTCTCCCTATTTTCTCACATTCTCTCTGGACAACGAGTCTATTTTTTGTTTGTTTCATGGAATTTGTCTTTTGAAATAATTAACCACCTTCTTACAGTAACTTTTCTTTACCTGGGAATGCAAAAATCACACAACACATTGGACTGTTTCTTAACAGTCTTCTCAAATTATGCAGTTGCTGTACTGTGATAAATAAGTAGATGAGCCAAGTTGGGGTAATGGGTCCCTGGAGGCACTTACCCTAGTTCAGAGGAGTATGGCTGCACCATGCTGGGGGCAGGACAGGCTTAGTCAAGTTCCCCAAAATGTTAAAAGCAATAAGTGGTCTAGGCTCTCCCTTCTGCCAACCCAAGACCCAGAACACAGTTCCTTCCACTAGGCTACTGTCCTCACCTCTGGGAAATGCTGTGGCATATTTCACTCTCCCTTTAACCTCCCAAAGTCAGACCCAAATGTACAACAAAGTGGTCCAGGACTTGTAACTTCTCTAGGATGTGGGCTCTCGACTGCCAGACAACTTGGGATGTTCCCAGGGCAAGAGGACAGCATCCTGACCCCAAGATGACTCAGGCACACCTGTCTTCCCCATTCACTCTTTCCTCCTTGTGCTCAGCTGACGACCTCCCCATCTTGTCCACTAAGCATAGCTGTCAACAATCAGCTCTCAGGACAGCCCTTGTGCACCATAGCATCTGTAGCACTCTGGGTGTAAATGCCCCATGGCAATGGGCTTTAAGCTGGTAATGGTTTGCTAACGAGCTCACACTAGTCCAGAAAGTTCACCCTGTTTCCAGTCAGCTCCTTTCCCCCAACTGAAACCTGCCTGCATGAGCTGCTTCCTGTTGTCCTGCCCAGAGCACTTGTCTGGTTCCTCCACCGGCTGGTGTCAGCCTGGAAAGACCCCAGAATCTCCCTCCTCATGGTTATCATGAATCCTTCCTCAGCTACCCTTTTCCCCTCCATTTCATCTGTCAGCATTCAGACATGCTGTCCCGAGCTCAGGTAAAACACCTTCCCATTACCCCTCTGCTATACATCTCATTCTCAGGAGGGCTGGGTGGTAGTGGTCCCCTCTCTCCTGCTTACCCTCCAGCTTACCCCATTCGGACCTTTGTCCTACCACTCTGAGGAACAGCCTGGCCAAATTCATCAAGGTTGTCTGGGAACCATGGCTTCTGGATGCTTGGCCTCTGCCCTCTGGAAGGAGTTGGAAAGCTGTGAAGAGCCTGTTTAGCCACCACGGTCATGGTCCCTGCCTGCCTCTTCTGCTGACGCTGTCTTTATTCTCCTGACTGACTGGCTGGTCTCCCCCAGTTCCTCCAACATGAACAGCTCCAGAAAGCTGAGTTTCTTGTTTGGGGCGCTGACACATCCCCAGTGCCCGGCAGTGTGCAGCACACAGTAGATGCAGCGTGAGTGTTTGTCAGCTGAGGGAATAAACGGACCAAGTGCTAGAGCTCAAATCTAGATCTGTTAGCTTGCTTGTGTTTATCTGCTGCTCTGTACCAGAGGCCACAGGAAGCCACTCCTAAAATTCAGCTGTGGTCTTATTACAATAACATTTTGCTGAAAGGACTTACCTGCAAATCAGAAATCTGTTTCTTTCTTGCTTATTTTTTTTCATGATAAAATATGAAGAAAATATATAATCTTCAGCATGGTAGGTCCAGTTCTCGTCTTCCAACACTGAATGCCATGGTCTTGCCACTCTGCCCTGACCAAGGGTACCCACGAAGACAGCTGGGGACTTGCAACTCCCAGCAGGTCAAGCTCTATCCTGTGTCTGTCTCAGTCTGCCAGGACCACTGTCTTAGTCGGGGTTACTATTGCTGTGATGACACCTGTAAAGGGAAGGGTTTATTCAGCTTACTCATCCACATCACAGCTCATCATCAAAGGAAGTCAGGACAGGAACTCAGACAGGGCAGGAAGCTGGAGGCAGGAGCTGATGCAGAGACCATGGAAGGATGCTCCTCACTGACTTGCTCTTCATAGCTTGCTTAGCCTGCTTTCTTATAGCACCCAGGACCACTAGCCCAGAGATGGCACCACCCACCATGGGCTGGGCCCTCCCCCATCAATCACTAATTAAGAAAATGCTCTATAGGATGCCTGCAGCCTGATCTTATAGAGACATCTTCTTAATTGAGGTTCCCTCTACTCTGGTGACTCTAGCTTGTGTCAAGTTGATGTAAATTGATCAGCACCACCACCATGACAAAGATGGGTTAAGCAACAGATATGTCCTCCTGAAAAGTGAACCTCCAAGATCAAGCTGTCAGCAGGACAGTTCCCTTGTCCTGGGTCTCTTCTTTGGCTCACAGGCAGCCATTGCTCCCTTTGTTTTCCCACAATTTTCCCTCTGTGTATGCTTATATTCAAATCTTTCTTATAAGGACATCGGTGTGATTGGCATTACCAAAAATGATCTCATTTCAACTAATTACCTTTTAGAGGTGCTATGTCCATACAGTCACATTCTAGTGTAAGGAGGGTAGTGTTGTGATTTAAAAATGGCGGGAAAGAGTCACACCACACAATAGGGCCCATGTGGGAGGTTTATTTAGTGGAGGGAAGTGAAGAGGCAGAGAAGGGGGCAGAGACCGGTCCCTGGGGACAACAGCAAAGGAAGAGAAGAGAGGGGAGGTGGGCAAGGCCCGTCTTTTATAAGGAAACACAGTGAATGTGCACAGGGGTGCTCTTAGTGGCTGCAGCTGAGAATGCATCCTGTTAGGACCCTAAGGGCAGGCCAGTACAGAGGCCTAAATGCTGACAGGTAGAGCTCTGACATAAGAAGCTAAGGAGGACACACCAGTCCATAACACATGGCCTAACTGGCTCTACTCCAACGAACACTCCTTTCACTGACACCTACCCCAAGTACTACATCAACCACCATTTCCATGGCTCCTATAAACCCTTGCACTGCCTCCTATCCCAAGATAAAGCTGATCAAGACAAGCGTGTTATGATTTCACTTCCCTTCCTTAGACTACGAGGTCATTAAACGCAGACAAAGCCTGAAGTCTCCATATGACCAGCACCAAGCCTGGCAGGTGTGTCTGAGGAGCAGGAAAGAAATAGGTTGTCTAGTGGCTTCCTCCTGGCCTGGCCCCTGCTGTCTCTAAAACAATATCCTATGGTAAAATGACAAACCAAGACAGCTTTCCTGCTGCCACAGCCAAGGATGACACTTGCCTCTAGCTTTTGAGAAACCAAGGCTATAGACATCCCCTTGGTTCATTTCTTTCTTTTTTTTTAATTTTTTTTTTTTGGTTTTTTCGAGACAGGGTTTCTCTGTGTAGCTTTGCGCTTTTTCCTGGAACTCGCTTTGGAGACCAGGCTGGCCTTGAACTCACAGAGATCCGCCTGCCTCTGCCTCCCGAGTGCTGGGATTAAAGGCGTGCGCCACCACCGCCCGGCAATTTATTTATTTTTTATTTCATGTGTTTTGCCTGCATGTATGTCTGTGTGAAAGTGTCAGATCCCTTGAAACTGGAGTTATAGACAGTTGTGAGCTGCCATGTGGGTGCTGGGATTTGAATCCAGGTCCTCCAGAAGAGCAGCCAGTGTTCTTAACTGCTGAGCCATCTCTCCAGCACAGGTTCATTTCTTTGATTTATTAGTTGTACTGGGGATCAACCCCAGCATGTTATGTAAGTATTGTATTAAGATAAGTCTCTAACATAGAGCCAAATCTCAACTATGTCCTTTGGATTTAATTCTGTCTGCTTTTTCTAGCTTACTCTGAGCTTTGCTGTAGCCATTTTACCTCTGTGACCATTCCTTTGAACAATGGGAATCAGAATCCCTGTCCTGTTACTGAAATCATATGAGACAATAGGGCTTTGGGAAAAAAACCACTTTAGTTTGGGGGTGTGGCTAAGTGGCAGAGTACTTGCATAGCATACAGGGGGTCCTAGGTTCCATCCCACTCTATTCCAAGAAAGGAATTTTTATGATGTCATGTTATTATTATTGAATTGTAAATAGCGACTTTGCAATTATTTCCCCTGAGCACAGTATATATTACTGTTAAATAATGGAACTTTCCTGGTTTGGATTAATGGGAGTGTGTTTGAGAATTAGTGATAATTCTGAATTATGGGACATTGCAAAAAAAAGTATTATTGCTTTCAAATTAATGGGAATTAATGACTAACCCTGTATTGTGAAAATGTGATTCCTCAAGAGGCAGCATCAATGAAAAGACACAAACCATTGGTAATTA
Organism: Peromyscus californicus insignis; assembly: GCF_007827085.1. NCBI lineage: Eukaryota > Metazoa > Chordata > Mammalia > Rodentia > Cricetidae > Peromyscus > Peromyscus californicus. Next base: position 1,004,002 of record NW_026294595.1, on the reverse strand, counting down.
AGTACTCACTGTGAGCAAGTGGGCTCAGCTTAGTACTTATAAAATGTATTGGGAGCCGGGCAGTGGTGGCGCACGCCTTTAATCCCAGCACTTGGGAGGCAGAGCCAGGCAGATCTCTGTGAGTTCAAGGCCAGCCTGGGCTACCAAGTGAGTTCCAGGAAAGGCGCAAAGCTACACAGAGAAACCCTGTCTCGAAAAACCAAAAAAAAAAAAAAAAATGTATTGGGAAACTTTTGCTTAAAGAGTTCATCACCCAGTTCGATTGGTATGTCTAAGCTGCCTGCTCATAACACTCTGCCTAATTCAGATGAGAAACCCTGGACAAGCAGGATTGTGACTCACTAAAGCATGGTGGGAGACATTGCACAGAGTGGCAGGAGTCAGCAACCAGCAACTTTGTGAGCTGCTGGAGACCCTCCAAGCCTGCTGTTAGCTGCTGAGCTGCCACCATGTCCAGCAACTACACACAGATACATGACCACCCTGCACACACATTCATATATGTCCTTAATCACACTATTGCATATATATACTTTCACAAAACCATAATCATGTGACTCACTTTGTCCCACCTTGTGCATACACATAATCTTACACACACACACACACACACACACACACACACACACACACACACACACACCACAGTAACGGCATCTGAATATTCCACCAAGGATCTCAACTCAAGAGATAAAAGTGTGTCCTAGACAGTAGGCCTTGGGTTCTGCAGGACACATTGCATAGATGTTTTCCCTACAGATGTGAGTGCATCAGACAGATTCCCCACACACCAGTGCAGTCTACTTTCAGAGAGGAGACAGTAGGTCTGCATATAACGCTGTATGCTCCCACTACTCAGAAAGAGGAATCAGTGCAACTGAAGAAACAGGACACTCTGTGTAAACAAATGTTTCTGTCCTACAAGTCCCCAAATACCTGACAGTCCCTTCTCAAATTACCACACTGAGGCTTATGTTAATTACATATGCTCAGCCAATAGCTCTGGCTTATTACTAACTAGCTCTTACACTTTAAGTGAAACCTTATTCCTTGTTTACACTCTGCCATGTGGCAGTACCTTTATTAGCCTGGCACATTCATCTCCCTCTGTGTCTGGCTGGCGACTCCAGACTCTGTCCTTCTTCTTCCTGTCATCCTTAGTTTTGTCACCCCGCCTACACTTCCTGCCTGGCTACCGGCCAATCAGCATTTCATTAAACCAATTCGAGTGACAAATCTTTACAGTGTATAAGAGGATTATTCCACAGAATTTCCCCCTTTTTGTCTCGTTAAAAAGGAAGGTTTTAACTTTAACATAGTAAGATTATATACAACAAAACAGTTATCAAGTAAGAATTACAGTTACAATACCCAGTCTATTTGTATTTGACAAAATCAGAGAAAACATTTAATTATCTATCCTATCTTGGTGAGTCCAAAGTTTTATATTTAATTTACCCTTTTATAAAAACTAAGAAAAATTATAACTATGACTATTTAGTCTTCAACTCCATCAAAGACTCCAGAAGGATGAAATGTTACCTAATGACAGGGACATCAGGCTGCCTGGACAGTCACTCAAAGTTTCTCTGCAATGTTGGGGCACCCATCTTTGTCCTACAGGCCTAGCATATCTGACAGATTTTCCTGTGAAGCAGGGAATTTTGAAGAACCTTGTCTTGGCAAAGTTCAGCAGTCACTTTCTTGCATCCTGCTGATCCAGTTTGGACAGTAACTGTCAGCATTGAGGCAAGGGCAGGTTCCTTGCCCACATGGCTAGCTTTTGCCATAAAGAAAACAAACTTCATGTGGAGTTTCTTTCATGCCCATCATCTTTTCTGGACTATATTGGTGCTGCCAGGAGCAGACGTGTCTCATTGTCATGAAAAGCCTTAGGTTATTAAACATATTAAATGAAATATTCTGTAGGTCTTTGAAATGTTTGAAGATTATCTATCTATCTGAAATATATCTTTGTATACCTAGAAAACCTAACTAACATGAATATAAGTTTAACTATTATAGATGACTATAACCTCTATTTTTTAATTATATATTACATTTTTAGTTGAGCTGTATAAACAACAGTAGAAATATACATGCAGTATAACAAAATTAACTTTAAATTTGTATCAATAAACTAATATCCATATCAATGTAAAATATGTAAGATTAAAAGTTGTTTTTGGATTAAAGTAGATTCAATAATCTATCCTTTTATCCTACCATTTCTGTATACCCCCTTTTTCTTTTCAGAACAAGAGCCCTGAATCTAATCTCCTTTGTTTAGCTTTTTTTCCTGACCATTATCCATAACAACTTGTAACCCACCCCCCTAATCGATGACAAACATTCCTAATTTATTTTTGGAAATATGGGTATAGTTCTCTATGGTGATATTTTATTTGTACTGAAATGTGATTTTATTTGTATGTTAATAAATAAAGTTGCCTGGGGGTCAGAGCTAATAGCAAGCCATAGCAGAGCTGGGTGTTGGTGGCGCACGCCTTTAATCCCAGCTCTTGGGAGGTAGAGCTAGGTGGATCTCTGTGTGTTCAAGGATACAGCCAGCATGGAGACACATGCCTTTAATCTCAATACCAACCATAGAAGACCTAGAGGTCTGTACAGACGGGCAGTGACGAGGAGGCCATGTGGTTGGGTTTACAACCGATGAGAAGGCAGAACAGAAAGTCCATGTAAAGATAAACGCACAGGAAGTAGGTCTCTTGGCTGAAGAGGATAGCTGCAGCAGTGAAGGGTAAGGCTCTTAGCTCTGACCTCTTGGGCTTTCATCTTTGCATTGGCTCTCTGTTTCTTATTTAATAAGACAGTTACTTCTACAGTTCTCTAGACTACCTCCTGTTGATTGGGGGTGCTGGTAATCTTTGGGGGAACCCTGAGAAAATTTAGGATTATGGTCAAGTCCTGACTGGAGTCTGCTAGGCTGGATCATCTCAGCCATGAGCCTTGAAGCAGTTCTGGATGCATAACTCAGAGGAAACTGCAACAGAGGCACTCTGATATGTTGTATCATCTAGGCCATTTGTTCCCCTTGGAGATTTTTCAGGGGGTCTTCCTCGATCAAGCTTGATTTTTCTTAACCCAGAATGAATCCAGAGCCTCTCATTTCCTGTGGAAATAAAAGCAAAATCTCTCCCCAAAAGTGGCATATCTTTTGACTTTAACTTTGGAGTCAAGATATTTTTAAAATATATAGTTTAATTTAGTAACTTTTACAATCAAATTTCTCTCAGCAGTTATCATTCACTCATTAGCAGTCAAAAGAATCCAAAGACAGCACAATAAAATATAGAATCCAGACTCTCTTTATATTTTCCATCTTTACGTGGCTTATTATAATTTTTTAAATTATTCCTTTTTTAAGGACTTTTTTTTTCTTTTTGGTTTTTCAGGACAGGGTTTCTCTGTGTAACAGCCCTGGTTGTCCTGGAACTCACTTTGTAGAGCAGGCTGGCCTTGAACTCAGAACAGAGATCCACCTACCTCTGCCTCCAAAGTGCTGGGATCAAAGGTGTGCGTCACCACACCCAGCCATTTAAGGACTTTTCCTACCCTATTTCTCTTCTCTCCCATGCTTACACATATTTTTAAACACACTCTAAACCATTTAGAAGTTTGTTTGTTTGTTTTTGTCTGAATCTGTCTTTACTGCATATCTCTGTCTTTTTCTGACCACATGAGCCTTTGAACTGCTAAGCAAGTGTGGCTAGGACCAAAGTGATGGGTTTGGCAGCTGGCTCTGCCCCATTCCTTGGTTCCTTGAGAGGCTAGTCTTGTGGTGGAGGTACATTGATCACCAGCTCTGGGAACCATGTTTACCACCCTCGCTCTGAGAAGTTTTTGGATCCACACTGCCACCAAGTAGTATGCCACCCACGGCTCATAAACTCCATTTAAGTGCTTGGCAGCAGGGCCTCTTAAAAGAGCCACTTGGTTTTTCCCGATAATGCTGAGTCCGGAAACCATCTCTTAAAGGAGCCATGTCTCTGCTTGCCGCCACCAAACACAGCCCACTGGAGAAAAGATGGTTACCAAGGAGCTGCACTTGACTTTGTTCTTGTGTGTCTAGAATCCTTTTTTAATCTTTGTCATGTTTTATGTGAAAATTTCGACCACATGTTGGAATGCCATATGTAAATGGATGTTTCTGACCCACCAGTAGCTCCCAAACACCCAGCAGCCACTTTCCAAATTACCACACTGAGGCTTATGTTAATTACATATGCTCAGCCAATAGCTCTGGCTTATTACTAACTAGCTCTTACACTTTAAGTGAAACCTTATTCCTTGTTTACACTCTGCCATGTGGCAGTACCTTTATTAGCCTGGCACATTCATCTCCCTCTGTGTCTGGCTGGCGACTCCAGACTCTGTCCTTCTTCTTCCTGTCATCCTTAGTTTTGTCACCCCACCTACACTTCCTGCCTGGCTACCGGCCAATTCAAGTAACATTAAACCAATTCAAGTAACAAATCTTTACAGTGTACAAGAGCATTATTCCACAGGAACTCTGACTGGCACATGATGGGTGCTGAGCATGTGCATCCAGGATCTCTGAGCCATCTCTTTTGCTCTCAGCAAAGGTGATTTATTGGCACCATTTTATAGATGAAGAAATGAGGTTAGAGAGTTGGGAGAAAGGGCCATGACTAGTGAGGACCAACGGGATTCCAATGAGATCTGCCTGCATCTCGATTAACTGCCTTCTTCACTGAATATTCAGAAGAGGTGGGATTGAACCAAACAGGAACTGACAAGGATGGGGTTCGCAATGAGTGTTACACTGAACAGAGAAAGAATGGGGAAGAGACTGGTGGTTTGGACGGTACAACAGCCCGCAGGAATGGGACGGAAGGCAGGCTTCCAGGAGAACCCCAATACTGAGGAAGATGGAGCTGATTTAACAGGAATTAATGTCCAAAACAGTGATGACGATGATGATGATGATGATGATGATTATGATGATGACAATGTTGCCACTTTATGGAGCATTTTTGAGATGTTGCCACACATATCAGGAGCAACTTCACTTTGGGTCCTCCCAATAATCCTGTATAGGGGGGAAATTGTTAACCTTTATGGGAAAAAAAACTCAGATTTAAAATTGTTTATTTATGTGTATATCTGTGTGTGTACCCATGCACACATGTGCACACTCTCATTTGCTATGTGAGTGCAGGTGCCCTGAAGGCCAGAAGAGAGCATCAGATCCCATGAAGCTAGAGTTACAGGTGTTTATGAGTGACCTGTCATGGGTGCTGAAAACCAAACTTGGACACTGAACCTTTGCTCCAGCCCTAGGTAAGAAAACTCAGGCTCATGCCAGGTGTGGTGGGTGGCTCACACCTTTAATCCTGGCACTCAGGAGGCAGAGGCAAGTGGATTTCTGAGTTTGAGGCCAGCCTGGTCTACAGAGTGAGTTCCAGGACAGCCAGGGCTACACAGAGAAACCTTGTCTCAAAAAACCAAAACCAAAGAAAGGAAAAAGAAAGAAAGAAGGAATGAAGGGAGGGAGGGAGGGAGGAAGGAAGAAAGGAAATGAAAAAAGAAAAATCAGGCTCAAAGAAGCTGCTAACCCTCAGAGCTAGAAGCCATGCTGAGCCTCACCTTGGCTTTAACTTCATCCCTGCCCAGCTGTGTGAGCAGGAACTGAGGGTTTGGTACCCTGGTCATTCTTCTTACACATACTCAGAAATGGGAAAGAATGGAAGAATGGAAAAGTGGGAGACAATAGTTTTTGAGGTGCTGTTGAAAATACTTGGGTTTCTGGGCTTGAGACTGAAGGGATGGGAGAGCATGGTTTATGGATTGGTGGTTAATAAATGCCACTGTGATTTGTCCTTTTCTTTCCTTAATTGTAAGTCTATGTGCCGTGTTGAAGCTCATGGACCAACACAAATGGCCCTTGATGGAAGTGGGTGGTGCAGAAAAAGAGCAGCATGTCAACCTACCATGGGGACCAGAACCTTTATCCTTCAAACATACCTTAGGCCTGATGATAAATGTTTAGGGGAAAATGTTTTAAATGCTGTGAGCTCACCTGCATCAATCTGAGAATACCACCAAGTCACCTAGATTCTGAACTTAGAGGATGAGAGAGTAGACTTTTTAAAATTTGTTTGTTTTGTTTTCGTTTTTGTTTGTTTGTTGTTTCTTGAGACAGAGTTTCTCTGTGTAACCCTGGCTGTCCTGGAACTCACTCTATAGACCAGGCTGGCTTCAAGCTCACAGAGATCTGCTTGCCTCTGCCTCCCGAGTGCTGGGATTAAAGGCGTGCACCACCACTGCCTGGTGTGATTGGATTTTTTTAAAGACAAGCTTTCATGTCTGGGTGGCCTCCAATTTGTTATGTAGCCGAGGATGGCTTTGACCTTTTGATTCTCCTGTCTCATGTAAAGCTCTTGTGTTACAAGAATGTACCACTGCATCTGGTTTATATGGTGCTACTCATTGAATCCAAGATTTCATGCATCCTAGGCAAGCACTCTCCTAACTGAAATGAGTGGAATCTTTATTAGCACCACGGACAGCAGCCAAACAGCCATGTTTGGGGAGCTGTCCCGAGTACTAGGACTAAGAGCTGGCATACTCCTGCTCAGATCAAATGTGTCTGCTGCATGTTGGCACCAGTCCCGTGTTGCAAATGTATCATCTCACTAATACACCCAACAGGCCAGTGCTATATGCATCATTCTTTCCATTTTACAGATTCAAAGACAGGTGGCAGAGACAATCTTGTCTAGAGTCCCCTCAGATTGAGATGGAATGTGAATCCACAATAATCTGGGTAGTGATTTAGCCCTTCTCCCACCCTCCTCTCTCAGCAGGTGTGAAAACCATGCTGAACCTCTACAAGACTGTCACAAGCACCGGCCACATCTAGTGAGAACTGGTTCAAGAGTTGTTAGTGTTGTGAGCAGTGTCCACCCCGAATTATACTTCCAGCCTCGAGCAGCACTGTGATTCAGGAAGCACAATCTTCAGGCTGCTTGTGATGGATAGAAAGAGTTCATCTAGTGGCTCTGGCCCCATCCAGAACTACCCCAGGGGCTTCCATGGGCTCAGCTCCTCCCCAGTGGGCTTCCCATAGGATGTCTCATACCATCTGCTCCCTGAGATCCACAGCCAAGGGCACCACCTACAGCAAGCAAGATGAGTCTGAAGAGTTAATCTCAGGCCTGTCTTAGAAAATCCTTGAAGTCTAGACTCATTCCCACAGGAAATATGGAGACTCCTAAAAAACACTTTATTTTTTTGAGACAGGATCTCATGTAGCAAAGGCTGGCCATGAGCTCACTATGTACCCAAGGATAACCTTGAACTCCTTACCGTCCTGCCTCCATCTCCCAAGTGCTGGGATTAAAGATGTTCACCCCCCACCTGGTTTATGCAGTACTGGGGGTGGAACCCCGGGCTTAGCGCAAGCTAGACAAGCCCTCCACTAACTAAGTTCAATCCAGCCATACTCACCCATTTTTAAAGCCTTTACTCAGATCCAGACACTCAACCATTTCCAGACACTTTGTCACTCTGTCTTCATCACATCTTCGTCAGGAACTCCTCTAAGGCAGTTCTACCTTCCCTTTCCTAGTTAATGCTCTGGGCAGGGGACTTATCCCAGGCTGAGCTGCTGAGGGCAGCAGAAACCCTCAGTGTCATTCCTAACTGCAATGGCTCATTTTTTGTCAACCTGACCCAAGTTTGGGTCATCTGGGAAGAGGGAACCTGAATTGAGCAAATGCCTCCATTAGATTGGCCTGTGGGCAAGGCTGTTTTCTTGGTTGGTGATTGATGTGGGAGGGTCCAGCCCTGTGTGGGGTATAAGAAAGCAGTCTGGAGTCAGGTGATGACATGGGATTTGGCTTGTTTGATTAAATTCCTGCTCCCCTGAAAAAAGAAAAAGAGAAAAAGAAAGCAGGCTGAGCAAGCCATGAGGAGCAAACCAGTAAGCAGCATTTCCCCACAGCCTCCGCTTTAGCTGCTTCTTTCCGGTTCTGCCTTGAACTCTTTCCCTGATTTCCCTTCATCATGGACCATGATCCTTCGAAAGCCGGTGGCACTTTCCCGACCCCCACTCTGGAGTTACTTTCGCTGTTGTGTTTTATCACAGCAATAGAAAGCAAATTAGGTCGAAATCTGCCTTATGCTCAAGCCTTTGCAAAGGACCAAGAAGTCAAAGGCCTGAGCTGGGAGCTCAGCAGAGGGCCTGTGAGGCATCCTCTTTGTGCCCTTGTGGGCAGAGGGCACTCCAGTTGCAGTCATGAAGCACAGGGTAGGTTCAAATGAATGGCACTTTCTGGATGCTTAGGTGAATGTATCTGTCCACGTGAGTTCAGGATCTCTGGATTCTCAGGGTTATCACCCTAATCTTGGATAGCACAAAACACCTCTCAACATGGACTTTGGTCATTCTGCAGTCTTCTGTGATCAATTGAAAGTATCAAAGATGGTATTTTCTTCACTCCTGGGGCTCTGCACTGCTGCCCTCTGCCACCTGAACTGCCTGGTTCAGGCCACTCAGCCTTCCACCAAGAAGCCTAGCCAAGGCACTATAAACTCATGTAGGTGACAGTACCCCACGTGTGCCAAGGGACAGGTGTCTAGGGGGTAGATAGAAACTGAAGTGGGGTGTGATTCATCTCCCTTACCCACACCTGTGGTTAAGGAGGTACTTGAAGGCTGGGGAGCGCCACAGTGGCAGCCACCTGGAGGTTTCCTGAGTGCAACCTCTCCTGGGAGGGGCCCAGGTGTGGGCCTTTGTGATGCTGGCCCCAAGGGTGGCTCTGCTTACTTGGTGGGTGGGAGTAGGAGGCACCAGCCTGTCCCTGGAGAAGCTGAGCCACCAGCTGGCAGGGCTTAGCACGGTACTGTTCAACCCCCAAGCTCTTATCTGCCAACTGAGCTAGTTTGTGTCAAGACCCAATGGGAATAGAATTTAACTCCATCTACATTCATGTCGGTAAGTCCAGTGTGCCCAGCTGCACCCAGCTGACACTGTGAGCCTGCTGTTACCTGCCTTGGTGTTTAGGTGTCCTATGTCTGTGTCTCCATGTGTAAGCTTCTATATGAATATGCATGTGCCTGCAGACATGTGCCTTTGTGTGTCGGTACATGTGAGGTGTGTGTTAACTGGTAAGCACATGATGGATTCATGCGCATTACTGGAGTCTAACGCTTACTGCACCTATGGAAGTCTAAGTCCCAGTGCAGCCACTGCCCAGCTGAGACCTGCGGCAGGTCAGTTCACTCTGTGAGCCTTGATTTCCTTGTCTGTAAGGTAAGGCTGGGAATTGAAAAGCCCATCTTGTGTGGCTTATGTAAAGACCAAAGCAGTATGGGTAAGTGCTTATCACGGGGCTGGAGTCATGGGAAATATTTCACAGATGTTGGCACTGACTGTTGTTGCACCTGTCTGTGTGTATATCTAAGCACCTGTTGATGGGGCAGAGTGTGCTTAAGTATGAACATAGTGCATCCTTGACTTTAACTCAGCATTTAATTAATCCTGTGTGTGTGTGTGTGTGTGTGTGTGTGTGTGTGTGTGTGTGTGTGTGTGTGTGTGTACATGTGCCTCTTGTGTATGCAGAGATCAGAGGACAACTTTGTGGAGTCAGTTCTCTCCTTCTACTTTGATGAGTTCTAGGAACTGAACTCATGTCACCAGGTTTCAGCAGCAAGCTCCTGTGCCTGCTGAGCCAAATGGTCAGCTTCTAATCGTTTTAGGTTTTGTTTTATTTTTTCAAGACGGTTTCTCTGTGTAGCCCTGGCTGTCCTGGAACTCACTCTGTAGATCAAGCTGGCCTCAAACTCAGAGATCCACCTGCCTCTGCTTCCTGAGTGCTGGGATTAGAGGTGTGTGCTCCTCCTGGCTGTATTAGTATTTTTAAACCTTTTTAAACTTCTGTGATACCTTGAAAGTCAGTGTTAATGAGGCTTTAGTTCCTGACATCTTAAAACTCCTGGTGTTTGAAATGAGAATTAACTCAAAACTTTGCTTTTATTTATTTATTTATTTATTTATTTATTTATTTATTTGCTTATTTATTAATCTGAAACACACACAGTGAGCCTTTCATGTAGCACACACATGCGAACATGTGAACATAAATTACTGTGCTTGATCATCATGGCTCATCTGTGTATCCAGCTCAGCAGCTGGCACATGCAGACAGAAATTGTTTTTTCTAGACTGAGTGACTTTGCCTTGGAAAAGGATAGAAATCTGTGTGAGCCAGAGCTCTTAGGAGCCTAAGACAGCAGAGGGGGCAAGTCCTGCTCCTGCCCAGACTCCAGAGGACACAGCTATGGTTTTCACAGGTACCTTACAGCAGAGTACAGCACCGAGGGCAGTTGGTAGAGGCCCCCATCCTGTCTGGTTCATCAGACATGAGAGGTTTGCCCTGAGCTGCCCTCCTCTCTGGCCTCACCCAGAACTCTTCCTGCTTGGGAGTGAACAGGCCACACCAGCAGATGTAACACTGCCCAAGGCTTGCAAAGGGTGCCCAGAAAGGAGAGGAGATCCACTCTGTAGGTTAAGGGAAGGCGGAACCAGGATCTACTGTGTTGTTCTAGGTAGATGGACAATGAACTTGAGAGTAATTACTTAGCAAATTGACAGGTGTCATTTTGTTGTTGTTGTTCACTGAATTTTGAAGAATTGGGACTGTATTTGTCACCAGTGTTCACAGCAGCATTATTCACAGTATCCACGATGTAGAAACCATCCAGATGACCCTGGACAGGAAAATGGATACACACAGTGTGGTCTATACACATTGTAGAATAATAATTAGCCTTAAAAAAGAGAGAAGTCATGTTAGTCTTACATATGACCCTTGAAAACGTGTTAAATGAAAGAAGTCGCCCGTGAAAGGGTCACATCATATGGTTTCATTCAGGTAAGAGACCGAGAATGGTCACATCATAGACAGGAAATGTAGAATGGAAGTAACCCAGGGGAAGAGAGCGGAGAGCTAGTGTTTGATGATGGAGTGTCATGCAACCCCCAGCAAGTCGAGGGACAGGTACTCATCACCCTAACTTCTTGCCTGCATCAACCTGTTTATATCCCACCCCCACCCCTGATGTCAATACAAGCTGAGTACCTCTTACCTGAAGTACTTAGGACCAAAGGTATTTTGGAATTTTTCAGAGTGGGAATATTTTGCACTTATATGATGAGAAACCTTGGGGATGGGATCAATTTTACAGGATGTTTTTGGCATGCCTGTCTTTTGTCTATGACCCATCACATGAAGTCAGGTCTTAAAATTTCCCCTGACTTGGGAGCACTTAAACTTTAGATTTTTGGGTTTTGGGGCTTAAGTGAAAGGCCCCAAGTCCTAAGGGCCCATTGCCCTAAGGGGAAGTGTGTGGGAAGGAGAGGGAGGGGTCTTCAGAGGTGGAACTGGGGTTCTGCCTGGCTGTGTTTCACTTGGTACAATGCACTGGAGACCTGTCCACATTGTGCAAGTCTGTAGTTGCTGCCATGGCATATTAAGACAGTGTGTGTGGAGAAAGTACCATGTACCTGCCCATCATAATGGCTATGTAAGTCCTTTACAGTTTGGACAGTTATGAAGACACCAAATGTACACACAGATGTTTCATCAGCCCTGCTTCCATCTCTTCTGGTTAAACATCTAGGAGTGTGATGACTGGTTCCTGTGGAGAGGGAGAGGTTGATGCCACAGAAAATGGCTATACTGGTCTCAGGTGGGTGAGGCTTACTGTATTAACTTCACTTTTTATTCTCTAGCAGCTCATCTTATTGTATTTTACATGAACATGACCCACAATGGTTGGAAGATAGGAAAACACCCAATCTTGCCTGTGGAGGCCCACAAAGGTTTTCTATTGAGATCTGAGCTTGCTTTACTCAGCAGGGCTGCATTGGAGGATTGTTTCACCACTTGTGTGGTTATCAGGTGATTGGAAAGGGTCTGTACTTGGCTGTGCTAGGGAGAAGTCTTTTGCTCCACCCCTTGGCATTCCTATAAATAGCCCTCTAGAAGAGACAGAAGGGGCCAATGGATTATGATCCAGGTCCTCTCAAGGCTATCCTGTGTCTCTGTTTCTCTCCACTCTATCCTTCTATGTAATATCTCTTATCTCACTCTCCTAAAGAGTACCCTGTTGTAAAATGTGGGAGCTGGTCTTCCAGATGGGCTTCACAAATGGCTCCAGGAACAGGGACAGGGGACTTGGCAAAAAGAGGGAGGAGGCATTGTGGGTATAAGGGGGCATGCCTGATTAGGAATTAAAAATAAGGGCAATGATATTTTATTCTCGAGAATGAAAGTTAAGCAGCTGAATGCTGAAGTTAAAAGTGAGTGAGGCTACAGTGAATATTTCTCTCTATCTAGGTTTCTTTCTTTTTTCTCTCTCTTAATTTCTATCTATAAAAATTAAGGAAAATATAAGGTAGAATGTAGGAATATAGTGTAGAAAAACTTAGGGTAAAAAGCTAAAAATATAAGGTAGAATATAGGAATATAGTGTAAGAAAAAACTTAGGGTAAGAAAAGCAACAAAACAGAGGAACTATGTCCTTGATTTCCAACTATGGGACCATCAACACAAACTCCTGGGGAAGAATCAGAGAAAAATCTATCAAAGATGAGAAAAATGGGCAGAAAAAGATTCCTGTGGAAGCTTTTGGTCTGTGAACATCTTAGATTTAAGTCTTTAGTGGCAGAGGAAAGAATTTTCCCTGAGGTGGATGTAAATGAAATAAAACTCTTCACTCTGCTGACATTGTTACTGTATGATAACATCGTACCATCAGAATTCGTTTCCTTGGCCATAAAGTCAAGTAGAAATCTTGGGGAAAACTTAATAATTTTTTTCTCAAAAACTGAAAGCTTTCTTGGGAAAAGCTTAGTAATCTTTCTCTTAAAAACTGAAAGCTGCTGGGCAGTGGTGATGCACGCCTTTAATCCCAGCACTGGGGAGGCAGAGGCAGGTGGATCTCTGTGAGTTTGAGGCCAGCCTAGTCTACAAAGTGAGTTCCAGGAAAGGCACAAAGCTACACAGAGAAACCCTGTCTCGAAAAACCAAAAAAAAAAAAAAAACAAAACCAAAAACAAAAACAAAAAACAAGAAACCTGAAAGCTATTTTGGGAAAAACTTAGTAATCTTTCTCTAAAAAATTGAAAGCTTTTCAAGTCTTTCCTTCTCAGATTTTTTTTTTCTCTTTCTGTAAGGGCAAAAATTAGATTCACTTGGAAATAACATCTACCAGTATGGGAAAATCACCTGTAATTGCTCTAGAAAACAAACAACCTCTTGGAACAGGACAAATTCTCTCTGCTAGTCTTATCTCTCCTTCAAGCCAGTATTAGAAAAATGGCAGCCTGAATCCCCTGTGGTCAGAGCCTATGCCCAAGAAAGGGCAGGCAGAAAGCCAAGCAGGGATAGCTTCCCCCAGGATGGAACTGCAGCAGAGGCAGTGTGGGACCCGGAGAGGGGCTGCAGATGTGAAGGCAGCAATGGAGGCTTTGAAATCCTCTCTGCAATGAGGGAAGCAGGGTCTAAGTTCCTAGATAGGGGACTCAAGCTCCTACCCCCAGAAGAGAAAATAGTTAGCAGAGAACCTGAGCTAAGGCATCAGGGACTCTGCATCTTGGAGAAGGGCCAAGCAGGGCCAAGCAGGAGATCTATCAGGGTTGAAGAAATCTCTCTGAAAAGGCTGAAAAGGCTTTTATTTCAAGTACTTTCATTTTCTTTTACTGACCTGATAACTCGGGAAACAAGTGCCAATCTGTAAGCACACACAGGAGGGCATGCGCTCTGGGAAAAGTGTCAGGTGAAGGAAATACACCTATCAATGCCAGCTCAGGGAGAAAAATTTCCCATGGTAAAAGAGCAAAATCTTGACTCAAAAACCTCCTGTGGTAAAAGCAAAAGCTTGAATACAGACCATGTGAATGGACGTTTTCTCCAGGACCCAGAAAGGCAGCATGGGAAATGTAGTTTGTTTGTAACAGCATGACAATATAGAGAAAGGCAGCTCGGGAAAGGTAGTCTGTAATGTAGTTTATAACAGTGTGATGATATAGAGAAAGGCAGTTTGGGAAATGAAGTCTGTAACAGAGACGCCAGTTCTACACTGCCCCCAAACTCTGCTTTTTCAGCTCAAAATGCTATTTTTTTCCACAAGCTTTGTTAGGCTGCCTCTTGAGAACTAGGAACAGGTGAACAGTTTGCCTGTCAGGAAGCAATTAAAATGCTAATACTGTTTGTCAACAAGTCACTTTGAAACCCTCTAGAAAACTAGGGAAAGAGGACCACACACTGGGAAATTGCTTTGGGTGTGAAAAAAGAAAAAAACTTATGGGCAAATAAAAAAATAAGAAACTTGGGTTGTGCTTGAAATGCAAGAGAGAAACATTGGCATCATTAAAAATGCTCATGGTAATCTTAAAAAGCAGCTTTAAAAAATTAAGAAGAGGGAATTTTACCCTCAGTCAGCTGATGAATTAGGCTCTGACTTCAAACTCTCAACAAAACTTTCAGAATGATATCAAAGCTGACTATAAACTCCAAGCTTTTGAAATGATTTGCATACTTTCTGTCTCAAAAGAAAATATAATAGTTCTGTTAAGAAATCTTTTTTAGATGTTTTCTATAGAGTTTGCTTTTGAATGTAAGTTAGTTCTGTTAAGAGATCTCTTCTAGATGTTTGCTAAGGTTTATAAAGTAGTCAATGTAAGTTTGTAAGAAGTATAAATAAGTGTAATGATATTCATGTTAGTTGTAAATATGTATAGTGATGTTACGAAATCTCTTCTAGATATGTGCTAAAGTTTGTGAAATAGTTCTATAGAGTTTCCTTTTGAATTAAACATGTAAAATGTATAAATATTGAATGCAAGAAGTATAAATATTGAATGCAAGAAGTATAAATACTGAATGTAAAAAGTGTAAATGTTGAATGTAAGTTTGTAAAAAGTATATAGTGATTTCATATTAGAATTGTTTTTATTACTCCATTAATATCTGTCTAGTCTGGACAAATTAGGTAACATTAATTTTTAAAGAATAAACCAAATCAATCAAATTAGAGGCATCTTGAAGTTTCTATTACTCTTTTACCTTCAGATATATTTGAATATTTTTATGATAGATTAAAATATAATTTTTATGGTCTCAGTAGCCCCTGGAAAACTTAAGTGAAGATGTCATAAATAGGGGAGTTTTTCTGTCTTCTTCCTAGAAGTTCCCACTCCTGTTTTTGTTTAGAAAAACAGGTAGGCCTCCCACAAAGGGATAAGCCTCCCACAAGTGAGTCAGTTTGTAAATGTCTCTTTATAATTAGTATGGGTTTTTGTTTACTTGAGTGGATACTTTGAAGTGATTTGAAATGACTGTTTTCTCCTGGGAATCAAAATAGTCTCTTGAAAATTTATTGAACATCTGTTAGGAGAGAGTTTTTTTTTGTTTTTTTTTTTTTTTTGTTTTTTTGTTTTTGGTTTTTTTGAGACAGGGTTTCTCTGTGTAGCTTTGCGCCTCTCCTGGAACTCACTTGGTAGCCCAGGCTGGCCTCGAACTCACAGAGATCTGCCTGGCTCTGCCTCCCAAGTGCTGGGATTAAAGGCGTGCGCCACCACCGCCCGGCAGGAGAGAGTTTTTGATCAAGGAAAAGGGCTTAGTGTAGCTAAGACTGCTGTAGCCACCTTAGACCCATTCCAAAAAGAATACTCCATCTTTATCATCCTCTACTCCTTTACTGGGAGGTGTGGCACCTATGGAGATTGCTGTGGATGTTTGCAAGCTCTTAGTAGGGACCTGAGCCAGAACTGAGTTAGGCTCTGTACCTGCTCTTGCCAGAGGCTGGTAGCCAAAGACCAGCAACTTTCAACTTGATACCTGAATGTAAGTAAGTATGTAAAATTAATCAAGAATGACCTAAGACAGTTCTGAAGGGCCCGGGGTGGGGGGTGGGGGTGGGGGGTGGCTTTATTATATCAAGAAGGGGGAGTTATGGAGGCCCATGAAGGTTTCCTAGTGAGATCTGAGCTTGATTAGAGGATTGCTTCACCACATGTGTGGTTACCAGGTGATTGGAAAGGGTCTGCACGTGGCTGTGCTAGGGGGAGGTCTTTGCTCCACGCCTTGGCATTTCTTTAAATAGCCTCAGACAGAAGGGGCCAGTGGATTATGATCCAGGCCCTCCTGAGGCTATCCTGTGTTTCTGTTTCTCTCCCCTGTATCCTTCTATGTAGTATCTCTTATCCCTCTCTTCTCAAGAGAGTACCCTGTCATAAAATGTGGGAGCTGGGCTCCCAGCTGGGCTCCCATACTTGCCTCACTGTCTCCAGAGTCCCAGAGAAGCAGTGGGGAAAGGTTCCCAGCAGAGAGCTGCATTTCAAAGGCCCACAGGAACCTGGGAGCCTCTGAGTTAGAATGGTGTTCTGGTTGAGCCTGGGGAGGCTGGGAATGGGGCCTGTGGTCAGATGGTGCCTCGTGCTAGAGGCAGAGCTCAGACTGTCTGAAGGGGATGTGGGGAGCCGCTGAAGGTTCCTAAGCAGGAGAAAAACTGATTTTATTCACGTTGTAGAAAGACTCCTCCAAGGTAGGAGGAGCTGGCCTCTGGGAGAGAGCAGACCAGAAAAGAGGAGGCCAGGCCAGGACCTTGACAGTGATGCCTTAGGAAGGTAAAATGCAAAGAAGCTGGGTTGTACCAGTGGGTAGGCAGTTAGACTGCAATTGGAGAGAGGGAGACCCAGCTGCCAGGCCCTGAAGGCCCGGTGCCCCTTAGGAAAGTGGGTGGGAAGTGGGGGGAGGGGTCTGTAGAAGTGGAGGCCAAAAGGAGACCTCCCAGCTCTGCAGCTGGGGGCTTGCCTGAAGGAGAGCCTCCCCCACCCTCCCCGCGCCCCGCCCCATCCGGATCTGATTCAGCTGTCACTCAAGCAGTTGGGGCCCCTGAAGAGCTGGTGATGGTGATTTGTGCTGGCCCTGCAACCCCATTGTCCTGCTGTGATTTGGTCTTTGGCAAGTGTAACAAAGAGCTCAGCTCAGGAGCAGGCTCTGGGCTGGTTGTGGGGGAGGGGACAGAGAGGGGAAGGGAAAGGAAGGAGCTTGGCTAGGCTGCCCTGCACAGGGCTTCAGGCCCTGCTTGGTGTATGTATGGTGCTGGCACTGTGGGGCTGTGTGCACGCAGCTCAGTGCTATGTGCTCATGTGTGTGTATGTGGGTAGGAGCTCACTGGACACTTGACAGGCCACACCAGCCTGATTCTGCACTCCTGCACGCCTCTCTGTGGTTCCCCGGGCCCACCGGGAGGAGCACATCTGTCAGCCTCCTAGTCGTTTGCGAAAGGGCTGCCTTGAACCACTGCTAGTCCCAGCTTCATCAAGGACGTCTGGTTTCCTTAGCCTGCTCTCTCCTTGGTCACTTGGCCTTTGCTTGAGTGTGGCCCCATTTCCTGCTGGGCCTGACTGAGCCAGTGCATATGCGCGTGTTGGGGAGTGTCTGTGCACAGGGAACGCTGCAGTTATTTGCTGGACCTGAATGCATCCTTTGTATATACACATGCACGTATTTGTGCCCAAATATGTGTGCATATGCCTAGTGTGAGCATCTTTACATGCGCACATGGGAACACTTGTGAAAATGGGCACCTGGGCGTGTGTCCATTCGGGTGTGTGGATCTGTGCACTTTTTGGTGCATTTGCAGGAATTTTCAGTGGGGTGATTCACGCCTGCAGTTTGAGGTAGACCTGGTCAGCAAGTTGCTCCTCCTAGGTTCCCCTGGGCTTATGAAGAATCTATTCCCTCTCCAAGGGGAAATGCCCCTACGAGTTCAGCTTGTTTTGTTCCAAACACACCAGTGTGTGCTGTGAGAAGTGAGGGGAGGCTCCAGCCTGTCTTTACCTTCTGGGAGGGTGCACTTCCCCTATGCCAGGAAGGGGGGGACTGGGTTCAATGAAGACTATAGACCTTAAGGTACTTGCAGTATCAGGCAATATTCAAAAAGCGAGACTTGGTGTTGCTGAAAGAGATTTTGTTCCATGAAGGACAAAAGACATAAGAAAGACACCTAGCCCAGAAGATATCAAGGAAATGATGAACAATCAAACTATATAAAAATAATTAGACTCCATGAAGTGAAAGGAGTCAAACCTAAAAGGCAAACAAACTCATTAGAAATACTTATCTATGTATTATGCTATAGATTGAAATTAATATCTGTAACATATAAAAAGTTCCCACAAATAAAAAACAAAAAATAACAGCACCCATGGGGGGTGTCAAACAGCCACTCAATAGTGATATGAGCTAGAAAATATGGTAGGCTGTGTGGTGATATTTTGTGTATGCTCTAACAAATAAAGCTTGCCTGAAGATCAGAGGGCAAAGCCAGCCTCTAGTTAGCCATAGAGGCCGGCAGTGGTGGCACACACCTTTAATCCCAGCAGTTGGGATCTCGTGCCTTTGCTCCCAGTACTTGGGAGGCTGAGACAGGAAGTGATAAGGCTGAGTGGAGAAAGGCATATAAGGTGGGAGGAGACGGGAGCTCGGCCCTTTCAGTCTGAGGAGTCCTGGAGGGAAGAAGTCTTTCTAGTGGCTGCTGCTCTGATTCTCTGGTCTTTCAGCTTTCACCCTGATATCTGGCTCCAGGTTTTTATTAAGACCAATTAGGATTTGTGCAACACAGCTATTTCAAAAGGATGTTACAAATAGAATAAATGAATAAAGCTTAATCCCTTAGTAACAATAAAGATATGAAAAACTATAACTTGTTGAACAAATTTCTTACAAGCAAAACACATGCTCTTCAGCAATGGGGAGGAGGTGGGGTATGAGCCCGTCCACATGCAATTGTTGGTTGGAATGTGAATCGTATCATGCAGAGAGCATGCTTTAACAGTTGCTGTCAAGATGTAAATTATATTCTACACTCCAGCAACCTGACTTCTAAAATCTGTTTCATAAGATTACTAGCACTGGAGACAGCACAAAAGTACTCAGAAGCAGGTTGAATGTCATTTAGAGGAGACGATTGGCGGCATGTGGCAGATCTGGACTGTGGGGTTCGGCAGCACCCTTAAACAAGGAAACACCCCACATGAGTAGTTGATCAACACAAAGTGAACTCACTGGCATTTTGTAGACTTCTTGTCCCATTTTGCTTTACTTGGGCTTTTTTTTTTGTCTTATTAGTCTTTTGTTTGTTTATTTTTATTTCTATTTTTGTGTGTTTGTGGAGTTTGTGTGTGTGTGTGCGTGTGCGTGTGTGTGTGTGTGTGTGTGTGTGTGTGTGTGTGTGTGTGTTTAAGAGAGAAGAAAAAATGAAAATAAAGTAGGGTTGGGAAGGGAGGTGGGAAGAATCAAAATATATAGAAAAAATTCAATTAAAAAAAAGTTAAAAGGGGGGCGCTGCACCACACTGTCAGTAGTAGATCTGGGTGTGCTTCCAGAGCACTGAGAAATAAATGCAATGAAAACTATGTACCGGATATTCCCACCTGTGCTGCCAGCCGGCAAAGTTCTGTGTGTAAATGGGCTTAGCATTTTGAAAATTACTAATGTGGGTTTTTTCTTAATTTTGAATATGATTTCTGAAATAGTGGGCTAGGGAATGTCATCTCCTAGTGGGACACAATTGTGAGCAAAATAGACACAGAAAGAGATGTGAGATGGGTCAAGTTGCACTTGCCACCAAGCCTGATGACTGAGCGCCAGCCCGGGGACCCACTCCGTGGAAGGAGGGAACCAACTCCCGAAAGTTGTCCTCTGACCTCCACACATGGCACCCTCACCTGCTTCCCTGAAGCCTGGGTGCCTGTGCGGTAACATGGCCAGTGTAGGCGTCCCTGAAGCTGTGCTTGTGGGAACAGGCCCCAACCAGTGAAAAATGCAGGTACTGCTGAGCTGCCATTGACTGATATAGGCACTGTATGTTCCCACATGTGGGAAGCCACTGTGGCCGGCTGACTAGTCAGCTTCTGGTAAGCCAAAACCTCAAACTCTGCTCTACAGATAACTCCTACATTGAGTCAGAGCTGACTCCATGGCCAGTAGAATATGGTGCAATGATAGCATGTGATTCCAGGACTAGGTCTTGGTGTAGTCTAGCTTCTGTCTGTGTGGTTTTCTTGGAGGCTGTGGGCTCTGGAAGACAGAATGAGCAAGCAACCTCTATCCCCATTTCTAGGTCATGATATATGTTAACATCTGTGACACTGTAAAACACACACTTATGTACACAGGTACTGAGATGGCTCATTGGGTAAAGATGCTTGCCACCAAGCCTGAGTAGACAAAGAGAACCAACTCCTACAAACTCTTCTCTGACCTCTGAGAGCACATACACACACACACACACACACACATTTGCACACATAATTACACACGTGTGCATGCACACATATATGCATGAACACACAAATATAATTTAAGTTATTTTTAATGTCTGGAAGTGTCCAGGATCAACCAAAAATGCTAGTTACTCCTAGGGAGGTTTTTATACTCTATTATTTTATTTATTGTTTTTTGAGACAGGATTTCTCTGTGTAGTCCCTGGCTGTCCTGGAACTCACTGTGTAGACCAAGCTGGCCTTGAACTCACAGATCCTCCTGCCTCTGTCTCCTGAGTGCTGAGACTAAAGAGGTGCACCACCACTGCCCGTCTACTCTATTATTTTTATTGACCAGTCTTTTTTAAAAAGTAGAAATGTTTAGGAGAAGTGGAAGAGACAGAAGACATGGATTATGCACATCTCTGAGAATATCCCTTAGGTAGGTAGAGCTGGGTTCGAATCCTGGTTCTACCACTCACTAACTGGTACTGGAAGACAGGTTAATAAAGTATTCTGAACCTGAGTTGTCCTAGTTATAAAATGCAAGAGGCTAAAGTGTCTCATCTGGTAGTGAACACCCAATGCCCAACCTGTGGGAAGCCCCCAGCCCAGCACCTGACAAGACAACATTAGCTTGGTAGATAATACATTCTGCCATATATTACTTTCTGAAATAATTTTGAGAGTTTGAAAGGCAGCTGGATATGGAACTCAGTGGTAGAGTGCCTGTCCAGCATGTGATTGATGGCTATGGTTTTTATCCCCAGCAATGCAAAGAAAAAAAAAAAGTCAGGATTATCAAAGGAAGAGTGTAAGAGTCACACATGGTTGGACCATTCAGACTGGGACAAATAACTGCTCACATTTGTTTCAGTTCTTTAAAAACTTGATTTAGATTTACTCATTTGTATGTGTAAGTGTTTGCCTGAATGTGCGCACGTGTACACTTGCCTGCCTGGTGCCTGTGGAGCCAGAAGAGGGCGTCAATTCCCCTGGAACTGGAGTTAGATGGTTGTGAGCTGCCATGTGTGCACTGGGAACTGAACTCAGGTCCTCTGCAAGAGCAGCCAACTTTAACCACTGAGCGTCGCTTCAGCACTGCTTCAATTCTTTCCTAAAGGATACAAATAATATGTGCATGTTCTCTTATTTATTATTGTTACTTTATATTATATGTTTTGAGATGTATCCTGGACTTGGCCTTGAACTCATCTGTAGCCAAGGATGACCTTGAACTTCATTTTTCTTCCATTTTTGGCAATCTCATACATCTATACATTGTATTGTGAACATATTCAATCCAACCAGTCCCCAACCTACCTGCAGGCTGGGTTTTTTGTTTTGTTCTGTGTGTGTGTAGTAGCCACAGCTGCTGTGTGACTATTTCAGGCACATCGTGTCTGGAAGACAGCATTTCACAGGACTTGTCTCTATCCTCCAGCTCTCACAATCTTTCTGCCTCCCGTTGACACTGAACTTCTGATCCTCCTGCTTCCCCCCTCCAGAGTGATGGGATTACAGCCATGAGCCGCTATGCCATGTGGTGCTGGGGATCCGACCAGGGCTTCATGCATGCTAGGTAAGGCCCCGCCTGAGCTGCATCCCTAGCCACTTGTTCTCCCTTTTAAAACTGGAGAGTTGAAATGGTGCCCAGGGGGAAGAGCTCCAGTGCAGTATGTGCAAAACCCTGGGTCCATCCCTAGTAACACACACACACACACACACACACACACACACACACACACACACACACACACAGTACTAGAAGGTATGGTAGGGAGATCAGGAGAGAGGGACCCAAGCTACCTGGGGAAGGAGGGGTACTCCTGGTGGGCTCTGGGAGTTGTGAAGTTTTCTGACCTCTTATTTTCCAAGACCACTTGTGCAATTAGCCCCTCTCCCAGCTTATCAGCATAGCCAAAGTTATAGAGAATGTCACCCTGCACAGCCAGCCCTGTTGTCCTGTGTCAGCCCAGCATATACAAAGTCACATGCCCACAGTGAGCTTCCAAATCACCAAGTAGCACTCCGTGTCAATCACCCACAACCTCACCTGTTCACACACACACTCACACACACACGGCCACTCAGAAGCACTGTATACAGTGTCCTCAGCTCAGTCATGAACACCCACCTCCAGGGTCACTAGCAGTCATCTATGTCCCATCAGCCCTTCCAGGTGACATGGCGCTTCCCCACAGAGTCCCGACTTCAGGCTCACTGCCACTGTGTCCCCACAGCCCAGCATGGGCCTGCTGTCCCTCCAGGACATGGCCTGCCACTGCCACTATTTAAGAGCTGGCACCAGCCATGGTGTGGCCTTGCCTGGAAGCAGAGCAAATGAGAAGAAAAGGCTCCTGCTGTGCAGGTAACAGAGGATGAGAGCAACCAAGCAGCAGCAACCAAGCAGCAGCAGCCAAGCAGCAGCAACCAAGCAGCAGCTGTGCTTAGAGTTGTGTCCAACTCTTTCCAGACCTGGAGTGATGGTGGGGTCCCACAGGAATGGTCCCAGCAGTCTCCAGGGAAGGCTGGCTCTCCCGGCAACTGGCCCTGCCGTGCTAGGGGAGGACAAGCCTGGAACAACCCGGCGTAGGAGCGTTAGACCAGGGAAGGTCACGACAATGAGAGCAATGCCGTGATCCTGGATCTCAGCTCCTGTCCCTAGACAGCGTCTGGCCCTCTGCTGTGAGAAGGGCAGGGACTCAGCACCTTGACCTATTAACACACCAGGTACCTCACTGCCCCTTTCCAAAGGAGGTGACTACCACAGGCTTATGAGATGCACAACTCTGAAATCATCTAGATCTAAGTCAGAATTGAAGCCCCACTTTTTAACCACCATGAGCCTCAGTTTCCTTCCCTGTAAAATGCAAATAATTTTCACTTCTCATGGTTGTTGTGAAGAGTATCAGGAGTTAAAACCATGGCACACAGTAGGGCCTCAGTCAGCCAACAAGCCTTGGACTGTTTGACCTCCTTTGTAAGAAAAGACTCTGTCTTGTTTAACACTGGATCCCAAAGCCTAGCCCACTGGCACACAGTAGGTGCTTAATATTTGTCCATGTGCGATTAATGAAGCATCCTCAACAGCCTCCTGCCCTCAAACCTTGCCTCATCATTAGTCACCTTCTTCCCAAACTCTGGTCTCTAGGGTTTTCCCTGCAGAGGCCAACCAGCAAGTCAACAAGGAAGAGTTGGCCACCTTCCAGGGCTGGGAGCCCTGAGCGGCAATGACAGATCTTGGTCACTAGGGGGCGAAGTCTCTTAACGTTTCTGCAAGGACTCAGGTCCTTTTTGCTATTCAAGGGCCACGGGGGTGGGGGTGGGTAGGTGTTGGGAGGAGTAGAGACGGTGCAGACAGGTAGGTCCTGTCTATCTGTACCTCTGGGTAGAGAACCTTGGTACTGCTCTCCTGAAACGCAATGGAAGATATCCTTACACTGTTTTACTCAGCTACTCAGAACACAGCATTTAGTCAGGTTTGACTAGGTCCCCAGCCCCTGAAGTTCTAACCTATTCACCAGTGGGCTCTACCCATTATGATGGCACACTCAAACTTCAAGATTACCTGCTGCCCTCAGCTGAGAAGCCCAGGATAGCAAAGCTAGGTGACCCATCTGCTACCCATTTGATAGATGGAAGAGCTGAGGCCCACAGAAGAGAATCCTGTTCTCAAGAAGCCACAGGGAGGAGGGAGTGGGCCTGAGCCCCAAACCCAGGTCCTCTTTTTCACAGAGCCCTTTTGCACTGCTCCCCTAGGGGAGGAAAACCTGGAAGTCTTCCTGGTGTTCTAGTCGCTGCCTTGGAGAAACTTCGTGCCCTGCCTCACTGCACCCTCTGCCAACCTTATCTTAGTCCTTCTGCGTTTGTGGCTGCAGCCAGGGAGGTATCAGGTTTACAACTCACAGATCACAATCTGTTTGTCCCTGGGGCTGTCCACTTTCGGACCCAGCTCCTTTGTCTTATACTTGGTCAAACCACATAAGATTGCCATTCCCTTAGACCAAAGAATTTAAAATATCTGGTATGCTTAAACTATTGCTCTGGAGGACACCCCCTCCCCATTTATCCTAAAGGAAGGAACCATTCATTGAATTGTTTTAGAGGCAATGAGGGGCAAAGGGTGGGTTTCTTCAGGTGCAAAACAGAAGATTACTATCGCTGGAGAGACTGGCCGCCAAAGCGCTCCCAAGAACCTGCATAACCAAGCTCAAGGCCGTCTACCCACAGAAGTCATGGGCCTTGGACGGGGGAGGTGCAGGGTGCATCGGGTGGAGAGACAGTCGTTTCAGTTACATCATGGAGGCCCCTCGGAAGCAGAACAAATCTACCTGGTAGGAATGTAGAATGTCACAGAATGCCACGGGATACCATGGCTAGAATGGCGCAAAGGGAAGCTGAATGTGGAGGAATGTCAAAGAATGTCACAAGGTGTCATGAGTTCTTGTAAATGCCAAAAGATGCCTTTGAATGTATAGTTGGTGTTGCTAGAGTTTTCCTGCCTGGCCCACAGTCAGGACAAATCTCTCTCACCCGCCAGTCCCAAGCCGCTCAAACCTGACCAAGTAAACGCAGAGACTTATATTGGTTACAAACTGTATGGCCGTGGCAGGCTTCTTGCTAACTGTTCTTACAGCTTAAATTAATCCATTTCTATTAATCTATACCTTGCCACGTGGCTTGTGGCTTACCGGTACTTTACATCTTCCTTGTCCTGATGGCGGCTCGCAGTGTCTCCCCTCTCAGCTTCCTGTTCTCTCCATTTTTCTCTCTGTTAGTCCCACCTATACTTCCTGCCTGGCCACTGCCAATCAGTGATTTATTCATTGACCAATCAGTAACACATTTGACATACAGACCATCCCACAGCAGTTGGTCATCAGAATCACCGGGTGTCAAGGACTACCTTCCAGTGCTACTAAGCAATGCTGCAGATCAGATGACTATAAATGTCACAACTGACTTGGAAGGTCCTCCTGGTCTGTAGTAGGCTGCTTGCTGGAAAGTCACAGGATGTCATGGGAACCTCAAGCCTGGGAAATACTTTGGAGATCACAGGGGTTCACTTGCACATTTTGCAGATGGGGAAACTGGGGGGGGGGGGGCACAGTCCTCGTCTGGTGGACATACAATCATAGACAGAAACAGATTTGTCATCTGAGTCTCCGGCCTCCCGGGCTGAGCAGCCTCCCTGGGCCAGGGGCTCTTGGGGACTAATTAACCCTGTGATGGAAACAGCAGTGCCCGGGGGGTATTGAGCAAGCCTCCCAATTCTGGCTGGTACTGGCCCTCTGTCAGGATGGAAATTAACTCCACGTGTGGGGCCTTCTGGTCTGGAGCATAAAATAATGAGTTATTTATGTGGAAATCAACAGCATACCAGCTCTTTGGCCCGGAGAGGGTGGGTGTGTTGGGGAAGTCCTTGAGGGTGCTCTCTAAGCCCTGGGCCACAGAAGGTGCCTCTAGCCTTCTGGGGGATACTCCTTGCACAGCCAAGGACTTAGAAGTGCGGGTTTGGGCTAGAGCTTTTGGTAGAGACCCAGAGGCTTAGGAGACTGCGGTCAGGTATGAAGGGTGGGAAAGCTGAAGAGGGACCTGGAAGGGGAACCTCTGATGTCACACTGAGGTCAGAGGTCAGGTGGGCAGAGATGGTTGTAAGAGTGGAAGTGAGCTTGTAGTGTGAACCGGAGACACCCTCAGCTTTCTTGGGAGGTTTGGAGAGGGTGTCATGAGGCGTCTAGGACACAAGAAACACTCACTCACTGCTTCTCCCCTTTGTCTCAGATCCCTACATCCTTCTCTGTCTCTCTCCCCTCCCCTCCAGCACACTCCCAAGACTAGCCCTGCCCCCTGGGTCCTTTCACAAATCCGGTGCCTTGTGATTAGCACAGATGGTAGAACCCTGCCCTGAGGGTGGGGAGGGGGAGTGTTATAAAGAGCATTTCAGAGATCTGTCCACAGTGCTGCTGGGGCTGAATCCCCTTTCTGGAGCTGATGGTTTAGGAACCTTTCCTGGCACAGAGCCCAAAGCCAGCCCAAGGTGCTCCCTAACCTAAGGGGACAGAGAGTTGGCAGTGGCATGGAGCCACTTGCCAAGGAAGGTCCCTCTGGTAGGAGCCAGGATTGGCCACGTCTGACCAATGTTGCCATCTCAGTGGAGGCTGGGATTTTGCCTCTAGGGAGCCAGACTCGCAGCAGCTAAGGGCATTAGGCACATAACCTCTTCACCAAATCTTCCCTTTGCTCTGGGAGTTTGCCCTTACAGCTGTGAAAATAACAAGGTCTCGGCAGAGCTTGGTGGCATAGCTGAGTTCAGGAAGGACCCAGAAAAACCATTCAGGATGAGGTAAGGGGCTCAGGCAAGGACAATCCACTGGGAGACCTAGAGTCTGGTCAGTGATTGTGGAGGGCCACCCGGCGGAAGGGGCAGGGCACTGGGCTGCTCTCTGCTCCTGTCTGCCTTAATGAAGCTCTTCAAGCAGGGCACATGGCATGTGCTGCTGGGAATGCCATGTCTGAATGTGATCGTCTACTCTGGTATATTATTTGGTATATGTGCTACTTCACACATGTCTCCAGGATTTCTGCAAGAGCCAAGCATGAATATGGTAATGATATGCAAACCATGAGTGACATAATACTACAGAGATAGAAAAAGGAAGGTCTGGTGCTGATATACCAGGTCCCTACTATACACACAGCCTGTATTTATTCAGTCACTCAATGTTGCCTATGTTTCTTACTCCACCCACTCTCTGTCCATCATTCCCAGCCTAGTTCTGAGACCTTGAGCTGTGATGAATTAAGAAGTAGATGTACTAGTTGAGACTGGGCTCCACAACTCTGAATTTGAATTGGTTGTGGTTTTCTGTAGTGGTCTCAGTCTGTTGTGAAGAGAAGATTCTTCGATGAGGACCACACTTCTCTGTGGGCACAAGGACAAATATTTAGAGTGTAGTTAAGAGTTACGCTGGTTTAGTAAAGTGTTGGTTGTAGGTTCTCAAAGATCCATGACTTCACTAGCCCTGGGCAGTTGGCTAAGTTTCCGGTACTCAGTATGGCTTCCCTCCTGTTAAGTGGGTCTGAATTCACAGAGATCCAGACAGATCTCTGCCTCCCAAGTGCTAGGATTAAAGGTGTGTGCCACCACTGCCTGGCATCTAGGTTTGTTCTGTCCTCTGATCTTCAGACAAATTGTATTAGGGTACATAATATATCACCATAGGACACTGTGGCTCAGATGAGCTTTCCCGGTTGGCAGGACCACACTTATTGTCACAGGCTCATGTGGTAGGGGAACCACAGGTCCCTTCAGTAAAAGGAAGCATTGTGTCTGGGGTCCTCCTGGCCTCTTCTTCAGACAGTCCTGTTTTGCATCTTCTTGCTGGTCATACATCCAAGGCTACATTGAGTTCTCTGTGAGGAAGAAGAGGAAATCCCCAGATTTGTTACCAGCTGGTCAAAAGTGAGGACAGCCCAGGGAACCCCAAAGTTGCAGTTGTGTCTGAAGAGTGAGCAATCTTATATGTGGGTGGGGGTGGGGGTGGTGGCTGTGTTCTTAAACCTGTAATCTGTCAGACACTGGGTAGTTGGGAGCCGGAAATCCTCGCAAGCAGGGACTGGGGAGAGGGATAAAGGAAGGTGCAGGGCCTGGGCTGGCTTGGCCAGACAGCTTAGAGGACACCTGCTGCCACACTTGATGTCCTAAGTGTGATTCCTGGGACCCACAGAGTGGTAGGAGAGATCTAACTCCCCAAATTTGTCCTTTGACCTCCACATACACACTGTATCACCCCCTACCAAAAAAAAATAAATAAATGTAATAAAAATGTTTTTACATAATCCCCTGCTGGCAGCCACTGTCCTTCCTTCTCCTTCTGGGCCGGAGAAAGAAACCTGTATGAATGCAGAAAATGCAGAGTGAGTCATTAGAACAGAGAAGGAGCCTTCAAAAGGGGGACATAGGCTGTGGGGGCTGATGTTATGTTCAAGTTTAAATCACTGTGCTTAAGAGATCTAGAAAACAAAAATGCTTCTAGCCTGTAAGCCCCACTTGCCCAGGGACAGATAACTTTCTGGAATGCTAGGGCTGTTGCTCATGTGAGATAACAAGTCATGTGTATTCACTTCTGTAAACAAGGTTGCTGCCCCAACTGCACAGGATGTGCTTGATCACACGTAGGCAGGAAGTAAGGCAGGATGTATGCTTGCCCCTGATTGGGCGAAGGTGGGAAGACCATCCTTGTGGGTTTTGCCCTTATAAGCCTCTAGCTAATGTAATTTGATGCCATGTTCTGGGAATCCTGGGTATTGACCTGGCCAGTGTTTATCATCCTGGCCAGTATTTAATAAAGCTTGCCTCAAATTTGGCTCAAAAATTGTAGTGGTCTTATTCTCACCCCGTGGGATTAACCAGACCATTCAAGCAAGGCCAGTCAGAAAATGGGGCACTGGAATTCTTTCCTCTGTTCTCTGGTCTCTTATCGATGGGCTGAGCTGAATGGAAAGCAAGCAAATCCATCCAGGTCAGCTCCCCATGAGCCAAGAGCAGCATGTATCCAGAGGGGCTAACACTCAGCTCATTTGCCCTAGGCAAAATTGTCTGCCCACTCTCCTTTCCCTTCCCTTTCTTGCAGAATGTAATCAAATGAGGGTCTGGAAGTCCTTTGGTCACAGTTTGGAGACCACTCCCAGGAGAGAGAGAAGAGAGAGGAGGCACAGTGCTGAGCTGTCTTCAGGAAAGGCCTTTGCCTCTCTCTATCAGCCATCAGTAGACATTGTCTAGACTCTGCTGTCACATCTTAGCCTGGAGCTCTCTGCCTTCCAGTGGAAGAGAGGGGGAAAGGGTATAGTCCTCAAGGGAGACTGGATGAGGTCAGGTCCCTTAACGCCATAACTCTCCCAACCTTCCTTCCTTCCTTCCTTCCTTCCTTCCTTCCTTCCTTCCTTCCTTCCTTCCTTCCTTCCTTTCTTTCTTTCTCTCTTTCTTATTTTTTGTTTGTTTTTTCAAGGCAGGGTTTCTCTGTGTAGCCCTGGCTGTCCTGGAATTCACTCTATACCAGGTTGGCAGGCTGACCTCGAACTCAGAGATCCACCTGCCTCTGCCTTCCCGGAGTGCTGGGATTAAAGGCGTGTGCCACCACCATCTGACCGAGACTCTGTTTCTTACAGTTTAAGGAAACTGGCAGAAATATTGACATGAATATTTTCAAATATATTCCCTTGCTCTGATTTCATAAAGATAAAGAATTGAAGCAACATAAATAAAAATGAGAACAATCAAAAGATAGTATTACAACCATCCCTGAGCTGTGCCATGAACCAGTGACAATGATTTGTTGTTTGTGTTTTGAGAGATGGTCTCAATTGTAGCCCTGACTGGCCTGGAACTCATTGCATAGACCAGGCTGGCCTTGAACTCACAGAGATCCTTCTGCCTCTGCCCCTCAAATTCTGGGATTACAGGGATGTACCATGGTGCCTGGCTTGATTTTTATGTATAATTCCTAACACAATAAGAAGCTAATGATACAAGGTTAAGTGACAGCTTGAGATGTGAAAGCGCTGCAGGGAGAGGAGCGCTGATCTATTTCTTCACATACCGGCAGCCCTGGAATATGAAGTAAATTAGCAAAAGGAAAGAACACTTTAAAAAAAATCTGTTTCCTGTGACATGAGAGCCTTCAGAAAACTGCTTTCTTGACCAAGTGTAGTTACATTTAAGTTTTAATTACTATGCCTGAGAGATCTGTGAAACAAAAATGCCTCTGATCTGCAAGCCCCTTGCCCAAGGACAGATAGTTCCTGAAATGCTGGAGGCTACTGTTTATGGGAGATAACAAGCCACATGTTTTCTTTCACTCCCTTAAACAAGTTTGTTTGACTCATCTGCACTGAATGTGCTTGATCACAGGAGGTACGTAGGCAAGAAATAAGTTAGGATGTACGCTTGCCCCGATGGGAAATGCGGTGAATTATGGGTTTTCCTTCTTCAGCCCTTACCATACTTGACTTGGGGCCATTTCCTGGGAACCTGGATATAGACCTTGCCAGAGCCCATCCACCTGGCCAGTATTTAATTAAAGCTTGCTTCAAATTTGGCTTTAAATTGTGGTGGTGGTCTTAGGGATTAACATCAGCCCAAGTTACATAGTGAGAGCCTGCCTCAGATGACAGAAAAGCTCTGCGTTTGTGGGGTGCTTGTAGTTCCAGTGCTGGGCGAATAGAGACAGGAGGTCCCCAAGGATGGCCGGCAAGCCAGCCTGCCCCGCTTGACAACTGAGAGACCCTGTCTCAAAAGAGAAAAGAAACAAAGCCAGGCAGTGGTGGAGCACATCTTTAATCCCAGCACTCAGGAGGCAGAGGCAGGCAGATCTCTGAGTTCATGGCCAGCCTGGACTACAGAGTGAGTTCTAGGACAGCCAGGGGTACACAGAGAAATCGCTGTCTCAAAAAACAAACAAACAAAAACAAAAGTGAGAAAACCATCATAACAAGACAAAACAAAACAAACAAAAAATAAAACAAAATTTAAAAAACCCACCCACAACCAACCAAACAAGCACAAGGGGGTTGGCACCCCATAAGCAACACCTGAGATCGATCCCAGCCTACACATACACACACACACACACACCTGGGAACATGCATGCCTACATACTCATGCACGAGAACACCTTCATGATGTATTCAATGTGCTGATTAACCTTGATTTTTAACTTCATGGAGATTTAGGAACCTCAAGGAGACATTCAAGGAGGACTTTTATGAGGCAGTTTCTAAATCATCTCCCCTGAAAATGCAGTACCATTCTATGATCTGGGGTCCTGGACCTGGAAAGATGGCTCAACAAGCTTGAAGATCTGAGATTGATCTCCAGAAACCACATAGTGGAAAGCCAGAGCAAACTCCTGCAAATTGTTCTCTGACCATGTTCATTCCATGGCATGTGGGTGTCCCAGCTGAGCACCGACACTCATCTCTCTCTGATGTCATTGCAGACTTGTTGTGATCAGCTCCCTCAAGCTCCTGCCTTCACA
Source organism: Peromyscus californicus insignis (assembly GCF_007827085.1). Classification (NCBI taxonomy): domain Eukaryota; kingdom Metazoa; phylum Chordata; class Mammalia; order Rodentia; family Cricetidae; genus Peromyscus; species Peromyscus californicus. The sequence goes on along the minus strand of NW_026294595.1, from coordinate 972,634 downwards.
GCATCCCCACTAGGACGGATGGTAAGCCAAACTTAAGCCAAACTTAAGCCAAACTAAACTTCTTTGCCTTTTGTTTTAGTTTTTGGACAGGGTCTCTATGTAGCCTTGGCTCGCTTGGAACTTGATATGCAGACCAGCCTGGCCTTGAACTCACAGAGATTCTCTTGCCTCTGCCTCCTAAATTCTGGGACTAAAGGTATGTGCTATCACCCTGGTGACCCTTCCTTCTTTAAGTTGTGTAGCTGAAAGTTTTCCTGTGTCCTTTTCCTGTGGTTGGGACAAATCTCTCCCACTTGCATCCCCCAAGTAAGCACACAGAGGCTTATGTTATTTACAAACTGTATGGCCATTAGCTCAGGCTTATTACTGACTAGCTCTTACACTTAAATTAACCCATAATTCTTATCTATGTTTAGCCACGTGACTTGGTACCTTTTTTCAGTTCTGCCTTGTCATCTTGCTTCCTCTGTGTCTGGCCTGGGCCTCCTGACTCAACCTTCTTCTTCCCAGAATTCTCCTCATCTGCCTGCCCCGCCTATACTTCCTGCCTGGCTACTGGCCAATCAGCATTTTATTTATCAACCAAATCAGAGCAACACATATTCACAGCATACAGAACAACATCCTACAGCAAAGTTGTTTTTGTGGAAGCTATGAGGAATGTTTCTCTGAGAGTCCAAGATTGAGTAATATTGTCTGCCATGGTTGGAAAATGAGTAAGCTGTCAGATGTTTGCTGTATATTTACCAATTCTTGTATAGACCCCAGGGTACCTGAATTTGTTACTAGATAAGCAGCCCATTCCTTTTGGCATTCAAATTATTTATATTTCAGGTGTCATCTGAGACGTATATTTTGGGGACATGGAGGAACTGTGCCTTGTCTGTTGATAGTCTTCGTTATCTTCTATTGCATGAATGTTGGCCTCACTTCTGTTCAGTTCTCTGGCTTCCTGGGTCATAATCCACCAAGCCAAGACCTTGAACTTCTATCATGTTTGATTTTCTCCTTTCTGAGGGTCTCACTTTGTAAGGAATAGTCTTGCTTTAAACTAGTTCCCCACCCCTAATACCAGAAGTTTGAATCTCCACGTCTTTGTTTATGTGGATCAAGGGATCAGACCCTAGGGATGCTGACTCCACCCAGCCCAAGGCTAAATGCTGAAGTACTTAGGGACTCAGATTGACCTTCTCCCCTCTCCCTGAGTAATGTTTCCATTTGTCTTCTCAGTCATATACTGAGTCCTACCTAATGTTCCCCTGCCTCCTCTTTTTCCACCATCCCTCAATACTGACAACTTCTAATTGAGGAAGGTGTTGCATGACTTTTCTTTGGGAAACATAAAGAAATATCTATTCACCCTAAATAAGGCACCAACAGACCAAAGAAACAGTTTCATTAAAGTCCAGCTTGAGGAGCCATTGAGTTTCTTGGGATTGCTTACAGGGGCACAGGTGGGGGTTACTTCCAGGGGTACTGGTCAGGGTTACTTACAGAGGCACCTGTGGGGTTTACTTACAGGGGGTTATTTACAGGGGCACTGGTGGGGGTTACTTCCAGGGGCATGGGTAGGGGTTACTTACAGGGGGTCTGGTTACTTTCAGGCAGACAACATGTGCTGTCAGCAGTCAGGCAAAATGCTTAGTTCCAGGGCCTTATGTCCTATGTAATCCATGTGCAGCATGGTCACATAATCTGCACTCAGTGTGATCACATAATCTAGGTGCATGTGTGGCATAGCTCTGTAAGCCCATCTATGCATGCTTGAAATGACCTATAAAAGCAGGCTACCACTCCCCACTCTCTCTCTCCCTCTTGCCAGAGGTGGCACGAATTTCTCCCCCCACCCCCCACCTTTTTTTTTTTTCAGTACCTTTTCCCTTCCCTAATAAAAACTCTTATAGTGGCCTCCATTGTACCTCATGTTTTCTCATGCCTGGTAAATAATGCCAACAAATAAATAACATTGGTGCCATAACCAAACAGGCCCTCCCGGTGCCCTGCGCTGGGATCCTGAACCCAGGTTGGTTCATTTGCAACTGCCCACTTTTTATCTGCCTGGCCGCCGGATCACTTTGCACAACACTGGCTACTTTAATTGGTGAGTTTTCCCTTAACCAGTCAGCATAAGCAGTTCCCTGGACCCATGAGAATGACTGTCAATTATCCAACATCCCTCTGATGTCCTTGAAATTGGGGTACCCCCATCCACGGTATTTAGCGGCTACAGTTAGCCCCCATCAGTGACTATCACCTGGCCATTCCCCATAACTGCGGTCTGGGGCCATGTTTTCACTCGTTTCTTGTGGACCCTCTTCCTTGGGCTACCATACTGGCCCTCACTCTTTCCTCAATGGAACACTGAGTGGCTTGTGCAATTATCAATCCTCGCTTAATCTCTGGGATACCTGAGATATCATAGCCATTGGATCTCGTTTATCTTTTTATTTTTCTTTTTTCTCTCTGTCGCAGCCATGGGAAATAAGGCCTCCAACCCCATAAGCCCCACATGCCCTCTGGGATGCCTTTTAGAAACCCTCAAACCTCTCAGCTTAATGCTCTACTTATAGACTTCTAAGCTTATCCATCTTCACTAAAAAATAACCTAAATATCCCTTAGATAACAATAAAAATGGCCACCTAATGGCTTATTTGATCCCTATATTTTATGGGAGTTATCTAACTTCTGTCAGCAAACAGGCAGATGGAAAGTTACCTTATAGCCAAGCTTTTTTCTATCTCAGCCCCAAACCCTCTCTCCTTGATTCCTATTCACCTGCCCACATGCTCCTAGCTGTGCAACCCGAACCAGAGGACCCTCTCACTACTACTCTGGACCCTGCTAACGAACCCCCGCCTTTCCGACCTCCCGCTCCTTCCTCTCCTCCAGTGACTGTTCCTTCGGCTCCTCCAGCCCTTCCTCCCCTCTGGTCCTGGGCCGCTCCAACTGCCCCACTCTGGCTCCCACCTCTACTCCTCCTGCCGTGTGTTCTCGAGCTGCTAAGGAACCCCACCCCAGTCAAACCAACATGGCAGCTACCCTCCCTTTGTGAGAGGTAGCCGGAATGGATGGACTGATTAAGGTACACGTTCCTTTCTCACTGGCAGAACTCTCTCAGATAGAAATAATTCCAATATATCACCCAGTCCTATAGTCTGACCTTTCATGATCCTAACTAACAACCTCCTTCCTGAGGAGCATGGACGAGTCTGGGAACAGGCTAGGATACATGCAGATGAGGTCCACCAGACTAACACAACACATCCTCCCAGAGCTGAGGCAGTCCCTGATCAGGATCCGTAGTAGGGTTACAACACCCCAGGTGGCTCCCCAGCTTGGGATCAGTTTACAACCTGCCTCCTAACAGGTCTTTGTAAGGCTGCTGTCAAACCAGTAAACTATGAAAAGCTTCAAGACAAAGGCCCTCTTACTAATCTAGATCTGAGAGCCCAGAGGGCAGACAGCTCCTTATGACTCATTTCTTTTTGCAGAGATTCCCCAACATTAAGGCCAAACTTAAGCATCTGGAGAGAGGGCCCCTGACGCCCCAGACAGAAGTCTTAGTACTGGCTTATAAGGTGTGCCATGGGAGAGATGAGAAAGCCCATAAACAGGAATACCAAATGCTAATGCTGGCCACAGCCATTGCACCAGCTGCCTGAGGCCCCCAGGTCCTTGTTTTTTTTTTTTGTTTTTTGTTTTGTTTTTTTTTTTTTTTTTTTTTGGTTTTCTCTGTGTAGCTTTGCGCCTTTCCTGGAACTCCTGGAACTTTCCTAGAACTTTGGAGACCAGACTGGCCTCGAACTCACAGAGATCCACCTGCCTCTGCCTCCCAAGTGCTTTGATTAAAGGCGTGTGCCACCACCGCCCGGCTAAGATGAAGCAGGCCTTGACTTCTTCTTTTTTTTAAGAATGGGAACTTTTTATTTATTATTTATTTATTATTCATTCATTTATTTATTTATTTACAGTGTTCTGTCTGCATGTATGCCTGCAGGCCAGAAGAGGGCACCAGATCTCATTACAGATGGTTGTGAGCCACCATGTGGTTGCTGGGAATTGAACTCAGGACCTCTGGAAGAAGAGCCAGTGCTCTTAACCTCTGAGCCATCTCTCCAGCCCCAGGTCCTTGTTTTAATGTGGTTGAGAAGGCCATTGGGCTTGTACTTGCCCTGCCCCATGCAGGCTACTGGGGCCATGTCCAAAGTGCCACCAAGAGGGACACTGGTCAGCTGACTGCCCCCATGCACCTGGTGGCATGGGGATGTCAAACACAGACCACCCTCCAATCAACCTTCTGGACTTGGCCATGGACGATTGAAGGTGCCCAGGCTCCAGCCCAACAACTGTCATCTCCCACAGGGAGCCTTGGGTAGCTGTTACAGTATTAGGGTGATCCATTTCCTTCCTCGTGGACACTGGGGCCACTTACTTGGTCCTGAGGGGGTTTTGGGGACTCACTTCTCCTCATCTCCCTATTGTCAGGGTAGAGGGACAGCCTTACCTGCCTCATCAGACCCCACCACTTAATTGTATTTTCAGGAGTATCCTTCTTACCCACACATTTTTGGTCATGCCAACTTGCCCTGGGCCCCTAATGGGAAGAGAATTTTTAGCCGAGATAGGAGCTTCCATTTCATTTGCTCCCCTGATTCCCCTGACCCCAGACTTGCCAGCAGCTCCTCTCCTATTCTTCCTAGCCTTTACCCCACCCCTAACCCAGGGGAATTCCTCCTCATACACAGTGACACAAACAGGGCCCTGCTCTCTTAAGTTTCAGAGGACACCGAGATCAACTGCCTTGTCTCCAATTCCAGAAGAATGAGGTTTCATCCCACAACCATACTCAACCCCACTGGATTGGGAACCCCATATGTTTTTCTTCCTGATTCTCCCTCCGAGTTCTCCTGTCTCTACTGACTACATTCTGCTTCATCAGTTTCCCTCTGTGTCTCTACTAACATATTCAAATTTCTAATTAACTACTCAGCTCTGTTACAGGACCACCATCAGCCATAGAGCTGGAGGTGCAAGGACCATCAAATACACCCAGGTTGTAAGAAACAGTAACACTCCAGAGGTATTCATGCCCCCAGATTCAAAAGAGTCTGGACTCTGCAAAAACAGACTTTAATATAACAGTTTATTACTGTTAAATGCCCTCAGCAATCAATCACCTGTGTCTCTTGGATGCTGAATTGATACCGTGAAAATGAAAAGAAACAGGTGCCTTAAGGTTTGTCTCAGGTAAAGACAGGAAGACTAATTGATAATAATAGAAAAAGAAAGCAGGTTCCAGATTTCTCTCTTTCTTTCTTTCTCTCTCTCTCTCTCTCTCTCTCTCTCTCTCTCTCTCTCTCTCTCTCTCTTTCTTTCTCTCTCTCTCTCGCTATATGATTCCGTAACTTTAACCCTAACCAATAAAATTCTGATAGCTGAGTACTAAACACTATAATATCATAGCTACCAGCTCAGGATTTTAAATTCCCTTCTGTTGCTTCTTAATATGTCTGAAAATTTTCTCCTTTGTAAACTTAAAAATTCTTCTGAGCTCCAGGGAGTCAGCTTGAACCTACCCAGACAGGTCAGATCCACATCAGGTCCAAGTTGTCAGGTCCAAGCAGTGCTGAACGATTCCACAGGGCTCAAAACAGCAGCAAAGACAATCAGCTACCTCAGAATGTCTGGCTACATCAGGAAAAGTCCTTCCCCCCCAAAAAATTAACCAACACCCACAAGTTAGTTGGAAGCAGTTCTGAGAGACACAGTACCCCATTCCGTTCACCTGCCACCCCAACCCCTTACTTTTTATAATAACAAAAAGGGTGGAATGTTATTCTTAGTCACTTCTGGAGTCACATGTCAGTGAATGTGATGTCAGCAGTCAGGCAAAATGCTTAGTCACTCCAGGGCCTTATGTCCTATGTAATCCATGTGCAGCATGGTCACATAATCTGCACACAGTGTGATCACGTAATCTATGCACATGCATGGCATAGCTATGTAAGCCCATCTATGCATGTGTGAGGGGACCTATCAAAGCAGGTTCTATCTGCTCCCAGCTCTCTCCCTCTCGCCAGAGGTAGTATGCAGCTCTCTCTCTCTCTCTCTCTCTCTCTCTCTCTCTCTCTCTCTCTCTCTCTCTCTCTCTCACACACACACACACACACACACACACACACACACACACACGCGCACACACACATCTTTCTTTTTGGTAGGCCTACCCACCTCCACCCTTTCTCTTCCCTAATAAAAACTCTTACAGTGGGTTCTGTTGTACTTTGTGTTTTCTCGCACCCAGTAAATAACGCTGACAAATAAATAACACCTGCCCCAGCACAGATGATTCACAAAAGCTGCATCTCTGGAGATGCAACTTCAATCAACCTTCTTCCTCCCATCTAAATCTCCAAGACCACTGCAGCTGGGGTAGAATTACATGCAGTTGTGGGGTGGGGCAAGGAGTGAGTGGCTGGGATCTCAGGTGGGGCAACACTAATAGGCCCTATTTGTGAGGGTCACAGTTTTTTCTGATTTCAAGGTGGCAATGGCCAGGGCACACTCAGAGGATAGGGTCAAACTGCCTACAGTTACATTGACAGCATTCTTCAAGCACCACCTTATCTGCCTCCTTCCTGGACTGTCTGGTGCTATGAGACGATGGATGACCTCATGGATCTCAGCTTAATTTCTGCTTCTCACTGAACACCTAAACATGAGACTCTCCCCATGGCCATAAGAATCCCCCACAGTCCCATGCACTGAGAGCCTGATGAGTGTGAGGATCAAGAGCAGGGAAGGAGGATGTGGAGCAGACTGAGTGGGTCTCTGAATCTCTAGCCCTGAGCTCAGTTCCCTCCTTCACCACTTGTAACAGACAGGATGAGCTGAGCTCAGAGTGGGAAGCGGGTGTGATGTTTAATCAGCAGCGTTTGAGCCCAGGCCTTTGATGTTATCCTTGAGTCAACTCCTACCACTGCTGGCTCCCTCCTCCTCCTCCTCCTCCTCCTCCTCCTCCTCCCTTCCATCTCCTTCCTCCTACACCTTCGCTATCTCCCTCCCTTCCTCCATCCTTCCCCTGGCCCTTTTTCCCTCCCAGAATTTTGGGCTTCACATATTTTTCTCTTCTCTTCTTATCCCTCCTTTCTGTTTCTCTTACTGTTCTTTCTGCCATTACAGATTTCTTTATTTTTGCTTTATGTGCATGTCTATGTACCAGGTGCATGCCTGGTGCCTGCAGAGGTCAGAAGAGGACATCAGATCCCCTGGAACCAGAGTTACTGCTTACTGGTTGTGTGCCACCTTATGGTGCTAGGAACTGAAACCCAGTCCTCTACAAGAGCAGCAAGTGCTCTTAACTTCCAAGCCATCTTTCTAGCCCCATGCTATGATTAATTTAGCTGTTTCTTCACTGATGAGCAGTCACTGTATGATTCTGCAGGACATATCACTGGAAGAGAGATTGCTTGAAGAATAAAAATATTTAAGTATACAATGTCTGCATGCCATGCAAATATACTTTCTAAACTTAACAAACTTGCCAATCATATATGAAACTGTTCTCTTTGTAGTCTAACCACCAATAGATATCACATTTTATATTTTCTTCAATATGAGGACAAAATAACATTGAGAATATTTATATTTTATTTTGTTTTCAAGACAGGATCTCATTATATAGCTCTGGCTGTCCTGGAACTCACATTGAGTATTATTTTAATTCTAGGAACTATATTTACTGACAATTTTTTTCTTTTCTTTTCTGGTTTTTCCAAGACAGGGTTTCTCTGCATAGCCCTGACTGTCCTGGAACTCGCTCTGTAGACCAGGCTGTCCTAGAACTCCCAGAGATCTGCCTGCCTCCGCCTCACAAGTGCTGGGATTAAAGGCGTGCACCACCACTACCTGGCTTGTTGGGTTGTTTACAATGTCCTTGTATGTGTTGATATTAATATCCTGTTCTGTATGCTATGAGTGTTTTCCCATTCTGTTAGTTTTCGTTTTATAATATAAAACTTCTATGGATTTCTCCTTATCAATCTGTCATTTCCTTTTATTTTTAACATTTTTGAATTACATTTATTTATTTGTGTTGGGGAGTGGGGGACACATGCCCAGGTGCTTGTGTGGAGTCTGTCCTCTCCTTCCACCATGTGAGCCTGGGGAACAAACTCGGGTCATCAGGTGTGGTATCGAGAGTCTTAATCTTACAGCTTGATTTTCTTGTTGTTTTGAGACAAAGTCTGATTATGAGACTCTGACTGGCCTGGAACTCACAGAGATCTGCAGCCTCTGCCTCCTGAATGCTGATATTGAAGGCATGCCCCTCCATACCCTATTAGTTGTTGTTGTCGTCATTGTTTTTATTTTTTAGATTTATTAGTTTTTTTTTCTTTTCTTTTCTTTTCTTTTTTTTTTCGAGACAGGGTTTCTCTGAGTAGTTTTGGTGCCTGTCCTGGATCTCGCTCTGTAGACCAGGCTGGCTTCGAACTCACAGAGATCTGCCTGGTTCTGCCTCCCAAGTACTGGGATTAAAGGCATGTGCTACCACTGCCCATCAGATTTATTACTTTTATTTTGTGTGTATGATACTTTGCCTGCCTGCATGTATGTATGTGCATCACATGTATGTATGTGTATTACATATATGCCTGGTGCCTTCCAGAAGGCATCAGACCCTGGGACTAGAGTTACAGGTGGTTGTGAGCTGCCATGTGCATGCTGGGAATCAAACCCAGGTCCTCTGCCACAGCAGCAAGTGCTGTTTAGCCCCATTTGTTAGGTTTTGAGGTGTTTTTGTTCATTGGTTATTTGTTTTTTTGTTTTTGTTTTTGTTTTTTGAGACAAGGTTTCTCTGTGTAGCTAGCCTGGAACTCACTCTGTACACTAGGCTGGCATTGAACTCAGAGATCACCCGCCTCTACCTCTGCTGGGATTAAAGTTGTCAGTACTGGAGTTACAGACAGTTGTGAGCTGCTATGTGGGTGCTAGGATTTGAACCATCTCTCCAGCCACCACGCTTGGCTTTTTACATGGATGCCAGGAATCCAGACTTAGGTCCTCAGGCGTACACAGCTGATACTTTACTAACAGCACCATTTCCCCAGCTCTGAGACTGAATTTTCTGTCTAAAATTCAGTAACTCCACAAAGTGCTGACTAGGTTCTGCTTTAAAGCAAAGCTGTTGAAGTGAAAAAACAAAACCAAAACCAAACTCAGTTCCCCGCCCCCTCTCCCCTCCCTCTCCAGCTTCAATTCCTTTCCAGTCTCTGCCTCCCTCTGGCTATTTCCCAGGGCCTCCAGAGTATTCACTGTATCTTGATTGGAACTCCAACCACCCAGCCATCGGTGGAAATGTAACCTATTCTGCCCGCTTGTTTGTCCCTCGGGTTACAAACCCAGGCTGTCTTGGTATGCCTGATTATTAGTGAGAGTTGAGCACTTCCAATGAAGCACTCATATAGCCATGAGACTCTGGGTTCTGTCATCTCCTTTTCTAGGAGGAGGCTCTCGCTTCTAGCAGCAGACATGGAGAGGCAGTCACCTAGTCCTAGTCCGGGAGCATCAAGATGACGAACGAAAGGCTTCATCTGTACAATTTCACTATGAGTTTTAACTACGAATTCAATTTCCTCAACAAACATAGGACTCATCATGCCTTCCATCTCTTAAGAGAGTCTTGATGGTTGGTGTCTTTCAAAGAACTTCATTTCAGCTAAGGGGTTGAAACTATAGTCTCAGACTTGTCAAATGTCCTTACCTGAACTCAGCATATCTTTCATTTCTGAAAGATACGTCTTCTCTCCTTTTTTTCTGGGCCGGTTTGGCTAGAAATTGATGAATGCTAATGAGGAAGATCTGCTTGTACGTAGATCTGATCAATTTCTGTCCTCAGCTTTATTGACTTCCATTCATATTTTTTCTTCCCATCTACTTGATTTGCATTTATTTACCTTGATCCTCTTTTTCTCTTTGTTAAGTTGGGAGCTTAGATAATTAATATGTTTGTCTGTTTTGATGTCAATATTTGATGCCATGAGCTTGATCTAACTGCCTCATAGGCTGTAAGTATTTGATACCATGATCCCCTCTAACCTCATAGGCTGTATGTTACTTATATTTCTTGTTGCTAGGGAAAAACACGTGACAAGAAGCAACATTTTTTAATTGAAAAACCATCTTTATCATACAATGTATCCTGATCATGCTTTTTTCCTCCTCCTCTTCCCAGATCCTTCCCACCTCCCCACTCACCTAACTCCATGCCCTTTCCTTCTCTCTCTTTAGAATACAAACAGGCAAACAAATTCTAAAAAAACAAATAGTGCCCCTCAAAAAAGAAATACACACATAAAACAAACCCAAAACCCTCAAAAACACAAAATCAGAAATCATAATATACAAGCAAAAGACCAATAAGATAAAACAAACAAACAAACACACAAAAAGCCCAAAGCAATATGAGACAAAAAGTCCACAAAAACACCATGAAGTCCATTTTGTGTTAGCCATCTGCTGCTGGGCGTGTGGACCACGCTGAAGTGTGGTTAGTATACTCAGTGAGACTCTAATCAAGAAAACCAATTTTTTTCCTTTGTAAGAGGGTATCAATTACAGATAGCTTCTTGGTTAGGAATGGGAGCCCCCGTCCACGTCACCCTCTCAACACTGGAACCCTGTCTGACTTGAACCTGTGCAGGCCCTGTGCATGCTACCACAGTCTCTGTGATTTCCTATGTGTGTCAGTCCGTTGTGTCTGGAAGATCATTTCCTTGGAGTCATCAATCCCCTCTGGTGCTTACAGTCACCACCTCTTCTTCACATAACTCCCTGAGCCCTGAGGGGAGGGCTGTATTTGAGACAGTGTTCCAAAATCTCTTACTCTCCACACATTGTTCAGTTATGGGGCCTATGCTGGTTCCTGTATATTGCAAGAGGAAGCTTCTTTGATGAAGGTTGAGCACTGCCCTATGAGTATATCAGAAGGTCATTAGGAGTCATTTTATTACAATGTTTCTTTAACAGAACAATAGTATTTAATTTTTCCCTAGACCCATGGCCTATCCAGGGTTCCACCTTGTAAAGTAGGCTTTATATCCAATCAGAGACTGATTAGTTACTCTCATAATATTTGTGCCACTATTTGTACTAGCATATCTTGCAGGCAGGTCACTTTGTAAATGGCAGGGTTTGCAGCTGGGTTGGTGATTACCTTTTTCCTCTGGTGGCATGCAGAGTACCTTCTAGCACCATGAACATTAACAGCAGGTAGAGGTTCTAGGCACTAGCTCAACTTCTCTGTGTTCAGTGCTGTCTTCAGTAACAGGGTGTTACCATCAGTTTATAGAGAGCAATTGATAGTTTTGTCAATACCCGAGATGTTTAGATGTTTCCATGGGAAATTTTTGGCCAGTGACTCAACTAGATGTAATACATTTCTGGCACCGGAAGTTTTGTTTGATGATGAAAGATGTCTAGTTAGCGCATTGTCTTTCCCTGACATGAAGCATCTTGTTGTTGGTGAGATGGCTCAGTGGGTAAAGTCTGATGACCTGTTTGATCCCCAAGATCCACATAGTGACAGGAGAAGACAGACACCTGCAGGCTGTCCTCAGAGGTCTCCTCGTCCTCTCAACAAACAAACAAATGTTAAAAAAAAAATCAACATAAGCCAGGAAGTGTTTATTTCAGGAGATACAGTTCCATCATAACAAGGAAGGTCTTGGCTGCAGGAACTTGAGGTATCTGGTCATACTGCATGTGCAGTCAGGAAACAGTGCCAGTGTTCAGTTTTTTTCTCCACGTTCTTCATTCTAGGACCCCAGCCCTTGGAGTGGTGCCACCTGTAGATGAACAGCCTTATTAAATAAGAAACACAGAGCCAATTGCAGAGTTAAAAGCCCAAGAGGTCAGAGCAGTAGCTGAGAGCTGAGACTTAAAACTGCCTTTCTTACCCTTAGCTGCCGCTGTTGTCCTTCCCCTCAGAAAGAGACCTACTTCCTGTGTCTGTCCTTTTATTGACTTTCTGTTCTGCCTGTTGTAAACCCAACCACATGACCTCCTCGTCACTGTCTGTCTGTACAGACCTCCAGGTCTTCTATGGTTAGTATTGAGATTAAAGGCGTGTATCTCCATGCTGGCTGTATCCTTGAACACACAGAGATCCGCCTAGCTGTGCCTCCCAAGTGCTGAGATTAAAGGCGTGTGGCACCACCGCCCAGCTTCTGCTATGGCTTGCTATTAGCTCTGACCCCCAGGCAACTTTATTTATTAACATACAAATAAAATCACATTTCAGTACAAATAAAATATCACCATAGCCACCCACAGCCAAAATGAATTGTCCCATCTCAAGTAACTGAACCCAGATAACCCTTTCCATTTGTTCAGAGGTCATTTAACCTAAATAATCCCTCACCTGTGTTCCTGGGGGCTCGTCTCCTGGGTGACTCTATGTTCTGTCAAATTGACACTCAGTATCAATCATCACAAGCTACGTTCAATAAATGTTGATTTACTTTGTTGTTTTTGTTAAATTGAGTAGCTGCCCCTTAAGCAACTCCTGTCCTAATCAGCAATTGCAACTCCACAGCTACCAGTAGTGGTTCAGCTGCACTGGCCATAGCCAGGCAGGAATGCTGTTCCCTCACGCGTAGGCTCTAACAAGGCACTAAAGGGAACTTTACCTAGATCTCTATCCCTCTATAGAACTCAGGATTCAAAGGTTGAGGTGAAATTCTGCTTGCTCAGAGAGAGGCTGAATAGCAAGTAGCTAAGCTCCTCTCCTAGTTCATGTCTCCCCCAAACAGCGTCCTTCTGCTCAGTCCCCATTTAAGAGCCCTAGCTACACATGGTTCCTCCCTATCACTTCCTGTCAGCAAGCTGCTGACTCAGCCTCTTGACCCCAGGTTAGTTTTATTTAATCAAACAAATGTAACATGTCTTTGCATCATTAAACAAATGTTCCACAGCATAAATGAATGTAACACATCTTAAATTAATATTGCACAACCGTACTTTATTTCATTTTAGTTGTATTTTATTTTATTTGGTGTTTTTTGAGATAGGTTCTCACTATGTATCTCTGGATGACCTGGAACTCACTATGTACACAAAGCTAGCTTTGAACTTGTATTTTAATTTAGGGGGGGCGTGGATTGAGACAGTGTCTCACTATGTAACTATGGCTATCTTGGAATTCACTGTGGAGACCAGGCTGGCCTTGAACTCACAGAGATCCACCTGCCTCTGCCTCCCTAGTGCTGCAATTAAAGATATGTGCCACCACACCTAGCATATTTTAATTTGTATAAAATTCAGTTCCTCAGGGATTCTAAGAACCAAGTCCAGGGATGTACTCACTCTGCCAACTGAACTACTTATCACTAGCTCCTCAATTTAAAAGACCTAAAAATGTCCCCTATGACTTCCAGGGTGGTTAACATGTCTCTTATAAGTGCATGGCTCCCTTCCCAACTATTAGGGAGAATTTTCAATTATCTTCCTGATAGTCAACTTTTGTTTAAGTTTTTGTATTTCCCCTCAGTTTGTTAATGATCTTTCCTTTGATTCTATTGTAATCTAATAAGACACTTTATATAAATTTAATTATTTTAAAATTAGTAAGGTTCCCTCCCCCACCCCTTAGAATATTTCCTATCTTGGTGAAAGTTTCAAGTGACCTTGAAAAGATTGGTTTGGTGTTAAGAGGAATATCCTTTAAAAAAAAATAAAAACAATTAGAGCTGGGTGTGGTAGCAGAGACCTTTAATCCCAAAACTCTGGGGGCAGAAGCAGTGTGAAGTTTGATGCCAGCCTAGTCTACATAGCAAGTTCCAAGCCACCCGGGGCTGCACAGTGAGACTCTGTCTTAAAAAAAAAAAGGTTTACATTTCAATTAGGGTTAGGATGAATTTGTTTATAGTGTTGTCTATAATCTTTTTGATTTATTTTTTGAGACAAAGTCTCATTATTAGCTCAGGCTGACCTCAAACTTGCTATGTAGCCTAAGCTGACCTTGAACCTGTGATTCTTCTGCCTCTACCTCTTAGTTACTGAGATTATAGACAGTTCTGTGCCTGGCTCAGCTTGCCTCCCTCTCTCGTCTACCTATTTTTGTACCAAGAGAAAATGTTGAAATCTCCAAGTATAATTGTGGACTTGTTACTTGATTCTTTACCAAAACTTGCCTTGTGTATTTTTTAATCCTTCAGTATGCCTTATGTCTTCTTGGTGAATTGTGTTATTAGAATGGCTTACAGGCTATGGTCCAGCTAGTCCAACTGTTAATCCCACCAATTGAGAATACTACCACAGTTTAAAGCCAAATTTGAAGCAAGCTTTAATTAAATACTGGCCAGGTGGATGGACTCTAGCCAGGTCCCATACCCAGGTTCTGGGAAATTGGCCCTGAATCAATATTTGCAAGGACCTAAGAAGGAAAACCCATAATTCATTGCATTTTCCATCAGGTCCAGTCAGGGGCAAGCATACATCCTGACCTATTTCCTGCCTATGAACCTCCTGCCCACATGTGATCAAGAACATCCAGTGCAGATGGGTCAAATAAACTTGTTCTGGGGAGTGAAAACATGTGGCTTGTTGTCTCCCATAAACAATAGCCTCCAACATTTCAAGAATTATCTATCCTAGGGCAAGGGGCTTGCAGATCAGAGGCATTTTTGTTTCATGGATCTCTAAGGCATAGTAATTAAAACTTAAAATGTAACTTTGGCTCTCACATTTCCCCCTTGAGTTGTATCCTGAGTCAAATCTTAACTCTGTGATGGATGCCTGATTATATTGGGATCTAATAACCATCAGCTTAATGACACCCAGACAGGAATTAACACTTAGTTAAGGCATTAATGATGCAAGAGCCAACAGCAGTTAGTGGAAGCAGAAGGGCCAAAGACCCTGTGATGACTGACAGAGCTACTATCTAGAAGGAACCTGGAATGAGAATGGGGACCAGTTATTTACTTCATCTCAGGTCCCTTTTTTGCAATATTTTTTTTCAAGTACAGCCAGATTATTTCTAATGTTTCCTGAGTGATTTATATAGAAACAACAATTTTCTTGTAAAGCTATGTAATAACCTCTCTGTTTTACATAGAGAAGGTTGAGTGCCCTATCATACTATAGAACTATTTCAGCTAATGAGTCTTCCTGTTGATAGATCTAGGTCTACTTGGTTTTAACGGGTACCTTTTCTGGTAGGCCACTATAGGTAGTTATTTTGTCCCCTATGCTAGGGAGTTTCCTTTTGATCTAACATTCTAGCCTGTTGGGGGACAAGGGGTGATGTACTCTCTTCTGTAACTACTTCCTACTGAAACCAGGACATTGTTGTCAGAGCCCAGAGAGGCTGGAAGGCTAGTCAAAGGCAAGGAGGAAAAGAAGCATGTAGTTATCTGACCAAGCTGTAGAGACAGGGAGCAGTCACATTGGCTGGATTGGTCCACATCAGCTCTCAGGAAGTCTGGGGCTCTCAGTTGTTTGGAGGATATTGTACTCAGCAGCTGATGCTTGGATGTGTCTGTCAGCCAAGGGGAAATCTGCTGAGACAGATATAGACTAGGGACAAAAGTTAAAATTTAGGAACTTAAAGTAAAATCTTACATTTGGAACTTTCTAGTAACTGGGGAGGGGAGGAGTCCCAAGACCAGGAGAGAGAGAGAGAGAGAGAGAGAGAGAGAGAGAGAGAGAGAGAGAGAGAGAGATCCCATCCTCAGGGATAGACAGGTAGGGAAACTCAGGCTGTACTTATCTGGAGTCCTTTTAACCTGTGAGAAATAGATCCAAGTCTTATGACTCCTTCAATTCTCTGAAGTTTACATGATTTTTTTCAGTCTACAAAAAGACATAAAAGTTTCAGATATATTAGCATTACCAATCTGTACTGAAATCCACATTGCAGAGAAAGCAGGTAACAGGTGTTTGTAGAACAGCAGGAGGAGACTCACACCTTTGAGTCCTAGCAAAGGCTATAGATTTGGGTTAAAAAGTATGGACATTTTTTTCCTCTGTTGAGAGAGCCAGATATAGGTTGGACAGAGATGTCTTTGGACTGATGAGAAGCACCTTAAGTCTATATTTAGAAGACAACCAAAAGAAATTTAAATCTTGAGCTTGTGACTAAATATTAAATATTTAGTGTTCTACCAGCTTATCATAACTCATTGATCAATGTTAAAACTCTGATCTCTTGAAATCTTAGTGTAACAATAGCCTAGAAAGGAGAAGGAAATCTAAAACACTCCCAATTTTCACATACCTTAAATCACTTATTTATATCTTTATAACTTGTATTTATATCTTAAACCACTTTCTGAGACTCTCAAATCTTACTTAAGTTTTCACATCCTCAGACCTTCATGTGTCTTAGACTCTCAGAACTTACATAGACTCTCATATCCTCAGATCTTTATTGCCTTAGAACATTTTCTTAGACCCTCAAAACTTGCATAGAATTTAACACTCATTCTTTCCATCTAATCATTTACCAGAGACACAAGTTGTTATTACCTAGAACAATCATCTCAAATAATGTTCCATTAGTGGAAAGTTATAACTGAAACCTGTTTATCTTTTAATATGAAGCCTGTTACAAAGACAAACCTGTCTGCCTTTTCTCAACAGAATAACTAGTAACTCTAGAAAAAGCAATTCTTGATTTTTACATATGAAATGAGCTAACAAAGTGGCTGCAGCCTTGCGGAAAAACCTGGTTGCCTGCTTCTGCTAAGCTGACCAAGCTATAGTTAGCCTAGCTGTCAATACCATCAGAGATCTGAGAAAGATAAATTATAACAGAAAATATAGCAAATAGTCTGTGTATCAATTAAAATGGCAGAGACTAGTTCATTATCTAGACAGTCATCCCAGGCTCCTGTGGTCTCCATGGCGTTGGGGGCAGAGGTACCAGGACAGCATCAATTTTTGGCCTCCAAGTCCAGAAGCTGAGAGGTTTTCCTGTGGAGGAAGAACATGGGGGAAACTGGCCTTACTTTGTCTATGTAAAGTGGAACAATCAACTCTTCAGTGTCCTGCTTGTCCATAGTTTGGGCAGGGTCCTGGCAGCCAATATGGCGTTGGGGAAGTCTTGCCCAGTGGTTAGCATTATCACAATTCAGGTGGAGTAGTTGTGGCGCCCTGTCATCTTCTTTGGAGACCTTAGTGTCACTGCTAAGAGCTTGGGGTCTCTGTCTGTCATAGTAATCTTTTCTCATTAAACATTTTAAATGTCATTTTCATCAGATCTCTCACAAGCTTGAGGACCATTGTCTATTAAGTTTATCTGAGCTCTCACATGACAATGACTGTCTACCAAGAACCCAGTAGTTGTTCAGTCCACAAGACTGGATGTCTCAGCTGGTCTTCAGTATACACCAGAATCCAAAGAAGTAGGCTTTAATGCCAGTGAAGGAATAGAAGTGCTAGCAAGAGAGGGCAAGCAGGCAAAGTGAAAGCCTCCTCCTTCCATGTACTTATATAGGCTTCCAGCAAGACAAGTCCCCCACAGGTGTACCCAGCTACTTAGATTTAGTTAATTCCAAATATATAGTCAAGTTGACAACCAAGAGTCGCCAACACAGCATGAGTGTATATGTATATATGTGAGCACATGTGACGGTGCATGTGTAGAGGCCAGAGGGCAGCTTACAGAGATGGGTTCTTTTCTTCCATCCTGAGAGGCTTCAGGCTTGGCAGCAGAGCCTTTACATATGGGACCATCTCACCGGCCCTCATACACTTTTTGTTCAAGACAGGGTCTTACTGTGTAGCTCTGACTAGCCTGGAACCCTCTATGCAGATCAGGCTGGCCTCAAACTCACAGAGATCTCCCTGCCTCTGCCTCTGTGTCTGGATTAGCATGTTTTTTAAATTCTCTGGATGTATGTGTGTGCATGCTTTTGTATGTATGAATGCAGGTGCATGCATACTAGCTAGCTACAGCACACATGTGGAGCACAACCTTGGATATTGGTCCTTGCCCTCCACCTTGTTTGAGAAAGGTTCTCTTTGTCTTTTCTACTGCATAGGCCAGGCTAACTGGCCTGTGAGCTTCTGGGGAGTCTCCCCCACTTTACATCTCACCTTGGATACTGAATTACAGGTACCCACACTACACAGTCAGCTTTTACGTAAGTTCTGGGAATTTGATCTCAGGTCCTCACATTTGTGAGGCAAGTACTGTTACCCACTGAAGCACCTCCCGACTTCCTTAAGATCCTTTAGAAAAATTTTTTGATGTTTTCCCTATCTTATATTGCATATATTTGGTTAGTATCGATCTATTTTCAAAGAGTATTTTTGTTTTTGTAACACAAATCTTAAAAGGTCTTATAATAAAAGCCCAGAGTCAGATATTGGGGTGAAAGCTGAAAGACCAGAGAAGCATAACAGCCTGTCACTAGCTTACTTCTACAAAATCCTCAGCCTCAAGAGAGCGAGTTTCTGTTTCCTCACACCTTATATACCTTTCTGTGTCCTGTCATATTACTTCCTGGGATTAAAGGCATGTGTCACCACTGCCTAGTTCTGTTTTTCTCATGTAGCCCAGTGTGACCTTGAACTCACAGAGATCCAGACAGATCTCTGCCTCCCGAGTGACAGGATTAAAGGTGTGTGCCACCACTGCCTGACCTCTATGTCTAATTTAGTGGCTGGCTCTGTCCACTGATCGATCCCCAGGGAGGCTTTATTGGGGTACACAATATATCACCACGTTTTAGTCTAAACTGGTGTCTTCTCCAAAATGCTCATGTGTTAGGGGCTTGGTGTCCATGAGGTGGAGATATTTGGGGAGGTTCTAGAAACTTTAGGAGGTGGGACATCACTGGAGGAACTAGTTAGATGACTAGAGATAATGGGTCCTGAGGGAGCACCTTGTCCCTGGCTCACTTCTTGCTGCCGTGAGGTAAGCAGAACCTGTCATCGACCATGCACTTCTGCCTCTTCGATGTTCTGTCCAAGCTAATGGGACCAGTGAATCAGTGACCACAGAGTCATATTGCTTCATAAATAGTGCAAAGTTCACGTAGCAGCATACTTCTCATTCGTGTCTCCCATTCTCTGTATTACTTTGTCAAATACTTAGCTTTCACGTATGTTGCAAACCCACAATACATTGCATTTTATTTTTACTTTAATTGACGCTATTCCCATTCTTATTTCTCACTGTAGATCTAGGTTGTCTGTAATTTCTTGTACCTAAAAACTTCTATTGTGTCTTTAGTGTGAAATATGGTGGTAATATATTTTCTGTGTTTCCTGCCTAAAACCATCATTATGTTTCCTGAATGCTTGAAAGATAATCTTACTAGACAGATCATTCTGTGTTGACAGGCATTTCCCCTAATACTTTGAAAGCGATGGCACTCAGGCTCTGGCTTGTGTCATTTCTGCTGAGAAATCTCCTTCACTTCTCATCTTTGTACCTCTGTAGGTAACATGGCTTTTATCTCTGGTTGCCTCTATGATTCAAGTTTTTCTTTTCATCTTTAATTGTAAGCAGTTTGAATATGACATTGCTTTTCCTTTTCCTTTAATTTATTTATTGTGTGTACATGTGTGTGCCATTGCACACCTGAGGAGGCCAGAGGAGGAGGTCAGGTGTCCTGCTCTGTCCATCTGACTCTTCTGAGATGGGGCCTTTCACTGAAACTAGAGCTACGCTGGCAGCCAGCAAGGCCTGCTGGTCCCCCTGTCTCAGCCCTCACATAATGCTGGCTTTACAGGTGTGTGTGGTCATGCCAGGCATGTGAGAACTGGAGTTTCAAACTCAGATCCTCACACACAGCAAGCACTCTTACCTGGTGAGCCATCTCCCCAGCCAACTTTCTCTCTTTCTTCTTCCTTCCTTCCTTCCTTCCTTCCTTCCCTCCCTCCCTCCCTCCCTTCCCTCCCTCCCTCCCTCCCTCCCTCCCCCTCCCTCCCTCCCTCCTTTCTTTCTTTCTTTCTTTCTTTCTTTCTTTCTTTCTTTCTTTCTTTCTTTCTTGTCTTTTGTTAATTTGGAGGCAGTTCCCAGCCATTATCTCTTCAAGTATCTCTTATGATCCATTTCTTCTTACTCTCATATTTTGGGAATCTAACTCATGGCTTAGGCCATGTGGTGCTGTCCCACAACTGTAGGTTTCAGTCCTTTCATCCTTTCCCAGGAGCACTCAGTAAAACTACAGTGCTTTAACTCTGCTTCCACATCTGAACTTGGTGATGGTGTGTGTGGTCATGGATCTTCCTTTTTACAGATGTTCCAAGCCCCACACCACGTGTGCCATTGTCGTTCCCAACAAACTACAAATATTGACCAGTTTCTTCATTCCATCCTGTGGTCCCATACATCCATCTGGGACCATTTCCAGACTGGGGAACTGTTGTTCTGTTTTGTTTAAGGCAGGGTCTGTCTGTGCAGCCCTGGCTGTCCTGGAACTCACTAGTCAGGTCAAGCTGGCCTCAAACTCACAGAGATCCACCTCCCTCCTGAGAGCTGGGATTAATGGCATGTACTACCACGCCTGGCAAGGAACTATTCTTTAACTGGAAAGGCTGCTGACAATGAAAGACTTCAACTTTTATCTATTTCCTTTTTTGTTTTCTGAGTCTCACTAGGCTGCCCTGGCTGGTCTGTAGACCAAACTCACAGAAACCCCTCTGCCTCTGCCTCCCCAGTGCTGGGATAAAGGCTTGCAGCATCACGCCTGGCCCCTGAAATGCTGTCACTTCAAATAGATTTGAAGGCTATTTTTGTTGTGTGTGGCACACTAGCTTGTCAGGCTGTTGTTATTAGTTAAAAATTTCATTCCACTGGCCTCTGGCCTCGGTGGTTTCACTGAAAAGACATCTTAATGTTCTGAGGACATGTTTCATCCTGTGGTTTGATGGAGTTCCTATGTCTCGAGTTACTTTTTCCAATAGTTTTGAAAAAACAAAAAACAAAGCCTCAGCCATTATCTTTGCACGTTCATGTGTATGTGTTTGCGTGTGGGGGCCAGAGTGCTGACAGATGCCTCTCTTGGTTATCGCCCACCTTATTTTTGTGATCACCAATTATCGGTCTATTCCCGTGCCTGGCTTATGTGGGTGCTGAGAGTCCAGACACAGAGCCTTGTACCGGCTGGGTAAGCACCATACTGACAGAGCTGTCCCCTGTCCCCTGTTATCTCTTTAGATAGCTCTCCTTTTTGTCTACACTATTTTCTCTCTCCTCTCTCTACAACTATGATTACACAGTTGCACCTATCTGAATATTTCTTCTGACCTTTTCCATTTCATAGTCTTAGCTGCACGTAGACTGTTGCGAAGCCCCCTGACTGAGGGAGGGCTGCTTTTGTTTGTACAGCACTGGGCACTGAACCCAGGGACTGCATGAGCCACACCCTTAGCCCCTAAAATGTTTTAAGTTTTCTGTCTTCTTCTTTTTATCTTTTTGCTTGTTTGTTTGTTTTTGGGTTTTGGTTTGGTTTGGTTTTTTTCGGAGACAAGGTTTCTCTGTGTAGCTCTGACTGTCCTGGAACTCTCTCTGTAGACCAGGCTGGCCTCAAACTCAAGAGATCTGCCTGCCTTTGCCTCCTGAGTGCTGGGACTAAAGGCATGTGCCGCCACTGCCTGGCTCTTTTTATCTTTTCTTTGCAATATTTTGTACATGTTCTAATTTTTATGTAATTATACTTAGAAATTTCAAATATTAGTTGAAAACTTTCATTCATTTTGTCCACCTTTTCTGTGATTTTATTTAATAATATTCATTATTTTGAAATTATCACCTTGTCATTCTAGTGTTTCAAAAATAAAAAATTTTTATTTTTGAGACAGGGTTTTTCTGTGTAGCCCTGACTGTCCTGGAACTAGCTCTGTAGACCAGGCTGGCCTTGAACTCAGAGATCCACCTGTCTCTGCCTCCCAAGTCATGCGCTACCACCACATGGCATGATCTTGGAAATTTAAAGAAGGGTTCAAATGTGGAACTCAGTACATTAGCTAAATAGTGAGATTTCATCTGTGGGCTGTTTCAATGCTTTTTTTTTTTTTTTTTTTTTTGGTTTTTTTCGAGACAGGGTTTCTCTGTGTAGCTTTGCGCCTTTTTCCTGGAACTCACTTGGTAGCCCAGGCTGGCCTCGAACTCACAGAGATCCGCCTGGCTCTGCCTCCCGAGTGCTGGGATTAAAGGCGTGCGCCACCACCGCCCGGCTTTCAATGCTTTTTTTATTGATTATTAATCCAATTTAAGATACGATGTCACACATTGTATGTAAAAAAAACCATAGAGGCTATAGACAGAGATTTGCCCATGCCTATGCAGATAGGGTGAGGAGCTGATGGCCGCAGTAGGTCCAGGGGTGGAACTGGGTTAGAGCCAGTTACTGAGTCCCTGTAATGAATGGCAGCTTGTCCCTGCTTCGTGCCTGTCCTCTGGGTGTGGCCCTCATGGGCTTCTGATGGAGAGAGTGGAAAACCTCTATCTCCTCAGCTAAATGACTGACAGATCTGATTCTCTCTGGAATTTGAGCATAGATCTTTAACCTTGATGTGACAAGCATCAGTATTTTTTTTTTTTTTTTTTTTTTTTTTTTTGGTTTTTCGAGACAGGGTTTCTCTGTGTAGCTTTGCGCCTTTCCTGGAACTCGCTTTGGAGACCAGGCTGGCCTCGAACTCACAGAGATCCGCCTGGCTCTGCCTCCCGAGTGCTGGGATTAAAGGCGTGCGCCACCACCGCCCGGCGAGCATCAGTATTTGTAACAGTCCCCTCCCTCTTCTAGAACTAGGCACAAGGAAATCATGGATTTTACCTCCTCTCTTCTAGAACAACCACTCAGCTTCCTATATAACTCCAGAATTTTTGCTTTTTAAAGTCTTAATGGGAAACACCAGCCTGCACCAAGGTTCTCTACAAGAGAAACAAATGTTCTTTACTGCTGAACCATCTCTCCAGCTCCTCCTCTCTTTCTTTTCAAGAGTTCATGTGTTTTCAATAAAATGGAAGCTCTGTGCCCCCCATCTCCCTGTTCCATAATCTCTTCTCTCCATTCATGGACTTCACCCCCTCCCTGGAAAACATCTGTATTGCATTTGTGATTCATGGGTGGTTGTTGTTGTTGTTGTGTTTCTGGTTTTGGTTTTGGGTTTTTGTTTGTTTGTTTTTTCGAGATAAGGTTTCTCTATGTAGCTCTGGCTATCCTAGAACTCACTTTGTAGACCAAGCTGGTCTCGAACTCAGGGATTAAAGATGTGTGCCACCACCTGCCTGGCATAATTTGTGTTTTAAAAGTACCTCTTCAGCAAGATATAATGCACATCTATAATCCTGGCACTTGGGAGGCTGAGGCCCCAGCTACATAACAAGAGCTTGTCTGAGAAAACAAACACTTCCCCTCACCCCTGGACCCTTTTTACTAGGATGCAGTTTGACTACAATGGAATTCCTTTAAGAATGATATTGGAAAAATCTGATGCTTGTATAAAATTGTGAAACCACCATCAGAATCAAAACATAAAGCCATTCCATAACTACAAGCAGATTCTTTCTGTGCCTTTGTAGTCAATCCCCGCTCCTTCTCTGGCCCTGGATAAACATCGTTTTCTGTCATGATAGTTCTGTCTTTTCTAGAATTTTCTATAAACAAAACCATATAAATACATTGTCTTTTATGTTTGATTCATTTCATTCAGCATAGTTTTGAGATTCAGACATGTTTTTATGTGTATTATTTTATTACTTTTTTTGGAGAGTAGTAATCTCAGTTGTGACCATATAGTAATTCATTTTTCCATACATAAGAGGATGGACATCTGGGTTGCTTTCTTTTGGGGGCTATTCTGAATAGAACAACAATGAACATTTGTGTACCAACCCCTGTATGGACAGATGCTTTATTGGGTAAGTACCTGGAATAGAACTGCTGTATTATAGGATACATGTAGTTTAGCCCAGTAAGATGACTTTACCGGCATCTGGACAGTCTTGCCTTCCCACCAGCAACCTAGGAGAGATCCGGTCACTCCACATCCTCGACAACACTTGGTGTTATCAGTCCTTTTATCTTTACTGTGTCATGGCTTCTCATTATAATTTTAATTGTATTTATGAGATGACACTAAAGCTAACCATCTTTTCATATGACTGCTACCATTTATAGGTCTTCTGTGAAATTTCTCTTCAAATTTCCTGCTTATTTTTGTTGAGTTACTTGTCTTGTTATCATATTGTAAATATCTTTACTATATCATGGACACAACACCATGGTGTAGTGTGGAGGTCAGAGGACACTTTCTACCTTGTTAGGTCATCCCTGAGTGCACATTAGTTCTAGGTCATTGGTATTATCTGTTCCATGGGACTCTATGACGGGATCAAAGTATGCTTTATCCACCCTCTGTTAGATTATTGACAATAGGTATTCCCTGTGTTCTGCTCAGTCAGTCTGCAGTGAACCCTCTTCCTTCCTGCCTTACACATACACATGTTCTCTAAACTGCACCGAACAGAGGCACAGGGGCTGTACACCTTGGTATTTCTTCCAACTTTCTCTTTAGCTATATTTATCTCACTATTTAGCTAATGTACTGAGTTCCACATTTGAACCCTTCTTTAAATTTCCAAGATCACGCCATGTGGTGGTAGCGCATGACTTGGGAGGCAGAGACAGGTGGATCTCTGAGTTCAAGGCCAGCCTGGTCTACAGAGCTAGTTCCAGGACAGTCAGGGCTACACAGAAAAACCCTGTCTCAAAAATAAAATAAAATAAAAATCCAAGATCACTTAGGATTTATTTCATCACAACCTGTTCTCAGATTACTGGTGCACTTTCTTCTCCAGTCTCCCAGGTTAATAATTACACTCCTTTAAAGTCCTCAGCTTATGTTGCTTTCTCTTTTTTATTCTGAAGACAAGGTCCAGGCTGGTGTTAGACTCACTTGGAAGCCGAGGATGACCTTGATCCTCCTTGCTCTACCCAGGAGTGCAGTGGCTGCTCTCCCAGCACAAGGTATGGAACCCAAGGCTTCCCCAGCTGAGCACTCTACTTCTATTTGGCCTCTCAATGAGTGTTACTGTGCTATTGCTGTGAAGAGACACCGTCCTAAACACCAACTAGGAACCAAATAGATGAGTCTATAGGGCCATTCTTACTCAGACTACCACAGTGAGTCTGGGCCTTCTGTTTGCTTAATCTGATGCCTCCCTTTGAAGTGGTTGGGCATTTTTTGGTTTTCTTCCCCTTTGCTTTGAGAATCCCTGTCTGTCTGTCTGTCTCTAAAGGATGCTTTTGAACATGAGGCTTGTCTCTGGCAATCACAGTGAAGGAGTGTCACTGGTGCTGTGTGCAGATGAGGTCTTCATTCTGTTTCCGAGTGGGCTATTGGCTGCCCCAGTGCCCAGCCCCTGCCATTCAGATCTAGTGTTCCCTCTCACAGATCCAATGACGAGCAAGGGCAGCTTCTACCTGTTCACATTCATGATGGCTCCAGGTTCCTCTGCTGGGCTGAATGGCCCTTGGTCCTGTCCACTCTGGGAACTCCCAGAATCAGCCTTACCAAACACCAGGCCTCTCTCTTCCTGTATTTCGAGCTGTAGATGCCTCTGTCAGGGTTATCTGCTTCCATCTTTCCATCTCCAACTAATTGTGAACTCTCTTGTTTCTAGGTTTTTGTTTTACAACTGTGAATACATGAGTGCATGTATTTTTTTTAAAAAAAACTTAAAAAATGTGCATTTGTGTATTTACTTGTGTGTATTGGAGGGGGCTGTGTGTGCTATGACGAATGTTTGGTGCTCAAATCATATGACAACTTATGTGAGTTGGTTCTCTCTTTCCACCATGTGAGTCCTAGGGACAGAACTCAAGTCATCGTGGGTGCCACATGTTTCTTTTTCTACAGTAATCAGAGATAACTGTAGATTCAGACAGACTGTGTACCCAGTCTTTCATCCAGTTTTCCAGCTGCCTCCCCTCATGGAGTCTCATTGTGTTGCCCAGGTTGGCTTTGAATTCCCGATCTGAAGCCCTCCTCCTGCTCCAGCCTCCAAAGTAGCTGGGCTACAGGAATCTTCTGCCACACCCAGCTGTGCTTATCCTCTTGAGATTCTGTCCTTACTGGGTCTTGCTTTGATCTCTGACCTCGGTTCTCCACGTTCCTAGCTTTCTCTTTAGCTACATGTGTCTCCCTGAGTGTGGCCCCCATCTCTTTCTCTGTGACTCCATCTCAGGGCTTGTTATGTTTATTCATGTCTGTCTGTCCTGGTTCTTGAAGTCTCTGTGTCCCCTAAACCCCCTGATCTTAGTGGCTGTTCCCCATCAGTGCCAGGCTCTGGCCCCCGTGGCTGGCTGGCTCTGGAGTAGTTTGTGGGTAGGGGAGCCCCAGATTGCTGCAACGTGGAACAAGCATTTCCAACACATGCTCCTGCTGGCAGCTTGCCACCACAGCCCACTGCCTGCCAACATCACACTTCAACTTAAAGAGGGAAAACTGCCAGACCAATGTTTTAGCTACAGCCCTGTGTCACGGCTGCATGGGAATCTCGCAGCAGCCCCTGCCAGGAGCTAGAGCTGTGAGGAGGACTGGAGAAGGCGCTTGGGCTGCTGGATGGTGCTGGGGATGAAGCTACCACCTTCCCTGGCTTCTCTGCTTTTGGGCACCAGAATATCTACTGCAAATCTTCTCTGGGTTCTAGCCTAAGCTGAGTCCAAGGCCTCTCTGGGATGAAGGTCATTCCCTTCCCAGCCTGCAGGCAGTTTACCAGGCCCTGCTTCCTGTCCTCTTTGTTTCCCTGTGTCCTGTGTCACCCATAGTGTGTCTTCTTCCTCCGCAGGTAGCCTTGTGCTGTGAGCTGAGAGATTAGTCACAGGAAGGCTCTAGAATCCAGTGCAGTAACAGGTTTTCTTGGTTGGAAGATAGAAATGTCAGAAGCCTGAGTGGAAGCCCTCATCCTTGCCATTGAAGAACTTGCTGTGTAGCCACAGATGGTCCTGAACTCTTGATCCTCCTGCCTCCACCTCTGCAGTGCTACGACGACGACGGGTGTGCACCAGCACACCTGGCACAAGCTCCAGGCTTGCCCAGGACACATCCCTTCCTTCGAGCGGAGTCATCCTTGCCATCACAGACACATCCACTCTTCAAAGCACGCATTCTAACAGTGGAGGTGGTCCCTTTTGTATGTAATGATGGAAGCTCATGGCTACCTGTGCAGAGTACCCTTTCTAGAAGCACAGGTCATAGGTTCTTCCATGGTGGGCACATCATCATGTCCTAGGGATATTCTCACTTCTATCTCTGTGCATTCTTTCTCAGCTCAATTCCTATCTTCATAGAGGAACCTTCTTGTCAACTCCTCTCCTTGCCCAGTCTGAGTGCCCCTTCTTCTGAGCAGTCTTTTCATCCGTCCGTCATAAAACAGCCAGCACTGTGGAGGAGCAGGCACAGCTCATGACTCCCAGGTAGCCTCAGTACTCAAGGATGGATGATTCTAATCTAGCTAACACACACACACACACACACACACACACACACACACGCACGCACGCACGCACGCACACACGCACGCACGCACAGTCTACCTAGTAGAGTAGCAGCCACCAGTGTGGAAACATCTGCTGGTGGGAACATCACAACGTTCCCAGCTCTGCCAATACCAATGTGCCCATCTGTTACCAGAGCCCAGGAGGTCCCTCGGGACACCTGGAAGACACGGAAGGAGCAGGTATCACTGAGGACACATGGGTGGCACAGAGGTGGGGCCAGAAGGAGCCACCTGATCAAACTGCCAGGCCAGGGTGAGTACCAGCTGCCAGTACAAACAGATAAGCACTAATACTCACACTCTCAGAAGCCGGCTTGCCTGTCCCATTTTCCTGAGGACACCACCTGCACAGCTGCTCCTAATCAAGGGCCATTAATTCGTTCCCAGATCATTGTCTGCACTAATCGTCTTAAACAAACCCAAGTTCATTGCACCTTACTCCCCATGGCCCGAAGACTTCTAATTACCTGTCGGTGCTTCTCCTTGTAGCCTGGCTTCATTAAAGATCACAATATGTTCCCTAATAGGGTTCCCATTAAAATCCAATGGGTTCCCATCAAAATGAGTTATGTCCTTGAAAAAAATCCACTAAAATATATTTTAATTGAAGTGAATTAATTAAATATTGCATATGTCTATGTCAGCCAACAGGTTGTACTTAGGGCTGATCCCAGAAGAACAGAGGAAGGGAGATGGCAAAAGGCTCACAAGTGGGGTGAAGGGGTTAGGAATCAGGGACAACATTGGCTTGGCCATTCCTGGACTTGAGGCAAGTCTCCTTATCAGTTTGATCTTCAGTTTACCCATCTCCCAAATGCTGATTATAACCTCTAATTTAAAGTTACTTTTAGTAAGGGGAGCCGATGACAGCAGTAAGATGGCTCACACATACAAAGACACCGCCATTGCTAGGTCGTATTTGTAAGTCTTCTCTCAGCCAGCCTGACTGGGAACAATCCACACCCTCCTCAAGGGTTTGCAATAACAAGCCCTTATTTCTCTCAAGGACTTGGCACTTCAGCGGCTGAAGTCACAGCCCTTCTCTGGGGCGTGTCCCTCTGAAGACAGAGCAGAAGCGCGAGAGGGTGAACCATGCGACTGTATTCAAAGCTTGTGTTAGACACTCAGAGGCCATGTCGCTCACTTTCCAACCCACAGTTACGCTCTGCCAAAGTGCAGAAAACTATATTCTTGCCTCCATGAGCAGGGCAGGGGTGTGGCTGGATAGTTCTCTTACAGGGAAAGGAAAGAACTGTCAGTAATAAAACCATACTCCTCAACCTTATCACTGGGCATGATAACAGTGTCTGCCAAGCCGCCTGATGACTAGAACCAGGGATGGAGGATGAAAATACAGACAATATTCTACTGCAGAGCTCCTAAATCAGGGTCTCTACGGAGGGCCTTGTAACCTGTTTTTGTTTTTTAATGTTATCAGATCATAGGGGCTTGAGAGACAACATCAAAAACCTGAGGACCTGAGTTCAAATCCCTCAAACCTATGCAAAAAAAGACCAGGCATGGCTGCAAGTACCTGTAACCCTAGTGCTGTGGGGACAGGACAGGAGTTGGCTGGTCACCAGCTGAGCTCCAGGTTCAGTGAGAGACCCAGGATCAAGGGAATAAGGCAATGAGTGATAGACTGGGAACCCGACATCTTCCTCTGACCTCTGGGTACATACATCCACATACATCCATTACACCACACACACACCATTATAAAGAAGCATCATGCTATAAAACAGATAAGAACAGGGCTTTTTAAAAAATAGTAGTATTTTTATTGATTATTTGGAAATTCCACATAATGCCTGGTTCTTCTTCCTCTTTTTTTTTTTTTTTTTTTTGAGACAGGGTTTCTCTGTGTTGCCCTGGTTATCCTAGAACTCTCTCAAACTCACAGAGATCCACTTGCCTCTGCCTCCCAAGTGTTGGGGTTAAAGGCATACACTACTAGCTAAAAACAGGGCTTTTAAACAACTGATATTTCAAACTATTTCCACCAAGTGTCATCACAGGACAGTTTCTGAATTGGAATCCAGGCCCTTGTTTGTAAAATGAGAGCATGAGCCAGGCAAGGCCAGCAAACCTCACTAAACACCTCCTTATTTCTTTGTTGACTTTTAGAAAGGATTTTATATGTCAGTGTTTTGGGTTCAGTCAAACCTGATGAGAAAGGAAGGTTTCCCCGTCATTTCCTGACCTCCCCCATCTCCTCCATCATCAGCATCCTATCACCGTGCTGTAGTGAGCCTACATCAACATATCTTTATTACCCAAAGTCCACAGTTTATCTTAGAGTCTGCTCTTGGTGGTTTTATGGGTCTAGACAAATGTAAAATGGCACTCGTTCACCACTATGTTGTCATAATCAATGGCTCCACAGCTCTGAAGACTTTCTGTGCTTTGCCCACTCATCCCCATGTGGCTCTTCTTATTTTAAAAATACCAATAATAACAGTAACAATTATAATGAAAATGTCCAGACCTGTGCATTGCAATAAACGCTAAACTCTAAGAAAAGCAGTTTTAGGGCAAGCAAGATGTTGGCTGAGTGGGTGAAATGTCTTGCCATGAATGCCTGACCACCTGAGTTTGATCCCCCAGACCCATCATGGAAAGAAAGACTTGACCCCCCAAAGTTCTCCTCTGTCTTTCACACTCACACTGTGGGATGTGTGTGCTTGCATTCATACACACATGCAATAACAATAACTAAAGAAAAGACAAAATGGTATGAAATTCTGATAACAATATACAAGATAAACCCAGTTGGGACTGGTGAGATGGCTCAGGAGTTAGGAGCACTGGCTGCTCTTCCAGAGGACCTAGGTTCAATTCCCATGTGGCAGCTCACACTGTCTGCAACTCTAGTTTCAAGGGATCTGATACCTTCACACCAATGCATGTAAAATAAAGTTAAAAAAACTTAACAGTCCATGTGTAACGATTGTAAGGGAAGACATATCTATGTAACAAATGAAGTGGTTGATGACGAACCAGACTCCTTAGGAATAATCCTTGGCTTTGGTCATGTGTTAGACTCACCCGTAGAATTTAAAATTTTTCAGGGTCTTGGCTCACCTCTAGGAGACTTTGATTTCATTTGTTGGGTCAGATAGAGGGGCGGAGGATGTTGGTTAGGCTTTCCAGACCTTTCCACTGGGAAACCTGATTTGAAAAGCCACTGTCCTGGAACCTACTTGTCCATGCACTGTCCTTGGAACAGAGGCTCAGCCTTGCTGAAGAGCTTGTCAGAAATGTGTCATCTCAGGCTCCACCTTGGATCAGAGCAATCAGAATTTGCCATCTCACTCTGTGCACGGTAAGCCTGAGAAGGCCATCCTCAAGGGGCTGCCCCTCTCTGCCACACAGCAGTGTGTCCCCCGACCTCTCAGCACAGAGCTCAACGTGGTTGAGCACATCTTCAATCTTGGACAGTTTTGCCTCTCTTAGTGTCCACTATGAATTCCTGCACTCTGTCTACTTTTGTTACCCTCTGAGTCTTCTGTCTAACCTCTAACATCACTGTGGAGACAGCACAGCACTGGCTTCCCTCTCTCTGTCGCCCTCCATCTTTAGTCATTGTCACCTGATTCCACGCTAGTAGATGCCATCTACTAAATAGCATCCACATGACTGCTGAGTGCAAGAAGTGCTGGGAAAATAATTGCCCTTTGTCAGAAGTAACTTCAGGGACATGTGCCCTGTGCAGCTCCAGGTTTGGTTTTAATGCCTTGATGTCACTGTCTTGAAACTGGCATTTTTCAAGTTTATTACAGTTACTTATTTGTGTGTGTGTGTGTGTGTGTGTGTGTGTGTGTGTGTGTGTGTGTAGGGTGATGGTGAATGTGTGTGTATGTGTGTGTGTGTGTGTGTGTGTGTGTGTGTAGGGTGATGGTGAATGTGTGTGTGTGTGTGTGTGTGTGTGTGTGTGTGTGTAGGGTGATGGTGAATGTGTGTGTGTGTGTGTGTGTATGTGTGTGTGTGTGTGTGTATGTGTGTGTGTGTGTGTGTCTGTGTGTGTGTGTGTGTGTGTGTGTGTGTGTGTGTGTGTGTGTGTGTGTAGGGTGATGGTGAATGTGTGTGTGTATGTGTGTGTGTGTGTGTGTGTGTGTGTGTGTGTGTGTGTGTGTGTGTGTAGGGTGATGGTGAATGTGTGTGTACCATAGCAAATGTGTGGAAGTCAGAGGACAACTTTCAGGAGTCAGTTCTCCCCTTCCATTACGTCAGTTCCGGGATTGAACTCACGTTGCCAGGCCTGGCAGCAAGCTTCTTCTCCTGCTGACCATCTCACTGACCATGAAGCTTGAACAAGGGTCTCTGCATCCTCAGCTGGCACTGGGTTTACACTTGCAATAATCTGCATTAATTTGCTCTGCAAGTGGTGTCTAGTCCTGACCTTTTCTCCCACTGGGATGCCTGAGATGGGGAGGCCCCTAGTGAGGAAACTTGGAGTCCATAGGTGGCAAAGCATCCCCCATAATGCTTTCCCCATGCCCAACTAATGTTTCTCTAGCTTCCTCCTTTTGGCAAACTGCACCATCACCAGCCTGATTTCCAAGCAACCTCTCGCCAGCACCTTGGTCACTGTTTGCTCCCTCCACATCTCTTCTCTGAAATATGTTTTGAAATCATCCCCTTTTCTTTCTGACTCAAGCATCCCTTGTCTTGTCTCCTGCTGAAATATTTGCAGCTGTTTGGGTGTTCTGTGTGTGCAGGTGTGCTCACCTGTGCACGGGATTGTGGACGACAGAGGTCAATGCCAGAATGTCGCTCCCAAATCACCTCACCCTATTTTTTGAGTCATAGTCTCACTGAATCTGGAGTTTGCTACTTTAACTAGACTGACTAGCCAGTGGTTTCCTAGCATCCACCTCTCTCGGCCTCTGTTCTTGGGATCACGTGGGATCAGAACTCAGGACCTCATGCTTGTGCACTTTACCCAAAAGCCATCTCCTTAGTCCACCTGCTTAGATGCTTTTAACTGGTCCCTCCCGCTCTCAACTCCCAAGCATCTATGGAGGAATCAGATTCAGTGTCCCTTAGCACCAGAGTCTTAGATGGCTCCTCATCATTTCAGGGGCCTCTCTTGTTTCCTCCTTCCCCCAGACTGAATGTCCTACAGACCTTTCACCTCTTTGACCTTTGTACAGCTACTCCCCCTCCCTCTCGGGCCACTCCCCCCTGCCTCATCTATATAGTTCTTCTTCCACAAGGCTGACTTCCCAACTCCCTGCAGCTCTTAGCCCCACAAGTGACAGAGAAACTTACTATGTCTTGTGACCCCTTTGGAAGGAGCTGCCTGGCTGTGCCTTGTCCTTCTGCAATGGATCAGGATTGCTGCCCCAGGCCACCCCCAGCCAATGAATCCTTTTGACCAGCTCCTCTGAGCCTTGCTTCCCAGAGGGCCATGCTGGAGTTGACTCTCTTCTGAGTTTGCATCCAGTGACGTCTGCCCCTCTGAAATGAACACAGGAGTCACAGTGAGAATATTTATATCATGGAAATTGGTGGAAGCTGAAAGTGAGGGCTCTGGGGTGTGCTGAGGGAGCTGGTGTAGCAGCACACACTCTGTCTGCACTTTAAGGGCTTGCTTAAACTCCTCAGACCTTAACAGCCACACCCTGGACACAGCTGAGTCAGCTCTTCTTCAGGACGAATCTGCCTATGTGGTCCCCGGGTCCAGGCACCCAGGGTACACATCCCCCACACTTCACACATTGGAACCCGTGCTCAGATGGTATCTGGAGGTGGGGACTTCAAGAGTTCATTGGGATTAAATGAGGTCACAGGGTGGGTCACCTAGGATGGTCTTGTAACAAGAGGAAGAAAGGTGTGACATACTTGCCTTGTCTCATCATGGGACATGTTATCATGTGGCAAAAAAAAAAAAAAAAAAAAAATAAGAGCTCAGCAGATGCCAGTGCCATGCTTTTGGGATTCCCAGACCCCACAACCATGGACTAGATAAACCCATGTTCTTTATAAGTTTATCCGGTCCTGAGTATTAAGTTATAGTGGCAGAAAACAGATAAGGGGCAAGGCTCTGGCCCTGGCTAGGGCCTGATTTACTGGCAGAAGGCATAGCCACGAGCCCCTGTGCCCACCTAGTCCGGGGCAGCTCTTGAGAAGTGTGTTTCAGGCTCTGTCTACCACATGGGACACTTGCAGTCCTCTGACTCAGGCTAAACTTCCAGAACAGCTTTTCTTGTTCCTCAAAGATGCTGAAAGGGCAGACTTGGTTGGCTTTCCTGTCTCAGACCACTTGTTCCCACCGTGTTCTCTGTTCTTGTGGGTCCCCAGTTAGGCTCTTATGTGACCTAGAGAGCTCAAGTTTTCTGATTAAACTCTGAATATTGGCTTAGTGGTTGTTTATCCAACATTTTAATAGTTACTATGGTAATACTACTTAATTAAATCAATACTTAATAAATAATTGCTACTTATTGGATGTTTTTATTGTCATTTCAGTCCATTCACAAAAGCACAGTATCACACATGTGTAGGTGAGGGAGTAGGTGTTCTAAAACCAGACCATCATTATATTAGAATTCGACTGTCCTCATGAAGCCAAACAGGGGCCCTGGACCCATTCTGGGGAAGAAGGCGGTTGCCCTCTGGCTTTGATGACCTTTTGTACATTGCTGTACACTGGTGGCTGGTGTACATTGCTGGCCTTTTGCTCATACAGAGCTCCTAAAGAGACAGGAACTTGCAAGATTTTCACAAGCCTGACACCCTGGTGACAGTGTCACCACAGAGGTTTGCGTGGTCCTCAGGAGCAGACAAAATCAGCCTTTGGACCATGCTCTACCACTTGCCAAGTTTCAGGCATTTGGTCATTTATCATCCATTGACTCATTCATGCTGGGGACCCTGTGCTGGCTACAGGGAGGTTAAGTGGCAGGCAGGACAGTCAAAGCCTTGTCCTCATGGAATTATGTTTAAGAGTAAAGACAGATAAAAATCAAGCCAACAAACACAGGTAATTACAAACCTTATTAAGTCTCAAAAGGAGAAACAGGATGTGGACGAAGAACAAAGGAGACCGATGTTAGACTGTAGGAGGGTCAAAGATGTCTCTAGGAGTTGGACCTGGACGATGAAAGGGAGTCATTTCAGTGAAGGCAGATGAGCCATGCAAGCAGATGGTACAGTGTGTGTAAAGGGCTTGAGGCAGCAGAAGACAGCCAATGGGTCTGGAGAGTGGTCATCAGAGGTGAGGTGAATCTGAAAGGCCTGGGTCAGATTGGAAAAGCCCTTGTGAGCCATGGTGAGGATGGGGATTTGGTTCCTAATGGCTCAGTCATCCCTGGCTCCAACCCTCTGTGCTGTGACAGTGAGGAATGGCCTGACCTAGGATAGGGGACATTCAAACATGTCCTGAAGGGGTGGGTAAGGGAGAGCCCCCTGGAGGAGCAGAGGCTGAGTGGGGAGTGTAGAGAGGGCTCTGTAGCTGGGACCAGGAAAGAGTGAGGTAGGACCACAAATGGGGAAGAGAGGAACAATGGGCAGGACAGAACCAGTAGCACTATTTAACAGAGGCATCATGGGATGTGGGGAAGTAGTGGGTCCAGGGTGGGATCCAAGATGGTTCTCAGGTCTCTGGTAGGGGTGCTCTGGCAAACCTCAAGCTCCTGAGCAAGGAATTTAGGAGAAGGCCTTTATGAATCTGAGTCACTCAAGACAATGATACTTTAGCACTTGCGAATTAAGCATTTTTACATAAATCGTCCCCTCCATCTTCAGGACAGCGTACATGGCAGGCAGCTGACTCTGGTCTACAGAGCAAGTTCCAGGTAGCAAGGGCTGCATGGCGAGAACTTGTCTTTAAAAACAACAAACGCTGAGATAGGCAGAGGTCACTGCCTCGTTCCTAGTAAGGGCAGAGTTGTCACTCAATGGCACAGTCTGACCCAGTTCCATGTTCTGGAAATGCACATCCCCTGACATGCCTCTTTGAAACTCACCCTGAACCCTGACATCTCATCTGTATGGAGCCTCTGACAGTCTCTCTCAGGCGAATTCCTGTCATTGATGAAGTTGTTCTAGAAAGACTTTTTTTTTGTTTTGTTTTTGGTTTTTCAAGACAGGGTTTCTCTGTGAAGCTTTGCGCCTTTCCTGGAACTCACTCTGTAGACCAGGCTGGCCTCGAACTCACAGAGATCCGCCTGGCTCTGCCTCCCGAGTGCTGGGATTAAAGGCGTGCGCCACCATGCCCGGCTCTAGAAAGACATCTTAAAGTTAGGCTTTGAGTGTAGCTTGTGTGATGAGTTGATCACAAGAGGTGTTAGCAGGAAGTGGCAGGTGGTAGAGACAAGGGAGGGGTTGGGGCAACCCTAATGTGCTGAGCAGCCAAGGAGCAACTTGGGTTGGAGCCCTCCAGAGAGCTCCGGTAAGTGGGGAGGCCAGGAGGAACTGCACCAACTGTAGGCCGAGTGGCTGAGATACTTCTGGGGCACTGACTCCCCAACACTGTCAGCCTGCCCCAGCCAGAGCTAAGCACAGCCTAGTGGGCAATGATAGCTTTAGGCAGAGAGAGGCAAGGCCTGAGGTGTTCGGTGGACACATCCTATAACCTCACCAACAAGACATAACTTAAGGAGGAAAGGACTTATTTTGGCTCAAGGTTTGAGGGATAAAATCCATCATGCAGAAAAGGCAACTTTCCTTGGCAAACATAGGTTACACCTGCACCATCTGCTCATGAGTACCATGAGGCAGACGCTCATCCTCCTGCACATGGCTTGGCCTCTGGGGTTTTCTGGAACCTTAGTGCAAGCCTCTGTAGCTACCTTACTCTTGCATTATATGTGTTTACAAAACCAGGACCATGTGAATGATGCCAAGCCCTACCGCCACCTTGAGATGTAGTTTGGCTATTCCAAACTTTTCCTTCCTGCTGTGTCTCCAGAGTGCCGGGATTACAGGCACACACCACAACATCCAGCCTCCTGAATGCAGTAAATCACCTTGAGATGACTGATCACACCTAATGCAATATGGGTGCCATGAACAGCACAGTTAAGCTGTGTGGTTTAGAAAACAATGGCCAGGCATAATGGCGCATGCCTTTAATCCCAGCACTCAGGAGATAGAGGCAGGGGGATCTTTGTGAGTTCCAGGCCAGCCTGGTCTACAGAGCCAGTTCCAGGACAGCCAAGGCTACACAGAGAAACCCCATCTTGAAAAACAAACAAAACCAAAGAAACTACAAATGTGGGGTTTTCTTCTTTCAAATATTCAGTCAAGTCTGTTGAACTTGACGATTCAGGGTCGTTGGCTAGAGAAGACCAATGGTGCTTGTCTCTCTTCTTCTCTCTCTCTCTCTGCTTATTTTATTTCTTCTCTACCTCCATCCCTTGGTCTCTTGTCCACCTCTCTCCAGTTCAGGAACACACACCTGCCTGCCTGTTTGCCTGTGCTTTATCCTGTCTTGTTGATACAAATGTAAACTATTTTTATATTTCTGTTTAAGATAATTTGTATATTGATACAAATACAGAACTATATTTGTTATAATGTACATATATTTCTACTCTTATTTAAAATATTTGTATATTGATGCAAATGTAAATTTATATCTGTCATACTTTATGTATGTTCTACTTCTGTTTAGGATATTCTGTATATTGATATATATTTTAAGATTATTGTCATATTGCACTATATATTCCTACCTCTGTTATAAATATCTTGTGTATTGTCACAATTTTGAAGTCATCATTCTTTACCATACATTTGCTTATAGACTGTTTACCTTGTTTACATGAAGCCTTAGTCCTTAGGTTATTTCGGTAGATAAGACTTATAGATTTATAGTCACCTGTGCTTGTCATCTCTATAGTTACGTTAGTTAGGTTATCCAGATTTACAGATACATAGGTCAGATGGACAGGTAATCTTCAAACACTTCATAGACCTAGAGAATATGGCATTTAAATAACTTAGAATTCTGTTGACGTGAGACACAATTGCTCCTGGCAGCACCAATTTGATCCCAACAGAATGTTGGGCTTCTAAGACATTTCCATTTGGAAGTTTGTCTTCTTGGCACAAAATTGCCTACTGGGCAAAGAACTGCCCTTGCCTCGACTGTTGACAGTACGAATGCTGTCCTTTCTGGACAAGCGGGACACAAGGAAAGCGACCACTGTACTCTGCCAAGACAGGGTAAGATGGTCTTTCAGAATTCCTGCTTCTGAAAATGGTCTGTCAGATACTCTAAACCTGTAGCCAATTTGAATGCACCAACAATGCTGAGAAACATTAGGTGACTGTCCAGGCTTCCAGCTATCTTGGTCTACTCTTGCAAGATTCCTGAAAGTTGCTTGCATCCATCTACCATTTCTCAGGTACCATTATATTTCTTCTCAGGTCTTTGATGAGACTGAAGATTAGCAGTTATAGTTACAACTTAGTATATATATAATCTTAGATAGAACATATTAAGTATTAGATTCAGGTTCTTTAGGATAGGACACCTTTTGGAATGATCTTTGTAACATACCATTTACCTACACTCTAGACTTCTCTGGATTTTAGTATGTGTTTCTTACTTGATATTGTTTGCATTGATTGTAGTTCCATCTTATCTAGGTCATTATCCCTCATTACTCCTGGACAATATTTGATAACCATTCCTTTGTATATAGTCTTGTATTAAGTTAGAACCTTCTTATTTAGACAAAAGGGGGAGATGTAGTGGGTAGCCATTCCAGCTTTGATCTGGAAGTTCCAATCCTCAATGAGGATTCGGTAACTATCACGCCTACAAGGCGGGGCCAAGAGAGGGCCCTGAAGACCCGAGATCCGGATGCACCACCCTCTCTTGTTTCCTGGACCCTGGACACTGGAGGTAGACCGAGCAGAGTTCTCCAGAGAACACCGCCGGACTGTGCTGCGTCTTTCCCAGACCCTGTTACCTATCCCTTCATTTGTAAGTTATGCCACTAAATAAATCTTCCTTTTAACTACGTGGAGTGGCCTTAATAATTTCACCAATACTATCTTTCTGTTTTTCTCTTTCTCTCCTCCATGGTTGTCTGTCCCATGGTTTCTCACCCTGTCCCTGCCCCCTCATAAACCTGCTTTAGCCTCTCAGTGACCCGGGCTTCTCCACTGTTCTGTTTGCATCTGGCCAAATACAGCCATCTCAGTCCAAGCCCCACGTCTCACTTCAAATGCACAGTCAGGAAGGTGGCCCAGCATCTTTGCACACCAATGCCCAGGGCACAGGAGACAGAAGCCTTCTGGTCCAGATTGATTCTGGGTCCATTTAAAGTTTGCCTAGCCATTATCAGGAGAACAGAGAGGGAGGAGACAAACACAGCCCCACATGAGGAGTCAGGTCTCAGAAAAGAGATATTGAGCGCCATCCAGCAGGACCCACTCAGAGGTGGGCTTTGACCAACTGTGGTCCCCCTGCTCTTTTTTCTGTGGTTATCTGACCCTCAGGACAGTGTCTGAGGCTGGGATTTGGGAAAGAGCACTTACTGGGAGCTGTGTGGCAATCTTTGGGGAGCCCTGAGTTTAGGGCCCAGATACTTGTGGGGCTTGTCCAGGAGTTAGACAACTCTCTTGATTTCTCTGAGTCTAGTTTCCTCATCTGCAAAACAAAATTCTGGGTTTCCACAGCTGTGACATTCTAGGACCTAATTTAGCACACCTCAGCTGGCCTGGATTGGCACCTGCTAGATGAGTCCTTCCTTCCCATCTCAGGACAGAAACAGTATTGAAGGGTCTGGGCCTCCCAGGGAGGAAGCAGAACCAGAGACCTCTGCATGCCCCCTCCCACACGCTCACACACACACAGGCACACATGCACTCCTACCATCTGACCTGACTGAAATCTCCACAGACGGGGCCCTGTCAATGACTCAGCCCTATCTGATTGTCAGGGTTGATTCCTAGAAGTTGAAAGTCGCTCTTCTGCAGCCATCACCACAACCTCACACCACGAGGCAAGTTTTAATTCTTCCCCTTGACCACAGAATCAGGAGGAAGAAGGTGACAACACAAGGTGTTGTTCCAGGAAAAGTCTGGGCTGGAAGCCTGGGGGGCCAGGCAAGTCCCCAAAGCGTGAGGCTGAGGACTAGCCAAGTCATGGAGAGAGAACAGATCTGTGAAATGTGCATTGGAAACAAGCTCTGCCTTCTGCCTGATTGGGACCTGGGGCTCCTACAGTAGGCATCCTGGCCTCAGTTGGGTACAAAATAGTCAGGAGCCTTCCTCCCTATTCCACTTTCTACAAGAAACCACTGCGGTGGCTCAGTGTCCTTGTAGAGTCTGTACACAGCCCAGAAGAGAAACAGACGCAGGAGGGAATCAAGCTGGAGAGCGGAGCCATTGCACTTCCAGGCTTGACTAATCTTTTGACATTGTGACTTGATGTCTTCATCTACAAAGTTCACACTAAAGAACTGTGCAACCAAGGTCCAACATGCATACACACACACACACACGCACGCACGCACGCCTCCAAACTGCCCTGCTAAAGGCCCAGAAGCTGGAGTGACTGCCTGACATGTGCAAGTCCTTGGGTTTAATCTTAATCTCTATGGGAGTGAAGTGGGGCTAATGTTTTGTGATCCTACAATGCCTATGCACTTGACACAGTACTGCATCATTTCATCTTGACAACATGTTAGGCAACTGCTGTTCTATTCCTCCATTTCACAGAGAAGAAAACAAAAATATGAACATGCTGAGTCACTACCCCCAATATCCCAGCGGTAGTAAAGATGATGCTGTTGATGGTGCCTGGTTTCATTCATCAAGGTTTAGGCTTGTATTCAGCATGCCTCACACGTATCCACAGGAAGGGGAACTTTTGGTCCTGGTGTTCAGAACACCTGGCACTCAATGGAAATGGATTCATTCATGAGCAAGTGACAGGAAGGAGCCAAGAATAGGAAGCCTTTCTCTGCCACCACAAGTAACCTAGCCTGGCCACAGTTAACCTCTCTGTGAGATCCCCTCACACGAACATCTGTCCCCTTTAGTTCTTGCCCTCCGCTTAAGTGATGCCATTACCACGATCCCCTAGCAAATGCCTTTACTGTTAGAACCCTCTGTTCTTAGGAGACTTCCAGCCATCTGCCTATGCTCTTCCCACTGTCCTTTACTTTCTTCCTCTCTGTGGTGGCTCAGCTCTCACTTTATTGTATTTTACAGGTAGATTACTCTGTTGGCCAATACAGGGCAAGGCTAGATGACAAGCAGAGCCAACCAGTCCCAGCTCCATGTGGGCTAAATCAGCAACATTGTTTTATACTACGAAATTCTAAAAGCAGGACAGCTGGGGAGTGGGAACAGGCAAAGGCAGGGACCCACCCTCACCCACACACCAGCAAATTCCCATCCCACTTGCTCTGGTCTCTTAAAGTATAATTTAAGAATGATGAATTTTTTAAGTGTCTTGGGAAGGCCATAGTTTTCCCCAAAGGTTTAAAAAAACAGAACAAACAAAACCAAAACCCTGAGCAGAATGATGGCTGAGGTATCTTCCAACCCTGCACTCCATGGTATTAAAGACTGAAGGAAAGTCCGCCATGACCTCCAGCTAGCCTTTCTAATTATTGCTATTTTGTAGTTTTAATTTCAGGACTAGGGAGATGGCTCCGTTGGTAAAGCTCTTGTGACTTGAGCATGGGGATGAGATTTGGGATTCCCAGCAGCCATGTGAAATAAAGACGTGCACAGTGAAGCAGTGTGTGTCTGGAATCCCACATTTGGGAAGGCAGAGAGAGGAAGGATTCTTGGATCTCACCACCAGCCAGCCTTGTCAAGTTGATGAGATCCAGGTTCAGTGAGAGACCTTACCTCAAAAATAAGATGGAAAGTGCCTAAGACACTCACGATCAGCCTCTGACCTCCAGATGCACAAACATGCATGCCCGCCAACACACTCAGGAATGTGTATATGCTTATACATATACCTGTACATACACTCTACAGACACAAACACACACAGGAATATGTTGTTCATTGTTTTTTTTGTTTTTTTTTTTTTTTTTACTCTTTTGCTCTTTTGGAGGCCCACCACCCAGCTCCCAAATAAATCACACACGGAGGCTTATTCTTAATTATAAATGCCTGGCCTTACCTTGGCTTGTTTCTAGCCGGCTTTTCTTAACTTAAATTATCCCATCTATCTTTTGCCTCTGGGCTTTTTCTTTTCTATTCCTGTATACTTTTCTTTGTTTCTTACTCCGTGACTTGCTGTATACCTGGGTGGCTGGCCCCTGGAGTCCTCCTCCTTCTCTGGCTCCTTCTTTTTTCCCTCCCAGATTTCTCCTTCTATATATTCTCTCTGCCTGCCAGCCCTGCCTATCCTTTCTCCTGCCTTGCTATTGACCGTTCAGTTCTTTATTAGACCATCAGGTGTTTTAGACAGGCATAGTAACACAGCTTCACAGAGTTAAACAAATGCAACATAAACAAAAGGTAACACACCTTAAAATAATATTCTACAACAGGAATACATACACTATACAAACACAGACACACACAGGAATGTATACACTATACAGACACAAACATACACACAGAGGAATGTGTACACACCTGTACACTATACACACACACACACAGGAATATATATACACTATACAGACACACACAGAAGAATGTGCACACACCCATACACTATACAGACATACACACAGAAATGTGTACACACCCATACACTACACAGACACACACACACAGGAATGTATATACACTATACAGACACAGACACAGACAGAGGAATGTTTACACACATATACACTATACAGACAATAGGTTTTGTTTATTGGGTTTTTGTCCGTTTGTTTTAAAGAAGGAAAGTTTTCTTTTCACCATTGTGAGTGTGCATAATGGAGAGGGTGTCATGGTGCACATGGGGAGGTCGGAGGACAACTTTATGAAGACAGTTCTCTCCTACCTCTGTGTGATCAGGGATCAAACTCAAGCCACTAGGCTTGCATGACAAGCACCTTTCCTGTAAGCTGCCTCATTGGCCTGAAAGCATGTTAATCTCAAGTTCTAAGAGATGATTTTTAGAACAGCTTTAGGTTTACAGGAAAAGAACCAGGAAGTACACAGAATGCCTATGCACTGCCCCAGCCACCACCCCACTACTTCCCATACTGACTAATGTGTGACTATGTTACATTTGCCTCAGCTGATAGGTGATATGGATACACTCTCATTAACTAAAGCCCACCATTTACATGGGATCCACCCACCAGACTGCATGTTCTATATGTAACGAAGATGTATAATGACTAATGGATACAAATTTAATTTATTCATTATGAGTAACCCCTGGAGGTATGGAGCAGTCATTGCAGAATCATGCAAAAGAGATCCACTGTCCCGCACCCCTGGGCCCTGCCTCTGACAGACATGGACCGTTTTACTGTCACTACAGTTTTGTCTCTTCCAGGATTTCATGGAATTGGAATTATAGAATTAGAGCCTTTTCAGACCTGCCTATTTCAATCAGTAATTTACATTTGTGCTTTCTCCATGTCTTTTCATTGCTTAATTTCTATTACTGTAATAATGTCATCATCATTATAATATGCATTAGTAAATTTTCTGCTGTAATCATTTTTTGTGTATATGTATTACATGTGTGTGTGTACATGTGTTGAGGTTGGTGTATGTCTTCTGAGACTGGGTCTCTCACAACAATAAGCAGCTTAGAGGAGGAAAAGGTTTATTTGGCTTGCAGTTCCAGACTTATGTCTGTCACTGAGGGAAAGTTAAGGCAGGAACTCCAAGAGCTAATCATGTCACATCCACAATCAAGAACAGAGATAAATAAATACATCCATGTTGTCTGCTTGTTCTATGCTTATTTACTCTTACATAGTCCAGGGCTCTTAACCTATGGAATGGTGTTACCCACAGTGGACTGGGTCCTTCTACATTAATTGTTGGTCAAGATAACCCCTCACAGACATGCCCATAGTTAAACCTGATATAGATAATTCCTCAACTGAGTTCTCTTCTCAGATGATTCTAGATTGAGCAAGTTGATAATTAAAAACTCGTTCTCATAACCACTGGGCTGGGAGTTCACCAATTCAGTTGAACCGGGCAGCCAGCAGGTCTCTGAGATCCTTCTGGCTCTGCTTCCCCAGCACTGGGATTACAAGCTCATGCCTCCATGCTGTTACATGAGTGCTGTGGATCCCAAATCAGGTCCTCATACCTGCATAGCAAGCACTTTACAGACACTACACCCTCTCCCTCTCACCCTATTACAGCAAATTTAAGTGTGCAGCTCAGCAATATTAACTCCATCTTCATGTGTGCAGCCATCACCATCATCTGAGGCTCAAGCTGGAATTGCATGCATGGTAAACATTAACTCACCATTCCTATGGCTCATTTGTTTTCTATCAATGAGTAGCATTCCACTGTCTGGTTGAGCAACAGTGTGTTTACCCAGTCCTCTATTGAGGACTATTTTGGCTACTTTCAAATTTTGCCAGTTCTGAAGAAAGCCACTTCAAACACCTATGCAGGCTTTTACATGGACATGGATTTTTAAGTCACTGGAAAATGTGCAATGTTAGACCTCTGTCTGACTTGATTTCACCAACATTACTGAGTAGAGAATGGCCACAGCCAGGCCCAACACACCATGGAGGTTGTTTGTACTTAACTGCCCTGAGACCCAGTGCTGCTATCCCCAATTACAGATGAGCAAACTGAAGCTTGAGGAAGTGGAAACACATAGCTGTGTGGCCACGGTCACCCATCTGTGAACTCATGGGGCCTTCCGATTT
Organism: Peromyscus californicus insignis; assembly: GCF_007827085.1. Lineage (NCBI taxonomy): Eukaryota > Metazoa > Chordata > Mammalia > Rodentia > Cricetidae > Peromyscus > Peromyscus californicus. The sequence continues at coordinate 928,320 of NW_026294595.1, read as the reverse complement.
GGAGATGTGAATTAGGGACAAACACTATCTCCAGATTTTGCACATTCTGCTTCATTTTGATTATTTGCTCCCTTGAAAAATGAGCAGATCTGTTTTCCAGTCTTGATGGGTTTTTTTTGTTGACTTAGCAGCTGCACATAAATCTACTGATGTTCTAATTATCATCTGCAGCCCCATGGCCAGCAGTCAAAGTCCTGCTGACTCCTCAAGTCGCAGCCTGGAGGGCCTTCCAGTTTGAGCCCCAGACTTGCCGCTGCCGTGATCTGTAGATTTACACTAAGTCTCTGTCATTCTATTCACCAACAAAGACTCAGAAGTCAGATGTGGGGGGTAAAAACCTGCTAGATCAGAGAAGCTGAGAAGCAACCAGCTGATCTTACCTTTCGGTCAGAGATCCAGCAAGAGACATGTCTCTTCACTTGTCCCCAAACCAAAAGGAATCACCAAACTCAAGTCCCTGCCCTTTCCTACCTGTGTGTCTGCTCTATCTAAATTGCTGGCTTCTGTATGGCCAGTTCCGGTCAGCTAGTTGTAGTTCTATCCCCTGATTCAAGGTAAACTTTATTTAACAGTCTCGGAGTGTCACAATGTGATCAAAATTGCCAAAACACAGTCTGGTTTCGGAAGGGACCTCCTTTCCCTCCCGGTCACACTCTGTCATTGGAGTAGCTCTCCAGCTCTGAAGTCACAGCCCACATTTTTTTGTAGTACCAGAGCTGTTGCAGCCACTGTGTGTCCTGAATCCTTCTTCACCTGGCACATGCCTGGGACTCCCTTGGAAACAGCTGATTGTGGAAAAGCAAAGGCCTCTTCTAGGAGGACCCTCCTCTCCTGGTGGCCCCATGACTGTGGAGTCCCTAAGGAGAGGATCGTGGTGGGAGCCACTGCCCGAAGACAGCAACCTCTGTGGTACTTCCCATGATGGTCTAGGCAGATGAAGGCAACGGAGCTGAAGCTCATGGGAGTTGTGCCACCCTGGGATCATGAGAAAATACAACCAGAGCAGAAGCCCATCCCCATCAGCTCAGCTCTCAGGCCCAGTCACCGGCTCCCTGTGCTCTCACCCGGCCAGGCCCCTCCGTCCCCAAGCCCCCTTAAGTACCAATAATGGAAGTGCTTACTAGGCCCCGCAACAATTCACCCTTATCTTTTATTTATAGCTGACAAAGCTCCAAGCAGGAAAAATATAATCACACTTTAAATAATGGAAGTTGTAGGTATTAGAGCTACGCGGGCAGTTACCGGAGCCGCAGAGATGCCTCCCTGCAGACCTGACAGGGGCACACTGACTGCATTTTTAATTTTTAAAACATATTTCTTCCCAAATTATTCTGCATTTCCGAGGAGCCACATTTATGGGGGTGATAAATTACTGTAATAAAATGCCTCTTCCTCAGATATATAGGACAAAGCCTTGCTGTTCACAGCCCAGCTCAGGCGGCCCCGAGAGAATGGTGGGAAGTCCCATGGCCGCACTCCGCGCTTTAATTATTTGGCCAATGTGCCCTACATTTTTAATGCAGTCACAAGTTTTCTTTAAGCAAAGAATTCAAACAGGCCACCAATTTGTAATTGTAGTGGCAATGTGCATATGAGGCCTTATGAATGTGAGTGCCTGAGTATGTGCCCTTGGGTAGAGAGGACTATATGACTGAAAATGCACCTACCCTGTGTGTGTGTGTGTGTGTGTGTGTGTGTGTGTGTGTGTGTGTGTGTGTGTGTGTGTTTCTGGGAATAAACACACAAGTTAATAACTGTTCACATGAGCAAGTGTGTGTGTGTGTGTGTGTGTGTGTGTGTGTGTGTGTGTGTGTGTGTGTAAGCTGGTAGATTCCCAGATATACATGCACGTGTGAGCACATCCATGAGTGTTACAGGCATGAACACATGTGCACATTAGCTAAGCATGCACATACATGCAAACCTGTGTACATTGTCCACAGTATGTGTGCAGGTGTGTGGACAGTATGCTGGTGTGGCAGTGTGTTCCAGCACATCTGCCTGAACTCACTCGCCTTCTTGCAGCCCCACCTGCATGTCCTGAGCTCCTTCTGTATCAAGCTACTCTCTCCCTTGCACAATGAAGCCCAGAGTCTGCCTTGGATAGACACATTGGTGCCTCAGTTTCCCCATCTGTAAAGTGAGTTCATATTAAGAACATTTATCTCACAAGGCTCTTGGGAAGATTAACGGGTTTGGCACATGAGAAGCAGCTCACAGGCAGTGGGGACCAAGTATGGACCATTTTTCTTCCTCTCTTCCCTTCCCTTTGCCCTATCTTCCCCTCCTCCCTCCCTCCCAGCCCTTTCTTTTCTAGGTGGGCACTGCACAAATCTGAGCATGCTCCCTGGTGATAAGGAAAGCCAAGCAAGCAAACAGAAGAGTGAGGCCCAAGTTAGGAAGATTTCCTTTAAAGAGGTCATAGCCCATTGGAGGGCTGGGGACCCAGGGATGGATCGAGGGCCATGGGCCACACATAAACAGCCATGGTTCCCTGTCCTTGTTGAGTGTATGGACTTGTCTTAGCTAGGGGTTCTATTGCTGTGAAGAGACACCATGACCACAGCAACTCTTATAAAGGAAAAACATTTAATTGGAGTGGCTTACATTTTCAGAAGTTTAGTCCATTATCATCAGGTGTGACACGGTGGTGTGCAGACAGACATGGTGCTAGAGAAGGAGCTGAGAGTCCTACATCTTGCAAGCAACAGGAAGTGATCTGCCACACTGGGCATGGCTTGAGCATATATGAGACCTCAAAGCCCACCTCCACACTGACACACTTTCTTCCAACAAGGTCACACCTACTCCAATGAAGCCACACCTTTTAAAGTACCACTCCCTATGAGGTTATGGGGACCAATTGCATTCAAGCTACCACAGGACTCATGGATAAAAGTGGGATAGAATAGACAGACACATGGAAATATGTGATTCTTTCAGACACAACCCATATCTTCAGAGTCCTGCTTCTCTCCCTATCCCACCACCTCTCTGTCTCCAGTTTCCATATGCTGCCTTGAATTCCAGTCAATTTGAAAAATCCCCTCATAAACCCATCAGGGCTCAGCTCAACCAACCTGGTACAACTACCCTTTTGAACTCCTTCCTCCCTTCTTAGAGACTTCCTGTGGGCCCCAAGTGTATGCTTACTGGCAGTCAGCTGGTGTTACAGTAACTGTAGGTGTGGATACCTCTATCCCCACCAGCTCTGGGCTCCTTACAGCTGCTCAGCATGGAGGCAGTGCCTCAGTTGTTCCATCTGGAATATGGGCTGATGACAGTGCCTACTACTCCATGTTGCTGGGAGGGATTGATGGATTAGTGTGTCTACATGGCTGTCCTGGAACAAGAGCCAGCTCTAAGTGACAGTTTGCTGAGAAGGCAGTCAAGCCTTCACTCAGGTCTGTTCTCCAGTGTTTGTGCCCCAGGCCCCAGTCTTCTCTCCATCTTTCATCTCTCCTCTCTATGTCTGCACTCATGAGGCAGAGGCAGGTGGATCTCTGACCTATCAAAGCAGGCTCTATCTGCTCCCAGCTCTCTCTCCCTCTCTCCAGAAGTAGTACATACCTCTCTCCTCTCTTCTTCTTCTTCTTCTTCTTCTTCTTCTTCTTCTTCTTCTTCTTCTTCTTCTTCTTCTTCTTCTCTCTCTCTCTCTCTCTCTCTCTCTCTCTCTCTCTCTCTCTCTCTCTCTCTCTCTGAGTTCAAGGCCAGCCTGATCTACACAGAGAGGGAGAGTTCCAGGACAGCCAGGGTTATACAGAGAAACCCTGTCTTGAAAACCCAAAAATAAATAAATAAATAATGTCTTTAAAAGATTGGAGACTCTTGTTCAGCACACTACAGCTGGGACACCATGGAAACTAGAGCAGTGACAGACACCTCCCCCAACTCAGGCTCTGCTAGTGTCAGGTCCCCCAGCATGGATAGGGGGACAGGGCCTGAAAGGGTAGAGAAACGTATGACAGATCACACAGTGGATGTCAGGGCTGGCCTTAACCCCAGGTCTCCTAGCTGCAAGGCCAGACCTCCTGATTGTGCCAAGAACTGGGTCCCATGGCTGACCTGGGGATAGAGGCAGCTGCTCAGCCTAAGGCTTTGGGCTGCAGCCAGAAGAATGACTCAGGCCTCTTAAGGACCCCAGGGGGCAAGGGCACCTGTGGGTGGGGTTATCCAGGGATGCAGCTAAAATAAGAAGTGGCTTCCTCTGAAAGCGCTCTGTGGTCTGTAAAGGGGAAGGAACTGGAGGCCGGAAACAGGAGTGGGCAGAGCAGTGAGAGGCGGAAACTAGCCTGCATCTCAGAAACCAAGCTGGGACACAGCAGGTCCTGCAGGGCTGCAGCTCCGGGTCCTGGAGCCAGGGGACCTGAGAGCTTGGGTTCAGGGCTCTTTGCCCTGTTTCTTTCCATCCTCAAAGCACACACACACACACACACACACACACACACACACACACACACACACACGAAAAGGCAGGATTAGGCAGCCACAGACCCTCATCATAGCTGGTAGTGCTCACTGTAGCAGTTGGTGAATCTTGCCTGCCTCATGTTTACAGTGAGCCAGAGATGCTCTTCATGGATGATGTCATCGAATTATTACAGAAACACAATACTGGCACTCAATCCATTGATTTATTTTACAGGTGAGCAAGCCAAGGCTCAGAGACAATAACTAACATCTCCTCGCGGTTCCACAGTCAGTCAGTCAGTGGCCAAAGAGAGTGTAGCCCACATCACGCTGCATAGCTAGGTGAGCTAGCCAGGATCGGTTCTCTTCAACTAGAGCATGGAAGGTTCCCTCAGAATTGGGCCACATACCTGTAGCAAGAGGGCTATATTGCTGTTATTCATGAGGCACCCCTGGGGTAGCTGGGAGCTACAGAATGTTCTAAGGAAGAGAAGTGTTAGCATGGCCGGCCTTTGGGAAGCTTGCCAGTAAACAGGCAGAACCTTGGCCCCCTCAGGGTCCTGACCACATCATCCTATGTAGCCTCATTTGCATAGCTCGTTTGTGCATGCGCCAAGTCCCCTTTAAGAGGTGGGCCCTGCCGGGTGTCCCGGTGCCCCGCCCACCCCCAAAACCCCTTCATCTCTCCCCCTCCCTCTCCCTCTCCCTCTTCCTCTCCCTCCCCTTCTCCCTCTCCCTCTCCCTCTCTCCCTCTCCCCCTTCCCCTCTCCCCCCTCTCTCCCCCTTGTCCCTCTCCCCCTCCCCCTCCCTCTCCCCTCCCTCTCCCCCCTCTCCCTCTCCCCCTCCTTCTCCCTCTCCCCCCTCTCCCTCTCCCCCTCCTTCTCCCCCTCCCTCTCCTCCCCCTCCCCCTCCCTCTTCCCCTCCCCCCCCCTCTCCCCTCCCTCTCCCCCCTCTCTCCCCCCTCTCCCTCTCCCCCTTCCCCTCTACCCTCTTCCTCTTCCTCTCCCTCTCTTTTCTCATGAGGCCTCCTCTCTTACCTTTTCCTGTCTCTTCTCTTCTTTTATCTCCAGATAAGCGCTCTGCTTCTGTTCTTCCCTTCCCTTAATAAAATCCTCTCCGTGAGTGCTGTCTGCATGGTGTGGGTGACTTTCTGCCGCGGTACCCCTTGGCTCCCACCCCCAAGGCCTCCTCCAGCCATTTTTAAATACAAGAAACCCAGTTGAAATGAGGAAGCATTTCTTTGTAAATATTTCTGGTAAATGTGTGAAGATATCACCAAAGTATGTACTAGGCTTCTGTACTGTTCTGGATTTTCTCTTTTTCCTCTAAATAATTTTTTGCAGTGTTGTGGACTGAACTCAGGGCCTTGTGTATGCTAACAATGAGTATCCCCAGCCCCAATACTCACTCTTTTTTTAAGATTCATTTTTATTTTTGATGATGTATATGTGGGTGTGTCTTTTTAGGAGTGTGTCCATGTAATACAGTTGCCCATGACGGCCAGAAGAGGGCATCAGTCCCGCTGGAGTTAGAGTTACAGGAGGTTGTGAACTGCCTTACATCAGTACTAGGAACTGAACTCAGGTCTTCTGCAAGAGCAGCAAATCCTCTTAACTGCTGAGCCATCTCCCCAATACTCATACTTAAATACAGTTTTATATTCAATTTCAGAAAGAGAATTCCTTTTGAGCCAGCCATGTTAATGCATTCTTATAATCCCAGTACTTTGAAGGCAGAGAGGATGAGTTTGAAGTCAGCTTGAATTACAGAGTAAGATCCTGGGGTGTGTGTCAGGAGAGCCTTTCAAAATTAAAGAGCTTCAAGCTTCCCAAACTCGATGTCTGACCTGGTGGTACACTGTGACGATCCGCCCCACTGCCTGCTGCTGCTCCATTCTCTCCAAAGCCCTTTCTCTTTCTCACGTTCTCATGATGTTGGGGTTTCCTGCTGATGGTTCTGTTCCCTAGCCCCACTTGCCCCACGTGCACTATGAGCTCTTTGTAAACATAAGAACTAGGACAGATTGGTTAGTGAGGAAATGAAGGAATGCAGGTGGGCCTCTTTAATGACCATCAGGGAGTGTAAGAGATTCAATTCCAGCTTCACACTCCAGCTCCAGCTTCCTGTGTGCCAAGGCTGCCAAGCTGCTGAGGGCCACTTATGGTATGGGCAGGGCTTGGCATAGGTCAGTGTCTCCCAGGAACCCCAGAGCCCTACTGCCATGCCTTACACTAGAAGTGAGTGCCTGGACCCTTAGGTCTGGGCTTCCTGCTCTCAGCAGGACCTGAGCTGCTCCTTGGGGCCCATGAAGCACCTGAGAACTCTGCAGTGACAGCAGGTCAAAGGCCTTCTCTAGAGCAGGAAGTGAAAGTGCTGCTGGGTGAGTCATGAGGCCTGGAGGGTTTGGTGGCAGGAGTGGCTAGGTAGAAAGCAGCAGCAGAGTGACAGGAAGACCTGAAGTCACCTCCCAGGCCTCCCTAGACCCTGGGGTCTTCAACTAGAAGTGACTGTGCTACCTTCTCTGTCCTGTCTATCAGAAGCGGCATTGAGAAGACAGAAACTAGACGAGGTCTGCGGAACGGACAGACAGAGCCTAACGGGCAGGTCTCAGAGGGTACAGGGTCTGATGCATGTGGCCACCTGAGCAATGATAGCCCATGCAGGCGAGGCCGTCCCCGGTGTGGTCAGGGCGTGTGCTGCAGAGAAGTCTCCATTTTGCAGGGCAGCTCTGCCTCTCACTAGCTGCAGTACGTCAGATCTACACTCCACTTCCTAGCCCCATGCTCTCCTCTTCCTCTTCTGAGAACTGGAAGCCCACTACTTAATGCAGAACATCTGCAGCTTCAATGTGGCTGTCCCCACCAAAGCTTGTATTCAAGTTTTAGCCCCAGTATTCAGTCATTGGGAGTCATAAGAGATTAATGTTTTCCTCTCGACTGCCTATTACATAGCAAATTTAGCTTCCTCTGCTCCAGCCCTGGCTTCCTCTTTACGTATTCTCCACGTGCTGTCATTCACTTTGTTGTGACACAATTCAGAACCCTCTTCTTCTCAGAATTTTACCCAGCGTATCACCCCCACACACACCTCCTGACCACAGGCTTGGGGCTTAGGAGTCACTCCTACCTGTCTGAGCCTCCCCTGCTGTCTTCCAGCTGTGGCTGTGGAGAGTCATTTGGTTTCCTATTGCCCCAGAACCTTCAGCTGCAGGAGGAAGGTGGGAGCCTGGCCTCAGTCTGTTGTACTATGGTGGTGATGCTGTGAAGCACCACTCAGGGGGTATGTGGTACTGGAGAGGAGGCTATTCTGCCCATTGAGCTCTTATCGAAGTCAACCATATTCAGAGTCCTGGGGTACTGCCAAGCAGTTTTTTGCTTTTCCAGAAAGTTCCTTGGCTCTGTGAAGTACATCATGAGCAAGTGAGAAGGGTACTGCCTGTTTGCTGGCCTGCAGGTCTGCTCATTTCCTCCAAATTGATTTTCCCAGGCTCCTTCACCAGCTGGTGTCTTGCGGTGTTGGGCCAATGGGAAGGAGATTAGCGGAGTGGGCAAGAGGAGGGCAGAAGTTGGGATATCTCTCTCTGTCTACTGCCTACGCTCTTTACTGAAGGGACAGGTGTTTTGAAGATAGTTTCCCGGCACTGGCTGCCCTCTTCTGTACCTTCAGCCCCTACAGAACCCCCCATCCACCTGCAGTTCCAGCTTCACTTGTGGCCCCTGCCTGCAACGTTATTTCAGACTGCCGCCAAGCAGTCGCCATCTCCTTTCACACCCAGCTTTGGTGTGGAAGCAGTTCCTTCAGTTGCTGGACACCAAACTGCCCCACCATGAGCTGCTGGCCTCTCAGTCCTCCGTGGAACCAGTTCCCTGAACTCAATCCCTCTTTTCGAATTACTCAGAGTGGCTTCTGTTTTTCTTATTGGCCCTGAGTTTTGCAGCAGACGTCAGGTGTTTTCTTTCTGCCTGAAAATGTGCTCTCTCTTCTCCATCCCCACAGTCCTGGACTCTGAGGTTCTGTCATCTTTAGAGTGGAGGAGGCTCTAGCTCCTTGAAGCTTTTTTTTTAAATTAATTAATTAATTTTTTTTTTGCAAGCCTGCTCCCAGGCAGTCCTGCCACGCTGGCTCATCCTGGGACAGGAAGGGAGAGGACCACACACTTCAAAGCCAGTGTGGAGAGAGGACAGCATTGGAGGGAGCAGAATTACTCAGCCTGTTGCCTCTTCTTCCCTTCCCACATGTTCCTGGGATTCAGATGAAGGTTTAAGAAGCCCTGGATGGAATGCAGGTGGATTCTGTGCTCAGCAGTGGCCCCAGAGCCCTGCTCCCAAAGGAGTAGCTGCGGGGACAACGCCTTTCAGAGCGAGAGTGGCTGTCTTGCCTTGCAGCGCTGTCTCCACGGGCCGTGTTTACAGACAACCTGGAAGAAGTCTCTTCCCCTCCTCTCTGTCTGTCCAGAGCCCAGGCAGAGGTCATTTTAGTCTTGAAGTCAGGAGAAGTCTGGAAACTCATCCAGCCTAACTTGGTCCTCTATGTAGCATGGCAGCAGATTGAGGCTCAGAAAAGAGGTGCTACTAAGTTGTGGGGATTGGAGGAGATGATGCAGGATGAACTGAGACAGATCCTAAGAACATGTGACCTGCACAGGCAGCTGTGGGAAAATGTATGTGTTGTATGTGCTCACATGTACCAGGTCATGTGTATTTTCCAGCCATCACAGAGACTATAGGCTCAGCACTGGAGCTTACACATATGTAAACATCCACATGTAAGTGTGTCCCAGTGGCCCGCGTGCTCACTTGGATCATACCCCTCTGTACTTTCATCAGTACTCACACATATGGTGACATGTTTCTGTCTCACAGTCAAAATCCTATACACGATCTCACACATATGGTGACATGCTTCTATCTCACAGTCAAAATCCTATACACGATCTCACACATATGGTGACATGCTTCTATCTCACAGTCAAAATTCTATACACGATCTCACACATATGGTGACATGCTTCTGTCTCACAGTCAAAATTCTATACACGATCTCATATGCATTCATTCTACTGTGTCTCGTACAGTATTCCCCAAACCCTGTCGTTTTATTTTTGAGTCCTAAGATAGTCAAACTCACAGTCCTCCTGCCTCAGCCTCCTGAGTGATGGCCAAGCATCCTCCCCTTCACTGGTGCCTTCACAGTACCCCACAGCTATGTGTTTTGACTCCTTCTTGTTGGCCCCTTGGAGCTGTCCGGCTGCCCTTGGGGCTGAGGGAGCACCCTGGTCCACCCATTCTCATCCCTAGTGCCACCCCAGAGAATTGGTGGCTGAGTTCTCAGGGGAAGGGGAAGGGCTACCAAGAGCTCAAGGTTCTGGGTCCAAAGTCCTGTTTGCAGGCCCTGTAGGAAATGGCACAATCTGCCCCAGCCAACCAGTGACTCTTCCATTGTCTCTGGCTTCCCTTTGGCTGCAGAGCCAGTCCCTAGCAGCCCAGTGACCTGTTTCTCTGGAAGAAAGTCAGGTGCTTCTCCTTTCCTTGCCCTGTGGTGGCCAGGATGGTGACAGACTCAGGCCCTTAGAGACCAGCCAAGAAGCTAAAGCCCTGGCTAGGCAGGTTCTGGCCCCAACCTTCTCACCAGCCCTGTGGGACTTAATCTTCTACCTAAACTCTTCACCAAAACATCTCGCAGAAGCCTAACAGTTTGAGTGTTGTTGAGCAGAGCCTCTCTGAGTGTGGAAGGAGGTGACACTGATATGAATCGCCCTCCACACCAAATGGCCACCTTGGCTCAGGGGATGCCAAGACATTGAAATGTCCCCAGCACACCAGCAAATCCATCCGTCCACCCTGACTTCTAATGGTCTTTCTTATTTTGTAAACTCTCCACCAAAATGCATGAGGGGAGCTGGCAAAATCTGAGGGCTGTGGGGAGTCAGGACTGGTCCATGCCAGTTCCTTGGGATCTTTATTCCATTCCACTTCAGCAACAACAGAGAGAGGGGCAGAGACAGAGCATTCCAGAAATCTTCTAAAGCTATGAATAACAATGCTATGCCTGCTGCCTTTTCCTCTCCCTCCCTGAGATCATCTAGTGGGATCCTTAGACAGTCTGAGGAAGGTCATGGTTGCTTCTGTGCAGGTGAGGTGCCAGTGTCCTGGTGACAGGACACCGCGGTCAGAGATGGGCCTCTGTAGGGTGTTCCATAAGGAAAGGACACCGTGGATAAAGGTCTGGATGGCTCTTTGATGCAGAAGGCGCAGGTGTGTCAAGGAGGAGACTAAGACAGGACTCTTCCAATGTTAGCCTGGGCTTGGGGCTCTCAACGAGAACATTTGGTTGTGGTGTAGGGGTGGTTCTTAAATGAGAATCCAGCTTTTCAGAGGAGGAAATGATCCTGGTGCTGAGCACAAAGGAGCATCAGGCCAAACCTGGAACATTTTATAATGTCCAAAAGCAGGCTGAAAGGACAAGCAGATGCCATAGCAGGCTGCTCAGTCTTCTCTCAGAGATCAGGCCTCAATTTCAGTTTCCTGAGACTGAGCAAGCAGTTTCTGGGAGGGCCATAAACAAAATCACTGATGCCTCTGCCAGCATGGACAGGGAGATAGGATGCACCGAGCCTGGGCCACCAAGCCAGCCCCCAGAGTCAGTACGTGCTAGGCCTGCCATCCTCCACAGAAGCTCAAGAACAAAGCCTGGGACTTGTCCAGACCTATCCAAAATGGATAACTGTAACCCCCAGCTAACCCTAGCCAATTAAAAGTTACTAACATGATTGCCACTTGCATAAACCAATCCTGAGTCTGTTCCTATGTAGTCTGTAGACCCCAAGCCCCCCACCCCCCATGCTTGCTTCCCCCCTATAAATACCCTGCCCCATTGCTACACAGTGTCTCTTCTGCTCAGCTGCTGTGTCAGACTGGTGGAGAAGCCCGGGTTAACTCGAAACAATAAAAGACTCTTTGCTTTTGCATCGGATTTGGTCTCTTGATGGTGTTTGGGGGACTCTGGGTACAACACAGGGGAGTGCTCGACAAAGGGTGCAGACATATCAGAAGACTCAGAAGCTGGCTGGCAGGGACTGCTTACCAGTGTAGTATAATTAGTGTAGTATAAAAGCACTGACTGCTCTTGCAGAGAACCTGAGTTCAGTTCCCAGCACTCATGTGGCAGCTCACAATTGTCTGTAACTCCAGTTCCAGGGGATTAGATGCCCTCTTCTGATTCTTGATGCATGTGGCATACACACATACATTCAGGCAAACACCCATAGACATAAAATGAAAATAAAACAAATCTTTAAAGTACTAATGGTAGTAATAACAGTAATGGATTATAATGCATTGGCTAAAGTATGCATTGCCATAAATAAACAAATGAACTGATGAACAGAGAGAAGAGAAAGATTTCCTTACTGTAGATGCCGTGCAATAAAAGAAGAAAAACATTGTTTGGCAACTATTGTGGTAATTACTTCACGTAAGAAGCATCTATGGATACTAGAATCAACAGTATCCACAGGATATTTGCATGATGCTAATAAATCTCCACATATGTACTTACTGCTTAAAAAGTAACATGTGATTTGGCAAGAGAGAACTGAACAAAGGCCCCAGATCAACAGTTCTACCCAGTACTACTGCCAAGTGCACATCAGGAGGCCAGAGAGACGGCTCAGTGGGCAAGAGCACCTGCTGTGCAAACCTGAAGACCTAAGTTTGGATCCCAGCGCCACATAAAAGCTGGGCATGCAGCGAGCAGCCTGTGACACTGAATCTCCAGGTAAGCGAGGAGGGCGGGGCCTGTCGGTCTGGCTTCAGGTTCAGTGGTGGGCAGTGTCGCAAAGGAATAAGACAAGGGGTGGTAGAGGGGGATATCTAATGCCCTCCTCTGGCCTCCACACACGCATGTGCGAGAAATTAATACCAGGTCCCCTTACTCACCAACAGAACATTATGTGAAGAACACAGAGTGACCCCGGGGACTATCCTGTCAGAACCAGAATCCAGATGTAATCACATGAGAACATTCTGTCATCTTCCCAAACATCAAGGGTGTGGAACCCAACACAAATCTAGGAATTGTCCTGGGCAGAAGGTGACATTTGGTTCCTGTCTCTAAGAGACATCATGGGGCAACTGCTAGAGCTTTGTGAGGGGTTCTGCAGGGAGCACAGGGAACTCTTTGTGATGTGCTTATGTGTCATCTGCAACTGGAAATATTGCAAATAAATTGAATTCTCCACCCCAGGCGGCAGACTTACAATGTTGAAGGCAACTTCTGGACAGATATTTCAAGAAAATGAAGAAGCAGAGGGTTGGGCACCTAGAAATTAAGCAAACAAGGCAAGGAAAATTGTGTCTGAGGAAATCAGAAAGCTGTGCAAGAAAATATCATGCAACCTGAGTACCGTACATGCCTGAGTTGTCAACAAAATAAATCCACATAGTCCTGATCAACCTGGGCAAACCCTGCCTCAAAATAAAAATAAAATAAAATGCTTCACCATCCACCAAAGACAAAAATATGAAATAAGCCTAAACGGACACAGTCCTCAGGGGAGGCAAGGGTGGGGCTGGGGAGGGAGTCTCACCTTCCAAAGTCATATCGAAAGCCAAAATAGATTTATAAGCATGTTATTTAGATGCACACAGGTAGATACAAAATAATCTTGTTTCATGCAAAAAAAATGGATTTCTCAACATGTTGTGGTGGTACCCACCTTCAATGCCAGCATTCCAGAGGTTGAGGCAGGAAGATTGAAAATTTGAGGGTGACCTGAGAACACCAAGACTCTGTTTAGAAAAAAACAAAAAGGGAGCTGAGCGTTTAATGGCCAGCTTAGGAGATGCCACCAGAGCGGGAAAGTGGTTCTGGAAAAGGGGGAGAAGGATGTACAGCCTCGGGGAGGAGCAGTGCTGTCAGGAAAGGTAGGGCCCTAAAGGTGGTGGCAACGCAGTGAAGGCCAGACACATCCTGTGTGAAAAACATGGCAAAGCCATGGACACCATGGATGCCATGGAAAAGCTAAAGTCGGGAATTAGTGAAGCGGCTGCACAACAGTGAAGGTGAAGCCAGGTGAGCGGAGGTCCATGGTGGGACGGGTTCAAGAACTGGCATTTGCCTTGCTTTTAAGTGGGACGGATAAGCCTGTGTTTATAGACCCCACCAGTTATGGAAAATTTTGGGTGAAGGGAGAAAATAAAATCACAGGAAAGACGGGGAAAAAAAAACCCACAAAAAAAAAAAAACAAAAAGTGGGGGCTGGGGGCTGCGAGGGCATAGCTCAGTTGGTAGAGTGTTTGACTAACATGAAACCCTTCATTCCATAAGTCAGGTGTGGCAGTGAATACCGGTCATCCCAGCACTTGGGAGATAGAGGCAGAAGGATAGGAACTTCAAGGTCATTCTCAACTACATGTGAAGTTCAAGGCCAACCTAGGCTACAAGGGAGCCTGTCTTGGGAAAGAAAAAATGTAGTTGCCCTTGGAGAACAGGAGATGGCTGGATTTTAAGTCTCATAGAACAAAATGTAGGGAAAACTTTAATAAAGGTAAAAATCAAGCTATAAAACATAATTACCTAGTCCCAATGGACACATCTACAAAACAACTCCCCCACCTAAGGCTCAGGGAAGAGGGAGCAGAAGGACCGTAGGAGCCAGAGGATCATGGAGTTTGCTGTGAGATTGTGTCTCCTAGTAATATCAAAGCTACACCCAGGAAGTCTCACCAACATGACTGCCTGAGGAGCTGAGTAAGGACAATCATAGTCATAACAAAGTGGATGGGGAAAAATCCCCAAGTCCTCAGCTCTACACAAAGAGCTTGCCAACAGGCAAGCAAAGAAAGCTCAGAGTAAGAGAAGTAGTCCTCCCCAAGAAGAGCACACCAACTGGTTCTCCAATACCAAATAGTCAGCCCTGAAAACATACATAATGTGTGACACTACACAGACTGAACAAATTATAGTCAGAGATTTATATGATATAGGTATATAACAACTAATGAAAAAAAGAGTCCATGAATTTGAAAGAGAGAAAGAAGGGGTGGATAGGAGCATTTGTAAGGAAGAAGGAGAGAATGATATAATTGTGTTACAATCTCAAAAAACTAAAGAGATAATTTTTAAAAGAGTATAATTAAAAGAAGGGCATTTGGGGCAGTAGTGGCATAGGCCTTTAATCCCAGCATTTAAGAGGCAGATAGGTGGATCTCTGAGTTCTAGGACAGCCAAGGCTACACAGAGAAACTGTATTTAAAAACCAAAAAGAAAGAGAGAAAGAAAGAAAGAAAGAAAGAAAGAAAGAAAGAAAGAAAGAAAGAAAGAGGAAAACGCTCCTTTAAAAAAGCTGGGCTGCCAGGCAGTGGTGGCGCACACCTTTAATCCCAGCACTCAGGAAGCAGAGGCAGGTGGATCTCTGTGAGCTCAAGGCTAGCCTGGTCTACAGAGCTAGTTCCAGGACAGCCAGGGCTATACAGAATAACCCTGTCTCAAAAACAAAACAAAACACCAAAAGAAAGTGCATTTTGAGTTAAGTACTAAATTTGGACAATGAGTTGAGTTGAGTGAGTAACAAAATCTATGAAAGAATGCCCCAAATGTTAAAAAAACAGAAAAATTGATTTTTTTCTGGGATGTTCAGAGAATACATCTAAAACACACATTTTCCATTCAATACAATGCAAAGCATAGCCAAAGCCTGGTCCCTAGCTTTGGACAGGTGGACAGTCTTCCAAATGCTCACAGTTAGAAAATGTATCCACTGAGAAAATGCTCAAGACAGAAAACAAAACAGGAACATGCAATAAATCAAGATTGACTCTTCAGCAAGCCTTTGGGAAATTGACCCATTTCTCGTGTGGGGCAGGGTCCTTCAGCAAGCTTTTGGAGAACTACCCATTCATTTCTTTTTCTTTCGTGTGTGTGTGTGTGTGTGTGTGTGTGTGTGTGTGTGTGTGTGTGTGTGTGTGTAAAATGCAGGCACATGCTCATGTATCATGATATATGTATGAAGGTCAGAGGACAACCTCAGATGTTGGACCATGCCTTCTACTGTTGAGACAGGGGTTCCTTGCTGTTCATCACTGTGTAAACCAGGGTAGCTGGCATCTGTCCTAGTTAGGGTTGTTATTGCTGTGAAGAGACACCATGACCATGGCAACTCTTATAAAGGAAAATATTTAATTGGGGTGGTGGCTTACAGTTTCAGAAGCTTAGTCCATTATCATCATGGTGGGACATGGTGGTGAGCAGGCAGATACGGTGCTGGAGAAGCTGAGAATTCTACATCTTGCAGGCAACAGGAAGTGGACTGAGACACTGGGTGTGGCTTAAGCATGTATGAGACCTCAAAGCCCACCCCCACAGTGACACACTTCTGCCAACAATGCCACACCCATTCCAACAAAGCCACTCCTCTTAATAGTGCCACTCCCTTTGGGGGCCATTTTCTTTCTAACCACAACACCATCTAAGGATTCTCCTGTCTCTACATCCTATTTCACTATAGGGGAGCTGGGATCACAGACATGTACTACCACATCTAGCCTATGTGCATTCTGGGAATCCAATCTCAGGTCCACATGGAACATTTTACCCTTTGAACTATCTCCCTAGCCTGAGGAGTACCTTTTGCTAAGTCAGCCTTTGGAGCCTTTTATTGAACCTGGCTTGAGACTATGCAGGCCTATCTCCCCTAGATGAACCCCAAGCCACCCAAAGCCCCTTGGGAAAAGAGCCCTTATCTTCCATCCCTATATATTTGGTGGGTGAGTTTATTATCCATTTTACAAATAAGAGAATGAAGGTTTGTAGAAAAGCATTGTGGGCAAACCTAACCAACTGGACTTGGTACCAGCTCTGTCCTTACTCTGTTCCTAGGACCTCCCACTACTGGCACCAGACTTAATTACAGCCTTGCTGCCCTCAGCTGATTGGCAGGTGAGTGTATCAGCAGAGTTTGGGACTCTGGAAGTTCACGCCATATATCATTAACTGTAATTATGTGAATTTGGGCTTCTGCGTGGGCCTGTGGAGCCAGAGCGTCTCCATGCAGCCAATAGGTGGAGAGGAAGTTTTGTGGTAACCTGGCCCCTGGCAGAGGCTGTGGAGAGGCCACAGCAGAGCACTGTGCTTGCCAAGATTTCTCCAGGTTCTCTTCGCTGGTTTCCTGCATGGGCAGGCAGTGGAGTAGAGGGAAGGGGGTACTTGAGGACAGCCTCCAACCTCTTACTCGACAGTCTGTCTGTCTCTCCCTCTCCCTCTCTGTCTTCTGTCACACACACAAACTTACGAATGCACAGAAACAGGGTTCTAGACTGCATATCTGAAGCTTTGAGGAAGGAAGAATTTGCCTCCAGTTTCATCAGCGCCATTACGTCTTCATTTCTAGGAAAGGGTACAGAAGAAGTCAGTGGCCCTGCCCTCCTGGCACAGATGGGTAATGGAAAGCCATTTGCATATGTCTACTTCATAAATGGATACTACTTGTAGCTCTAAGATTAGAAATAAAGTCCCTAGCCAGGCGGTGGTGGCACACATCTTCAATCCTAGCACCTGGGAGGTATAGGCAGGTGGATCTCTGTGAGTGCCAGCCTGGTCTACAAAATGAGTTCCAGGACAGCCAAGGCTGTTACACAGAGAAACAATGTCTTGAAAACAAACAAACAAAAAGAAAAGAAGAAATAAAGTCCTTTGCCTCAAGGCTTTACTTTCCAACAGGGAGAGAGAATTTGGCCACACGAGTGAATGTGTCATATGGTAACAAGTGGCATAGAGAGCATCTGAGCCACTCTTCCAAGGCCCACGACCCAAAGTATAGGTGGAAGAACGACACACGGCATAAGGAAAGGGAGCCTACCACTTCAGATGCCTCTCCTCTCCCCTAAGATTGCTTTTCTTTAAATTTAAATATTTAAAATATCAGGGTTAGAGAGGATGAATTAGTAGTTAAGAACACTGACTGCTCCTGAGTTCAATTCCCAGCACCCACATGGCAGCTCACAACCATCTGTAACTTTACGTCCAGGGATCCATCCAACACTCTCCCACAGATATACATGCAAGCAAAACACTAATAAAATAAACAAACAATTAAAACCGATGTTTAATTAAGCAAGTATAGAAAGTTATGTGATAAGTATCCATATACTTGCCATACGTGTTAACGAATTAATCTTTGGGGGTGGTGAGATGGCTTAGCAGGTAAAGGTATGTCTACAACATAGACAAAGAGGACATAGCTCTCAGTTAATTATTCAGAACTACCTTGATACTGAAGCATGATGAAGACATTAGTGAAAAAATTGTCAGCCTAGCCCAGGTAGTGGCACACACCTTTAATCCCAGCACTCAGAAGGCAGAGGCAGGCTGATCCCTGAGTTCAAGGCCAGCCTGGTCTACATAGCAAGTTCCAGGACAGCCAGAGCTATACAGAGAAGCCCTGTCCCCTCCCCCCCAAAAAAAATGCAGGCCTGTATTACTCAGGAACACAAATACAACAATATTGAACAAAATATTGGCAAATCAACTCTAGCAACATAATAAAAGGAGAATACAAGGAGACCAAATGAGGGGGAAGGAGCCAGCATCCAGAACTCAGTGTGGGCAGGAGTGAACATCTTTAACCCCAGTGCTCAGGAGGCAGAGGCAGACAGATCTCTGTAAGTTTGAGGCCAGCCTGATCAATATAGTGAGTTCTAGGCTAGCCATAGCCTTTACCTTGTCAAACACACACACACACACACACACACACACACACACACACACACACAGAGCTGAGGGCAGAGGATCAATGTATCTTACCATATCAACAGTAAATAAGAGAAAACAAAAGTCCAATTTAATAGACAGAAATAGAATTTGATAAAATTGGAAATCCACTATGATTAAAATATAAAAAGAAATGACGAGGGGGTTGGAGAGATGGTTCAGTACTAAAGAGCACTGGCTGCTCTTCCAGAGGACCCAGGTTCAGTTCCCAGTGAGCCACAACATGGCTCACAACCATCCATAACTCCACTTCTAGGGGATCCATGCCCTCTTCTGGCCTTCTCAGACACCAAGTATGCACATAAACAATCTTTTTTTTTTTTCTAAAGGAAAAAAGCGGTCAGTAAATGAGGCACGGGGAGGTCTTCCATAATCTGGTGAAGATAGCAACAACCTTCACAGTGAAAGACAGAACATTTTCTCCCTGAGGTTAGGCGCAACATCAGAATCTCCATGCTACTGCTTCTACTCAGCACTGTGTGTCCTAGCTAGGACAATAAAACAAGCAAGGAAGTAAAGAAAGTGGTAAGTAACCAACTTGTATTTGTCAAGATCATGGTCATCCATGTAGAGAAATCCCAAAAAAATTACTGAAAAGATAAAATACAGATGAGCAAGTTTAGTAAGACTGTAGGACCAATATGCAAAAATCAAAAACATTTATGTGCAAAAGAAATACAAATAGAAATAAAATTAAAAACCAGTACCATTTATAATGCTATCAAAAAACAAGAAAATTAAGGAGCAAATCTAATAAAATAATATTTATGCACTGAAAAATAAAAATCATTTTCGAGGCAAATCCAGCAAGACCTAAATGAATGGAAAGATATACCATGTTCATGAGACCTCAGTGCTCTAGCAAAAAATTAGCAGTTCTGAAGAGTTGTGCCAGATATTTATGGTCAGTACACTCCTATTTAAAAACCTGACAGGCTTTTCTTGGTAAATGTTGACAAACTAATTCCCAGTTACATATGGAAATGCAAAGAATCTGGAAGAAGCAAAATAAAATGTTTAAAACCGGTGAATTTGGGGGACTCCTGCCAACATTTTCAAGACTCACTGTGAGGCTACTGTGAACGAGGCAGTGTGACAACGGCATCAGATTTGACCCCTGCAGGCATGAAACAGGCTACAGCACATGTGGTCAGCTGATACTTGACACAAACAGAAGACACAGAAATGATCCCATGTCCAGATCCATGTATAAACTATAATCCATATCCAAATCTCCAAAGAAACTCAGTCCTTAACCCTCACAATCTAAAAGTTAACTGAAGATAGAGCATGGGCTCAAATTGAAAGTTCCAGAAAACAGTGTAGGAAAACATCTTTGTGTCCTTGATAAAGCTTCCTCAGAGGGGATGCAAGTGGCATAAGTCTTAAAGACAAAATCTGAGACTGTAGGTGTTTCAGCTGGTGGAGCACTTGCCTAATGTGGTGGTTTGAGTAAGAAGACTCCCACAGGCTCATCTATTTAAAGCTCAGTCACCAGGGAGTGGTGCTATCTGAAAAGATGAGGATTAATCTGGCCTTGTTGGAGGAAATATGCCCCTGGGGGTGGGCTTTGAGGTTTCAAAAGCCCATGCCAAGCCCAAAGTCTGTCTCTCTCTACCTATGGATCAGGATGTAGTTCTCAGTTACTGCTCCAGCACCTGCCACCATGCTCCCTACCATAATGAAAATAGACTAAATGAAACTGTAAGCAGCCCCCAATTAAATGTTTTCTTTTGTAAGAGTTATCTTGATCATGGTATCTCTTCACAGCAATAGAATAGTGGCAAAGACACCTAATCTGCATGAAGCCCTGTGTTCAACCCTCAGCATCATACCGACAAAATGTGGGCGTGCACTTATGTACTCCCAGCACAGGGAAGTAGAGACAGGAGGATCAGAAGTTCAAGGTCATTCTTGGCTACACAGTGAGTTCAAAACTTTAGACCCTATTGGCAACAAAGACAAAGTTTTATAAATTGAGCTTTATCAAAATTAAAAACATCTACTTCCTGCAAGTCCCTGTAAGAAAATAAAAAAGACAAACCAAAGAATGGGAGAAAATGTCTGATAATAACACTACTCAGAATTTTAAAATAACACAAAATAAAAAGTTAAATCATTGTATAATATAATGGGCAACATACTTTATTTTATGTGTATGGTTGTTTTGTCTGCATGCATGTCTGTGTACCACATGTGTCCCTGGTACTCAAAGAGGCCAGAGAAAGGAGTCAGATTCCCCAGGATTGGAATTACAGACAGTATTAAGCCATCATGTGGGTACTAAGACTCAAACCTGCTTCTCTGGAAGAGGAGCCAATGCTCTTAACCACTGAGCAATTTCTCCGTCCCCTAAACAGGCAACAGCTTTAAAGACATTTCTCCAAAAAAATATAAGTGAGATTCTGACTCTGAATCTGTGGCTTTTGGAAGGGAAGACCAGAAGCTTCCCCCCTTAAAATGCCTCCTGAGAACCAGGCCTGGTGGTTCAGGCCTGTGATCACAGCTACTCAGGATGCTGAGGCAGGCAGATTGTAGGTTCAAGGCTTGCCTGGGAAACTTAGTGAGACCCTGTCTCAAAATGAAAAGAGAGCCGGGCAGTGGTGGTGCTCGCCCTTGATCCCAGCACTTGGGAGGCAGAGCCAGGCGGATCTCTGTGAGTTCGAGGCCAGCCTGGTCTACAGAGCGAGATCCAAGACAGGCACCAAAACTACATAGAGAAACCTTGTCTCAAAAAAACAAAACAAAAAAAAAATGAAAAGAGGACTGAGGATGAAGCTATGTGGTTGAGTACTTGCTTTTCATACTGGAGGCCCTGGGTTCATTCCTCCGTATAGAGGAGAAAAAGCCTCCTTGGATGCCCTGGATCATGGCAGAACTTCCATGGGATATTGTGCGGCGGTTGAAATTGTGTAGAGGGAAACCCACATACACCACCCACAGGGAGCTATCTGGACAACCCTGTGGTGAAACCACATGCCTGACTTTTGTGTTCCAGAAGTCAACATTCTCAAGTCAACATTTGCAATCCCAGGACTCGGGGAAAAGAGGATAACTCAAAGTTTGAGGCCAGCTTGCTTTATATAATGAGTTACCAGAAAGCCAGGGCAAAAGTTGAGATCTTCAAATTATTATACTAAGCAAAGTAATCTAAACTCAAAAAGACAAAGGAATGTTTTCTGTCATGGGCAGATCCTAGATTTTTAATTTATATGTGAATATTTAGGCCTTGAAACAGAAAGGAGGACATGAGAAGGGAAGTAGTCTTAAGGAAGGGGAACAAGGCCACAGAATACATGCAACATGGAAGAGGAGTGGGGACTCCTGGGACTTAGGGTGGTGGTGACGGGAGGCAAGGGGAGGGAATGGAGATGAGATCGGGAGTGGGAGATCAACGAAAACAAGTATATATGGAAATACCATAGTGAAACCTGTAGTGGTATTTGTGCTGGGGAGAGGAAAGACAGGTCACATGCTTCCTGAAACCCAATATTTCGTTTGCTAATTTGAAAAAAACACAGCTTTTTAAAAAGTTAGAATAGTTTGGGTTTGCAGCTCAGCCATATTCTGCCTCGCATGAGATGAGCCCCCACAGAGGTGGAGGTATGGGCCACAACTTCTCCTGCTGGCCTATCCCGGCTCAGGCCTCCTTCACTGGTTTGGAGGAAGGAGGATCCTGGGAGCAGAGAGAGAAGAGGCATGCTTCCCCCAGCCACAGTCTGCTCTGGAGAATCTGCCAGCAATCCAGTCTACAGGGAAGGACAGAGGGACTTTCTGCAGATGGACAGGGAGACCTCAACTCTGATGCAGTCTCTGTATGGAGATGATAGCTGCCCTGGACCAGGCTCTGGGGCCATCATCCTATCTGATTTTCCCAACAGGACTTTGATTGACAGAAGAAGGTTGAAAAGAAGGGTGACTTGTCAAGGTCACAGGCACACAAGATCAGTGTGTGCTAGCTTCGGACCCAGATCTCCTGACACAGGGTTGGGCTGCCCCTACCTTGAGGGCAACTGCGAATGGGTAGCACCTGGGGCAGAGAGGACATTTGCAGGCACTAGTGTTTATGTGACTGAGTGGGAGGGACAATCTCATCTTCTCCTTTCGGTTTGTCTTGGAAAGACCCTTCCCTTGGCAAAACTATTTTCTAGTCTGTAGTTTATGCCAAGGGCAACAGGGAGGCAGATTTGGCTTGACAGATGGAGAGGTTTGGGCCAACGGTCAGTCCATCTTGTAGGATTCCCACTAGGCCCCTATACGTAAGTGACATAAGCTGTCTTCCTTCATCCAGCCCTCTTCTGGCTTGGGGGATCCCCTAAACTCAGACTGCCTCTGCCCAAACACAGCTGTCCAAATTCAGTGACACTGAGGGGAAAGACTAACTAGGTTTCCATATGAGGTCAACTCTTACCTGCTGCCTGGCCTTGGCCGACTGCCCCTCCTCTTGGTGCACTGTTTCCCCACCTGGAGACTGTGCAGTGCTCCTCAGAGGGCGGGGGAGGGGCTGAGGCTGAGCACAGCAGGAAATACTGCCCACTGCACAGTGGGAGCTGAGAGAGGTGTTAAAGAAGAATGGCATGCAGAATGACAGCCCTGTGGCCTGGGAATAAGCTAAGTTGGGTCAGCCTTGGTCTGTGCCCTTTAGAGCTCAGCCCAGAGAGACAGATCAGCCAAACAAGGCCATAGCAACATATGGCATAAGGCTGTAGCCAAGGGAGCCACCCAAAGAGGCAAGAAAAACCCTGTCTGAGGTCAGATAATCTTCACAGAAGGATGGGCTTTTGTCAAATCACTGAAGGCAACTGTAGAACCCTCAGTGTCTGCTAAATGAATATTAATATTCTAGGGAAGGGCTTTTGGTACAGGTCCTGATGGATGAATAAGAGTTTGTCTCCAAGGTGGGGAGAAAGGACACTCCAGGGACAGGGAACAGCATGTGCTGAAGTCTGATGACCAGAAAAGGCCTGGCATGCTCGTCTAGGGATGGCAAAAGGGACAAGTCCTTACCTGTGCGCCATAAATGTTCATAACCAACAACCCTAAAAAAGACAGGCTAGCAGGAGGGAAGTGTAGAACATTTATTTGATCATAGTTTGGCACAACACAGGAGCCCTCAGACTGAAGCCTTCAGAGGCAGGATGAACCATTTGTGTGCTTAGCTTCTTCAGTGGAGCATGCACACACATGTGCAGAAACGTGATTGGACCAACTGGAGTGAGCTATGGAGGTGGGCTAAGTGGAGAGAACCAGCTCGCTCATAGGTCTGTCTGCATACTCCTGTTCTCTTTGGCCTTTAACTGTATCATTTCTTCCTCCTAGGTGTGGGGCGGGATGCTTCCTTACCAGGTCAGTGAGAAAGGCTCCTTGGTCTCTTACCTGCATAGGCAGGGGAAGTTGTAGTGACATTTTGAGTTTTAGAGCTGGCGTTGTTGTGTGTGTGGTCTGGTTTCTAGGCCTGTCTTGGGGGAAGAAAAATTCTACATTCTCTGATTTGTCTTGGGTGAGGAGGAGGGTGAGAGACAGGAAGCAAAAGGTCCCAAAGGAAGTTTGCTTGTGAGACATTCCCTTGGGACATTATTTTCTGAGCCCCAAGCATGGCAAGGCTGGAACACAGAATGTGTTCTGGGGGTGGAAGAAAACACTGAAAAGGGTACAAATGCCTGCCTTCACCTCCCGAGCACTGGGGCTACAGATATGTGTGAACTCTTCTGGTATATTCAGCAGAAGGATTCAAATGCTGGGGTTACAGGTATGTGTGAACTCTTCTGGTGTATTCAACAGAAGGATTCAAATCTAGACCCTCGTGAGTATTAAACAAGCATTCTATCCTAAGCCCAGGAAGACTCTAGAATGGTTTAGGGGACACATCTCTGATGTGGTACTCCACGCAGGTGACCTAGATAAACAAACACCATCATGGAAGTTTCTGGAGTCTGCATACCCCAGGTATATGACATCTGTTTAGTGATGGTGACTAGGGTCTGTCTGGGTCTAGGCTCTGTTCTTCGAAGTGGCTGATGAGATTGATAATGTGTGCACTGAAGGAGAACACTCTAGGGATGAGACAATACAAGTGGTAGCAGAGAGTCTCACTTCCTCTGATGCCCCCGGCTGTCATGGATTGCTCTCCCAGGACCCCTTGAGCATTAAAGTGGCTTCATAAGCAATAAATAGCTGTGAGCCTGGCTGTCCCTGGCAAGTAGGAATGGACGACCCTGGTAACTCATAGAGATTCTGACATGGAGATGGAGACATGAGCAGATGCGGTAAGGAGTGTCTTGGGCGAGAGGGTGCTGTGTCCCAGCTTTTGGAAGCCTTCTGCAGGATGTGCTGGCTGTTGTCACCTGTGTCTCCCAGGTGTGGCTTTGACAGCTAGGTTCTGCACTGGGGAGGGGTGACCTCTTAGGCTCGGTGCCTCTTCTTGTGTTTTTTTCCTAGTTTGAGACTCCCTGCTGAGCCTGGGTTTTGCTAACTGCCAGAAAGGCTTTATTACAATTTACTAAGTCAAGAGGCTTTTAGCCTAGAAGTTAATAGGCTCAGTAAATGTCTGACTCCTTGACCAATGAGAAAGAGTCCTTGTTCTGGGATCTGGTCCACCACTGCTCTGGGGCACCTAAACCAACCATGTTCCTTTCTCTTGAACTGGCCTAAGCTGTCCTGCCTCCCTGTCCACCCCATTCAGGAATTCTTACCTCCTAAAGTTCATACAAGAAGGCCTCTAGCCCGCAGACTGGCTTTTCTCTCTTCCCCCCCATTGGGGGCTGGGTTGGGCTTGCAGCTGGTTGGGATTGGGGGGCCTCTCCCCAGACTGTGGTTCTGCAAGGCCCCTCAACATACTGTTGTAGGCAGAGTCTACATTCCTTCACCTTTAATGCCACCTTTGGGAACAAAGGGAAACCTGAGCCTTCCATCCACTGCTGAGCGGAGGAGGTGGGCCAGGCTGGATGGAGGGGGGACTGGGTGGAGGGCCTCAGCTTCTGCCTTCCCTGAGAATGGAAACCCAAGGCCTCCCTTCCCTATCTGGCTGCCCAGGGAACCAGGCCTTTGTTAAACCTACTTATGGAGACGGGGCTGTAAGACAAAAGAAATTACCACTGTTCAGAAAGGTTCAGAAATTTTCCCACACCTACTCAGTGCAAAGGTCTTCCCTTTCCTGCCCCTTTAGGCTTCTAGGATCAATCAGAAAAGTGAGTTTACTAGTCCAGGGTCACAAAGCCAGGAAGAGAAAGGAGTTAAAAATCCAAGTTGGTTTCACAGTTCCCCTCAACGCTTAAGTGCCTATGGCCCCGGTGCAGTTGGAGTTGCCCATGCATGCTGTGCCCTCTCTGGTGAGGGATGAAATCCCTCCCAGCAGCATTTATTTTCTCCGTTGATGTAAGCCCACACTCCACTACACACTGGAAACAGGAGCAGAGGTCCTAAGCTCAGTGGTAAAGCATTTGGCTTGCCTGTGCAGGGCGTGGCTTTCATCCTCAGCCTGACTCTTTCTGCTCCAGTTGAGGAAACTGAGTCCTTCTCTATCTCTGTGTTAATCTTCACGCTCCCATGGAAGGGGTATGGAAACTGAAGAAGGCAGAGAGAGGTTGGGAGGCAACCACAGAAACTGGCATTTGGGGGTTCTGGGCCGGTTTGCTGCCTTCCTCTGCCCCTACTCCTTCCCTTCATAGGGATCACAGCCCACCTTCCACCACAGCAGACAGATCAGGGACAGCAGGACAAATCTATAGAGGTATCTTTACATGGAACATGTGGTGAACAAAAACAGTGACAAGCTCAACTCTACAGATACCCGAGCAGATGGTTAATGCTGAGTTAATCAGATGAGCTAACACAGGACAACACCAGGTGCTAGACTATGAGACATACAAACTTTGGTAATAATGTTATTTTCTGCCATACATGAGCTTGGTATTATTGAGTTCTGAAAGCAACACCCTCAAAATAGAGGCATTAGCCACAAACTAGTGATTGATGCTCTCTTAGCCTCTTGAGTGCTGGGGTTACAGGGATGAGGCATCATGCCCAGCTGGGTATGGGAATCTTCAAGGATAGATTGCTCAGCTGTAAAAGTTCTTGCCTTATGAGAGTGAGGACCCAAGTTTGATCCCTGTGTAAAAAACGCTAGGTGTGCTGGTGTGTGCTTATAACCACTGGAGAGGCAGAAGCGGAGAATCCCAGGGATTCTGGCTAGATCGTCGCCCAGTTGATGAGCTCTGGGCCAACGGCAGACCCTGTCTCTTGTTCTCCTTTCTCACATGAGACAAGCTGTGGGAGCTAGACTCTTTCTTCTCCTAAATGAATCGTGGGGATCAGAGACCCCTTTCCCCCAAAACCACACCGTCTAAAAACGTCACTTTCCAGCTCTCTTTAGAGCTAGCTGTTAAGACACTTTATCTGACAGTAAATCACATGACCTTCATTCCAGAGGCATCCTGCCCTACACTCAGGAGGAAAGAATGCTAGGAAGGGCCTAGAAGAATCTGTACAGACAGGCCTAGCTGGGTCCAGTGCTCTGCAGATGGACTTTTGTCCAATCCTGACTCTGTCCATCTGAAGGTGGACTTTTATCTAATCATGTCTCCACGTGGCCAAAGGACAGCGTGGGTGGGTGAAACAGTTCAGCAGGTAAAGGTGCCTGCTGCCAAGCCTAATGAACTGGGTTCGAGCCCCAGGACTCATATACTGGAAAAGAGAGAACTGACTCTACAAAGTTGTCCTCAGACAGACACACATACACATTACATTAATTAGATAAATAGTTCATCCTGGGTCTTTGAGTCTTCCATCTGAAGGCGCCTGTGCCGTATAAAACTAAGACAAACACATTTATTGTCCTTTTCCCTCATTGATCTTCTCTGCCCTGCGCCTGGGACCGTTTATGATGGTCCTGGAAGGGATTGTGATGTTCTTTCCTGGGGTACCTTCTCAACCCCAGCCTGGTAAGAAGCATGTTCTTGCCTCCAGTTCCTGATGAGGGGTGAAGGACCTGGCTTAAGGCCACATTACCGGAAACTGGGGAGCAGAGCTTTGAACTCCCTCCAGAGTCTAGGTTTCTGGCTAGAATCCTTAGCTCCAGCTCTGCCCCAGGGCCATGGGTCACAGAATTATGGTATTCAGCTCCAGGCTTCAGGAAGAATGTGCGGGGGCTAAACAGCTGCCTGACCCAGGGCTCTGCTGAGCAATTCCGGTCAGAGCCACAGGTTCTGGCTCCCAGCCACACAGTGCTTGTACCTGACTCTGCCTTCAGAAGCTCTGAAGCTCTGTCTCACCACCTCTTCAGAGTGAGCATGAACCACCATATCCTTTCAGGGAAATCACCCCAAAATAACAGGAGAGCACCTGTGGGACAGAGGAAAGGGTTTTCTGTCTTGATAAGGGGTTCAGCTGATGGCTTCCACCTTGGCATGAGGATGCTGCTTCAGAGCTACAGGTGGGATTCCAAGATAGCCATAATTCCCAGTTTGGTCTTTAAGACACCAGGCCTCGGGCTGGAGAACTGGCTCAGTGGTTAAGGGCACTTGTTCTTGCAGAGGACTGGGTTTCGATTCCCAGCACCTCCATGGCAGCTCACAACTATAATTCCAGTTCCAGGGAATCTGATGCTCACTTCTGGCCTCCTTGGGCATATGACACACATACATCCATGTAGGCAAAATAGTCATATCCATAAAAAAAAATAAAATAAATCTAAAAAAAAATCCAAACAACAAAAAACTCCAGGTCTTAGTTGGGCTTGGTGATTCACATCTGTAATCACAACACTCAGGAGACAGAGGCACGAAGATTGAATTCAAGACTAGTCAGGGTTACACAGTGAGACCTTGTCTCAAACAAACAAAGATTTGCAGTTCCAGCCATCTTCCTCCCCATGTCACCTCTAAAATGGCTTTTGGTATGTGCTGGTGGCTAGGAAAATTGCATTCTTCCCCGAAGCAAACCAGGGCTGAGAAAGCCACACCTAATCCCCACCAGGCCATGCATTTCATGTTTGGGACTGAAGGATCAATGGTGGGTGTGTCACTGGCCTTAAATCCAAGGAGCCCTTGCTGTCATCTAGTCTGAGAGCAGCCAGCCTAGTCTAGGCCTTGGCCATGGAGGAAACCCTTAGGGCCAGCGCAGAGACTCCCCTAGGAAATGTGGGAGGGTTACCTGGCTCCTTTACCTGCTCCCAAGGCCAAAAGGACATTGAACACCCAGAAAGAAATAATCAGGGTAGGACTGGTCGACCGGGTTCATATCATGTTTGTCTCCTATCCTCTCATATGTGGCAATACAGAGAGACGAAGTAAACAGTCTAGACCTACCACATGCCCCTTATAAATGTATGTTAGGCCTGGCGAGACAGCGGGCAGTAAAATGCTTGTATTGAAGCAGGAGGACCAGATTTGGTGACTCCAGGCCAGTGAGAGATTTTTGTCTCAAAGGGGGTGACAGCATTTCTGAGGATGACATAAGGTTGTCCTCTGGCCTCCATACACACAGGTACAGACACCCACACATACCCTCCCACACCTCCAGACTAGGTGACATGAGGGTGTCCTCTGCCCCCCACCTCCCAGTACAGGCACCCCTACACATCCTCCCACACCCCCAATCATCTCACACTCACATTTAGAAAAGGTGTGAATTAGAACACTGGCTCATCTGTGAACTTTCCCTCCTAGGACCGGATGCCCACATAGGAAGACTCATTTGAAGAAGGAGAAAACCGGGCCTGAGGAGGCCCATTGCTCATTTCTGTTTTTGCTGGGCCAGCTGCTATTCCACTCACTATCAAGTGTGGAAGGTGATGCCATGAGTAATTGTCTGGACAGCAGGCAGCACCATGTCTGCCCTGGGTGTGGAGGTTCCTGGGCACAATGAATTCTGAGACTTCCAAGGAGATTCGGGGGGCCAAGATGAGTCCTTTGCCCCCCTTCTGCCAGAAGAGGAAGGTGACCAAGTCTCCAGCCATTATTTTTCTCAGGCCAACGTCAGAAGAAGACCTGTGTTCCAACAACAAACATCCTGAGCTTTAAAGGCCCACTAAGGGCTCCGGAAGTGACTCAGTTGGTGACGTGCCCACCAAGCACACTTGAGGGCCTGAGTTTGGGCCCAGCACAGAGACGTGTCAGGGCGTGTGATCCCAGTGCTGTGTGGCCAAGACGGGAGGTCTTTGGGTATCACTGACCAGCCAGCCTGGCCTAATCGGCAAGCCGCGCGTGGGCCAGTGGGAGACGCCAGCCGGAGAGATGGCTCAGCAGTCTAGAGCACTTGCTGCTCTTGCAGAGGCCCCAGGTTAGCGTTCCAGTACCCACAGAGTTCACAACCATCTGTAATGCCAGTTCCAGAGGATCTGTTGCCCCCTTCTGACCTCCACAGGCACCAGGCATACATGTGGCATGCATACATACATGCAGGCAAAACATTCATGCACATAAAATTAAATTTAAAAAATCAAGGCGACTAGCTCCTAAGACAATATTCAAAACTGACCTCTGACCTTTACACCTAGATACACTGACTCCAGGGGCCGAAATGACACCCCCAGGCCTCTTGCCACGTTTGTGGGCATCTAGAAGCTTCAAGCTGCCCATTCCAGTGGAGGAACAGTGAGGCCAGTGCCTCTGAAACTCCTGTGCTGTTCACAGGCTCTACAGAGGGTCCTCAGGGCGAAGCTGAAGACCAGCCTCGGGTGTCTCTGAAAGGCTCCGTTCTGGGTGTTCAAATCAGGATTTGAAACTGTGACCTGAAAACTGGATGTGGGTGTGGCAGTGGTGTTTTAATCCCAGCAATGGGGAGGCAGAGGCTGGAGGATTTCCGGGGCTCTTTGACCAGCCAGTCTGGCCTGATTGGAGAGCCCCAGGACACAGTGAGACAGTGAGAGTCCCTCAAGGGCATTTCCAAACAGGCAGGTATCTCCAGGTGGAGGGGCTAGGTTATAGCACACCTTTTCCTCCACCCGCCCTTCAGGAAGACCATGCCAGTGATCTTCCAAGTGGAAGCACTTTTGGGGTGAGAGGCTGCTGTGGAGAGAGCAGACCTGGCACTCTAGCCACCACTGGAGTTGGCAAGGCCCAGCTTCCTGGGAAGCTAAGGCAGAAAGCTATCAGGCCCAAGAGTTCAAGGCCAGCCTGAGGAACATGAGCTCCCCCTCCACCTGCCCCCGCCATCACAAAAACACATAAGTAAATTACTAAAATCCTACCACCAAGAGACACTTTACTCCTAGAGTGTGTCGAGGTACAGTCTGGTTCTGGTTCCCATGACTCCCTCTCCCCAAACTGCCCCCTTGCCTACATATCCCAGCAATGCCTCATTCAGGAGCAAATCCCACCCAGACTCACACCTCTTTCCTTCTGTGAGCTGCTGCTCTTCATCTGCAGCCCGTGAAGTAAGGGGATAAAGCCCTCTCACAGAGGTCACAGTGAGCCAATGGCAGGGCCAGCAGCAGAAGATCCTGGCTGCTTCCCCAAGGAAGGTATAGAGAGAGTCAAGATGGTTTCTCGTCCTCTATTGCAGAGCAAGAATGAAACAACACAGCCTCATCCTGAAAGTCTCCCGGGCAGACGCAGAGCCTGCCCTGAGACCACATTCCCAGTTATGGCTGGCAGTGGGAGGCACATGGGGCGCTAGAGTCCCGGGAGGCAGCCATTCTAAATCTGGGAGGCATTTGCAAGTCTCAGTGACTCATTTTGGGACTCACTAAAAACTCCTGTGAGTGAAAACAGAAGTGCTGGGGCTGAGGTCCCGTGTACCTTTCCCTCTTCCCCTACCCTGCTGAGGGACGGGTGCTGCAGGGGTGGTGAAGGGCTCGGAGCATGTCAGTAGCTTCTGCAACTCAGCTGGCCGGTCCACAGCCAATGAGAAGGAAATAGAAGAAGGTTGCCGGCCTGCCCCTTAAGACAACAGAAGCCTTATGTAAGCTGCGCCGCCCCCCCCACAACCCCGTTCACGTCACTGGGAGCGTGTGGAGGTCTGTGGACTGGGCCTCAGATTCTCTTAACACTCAGTCATGGACAGCTTGCTTATAGCCAGACCTCTAAGGATCATCACTGGCTGTGTGACCTAGGACCTTTTGCTTGACCTCTCTGAGCCTCAGTTTCCTATCTACAACATGCCACAATTCACAATGTATATGTGGAAGTCAGTGACAACTTGCTAGAGTCAGTTCTCTGCTCCAGGGACAGTGACCAGCCTCGATGCTCTGGGCTGGTGACCACACCTTTCTTACACCAGCATCTTAGAGCCAGGTTGCCTAGCAATAAGGTGCTGAAGCCAGACATCTGTCATCTGCTTCCAGTTCAACACTCACCACCTGGGGGACTTTGGGAACAAGCCTCATCAATGCCATATAAGAAATGGACACGGACGGTGGTGGCTCACACCTTTAATCCCAGCACTCGGGAGGCAGAGCCAGGTGGATCTCTGTGAGTTCTAGGCCAGCCTGGACTACAGAGCGAGTACCAGGAAAGGCGCAAAGCTACACAGAGAAACCCTGTCTCAAATCCCCCCCCCCCAAAAAAAAAAGAAATGGGCACAAGAGTGGCATGACACTTCCCTCACAGGGGCTGGACTCCACAAGGCAGGCAGAGGGGCCAGCAGTGAGACCTTTCCTCCCCACAGGTTGTGGCCTGATGGCTGTGGAAGAGTAGGTTGCTGAAGTACACTCAGCATCTTGCCACCCTGTGCCCAGCCAGTGCAGCCAACTAGTGGACAGCTGGCGGGTGATCTGGATACACAGACAGTCTAGTTAGAAGCAGTAACTCCTGTCCCAGCCAGGAGCATCCCCTCTTGAGGGGATGTGGAAGTCCCCTTATTTGCTCCCCAGAGAAGCTTGGACATCCTAGTGTGGTTGTTAAGTATTCATGATTAAGACTTTTTGTTTTTTAAACACAGGCCATACAATGTGCATGTATGTGAAAGATGTGTGGAGGTCAGAGACAGTTTGCTGGAGTCAGTTCTTTTCTTCCACCATGTGGGTCTGGAGGATAAAACTCAGGTTCCCACCGGGCTATTCGAATGGTCCCCAGTGGAATCACTGACTCCTTCCGGAACCTTTTGCACATTGACCTGGCTGGCCTGGAGTCCCAGGGAGGCAGGATCAGCCGGAGACACTGGTGCTTTGGGGGCAGGGACTTGGATCCACCCTTGGAGCCTACTTCTGTACCTGTATTGAGCACTATTTGTACTATTGCACACAGTGAGCACTATTTTTTAGATAGTGTCTCATGTAGTCCACGCTGGCCTGGAATTTGCTGTAAAACCAAGAATGACCTTGAATTTCTAACGTTCCTAGTGCTGGGGTTACAGATGCTGAGATTAGGAAAGCACTCTTCCTAGTGAACTTCATCTCCTACTCCACTCTCTGGATGGGTCAATTTCAGTCGGGCTAGCGCTGTGATAGGGCAATGTCAGCTGATGGGGACCCCATGGGCACAGGGAAGAATCCATGGGTTGGCTACCGTGCGAACCTGCATCTCTAGAGTCTAGAGCCCTCGAGGAGGGGTTCAGTGACCAGGACTTGGAGTCTGGGCCTCAGTCTTCCCACCTGGGCTGGACGGTTAAGGGCCCAGGCTGGGAGCGCGCCCCCGGGGCCCCCTTAGCCTGCGTGGCGGCCGCGCGCACGGGCGCAGGGGGCGGCGCGGCCCCGCTGCGGGGAGGGGCGGGCGCGCGGACGCGCGCAGAAGCGGCGGCCGAACCCGGTAGACTAGCTGCGGCCGCAGCGCCGCCAACTCGCGTGCGACCCGCGCTCCGTCCGCCGCCGAGAGAGACACCGGCGCCGGTGAGTGGCCTGGGGCCGGCAAGGGGCTCGGGCCAGGGCATGGGGCTGTGCCCGAGGCGGTGGGCGCGCGCGCGTGCCCGGGGAGGCGGCGGGGACGCCCGCTGGAGGCCGAGGCGTCCTCGGCTGGGCTCCATCCGCCTCGCTGCGCGGGAGTGCGTGCGTGTGCACATCGGGGGCCCGGGGTCAGTTTGGGGTGGACCAGTGCGGGTGGACAGGCTACGCTCCCGCTTATCCGTTTATCGAGCGTTTACCGTGGGTGCCAGGGAGTACATGTGTCCACGTGTCTGAACGTTCCCGAGTAAGTGTGGTCACACGTGTTTAAGATCCGGGATGAGCACCCTACACTGTATGCCAGTGTGTGTGATGTGACGGCTGACCCTGGGCCGGATTCTGTGAGCCTGGGGCTTAGGGACAGACCCACAGATCCCCAGGGTCTGAGTCCGGTGGAAACCGCTCAGCCCAGCCTTGGCAACACTCTGCTTGGCCACGCAGGCTGGGGAGCGGGCTGCGCTGAACTTGAATTGAGGTTTTCAAAATATGTCTGAGTTCCCCGGCTTTGTTCGTGACTGTTTCTAGCTAGGCCAGATTTGGACTCTGCCCCCATACCTAGGGGTTAGGCCCTAGGGAGACCCAGGGCCCCAGATAATTGCCCTCTCTGCCTGATCCTCTAAGTTAATCATATTCCCCTGATTTATCTGAGCCCCAGAGACCGTAACAAATGGGTGACAGCATGCTTGGGACACATCCTCTAAGGGCTGTCCTTGCGGTTTTGACTGACAGTTTGTGTGTGTTGAAAATCTCAGTTGAAAGTTGTAACTGCTTTAAAGCAAACTTTAGAAAGTTTTTTTGTCTGAACTTCTCTCCACTGGCAAAATGCAGCTTGACTCTCTGAAGGGAAAATGTCCTTACAGGAGTCTGGTGTGTGTAAAGGGGCACATAAAAAATCCCTGTTGCTAACGGGAGAAGAATTTCATTGAATGGGTGCCTGACTCCGACAGCAGTGAACTTTGGACATCGTCTTTCAGCGGACAAAACCTGGAAGGAAACCAAAAAAAGACCCGTGTTCTTTTTTCCTCTTTGTCCTGAAAACTGGAAAAAAAAAAAATCCCCACCTTCTGGATGTGTTGGAACTGTTCCCCTCCCCCATCAGGGCCAGACTCTCCCTGGATCCCCCACCCCCAAATAAAATATGCCTGTGGGGAGCGGAGGAGTGAGTCACTCCCTGGCAGAGGGCCCCACAGCAAACATTTGGGAAGGTTCTTGCCTAACTTCCCAGAAGAAAAGGCCTGGGATTTAAAATGGTCCCCGTGGTTTGAGACTCTGAGCCCGGCCTGCTTTGGAAGTGACTTAAAAAGTCATTTTGCTCTCTCTGAGAACTCAAGTCTCAGACTTAAGCAGTGGTTAGGACTTAGAGCTGTGTATTGAAATGGAGTCTGGCCTTCCCAGGGGGCATGTGGAGTGAGGAAGGAGGAGGGAAATGGGGTTGAATCATTTATGGAATACCTACTGCGTGCTGAGAATGGTTCGGGGGTCCTTAACTCTCCTGGTACCCCACTCTGGTTTTGGTTTTGTGCACAAGGAATCTGAATCATACAGAGATCAAGCATGTGTCCCTGGGCCAGCCGAGAGAAGGAGGCAACCAAAACCTGAGCCACCTGCCTGCCTTTGAGGTCCTTCCTCTTTCCATTGGGCCTAGGACTTGACATTCACTTCCTAAGGTGCACAGCCTGGGCACTGAGGACTTGAACACTCATGTACTCAGTTAGGGCTCACCATAAGTCAGAAGTTATTGTCTCTATTATACAGATGAGAAGACGGACACTATGAGAGATGAACTGGCTGGCATAGTGTTTGGAAAGTGGCACCATGACTGGTGGCTCCCATTGTTGAGGATATGCCCTGTGCTGGGCTTGGTGCACAAAATTGGAAGTTATTTCCTCCCACATGCTCAACAACACTGTAAGGTGAGGACTGCCGTGGTGCCCAAGACAGAGAGAGACTGTAGAGTGTGCAGTAGACCCGGGATTTGAACCCAGACTTGTCTGGGCAGAGTCTGTAGTCTTCCCCTGTACTTGCAAAGTCAATATCCAGGTAAGTGGATAAGCTGGTGAATGATGAAGTCAGGATTTAAACTCATATCTCCGATTCTGGGACCAGCCTTCTTAACTTGAAGGCACACAGGCTACCTTACTGTGTTTGCTCTTTCCTGCTGGGTTCCAGCATGCTAGGAGAGATCTTCCCAAAGGCCACCGAGCCACCAGGGTGAAAGGACTAGTCTTTCCAAGTGCCAGAGGTGGACAAACCATTGTCAAAAGGGGAATAATTTTCCCTCCTCTTCTCAGGCTGAACCAGAAAAGGAGGTGAGGGTGGAGGGCTTGGTGAACCATTCAAGATTAGATGGGGTTAGGGCCAGGTGTGGTGGCTCATGCCTGTAATCCCAGCACAATGAGAGGCTGAGGCAGAAGGATTGCTTTTAGTTCTAGGCCAGCCTTGACTTACATAGCAAGTACCAGGTTACCCAGGATTAGATAAGACACCATCATGTAAATAAATAAATTAATTAAATAAACAGCCTAGATTCAGGTTGGTACCTCTAAGTCCTTATTGCAGACAAAGCTGGACTCTGCCCTAGGAAGAGCCCGGCCCTCCAACCTTGTAGGGAGATGGGGAGTGAACTGCCTCAGGGCCTCGCTCTCATTCTGAATATCTGACATGATCATTTTTAAAAAGGCTGCTTGTCACCTGTCATTCAGAACTGGGTCTGCGGTCACTTCCTCATTCACTTCCGTTTCTGATGTTTGGCAGGAGGACTGTGTGTGTAAGGACTTGTGTGGTTTGGGCTGTGCCTGCCCAGCTCTGTGTCCTCCAGCATTAAAACTTATCTCTTCCCCTTCCAAGAATGTCTGCAAATTGATGAACATTTGCAAAGTGCTTTGCAATGTGATGCCTTAACGTAAGGTGTGAAATAATACATCTTATGGGAGGGCTCAGCCTCGGTTCTGGCATTGATAGATTTCTCTCCATCTGGCCTGTGATTTGCAGAGGTAAAAATAGGCCTTGTTTCTATGTTTTTATTTATTTAATTTAGTTTTTGCTGATGTCATCATAGGCAGCAAAGTGCACATACCTTTTTGCTAGTCCTTTGGACTCGGGACTCTGAGGGACAGGGAGATTGTGGAACAAGGTATTATTTAGGATGGTTGAGTATCTATAAAGGGTTTTGAAGTTTTTGAGCAGGCAGTGGATGATGTACTATGTTCTCAGTTCTGTCACCAGGTAATAACCAATGTCATCTTTCTTTCCTCTCTCTCTCTCTCTCTCTCTCTCTCTCTCTCTCTCTCTCTCTCTCTCTCTCTCTCTCTCTGGTTTTTTGAGACAGGGTTTCTCTGTGTAGCCCTGCCTGTCCTGGAACTCCCTCTGTAGACCAGGCTGGCCTTGAACTCAGAGATCCACCTGCCTCTGACTCTCAACTGCTGGGATTAAAGGCATGTGCCACCATCACCTGGCTCTTTTCTTTTATCTTTTTTTGAAAATGTTAGTAGAAACCGCCCCCGCACCAGCAACCTCCCCCGTTCCTGTCTGAATTTGGTGACATATACACAATCCATTTTCAGACCAAACCTGTATCCTTCTTAGACCCTAGGTCCAGAAAGAAGTAATATTGGGGCACATCCGTTAGTGGTGTGATTTCCTGTGACGTTTATCTTGGGAACTTGAACTTGAGAGTGTGATCTGGCATTTTGACATCTGTCACTCCAGCAGGACTTGCTATGTGAATACAGACCCACATATACAGGGGACACTTGTCTCCAATTCTTGACACCCCCCACCCCTCACCCCCGCCCCCCACACACATGTAAGCGACTTCTCACGTGGTCTGGCTCCTGAGAAACTAGTCGCCTAGGCAGGCATCTTGGACTGTGCTGGGCCAAATCACAACACCCCCTAAACCCCTTGGTCCCCACCCCTGGAGCTGGGCCCTGAGGGGCTGTGAGATTGCAGGTGGGGGGCCACTGGGTCTGAAATGCATTCAGTTCCAAAGGCTTTGACCCACATGGAGCTGTTCTTTCTCTCTTAGACTTCTGTGTGACGGTGACCTCATAGAAAAGAAAAAGGGGGCTTTGTGTAGGAATTCCACCGAGTGTGAAGGAATGCCGACAGGGAGGGGGCGGGTCGTTACTGTGGGAAGCCTGAGGCGCCTGCCTTTTCCCCAAATTGTTTAACCCTCACACTTCAAAATCAGGGTGGCCCTTGAGAAAGAGATTCTTTTGCTTTGTTTTGTTCTGTTTTGTTTTTCAAGACAGGGTTTCTCTGTGCAGCCCTGGCTGTCCTGGAATTCACTCTGTAGACCAGGCTGGCCTCGAACACACAGATCCATCCGCCTTTGCCTCCCAGGTGCGGGGGTGGGGGTGGGGGTGGTTAAAGGTGTGTGTCGCCATCATCCACCGCTTCCCCCCCCCCCCCCCCCCCGTCATTGGAGAAGCTACTGGGGTGCTGCCTTTCACACTGCACTCTCAGTGCAGGTGGTGGACAGAGTTGGAATTGTTCAGGACCCTTTTTCTAACATCTGTCCTGGGAAAGAATCTGCAAGGGGACATGGTGCCTTTCTGGTGACCGGTTACAGTGGCTCACAGTGCCAAGCAGAGCAGCTCACCAGAGCATAGGGTAGAGGTGA
Organism: Peromyscus californicus insignis; assembly: GCF_007827085.1. Lineage (NCBI taxonomy): Eukaryota > Metazoa > Chordata > Mammalia > Rodentia > Cricetidae > Peromyscus > Peromyscus californicus. The sequence goes on along the minus strand of NW_026294595.1, from coordinate 890,704 downwards.
CACTGGAGCCTACTCAGGGTAGACTTTGAGCATTGGAAGCTGTCCAATTGTGCATTTTACAGAGTGAAAACTGAGGCCCTGAAAGGGTAAGATATTCATAATCCAATTAAGAATGTGAGCGTTGGGGCTGGAGAGAGGAGGGGTTAGTGGTTAACAGCATGGGCTGCTCTTCCAAAGGACTTGGGTTCCATCCCCAGAACCCACATGACAGCTTATCACCGCCCATAACTCCAGTTTCAGGGGATCTGATGCCTCCCTCTTCTGGCCTCCAAAGGCCAGGCATGGTGCAGACATACATGCAGGCAAAACACCCAGACACATACAATTTAAAAACAAAGAATTTGCCGGGCGTAGTAGACAGCAGCAGCTTGGCAAGAAGCCGGATTTCAGTGCTGGAGTGGCCCTCCTGGCATCTCAAGAAAATGTTTGGAGATCTGTGTTTGCTTTCTTCCCACCTACTCACCACAAGGCAAGACAGTGAGCCCCTCAGTTTGGGTAGGAAATTGGAAAGTCTCTGAAGGTCCGAGAACTGTGTCCTAAAACACCACAAGGGTATTATGAAGTGAGGCAGATGTTTTGTTAATTATTTATGTAGTGTGTCCCAGCAGAGATCTGTAATGATAGGAGTGGCCATCACAGACCCCAGCAGGACCAGAGTCCTCACCGAGGACTCCCTGTCTGCACTAAGTAAGGGTCACTGGACCTGAGGGAGACCACATGTATTATGGGAATCTTCCTGGGCCATTTGAGGCCCTGTTAGATTGGCCCTCTCTAAAGGCAGAAAAGACCCTGACTCCCATCATGGCTGTCCCTTCTCAGGAGCTTCCTCACACCTGAAGCCCACCCTACTTGTGAGGGAAAGTGAGGACAGACGCCTGTGGGGAGAACCATTCCCCTACCCTCAGCCCAGCCTCCCCCGCTTGTCTATTAGGTGGGCTGGATGCATCTGGCGACGGCTCTGACTTCTCACACACCGGACTGACTTTAGGATATGGATACTGAAAAGAAAGGAGCCTGCGGTGGGAGCCGTGTCTGAAATTGGGCGGAGGATGAGGGGTGTGAGCTCAGAGAGGAGAAGCAAACCACCCTGCCTTCCTGTGACCTGTGGCTGTTTAACCTAGACACCTGCTCAGGCCAGAGAGCCTGTGCTGTGGAAGCAGATTGCAGTCCCTATATCTGGGAGGAGGGGGGATGAGGAGTAAGGGTGTGATGAGTGCAGGGCTTCCTTTTGGGGTGATAAAATGTTTTGGAACTAGGTAGCAACTTGGCTGTGCAACATTATAAATGTACCAGATGCCACTTTAAAATGGTTAATTTGGGTATAGTTTAACGATAGAACACTTACACTGGCATGCATGAAGCCTGGGTTGGATCCCCAGCACCACACACTCCCACAAAGGTTAATTTTATATGAAGGAAAACAAAACCAGAAGGGATTTTGTTGCTAAAGACAAAAAGCCCCCTCTCCTGCCCCATTTATAGATAGGGACAATGAAGGGCAGAGAGCATGCCCAGCCTGAGATCCTACAGAGCTGTCCCGTGGCTTTAGTCACATTACTCTCACAGCTTTCAAGCCATGCATCATGGCTTCTGGGCCTGAGCTTGCGGGTAAAGCAGAGCACCTGCAGTCTGGAGCAGGCTGAGTGTACTCTGGTCTCAGAACTGGAGATACTTGTGTTGTCTAGCATGTGGCACACCCATCTGCTCATTCAAGAAACATCCTGAGAGATGGTGTGGTGTAGGGCACTTGCTCTTGAAAAGGACCCAGGTTCAGTTCCCAGAACACATATCAGACAGCCCATAGCTTCCTGTGACTCTAGTTCCAGGGGATCAGATGCCTTCTTCTGGCCATCTTTGGGCACCTACATGTACATAGTGCACGTACAGACAAGCAGGTACAAACATACTTATAAATAAAAATAAATTTAAATTTCTTTTGAGATCTCAATGGATAGCTCTGGCTGTCCTGAAACTCACTTTGTAGACCAGGCTGGCCTCAAACTCAAGATATTTTCCTGCTTCTACCTCCTGAGTGCTGGGTTTAAAGGCGTGTGTTACTGTACCTGGCAAATTACAAAATAATAATAATAATGATTTATCTATTTTATTTTATGTGCATTGATGTTTTGCCTGCATGTATGTCTGTAGGAGGGTGTCAGATCCCCTGGAACTAGAGTTACAGGCAGGTGTGAGCTGCCATGTGGGTGCTGGAAATTGAACCCGGGTCCTCTGGAAAAGCACCTAGTGTTAACCTCTGAACCATCTCTCCAACCCCCCCCCCCATTTTTTTTTAAAAAGAGGCCTTGGGGGTAGGTAGGGCTTGCACAGAGCCCCCTTATGGCCTCAGCCCCCTCCTTGGGGCAGCACCCCTTTCATCCTCACTGCAGGAGGCAGGCTCAGAACTGTGTAGGAGTTTGTGAATGTTCTCTAGGAGGGATCTGATGGGCCTTACTCTTGGAAGAAGGAGGAGTTGGGAGAGTGAGTAGCATTGTGGCTGGGAGATTAAGAGGTTCTGCTGAGGCCTCAAAGGGCCATGGTGAGGGCAAGTGGACCACAGAGGCTGTGGGATAAGGTTTCCAGAGCTACAGGCTGACCTGGGAAAATATGCAACGAGGAACTTCCTCCAGTCTCACCATCCATCCTGTCAGAGGCTCCCCTGTGCCAGGGGTCTGCTGTGTGTCATGGCCTAGGCCAACTTTTACACTCAGTAACAACTCGAGTACTTGTATGCCCACGTTAGGGATGAAGAAACAACAGGCTCCAGGGTAGCTGGCTTTCCACTGTCAACATGAGTGCTGTGAGGAAAACCACAGCAGAGGGCATCGTACAGTCAGGGGACAGTTGCTACCCTCTGGAAGTGCCTGCTGTGTGAATCGGGAGAGGGTAGCCAATTCTAGCCTTCCGAGCAGCTGGAAGAAACAGCATGTACCATGGTCCTGTGCTGAGGGCATAGGGTATCAGTTGTCTGTTTCTTCCAGATGAGAGTGTCATTCCATAGGGCAAGACTTGGTGTGTGGCCACAGCTGTGTTCTCAGAACCTGGCACACAGTAAGAGCACAATTATCAGAATATTTCTGTGCACCAGTATGGTGACATGGTATTTAAATATTTCAGAATTGGGGGCATTTCAGATTTTCAGGTTAGGGTTATTCAGTTGGTAAAGTTTATGCAATATTCCCAAATTCAGTTAATTCTAAAATCTGAAACAAGGGGCTGGAGAGATGGCTCAGTGGTTAAGAGTACTTGCTGCTCACTCTTCCAGAGGACCCAGGTTCAATTCCCAGCACACACATGTCAGTTCATAACCATGTGTGACTCCAGTTCCAGGGGATCTGATCCCCTCTTCTGACTTTCATTGGTACCAGGCACGCCATTTATGCAAGCAAAAAAATCCATACACCTAATAAATAAATAAGTAAAATCTGAAACTTTCCTGGTCTCACGCATTTCAGATAAGAGATACTCAACCTACTGGAACAGCTGAGTTATGGGGCTTCCTTCCTATGGTTTTTGGTTGAATGTCTGTATAGGAGGGCTTGGGGGTATATGCACCTCAAAGCTGCTTTTTAATTTTGTTGGGGATGCTGGGAATTGCACCCAGGTCTCCTGTACATGCCACAGCAGCTACACTCTCAACCTCAAACTGTGTTTTCTGTCAAGTACCTTTGTTGTTGAGAGGGAGTGTTCTTTGTGAGGTGGCTTTGAGAAGGGGAAAGAGTTAAATTTCCTAAACAAGTTCTCGAGTCCCCCACCCCCTGGGGAATGATCCCCAATTCTGCCCCAACCTGAAAAGTGAGGAACCTGGCCTTAGAAGAGGAAGCAAATCTCTTGTTCGTTTGGTCTCGTGGGTATCTACAGGGTAGCGCCCCTGAACACTACATAGTAGCGGACAGCAGAGGCAGGAGCCTGCCCGAGGGTTACAGGGTCTGCTGGGTCCCTGAACCGGTTGCTCAGGACCTCAAGTGTGCACACGCTTGCTGGCTGTGACTCAGAGCGTGCTCGGTCTGCTTTGTCCCTCTTCTGCAGGAATCCTAGTGGCCTTTGTGTTTGCTCTCAATGCCAGCCTCCTCAGCTAGTCCACGAGAACGTGAAGACTGGAGTTCTGTCTGTGCACAGTCTGGGCACGGTGTGGAGACTGTGGCTCTTGGAGCCAGCCTGGTGGTGACAGCATGGCACATGGTTTTCTGTGAGGGGTGACTGGTCCTGTGCTGCCCTTAGGCTTGGCACTGGGGTCTCCCAACAGACAGGTTCATGGTGCTGTTCAGTCCAGGTTGGAGTTGGCCATTTGGGAAACAAAAGAATCAGACACAGACTTCTGTCTCTCTTCCTAGGAAATGTGCAGAGGAAATATCTGTACCTTGATCTGACAGCTGTCCTTTATACATACTTTTTATATCTGACATCCTCAGACTTTGATCATCTTCAGGCTAGGCATAGAACAACCCCCCTTTCCTGGTCTCTTAAGGGCAGTGGTGTGTTAGAGTATTTTATTGTTGGCTGGGGACTGGAGAGGCAGTCTTAAAGAAGCATTCAGCCCCTGGCATGTGAGATCCTGGATGCTCTGATGGCTTATGGGGCAGTGTCTCTGAAATCACACACTGCCAAACATTCCTGCACATATGGCCACTGTGATGTGCTAATGTTAGCAATTGAGATACTTAATTACATAGGAAAACATTCCCTTTTTCTACTCCCCAGGGGTTACTGGAGAGCCTGTATGTCTCAGGCCTAAGGGTCCTACACAGTATAAATCAGACTGACAGATGGGGTATCATTATTGTGTATGACTTTATTATCTAATAATCATTCTTTAATCTGGTCACAATGTTATCTGGCAGTTTCTTCAATTGCTGTTTATCCAGCTGTATTGGCTCAACCCTACTTTGTGCCTGACCTGGGACTGGGACCTGGGGCTAGAAGGAAACAGCATTCTAATGGCCCTGAATCTTTACTGTGTGCCAGCCACCCAGGTGGTGCTGTGGGCTGTGGGTGAGTCTGTTCATTTCCTGGTGGGCACTGTGGGAAAAATGCACTTCCTACTGTGTGCACATCCTTAGAGATGCAGGCATGTAGACCACCATCCAGCATGCACTGATTAGGTGAGTTCTCTGGGGCCTGGCTCTCTGCTTGCTATGATCAACCAAGTTAGCCACTATTCACAGGCCACGTGATGACATCCCCTGAATGAACCAGAAACAATCCAGATGCCCCAGGAACCGATGTGAGAACAAGGCACCCCTTCACACATCGCGTCTCAGTTCAGCGTCTTGCCACCACCCAGCATTTTGAGACAGAATGTGAGATCTCGTGGTTGGCTAAATACATAAATATTTTATGTCTCGATATTCTGAAAACGAAGCCCAAATGCACAGAACTGCTGCACATCAGTGCTATGGATCATATGTTATAATAATCTGATGACATGTTGTTTAAATATTTATGGACTGATGCGACATAACAATGGGGGGAGAGGGGCGCCTGGGAGCAGAGTCATGGCAGATGCTAGAAAGGAGCGAGCATATTCTCTCCATTCTGAGATGTGTCACGCGATGCTGGGGTGCGGGGCAGTAGCAGTGGCTGACATTTATCGGTCATTTGCTGTGTGCTGTACCTGTCAGTGACTTCATTTTATTTCATCATCACAGTACCCCTGGAAGGATGGGATGATTAATAACGTCCAGTCACAGATGGGAAACTGAGGCTCGAGGCAGACATGCAGCTGGTAAACAGCCAGGAACAAGCCTGATGCTGCACTCTAAGCTCTTGCCACTGTACCGTTCTTCCATGCCTGCCCCCACCCACTACTCTGGAGGACCCCTTGCTACATGCTTGTTGGACTTTCCAAGTCACAGGAAGAGATGGCTGTCTGTAAAGTGACAGGCAGGAGTTGAAACCATGAGCATCCAACCAAGGATGGGCTGCCATAGTTGGGTGTGTGTGCCCAGTACACATCCTCAGATGTGCCGAATCTCACTCTTACATTTTTCTTCATTCTTGGTTCTACAGTCATTACAGGAGCTCGCTGCAGATGGTGTCCCCTGGGGTCCTTAGTCCCCGGCCCTTGCTTGGCCAGTGAGGAAAGTTGCCAGGTCCTCACTTCCTGCTCACCTCTGAGGGCCAGCCTTGTTATCTCTCCCTGCTCAGGGAGCCACCTGAACAGGCCAGCCAGTGAGACCATTCCCTGGTGACATCTGTTGGATATTCACATGAGTATCCCGTCCTGATAGCTTGTTCTCTTAACCACTCACTGTCTAGGAAGCTCCCTGAGAGCATAAGCCTCAAGGTTGTCACCTTAGCACAGGGCACATAAACAGCCAACTGAAGTTCAACAAACGACCCCCAGCATCTTCTTGGAGGCGACAATCTTAGACCCAGTAGGGCCTTCCACTTCTGCGAGGACTTTGGAGTATTCTTAAGGCCCCTGGAACCAGAAGGGGCATGTCATGGTCATATAAATGGAGAGTGAGGGTGGCTGTGTAATTTGTGAGGCCCAGTGTAAAATTGAAACGCAGACCCCTTTGTTCAAAAATCAGCAAGGAGGGGGGGGCTGGGATGTGACTGTCGGCAGAGCGCCTGTCTAGCATGCACAAGGTTCTGTCCTCAGGCAATACGCACCTGTAGTTGCAATATTCAGGAGGTGGAGGCAGGAGGATCAGAATTTCAGGGTCATCACTGGCTACATAGCAAGTTGGGGACAGCCTAGGATACATGAGGACCTGTTTCAAGCCCACCCCAACCCTGAAAAAACAACAAGAATCAGAAAACTGGCTTTTCCTTTCTTTTTTATTTACTCTCCCTACCTGTCATGATTTTTATGCAGAGTTTACTTCTTGGGCATAGGGACTCAGGGTGAGTGCAGACCCTCAGAAGATCCCACCCTGTCATTCCATGCGGGGTCTACCTTCCACTCTGCCATAGGTGACAGGGATTGGCATGAGGGCAACACTGGACACTGTCCTGGGGTGGCAGGACCAATATGTACTGCAGGTCCAAAAGCCCATACCTGCTCCAGGGTTCTCCCAGATATCAAAGGTAACAAGAATGCCAACAGTGAACTCAGGATATGGCACACACAATTGGCTCCCTTATGGGGACAGGGTTGATTGACCATGCTAGTTTCACAACAGTGTCCCTCTTATACACAATCAGATTTCAAAACAAGAAGGTCCCCGTGTCAGTTCTCTGTGTGGGGTTGTGGGGGCCAGTTCATTTTGAGGAAATGATCTATGCATGCTGATCCCCTGGATGACCACTACCACTCAGCCAGCAGGTCTCTGTCCTCTGGGCCTTTTTTGCCAGACATACCATAGAGCCAACCTATCACACCATGGCTGGATGTAATTGCATCCATCCTGTCAGCTTTCCTGTCCTTGAGTGACAAGAGTTAGCAATCAAACAGCCACGTTACTGACCCACTCGCTTGGGAAGAGCACCAAGCAAGTGATGCCCTAGAGACCCCAAGACATTAGGAGGAGAGATTTGATGCCTCTGCTAACATGGGCATGTTCCTAGCTCTGCAGTCAAAGGAGCTGAGAGCAGGCAACTGGGGGAACAGAAGTTTGACATCTTGGATGTATGTGTGTGAGAGATTCTGGAGGAGAGAAATAAAGCTTCCGGAGTACCAACTGTGCAACAGTGTGCCTGGGACCCAGACAGGTGCTGTGTATGGTTTACCTTCATTAATTACTCCTCCTGATCATGCTGTGCTGGCTCCATCTTTCAGATTAGGACAACTGAGGCTCAGTATCAGTAGGAAGGCTTGTGCCAAAGCTATAAACCAACCCCAGGACTTCATGCCCTCAACATACAGCCCACAGTTACTGCTGCAAGGCCCCCGTCCCTGCAATCTGCTATGTGAGTGGGGGATGGGACTCTAGCCTCTGCTTCTTTGGTTTTGCTTCTGAGCTCCTATCTCTGGCTCCTGGCAGGGAGTAGATCCCAGGGCCAAGCTCCAGCTTCAGTCATGCAAGACTCAGCCAGATCTACAGCCATCCCTGCCCAGAGAGGGAGGAGGTGGGCAGTTGGTTTGGACAAGGCTGGTGTAGGCCACATGTCCCCACTTTGCCCACAGCAGCTCCTGGGCTATCACCGCCTCCCAGGGTGCCTGCGTTTCCTTGTTTACGAAGCCAGTGGTGATAGGAGTTTCCGGTTTTTGTATTTAGCCCTCAGCTCCATGCCAGGCAGTTGGCAGGACCACGACTTTCTGTGTTGACAGGCGGTGTGAAGCAGCAATCAGATGACCAAGTTAGCGACCCACTTGATTGGGAAGATCACCACTGCCACTAGACTAGAGTTTGGTGGCACCTGTGATGCTCATGTTGCCCTGGGACATGTAGGAGGTCTCTCAGCCCCCCATCCCCACCCCATCTCCTTCCTCTCATTTAGTCATTCATTTACCTGAATGAGCAGTGCTCTTTTGCACTGTTCAAAGACAGTCATGAGTCATGGGGACAAAGTCCCTGCCTTCAAGGAGTTGGTGTAAGGAGTCATGTTACTGTCCTTGGGGGGCGGGGGGGGGGGGGGGGGGGAGTTCTGAAAGGGAAAGATAGGCTGGCTGTGTTTGGGACTGATGGGATTCCCCAGCCTGTGGGGTTATAATGCCCTCAGGCCTTTCTCTTCCCTGAAGGGTGGCAGGGAGTGTGGAAATAGTCTCACCCTCTGCCAAGACTAAGGGCCACTGGCCCTGGGCTGGGCTGGCCAGGTCGTCACACTGAATCCTAGTTGTGACTTGAAGCAGGTGCACTTAGTTCCATTTTACAGACAAGAATGGGAAACTGAGTATGGCTGGTTCATTTGCTCAGTGCCACACAGTAGAGCCTCAACTAAGCCAAGCCAAGATTTGAACCCAGGCCTTGGGCCTCCAACCTTCCTCTCTAACCTCTGTACACCTGTGCCAGTGCGTGTCATGGGAATGTGCGGTCAGAAAGAATAGGGGCGAGCTGAGAAGCGAACATCTCTCACGAGCCAGGGTTGCATTAGATCCTTGTTGCAAGGTTGTTGGGAGGACAGGGTTAACTTTGTGCTGGGATAAGGAGGCTGAGGCCCAGAGGTTCCACAAACTGCTGAAGTCACACAGCCCCAGCTGACTCAGGTCTGCCTGCTGGTCTGTCTCACAGTACCTCTGCACCAGCATCACCTTCTACCTTGACTCCATTTGGCAACTGAAGCCTGATAGACACCTCAGTGGCTTGTTTCCAAACTGAGAGGGTGGGTGTATGGAGCAAGCTCTTTGCATAATTGTGGAAAAGGACACCCATGCCACTGCAGAACACCTTTGAAATGCTACCTATGCTGGGGCAAGTGAATGACAGCATTCTGTATATGTGTTTGTGATGGCGAGGGGCCTGTGTCAGATCCCTCCTGGGGCTGTCAGCCAGGGTACACTAGGGCTTTATGGCATCTGGAACAGACAAGCCTTTTAGAAGAAATCATCTTCAGAGCCGTCCCATCTCATCATTGGCAAATGGGCCTAAAACAGCCGAGGAAGCTGTGTTGGGTATTCACAAAATGGGGAGCTGGCATTTAGACACTTATTTAAAGCAGGAGTCGGAGACGAAAGACGGAGTGGCTTGTCGCCTCGCTGCAGCCTGGGAGCCAAGTCTTCAGGGTTTGCTTACCATTCACAGGGTTTTTTTTTTTTTTGTTTTTTGTTTTGTTATTGTTGTATATTTGTGAAATGAGACTTCTGCTGGCAAAAGCAGGTTTTAGCGTGTTCAGTGGCACTTTCAAGACCTAATAAGGCCCCAAAGGAGGGTGAGCTCCAGCCACACTCTCCTCCCCCAGCCCCCCATTCCATCGTGTCTCATACACTCTGGGCACAGAGCACCATTCATCTTGCTTCCCATTAACAGAATTACTGCCATCACTTCTGTAGGACAAGATGGGCCCTGTGGAGCCGCCTTGGGGACAGAGGCAGGATTGGCCGCCAAGCAGTTTTGCTTAGAGGTGGAGTGAAAGAGAAAAAGAGAGCAAGCATGGACAGAGCTCCCACACAGCGTAGACTCCCAGGGTGATAAGGACTGCAGACTGTAGGGAAGGGAGCCATCTGGTCATGCACCCTTAGGGGCAGTGACGGGGCATGTGGTGGCTTATGCACAGATATGATCCTGCTGAGAGCAGAGGGAGGAAATCTAGCATTTATGGGGTGCTCCTACATCCTTTGCATGGTATTGGCCACTTTGGGTAAGTCTTGGGGTGTGGGAATCTTTGTACCCATTTTCCAGTGAACAGCATTGGCCTGGAGTTTCACAGTTTCTGAGTGGAGGTTTGGCTGTGAACCTTGATTTTTCAGCTTAGGAATACTCTTCCTGGAGGCTTCAGAAAGAAAGACCTCACCATCTGACTGTCACCAACCTGTCCCATCTTACCCTGCTTCCTCTTGCAAGTGAGTTGGCATCTGAGGCTCACTGTTGTGACAGTGTTGACCCAGGGCCATGTTAAACTCCTATGTCTGTTTGCAGACCTGAGAAGATTTTAGGGTGTGGGACCTTGAGAATGAAGGAGAGACTAGAGAACTCTACCTTCATCCTGTGTACCCATTTGCTACAAGAGTAGCGATGGTTGCCACACCTAGTGCCAGCTCTGATAGATTAAGGCTGCCTGATATACCCAGCTGAAGTGGCTTTTTTTTTTTTAAAGATTTATGTATATAAGTGCTCTACTTGAGTGTAGTGCCTGCGTGACAGAAGAGAGAGTTAGAAGAGATCATCTGATCTCATTACAGATGGTTGTGATCCACCATGTGGTTGCTGGGAATTAAACTCAGGACTTCTGGAAGAGCAGCCAGTGCTCTTAACCGCTGAGCCATCTCTTCAGCCCCCTGAGGTGGCTTTGGAGACTGGGATTGATTAGTAATGTCTGCTTTGTTCACCAGAAAGAAGAGAGGGCCTGACACTTACCCTGGGCTCTGACCTTAGGGGCACCATTGTTCTTGGTCATACTGTGTCTACACAGTTAACTCCAGGAGAGGGAGGAGGAGCTAGGCACACAGTTGGGGACAGTTAGCAGTTACCAGAAGGTTACCACACAGTTACCAGAAGGAAGGATTGATGAAGGCTTCACAGTCCCTCAGAGCCATCAAGTGGAATTCTTCTACAGTAAATGTTTGTAAAAGCATTTTAAGCTCCTAGGGATGAGGTTTAAGTGGCTACGTATTGAAACCAGTCCTGCCTCCTGTGTGAGTGCCTCCGGATAAACACTCACCTTTGATGCTCACTCTCCACTCATAGGACCTCGAGGGGGGACTTGGGAGATGGAGGACGTGGAGCTCAGACCCACCAGTGACAGACTGGTGTTTTCAGTCGGCCCTCCCCCATGCACCTCCTTCTGCTGAGCTCTGGGCCCTCATGCTGGTCTCCAGAATTTGGCTCTGAGCTGGATTGAGTGGGACTGAATCCAGCACTGCTTGTGCAGCCCACAACCTCCAAGGCCCGAGGACCGTTTCCTTCTAGTGCTAGGACCAGTCCACTTCCTGTGTGATCCCGACCCTAGCCTGGTACAGCCTTCCATGACAGTCCCCAGGAGGAGCTGTGCATCTCAAGCCTGGTTTCCAGGGAAGCAACTAATCTGTGGAGGCTCAGACCCTGAGTGCAAAGCTTGGGCTTCCTAAGGGGCAGACAGGCAAGCTGGGTAGACAGAGCAACTCAGATGCCTCCGGCACTTTCTGTGGATTTGTTTGTTTCTTGAGACAGGATCTTGCTGTGTAGCCTAGCTGGCCTGGAACTCTGTCTCCAACTGTGGGGTGCCACTACTGTGCCCAGATTTATAGGGGATTCTGTTTGTCTGTATGTCTGTTTTTGAGACAGGGTCTCACTGTGTAGCTCTGACTGGCCTGGAACTCACTTTCTAGAGTGGGCTGGCCTTGAACTCACAGATCTGCTCCAAGGGAATTCTTTAGAGGACAGAGTTGGGCTCCAGCTGTGGTGACAGGCCATTGGAAGGGTTGGAGCCAGGGCATGGTCTGTGGCAGCTGGGGTCAGGGCACTGCAGGTATCAGGGTTGAAGGGACAGTAGAGGACAGAATTGGCTTGAAGGGAAGGGTGAGCTGGGAAGCCTGTGAGCCCTGAGTGGGACTACAAAGTAGAACCCATGCCTCTCTGTAGTTTATTTGCTCCACATCTTAGGAGAATTTTCTGCCCAAAGGCATGGGGCCAGTGAAAGACTTTCCTTGTCTTTGGATTTGGGTGAGTCGGGTGCCCACAGGAGTCACGGAGAGGGAAATTGAAATCACAGAGTGATACAAATCCCAATGGCAAGTTGAAGGGGCTGTGATATGTATCCTAGAGTGCATCTAGAGGGGGCCTCCACCTGACACTTCCTTCTTTAAACTACAACAGCTCCCGTCACTACTGTTACTCCTTTTTTTTTTTTTTTTTATCAACACACAGGCCAGGGCTTTACATATGCTGCTGGTTGGTCCTCATCTGTAAACAGCTTATTATTTAGGTATGTGTTGTTTGGGGGGGGGGGGGGCGGACAGCGTTTTGCTGTGTGGTTCAATCTCTTCCTGATCCTCATCTGTACCCCTGGCTGACCTTGAATTCACATTTGTTTATTTTGTGGTGTTTGGGTGTGAGGCGGAGGGCATGCCATAGCACGTGTGTGGAAGTGAACAGACAGCTTGAGGAAGCAGTCACTTCTCCCCTCCACCATGCTATCTCACCAGCCTGACGCTCAATTTGTAATGTGAACCCACAGCTGGAAGAGGTGGAGTAATTTACCAAAGCTACACAGCAATTGTAAGCCCTCAGCTGTCTCCTCTGGAAGCCCCTGAGCCATTACCTTCCGGAATCAGTAGCCTTAAGCAGGTGAAACTGTGAGAGGCTTTGTGACCAGTCAGGCAGCTGGGGCCACCTGAGAAGGGGCCGTATAGGTAAGGGGTCTCAGGTGTTGGGAGACTTCATGGTCCATAAGGGAGAGGTGTGAGCACCTTAGGGGTTGGGGTAGGTCATGGCCTACCCAGGTTGGATAAAACCAATGCCCTGAAGCCTGCTTATGCCTGAGGCTGCTCTCACCCTGCAGGAGTTGCCACTCCTCCCCTGGGTGTTGGGTGGGAGGCCTCTCACCTCAGCATCCTCAGTCTCGCTCTGCTTTTCCTGTGAAAAGCAAGGCCCACGCCTACCAACTTGCTGGGGACCATGTGAAAATAACTGATAAAATATGTAAAGCTCATAGCACAGGGAAAAAAGTGCCATGGATGTGTTATTTCCCCTGAATTCAGATTTCTGCATGTCATCCTCCCACCCCACCCCCATCAGAAAAGCTGTTGATTCCCATGGATGAGAGAAGCCAGAGCTAACGGGAGTGTGTCAGCCAGGCCTGGCCGTGTAAGCCGCCTGCCATTGATGCATTTTATTTCCCAGGTTTCCCAACTATATTGTAGCATGAATCTTAAAAAGTTCTTATTAATAAAATCAAACCCGGGGCCAGTTATTGGGGTGAAATGCTGGAAGATCAGAGAGACAGAACAAGTCACAGCTAACCTCACCTGGCCAACTTCTCGGCTGGTCTTGTTTCCTCAGACTGGAAGCCTCTGTGTCCTCATATCCGAATGGTTCTCAGCTGAACTGTGCTGCTCAAAACCTAAAAGCTTAACCAGCCAAATGCCTCTAGTTTCTGGTCCTCACGCCTTATATACCTTTCTGCTTTCTACCACCACTCCCTGGCCGTTTCCAGTGTGGCCTTGAACTCACAGAGATGGAGATGGATCTCTGCCTCTGAAATGCTAGGATTAAAGGCTTGAGTGCCACCATTTTCTAGCCTCTGTATCTAGTGGCTGTTCTGTTCTCTGACCCCAGATAAGTTTATTAGGGTGCACAATATTTTGTGGAACACAATATCACCACACTATATCACCAATCTACAGGCACCCTGAGTTGGCTGTGCCTCCTGGGGAGCACACCATGTGGTCATGGTGACTGAGTCCCACCCAGCCTTTCTTATTTAGTGCTTTTCTCTGGAAGAGTCTGAGGACATGCTCTGAAAGCAGTTACTCTGGGGCTTAGGACCCACCTGTGCTGGGGGTGGGCCGGGGTCATCCATTCCCCGCTGGCTGGCCTGAAGTGTCTCAGACAATGCCAGGGACTCCCAGGGTCACTTTGAGTATGTGGCAGTGTGATAGGATAGTCAGTCCTTCTGGTGACAGAATGGGCAGCTGAATGGAGGTGAGAGCAATGTATGCTTTTCTATAGGCTGCTACAGGGGCTAGAACCGCTGGTAGGCTAACCTAGGGCATGATGTCAGAAGAATAGCTTTCCTGCCAAGGAGTGGGGAGTCTTGTGGAATTAGGTAGGACTGGGCTTGCCCCCGGGTCTCCTGGGCTACATGGGGCTAGTTGAATCCCAAACTAGCCCACCCTAGCTTCTTGTTCCAGGGGACCTGGTCCTATTTTGCATCTTATTATGTCCTAAGTAGTTTGCAGCATGATGTGGTTTAACTATCCCTGTGAGGCCAGGTCCCTGATTTTCACCACCTGACTCAGTTGTTGGCCTCACCTCTAGCTGCCTGTCTGAATGACAATGTTTGTTGGCATCTATGTCTGTCTCCATCTGGGAAGGTAGGGCTCTATCCATCTCTCCACTCTGTGTCCCCAGCCTCTCAGGCATGATGCTTTCAAGAAATGGCAGAATAGGCTCAATATTGTCTCAAAAAGAACACTGAGCACTCTTGGAGAACAAGTGGGTCCCTCAGTCACATCTTAAGGGCCCAGTGGGAGCCCTTGCTTATCTGGACTCAACAGGGCCTCTCTCTGCCCAACTTTGAGCTTGGAATGCTGGATGTGCCTGCATGTGTCCCCACACTTTCACACTGCCCAGAGAAACTTCCAGTCCACCCTGGTGGCTTGTTCCGCTCTCAAGTGTGTCCTGTGACTGCTCCAGGAATTTGGGCATTTAGCCCAGAAAAGAGTGTGTTTCCTGGCTTCCTGAGAGGGGGCCCACCCTGCCCCTGTTGGGGCACACAGAAGGGAGGGAGGGCAGATAGACTTGCATGCTCTGGGAGGCTCCGCTGCATTAGACCCTGTCATCTGAGGCCACCTGCTGCCTTATGCCCATTGGCCCAAGCTAGGGAGTGTGTCCTGGTGTGGGAGTGTCCCAGGAAAGGACACATGTCCCTTTGCTCTCTCTGCTTACTGCAGAGCAGACGTGGATGAAATGTTCTCAAAGCACAGAGTGACCCTTGACCATTGGGTCATCAGGCCATTAGGGCCACATGTTTTGAGAGCCCCTCCCTGAACACAAGGCATCTGGTCCCACACTCTGCAGGGGCCAGGCTCGGGTTTATGAGGTGAGTTTGAATGGACCTGGAGATGCTGGGCCCTCAAGTCTACACATTGTGAAATTTCACAGTTCGCTTCTCTTCACAGGAAGGGCTGATGCCTTTCCTTTTCATTTCCCTTACCCCCATGACCTGGGGACTGTGTCCTCCCTGGAGCTGGGACACTGCCTGCCATCAGAGGGCCTTTGCTGGAATTCTCACGGATTCCAACCGGGAGCACACCTTTGTTTTCCCACAGGACACGAGGAAGTCCAGACTCACCCTCCTCAGCCAGGACTGAAGGGAATCTCTGGTACAGCAACTTAGTTCCCTGCACCCTGAATCCAGAGCCAGGCAAGACCCGGAACTGTGGCTTGTGTGCCCCAGTGAAATGAAAACAGAAGGTTAAGCCTGGCATTAACGACTTTGTGATGTCAGGTGTCCTTTCTCCTGAAGAATGGTGATAAGGGGTGGAAATTTTATTTTAGATGCTGGAAAACGTTGGCAGCCTTATGTCTGTCTTCAGAATTTGAGGGAAGCATTGCAGGTCTTTGAACTCCCCTAGATCCAGGAGTCAGGCCATGTTTCCTCTGTATGGGGAAGTAGGGGCAGAGTGGGACCCAAGGAAGGGGGTGCCAGTGCCTCTGCTTTGTGGCCGTATACATCACATATAAGCTCCAGTCTGCCCCTAGGGCTGTCTCAACAAGTCACCTGACACTGAGCAGCAGAACATAGTGGACACAATGCTCATTGATGCAGAGACCTGGTGTCCGGAACCAAAGTACTGGGGTTGCTTTTCTCTTAAAGGAGAGTCACTTCTGGCTTCTGGTGAACATTGTCAGCCCTGGTATTCCTGAGCTGTAGACCCATCATGGTCTGCCTCTCTTGTCATGTAGTCTTGTCTCTCCGTCTCTTTCTGTCTCTCTGTCTCTCTGTTTCTCTGTATGTGTGTTTCCATTCAAATTTCCTTCATAGAAAGACTCCATTATAATGGGTGAGACAGTTGATTGGCTTGATCTGTTTGGGAGGCATCCAGGCAGTGGGACCAGATCTTGTGCTCATTGCATGAGTTGGCTGTTTGAAACCTGGGGCCTATGCAGGATTGTTTGGCTTGGCCTGGGAGGAGGGGACTAGACCTACCTGGACTGAGTCTACCAGGTTGACCTCAGTCTGTGGGGAAGGCTTTGCCCTGGAGGAGATGGGAATGGGGGGGGGGGCGTTGGGGGGAAGATGAGGGGGACGGGAGGGGGGAGAACAAAGGAATCCGTGACCGATATGTAGAACTGAATTGTATTGCAAAATAAATTAAAATAAATTAAAAAAAAAAAAAAAAAAAGAAAAAAAAAAAAAAAGAAAGACTCCATTATATTAGGGATCATCCTAATCCTGCATTACTTCAGTTTAACTCAATTATACTTGCCTCAACTTACAGTCTAACTAAGCCCATCATAAATTGAAATGCCTTAAGTCAAAACCACACTGAGTCCGTCTAGCCTACTGGCACTTTCCTGTACTGTACCCTGTAGATGGAGGGTGAGTTCCCCTTGTGATGTAACTGTGGGACTGGAGCCATGGCTGTCTCTGCCCAGCCTCCTAAAGCCCTCAGACTGTGTATGGCTAGCTTGGGAACAGATTGAAATTAAAAATTGAAAAGTTAGCCAAGTGTGGTGACACATGCCTTTAGACCCAGCACTCGGAAGGCAGAGGCAGGTGGATCTCTGTAAGTTCGAGGCCCACCTGGGCTACAGAGCGAGATCCAGGACAGCCAAACAAACACACAAAAATCAAAAATCAAAAGTTAGATTTATGCAGACTATGTATCTATTTTGTACCATTACAAAAAGTCAAAAAGTCCTAAGTTTGAACTATGGTTCGGTAAGACCACTTGTACTTCTAAGGCCACATTCTCAGGTTCCAGGTAGATGGGACATTGAGGGACATCTGGAAAGAGAAGAATCTCCAGAGCCTGCTGCATCCCTATGGAAGAGACAAGCAGCTAAGGACCAAGGGAGGGAGAGTAGGAGGGAGAGGGAGAGGACCAGGCTGGGACTGCAGGGGCCAGTCACTTCCTTTATCCCTGCCTGTGGAATGGACCTGGAGATTCAGGGCGGCAGGGTCCTAACTCCAGAGCCTGTTCACCGTGTGCCTATGGCAGGCCAGGCCACATTCCCCAGATTTGTCTTTAGTACAGGTCATCATTTTAGTCCTTTGGAGGCATCTACTGAGGCAATTAAGGAACCAGAGCTTCTCAGAGTTTAGCATCAGTCCTACCTTGGCCGCTCAAAAGGAAGAACTCCTCTCTGGAGAGTGACAAAGGCCTGCCATTCTGCTCCATTCCCAGCACTGGCAGCCAGTGAGTGGATAAAGGAAGGAAGGGAATCCGGCCCAGTTTGTCCATCAGGGACCCTTATCTCTTTTGGCAAGTACTCTGCAGTCAGGCAGTTCCGGGTATCCCAGCCATGACACCTCCCAGATTCTAAGCTTCACGCTGCTTCTCCTGTGAAGTAGGGAAGTAACATTCTGGGCCTGCCCAGGTCAGGAAGAGAAACTAGGTACATTTGAGGGTGTGATTCTTCCTGTTCCCAACACAGGGCCTGGGCCTGGCACACAATAGACACTTTGTAAAGTCTTGCTGAACAGAAGAAGCTGGACGCTGTTGTTGACAGCGCACTGCTCCTGAGGGCCTGCCTGCTGGTGGGACTCCCCAGAAGAATTCCCATAGGTGTTTCTTTTCTGTTCCATGTGCATATGAGTGGAGGTCGAATGTGGGTGTGTAGCTGTGAGCACAGGAAAGGAGCTTCAGGCTTTGAATGCTCACATGACCCATCTAGTAGCATATACTACTAACACTTGGTGCCATGTAACGGGCACTGGAAGGAGGGCCCAGGGAGAATGTAGGTAGACACAAACCCCTGTGGATCTGACTTGTGGAGACTCGGCTTCTGTCCCCAGCACACAGCTGGATCTTCCTATCCTCTAAGCCTTTGCACATGCTGTACCTTCTTTGAACACCCACACTGCCCTCCACTCACAGGTACTCACTGTTACGAGGAAATACTACATGTTCCCAAGGCCCTTTCTGCAGTCTCCTGTGAGATGGAGCCTTGTGTGAGAGGCTGGAGGGTCATCTTGGCTCCTGGGAGGAGGAGGAAGATGGTAGTGCCTGCAGGTGTACTTTCCAAGTGATAATCCCGTGTTGATAAAACCGTGAACAGGGCCGGAGAGTGTGCTGAGTGCTCAGCACAGCATTCCCTCTGTAGATTCCAGTGTCTGAGGAACAGGACCCAGGTAGCTCCTAGATAGTTGCTCCAGCTGCCCTTGGGCCTAATGAATGGCTGCCCAGGTCAAACCCTACCCCGCTGCCCATTTCTAAAGGCCTCCAGATGCCTGTAAAGGGAACATGTGTGCACCCAGAGCCCAGGACCTATGTGCTAACCCCCAGAACTTTCCCTGCATTTCCATTTCTGATGAGGGCACCCCTTCATTTTGCAGGCAAAATATTCTGCGGGATTCACCTCATACTTCACAAAGCCACACTGGATTTGTGGGTGTGTGCATGTGTTTGCTGTGTACGTGGCAGTCAGGGGAGGACATCGGGTGTCCTACCTGTCACTTTCTGCCTTATTTCTTTAAAAGGGTATCTCTGAACCTGGACCTAGGCAGGCAGCCAGTCAGTACCAGTGATCTTCTGTGTCTGCATCCCATAGTACTAGGGTTACAGGCATGTATGACCACTCCCATCTTTTTTATGTGAATACCAGGTATTAGAACTCAGATTCTCATTTTTGCACAGCAGGCATTCTTTCCCACTGAGCCATCTCTGTAATCCCCCACCCTAGATTTTTGTTGTTGTCTTGTTTTTCGTTTGTTTGTTTTGAGACAGGGTTTCTCTGTGTAGTCCTGACTATCCTGGAACTTGATCCATGGACCAGGCTGGCCACAAATTCAGAGAGATCTGCCTGCCTCTGCCTCCCAAGTGCTAGGGTTAAAGTTGTGTGCTACCAGCTCCTGGCTCTCTACCCCAGATTTTAGACTTTTCCTTTGCTGTCTCCCAGCTTTCTGTGAGCCCCAGTTTCTTTCCTTATAAAGTAGAGACATCAGTGCTAGCCTGGTGTGGTGAATTGATGCGTCCACATACATGGCCTGTGCATGGCATGGGGAGGGGTGTGAACACGAGACTTAGTGGCTGTTTCTTCCTTACTTAAGAGAGTCAAGGGAAAAAAAAAAAAAAAAAAGCCGGGCGGTGGTGGCGCATGCCTTTAATCCCAGCACTCGGGAGGCAGAGCCAGGTGGATCTCTGTGAGTTCGAGGCCAGCCTGGGCTACCAAGTGAGTCCCAGGAAAGGCACAAAGCTACACAGAGAAACCCTGTCTCGAAAAACCAAAAAAAAAAAAAAAGAGAGTCAAGGGAAACCAAATTGGCTGGCTGTTCGTTTAAGCTAAGAAATGTTGGAAGAATTTTGTTTGGGAAGACATGCTTGGGTTTTAGGTCAGAACCATGCTCCCTCTGGAATTGCATGGTTCAATGTCCAGGCATATTTTAAAAGCTTGGTGGCTACCCAAGTCTTTGAGGCTTCCACGTGGATGCTCCGAGGTCACACTCTTCCGGAATCCCTCACACAGCGGGTCTGCTCGTTGCATCCGGAGAGGCACTTCCACAGAACAGCTATGTCTGACTATGAATAGATGTTTTTTCCTCTCTTTCTTGGACACATGAATGGCAGTCTCCCTCCTGCAGTTCCCGAGGCTGACCTGTGTGTAAAACTCCAAAACGGACATCACAGTAGGGTCATCCGTTCCTGTTTGCATGGGCACCTCTCAGCAAGGCTCAAAGAGACAGGTTGATCGCTGCTGTGACTCAGGGGGCCTCCTGAGGGACTCCTAGGCCCTGGTCTATAAAGGCTGCTAAGTGTACTGAAGAAATTGGACTTCACAAAAAAGCAGCAGTAGCTGAGACTGTCTCCAAACTGTGGTTGCTGCCTAATGGGGGCCTCTAGTCACTGTGCAGCGTTCTCTTAGAACAGGAAGAATGCTAGGGACCACCCAGCACCCACTGCAGGCTGAGGGCTGAGCTGTCTGTGGTCAGGGGCATGCATTGCAAAGCCAGGTCATCTGACTCCCACCTAGCTCAGGTAGCCTGCCTTTGTGCTTCAGTTTTCTCCTTTAACAAAATGGAGATGATGGCATACCTGTCTCACGGGGCTACTGAGGGGATCAAGTTAGGTAGCACTCAAGCACACGGAGTTGTACTTGATACAGAGTTAGTAAACAAGGGTTAACCGAGGCCCCTAGAAGGCCAGGGACTCATTGGTGGTCATGTAGCTGGTCTGTAGGGCAGCCAGGGCTGCAGCACATGATCTCTTGTCTCGTGGACACGTCCCTTCCTTCCTGCTCAGTCAGACTTTCTCAACTGTCTTCTGCAGAGGAAGTCGCATGACCCTCAGCCACAGGAATTCCAGCATCAGTGCCTGGAGTCTCCTCAGCTGGCTGAGGCCTTGCTGCCTGTTATTCAGCTGCTGTTTTTCCATCTCTTTCTTATAAAGCTTTGGAGGGTCTCTTCTGTCCTTGCAAATAGAAAAATTGACCTCTTGGCCAAGGAGTCGGAAGCCTTGAGTCCCTGCTGTGTGTCCACCCCCAGCCTGTTGCCTTATCTGTTCTCTGACCTGCCCACCTGTGATTGCTACAGAAATAGGCCAGCCACGTGGTGCTACCCTAAACACAGGTGGCTGTGGATGGTCAGGGTAATCGCTGATTAAACAAAAGCCGATGACGCATCCTTCTAGGAAATTAGGCACACCCCCAGAAATGCCACCCACTTCCTCTGTCTTGCCGCCTCAAAGGTTATCTGAGTCATCAGCGCTTTCCCCGATCCTCCAGTACCCTGAAGTGCACAGCCACCACTGAGCGGAGACTGGATGGCTGGGGTCTCCCCTCTGTGGGCCACCAGGGTATCAGGAGTGTAGTACCTTCCTTGTTTCTATTGGGCACCCAGCCACAAGATCTGGCAACTCCAGCCTAGGGTGTGAGTCTGGCTCTTATGGGGGTGGGAGTATGGGAGTGGGGGGGTTGTGGAAGAGGGAGCGTGGGGGGACAGTGACCACAGACTTTCCAAGCTGCAGTCTCCGCTTCTGTGAAATGTGTAGGTGTAGAACCCAGCAACAGTGTATGAGGCTCTGCCGTACTCAATCCTCTCTTCCTTCCTACCCAGTAGACCCTGGGGATCGCCTGGGATCACACTGGGCCATGACAGGTATTGGCATAAGGTTTGTGGAGGTCTGTGGGAGGCCTACAGGAGACCATTTGTATTATTTTATCAGGGGCATTGAGAGTTTATCCCTTTCATTGGGCCCCAGAGCCCGAAGGCAAAAGATGTGGAGCAAGAGAGACAGGAGCCCAGACTAGAACCCAGGACACCAGACATATAGTCTCTTGTCTGTCCTCTTCCTGGATGGCCCAGTACCAACAGGGCACTGCCTGGCTAGCATGGGAGTTCCTAGGCAGGAGCCACAACAGGCCAGTGGGGCCAAGCCACTTTGATGTCCAATCAGGGACCTGTTGTATGTCACAGTCCCCTCTAGCTTCTTTTCCTCCCCTCAGAGATGGGTTCCGTCCCTACTCTGCCTGTCTTCCAAGGCTGTCAGGAGCTCCCATAAGGTGGTGTGGGTGACAGTCCCTCTGCAGACCACCAGGAGTGCCACATACAAAGAATGTATCATTGGTTACCCCGGGATGTTTTTATATCTCCGACTCATACTGTTCAATATAAAGCAGGTGCTCAATATTGAACAAGAAGTGATAATAGCCCGTTTGTTAAACACATGTTGTATGCCAGACATCACTAGGGAACTTCCTGCAATGTATGGCAGTCCTCTCATACCCAAGGAGCTTTGGTGTGTGTTCATGTAATATAGAGGGAAGCTATGTATACATGTGCACAGGCTCTGAAAGGGGGATAATGTGCTCAAAGTCACACCTGACTCCTCAGCCCATGTCATCTTCCATGCCCCCAATGGCTTGCTGGGGCACCCCTTCCATCCCTAGAGAATGTTTAACAATACAATTCTCCTTGATTTATACTATTTGCTAATTTCTTCCCATGGTTGAGTTCAACCGTCTTATAAAATTGCTAAGAACTTACCAAGCTCCTCGAGCCAGTAGTAGACAGCTCAGCACAACACCTCCATGCCCCACCTTTACCATGCAACACCTTCACCCTACCCCACCATGCCCCAAGGCCACCAGGAGCACACCTGGGCTTCAAGGAGTATCTGTGTCTAGAGGTCCTCAGGCCCCACACTGAGGTTCTGAAATCTGTGTATCACATAAAGACCTGGTGGGTGGATGAACCCGGAAGACAGTCTGCAGCACTAGAGTTAGAATATGCACCACCCCCAGCCCCCAGCCCTCCGTGTGCTGTATCCCTGCCAGGCCCCGAGCAGAGCCCTGTAAACGCCAGGATATAATGGACAATAAAAGTCATCGGAAAATAGTGACTCTCCCGGGACCACAGTCATCCCTGTCACATGCTGCCTGCCAGAACCACGAGACCTGTGATCATGAGGCCCGATCGTCATGTAAATATATAAGGTCCCTTACCAGTCCAGGCCAAGATTTATGTTATTGAAGTGGTGGGGGGAGGGGCAGCTCAGATTCGTCCTGGTAACTTGTGAAATGCTGTCTCCGTCTCTTCAGGAGGATGAAGAGGGAGCCAGGGTGGCCTGGGGTCCCTGGGAGAGTGAGGAATAGCTTCACAGAGCATGTGCTGCAGTGATCTGTACTTGATTGAGCAGTACTTGGCTCTGACATTCATTGTCACCATAGCCATACGTGAGTTCCTACATGTGCGTGGGCTACAGCAGGTATTTACCAGCATGTGTGCATATAACCCCACAAGGCGGGTCCTGCAAAAGCCCCTGTTTTCATAAGACAGAACTACAGAGGTAGCTGGGACACCGGCCCGCACGCAGATAGCTGGACAGAGGCAGCATGGGATTTGAACCTGGAGCTGAGCTGCCCCCCAGAAGCCTCCTTGGTCCTTTTCGGTACTTTGGTCTGGTTGTCTCTATCCACCCTCAATTTTTTTCTTCTCAGAAGGCAGGGATGTAGCTCACCCAGGGACCAGGCAAGCTCTGTCTCTCCAGCTGGAACACAGTGGGCAAGGCTGTTTCTTCATCTGTAGGCACACAGGGCTGCCTTTCAGGGCAACATGCCTACTGCCGATGTCCTCGAGTGGTCGGCCCAGCTGCTGGCAGTTAGGGGAGCTCTGGGTGTAGCATTCTCTCCATGCACATACTGCCACTGTGGTTGTGTTTGGGAGCCCATGGTGGGGAGGGCATTCCACATGGTGGTGACAGTATGCAGAAAGTGTTCTCAGGCCAGAGAACAGATCCTCTTGGCTCTTCCAGACCTGGAAGAGTTGCTTTTCTCCTGGAAGCAAGCATGGTGTTGGATACTAGACTCCCATCTCAGTTTCAGGGTACCCCAGTGGGTCACAAATCCCCCATCACCCTTGTCAAACATCAGACAAAAAGGATCACCCCAGACCCATGTTGTAGGTGGGGAAACTGAGTCCAGAGACAGTCTTGGACTCTCCTGAGACTAAGCAGCTCTGTGGGCGCCCAAGTTGTAATTCCTGAACCACCATGCTGTATGCCACAACTGAGAGCCAAAGTCCCCCAGGTGGAGTTAAAAGTGGCCACGTGTTAGGGGCTGGGGAGAGAGCCCAGTGGACAAAACACTTGCCATGTAAGAACGAGGACCAATGTCCAGATCTACGTAAGAGCTAAGCAGATGTGGTAGGAGGCAGACAGGGAGCCTCAGGGCAGTCTTCATGGTCAGTGAGGAATCCTGTGTCAGGAAGGAAGTGGAGAGTGGTAGAAGACATTGACTAAAAACTCTGGCCTCCACACAGGTGTGTGAACATGCACACAAGCTCACACATGTGCCGCACCTTCATACACACAAAACAAAAATGTACCCTTTGAAAAAAATGGCCATATGCTCCAGATCTAACTCATGTCCAGCAAATATGTGATCAGGAGAGACATCGGAAGTAGCTGGAGAACTCGTGATTATGTGGCCATGTAGGTGGCAGGATTGGACTAAGGAGACAGTGTCATTGGAGATTGTGGAGGGAGCTCACAGTGATTTTCAGGAGGCTCATACCCTCCTGTCTGGAACCTTCTTTGTGAACCAGACTAATGGGGTCATGGGAGACACAGGTCTTTGACCATCTCCTTCTTGGGAGAATCAAACCCCAGGACCTGGCTTGGAGTCCAGCCCCTATGGATGGCTGCCCTGGACCCAGCAGCTGTCACCAAGGGAGCCAGTACTAGGCATATGCCTGACATTTGGGGCCGGCGGGGAAGGTGTATTGGCAGGTGGCCGAGCCCCAGTGCCAGAGTCTGGCACAGCACAGCCTCTGGGACTTCAGCTGCCATATGCCAGTGTCAGAGCCCACAGCAGTGGAACTGCAGATGGAGTGCAGGGTAGAAGTGGCTCTTGTTCTGGAGAAGGCAGGTGTGGCGAGTGGAGTAAGGCCTGGAGCAGACCTGGGGACAGTAAATGCCATCCTCATCCCTTGGTGCGGCATGCGGAATAGCTGGAACTTGAATCCAGCCTGCCTCTGTGCCTTTGAATCCTGTGTCCTCTGTTGGGAACCCTGCTCCCTCAGTCTAGTCCCGCCTACCTGTCTAGCTACTGAGACTTTGGGGGTAGAGGAGTCGTGGTGGCAAGAAGCTCTGTGTGACCGCTGTTCCTTTTTGAGACACCGTTGGATGCTCTTCTGGCCTGTGGCCCCAGTAAGAACAGGGGCTTTTTGTCTGTGGCATCCTGCGTTTCCCAGGAGTCAGCACAGTTTCTACATAGTAGAGGCTTGGAAAAGAGGGGGAGGAGAAAGGAAGCCTGGGAATGCTCCAGGACCGCAATGTCTAAGTAAGAGTGGACTCAGACGAAACAATGATCCCGCTGTTTGGGTATCTGTTAGGGGCCAGGCTCAGAGCTAAGCACTTTTGACCCCCATAATGTCATATAGTCCTCTAGCATCCTGGGACAGTAGATGCTGTCCTTGTCCCCATTTAATCTATGAGAAGATCAAGGCACATGGTGGGGGTGTCACAGAGCCAGGGCTTAAAACCAGCACTGGTGTTTGACAGGTCCTCTTTCATGGCCTGCAGATAGCATGCAAAGAAGGGGAAGGGCCAAGCCTCTATTTTTATTAAAAATACACTCGTGTGTGTGTGTGTGTGTGTGTGTGTGTGTGTGTGTGTGTGTGTGTGTGTGTTCATGCATTCATGTGTATGAATACACGGTGCGGGGGGGTGTCAGGGGACCACTGCAGGTGCCAGCCCTTGCATCCACTTTATTTGAAATAGTCACTTGTTTGTGACTGCATAGACCAAGCTAGCTGGGCTGCAAGCTCCCTTCTCAAAGGGAGTGCTGGGCGTGTAGACAATGCTCCTGTGTCCAGCTTACTTGGGTTCTAGGGATCCGAACTTAGGTCCTCACATGTGCTCAGGGAGCCTCTTCCTCACTATGCCAGCTGCCCAGCCCAGGAAGGGCTAGGCTTTTAAAGGGACAAGGACTTTTATGCTTGGTGGGATGGAGCTCAGGGACAAGGGAAGGATTCCCTCTTCCCTCCTGGATCCCAAACTGACTCATTGCATCCAGTGTCTAAGTGCCAGGTGATAGATGGCAGTGATAGCCTGGAGGGAAAATTCGTTTGTATAGGGCGTGGCATTGGCTTGGGGGCAGCGGTAGGGTATGTGTTTGTCTCTAGGCTGATGTTGGCCCTGCTGTGCTTATAGTCCCAAGTGACCTCTTGGGCTTTTTTTTTTTTTTTTTTTTTTTTTGATGTTTTCGAGACAGGGTTCTCTGTGTAGCTTTGTGCCTTTCCTGGAACTCACTCTGTAGCCCAGGCTGGCCTCGAACTCACAGAGATCCACCTGGCTCTGCCTCCTGAGTGCTGGGATTAAAGGCGTGTGCCACCACCGCCCGGCCCCCAAGTGACCTCTTACCCTTTTGCCTGAGTTTCCTGGTGGATAAAGTGAGAAGCTGACCAGGCCATCCCAGGTGGACTCTGGTAGCATTTTAAGCTTCTGTACCATCTGGTGGCCACTGCCACCAGCTTGTACTCCCTGGTAAGCAGGAGACTCTGTGGGGGCTGTGATAAGTTCCATTCGCCATGGAGGTGGCAGTCCCAGCTATTTTTGGAGCAGTGCGTGGTGGGGGAGTTTCCTTTTGGTGGTGTCTGAGGACTGGAGTCTTGGGAAGGGGAAGTCCCAAGCACAGACGGAGGGGCCCCATGTCCCTCACCCGCCTTGGCACTGAGAGGCCATTTGGATCCTCAGAGGCTCTGGGCACCGCAGCAGCCCTCAACCCTCAGCTGAGCAGACCTGCCCTGGGGCTGCTCACTTCGGAAGGTACCAGCCCTGCCAATGTCCTGCTGTAGGGAGCTCTTCCCCCTTTCTTGCTATTTGTACTCTGGGGACTTGACAGCAAGTGACAGGGAGCCAGACTCAGAGGGTCACCCGACCTAGCTGCGCCTCTGCTATCCACTGCTTCCTCAACTGCATGCTAGCAGGGGTAGCCAGGGAGGGCAGCAGTGCCACTAGCCTGAGAGACCTTCGCCACGGCTGTGGGCCAGGGCAGGTGCTGACAGGCAGTCTTTGCTAGAACTCCTGGCGTAGTGGTGGGGACAGGTGGAGCACATTTCCATGGGGTGGGATCTGAAGCTAGGGGGTCTTCAGGGGGCCACTAGGGATGGCTGGCACTCTGCTAGGCCTGAGGGCAGGCTTGGGACAGACCTTGAACCTGTACTCCCCTGGGGCTGCTCTGCTGGTTTTCCCCTCCTGGTGTTGGTTGTGGGAATAACAGTGTCTGAAAAAGGATCCAGGGATAGATGGATTTCTACTCTCAACAATTTCTGCCTTGAACTGGGCCCTTCCCTAGCCCTGGCTCTCCAGGCTTCCAGGGATGCCAGTTTCTTCCCTTGTAGTCTTAGCAGCTTTGCCTAACCCTCCTCTGTGCCCACTGAGCCCTGGAGGTGAGTGACTTGGTCTCTACCTTTGAGGGAAGGGAAGCCATCATCAGACAGACTTCACAAAGGACCAGAGCCACGCTGCTGGTGATACACCAGGGGCAGGAAAGGGAGTCAAGAATGCTGCCTGGAGGAGGTTGTGCAGTTGGGTATTGGGGTAGGAGTGAATTTTGCCAGGAGACCATTCACTACAGACATAGGAGAACCTGCCAAGGTCTTGAGAAAATTCATTTCTGGGGTAAGGGCTCAGCAGGAGTCGCTGGGGTGGTGTGTTTCCTAGGAACCCTGAAGATCCCAGGGAATGGATCCTAGCCTCTGGCTCCTGGTAATTTCCAAGGACCGCTCCAGGCAAGTGATAGAAATCCCAGACTTTTGAAGAATCAGGACTGGGGGTCACACAGGTCCCACTGTTTACAAACTTAATAGGTCATCTAAGTTCTCTGTGCCTCAGTGTCCTGACCTGTTAAATGGGGGTGCAGATATCCACAGGTGGGGATGTGTGCGGAGGATGCAATTAGCAGATCTCAGCTTTATCTGTCGCAATTTAAACCAGGGCCTCCCCATAGAACCCCAGTGTGTCACTCTTCCTTTAAGGAAGAGACGAGATGGTTATAGCCCCTTTGTTACCCAAGAAGGGTAACAGAAATGTGACCAGGAGCCACCGCTGATTTCTGCAAGTTCTGGGAACCCCACAGTCTATGGTATGGTTTGTTTTGGATGTTTTGGCTAAGTCGCTTGATAACTTCCGCCTGATCTGTGCTCACAGGGATTCCAAGGCTTTGGGGGCCTCTCCGCCTGCCAGTGAGAGTTTGTCTGGTCATCTCTCATTTGGGTCCTTTTATGCCAGACCTGGGCAAGGCCTTAGTGTATGTGTGGTGGTGTTGTTGGTGGTGGTGGGGTGTCTCTGTGACCACTATAGTCAGCAAAGTAAAGATCTATGGGAGGTAAGAAGGCAGTTTGGAGTCGGGCGGTGGTGGCGCATGCCTTTAATCCCAGCACTTGGGAGGCAGAGGCAGGCAGATCTCTGTGAGTTCGAGGCCAGCCTGAGCTATAGAGCGAGTTCCAGGATAGGCTCCAAAGCTACACAGAGAAATCCTGTCTCAAAAAACCAAAATAAGGAGGAGGAGGAGGAGGAGGAGGAGGAGGAGGAGGAGGAGGAGGAGGAGGAGGGAGAGGAGGAGGAAGAGGAGGAGGAAGCGGCAGTTTGGTTCAGTACAACCTGGTTGTAGCCAGAGTTGGTTCAAACTTTGAGAATCTGACCCCTAGTAGTTTATTTTAGTACTATTTAAGCACAGCACAATTTGGCGAAAAAAATTTTGGTGATAATTAACTCAATCCCATGTGTACAATAAAGCTTAAGATGTAACTACATCAAAAACTCTTTGTAAAGTACATGTGACATCTTCCATAAAGATGGGTTCTATAGATTGACATGCTCACAGTAAGGGTCTAGGGGAGGATCCAGTATGGTCTCATAGTACAGTGGTCAACAGATTATTAACCATGTCTGTTCCCAGCCTTCTGGGCAGATGATGCATCCCTGCTTTTGAAGGAACAACCCTGTGTTTAACATTCCTGGTTTCCTTGGTGCTTATCTGTGAGCACAAGGACCTCCGTGCCTCCCACAGCCTAGCAGCTTGAAGATGACACTATGGTCAGTTTCTGCTCTTGAAGACCAGCTTCAGAAGCAGATTTGGCGACAGAGGAAGCTAAGTGTTGATTTTAGGCAGAAATCCATGTGGAACTTCTCATACTGGGACCACCTGGCCACCCTGGGAGGTATGGATGCCCCTCCTTTCTAAGGAACTTTGAACTCAGGGAGAGGATGACACTTTGCCAAGATCCCACAACAATTTCTGAGCCCAAGGCAGGCCAGAGACCTGACCCTGGTAGGTGAGTGTGACTTTGTGAATTAAGAGACCATGGATAGATCTTCTGGGTGAATGCTGATGCATGGAGAAGTCTGGGAAGATTGAGGTGCTGTCAGAGGGCAAGGAGGCTCTGTGGTGTAGCTGTGGGGTTGCCTGGGAGGATGGGCATGTAGTGAGCAGGCCAGTGCCAGTTGGGCATGGCTTGGGAACATCTCACTCTGACCTGTGGCCTTTGCCTTGGAATCAGTGCAGACTTGTTGGGGAGGGGATGTGTGGCTCAGTGGGTAAGAACACTTGCTGTGTAAGCATGACCTGAGTTCAGATCCCCAGCACCACATACTAAGCTGGGCATGACTGTCCATGCCCATAACCACAGCATGAGTGGTGGGGGTCTCGGGGAGAGGGAGACAGGAGGATTGCTGAGACTTGGTGGCTGCCAGCCTTGTCTCATAGGAATGAATCTGAGAGTCGAGGACTCCTGAAGGCCTCCTCTGGTCTCCTCACGTGTGTACACAGTCAGCATGTCAGCACACACACATAACAAATCAGAAAAGAGAACCCTCCCATGGTGGGATGGGGGTGGGAGGTGGGCAGCAGGGACTCCTGGGAAGGGTTAGGTCTAGGAGGGGATTTGAGGGAAGGAGACTTTGGAGGCAGAGTCAACAAGCTCACTCAGGGCTGTGAGGGAAGGTGAGGCTCTGGGTGGAGCCTGGTTCTTGCTGAGATGGGAACTCAGGAAGGGCAGGCTGAAGCTGATTTGACCATGCTGAGTGTGGCTGTGGCTGGGTCTGGAGTACCCCAGAGGGATCCTAGGTTGGCAAGAGGAAAGTAGATTTAGGTAGAGGTGCTGGGGCAGGGAGCAAGGGAGGGAATAGGAGAGGAAAGTGTGGGGAGCCCTGGGCAGCCCTGGGCATCACGCAGCTCCAGGGAGCTGGTTCCACATCTCTCAGGCCCCCCTTGGGGAGGCCTCACTGCCTGGAAAAGGGGCCCATTTACCTCAGTGTGGCCTGCACTTAGAGAAGCTGAATGTCCACTGACCATGGAGCTGCAGCATCTGAGCAGTGTGTGTGCTCTGGATGGGAGGGGTGGGAAGGGTGAGGGGACACAGGACCAGTCTAGAAACCAGACACCATCTGTGTCTTTTCCAGCTTGACAGGCTCCCAGAATTCTGGCTCTGACTGTTTCCTGTCAAGTAATAAACCGACAACATCTGCTTATCCCGAGACCAGTAAAGAAGGGGCACTGGCCTGGGGAGCACACTGCAACCGTGACTGCCTGTCCGGGCAGGATTCATTCATTCAGTCTATTCATGCATGCCATTTGTGCTCTTTTCCAAGGCACTGTGGATGGACCAGGCAGACTGAGTGTTAACTGTGCCTTTTGCCTCCTGTGTGACCTTGGGCTGTCACTCAACCCATCTGACTTTCGTTTCCTCCTCTGCATGTGCATTCTAGCAATTGCATGGAATATACATAGTGCACACCGTGTTACGTCCAGTTCTCTACCAACTGGTCCATGTGGCAGGCACTCACCAGTTGGATTTCTTTCGCATTGCTTTGAGAAGCTGGTCAAGTGGTGCCATGGTCCTTTCTGGGGCCTTAGTTATATCATCTGCACAGTGTGGGTAATGGTACCTCATCTTAGGAGACAGCAAATCACCTGTGGATGTTGGCTGATGCTGAAGCTGTACCAGCCTTGACTCCATAGGTGACTAGGAGCTGGGACCTTTTATGTCTCTTTGCTGGGCCTTGGACCTCTAACTCTAGGCTGCACCTTGGCCAGTGCTAGCCTGTGACCTCTCCAGTCAGTTATTGGTTCCAGGGAGTGGCCACCAGACTAGGTTTCCATCATCAGAAGCTGGCTGGATATGTACTCTGGGCAGGGCTCTTGCCTGAGCCTTGCTGGTGTCTTGGGTCACCCTCACAGAGAGCCCCTGGGAACCGCTGGCCTCCCTAAGGACTAGTGTTTGGCAGAAGATAAAGGTGGAACTTACCCCAAGATAAAGACACCAGATATTGGGGGGGCAAGGGCCAATATCAGGGAGAAAAGCCACTTAGAACTTAGAGTCCAACCTAAAACAGCACCCAGCCTACCCTGACTCCCCAGGGTTCCTGCCACATTAGCGAGGGCTTCATCCAAGGCCAGGCAGAGTGGCCACAGTTCACATGAAGGAGGACATGGGTATCTTTGTGACTTAGGGCAAATGTTTGGTCCTGACTGAGCCACAGCCCCCATGACTACTATGTATGGAGGCAGGTACCCTTCATTACTCAGTGCAGGTTAGCAAAAATAGTGCTTACAGCAGCCAGAGCTTCTGGCACCTTCCATGTACCCAGCTTTGTTCCTAATGTATATCTGTTAAAATATGCAATCCACCTAGATACTCCCAGAGGTCCATCTGATGGTTCACCCATTTCCCAGGTGTGGAAACTGAGGTGCTGGTTATAGAGAAATGAGATAGCATTTGAACTCAGCCATCCAGCTTTCCCGCAGACCCCTCCTGAGCCCTAGGTTGTTCCAGGTTCATCTCTGGCTGCCTGGTAGATATATGACAGCTTTTTGTTGTTCTTCACATGAAAGCCAGGAGCCTAGATGAGAGGCCACATGGTACGTGCATGTCTCAGTGCCTCAGAGCATAGGTGCTTGCTCCCTGGAGAGGAGGGTGGTCTGAGATGATTCAGCGAGGCTGTGGCTCTGAGTTACATTCCACAGATTTTTGGCCCCTGTCTTGGGCTTGGCAGTCACTGCTTCATTGCGCTGCAGCTTGGCAGGGGCTGGGGATCCTGGAATCCCCAGGGTCAGAGGGCTCAAAGACTCCCCATGATACTCACAGCATGTTCCTCTGGTCTGTCCCTGCACTCTCTGTCTCCCCCCAGATACCCTTTCCTGTATGCAGCCTTCCTGCGGCTGACTCTGGAAGAAGCCGTTTTTACGTAGAAATGTGTGGTGTGAGGAGGTTGGGTTTCCACTGGGGTGTTACAGAATGCAGGTTTCTTCAAGTCTTGCCCTTTGGAGACTCCCTGGGGACAACCAAAGCCTTGGAAGGAGAACTGCTGAAGTCTGGACCTGTAGCTTGCTGGGCAAAGGGCTTTGAGCCTCAGTTTCCCTACCTATAAAATGAGTTTCCCAAAAGCCTTGAGGATGAGTGGGAAACATGGCCCATAAAGAAGGGCCCTCTCTCTTTCCCTTCTAGATCTTTCCACCTGGAACGTTCCTCTCGTCAGGCTGGGCTGTCCTCCTGAGGAACACCATGGCAGGTACTTCTGGGCTGTGCATGGGGCTGCACTGAATGTCAGCACTTCACTAATGCCGGGGCTTTGATAGAAGAGACAATGTGCACAGTAGCTGGGTGTGACCTGGAGGGCAGTGCCCATTAGCTTCTGTTGAATGAAAGGCCCTTTGTGGACACTGGCCCTAGGGTTACTAACCCCAAACTTGTGCACTGGCACCACTTTGCTCTTAAGTGGAGACAGGGCTCATTCTACAGAGTGCCACTGGAAAAGATGACAGTGTGGTAGCCTCAGAAGAAGGATGCCCCCGTAGGTCCAAGTCCTGCCCCCTGCTCATTCATGTGACCTAGACAAGCTTTTCAACCCCCTTGGTCCTCAGAGTCGTCATTTCAGTAGGATGACTGCAGCCTCTATCTCGTGGAATTAAGTTTACGGGGATGAAGGGCATATTAAGGGCCTTTGCAACTGTCGTCATCATTATCTGTTATTTCTGAGATGGCTTGGGCCCCTTCCTCATGGTCCTGACACCTTGAATCCACAGAGCTGTTTGGAGGCCTGATCCAGGAGGCATGACCTTCCCAAACAGCAGCCAGGCTCCGCAGTGAGATTTGCCCAGGATCCCAGTTTGTAAGTGAAAAGTACAGATTCACACAATCCCCACCCCCACCCCACCCTGTGCGCCCGAAACACCTAGGGGCTGGAGCTAGGCAAGGCAGGATGAGGGAAGGGGAATTCAGAGACAGGGTCCAGACAGGCACGTAGGAAGGAGAACAGATACATGAATGGCCAGGACAGGGCAGCCTGTGGGCCCATTCTGGAGCCTTCTGTGATAAAGATGGAACCTTCTCCTGAAGACAGTTCTCTCCAACTTTTTCCCAGAGGTACCCCTAAGGGCAGAGGACGGTGAACATGTCACCCTGAGGGATGTGGAGGGTGTTGCCTGTACCAGCTGCTAAGCCCACAGGAGCCTCTGGCTTCATCTTCAAATTCATGCGCATTTTACATCGGGCTCACTCTCATACCCAGTTTGTTGTCACAGGCTTTCCCCCTGAGTAACAGCAGTGCCTGAGGAAGCTTCCCCGCGCTTATCTGTTTATCCTGAGGCTTTTTGTACCCAGCTCCTCCACCATGTCACCCTGGGGAGGGGGGATGCTGCAACAGGATGCTCAGCCAGATGGTGGGAAGATGGAAGGTTCTGAGGGCATCTGGGCCCATCTGCATCACTGTGAGGCCTATGTGGGTGGGTGCAGGGGGAGAGAGGCCCACCCGTGATGCCACGTGTACCCTCAGTCAGAGACTGCTTGTGTGTATCTCCACATGTGAGGACAAGCCACAGCAAAGGTGGTTAATGTCACAGACGGAAGTCCACATGAATGTGCTGGCCAGGAATGGCTATCTTGGCAGAAGCCCTTGCTGGCAGGGGTCTCTGCAGTCTGCCTGTGTCCCCTGTGGCCTCACTCCTGTTGTTGAGTTTATGTGCTGTAGAGTATATAAAGTGCCCCAAAGAGCAGGGAGGGGCTGGGGAGATAGCTTAGTCGGGAAAGTCCTTGCTGCACGTCCACGAGAACCTGAGTTCAATCCCTACACACATACAAAGCTGTGCGTGGCAACACATGCTGAGGAGACAGAAAGGAGAATCCCTGGGCCTAGTGGGCCAGCGACTGTAGCCAAATCAGTGAGCTGTAGAGTCAGTGAGAGACTGTCTCCAAGGAGGAAAGATGTTGATGAAGACACCACTGTGGCCCTCTGCCCTGTGCGTGCACATCCAGATTTGTCCCCCCCACACACGCACATTTGCAGCCACTCGAAGGCAAAGGACTGCCCAAGGATACAGGAGGGCTGGCGCTGGAGGCCAGGGTACGCGCTATAGTGGGCTGGGTGCCCTTGGTGTGCCCAGAAGTTATAAACACTCCTGGCTGGTGTGGCCGGCAACAGTCTCTGAGGGTCGGGGAGCGGCTTACAGCCCTACCAGAATTGCAGGCTGTCCGTTCTAACTGTAGCAATGTGTTGGCTCCTGTCTCACTGCTGTTGAGGGATGGTGGTAGGGTTTAGTGGGGGGTCATTAGGTCATGGGGCACAGCCTCCAGGAAGGACTTTTCTCAAGAGATTAAGTTGTTATAAAAGCTCAAGTCTGACCCCCAATGAATGACTGGCATCCTGTCTGACCTTGTGATCTACCCTTTTCATAGGAGTCCCCATCACTGTAACGTTAGCTGATCAGACACTGGCATTAAGCCCTTGGATCTCCAAAACTGTGAGCTCAATAAAACTTTTCTTTACAAAGTTGCCCAGACTCGGGCATTTTGGTGTAGTGTCAGAAAATGGGCTGGTGCAACCAATCTCTTAGCTAGGGCCCTGCAATGTGGGTTACACAGACACAGCAGGACTGACCAGCTTGTGGGGGCGTGTGCTCATTACTGGAGATGTTAGGAAGGTCATCGTGATCATAGGAACTTCTGGCTCTCTGGAGACTAGTACAGCTGCTCAGTGGCCTGGGTCAAGACCCCTGGAGTTTAGGTTGGGATTGGGACACAAAGGGTGGGGCTGTAGATGCTGTGGGCTTTCTTACTACACTGATGCCTCGTATGTGCCTCGTGGGACCCCAAACCCAGGCCTGGCGCATGGAAGGTATTAAAAACATACTGTGGGGTGCACGTAGACTTTCCCACACAAAAAGAGCACGCGGTTCAGTGCAGGTCATTCCCCCAGCCAGAAAGCTTCCATGCACATCGAGTTGGTCCTTGCCCCAGAGAGGCTTGTGTGGTGGGGAAGCTGGAAGCTGCCTCTAGCACCAGGAGTAGAAGTAACAATGGGGACACCCAGTGACCTTTCGCTCAGGACTGGGTGTATAGTGGGAGCGTTATCAGCTCAGCCCTGGACATGAGAGCTACCCACAGAGCCTGGGCCCTCCAGTGTTGCCGTGTCTGCTACACTGGGGTCCAGCAGGGGTGGGGATGTGAGGTCATTGTTGAAGGTGCTGCCAGAGTCTGGCTTTGTTCTCCTGACCACTCAGACTGCCCAATTGGCTTTATGCAGTGGTGTTGGGGACAGCAGAACAGACCAGTCCTTTACTGAAAGGGTGCAGGAAAAAAAATGAGGCTTTGATGTCTGGTAGTGCAGGGTTGAATCTGGGGCCTCGTGGTGGTTTGAATGAGAAATGTCCCACATAGGCTCAGGTGTTTGGATGCCTGGTTCCCAGTTGGTGCTGCTGGTGTGGAGGGTGAGGTAGTATATCTTTGCTGGAGGAAAGACATCACTGGAGGTGGGCTTTGAAATTATTTTTTCATGCTGTGGTCTCAGCTCCCTTGGCTGCCATGTTGTCTCTGGCTACGATGTCTGCTCCCATGCTGTCCCTGCCATTATGAACTCTAACAATGTGAACCATAAGCCAAAATAAACTTTCTTCCTAAATTCCTTCCTTTTGTGGTGTTTTATCACAGCAGCAGGAAAATAAGTACTTCAGGCCTCCTGTCTGGCCTGGAGTGAACCGTTCTCTTTTCCCTGCAGAGTACCTCAGTTTCCCCCTTCCAATGGACAGTCCTAGCAACTGAGGCAGTACATTATAGAGAGAAGGTATCCCGTGGAGTGTTGAGTCCCAGACTGGTCACTTGTAAATTGGTGACAGTGATCAGAGTGACAGCTGTGCCCTCTGCTTGCCCATCTATAAAATGGAACAGGTGGTCAGGAGGAGAAAGTGACAGACCCTTACTTTCTGTTGCAGCCTGTGACCCTGTGAGGCTGGCATGCAGGATGGCAGGACAGCCCAGCCATGCGCCCCACGGAGGGAATCCGAACAACTTCTGCCATGCCCTGGGGCCTGTGCCCTCTCCAGACCCACAGGTAAGCCTGTTCTCTTGTCTCTCAGGCACACTGAGAGTCCTTCACCAACCCCTCATTCCCTGTAGGAAGCTGCATAGTATGCCCATGCAGAACATCTCCTTGAATGCTTCTGGGTACCTCAAGCCCTGTGCTTAATTCAAAGATACTTGGATTCCATTAAAGAGCAGCTCCATGTCTGCAGGTCTGTGCAAGGGAGGAGAGACTCATGGATGAGCAGAAACAGTTCTTCTGTTCCTGGGTCACTATCAGCCTCTGATTTGGTCTGAACTGTGTTCAGCCGTCTTCAGTCTTATGATTTAGAGGTGGTCTCTCCATGCCCACCTCACCCTGGCTTTAGATGTCTCAGAGGGCCCAGCTGCCTTTAGTACTGCTCTGAAGGTGCCTCTGAGTGCCAGGCACACTCGGTGCCTTTGCCCACTCTGTTTCCTGACACAGAATGCCCTTCTCAGTCTTCCTCCAAGCCACAAGGCCGGATACTACTCTCTGAGGAGACGTTCTGCCCTTGACCCACACCTGTGTGCTCGCCCCCACATGGCTCTGGCCTTGGGCTGTTCATTCCTGCAGGGGTCTTCCCTTCCGACTAGATGGAGGACGTCTCTGGCCCCATGCACAGAGGCATTCTTTGTGCCATTGTGTCAGCAAAATACATCTGTATTTCAGAATACTTCCTGTGTGTGCAGTGCACTGCCTAGGATGGGGCTGCGTGAGGCAGGCCCAGGTCAGCTCTCAGGGAGTGCACAGCCTCCAGGAATAGAAACATAAAAACACCAACAGAAAGGACCACAGGACTCCAGAGCCCAAGCAAAACACCTGATGCAGCTGAGAGGGCCAGATGGACGTCTGTGAGGAAGGGACAGGCTGCAACTAGAGTTTTTCTGTGTCCCATCTGGTCCCTGTGGCCCCGCAGCCGCTCAGACCCAAGTAAGCACACAGAGGCTTATATTAATTAAAACTGCTTGGCCTTTGGCTCAGGCCTACCACTGACTAGCTCTACACTTAAATCAGCCCGTTTCTGTTACTCTATATGTTGCCATGTGTTCCATGGCTTTACCTGTGTGCCATTACATGCTGCTCCCTGGACGGTGGGCTGGCATCTCTTGACTCAGCCTTTCTCGTCCCAGAATTCTCCTTGTCTATTTATCCCACCTATACTTCCTGCCTGGCTACTGGCCAATCAGCTTTTTATTTATCAACCAATCAGAGCAACACATTCACAGCATACAGAGCATCCCACAGCAGCAGGCAATGGCCTAGAGGGCAGCAGGCATGGTGCCTGGACCAGATCTTTCCGGACTCTGTGGGCAGGGCCAGCTTTTCACCCAAAGGCCAGGAACTTCCTAGTTCCTGGTGGAGGACTAAAGGGTCTACCTGTTGTGTGGATTATGCACTGCATAGACATCTGCTCAGGGAGGCAAGTGGGTTTTAAATTCATATATGCTTGCAGTCTTGCTGTGTTGTGATCTGTGGCATAGGGCTGCGTCAGCCCAAGAGAGGGTCCTACTGCAGAACCACACACACACACACACACACACACACACACACACACACACAC
The DNA here is from genome assembly GCF_007827085.1 of Peromyscus californicus insignis. Taxonomy (NCBI): domain Eukaryota; kingdom Metazoa; phylum Chordata; class Mammalia; order Rodentia; family Cricetidae; genus Peromyscus; species Peromyscus californicus. The sequence continues at coordinate 852,923 of NW_026294595.1, read as the reverse complement.
ACACACACGCCACGTGAGCTCATGGACTGTGAGTGTGTACAGTCCTAGGACATCTGTGCCATTTGTGCTGTGTGTTCGTTGTTGGCTGGGACGCGGTAGTCCATTTCCAGGTAGAATCTGGGGGAGCCACAGCTCCAGAGCTGGGGCCGGGACATGATACTGATGGCCGGGCAGCAGGGCCTGCTTAGGTAATGTAGCCATTTGTCACATTAAGTCATTCACTAACAATTGAATCCCCCTTGATTAATCTCCCAGAATTAGCCAGTTGCATTTTGGGCAATTAGGGTTAATTACAGGCTCATTTGGCAGAGGAGAGAGGGCCTGTAATTATTTCTCGAGCGAGGCGAGGCGAGGAGGCAGCAGTGACAGTGTCCTCGGCAGCTTGTCGCACATGTTGGTGTGGGTGATAACATAGTTAAGTGTAATTAGATGCAATCACTCAGTGTCGGCTGCTCTGGGCAGTGGTTGTCAGGCAAGGATGCCCCAGTCCCACCTGCACCTGGCCAGGCTTGAAGACTTGGGGTGCATGGCCAAGTATGCTTTGCAAACTCCAGGCTGGAACAGGGTAGCACTGGCCAGGCACATCCTCTGTCCTCTCACAGTGTCTATGGTTTTGACCCCATCAGGGGAGCATGGCAGCCAAGCCTTTCCCATGTCAGCATACTAAAACATTTGGAATGGACATGAAGTCATGTCCCTTTATGGCAGGAAGCATGTATCCCAGCAGGCCATCCTTAGAACCCGGAATGAGGTTCCACCTGCTCCAAGGTTGGGTATAATGCCCCTCGGCCTCAGCTTCCTCATCTGTAGAGTGGGGACAATGATGGCACTTCCATCCTGAGACTTCTGTGAAGTCTAAATGACATGATGTGCTTTTAACTCTAGCATGAAAATGCCATGTGTAGACTTTATTTTTATAATTGAAAAATTATTGCAGTTTTTACAACCAAAGCCCCCACCGTTTAGCCTGCCCTCTGGAGGCAGAAAGGTCAGGAGCTCATAACAATCCACCTATGGCTTTGTTACTTCCAGGCACAAAGCCAGTGGCTTTACAGAAGCTGAGAGAGCCATGAGTGCATGGAAGTTTGCTTGCTGTACCATGTCGTGGGCCTGTGAGGTTCACATACATGGAGGAAAGCTGGGCTTTAACTGGGATCTAGTGAATGCTATATAGAGTTCAGAAGAGGCAACCCATGAAGAACGATGCAGATTGTGTAGAAGGGGGAAGGTTTCTTATGTGAGACGATCCTGCCAACATGTCTTCAGAAACCTACTTTGGGCAAGCTGAGTTCACTTCTATTTGGAGAGAGGCGTGTACATACTTTGCAGGGGCCTGGGGGCAGCTGTTCATGGGTGTGTGTGTCACGGACCCAAATCTGTATGTAAACCTTCCCGAAGGACTGATGATGGAAGCACTCGGGAGGCAGAGGCAGGAGGATCTCTGTGAGTTCGAGGCCAGCCTGGTCTACAGAGTGAGTTCCAGGACAGGCAGGGCTACGCAGAAAAACCCTATCTCAAGAAACCAAAACAAAACAAAGAAGTGATGGTTGTAGCATGAATCTTAGAAAGTCTTATTAATAAAACAAACCCGGAGCCAAGTATTGGGGTGAACACTGGAAGATCAGAGAGACAGAATAAGCCACAGCTAACCTCACCTGGCCAACTTCTCAGCTGATCTTGTTTCCTCAGACTGGAAGCCTCTGTGTCCTCATATCCGAATGGCTCTCAGCTGAACTGTGCTGCTCAAAACCTAAAATGCTTAACCAGGCCAAATGCCTCTAGTTTCTGGTCCTCACGCCTTATATACCTTTCTGCTTTCTACCACCACTCCCTGGGATTAAAGGCTGGCTTTCTGGGATTAAAGGCGTGAGTCACCATGCTTGGCTGTATCCTTGAACACATGGATTTCTGCCTCTGGAATGCTAGGATTAAAGGCGTGTGCTACCACTGCCTATCCCAAGTATCTAGTGGCTTTTCTGTTCTCTGACCCCAGATAAGTTTATTAAGGTACACAATATTTTGGGGAACACAATACCACCACAGATGGTGGATGGTTAAGTTTGTTTGTTTGTTGTTTTTTTTTGTTTGTTTTTTTGAGACAAGGTTTCTCTTTGTAGTGTTGGTGCCTGTCCTGGATCTCGCTCTGTAGACCAGACTAGCCCCAAACTCAGAGATCCGCCTGCCTCTGCCTCCCGAGTGCTGGGATTAAAGGCGTGTGCCACCGCTGCCTGGCCAATGGCTAAGCTTTAAGGATCAAATATTAATGGCTATTGAAACCCAAGGAGCTGGGAAGTGGCCCAGTCGGTGGAGGGCTTGCCATTCAAGCATGATCCGAGTTTAGATGTTTAGCATCCACATGAAAGTGGTACACTTCTGTAACCCAGCACCAGGAAAGTGGGAGACATGTGGGTCTCCGGGGCTCACTGACTATCCAGCTTCGCCAAATTTGGTGAGCTCTGGCTTCAGTGGAAGACCCTGTCTCAACAGTAAAGTGGAGAATGATTGAAGACAGTGGACATTGACCTCTTCTTTCCATGTGCACATGCGCGCACGCACACACACACACACACACACACACACACACACACACACACACACAAAATTGAAGAGTGTTGGCTTTGCTTGTAAATTTAGAAAATGATTGTTTCAGACCTTTATCTGAGAACTGGCCTTTGGGGCTCGCAGCCTACTGTGGAGCCCTCTATAAACAGATAAAAAGGAGAGCACTTCAGGGCTTGGGGAAGAACAGAGAAGAGGGGAGCTGGTTCTGTCCAGAGGATGACCAGGAATCGGACAGGACAGAGAGATTATTTATAGACCCCAGACCTGTAGGCAGGCCAAGCTGGTTACACACACACACACACACACACACACACACACACACACACACACACACACACACACCACACCATACCTCTACTTCTTCAGCCAAGAGCAGAGAACTGGTGCTTGGTCACTTGAATTGAGCCCGTAGCAAAGGAGGAGCCCGTTGTGGGTTTTATAAAGATCCCTTATGGCTGAGGCTTAAGGCCCGTGGAGGTAACAATGGAGCAGAGCAGTGCCCACAGGGAAATGCCAACTGTCCTGGCATGGAGGTGGAGAACCTTTAGTCTTCATCTTCTATCCTTTGCCTGGAGGTGCTCTCAGCTGCCATCTCACTAGGGTACCAGAATCATCCTGTGGAGGGGAACTGCTGTTTGGATGTTTAGTGCCTGTCAGAATGTCTCTATGCTACAAGTAATTCCCTAGTGTTTCTGTGCGCTGATGGTCCGTGAAGCCTCTGGTAGACTTCTAAGATAGGAGGATGGCAGTGACGAATCGTGCTAACAGTATGATCACTGAGTTCTTCTGCCTCAGAGGAGAAGCAGCCAGTGCTCTGGGGTAGTAACAATGAAGGTTGGCTTTGGGTTTGAAATCGGCCACTCTGCTGAGCGAGGTTGGCCTTGCCCTGTCTGACAATGTGGACTCTTTGTAAATCGAGCCCTTTTATGCAACGCATATTTAAAACATTTCGCTTTATAGAAACCCAGTCCCCTGTAAGTTCCCTATACACATGGTGTCAGATGTCTTTAAAGGTGAAATTCATTTACAGGAAATGTCATGCTGATGAAGTGTGCTTTTTAAAATCATAGAAACAGTTGCCTTAAAATTAATGATGCGTCACCAGTATGAGGGAGAAGAGGCCCGTCCAGTGTAAAGATGATTAAAATTCAGGTCAGAAGTCTGACTTAGTCAGGCTAAATTTTTTAATGAGATTTCAGAAAATTAATTGGGCGAATGCATTTTTATCCTTCTAACATGTAATTCTATGCTCCTGTTTAGGGAGTGAGCGTATAGAGAAAAGGGTTTTTCGATGGCCAAAGCATATTGTGGTTCAAACATTTTAAACTCAAATTAGCAAAGGGGTTGGGGGGTAGTATTTGTGGCCTAATTTGATCTGACTTGGGAAAGAAAGCCTGGGTTTCTCTGGCTTTCTGGGGTAGGATGAGTCTGCTAGGGAGGCCTCTCCCATTGTTCCCTGTATGTCCTGCCTGGGCCTCAGAAAACTAGTGACATTTCTAGGAAGGATGCAGCTGGGGACAGTTGCCATGGACCTCAGCTGTCTCCTTGACTCATACAGCAGGTCCCTCCTGCTGTCTGTGGTCAGACTCTCGGAGACTGCTCCATCGTCCTCCTCCTCTTGATCCACACCATCCTCCCTCTGTGGCTCAGGCCTTCTCCTTGGGGTTACTGTGCTAGGAAGCAGTATGTGGGCGATTGTTGCAGGATCAGCAGCCTGCCTCCTCATAGCCCTGGACCCTGGTTCTCTCCTCCGCATTTGAGGGACAACCGAGGGCCACCCCAGCTCTAAGGGGCCAGGAATGACTTCCCATTGTGTCATCCCTGCCAGCAGCCCTAGTGAATGGATGACAGGCTCAGGGTTACTCAGGTGCTCAGCAAACTGGACCGTGCTGAGGGTACCCTGAGTTGGGAAACAAGCCTGACAAGGCAGGGCAACACAGACCTAGCCAGAGGGTGAGAAGACTCTCTCTACAACCCTACCCCCGAATTAAATCAGAGTCAGGACTCTAATGCTCAAGAGCCTTTGTGTCCTGAGATGCCCCACACCTGAGCAGAGGCTGCCCCAGGAGCACCCTGCCCAGCAGTTTGCTGGCAGTCTCCCACCCCAGTGCACTGGACATGCCCCCAGTGCACAGCAGTACCCAAGCTTCACTACAGTAAACTATTTCTCTAACTGGGATGAATGGGCTGCAACAGGAAATGCAAATCTGGGTCATCCATATGCAGATGTGAACTAGAACCTCGGCCTCAGTGTGGTTTTCACCCCCCACCCCACAACTACCAACTCACACCCGCCCATTAGACTTGGGAGCCACAGCAGAATTGGGCAATGTGGCCTCTCCAGCTGGGCAGAGTGTCACTGGGGCCTTCAGCCAGCAGTCCACCCACCTACCCTAGCGAGCGAGTAGCCTTGATGCTCCGCCTTCGCCATCCTTCACTGTACCAGGGGAATGCTGAGGTCCAAGAGAGGAGGGCCTCACCCCAGGACCCCCAGTAGCACAAGCCCAGATCTGGCAAGGAATCTGCTCTACTGGCCAGGCCTAGGTCTGGAGGAAGAGTCCTTCCTTGGGCTCTCAGGAGTTCAAAGCAGCCCCCAAGTAGCACACAGTAGGTATCTAATGTGCAGCAGAAGCACGTTGTCTCCTCTGTAGGTGCTTCTCTCCCCAAGAGCCACCTTGGTTCTTTGTAAGCGTGACTTCCGCTTGCTTCTGCAGTTGGCAAGGCAGACTCACTCCTTGGAGGAAGAGCAGAGTTGGGGCCGACACTGCCGCACCCTACTAGTCCTCACTTTCCAGCAGTGCGGGAGCAGTGGGGTGGCAGCTGTGCCGTGACAGGCATGTAGAGTGCTCGGGGAAGCTGGTCCTCTTAAGTCACCATTTGGTGGGTAGGTAGGGTACCGGCAGTTCCTAAAGTGCTTACCCAGCAGAATCATCTTCCTCCTGCTTAAGTCTGCAGGCAGGGATCTCTCCAAACCACCTTCCATGGGTGCCTCAGGATTTCAGAGTCAAGGTCAGCCCAGCATTGACCTTGCAGAGGGAAGGAGGCAGTGTGAGCATGGCCTGGCAGGTCCCTCTGTTCCATCATGGCTTTCAGTGTTGGCTCTGCAGTCTCCACAAAGTCCCTTCTTTGTGTGACTTCGATGGGCACAAGCCGTCCAAAGGAGCTCGGTTGTAAGCGGCACATCTGAAGCTGGCTTGACCTCATGGGGAGCGTCTAACTGTGTCCTGCCCGTCTTTTTCTGACACTTGTCACACACTCTACTTACCAGGCCCGTTTTGGGGGATGGCAAGTGAAATCCCTTCTTTGCTTAGATAGTGTTGTTTGGGTACTGGGGTCCTAGAGGCCCCAGCCATCTAGTTCCAGTCTTTCTACTTCAGCCTAACTGATCACCCACCCCGTCTCCTACAGAGGCACCCCAACACCGTGTCTTTTCGCTGCTCACTGGCAGACTTCCAGATTGAGAAGAAGATTGGCCGAGGACAGTTCAGTGAGGTTTACAAGGCCACCTGCCTGCTGGACAGGAAAACAGTGGCTCTAAAGAAGGTACAGGTGAGTTCAGGGCCACAAGTCCAAGTGGCTTCACTGTGACCCTACCTCCTAGGGGACTCAAGTTTAGCCCCCTATAAAACATAAAGGAAAAGTATGCACACATTAGGCACCTATTGTGTACAGGCATGTGCTCAGACATGGGGCCTCGACAGTAGCCCTGTGGGCTGAGATTATTGTCCCATTTTTCAGATGAGGAAAACAGTAGCAACCCACTAATTCTCTAGGCCAGAGGGAGCTTAGGGGAAAACAAGGTACCCCCTGCCCACCTGGGCTCTGGCTCTAAGAGTCCAGCCTGCCCTCTATGACTCTTCTAAATGGAGGGGAGGGATACAGCAGCAGGGTCAGGCTGGGAGGCACACAGCATGTGCCTAGAACCCTCCCCACAGGCTGCCTTGTTCTGCTGGTTCTGCAGAGAGAGTAAGGTGAGCACCTGGGGGCCAAGAGTCCCTGGACAGGGAGGACTGCTCAGCCAGGCATCTGTTGTTCAAATCTTAGATGACCTTTTAATAAAAAACCCAAAGCCAGATATTGGGATTAAAGCTGAAAGATCAGAGAAGCAGAGCAAGCCACAGCCACTACCTATTACCTCACCAACTCCATGAATCCTTTGAAATTCTCTCGAGTCTTCACCTGAAAGGGTCTCAGCTGAACTGCCTTATTTCCTGTTTCCTCACGCCTTATATACCTTTCTCTGCCCTGCTATCACTTCCTGGGATTAAAGGCGTGTGTGCTTCTCAGTACTGGGATTAAAGGTGTGTGCCAGCACTGCCTGGCTCTGTTTCCAGTGTGGCCTTGAACTCACAGTGATAGGATTAAGGGTGTGTGCCACCACTGTCTGGCCTCTATGTCTAATCTAGTGGCTAGCTCTGTCCTCTGATCCTCAGGCAAGTTTATTAGGTTACACAATATATCACCATTGGCATCCATGGGAGCGGATGGGAAGACACCAGCTGCGTAGTATCAGCATTGACCTGTGACCCTCACATTCTCTCCAGGGCACTGGAGCATCAGGCTCCTGCAGTGAGAAACAGTCTGCTTTTTCCTTTCCAGAGGGCATTCTGGGCCATCTTACTTCTTTTGCATAATGGCTGCTGGGCTGGGACACTGGCAATGGCTGCCTTCGGTCTGTTCCTACAAGTCTTATGCTTCAGGTCCCTACTGAAGGAGCAATGATGACAGATCACTTACCAGGGTGTGACCTCAGCAAGGCTCAGATTCTGTGGTCCTCAGTCCCTACTCTGTGAGTTGGATACAGTGACTCTTGCCATGTAGGAGGCATCATGGGACCGAAGTGAACCTGATAACATGGTCTCTGACTCCTGCTGTTGCTGAGTCAGGACTGGTTCTCCTTGGCAAGGAGCAAGGTGAGCAGGGGATTGAATCCTGGCCATTGGCTCTGGTCTGAACTGTTCCATTTCTGCCTTCCTCTTGCCCTAGATCTTTGAGATGATGGATGCCAAAGCCAGGCAGGACTGTGTCAAGGAAATTGGTCTCCTAAAGGTGAGTGGCCTGGGTCAGGCCAATCTTGGTTGGGCCAGCTCTTCAGGTTACTGTAGGTCAAACACCCTGGGCCCATCAGGACAACACAAATGGAGCATCAGGTGTGTTTGCGATTGTCCCCGCCTCCTTCCCAGTGATCTCCATGTTGATTTCCCCAGAGCCATAGATAGAACTTTCCAGACTAGATTTGGGCACCAGGGCAGGAAGCTGGGAGAGGAGGGAAGCCTTGGGTTACAGTCCTAATGTCTTCCTTCCCAAGCTGTGTGACCTTTCACAAGTGACCTAACCTCCATGAGCCTCTGTTTGCCCATCATCTAAATGGCAGGAATATCTCCCTGTTGGGATTGAGAGGATTGTGTAAATAAAAATGACACAGGGCTGGGAGACAGCTCAGTTGGTAGAATGATTGCCTTGTAAGCATGAGGATATGCCCTTAATCCTAGAACCCATTTGTTGTTGTTTGTTTTTGAGACTGGATTTCTCTGTGTAACCCTGGCTGTTCTAGAACTCCCTGTGTAGACCATGCCGGCCTTGAACTCACAGAGATCCACCTTTGTCTGCCTCAGGAGTGCTGGGATCAAAGGCATGCGCTACCATGCCCGACCTCCATATTTGGTTGTTTCTAAAAAAGCCAAGCAAGGTATTGTGTGCTCTAGCCCCAGCACTGAGGAGGTGTAGATGCTAGAGTCTCTGGGGCTCGCAAGCCAGCGATCAGTAAGAGATCCTGTCTCAAAACCAAGGTGGGGCCAGCACAGATGGTTCAGTGAGTAGAGCACCTGGCCATGCAAGGCACCTGAGTCAGTCCCCAGAGCCCATAGAAAGACGGGAGAGCTGATTCACAAGACCATCCTCCAGCCTCTACACAGGCACCATGGCATGCACACACACACACACACACACACACACACACTAATAATGAATAAAAATTGTAACGTTCTCTGATGGCCATGGAAGCTGGTGTTAGCCCTCAATAACCTTCTCAAAACACCCACAAAACAGTTCGGGAGATAGAGGAGAGTTTGAACAAGGTGCCAGGGAAGCTGGACCTGCCAATGAGAAAGAGCGAGCGGTAACCCCTGCCTCACACCACACACACATGGTTGTGAAATGGATTAGTCTGAAAACAAAATGAAACACTAAACTGAGGACATTTCTGTAGTCTGTGTGCAGATTGGAAAGTTAAAGCTGTGCCAGGCGTGGTGTCATCCACCTCTAACTCCAATATGGAGGAAGCCAAGGCAGAATAATATCCAGGAGTTAAAGGCCAGCCTGGGCTACATAGTGAATACCAGGCCATCCTGGGCTGATGTCCAGAATGAGGTCCCCAAAGATTGAACAAAAACACAGGGTAAGGCTATAATCAAAAGTTTGTAGGAGAAAACTGCAGGGACATGTCGTAGCTAGAGCACACAAAGGTGTCCCCAAATACCAAGGGCATTAGCCACAAACGAAGGCCGGAATTATCTATGCCCATCGTAGCCACCATACAGAGATGAAAGTCACAGATGGGAGACACCACCTCATTCACAAAGGTCTTATGCATATATATGCTGACAGATCAACACTGATAAGTAAATAACCCAGGGTCTAATTGGTCTGACTGGTTCAATGTTTTCAGAGCTCCAGGGCATCCAGGTCCCTGCCCCCACCTTTCCCCATATGCCCATCCCCTAGGCTCCCAGCACCCCCTGCCTTGCTGTCTCATCAGCCACTCTGTCCTCTGTTCAACCCCTGGGTTGCTCTAGGCCCTCCTACCACAGGGCCTTTGCATAAGCCCTATCCACTCAGACCCCTGGCCTCAGTAATTCGCAGTAGTCCTGAGTACTGCGTGTGGGTATAATGTCACCACCAGGGTCCTCTCTGTGAGGTAGAGCTTATTTTTATCACCCTGCCTGGCCTCATTCACTTGCTCAGCATACTGGAACTCACACTGAGAGAGTCAGTCAGGGGTGCTTGGGCTCAGAAGGATTCTTAGGTTTCCAAGGGATGGCTGAGACATTGAGAAAGAATACAAGAACAGAAGGAGTGTTTCTGTGAACCCATGAGCTGAGCTGCACTGGAGGGGTATTGGGGGTATGTGTGCAGGGCAGGCACTGGGGCTGTGCAACGCATCACTGGTGTGACCCCGCCCCCCCCCGCCCCCCTTTCTGGTGCAGCAACTGAACCATCCGAACATCATCAAGTATCTGGACTCATTCATCGAAGACAATGAGCTGAACATTGTGCTGGAGTTGGCCGATGCAGGCGACCTCTCACAGATGATCAAGGTCAGGGCAGCCTCCTTTCAACCTGAATGGCACTCCTCCATGTCCCAGTGACAGCCTTGGCCTGACTCTGACCTCAGCACTTATGTGGGATACCCTTGTCTTCCTGTCAGGCTCAGGTGGTGGTGGGGCACACAAAGCAAGGCAGAGTCATACCTAGACAGGATGGTGACTGGGTAAGGGCTGTGGTAACACAGAAGGGACCCTTTGGATCACCCACACTGCTCTGGCCCAGAGCATATGGGGACGCTTTTCTCTACAGAAGGAACAGGAACAGATAGTCAACACCTCCAAAGATCAGACTCCAGTGAAACACCATGACCAAAGCGGCATCGGGAGGAAAGAGTTTATTTGGCTTATACTTCCACATCAAAGGAAGTCAGGACAGGAACTCAAGCAGGGCAGGAACCTGGAGGCAGGAGCTGGTGCAGAGGCCATGGAGAGTGCTGCTCACTGGCCTGCTTCTCGTGGCTTGCTTAGCCTGCTTTCTTATAGAACCCAGGACCACTTGCCAGAGGATAGCAACACCATCCACATGCTGGGCCCTTCCATATCAACCACTAGTTAAGAAAATGCCCTGCAGGCTTGCCTCCAGCCTGATTTTATGGAGGCATTTCTTAACTGAGGCTTCTTCCTCTCAGATAACTATAGATTGTATCAAGGTGCCATAAAACTAGCCAGCACAATTCCCTATCAACTTGACACACAAGCACATCACGGTTGAGCCACAACCTTCCCTTTCTTGTTCTTGATCACACACTAACATCAACATCACAATATAAAATAGCTTACAAATTTAAAAAGTCCCACAGTCTTTACAAATTCAAATACTTTAAAATTCAGTCTCTTTAAAAAGTCCAAGTCTCTTTAAATGTTCAAAGTCTTTGAGCTGTGGGGGCCTATAAAATAAAAAATAAGTTAAATATCTCCTTACTTTAGGGGGGAAGAATGGGGGCACAGTAACAATGTGAACAAAGTAAAACCAAACTCCAACTGAATAAATAGCACAAGGTCTAATGTCTGGGATCCACTCGTGATCTTCTGGGCTCTTCCAAAGGGCATGGGTCACTTCTCCAGCTCTGTCCTCTGCAGCACATGCAGCTTGTCTTCTACGCTCGGGCAGGCTGCACTCCTCTGCTGCTGCTGTTCTTGGTGTCATCCCAGGGTGCTGGGGTCTCAAATGCTAGGATCTTCTGCTGCAAGTGGGCTGCACTTTCACCAATAGCCTCTTCATGGTGCCAAACCTCAGCTGCTCTGCATGACCCCTGCATTTCCTCAACCCCCACCCCCGGGTGATTCTTACACCGCCAAGTTCAACTGCCAGCACAAGGTACAACCTTGGCCACCTCTGAACACAGCTCCTGTGTGCTGACTCAGGAAACACGTCCCAGAAGATTTCATATCAGTGATGCTAGTCTCTTCTGTCACCACTAAGTTCTCAGCTCCAGCTGACCAGCATCAATTAGTCCAGTAAAGCAGAAGTTTCACTTTAGTGGTTCAGTCTCTTGTTAATCATAGCCAATTTTTCAGCTCTGGCTGAAGAGAACCACAGATTTTTAATTCAAAATGTGCAGTGGTTTCAAAATGTGCAGTGGTCCCATAGAATCTTTTTTTTTTAATTTTTTTTATTTTATTTATTATGTGTACAGCGTGTATGACTGCAGGCCAGAAGAGGGCACCAGATCTCATTACAGATGGTTGTGAGCCACCATGTGGTTGCTGGGAATTGAACTCAGGACCTCTGGAAGAGCAGTCAGTGCTCTTAACCTCTGAGCCATCTCTCCAGCGCCCCCATAGAATCTTTAAGTGACATGTCCTGTGGCTCCAGCTGCCACATAGGGGAAACTGAGGCCCAGGAAGGTTGTCTTGTCTGAAAACACTATGTGGGAACTCAGACTGTGTACCTGGCCTGGAACTGGTCAGAGGTCATTGTCTCCACAACCCAGCCTCTGGACAGGTATATTCATTACCATGGAGTGAGGATTCCAGGCATGGTCTGTGAGAGGCTGAACAACAGTTAGCCTGGAAAGCTTGGTGCCATGTTCTCTGATATCCCATACCCCCCCCCCCCCCCCCCCAGGACTCAGGAGTGGAACTTCTGTGGACTTGGTTTCAGGGACTTGGTGGCTCCATAGAGAGTGCCACCATCAGTCACAGACAGTAAGCTCAGAGATGTTTAGTCTCCAGCCAGAGGCAACACAGCCTGTAAGTGAAAAGCCCTAATCCATGGCCTCTGGTCCTTGCTTCTCCCTTGAGGCCCTCATGTCCTGCTGGTATGGGTCTCCGTTAGTGGACCCCCATCACCTGCCTTCCCTGAACCTCTTCTGTCCTGAGTGAAGCCAGGCCATGTCCAAGCCCCACGGTGGGCTCCACTGTGTTTGGATATGGGCTGACATGGACTCTGTCTTTCCAGCGGGCACTGGGGACTGAGCAATTGTTGGTCAGTTGCTCTTTGGAAATTTGGCCCCTAGGAATATGGTGTCGTTGAGAATCGGCATTAGTGAGCCGTTATCACCTGCTTTTATATTTCCGTTGACATATGAATGCATTTGCAGGGTGTTAATCTCCACGCAGATCCCTGGTGGGAGTAGATGTGATCCATCATGTCTTAGGCCCCTTCGCTCGTTTCTTGCTCACTATGTGCAACTCTCCACCATCTTGCCATGTGCCAGACCCCACCAAGACCTCAGGGTTCCGCCATGGCTGGTGGTGCCCCCAGGAGCTTGAGTTCTACCAGAGAGGCAAGCTCTAGAATGAGCCAAGGTAGGGTCTGTGAAATCAGGGGTGCTTCCTGGAGGAGGTGATCCCTGAGCTGAGTTGACCCCAGAGCAGATGGAGAGTACAGAAGTGGAAGAGCTGGATAAGCACTCCAGAGGGTGAGATGCACCAGATGAGGAGGTGACCATGGGGTCAGGTCATGCTGAGTTTCTCAATTCAGGCTCAGGATTGGGGACTGCTGAGTTCAAAGAAGCTTCCTTGTGTTTGGAAGACTGGGTGGCAAGCAGAGGGGTGAATGGGGATGAAACAGAGAACCAGAGCCCCTCCTTACCCTCTACATACGCTGTAGCCCATGGACCTCAGATTCCCCTGTGATCTCTCAATCTGTGGAATGGAGGCAGATGCATTTGGCTGGGGTTGGGGGTGGGTGCTAGGCATATGCTCCCCTCCCTAAGCTCTAGTGTCTACTCTTTCCCGGTGACCTTTTAGGAGAGGATTCTGGGAAAGCGCTGTACGCCAGGGCAACTCCTTCAAACTAAAGGAAATGGACTGGGTAGCCAGCCTGCTGGCCTCTTTCTGTGTTCCCTAGGCTCCACAAAGAACGGGGTAGTGTGGAGGCCATTCCTGCCCCGGCTTCCCTCCCTAGTCTCTCCTCCCTGCCTGCATCAGTTGACTGCACAGGCCTCCTCACGGGCAGGGCCAGGGCTATAGCAGCTCCAGCCAGCAGGGGAATTGGGGCAGTGCCATAGTTGGACACACTTGGGATGACTTAGCAGGCACCTATGCCCAGTTTCCTCAAACCCAGCACACTGCTGGGTATGATCTGTTGCCACACCCCTTCCCACTTAGACTTCTCTAGGTATCCAGGGGACCCAGCCTTTGCAGCCAACCCCAAGCCTGGGTCACACACACCACAGTGTTCCCACTAGCCTCAGTTAGAGGTCACTGGTCAGCAGGGCCTAGGTCCTGAGAGCCTCAGGAGCCAGCCAGCCACGGTGTTGGCGTTATTTACAGGGCTGGTGAAACCCAGAGCCGTCACTGTCTGAAACCCACCAGAGACTCTGCGCTTTCCTACTAAATGTCAGCTGGCACTTATAGAATGTGACATTTAGAAAATCACTACTCTCGACTGCACATGTCCCCACGTAAACACTATAATGAGGACCAAATAACATTATGGTATAAATAACAGCCCGCCCAGCCTCCCGCAGAGGCCTGGGGGTGGCCCAAAGCAGAGGTCTTCTGGGAGACCAGGACAGCTAGCCCTCCAGCTCCTCCTAGAAGGGCCTCAGGAGAGCCTCAAGGGGTTCAGCTTCCAGGCCAGAAGCTGTCATGGCCCTTTCTTTATCTGGAGGTGCCCAGCTCTGGATCCCAGCTCACTGCACCTGCTGCTTAGTCTCTCTGGGCATGGTCCCCGTCACAGGTTCCCACCGTCGTTAGGTGTGATGAGGAGCTCGAAGGCCTAACTGACCTCCACTTTGTAGCCTCAGTGCCGTCATGCTTCCCGAGGGCCCAGCAGCATGGCCTGTGCACACCAGCCTTCCCTCCACTCCCGTTCCCTCGCCCGGGGGGGGGGGGGGGCATCCTGGTAGTTCTGGCTTCCCACACCAGAGTATTTACTTGACGAAGGCCACAGTGCTGCTGCTTGCCACTGGAATAACAGCTTGGTAACCAGGAAACTGGGGTGCCAGTCATTGCCCTGCACCCCAGCACAGGCCTGGTGCCCAGGAGCTCACGCACCCCAACACACAGCTGTTACCTCAGCAATGTGTTCCTGCATTCTCTTTCCAGAACCTTCTGTTTCAGTTCTCTCAGTGCAGCCTGGGGGAGTTGTTTCTTTTTTCCTGGAGGATTGAATGTGGTTTACTAGGTCCTGGCTAATCTTATGTCAACTTGACACAGGTTGAGTCATCTGAGAAGAGGGAGCCTCAATTGAGAAAAAGCCTCCATAAGATCTGGCTGTGGGCAGGCAGGCCTGTAGGGCATTTTCTTAGTGACTGATAGAGGAGGGCCCAGCCATTGTAGGTGAGACCACCCCTGGGCTGGTGGTATTGGGTTCTCTAAGCAAGCAAGCTGAGCAAGCCATGAAGAGGAAGCCAGTAAACAGCACCCCTCCACAGTCTCTGCATCAGCTCCTGCCTCCAAGTTCCCTCCCTGTGAGTTCCTGTTCTGACTTCCTTCCATGATAGACTATAGTATGGTAGTAGTAGATGAAATAAGCCCTTTCCTCTCCAAGTTGCTTTGGTCATGGTGTTTCATCACAGCAGTAGATACCCTAAGACACTAGGCCAGGAGGCAGATTAATGCCTGTTGAAACCAAAGGGCTGCTTGAAAAAGATACGCCCATCTCCCCAAGGTTTCTATGCCTTTAACAATCACATGACACTGGAACTTGCTGGTTCTGAGGATGTGGGGGCAACAATGGCTACCTCTCAGGCATGGCTTGGATGCCTTCCTCCCACACCAGGCCAGGGATGAGGGTGAGTGTCCCTTCCCCAGGATCCCTGTGGGCCAGGCTCTGATCTCACAGTACAGAGTTCATGGGGCTGAAGAGAGGTGTGGACACAGCATCTGGCCCCGCCTTGTTTGCTCAGCCCCCACCACGGTGTCACCCCTCCTGGAAGCATGCTCACCCAGGCCTATCTGTCTGTCCCCCTACAGTACTTCAAGAAGCAGAAGCGTCTTATTCCTGAGAGGACCGTGTGGAAATACTTTGTGCAGCTGTGCAGCGCTGTGGAACACATGCATTCCCGACGTGTGATGCACCGAGGTGCGTGACCCATGGGACCTGGGACCCCAGTCCTGAGATCTCCAAGTGCCCCAGGAGATACCCTGAGAATGATGTTCCCCACCCAGGCTATCCAATAGCTGCATTCACATCTGTTCCATGTCAGGAAGCACCTGTGAGGGCAAGGGAATTACCCGATGCCAGTAGTCATCACATAAGCTTCAGGAACGGGCCACCTCAGCAGTTGTCTCCAGTTGTCCCAGACGTGGCCAATTCTGGTACTGAGGCCAGTTTTGCACAGAGAAAGGAAGTTCCCTGTGGGCTTTGACACCTTGGTAGGAGTTGGCTAAGCAAACTACACCCCATCCCACACCAGGAAGTGAGGAGGGACACCAGTGAGTACTTCTGAGAGACACTCTGAGGTGTGAAGCCTGCTGGGAAGGTGTCAAAACTGATGTCTCCATTTGTCCCTTCACCTGTTCAGTTGGTACCCCCTGGGTGACGTCAGGGGGTGTCTGCTGTACAGTTGGTTACCAGTCTTCTGGCATGGGGCGGCTGCTGTACAAAAGGAGACAGTAGTGTAGAGATCTCTGCTCCCCACTCATGTCCAATCTGGGAAGCTGAAGGAGATAGACTCATGTTATAGGTAAAAAAAATGAGGCTTGGGGAGCAACTGTCCCGGGGTCCCTCTGGGTGGCAAGCAGAGCTGCAGAGAAGCCTCAGAGAAAGGGACCTGCCTATGGACTTTGATGTTTCAGTGGGAGTTGGTTTTCCCTGAGTGAGGGTCTTCATGGTCACTCCCAGACCTCTGGCCTTCTATCCCTTCTAAGCCTACTCTCCCACACCAACCCCATGTCCTCACCCTGCAGACATCAAGCCCGCCAACGTGTTCATCACAGCTACAGGCATTGTGAAGCTTGGCGACCTTGGTCTGGGTCGCTTCTTCAGCTCGGAGACCACTGCAGCCCACTCACTAGGTAAGGGACCTGTGTTCCCCGCAGCCCCTGTAGGCCTGGGTGACCTGGCAGGAAGGGCAGACGTTCTCCTGGAAGCATTTGCGTAGTATGGGGAAGATGTTTTTTGAGCCCCTAGAGTTCACTCTTGCTTTGGTATAGATCCAGAGTAGAGGAAACTGAGGCCCAGATAGGCCACTGGAGGTCTCCCTATACCCTAGGGCACCTCTTGAGTACTTTCTGGAAGGCCAACAGACCCTGTCATACAGAGTAGGTTGCCTCTGCCTGCTTTGTGGTCTTCTTGCTGTGCTCTTGTTAGCTCCCCACGTGGACCTGCTTGTAAGACTGTGAAGTCAGTCTTGGGGTCTGGGGCTAGACGGCTGGACTGTGGAGGATGAGCAACTGGGTAGGACCTATATCCAATTGGGGGAAGGGTGCATGAGCTTGGGTGCTTGGGTATGGGTACAGGCCTTGATGCCCCTGTTGGGGGTGTGGAGAGGGTGGCTGTTAAGGGACAGGAAGAGGGAGAAGCCTCAATCAGATGAGCTTCTGGTTAGATGTGCCTGTATGTCCAAGCAGGAAGCTTGAGTGATGAAATGGAGCCTCTTCCCTTTAATTAGCTTATGGAGCCGCATAGCAGTGGGGCACAGAGACAGTGTCCTGTGTTGTTAGCCCAGGTGTAGCAGGGTGTCATCAGGAATCCATGAGAGGCAGGCATCTCCCCGACTCTCCCCTAGTCAGTTCCCAGCATCTCTTGGGTATCACTAGGGGAGGCAGAAGGGAAAAGGGCCAGCATGTCTGGTCTGTGGCCACCTCCCAGAAAAACCTCTAGTTCTACTCAGTCCCATCCACTCTTCAGCTCCAGTCCCCCCACACCTGGACACCTGCAGCCAGCCACATGTAACAGCAGCTTCGGTGGCAGCACGGGAGCTCTGGGGGAAACTTCCCTCTGGAAACTGTCGCTGTTCATTTGGGTCATGATGGCTGAGACTCAAAGCATGCACTTGTGAGAAATGAGCCAGCTGCTTGCAGGAGTGTGATGAGGGTGGGCCTCCACCTGACCCAGGAATACCTGGGCTAGCCTCACGTTTGACTCCCTTGGTTCCCTGGCCCCAAGAAAAGGCTGTGTAGGGGCTGTCCCCAAGGACCTGAGGATGCTGTTACATGTCCACTGACCTTCAGAGGCCACAGGATCTAGAAACTGGAATTCAGGGAGTTGGAGTGATTTCAAGGTCACATGGTGTCCCCCAGAGCCGAGACTACAATGCCAGCCTGTCCTGCTCAGTACCTACTTCTTCCACAAGGTCAGGGCCAGGGGATCCATCAGGGATCCCCAGCTACTGATTCCGTGACTGGAAGGAAGCCTCACCTGTTTACTGAGTTTGGATGCCTTTTCTTTGTTGTGTGGGGTGACAGAACCCAGGGTCTCCCACATGCTAGGCAAGTAAGTGTTCTATCCCTGATAACATACCTCAACCCATTTGGCTTAAGAGTTTGGAAAAGGTCGGAATGCAGAGGGAAACAGTAAGCGAAGAGCAAAGGCAGTGCCTCCTGGGCCTGTCAGTCAGGCCTAAGCCCCACTCTGTCCTGTCTTGGAGAAGAAGGCTGCAATGACTAGTCAGAGCTGGTTAGGATCGCCTCGTTAGGGATGGCAGAGCCCTGGCTGCTCCGACAGTGTGATTTTATCCGCTCGGACTGCTACACTTATTACATTAATGAGGAGGAACTGGGACTTGGAAGAGGCTGCCCCCACAAGCTGGGCACCTCCTCAGGCCTCCTGAGCAGACCCTGCAAGATGGGTGCAAGGTGCCCTCCCAGGCCCATCTCTGTGCCAGGCCATGTGCACTACGGTCCAGAAGGCACCATGGGGCTGAGGATGCTGGGCCAGCTCTGGGAGCCAAGGCCCTTCCTCTGTTCCTACTCTAATCCTGGAGGTTGGCAGTGCAGACTCAGAACCCAGGACCAAAAGTCTCTAAAGTCCAGAGGAAAGCACCCTCTACCGCCAGTACACAGCTAAGTACACATAAGTCTGGTTGGGCAAGAACTAGAGCTAATTGCTATCACACCATGACACAGGAAGGATGTAGGGGCCCTTCTCATCCTGTATGTGGCTATGAATTCTTCTGCATCTAATGTGCACCTACTATGTGAAGGATGCTGGGGCAGTAGCCACATTGTCCTGGCAACCTCCTCATCTCCTAAAGCTGCTGATCCAGAGCTGGGCTTATGCAAATCTGTTCTTTGCCTTCCCTCCCTGGCCCCTCCTTATGCTTGTATTTGCTAACAGGAAGCTGGCATGAAAGGGCATTAGTCAGTGCCATGGTCAGGCTGACAGGTGCGGTACCCAGCGGTGGCAGAGCGGCTGCCTCAGTGTCAGGAATAGGAGCCGTAATTAGAGCTCGGAACAGAATGAGCGTCAGACGAATTACTAGGCAGCAGATCATATTTGTCAGGAAGGATTGCATACATAAAAATTAAGTGACAGTACACGCCGGCATAATGAAAGAAAAATGAAAGATTTGCCTATACACAGCTCACAAGCTACAAGCAAGTGTCTCGCTCCAAGCAACGGCAGCAGCTTCGAGACAAATGGTGGGTCTGGAGAGCAGGAATGCAAGCCTTGTGTTTGGCAGTGGTGACAGGGTGCCTCAGGCTGAGACTGGCCGGGGCAGGAAGGGAGGTTGTTCAGGCTCAGACCTTGTGGGGCTGCCTGGTCTCTCTGGGACTGGGGAGCAGAGCCCTTTGGGGACAACCCCATCAGGGACCAGCAGTCAAAGGGCACAGCTGCTTCCCAGGCCTGGCCCGGTCCTGGGCTTGCAGACCATTTTGTCCCTGCACCATGCTGGGCTGTGTGACTGCAAAGGGACCACAGATTGGCACTGACGAGCTAGTGAGAGGATGGCTGTGAGAGTCTAAACTCTGCCCGGAGGAGCCCAGTGTCACCCAGGATCTACAGCTACCTCAGCTTCCAGCCACCCTGCATTTCAGTGTCCATTCACTTCACTGAAGGGGCAGGTCATAAAAAGGTGGGCTTTAGAAATATTTGAGAAACAGTTTGCTTTTATAAGATGGCCTCATACCCAGGACCTTCTTCCTCGTTTAGCGGAGGAGACCGAGGTTGAGAGAAGTAAGGCCACACCAGTGGTCACTGTCACATGGGTGAGAGAGCATCTCTGTCCAGGTGGATTTCCAAGGACCACCAGCCCACGGTGTGGAGACAGATGGAGAGAGGGGTCCCACCAAGCTGCCTGGGGCAGGGACACCTGGTGGGGAGAAGCAGAGCTCTCCTTGTCATATGCCTGTGCTGCCATGCACAGGACCCTGCTGTGTGCGACCACAACATGCTGTGAGGTGATTTGTGGTTCACACAGACAGACATCCCCAGGGATGCTCGCTCATTAGTGAGAATTCACCAAGGACCAAACACTGTTTCAATCCCCACCTTTCATTGTCCAGTCAGGAAAACTGACTACTAAGCATGAGAGCATCCCTGATGAGAAACCAAGGCATCTTGGCCTTTGGCTGGAGAGTGGCCAGAACAGTCACACCAGGGGGCAGTTTGCATAGCTCTGCCTGTCATCTATCCTGGAGTCCAGGCTTCAGTCCCACCTGGTGGATGACGTCACCTGGGGAAGGGCAGCTTGCAGACATTGGCCTTTTTCATGTCTAGTATCTCAAACAAGTGAGCATTTCTAATCCTGCTTGTATGTTTGGACAGGGCAGCGTGTTGTGGGAGTACTCTTCCCTCAGCCTGTGGGAGGGCTCTTCAGTCAGCCTTCCACTTTGAGGTCCATGTTCTCTGGTTTCTGCTAGGTTTGGAATCCCCAGTTCTAGGGTGAAGACTCAGGAAGGTCAGGCTTGGGTAGGCTCCTCTTTCTTCTGTGCAGTCCTGTCCCCTGCTATGAGGAGGGACTGAGACCAGGCAAGGCTCGCTCTGCTGCACATGTGAAACTAGTTGGTGCAAGGTGACCTGTGTCCTCTGGAACAGAACACTGCCCAGGGAGATACCCTCTCCTGTCAGTTTCTCTCCAGGTTCTCCAGCATCACCCTTCCCTGGGGTCTGGAGACACACTCTCCAGTGGCCTGCTGCAAGTGTGGGTTTCTTTCAGGTCTGTTATTTCATCTGTACACACAAGTGATGTGTTATGCTCCATTGTATTTCCTCATTTGTCATTACCTGGATAGAAAATCCAGCTAAAGTGGCGTAGCTGCAGGGAGTGCTGTGCTGCTCAGCTTCCTACTCCCCTGGCAAAAGTTGCACACTCCACCCAAAGTATAGTGCCCCACAGCCTGTGAGGAAGCCTGGGTCAGGGGACCAGCGGAGAGGGTACAGTGCCCTCCAGAATGGGCCAAACTGCTCTTAGCTATTCGTGATTCTTTCCCAGATGAAGCAGGTGGGTGAATAAGGCTCAGGGGCTCATCTCAAATTGGCCATGTGCTTCCAGAAGCTTAGGAGAGGGACAAGTGTCCAAACTCCAAGCCTGGATAGTGCTGCTTAGCTAGATGTTTACTAGAACGTTTCCTGGTGACTCTGCTAGGACTTCTGCTCAGTGCAGGCCCGTCCTGACCCTGCTAGACACATCCTGGGATGGGCAACACTCACCTCAGGGTCCATCCAGCATTGGGCCACAGCTCCATCAACCACCAGATGGAAAGGCAGGTGTAGGGACAGACGGATGTGTGAATGGGTTCTGATGAGCAGGTAATAGGTGAGTGGTTAGACAAGGACAGACAGGTGGATGGGTGAAATGTAGGCAGCATCTTGGAAGAAAGTTCCTCCCTGAGCATGGTGGTACACATCTGTAATTCCAGCAGAGGAGGCAGGGGCTGGAGGATCATAAGTTCAGCTTGGGTTGCCTAGTGAGATGCTGCTTCACAAACCCAAGGACTGGAAGTGTGGTTCAAGGGTAGAGCATTAACATGGGCAAAATCCAGATTCTAACCCCCACACTGCAACAGAAAAAGGAAGTGAAGGATGCAGGTGAGTGAGTTCCAGGACAAACTGTTTTATGTAGAGGGTTTCAGATCATCTGGCTACATAGTGAGATCCTGTCTCAAAAAAGAAAAAAAAATTTTAAAAACCACATCAGTGAGGTGGAAGAGCAGTGGTAAGGAGTGGGAAACAGCTCTCCTGCCTCTCTTTAGCAACCCTGGCTCTCATGCAGGCTGTGGCCAGGACCTGCTGCAGAGCCAGAGGGAGGAAGTGGTGGCCGGCCTTGCTGGAGCTCCCAGTGCACAAACACAGTAGAGCAGAGCTCAGAAGTGAATGATGGCAGCTAGAACTGGTTTTAGGAGGAGAACTTAGGCTGACACACACAGGTCTGACCCAGGCTTCCTGCAGATCACCCCACCTTAGAGTCCCTCCTGCCTGGGCCTAGCAGATAGCAAAGGGGCCCAGAACAAGTGGGAAGAGCTACAAGGGCAGCCTTGCTGGGACACAGTTCTGATCTCTGTCTCTTGGCTAGCCCTGCACCATCATCCTTGTATTACGGCTGCCTCCAACTGTAGCACCTGGGTGCTGGAATCCAGTGCTGCTTGTCCCTAGGTTCCCTCTACTGACCAAGACCTGTGGATTCTGTCCTGTGGTTTGGCTGTGACACCTCTTCACTTCACACCTGGCCATTGGTTTGTTTTGTTTTTGTTTTTTGTTTTTGGGTTGTTTTGTATTCTCACTACTGGTGTGCACAGATGTTTATTCCTAATATCCCACTTGCCCTCAAGAAGTCACAGCTGCACATGTTTGCTGGCAGTTCTTTTACTGAGCAGCCACCAGTCTGATTATAACCATAGAGTATGAGTACAGGATAGGATGTCCAGTTCTCAACCATGTCTTTAAGTGATGGCTGCTGTCATGATGAAGCAACAGTCATGGTTCAATGTTTGAGTTCATGGGAACCACGTCGCAGACCATCATCTATTGAATAAAGGGAGCATTGGCCTGCAAAGAAAAAGTGAAGACATGCACAGCCTGTTATGTAGCATACCCATGTCCCCTTGACTCCTGCCGTGGACCAGAGCTGTCCTGCCCGGGGAGTTCAGGAGCCACAGCCCAGAGAAGTTTATACCCCCGTCTGGAACAAAACAGAGGTGAAGATCCCACCACCTCCCAATTATGCCATCAGCTGGGGACTGTTAGCATGTAGTCTTTGGGGGAGGGGATGTTTCCGACCCAAACCATCTTGGTGAGGTGTCAGTCTGTGTCAGGTAGACCCGAGGTAATTTTCTCCATCCCGGTGGATTAGTTACTTTCTTCTTGCTGATAAAATAACCGTGACCAGAAGAAAAGGCTTATTCTAGCTCACAGTTCCAGAGGGGGAGCCCATACTGAGGGAGGCACAGAAGCTGTCCTGGCTAGTTTTTTGTCACTTGACACAAGGTGGAGTCATCAGAGAGGAGGGAGCCTCAATTGAGAGAATGCCTCCATAAAATTTTACTGTATGCAAGCCGGTGGGCTCTTTTTTTTAAGTAGTGTTGGTGTGGAAGGGCACAACCCATTGTGAGTGGGGCCGTCCTTGGGTTGGTGGTCCTGGGTGCTGTAAGAAAGCAGGCTGAGTAAGAAGGCCAGTAAGCAGCTCCCCTCCATGGCCTGCACATCACCTCCTGCCTGCAGGTTCCTGCCGTGCTTGAGTTCCTGCCCTGACTTCCTTCACTGATGGACTATCATGTGGAAGTGTGAGCCAAATAAACCCTTTCCTCCCCAGTTTGTTTTAGTCATGGTGTCTCTTCACATCAACAGAACAGTGACTAAGATAGCAGCAGACAGCCAGAGTGGGAAGCTGCGAGATCATAATGACCTGAAAGTGGGGTTAAAGCACACCCCACTGACGAACTTCCTTCAGCAAGACTGTACCTCTTAAAGGTTCCATTACCTCCCAAACAGCACCATCACTGGGGTTCAAAGGTTCAGTACCTGAACCTATGGGAGACTTTTCTCATTCAAACCATTACACCCTAGCTTGCCATTCAGCTCTGAATATCTTTGGTGAACTGAAGGACTCTGTCATCATGAAGTTGATCATTTTAATGGATCGACCCTTTATGTAAAGCCTCTTGACCTGCCTCAGCCTCAGTTTCCCCTCATGTGGCTTAGTCAACAAGGACAGTCGTTCTTTTCTGTTGAGAGCTTGTTCTGGACTGTCCACATACAAACTGTTACCTAAAGGGACAATGTCACTTGCTTTTCTGCATTGAACAGTTGTATTGAACCCTGGCTATGTGGCTCCTAACCAGTTCTTAAATCTGAGGGATCCTGGGGATCCACTTAAAGTTCTTTTAACATGGGCAGCTATCTCAGCTAACCAGGGAGGGGACAAGCCACATCTTCTCTCCCTGAACCCCTGTTCTTGCCCCACTGAGGCCCAGCTCCTAAGTCCACCCCTTGTATTGCAGTGGGAACACCATACTACATGTCACCAGAGAGGATCCATGAGAATGGCTACAACTTTAAGTCAGACATCTGGTCCCTAGGCTGTCTGCTGTATGAGGTAAGTCTCTCATGTGCAGATTGGTGGCCTGTGGGGACTTCCATGGGGACACAGGTAAGATGGGCTCACCTACCAGCTTAGGGCAGTACTGGTGCTGCACATACCCACCTGCAGTTTCAGGATCCTTGAAGACCAGTCCTTCACCCTTCAGCAGACATGGCCTCAGTGATGTGATCAAGTCATCCTTGCTGGAAGGGTAGCTGGTAGTAAGCTGTACTGTGGACTCTGAGGAGGGGATGGACCAGCAGAGCATCTCCGCTGCTCTTTTCTGGTTTCCTTGGTAACCACATTTGTGTATCATTCATTGGTAGACAGGTCCCACACAGGCACTGGGAATGGGTATGGAGTCACACCTGGCTCTTGCCCCTGTGTTACTCCCCTTAAGGAGGTACCCTGTTTTTCTAGGCCCAACAATGTGGGTCTCACTGCAGAACTTTCCCCTCCCTAGCTGTGAAATGGTGCCATCCATGGCTGTTTCCAGATCTGGTAGCCAGCCTGGAGCCAGGGACAGGGCTGTTGAATCTTGGTATGATGCTTATCATCTAAGATAGCCACAGTGGGGTCCTGGGAATGGGTCTCTGGGGAGCACAAGAGAGGTGAAGCTTGGGCCATCTGAGGTCTCCATGTTATGTCTCCATGTTGGTGGCTGCACCTCCCATCAGCCTGCTGGAACCCATTTCTGGGCACTCCCAAGAGTCTGCACCGAGCCCTGGCTACATGATTGGAGCCCTAATATGCAAGGTGGCAGGCAGGTGAGGGGTTTGGGATTAGAACTGGAACCCTGTGTTTTGCTTCCCTGAGCTTGCATGGGGTGTGGGTCTGGCTTGAACTGGTCAACCTAAAGAACTCCATTATTAAACTGATGGCTGGGGACTGACTGCAGCAGTGACACTCAGGAAGTGCCCCGGGCTACACCTTGGCTTCTGGGGACTGTCCCATGGCTCTGCTGTGTGAGCTGCAGGCACACACCCGACTACCGGTCCACATGGGGCTCTTCGGCAATGGGGTCGCCGCCTCCTGGCTTCCAGATGGTCTGTCTGGGGTCAAAATTCCAATCTCTTTACATGTTGTAGAGTTCAATGTCTCGTTTTGAGCCAGGCGCTTGAGATGTGTTAGGGCAGATACTGCCTTTTCTCCAGGGGAGGAGTGGGAGGTAGAAGCGCTGCTACTGAACTGTACC
Organism: Peromyscus californicus insignis; assembly: GCF_007827085.1. Taxonomy (NCBI): domain Eukaryota; kingdom Metazoa; phylum Chordata; class Mammalia; order Rodentia; family Cricetidae; genus Peromyscus; species Peromyscus californicus. Next base: position 827,985 of record NW_026294595.1, on the reverse strand, counting down.
CAGCTGAAGGTGATCCATTTTAAATGCTTGGCTAGAGAAGGTGCCCTTGTTATGGGTCACCTCCTAGGGCTCGGTAGCCCAGTGTCATCAGGAAGGACTGTGGGCAATTTAGGCCAGAACAGTCAACAATGGGGCAGGCCAAGTCTTTTTGAGACTCTGAGGCCACAGTTTGAGGAATAGACTTAATGAGACCTGTCTAGGGCCTGGGGTCAGAACAGGGATCCAGAGACTTCTCTAAGAGAGCATGGCCCAAGTGTGTCAGGTGCTGGGGTGAGACTCCTCTAAGAGAGCATGGCCCAGGCATGTCAAGTGCTTGGGTGAGGGGACAGCTGTTCAGGAACTACCAAATACTCTTAAACACATGAGATCAGGAAGCGTGAGTGATTTTGACTTCATGTTTGTGAGCATGCCCACAGAACTCTCAACCATTGGGCCTTCCAGGGGAGAGATGCAGTGTCTGGCAGATGCCTAGACTGGGCAAACGGACCCAAGGTCCAAATCTCAGCAGCAGCAGTCCCCACAGGATTGGGTCATCAGTCCCATCCGTATCAGCTCCAGCTGTCCCACATGTGGAGAGAAGTGCACGAGGCCCTGTAATTGAGGTACCCAGCTGTAGACACTCAGGCCTCTGAACCTACTGACCAGTTGAGCTGAGCAGCTGGTATTTGCTGCCCGTCCTTAGAAGCCCAACAGCTCGACACATTTCCCTTTTTGCTTTGGCCAACAGGAGGTCTCAGCACAGCTCAGCTTGGGTCCTCATGGAGGGAGCCCCCTTTAACCTACTCTCATGTACACTGTCTCCATCCAGATGGCTTATTTTCTTTCCCCATCCTGTATTGTTTATTTTCAGAAGCTGCTTCCTGTCCCCTTAGAGTCACGAGGGTCTCTAAACATAAACACAGTCTGGCTGAGAGGATAACTGTGTGCATCCCCCAGAGCCAGTGGAAGAGTAGGGGACCACAGCTGGCTCCCTCTGCTCCTGCCAGCCTTGTCCCCTGCCCAAGCCTTTGTTACACTCCTCAGAGGCAGATGCAGCCTAGTCTTGGTGTATGCCAAGCCCAGTCATGCCTTTGATGGGTTCCCAGCCAAGCAGGCTGTTCTGTCCTGACTTAGTGCCTAAACACATACCTGGTGAGGTAGCTTCCAGCGTGGTGGCAGGGCTTGGCTCAGGCAGTTGATTTAGTCATTCGCAGTGTGTGGTGCTGCGTGCCTTGTAGCCATGTAGGAGCAAAAGGCAGTGGGAAGCCAAATAAGTCCAAAGGATATTCACCCACAAAGGATATTCCTCAAAGGATATTTACCCACAAGGACAGAAGAAGGCCATGGCCACTCATGGACTGCCCTCAACAGTGACAGCCGACTCTGCTGAAGCTAGCATCCCTTTGCACCCCTGCAGTGCATCAGGGAAAGAAGTGTATATTTTCCCAGCAGACAAGGAGGGGCCTCATCTGGGCCCAGTGTTGGGTAATTGGCAAGAGATGTCCTGCAGTCATGGCTGCCACCTCCCAGAGACCACCTGTGGTGTCTTCCCATGGTGTCAGCTTGAAGCACTGGGACAAAGTCCATCCCCCCACTCCTTTCCTAACTTAGACTACTGAGGATTCTCATGGTTCCCATGGAACACGTGCCATGTCACCATGACCCGGGGAAACAATCCCGTAGACATCCTTTGTTGAACCCCAGCATTGGCTGAGGTCTAAAAGCCCCTGTGCACCTTTCCTGGGCAGGAAATGAAGTGATAATGAAGCCAAATGCGGCTCACTTGCTGCCAGCCCTTGGCAGGGAGACCTCAAAGGCCCCACCAAGGACAGAGACCCAGCAATACCGTGGGCTGGGAAAAGCTGCTTTGGAATTCTGGCTTGACCAGTAGAATGGTCTGGAAAGCCCTTCCCTCAGAGAACTGGGACACATGTCCCCTCTGGGTTACCCTTCACTCCAGGCTGTGCTTGGGAGAAGCTGGGTGACAGACAAGATAGGTGTCTGGGGTTCTTAAGTCAAGCCTCATCTCCTTCGCCTTCTACACCTTAGGTTCTTTTGAGACACAGACACACACACAACCCTTACCCTTCCTGGGCTGTGTGCCACACCCAAAGCCCCAGGGAGGCAAAGTCAGGCCTGTGACTCAGCTGTGAAGAAAGCCATGACTCTGGTGGTTTGGAAACAGCTAGTATCTGTGCCCCCAATAGCAAGTCCTTTGCTCTAACCTGCCAGGGGCTGGCTGGCCACTAGTCTGAGTAGATCTTGCCATCCTGGGTAATCGTTATAATCCCCATACCACCAGCAGGCCATCAAGGTACTTCACAGCCTGCCATCCTTAGCAGGGTGGCAGGCCGAGGGCAAGCAACTAGATGGTGAGTAGTTTAGACATGGCTTCTGATAGAACCTGTAGCTGAGTTTGGAGAAGCCCTGGTGGAAGGGAAAGCTCACTGCTGATCCTGTGCAGAGATGCTTTCTGGGATGGCAAGGGAGAGAAGGAAGAGATTGATGGCTCACCCCTTACCCCAATTTTCTAGGCTATTTGGAGTTCCAAAGGGCCAGGTTTGTGAAAATCCATCAGATTGGCCTGTTGAAGGGCAGTCAGTCCCTCTCCCAGTGGAAGGGTGGAGGATGACAGCTGCCTCCCTCTGCTCCTGCCAGCCCTGTCCCCTGCCCAAGCCTTTGTTACCCTCCTCAGAGGCAGATGCAGCCCTGTCTTAGTGTATGCCAAACCCAGTCATGCCTTTGATGGGTTCCCAGCCAAGCAGGCTGTTCTAAGTCCTGACTTTGGTGCCTAAACACATAGGAATCACTAGGTCAGCATTAGAGGGACTGACATTCAACACCCTGTCTACCTACAACAAGCCAGGACACTCATCTGGATCCTACAGCTGTGACTCAGAGGGCACTAGGTCACTCTGAGGGCCACCTAGGAGCCTCAGCTGCTCCGTACTATGGCAGCAATTGTCCTTTTGAAGTTGCCCAATAATTGTCGGCACCAAGGCTCTTGTTTTCATTTTTGGAGGCATTTTACCCATGTCAAGCCATTTTTGCAGACTTCGTGGCAAAACCAGCCTCTGGGTGTGGGTGGGGCCTCTGTATACTTGCCACTCTGTGCCTAGTATAGGTGATCAATGCAACCTTATTGTGAAGTGGGGCTTGTGGGCCAGTTTTGTCCCCACCACCACTAAGGGACCCAAGGTCAACAGTCCCACAAACCTCCATACCTATCTGCATGTTTTGCCTAGCCCAGGGTAAATTCCTGCATCAAACCCTAAACCAGTGCCCTCTACTTTTGAAGCCATCTGCAGACTCACTGCCCTACCCCAGGCCCTTTCTTAAGATGGCAAGCTGTTCTTGGAACCAGGCTGATCCGAGCGGTGAGCAGAGGGTGGGGGTAGACCAGGAAACTAAAGCTGACAGTCATACAGCCTCCCTGGGTTCCCTCCTGCTCTAAGCTAGAACTCAGGCCCACTCCACATAAGTCCAGAGGACTTCTCAGGTATGCCAAGGCCAGGGCCAAGGGGACCGCAGCCAGTGATCCAGAGCAAAGGCCTCGGCAGCCTGGCTTCTCATTAGGGAGTCAAACAGATTGGACCTTCACTGGGTGGGACATGATTACCCAATGGCCCTTCACTAGCAAGAAGGACTAGGTTGTCTTTTGGCAGGAGGCAACAGAAGTGACAGGAAACACTTGATGGGGGAATGTCTTTATGCACACTGCAAATATGTGTTGCTCTGATTGGTTGATAAATAAAGCCATTTGGCCTATGGCAAGTCAGGTTATAGCTAGGCAGGAAATTCAAAGAGAGAGACAGGAAGAAGGTTGGGGGTGGGGGGAGACAAGCCAGCTCGCCATCCAGGGAGCAGCATGTAATGGCACACAGGTAAAGGCATGGAATACGTCGTGACATAGATTAACAGAAATGGGCTGAGTTTAAGTGTAAGAGCTAGTCAGTAGTAAGCCTGAGTAGTTTTAATTAATATAGGCCTCTGTGTGTTTACTTGGGTCTGAGCAGCCGTAGACCGGGCGGGACATGGGAAAACTTAATATTATATCCTTCTGGGGTCTTTGATGTAGTTGAAGACTAGATAGTTATGATTTTCCTTGGTTATGATAAAAGATAAATTAGACATGAAACCTTAGACTCACAAATATAGGATAGAAATTTTTTTTTATTTTACAAAATACAAATAGACTAGACATTGTAACTATAATTCTTGCTTGATAACTTTTGTTATATGTAATTTTAATAGGTTGAAGTTAAAACCTTCCTTTTGTTTAGACAGAAAAGGGGAAGTGATGGGGGAATGTCTTTCTGTTCACTACGAATGTGTTGCTCTGATTGGTTGATAAATAAAGCTGTTTGACCTATGGCAAGGCAGCTTAGAGGCAGGTGGGAAATTCAAAGAGAGAGACAGGAGGGGGGGGGGGACACCAGCAACATGTAATGGGACGTTACAGGTAAAGCCACTGAACATGTGGCGATACATAGATTAATAGTTATGGGCTAATTTAAGATACAAGAGGTAGCTAGCAAAAGGCTTGAGCCATGGCCATGCAGTTATAATTAATATGGGTCTCTGTGTATTTACTTGGGGGACGTGAGTGGGAAAGATTTGTCCCAACCACCAGCAGGCCAGGACACAGGAAATCTTCAGACTACAAACACTTGATCCCATTATGGATTTATCAGCAGATGGGGCCCTCAGGTGCCATGCTAGGCTATCTCCATGCTCCTACAGACCCTCTCTGAGGCTTTCCCCAGGTGCCTTCAACACTGGGGTGGGGAATCTGGTTACTTCAGGAAGAGGGAAGCCTGGGTGAGAACACACTAGGGCCACTGTCCAACAGTCCTGTCACTCCCCAGTGCCCAACAGCCTGCCTCTCTTCAAGGTGCCTAGGGTGGGGCCTGAACCTTGCCACACCCTGTAGGCTGGGGCTTCCAACTTAATGGGGCCAGACAGCCGACTGCAGAGCCCAGCTTCTCTCCACCCTGGAGCTTCCCTGAGAGAGATGGCAATAGCCTGCAGATGGCAGTAAAGGAAATGGTTCTACCTCCCCCTCTCCACATCTACATCTGTCCCAAAACCATTGGTCCTTCATGCATGACCTTTCACTGAAGGTATCTTTCAGGCAGACATGTTCCCAAGAATGGTGTTGCCACCACTCTTTAGATAAGTCAGTCAGAGCCAGGTATGGAATCACTTGCCTGTAACCCAAGTACCTAAGAATCTGAGGCAGAAGGATTACCACAAATTCAAGCCAGCCTGAACAACATGAGTCCCTCAACAGCCTGGGATACGAAGTGAGACCTTCAAACAAAGATGGGCAGAGGAAGGAGCTCAGCTGGAAAGTGCTTACTTTGCAGGACTTGTGTTAGAACCCCAGCACTCTGAAAAAGCTGTGTGCTGTGCATGTGTACTGGGGAGGTGGAGGGAGATAGGCTGATCTCTGAGACTCACTGGCCAGCCAGCTTAGCCTACCACTCATTGACAAGTGTCATGTCAGATCCTGTCTGAAAGAAAAGGTAACCCCCACCCCCCCCCCCCCCCGAACCTGTCAGGCTCAGGTAGAGACTAGGGAACAGTCTCTATTCTTGTCAGCCAGTCCTTGGGAGAGAGGGCCTACGTGAGCTGGGGATGTGGCCTCAGGATTCAACAGCACTTCCTTATTGCAATCCCAACCTCCTCAGGCTACAGGGAGAAAGCCACAGGACTGCAGTGGGGACCAATCAGTGGTCCCTTTGGCTTCTGAAATCTTAGACCTTGAGGCTGATGGTTGATCCCTGTATCCCTCTTCCCTTGCAGATGGCAGCTCTTCAGAGCCCCTTTTATGGAGATAAGATGAATCTCTTCTCCCTCTGCCAGAAGATAGAGCAGTGTGACTACCCACCTCTCCCAGGGGAGCATTACTCTGAGAAGGTGAGCAAGCTGGGGGCCAGTCTTGGTGTTCTTCCAGGCGGGGTGGTACTGAAGTGCCTGAGGCTTGTAGGATGCAGCAGCACACAGCTGAACTAGGACCTAATGCCAGGCTAGGGGTACTGAGTACCAGGGAGATGAGAGATGGGCACCCTGGGCTAGTTGGTTGGTCTCCTGCTCCACATAACAGGCCTACAATCTGGGAGTTTTGACTTACACATTTTTATTCTGGGTGCAGGGGCTCTAGACAGTTACTGGCTATATGAAGGTCATCCTCAGATCCATCATTTTTATAGATGGGTTAAATTATATCTCCCTCCTGAATAAACTATGAGGAGTGACTGACAGATCTCCTGGTACCCTTCTGGCTCAGGGTATAGTCAAGACAGGTCTATGTACATCCTTCATTGCTCTTAGAGTCTTGTTTTTCTCATCTGTAACATGGGGACAAACTAGAATCTCCTGTCCAGGTTTATGGTAAGGATTATTACATGTGTCATGCTCAGTAGAGCCAAGCCAGCATCGCCATCACCATCAAAAGTAGCTGTTGGAAGTACCGCAGCTCATGGAAATGTTGCTAAACACCATCTGCTGAGAGTCTAAGGTCTTCCCAGGTCCACTCCTATAGAACCCAAGGCCACTGCCTCATGATAATGGCTCATATGTATAGAATCTTCCCTCATTATGTTTCCACTAAGGTAGCATTCTCAACCTTTGGGTTGCAACCCCTTTAGGGGTCGAAGGACCCTTACACAGGGGTTGCCTACAATCATCGGAAAACACAGATATTTATATTACAGTTCATAACGGTAGCAAAATTAGTTATGAAATAGCAACAAAAATAATTGTATGGTTGGGGTCACTGTAACATTAGGAACTGTATTAAAGGGTTGCAGCATTAGGAGGGCTGAGAACCACTGCACTAAGGAAAGCCCATCCTCCAGATGAGTTGAGGCTTTACAAGGAACACCCTGTTTATCGGGGCAAAGCGTAGGCAGAAGCCTCCAGGCTCCAAGACAGCCTTCAGGTTCATTGACCTTCACCTGTGCATAGTGCTACCCCTGGGGTAGGGAGGGCAGGAGTCTGGAGAATTGTATAGGACCTTTCTGCTCCAATGGCTTGAGGAGTTCTCCACCAGCCCCCCCTCCCTTCCCTCTCCCCAGTGAAAGTATTTGTGTTCTGGAGATTAGCAGGAAAGAATGGATTGCATTCTTCACAAAGTTTACTGGCTTGTTCCTTCTCTTGTTTAAACTAGAACTTCCTCACTACAGAAGACATGCTACTTGGCTCTCACCAGTTCTGTGCTCCTGTGCCAGTCTGCCTATGGGCACCATCACCTCACTTCAGTTGCAAGGCAGAAATGAAGGCCCCAGAGCCCTTAGCTTTATCTTCTACGGCAGCCATTCTGTCTCACTAGCATTTGCCCCCGGCAGGCAGCAGCTCCAAATCCTGCTACTTAGCACAGAGTGTGTCCCTAAATATACCCACTTTTAAAGCTGTATCATGTCTTAAGGAATCTTGTCATTTTGTTCTTGTTGTTGTTCCCCCTTATGACTGGTAACTGTGTAGTCAGCATCTAAGTGTTGCAGGGCAGACTTCACCTTGACATGGTTTTCATATTTTTACCTGATGAGTCAGCCATGGTTCCCTTCCAGAGCAGCTTCAGAAATCGCTGTTTGTAGGTGAGCTTGGACTCCAGATACCACCTTCACTTGCTCATGGACTCCAGTGTTTATAAAGCAGTGGGATCACAAAATGGCCAGGCAAAAGAGGGAGGTACAGCCTATGGTTCTATACAGTTAGCCAGCTGCTCAGTGTGGCAGGAGTCCAAGACTGACCGGCCCCTGAGCTTGAGGTGTATGCTGCAGCCCCCGGCCTCTGGAACATCCCTGGGCCCTCCCCAGGCTCTGCCTCCTGAGGCCTTAAAGCTCTCTGGTCCAGGACCTCCCCTCTCTCTACTTTTGCTGGTGACTACCAGCACTGAGATGGGAAACGGTGCAGCCTGCCCAGTGTTGAACACTTAAAACCCAGGCTTTTTAAGGTCATCATTTTAATTACCATTAAAATAACTAGCACTCTGGCTATCAGAACGAGAGGGATCAGAGGCTTAAGGCGCCCCTCCCCCACCCTGGCGGGCAAAGCCTTCAGTGTCTGGATAATTAAAAGCGTGTCTTTCATGAGCACAATGAAGAGGCCAGGGGGTGTTCAGACTGCAGCCTTGCTGCATGTTAATGCATTTATTATGATCAATAAGCCCTTTCCTTGAGTTTTCTCTGGTTTGGGCTTTGTGTGACTGACAGCAGACACACATGTGCACAGGGTACTCACACTCACAAATCTGCCCAACAGTGTGCAGTTGAAAATTGAAATTATTTGAGGGTAACAACTCTCAGGGTCTCAAAGCATCACCTTTGGAACTAGACAGGCCTAGGCATGCATGGGCTGCCCCCCTCACCTCATCCCCCACCCCACTCCCAAGAGCTGTGTGACCATATACCTTATCCTGAAAAGCACTCTTCCCTTGAAAGGGGACAACAGTTCCATCTGAGGTGCCATGTAGCAGAACGTGTGGATGTGGGTAAAGTACTTGAGCACTTTAAGACTAACAGAACTGCTCTTTCCTTGCAGCTTCGGGAACTGGTCAGTATGTGTATCTACCCTGACCCCGACCACCGGCCTGACATCGGATATGTGCACCAAGTGGCTAGGCAGATGCATGTCTGGACATCCAGCACCTGAATGCAGCATGCCTCAAAGCCAAACACCACTTGTCTTACTTGAGTTCTCTCCCCAAGGGCACATGGAAGCCCCCACAGCCAAGACCAGAGGGCTCAGCAGGCTCCCAAAGGCGGCTGCCTCTGCCACTGAGCTGAAGGCAGCTGGGTTATGGTCAAACTCCAAAGTCCTTTCTTTGAACTGTTGCAGACAATCTGAGCTGGGCTATTAGTGGGGGGAAGGGGCTTGGCAATCACTGAAGTCCCTGTACCAATTGAAATGTGAACCTCTGCCTGGTTCCTTCATACCTGTCCAGGCCCACACTGTCAGGAGACTTGCAGGAAACAGGGTGACTGGTGTGGGTGAGCCTTTGCAAATGTTTAACACCAGTTGGTTTAGTTCTTAGTACCTTTCCATACAGCCAGGCTGTGTGCTTCTTTTATTCTCTTGTAAGGGGATACAACTGAAATAATGGTTTAGAGTAGAGACTTTGCTAATACTTTCTATGCATTTTATAACTCGATGAGTGACAGTGAGGAGCATCCAGCATCGGGCACTGAGAGGCATGGCGTCTGGGAGGTAGGAGAGTCCTCCTTTTCTGAACCCTGCCATGTACCATTGCCTCCTGGAATACTGTGACTCACTGTAGGATAAGTACATGGCATTTTCATCCCTGGGAAGATAGCAAGAAAAACCCAAGAGCTTTGTCCTCACACTGTTCTTTACAAATTCTAGTTCTCTATCTTCCTAGTGTGACTTGGGCAAGTCTGTTGGCCTTTTTGAGCCTTCATTTCCTCATCTGCAAAAAGGGTAAATGAAGTGTCTATCTTCCAAGTGACTAACAGGATCTAAAACAAAAGATGCTACTTAGGCATGCATGGCAGCCTAAGTTTGTTGTCTTGGCACTTGGGAGGAGGCAGGGGGATCAAGAACCCAGGGGTCACCCTTGGCTATATGGGAAGTTTGAGACTGGACTGGACTACCTAAGACCCTATCTCAAACAAAACAAGACAAAACAGATGCAAACCAGCCAGCAGTGGCAGGTGATCCAAAAATGCAGCCTGTTGCCCTTCAGAAAACTCCAGTCCATGAGAGTCAAGAATTAAATACAACTGTACTATGGGCAGGAAAAGCAGAAATATGTTCATTTACTTTCTGTTCTCAATAGGACTAACTGTGAAAACTAACTTATAAATGTGAATTTAAGGAAACTTAAGTACTGGAGGAAACAGTCTGAATTATTTTGTTCCCCTTTGGCAAACCTCTATCTCCAAAAAATATTTACATTATGATTCATAATAGTAGCAAAATTACAGTTAGGAAGGAGCAACAAAAATAACTTTATTGTTGGGGATTGCCGCAACATGGGGAACTGTATTAGAGGGTTGCAGCTTTAGGAAAGTTGAGAACCACTGGCCTATGCAATACTCGAGCAGTACCCACTTGGTGACAGGCCAGTGCTGCTGTGTCTTGTCAGGTGATGCTTAACTTGCTGCTGGGTGAACTTACTACCAAGAAAGAGCTCCCAAAAATAGGGTCCTGGCTGGCCACCACCCTCTGAGCAGAGCCTGCACTCCAGGTATGGGCTCTGCTCAGATTAAGCTCTCCATGTTTTAGACAAAATGGGAAGAGGAATAACTGCTGAGCAGCCTAGGAGTGGCTCTAACAGCTTGTCAGTGTCATCTTGAACTGCAGACTATAAACTGAGTACTCAACAGCAGCACAACTTCTTGAGGCACCTTTAGAAACAACTTGCCAGGCCCCAAACAGTCCAAGGAATACCAGAATATTTTTAAGTCCTCCAAGTAGTTCTGAGAATCATCAGCCAAGCTGCCACTCTCAATAAATCCACTGTACTCTCTCAAGCTGCCTCCAGCAGTTTCCACAAGGGAAGTGGGCCTCCAGTGGCCCACCCCACAATACTCACTCTGGGTTTGAGTATTCAATCAGAGTTGCTGTTTCCTCCTGCCCAGCTCTAACTTCTGAAAGTTTTCCTGACTCTTGGTATGCACTGTGTCTGCTCTCAGAGCCTCTGTTCTGTCTTCGGCACAATTAGCCTTTGTAGATCAAAGAACTTAAATTTCAGTACTCCACCCACTGTCCATACCAAGAGAAACAACTGCCCAATAAAATGGCCCCTGGGATGTCCAGAGTCTCCACCAATCACCATCCAGAGAGGCAGTGCAAGGATATGTCCTAATTACTACAAGAGAGCAAACCCCGTGTACTCCTTCGACTGTCACGAGTTTCACACAGCCATGGGAGAGCCAAGTCTCCATCTGCCCTTTTCTAGACTTGAGCATGTACAGTCCAAGGACTCAAACTGAAGGTGTCTGCCTCATGTGTATATGGGGGACAGGGCAGGGTACTAGGAGTAAACTTGGGGTGCATGCAGGGCAAGCCACCCACTGGGTCAGGTCACAGCCCAAGACTCCCTCACTGCGTACACCTGACATGCAGGCTGATGGATACTGGATCACCTGTTAGGACAAACTCCTGGGGCTCCCCACAAGTGAAGATGAAGTACGCAAGCCACAGACCATGTCATACATGGTCACTTGGAGAGCCAAAGGAACCCAATCTGGTTTTGGGCCACACCACTGACACTGAAATCCAGACTGGTGCTAGAAAGATTCAGAACATGGAAGGAGAGTCAGGTCAACTGGAGCCCAGACCCACAGTCCCCACATTACAGCCACTCACTGAGTTTTGTCTTTTTTTTAATTGAGCCTCACTCAGCAAGCAGTAGCCGAATGTGTGTTTTCAGGTGGGGTGGGATGGGGTGGAGTGTACCCCAGTCACCCAGAGAGATAACCAGCCACCCCAGCACCATTCACGAAGTGTCCATGGTCTGGACAGTCTCTTCTAGCACCTCAATCTCCAGAGGGGTGACTTTCTCGGTGAGGACAGCTGTAGTGCCTTTCTCACACCTGTACCGGCCAAACCTAAGGAGAGAAGCAAAAGCAGTTAAGCCAGGACAGAGACATTGTACTCAGAGAGCAATAGGCTGGACTGGAGTCTTGGTTCTGGGAACTCCACCTCTGGCGTCAGGGAGTTAATTACCCTTCACTTCCAAATGCTATAAAATGGAGACACTTTTGCGAGGTGTGTGTGTCAGACAACACTTCAGAGATAATATAAAAGCACTGGTTTTCCCTTTTCCTTCCACACTCCATCATCCTCAGTACATGCTAGAAGTTACTTGGTCATTTGACTTCAGGCTGTCACTTCCTTAAAACTCACATCCTTCCATGCAGCAATGTGAGTGACACAGAATGGCGTTCTGCCCCACAACTCTAGAAGCCAAGCTCCAGGCTTATCACTTCAGAACACACAAGGTTAACTGTCACCACAGGGGCATGGTGGATCACCACCAGGACACACCTACCTGACCTGCCTCCTTGGGGTAGGTCTCTAAAGCACAAAGTGCTTACCCTGATCCAATGTGATCTCTAACTCTCCAGAATCCTGACTGCCAAAATGCAGTACTAACACCTGCTTTTCTGCTTTGTCTCACGTTGGAATGATTTCCAGTAAGCTGGTATCCGACCAATGGAAGCTGTGCCATGATCATATACTCCTAGGAAACTTGTCCATTAAAACAGGCACTTAGGCTCCAATGAGGATCAGAAAGAAAGGGTATCTGATGCTCAGGTGGACTTTAGGAGGAGGTATACTTTTTTCCAAACACGTCTGTCCTTGTTCCCTTAAGGTTTAAAGATGTCTCTTGGTATACACTGGGCTGGGTGTACCTAAGTGTTGCCTTGAGAACAAAGTCCCAGTGGCCCAAGAAGCTGACTTTGACCTTTACTCTGTCTTTAGAGGGAGTGGACACAAGAGCCCCATACCGTTTGGGTAAGGCTGTTGGCCTTAGCAGCATGCAGGGCAGCAGCCAGGTTCATGGTGGTGATGGGCATGGAGCAACTGGCAAGCCTTTGCCTTCACCTGTGTCCATTCTGGGGAGGGTTCCCTTATCTAGGCAGCGTCCTCAGAGCCATGAGTCCAAAGGGCATAGGGATTCTAGTGTGTAGATATTGGTGTTGCCCCAAGGCAGACTATTGCATACCTACCTGTGCTTAGCCCCTTCCTTATCACCTCACCAGCTAGCCTCCTTGTCACTTTGTTGGGTCCATCCCCACCCCAAAGGCTAGGATGGAACCTGGAACCTCCCACATTCTAGGCTAAAGCATGAACAACACTGGTAGCTACCATGGCCACAATTCAGAGGCTCCTAGCCACCAGATTAGAACCCTTAGGATGTCTTGGGCCAGCCTGAACAAAAAGTTCAGCCCACACACCTCACAAGATACCACTGAAGCAGCTCTCAGCCTGAAGCTCTCTCCTGATAACACATGATAGATAAAGACAATTCTCCATGCCTGACCACAACCTGTGATCACAAGGTAGCCTTGACTCAAGACCTGTTGTTAGAAGCTGCTTTGGAACACGGGCTTTTCTCAGTGTAGGAAAGAATCCAGAAAGCCCAATCCAGATAGCATGGAGATTCCAAGGGTGACAGGACACAAGAAAAATGCCAACCCCTTCACTTACCTGGTCCCCTTCTTGTTGGGCACTGAGTATGGACGAAGAAAGTCCAGCTTGCTCTTGCTGATGACACACAGATCAATGTTGCTTCCAGACCCCAAGTCATTAAAGATGCCAGCTGCAATAGCTTCACTCACTAGCTTCTTGGCTTCTTCCTCCTGAAAAAGACAAAGGCAGCCATGATGACTTGTGTCCATGGAGAACGGTGGCCTGCTCAGAAACACACAGGATGCTTCTCAGATGTGTTCGTGGGTGGTGTTTAAAATTTTTTCTAGAACTATAATGTTTTCAACACCATTTGGCTGGCCTAAAGCTCTTCAGGTGGTTAAGTGGGAGCCTGGGCCTTCCAAATCCTTCATGCCTACGCCCTTTCTTCACCACAAAGTCTTCCATCATATGCTATTAGCAGCCACCATTTAAAGCAAGACTCAGTAAGTTCTTCTGTGGTGGCTTGAAAGAAAATGGCACTATTAGGAACTGTGGCTTTGTTGGAGGAAGTATGTCTCTGTGGGAGTGGGCTTTGAGGTCTCCTTTGCTCAAGCTACACTCAGTGTGGTACACAGTACACCTGTTGCCTGTGGATCACGACGTAGAACCCTCAGCTCCTTCTCCAGCATCACGCCTGACTGCACACCATCATGCTTCCCACCAGGATGATAATGGACTAAATTCTGAAACTAAGTAAGCCCCAATTAAATGTTTTCCTTTATAAGAGTTGCCATGGTCATGGTGTCTCTTCACAGCAATAGAAACTCTAACTAAGACATCTTCTCATAAGGGGCCGGTAGTAAATATTTTAGGTTCCTGGGCACACTTGTTGTCTGTTACAACTACTTAATGCCACCACCTAGCACAAAACAGCCACAGACAATGCATAAACAGGGTGATTATGTGTCCCAGTAAAACTTTATAACAAAAACAGGTGTCAGGCTAGATTTGACTCATGGGCTTCGTTTGCTAAATGATCAAAGTATCTTAACAGTGACTCCAGGATAGAATCCTCCCACCCAAGGATAGGGGAAGACAAAGCTGCAGTCTATAAAATAGAGGAGAAAGGTGAACAGGCTCGGAAAAAAAAAAAAAAAAAAAAAAAAAAACTAAAGATACCGACTTCCTGGTAACATAATGGAGAAAATCAGCACTGTGGGGCTGAGACAAGCTGATACCAAAGCACAATTGTAGTTCTAGGAAATGTTGGCAGAGTCAAACATTAGACTACTTGAACGTGTGTCCACCCCCTATGAGTCTACAAGTTCGTTGAAGTGACTTGTTGCTTCTCCCAAAAGTTCCTCTTTACTTTTTGAGTCAAAAGAGCCAGCATATGCCAAGTGGGACACTAGGGCCACAGATAGAGGTCCCAGAACCTCTCACCCTCTTGGGATTTTAAAAGTTCACTGGGAGCATCAGACCCATGTGACTGCTCCAGGGCATGAAGAGGGTCAAAGGGTCAATAATGGCTGCCTCAGTGAAGCTTCAAGGAGAGCTGAAGGCAGGCTGTCAACAAAGGCACCCAGGAAACTGGTGCAATGCAGGCGGCAGGGTAGAACATGGGCCCATGAAGCTGAAATCCTTTACACAACAAGGACAGAAATGAGCCAGCCTTTTCTACGTGCTTCATCTGCTACCCGATGGCACAAGAGTACAGACACATGAGCCCAACAAAATGCACACATCTCAGTAATACCACCCCCCCCCCAACTCCAACCCCCGTGCACCAAATGCCCTAAATCTGGCCTAAGAACCTTGATGGACAAATTCAAGGCTTCAAGTTGTGAGAAAATCTGAGCCAGGCTGGAATACTAGTGACAGGAGTGCCCTCTACAGACCCAGAGGAGGAAAGAGACAGCTCTGCAAGAGTGGGAAGGATCTTTACCTAACCAGCAGTCAGACACGTTTGTGAGGGTGGTAAAGCAAGCTATTCGCATGTGCATGTGCACAGTGCTGTAAGAATTCACCCCATAGGGCCATCTAAACAGGAACTCTCTCCTGGGATTCTCAATAGTCCCTCAAAAGTCTTACCAGAAACAAGGGAAGGTGGTGGAGCAGATGGAAGTGGAGACTGCTCCCACATAGCAAATCCCAACCACCCGCTTAACAAATGCAACCTCATTCCAACTCACTTTGCGTATTAACCAACCTTAGATGTGCATGTGCACGCACACTGGGAGCGCCCTGCTTGCTCCCCTGCTCAGGGCTGCCATCCCTTCTCCCCCTTCTCTTTTCTCCACTTAACCATTGCCTTTCTTTGTCTGTTCTCATCTCTGTTGCTGGTGCTCTGAGCAAGGAAGGTACACAGGAGAGGGAGGAAAAGAAACAAGCAAAAAACCCAACAACAACAACAAACCCCAATAGTGCTACAGACCTTAAGTTCCCAAGGGAAGATGATGTAGAGGGCACAGAAACATATGAACTGTGTTACACATGCCTGTTTTAATTCAACTGTAGCACCTAGCCAGAAGGTGCTACAGAGTGCAGGTGATTCTCTCTTTTTTTTTTTTTTTTTGCAAACATTTGGAAATGGAAGTAGATTGCTGGCAAAAGCACATTTCAAAAGGTGCAAAACTTTTAAATGTATTATGTATAATTTGGTTTACTTGAGATGATTCTTTAAGGAACCTCCTCCTGTCACACACACACACACACACACACACACACACACACACACACACACACACACCCATAATGTGTTAAATACTGAGTCAGGCACCTGGATAAACAGGTTTTACTCCGGTCCCAAACATCTTCTGAGGCTCATAATAATCAGAAAGTATGGCTGAGAGGGAGTCCCAAGGTCACACTGCTAGCAAACAATCAAATAGGTTTGTGGTAGCCACAAGCCCTATCGGCTAACAAGTGACCTCTCTTGGGCTCTGGGCTCTTCACTAATCGGGGACACCAAGGCTGCGTCACTCCCTGTCACTAGGAGCCTCAATACCTGGGTTGAGTTTAAGAATGGTGGCTGCCAATTTCTGTCTGGTCCAGTAGCAGCTCCTCTGGTAGTCATCTCTATTATGGAGAAGGGGGCCTTGTGTTTCCCACAATACCCATGAACTACTTACCTGAAAACAGCCTATGTTCCATGGTGCTGGAGTAATGTTCCTACAATGTCATGCCAGGGATCATTATCAAGATGAAGGTCTTATTACATGTCCTTCCCTTAACCACCAAACTCCCTCAAAACACCAGGAGGTTGAAAATGACTACTGTCTACCCATTACTTACACAGTATCTTCAAGAAGTATTTTCAGAGACCTATTACATTCGAGAAACTGCTTTATATGTCAAATACTGGCTTTGAACACAGTACTTTACAAATAGACTTCTAGGTACAGATATACCTATACTACTAGGTTCATTTGCATATTTTTTCCCTAAAGTAAAATTTTGCAACTAAATAACTTTTGTATTTAACATGTGCTATCAGTATTTTGGAAAAGTAACAAGAAAATCCTAAGAGGTGGAGAAAACACCACATTTTATCATCTTTGGCCCACAGAACATTCAGGAAACACTGTCTTCCTCTAGGATTCATTCTTTCTAGGACTTTGCACTTCCCTTTTCTGGAAGATTTGAGGTGATCTGGGTCCTGAGCAACATCTGCCTGGGACAGGTGCTGCAGAGGGGCTCTGACCCAGCCATGCAGACCCTGTGCCCCCAGCTGGCCAGGCCCAGGTGCTATATTCTCTCCCTGCTGTGCCGGCATCCTCCTCCAACCAGCCAGCTGCTCATGGATTTACATTGCTTATCTCAAGGGAACTTTGAGATTCAGTGTGTTAGACCTGC
The DNA here is from genome assembly GCF_007827085.1 of Peromyscus californicus insignis. Lineage (NCBI taxonomy): Eukaryota > Metazoa > Chordata > Mammalia > Rodentia > Cricetidae > Peromyscus > Peromyscus californicus. The sequence goes on along the minus strand of NW_026294595.1, from coordinate 811,044 downwards.
AGGACACATCCCAACTACAAGAAAAAATAGCCCTCCATGATAAGAACATCTCCAAAACACTCATGCAGAAGACCATGACCCTGGTGCAAAACAAACAAACAAACAACAAAAAAACAAAAAACGGAGTCTCTCAGGTTCAAGGTCATCTAGCAGATGTGGAAGCAGACAGACAGAACTGAATCTTCATACTATTTCCTGCTGTGTGGCTAGGAGCCAGTAACCACCTCTCTGAGATGGCTCTTCTCCTCTCTAATATGATAATAAATTCTACCTCACAGGTTTGCTGCAAAAACTAGAAATCAAGTACAGAAAGCAACTATAATGAGTTGGCACATGGCAAATGCTTAATGGCTGATAACTTACTTAATAAAACAAGCCAGAGGGCTCCTAAAATAATGCAATCCACCTTTAAACAGCAACTGCAGATACCAAGCCCCATGCCAGAAAAAGGCAGTCCAGACAAACCTGCTGACAAGCCTTCACCCAGTGCCATGGAGAAGTTCCTGTAATAATTAATCCAAGCAAAGCACACTCCCTAAAAGTTCAGAGAATATAAAAGGAGCACTTCCTGCTTTATGGCTACAAAGACCAAACTAACTGGGAATATCAGTCCCCCGGGCCACCCTGCTTCTTAAATGAGATTACAATAAGAGTGATGTACTGTACTCCAAGTCAGCTGTGACAAGCAGCACTTTATAGAGCTATCTGTTTGTCTCCATCACTGCACCACACAATGTGTCCCTGGACTCCAATGTGCAGCTCCATTTACCGCTACATGACAAATGGGCAGCACTTGTAAAAGGCACAAAGAGGTCCACGTCGGCCATGTAATGGTCACCACAGCTGTACCCGAGTGCTTGAGGGGACAAAACAGACCCCCAAGTTCATTAAACTGACCAGTAATGGATCTTTCAAAAAGTGCCTTAGGAATCATACAGAAAGGGCTAAAATAAATAACTCAGCATGGAAGGCTAATCTGAAACGGTGTTTGATAAATTATTTATACCACAGGCGATTGTCTGCATTTAATATTGGAGCTACTAGTAGCATCTTTAAAAGATGATTTATGTGTTGTAACGCTATTAAACTTTATATTGGCCCACTGCTAGCTATAAAGTCTGCTGAGATTTAGAGAATGAGTTTTAAACTGTCACTGCAACATCATAGGAGATGGAGGCTGTATTAAATCTTTACTTTAAACCTGTTATCTAGAGAGTTGTGTTTTGTAGACACTCACAAACTGATAGATTACCTCTGCATCCGCTACAGTGTGGGTCCAAATAGTACTGCAGAGAAACTTCTCCACGTTATCCCACCTACAGCTACAATCCAATTCTTCTCACTAAAGTGATTTTTAGATTGGCAATGTCACCAGAGTAAAATGTAGGTGTGCCAGCCAATGGGCACCCTGCACAGTTCTGCTTCAAATTAATCCTCTTTAAAGAAACCTTGTGCAACCTGACAGCTTGGTTATGCATATTGAGCATACTTATGCTGGGAGCAAGGAAAATATTAGGTATATATTTGACTAAAGCCTAACATACCATTTAGATACATTTGCAATGTAAAAATATATGTATACGGCCAGTCATTTGAAACAATACATTTGTAACTAAAAAATTTAGAATTTAAAAAGAAACAAAATTGGTTATTTGCAGGAAAATGCCTTCTGTTATGTAGCTAGAGGAAAGGCATGGGAAGGGGAGGAAGAAGCCTCTGTCAAGAAGGGCAGAGCTCTCTGTGTCTACTGTCTTTACTGCCTGGGAGTTGTGGGGGTTGGGAGGGGTGGGAACCAGAGGATGATGCTGGCATCTTCCTCAGTTGCTCTCCCACTTTTTTTTTTTTTTTTTTTTGGGAGATACGGTTGCTCACTGAACCTGGAGCACACTGATTGGTTAGACTGACTTGTCAACTAGCCCCAGGGATCTATCTGCCTTGTCTCAGTGGGATTTTTTTACATGGTTGCTGGGAATCTGAACTTAGATCGCCAAGCTTGCACAGTGTAGCAAGTACTTTATACTTACTGAGCCCCCAGTCCCCTACATTTTCTCACAGAGGCATCCCTTTTCCTTCTATGCCTCCACAGGAACTGGACAGCTGGCTCTCCTCCCTTTGTTTCCTCTGGTGGTAAGAATGTGGGATAACATGGCAGTCCGATTCTCACCTAGCTTCTATTCCTTTTTCTACTTGCTACTGAATCTACATTTACCCCCACTAGTTGCCAACTTTATTTCAGTTGCTCCTTTATTGACAACATATATTTAACTCCTTGGAACCAATTGTGAGAAGGCTGCATGGATGCTAGTCAGTGGATACAAATTTCAATAAGGAGGGATGGGTCAAGAGATTTCCTGTATTAGATAATGACCATAGGTAATATATAATAAATATAGAAATGGCTGAGCATGGTGGTGCATGCCTTTAGTCCTAGCACTCTTGAAGCAGATGTAGTGATAGAGGCCAACCTGGTCTTCATAATGAGTTCTAGGACAGTTAGGGATACACAGTGAGACCCTATCTCATGGAAGTTAAAAAAAGAAAGAGGGGGGGGGGGCAAGGAAGGTTAAATCAATCAGAACCTTAAAATAATCCAAATTAATCTTGGAAAATTTACATAATCTTTCTTTACTCTGATTTGGAACAACCCACTGTTCTGTTGATTAAATGGAGACCTTGAACTCTGCCATCCTTAGCACTAGGCCCATGTACACGAACACATACACAAGGAGTAATACAGCCTACTGCTCTAACGATCTGAAGCACAGCAGGTTAAGTCTGGGTGTGGTTCGAGTTTGGACTCTAACAGGAGAGTACCACACTCCTGTACCTCACACCTTTTCCATCTTTGTATCCCAGGAAATCAATATGCAACATGTACAGCAATAAATTAAGAAACAATCTCAACTTCAAACACACATACAGCTTTGCTAGTCAAAGACAAAGCCATAGGACAGGCCAATACCAAAGACAGAAATTCCAAAACTATACCAGTCTCAACTGGAGACCACTCAAGGACAATTAACAGCAAGGAAGAAAGGGCTTGAATGTGACATTTTGTAGTGACTGGTTAATATGCTGAGGTTTTAACTATGCCATTGACAGAGCCCAAATTTAATGGCTGGTGGTGAATAAAAAAGACCTCAAAAGAGTATTTTAAAAAGCCCCCTCCCGCAGTAGGTAGGCACAAATCTGATACACTCCACATGTGGCCACATCCTTTACAGTGGAAAGGCTAATTTGTTTTTCAGACGGGGGTGGGTGACAAAGTAAAGACATCCAAATTCCAGGTCTGGCTTGAGCTCTTGGGGTAAATAGGACTGCCTGTCAGAACACCTAGAAATCACTGTAGAAGTAAAGAGCAACCGTGCCTTTAAAGCTATCAATTTTAGCAGATACCTGTAATTCAAGTCCTTGGGAGACTGTGGCAGGAGGATCATGAAGTTCAAGGCCAGCCTGGGCTAAAAGCAAACCTTATCTCAAAAAACCAAACTTAAGGGCTTGCTACTCTTGCAAAGGGTTCCTAGTTCCCGTTCAAGGTAGCCTATAACTCCAGCTTCAAGAGACCTGATGGCTCTGGCCTTCATGGACACCTTACTCATGTACAAATACACACGCACACACACATAAAATTTAAAATAAACCTGTTTTTTAAACCAAACTTAAAGAATAAATAAACAAGTAAGTTTTTTAAAAAAAATAAAAGTGTGGAACGTGTCTTGACGATTGCAGTCAGTATGCTGCCCCTGTGTGGGTGCTAGAGTGCACCAGGATGTGGGTGATGCAAGTCACGAAGAAAGCTTGTGGTGGGTGCAAGAGAGATTTGTTAAGGGTTCTTAGCAAGGATGGGAAGGCCCATCTGGGCTGTCCAGATAATCCAAGTAGGAAAACCCTGACTATAGCTAGAGGATTGGAATGCACACAGGCTGCACAGTCACAATGGGCCAGGAAAGGCCAGAAAGAATGAAGCTCTAGAAAGCTCGGTCACTCACTGAGCTAGAGTAAGTGTAGAATGCAAGAATGGCAACAGTGTCTCTGTCCAAGGGCTATGTCCCAGGCACACAGGACTTACAAATCTATAGGTGAGGTCTAGGGTAGCAGAAAGAAGCTGTGGAGAACTGCTGTGCTGAATACCCATGCTTACACAACCCTTGTCTGCTTCTACAGGTGCAGACGCAGGGCGTACACAAAGCGTGGCTGATGCACCCACAGGCGCTTGGCTATGTGTGAAAAGAGCCAGGGATTTGTGCCAAACTAGTGCCTGGCACCACCAAAGTCTCTCTCCCTATCCTACCATTAGGAAAACTGATGGCGGGCAAGTGGTTTTGCTGGAATCTGTGACAGTGAATGGAAAAAAAATACCTAAGCTTCCAGAGTGAAAAGGACCAAAAGAGATGAGAACATGTTGCTTTCCACAAGGAGAGGAAATCAGTGTTCACAGCACCATATACACAAATATACATTTAAGGCTGTGCTGAATCAAATGTAAGGAGAGAAATTAAAAAAGAAAAGAAAATAAATAAAAAGAAAGCCTAGGTTTAAAAAGAATGTGAGAAATATGCTCAGTAACCCTCAAAATTTATTATCTTGCTCCTGAAATAAAATGGTCAGATAAACAGTTTATCACTGAAAATGGGGAGTAGTGGGAAGGCTGGACCCTGGGATCCAGATGCAGTTCAGTGATAGAGTAAGTACCTCACATCTGTGATCCCTCAGTTCAATTCTCAACACAAAGACAGGGAAGGAAAGAGGGAAAAAGACAAAGGTGTGGCAGGGAAAGGGATAAACACAGAAGGGAATCTGACCATAGGTCTCAACAGATGCAAGCCCCATCCTGTGGCCAGGTACTTGGATATGCTCGAGGCCAATGTAGAGTGTCCTCTGCACCATCCTGCTTCCATAGTCTCAAGATCTAGGAATGATGGGCAGAAGAGCCAAGGATGTACAGAGTACCCTTGTTCTAGGAAATTTCAAGACAGTCACAAATAAAGCAAATTTCAAGTGATATAAAATGTCCAGGTTCGATCAGCTCTGTATGAACTCATGCCTGGATGTAAGCACACACTGCAGGCACCACCGTACCAGGGATGAGGTCTGAGCAGAGCCTGTCAGGGAAGAACATTCAAACCCCTAAGGAGAAAGGAATAGGTAATTTTTTGTTTTGTTTTGTTTTTCAAGACAGGGTTTCTCTGTGTAGTTTTTGGTGCCTGTCCTGGATTTTGCTCTGTAGACCAGGCTGGCCTCAGACTCACAGAGATCCACCTGCCTCTGCCTCCCAAGTGCTGGGATTAAAGGCGTGCACCGCCACCACCGCCGCCGCCACCCGGCTAGAATAGGTAATCTTACTATGGTGAAATACGTGCTACCAAGAGGCAGGCTTGACAAAGAAGTCATGGGTGTCAGAGGTTTCACAGTCAGGTCATGAGAACTGAGCCATGTCTTGAGAAAGGGGTGAAAGAAAAAGCAGAGGGCAGAAGTGGTGTGTCATGAGGAGTCAGAACTAGGGGAAGGTAGGGTTAGGCAGGCAGTGCAGTGGAGCTGAATCCCCAAGAACCTTATTACACACCACACAGCATCAGCCCTGTTAAGTACTGGGCTGTACATTTTTTAGCAAAGAGCTGATGTGGTGAAATTTGTGCATGTAGAACCTGAGTCTGGAAGCAGTAGAGAGAGACCAAAGTCAGGAGCAGGACAGATATGTCAAGCACATTACTGGTGAGGACAGCTTGGTCTACTGTCAGCAAAGGAGAAAGAGGTGGGCAGGTATGAGTTCAGGAGGGGATCTGGAGAGGGTGCCACATGGACATCTAGCATGTTGTGGCCACTGAGCACTCCTCTGAATGAGTACAGCCTGCACACAAGGGCTGTCTGTAATTTCTTTGCAACTATTTTTCTGGTGGGTTGATGGAAAAGACAATAATAATTGATATACTCTCTAGACAATGGCAGGCTTCTATAACAGATTCCCTAAAGGATGTCTACAGAAAGGGACAAGATCAAGTTAAGTTAGAATCAAAGTTTAGTCAACTACAGGAAAGGGGTAGCAAATAAACAAGTGGAACAACACACCTGGGCAATAATCAACTTGGAAATGCCATTTCCCATTTCATGAATGGCAGGGCTATGAAAACCCTGAAGTGCAGCTGAAGGAGTACATAGGATTGGTTAACTCGGGTACAAGAGCTGCAAGTTACGGGCGTTGGTGGTGCACGCCTTTAATCCCAGCACTCGGGAGGCAGAGCCAGGCGGATCTCTGTGAGTTCGAGGCCAGCCTGGGCTACCAAGTGAGTTCCAGGAAAAGGCGCAAAGCTACACAGAGAAACGCTGCCTCGAAAAACCAAAAAATAAATAAATAAACAAACAAACAAACAAACAAACAAGAGCTGCAAGCATGTAGAAAGAAGCGCTAAGGGCCTGAGGAGGAAGTGGAAAGGCTCTTAGGAAAGAATGGTATCGGGTGGGGCATGGTGGCGCACACCTTTGATTCCAGAGTAAGAGGCAGAGTAAGAGGATCTCAGTGAGTTCAAGGTCAACCTTGTCTACATATGGAGTTCTAGGACAGCTAGATGTATAGTGAGACTGCCTGAAAAACAAAACAAGAAAGAATGGTAGCCTGGGGAAGGGCAGGGAAGAGGGGAGCAACTAGAAGCAGCTAACAACTAGGACCCTTCTGAAGACCAAGCTCATCACCTTTTTCTGGGCCCCAAGACTCAGTCTTCACATAAACTCTCAGTTCCTTAAGGACAGAGAAGGTATGCTTCCAAAAAGTTACAAGAAAGCCAGATGTGATGGCAGTCCACTGTATCCCAGAACTCAAGAGGCAGAGGCCAGCTTGGTCTGTATAGTTCCAGTAAATCAGGGCTAAGCAGTGACACCCTGTCTGGGGGGGGGGGGGGGTGGAGGGGGTAGGGGAAGAGAGAAAGAGAGAACGAGAATACAATAAAATTTTTAGAGTCTGGGTCTGATAGATATATTTAAAGAACTAAAGAATATTTTTACATTTTTTTTTAAAGACAGGCTAGGGGGAGGTATGTCAAGCTTGGGGGCAAGCACCTTTACCACTGAGCCATCTCACCAGCCTGGACTTCAAGAAGACAAGGGAATAAAGACTGGGCATGAAGCCAGCCCTGCTGATTACTAGCTGTATGACTTCAGTGGTTTCATCACACAGTACTTTTAGGTCTTCCCTGCAAGAGGCACCTAGGGTTTTAAGTCTTAACTGTTCCTGTGCACAGGGGAAGCTGCTAGTCCACTGCCCTTCGTGCAGACAACCATGGTGGCTGCTGCCAATCTGACTCCTCTGCTTCCACTAGCCTTCGCCAGCAAAACTGCAAGGCAAAAGTCTCATTCTTCTCAAACTGATAATAACAGCACCTAACACAGAGCCAATGAAGCAATTATGAAAGCAGCTAGTATCCTGAAAATGAAATTCCATGTGAAGTTTTAATCTCAGTTGCTAGTGCACCTTCCATATAGAATTTACTACTGTATTTCAGAAGTACACCAAAAACCACATTTTCACTTCCTCTCTTCACTAGAAACTTCTAAACAAGGTAAAGAATCCACATCTAATGCACTATACTAATCACGTCCCTACTTACTCTCCAAAAACCCACTCAAGTGCTCTCACCCTCACTCCCATTTCCCAAATGCAGGAAACCAAGCAGCAGAGGATAACAAAGGACCAGCCCACAGCATGTGACCAAAGACTGAAAGGCCTGAGATGAAACCACTTGGTCTGACACCAAAGTCCATGGTTTGTTCACCCAAGAAAACAGAACCTCCAAACAATCCCCCAAATTATGGCATTTGTTGTGGCTTAAACCATGCAACTCTAGCATCCCTCCCGCGCACAGCTGGTAAAACTGAGAGTCTCCTGATGACTTCACTGACTATCTATCCTCAACAAATACTAAATGGAAGCCTGTGAGATCCACAGGCTCACATCTCTAAAATACAGCTCTCCTAAAACAGAATGAGTCAAATTGTTTTTCTTTTCACTCTGTGTACCAGCAATAAAGATACCATCTAGCTTTGTTTTCAAAAGGCCATTTGTTGATTTCAAGTCTTAACTAAAGTAAAACAAAAAAGCAAGGACAAAACTTTCTTTAAAAGTTTTGGGGCAAGAGATGGGAAGAGCAAGCTTTTGATACACCTGACTAGCAATTTACATACATGATCTTCCTTTCCAAAGTCTCCTTGAAGGGTTGGTTTCAGTTCACATTAGGAGTGAGTTTTCTGCTTTATTAGCAGGCCTATTCAGTTGCACGAGAAGCAAAGGCCCAAAGCACAAACAGGCCTCTTCAAAACACCCCCACCCCACTGGTCTTGGTGCTCCTTGCCCCAACTACTCATGTGGGTTTTTAAAAACTCCTTCTTTTGGGGGGCTGGAAAGATGGCTCAGCAGTTAAGAGTACTGGCTGCTCTTGCAGAGGATCTCAGTACCTACATGGCAGCTCTCAACTGTAATTCCAGTTCTGGGGATCCAATATGCTTTTCTATCCTCCTTGGGTACCAGATACACATGATGCACATGTGTACATGTAAGCAAACACTTACACATATGAAATACAGGGTGTTTATTTGGGGGGGGGAATTTTTTTTTTTCTGAGACAGAGTTTTGCTAGGTAGCTACAGCTGTCCTTCTGCCTCAGCCTCCTAAGTGCTGAAATAGGAGTGCAGCCACTATATTCAGCTTTCATCTGAGTTAAAAGCCAATGTATTTGTCAAGGAATCAAAGTCAACCAATTATTATATCTTTTTAATTTTCTGCTATCACCACAGCTCCAATTTCAGAAAAATGATAATCCAATGCTGTGACTACCTGCATTCTGTGGACACAGTGCTCCCTGCAAACAACATTTGTAGTGTGTGTGTGTGTGTGTGTGTGTGTGTGTGTGTGTGTGTGTGTGTGTGTGTGTGTGTGTTTAGCACAACTTGATATCAGTTTTAGTTTCTGCACAGTTTCAGGGCTAGAGAAGAGTGGTATAAATTATCTCATAGAAACCCCCAAGTAACATTATCTGTGAAGGTTAAAACTTTAACTACCTTCCTGAGGTATGCTGCTGGGGTCTCATTACAGCTGGTAATCTCACATTCCACCATGCACAACACACTAAGTACCAGCACCTTCCAATTACTCTGCCACGTAAGTCTCAAAGGACATCTGAGAAGTCTACACAGCTCCTGCACCCACTGCTGGAACAACCGCCTCTAATGGAATGTGGCAGCTTTCTAGACTTAAATATTCACTCGCAGGGACAAGGCTGCTGAGCTCCAGCCCTAGACACAGTGAAGAGCACATGCTAATTAAAAGGCCATGCTAACTCAGAACATGACCACTCAGACAACTTTATAGACATCGTACACCATCTGGAGTTTGTTTTCCTACTTCCAAATATGTTCAACTGTCTAAAAACTTCCAGGGTTGCAAATGACAGAGCAGGACCACACCAAGTACTTTGTTCAGAATAAACTCCTCTTTGGGCTGGTGTCCTACCATTCCACAAACACCAAGTCAACTTATGTGACAAGCTGAATGCTCTCTGCAGTTGTCTCAAAGTCTCCAAGGGAAATTCCATCAGTGTGCCATCATGTCATCCCCCCCCCCCAACCCACCCTTGTGTCTTACTTCAAAACCTGGACCTTTGTATGCCAATTTCTTGTGCATGTCAAAGCATACTTTCAGTAGTTTGTGGGCCTGTCCATCCCATTAGACTATGACTGTCACAGACCCTGTTCAATAAACCTTAGCTGAATGCAAACCCAGACTCCACATTTCTACAAGACCACTGCCTGTCAACAGCTTACAGAGAGGCCCACAGCACCCAGCTTTTCTTCTGGGGCTATGGATAATGGCCTGCCTTTGCCAAGTTTGCTGTGCCTTAGGAGTTTCTGAGAATGGGTACCTTTTTAAAAGACTTCACAATAAGCCAAAGGTATGACAGTCACTCTTACCATAATCATTTGGCCACTTCTAGAACTATTTTACTTCAGCTACCAAAACTAGCACTTGTATAAGCTGTCATGAAAAACACCCTAAAACCAAGAAGTAATGGCTTTGAACTATCTTCTCTCAGTCAACTTGAGTCACACCCCTCTCTTCTTAAGAACTGTCAATTCCTTCAAATATTGGCAGTTGTTTGTTCAGCTCTCTCATACACGAAATTGCGGACTTTCCCGTGAGTGTAGACAGAGATGAAAACTGAGGCTCTTCTTCATTTTGCTGGAAATGAAACTTCTCTGCCTCTGTAAAATACAGGTTTTTTGTTTGTTTGGTTTTGGTTTTTTTGTTTTGTTTTTTTCAAGACAGGGTTTCTTTGTGTAGTTTTGGTGCCTGTCCTGGAGCTCACTCAGTGGATGTCCAAGCTGACTGACTGGTGATGCAGTGAGCTCAGTTCAGATCCTCTAGGACTCTCATTCTTGCAAGCAGCAGCAGTCTCTCTGAATGTTTGCACGCCTGTGTTACCATTCTTGCCATTTTTATGTTAACCAGTATGTATAACATGAACCTACACAGACACTACATTTAAATGTTTAGCCCCAAATGTTATTTTAAGCATAATTTCTCCACAGAGCCACTTTATTTTTTTAAAAAAAGGGGGGAAAAAAGGGAAATTTCTAATCACACTTCAGTGTGTATTAGTGGATGTGTAATGTCGGGTTGCTTTGCACGCACACATGCCCACCACCTCCCCCTTCCTGATATCACACACCACACAAGTATAATAAACCATGTTAATATTTCATACCACTGTGAAATATGCTGGAGTACCAATTCAACATCTGCTGTCTTTAGGGCCCGGGAGTCCCGCAGAGACACTTTCAATTTGTAATTGAGTTCTATGCTGAATTAATCAGCAGTTTATCTTTTTTACTAAAATAACATCTTCAACACTAACCCAGATTTACATTAAGAATTTATGCCAAATTACCTGCCAAGGCAAACTTACAGGATTCTAAGCTACCATCCAGTAACACTCAGTCCTATACTTTAGTAGTTCTCTAATCCATACACAAGAAAAGCAGAAACCCATTGTTCAAGAGGCTACGAGCTTCTGGCCACAGGCTGCTACTTGGATTTGTAACAGAGCCCACTCTGACACAGAAATCCGAGCTCACGCCCACCGACAGTCACTTGTAGGTAGTTGAGATTCACATTTTTACAATGGGGGTTCTAGAGTGCAATGGAATCAGAAAAAGAGCTTCTTTTATTCTTCTCCTAAGGAACTCTGATATTCCAAATTTTGGCGTCACCTGAGTACCAGAAAGATAAAGGCTAAGACTCAAGTCGACAAGGGCAATTCTATTAGACAAGAGAAGGTGAAGGTGCCATTTACTATGATATCACAATGCAGAGCATTTTACCAGAACTCTTCCTTTTGACTCTACCTACACATCGAAGTCACCAAACACTAAATCCACTGAACACCAGCCCTGCATCTGGCTCCTGCCCTTCTGATGCATAGTCTCTACTCACAAAGTCTTACTTTGCCTGCTGAATTTTTGCCACAGGTGCAGACAGCAACATACTGTGAAATATTTCTCCTACATAGTACATTTCTCTCTACATTTCACAGTTACAGGAAATATGTGAAGCGAAAACATTTCAGAAGGAGCACCTGCTCCAAAGAAATGCATCACAAATAATTACCTATCGACCACAGTGCAGGAGAATCCCTCTTTCCATCTGCTTTGCTAATGGCTGCACAGGAAGTCTCCACTGCACTAAGGATAGCCTCTTCTCATCCCACTCCTGGCCCAGCACCATGTGCTGCATTCAGCTGGCGCCACTAAGAATCTGCTGAGTGATCACACACTGATTCTTTAGGAATATGAAACTCAGCACAGAAATACTTTCAGCAGAAAATTTCTTTAAAAGAATTAAAGCCGCCGGGCGGTGGTGGCGCACGCCTTTAATCCCAGCACTCGGGAGGCAGAGCCAGGCGGATCTCTGTGAGTTCGAGGCCAGCCTGGGCTACCAAGTGAGTCCCAGGAAAGGCGCAAAGCTACACAGAGAAACCCTGTCTCGAAAAACCAAAAAAAAAAAAAAAAAAAAAGAATTAAAGCCAACAGATTTACCAGGTCACTATTTATAAATATCCTTTCATTATTCCTCAAAGAATCAGAAATAGATACTCTTGGGATTCAGGGTCACTTTCCTAAGGTTTATTGAATCTAGAATTCTAGAAACCTGGCCCAAGAGGAATCCCTCCTCACACTGGAGATTCGGGAGAACTGCATCTTTCCTCTCTCAGTCACTCTTCCTTTGCCTCCCAAGATTAAACAGAACAAGACAAACTTAATCTTTCTTCATCCCATACCCCAGACATCCAACTTTCAACTTTTATTAAAAGCAGAAAATAGCTAGGTGGTGGTGCATGCCTTTAACCCCAGAACTAGGAGGCAGAGGCAGGAGGATCTCTGTGGAGTTTGAGGCCAGTCTGGTCTACAGAGCAAGTTCAGGACAGCCAAGGCTGTTACACAGAGAAACCCTGTCTCGATCCAAAGGTTAAAAACAAACAATATAACAAGGGTGGAAATGAAAACCATTTACCAACATTAAACTGGCATTCTGGAAAGAAAGTTGAGAAGACTTAGACTTGCCAGAGGCATGGACAGTTAAGCATCCACTTCTAAGTTAAGAAGACTCTGGAATACCAAAGAACCAAAGGGAGAAAAACAATCTCTTATCAAATCTAAATGCTGTATGGAAAGAGGCAAACTCCTGCTCCTGAACCATCAGACACAGCCTGAAGAAAACTGTACTCTAAGGTTCCACAAGAACACCTATGAGAACTGGAAAACCTGAGAAGGCACCTTAATTCAGGAAGTTCCTTTCTGCCTCTCCAAGGTGGGTTGCTGGTGGGTTCCAATTCAAGAGAACTCACTTTTTTTTTTAAGACAGGGTTTCTCTGTGTAGTTTTGGTGCCTGTCCTGGATCTCGCTCTGTAGACCAGGCTGGCCTCGAACTCAAAGAGATCCACCTGGATCTGCCTCCCAAGTGCTGGGATTAAAGGCGTGCGCCACCACTGCCTGGCCAAACTCACTTTTAAAAGAAATGTTTATTTCACTTATTATTGTTGTTGTTGTTGGTGGTGGTGGTGGTGGTGTGTGTGTGTATGTGTGTGTGTGTGTGTGTGTGTGTGTGTGTGTGTACACATGTCAGAGGACAACTATCAGGAATTGTTTCTTTCCTTCTATCATGGGTTCCACCAGGGATGAACTCATAATCACCAGGCTTCTGTGGCAAGAGCTTTTGCCCTCTGAGCCATCTTGCCAGCCCATTATGTTGTATTCAAAGATGTTATTTATCCCTCTCCCTACCCCTCAAGTGCTGGAGATCAAACCCAGAGCCTTGCTCCAAACTCACTTTTTAAAAGAGAACCAATTTGACAAGTTTCCCACTTTCAGGTCTGCCCACTCTACTGTATGGACTACAATCCCTTCTCTGACCTTCCCTTTCCCCCACCTCTCCCCTCACTCCAACTTCATGATTTGAAACAGCTTACACATCCAAGATGGTAGGTGGCATGTCATCAATAGTGCTTCCCATTAGCACCCCAAAAAAGGGTTAACAGGGAATCTCCCCAAATCTACTGCCCATAAATGCCAATTTCAGCTAAACTTCACTAATCAATTCCACTGGAAAGCACTACTATAAATAATTCTATGCAGGGCTTCTGGGATTGTATATTGGGGGTTCTGACAACTCTGAAACCTAAAGTTGTATGTTAAAAGCGGAGGAAAAAATTACTGAAGAAATTAATACATCTTTTTTATCTAACAATAAAGACACAATTTTACAGCATCTAATGATTCTGGTCTTAAGGAAAAGCAGTTATAAATAGGAATTATGACCAAAGGCAAACTACAGATATAACCTCCAAAAGACCTTCTAAAGGGACCTTTCACTATTTAAACAAATACACAATCTGCCCAACGATTGCCCCAAACCAGAGTTTGTAAGCACGTACAATGTCAAACTATTCAATCTACACATTCCCACAGTCACACTTACTCTTAATAAGGTATTCATTAAAACCAAAGTGAAACACCATTCACCCTCACCTGGATGACTGTACTCAAAATGATAGGTGTCAAGCATTGGTACAGATGTGAAGCAATCAAAACCTCCTATGCTGCTACCAACACAGAATTTATAGAAAGGACTGGCAGTACCACAAAAGGTTAGTTTTGCTCTACAAATACACAAGAGATGTTCACAGCAGTATGGTAGGTAGCCAAACAGTAGAACTAATCCAAATGTCCACCAACTAATGAATAGATACACAAAGTATGTATTATACTTTGTATAATAGTTTTACAAAGTATGCTATGTCCATACAATACAACTTCAAGAAACAATGAAGTGCTGAAATCTGCCACAACATGAAACATTTTGAAAATATTAAAATAAGTCAAGCCTTTTACACACACACACACACACACACACACACACACACACAACATCACATCTAGTGACATTCATGAAAAATGCCCAGAATGGGTGACTTGGCAGGAAATAAGCAATGATATAACTTTGGTCCTTAGAGTCAGGGGAAGTTTAAAATGTTCTAAAACTTACTATGGCGACAGCTGTACAACTCTTAATGAAATAGTACAAGCTGCTAACTTGTACACAGGCAAATTATATGGGTGCGAATTATGTACCAATGAAGTTGTCACTAGATAATAAGGTGTCCAATGTTTCTAGCAGAAAGTGACCTAAAAAAGGTCAATACTTAATGACATGTTGCAAGTCAATCAATAAATCCACATTCTAGTAATTTTTAAAAGCAAAAGATCATAATAAACAAAAGGACTAGCACTGAAGAATTCTGGTTTGAATTGCAGATTTTCCTCCAGCCATAGAAGGCACTTAAACTAATGTAACTATCACATAAATACAAGCTTAAAATTGAAATCTGAAAAATAAGTCAAGTGAATCTCACTAAGTTGACACCATTTCTACTATTTGCTAAAGGTCAGGCTTTTTTTTTTAATTGCATTTATTTAAAATTGTGTTTGATGCCAATGGGGTTCGAGCTGCACAGGAAGGCCCTCTGCTAAAACCCAGTCTTCCTTGATCACCACTCTCTGTGGTGTGGGTTCTGCCAGCAAACCTCCCAGCCAGTGGTCATCTTCCTATAGAGTCATTAAACCTCTCAGTGTCAGCTGGGAGGATGAACCAGCAGCTTCCACACCTGAGCCCCTGTTGCAGGGACAGAGGCATTAGGATCAAGATCACTAATGAATACAGAATTCATATGCTGCTTGTCAGGGTCCTGAGCTCAGAGTCCACAGATGCGACCTAAATAGGATGTTGGACAGAACAATTGTTGACGAAGATTAAAAAGTTTTGGCAGTTGGGGAGGAGAGAGCACCTCATTATTCAAATACAATAGTCTTGCTTTGCTTCCCCCTCTCCACTACTGTTCAAGTTATTCATGACTTGCTTCAAATGGACAAATGCCACTCATCAGCATTTAAAGACCTCTTGGTCTCATCACTAAATCTGAGAAGGGTTATGCCATCTATACAGCAGCCATCCAGAGAAAACAACTCTGTTATAAATAAAAATCATCAGAAAACTTTGGAGAGGAATAACCACAGGATATCTGGGATGGAGGACAGATACACATGAAAACAAGGAAGAAAAGACAAAACGAAAAAACCTTAGATTCAAAGAGAAGACAGAAACTCTGTCATAGCCAAATGTATTTCTCCCTCCTTCCCCTGCTCCTCTCCACCTCTCCTGCTCTGGGTTCTCTCCTGTAACTGATGTTTGTGCACACACACCCGACACATACCTTTCTGTTGTCTTCACAAGACCTCACGAGAGGAAAGGAACACTCTGGACTGCCCCAAGAGTAAGATATCTTCCTACTCTGCTGTCAAAGAACTACATATTGGGCAAAGGGACCCAAAACAGTAACTGATTTCAGCAAACAACTCTAAAATCAGACTGATAAGAGTTCAAATTCTGACCTCACTGTTGACCAGTATGTCAGTCCATTCTATGTAACCTCAGACAGGTTATTTGATCTCTCTATGGGCTGATTTTCTTCCCTTCAAAACGTGGATAACAAAGCACTGACCTCCAAGATTGTTGAAAAGTGAGAAAATATAGGGAGACTGTTTAGAATGGAACCAGGCACACTGTAAACACCTAAAACTATGACCACTGCGTTTATTACCTTCCCCCCAAAAGCAAACACTTCCATGGCACACAGACTTGTGCTGTCCTCATGTCCACCACATGGGTCTGTCTTGGATGGTAAACTTCTAGATGGGAAAGAAAGCTCTCACCTCTCTATGCTATAAATTACCAAGCCTGAGAGCAGATTCTAATGTCGGTGGCTGTTAGCTGACATCTTCAACCTGCTACTACTAACTAGAAGACCATGTTTTAGAAACCCAATTTGTGTACACTGCCATAGAAAGTAGTTTACTGACAGCATCTAATCCTCTTGACAACCTGCAGGTAGGTCTCTGAAACTTGGCTCACAGACTAGGACCCCCAGTTGCCAGGAGTCATGCTGTGAGTAAAACAGAAACAGACCGGCAGCCCAATCCTCCAACTCCTAGGCCCCATTCCCCCTTCTAGCCAACCATATTGAATTCATGCTCGTTTCCCTCCGGGACCATCCTATGTGATAAACTGAACAGATTTTTAAAATGTCAAAATAATGCAGATCTCCGCCACTACTGTCCCTCTGCATAGCAGAGGTGAAGTTTGTAGCTTTGCTTCTATTACTTAAATAAACACACACACACACACACACACACATACACATACAGACAAATCACTTCTAAGGTTTGCTGTCAGAGCAGCATACTGATATCAAGTCTTCCGTTATTTAAATGGATCTAAAGCTGCCTGCAATGACAGATTAATCCTGTTTCTTCAGTAGCTAGGTGTTTGGCATCACGTTGGTGAAATAACCACAAGCCTTTAGGGCGATAGCTGCTCACATCTTTAGCAATCTGCAAAGGGCTTCTCTAGAGGCCAGCACTGGCCGAGCGATGAAACACGACTCCATAAATCAGACGGCTGAAGTGGCACTTGTATGCGTCACCATCTATCTTCATACTTTCCCTCTGAAGGGTACAGGGTAAGAGCTCATCCCTTGGTACTGCAGCCACAAAAAGGGCCATCACAGTGGGCACTGACGAAGCACGTGCTACTTGAAACTGAAGCCACACTAAGACTGGGGGAAAGATCCTGCTGGTGTTAGCATGCCTCAGGCAGTGGTAGAAACTTCAGCAAGTCATCTTCAAAAGGCAGAGAGCCAGAGCTCTAGAAACCTGCAAAAATTGGCTAAGCCTGCAGTCTTCATTGCTTTAAGTTGAACATCTTCAAAGTCTAGAATTCTAACTGTAGGGCACAGCAGCTGCCACTGCAGATCTGATCCTCTCAGCTTTTGGCAGCTCTCAACTTGAGATTCTAGCAAAAGAATTTTTCAAGTTGCTATTATTGCCTGTCATAGATTTATAAATATTGTGCACTATCTGCTGTGGCATGGCTCTCATGGGATGCCAGAGCATGCCAAACGCATAACAGAATGAAAAACAGTTTCTATTCTTCAAATAAATGCTAATTTTTTTAACTGTGCTCACAATGTGTTTGGTGACCAGCTCCGATGGTACAGAATACGTATCAGAGAGGGGGGAAGCTGACTGTCTTCTCCACCAGCATTCAGCTGCTGCTTTCATTAAGCTTGTTTAATTAGATTCCAGATGCTAATTTGCAAGTCGATACCAGAGGGTGCAGGACAGTTTGCCTTTGAATCCACTCCCTGTGATGTCAGGGTCCTGCCGCACTCCACTAGCCTTCGGCAGCCCTTGCACAGTATTCTGACAATTAGTGCAAAGAGGGGACAGTATTGATCTTGACAGACTAAATATTAATCTTCTACCCATTTTAATGAATTATAATCTTCAAGAGTTGAAATTTTTCACCAGGCCAAATGCAAACATTCCTTCTTATAGAGAAGGAGTAGAAAGAGAAGTACCCTAAGTTACCCACCCAATAGCTTCATTCCCGCCACCCCACCACCCAGTAAAGTCTGCACTTCTGGATCATCACAGTATTTCCAGGTACTTCGGTCACATTCTTTTACAATCAACTGGAAAATGACCTGAAAAGGCCACAATATGATTAACACTAGAGTCCCCACCCAGCTACCCTGTGGGTAACAATCACTACCAGGCTTCTTACACAAGCCTAAACAGAGAAAAGGATAAGCACACACGGTAACATGCAGCTTAGCATCACCAAAACGCCCTCAAGTAACTGACCTTGTCATCATGTCACCTTTCACATTTAAAACTCACCATTCTCATACAATGCCTAAATAAGTATTTTTTGCTGATTAATAATAATAATAAATAATAAATAATAATAAATAATAATAATAATTTTTTTACTTATCACCAGTAAAAAAAAATCTATTTTGATACATTTTTCATTTTTCCCCCCCTCCAGACAGGGTTTCTCTGTGTGCCGCTGGCTATCTTGGAACTCACTCTGTAGTCCAGGCTGGCTTCAAACTTGGGAGATGTGCCTGCCTCTGCCTCCTTGAGTGCTGGGATTAAAGATGTGTGCCGTCAGCACCCAGCAAATTTTTCATTTCTAATGCAGCTGAATACTATGAACATCAAAGAAGGATGCTGCTTTAAAGACGGATGAACCTGAACACAATTTAATAAAGTTACTTCTGGCCCCTTTTTATCTACCTATCCACAAATACTGACTAAGTATTTGCCACATACCTGTAATTCCAGCACCAAGGAAATAAGGCAAGAAGTCCATGTTTAGTACCAACCTGGAGACTACATACTGAGAGCCTGTCTCAAAAGCAAACAACAAAAATGGCTGAATCTCTATGAGGTACCAACCAGCACGATGTAAGGAAACTGAAATGAATAAAGACAGTCCCTACCCTCAGTCCTCCAGGTTCACAGCAAGGGAGAAAAACAGGACAGCGAAAAGTATGAGACTGCTCCAAGTAACATTAAGGCATCAACTAGCTGAGAACCTTTAAAAGACTTAATGTGCCTTAAATTCACTAGCTACTGTTTCTCCAAAACTCTGAACCAAGAGCTTTCACTTGAGGCAAGCCCCAAGGCTCAGACGACCAAAGAGTGGAACCCATCTCAGGGTGCTTAAGAGTCCCCATTGGGTTACAGCAGCTTTTGTGGGGTGTGCCTTCTCAATGAGTACTTGCCCCAGTCCCCATTGTCTGTCCCTGGGTACTTAATGGAATGTCTATAGCACTGTAGAGAATGTACTGGCTATCTTCCTGTTGTCTCAAAAGTAGGTTCTGAACTTTCCAGACAGGAAGAAGAGAAAGTCCCCTTGGTCCTTAGGTGGTTTTTGATGACTCAGATTTCACTTTAGCTCAGGGCCCTCCTGCCTTGACAAGCAAGTACTGAGAGCTGGGAGCTGGAGAACAGAGATGGCCTCACGGCCCCTGCACTCCAGGAGCTCCTACTCCTTGACAAGTGAGGAAGATGCCCCTAAGAAACAGCCACCAAACATGTGGGACAAGGGGTCACAATAGAGCACAGAGACACACACATCAATGAGAAATCCCCTGAGGGCTGCTGGCAGACAATAGCAGTCAGAGGTCAACAGCAAGCAAGACAATAAACAGATAAGAATGGTTGAAATAACCTCTGTTCCCCAAGATGTTTCTGTTTCCTAACACTCAGTGTTCACCCCAGGCTTATGTTAGGGTGATAACATTTTTATAAACAGCATGCACCCACTTTCTGGTGTCTTAGAGAACATTAAAACAAGCACATAATACCCCATATTTCATGATACTAACTGTATCTAGAAAGTAAATCTAAGACAAATTAAGAGGCCATGGGAAAGCTCAAAGAGAGACTGACTGGAAAGGGCACCGGAGGCAAAGAAACTTCACCATCTTGATTTAATGACAATTACCTGTGATTACAATGCTAACACTCACTGCCTGTAACTCCATTCCTGTACATTTTATGACATATAAACTATACCAATTTATTGTTAAAATAAAGAATATTTTAAAGAAAAATAATAACCTAGATGATACCTGGACACAGCAGGAAAATAGCACAATATACAAATGGCAAATTCAAGACCCAAAACTAGATTAAGTCTCCCCAATAACATTTATTTATTTATTTATTTATTTGTTTGTTTGTTTGTTTATTTATTTATTTAGTGACAGGGTTTCTCTGTGTAGCCCTGGCTATCCTAGAACTCACTTTGTAGTCCAGAATGTCCTCAAACTCAAAGATTCACCTGCCTCTGCCTAACGAGTGCTGGGATTAAAGGCGTGGGCCACCATCATCTAACAAAACTTCTTAGAGTACATTTTAAGTAGGATCACATTTAAAAAAACAAAAACAAGAACTTTACTAATGTTTTTGTTTGTTTAATTGGGAGATTCAAGACGGGGTTTCTCTGTATAACGGCTCTGGCTGTCCTGGAACTTACTTTGTAGACCAGGCTAGTCTCGAACTCTGAGTGCTGGGATTAAAGGTGTGTGCCACCACATCCCAGCTTTACTGCTTTTATTTAATCAATGTACTTACACTAATCACTGTGTGCACTATAGGCTAAGAATCAGACTCAGGGCCCCACACATACTAGGCAAGTGCTCTACTACTAAGCCACACTCTCAAATCAAGATTTTTTTTTTTAAGTATCTATTAACCTGAATGCAAATTTTTATAGTATTATCTACTGGCAATTGTTAAGACTATCACTTGGGCTTTAGAGTGATTTTCACTAATTGGCAGTGTTAAGTTTGAACCTAAAATTATAAATTTATATAATGGGAATTGTTTCAACCTGTCTCAGGGTCTCACGGGTAATGTAGAACAACATTAAATGTTTCAAATACAGGCATACTAAATCTAAGAAATGCTCTCTTCAGAATGATAAAATCCCAAGTTGTACTGAAGGGAGGCTGATGCCTCTTCTCCCCAAATCACATCCACATTAACTGCATGGCCTCTGAACTATTTACGGTTCGGACTTGACACAATATAAAATCACACACACTGGCAGAGCATCAAGTCACTTTTAATAAACCTCAGACTTTAACTCTTTCTGCAATTCTCAGTTTTCTTTAACATACGGAGATTCTAATCAATTGAAAAAGACAAAACTTCCCAAGAAAATCTGAAAAGATTAATGTGGTTTAAAGAGTTTGACATTAAAACTCCTCTACTTATTCTAACTAGAGACTCTGGTTTGGTTTCTTTTCTTTTTAAGTGACCTAGTATACATAATTTTTTCTATATGTATTTAAGGACACCAAACAGAAAATAATGCTGATACAGGAATAAATTTTCACAATGAGAAGTGAGAACAGAATTCTAATTTCATTTATAGTTTTACACTCATCCTTGCTTATTCTTCTTAATTGGAGTTCAGACGCTATCATTTTTAATAGAAAGTATCTACCTAGATTCTATATGTTTTAATTCCTGTAGCTAGGCGAAAAGGAAAACAGAGCTCCTGGAACACGTTACTTGTTGTGGTGTTAGCCTCATGTACCAAGGGCACAGGAGATGCGTGTCCGGGCTGACCAGTTCTGTCTTTCACAGAACTTGACCCAAACCTCAGGGCAGAGAGAACTTTGGACATGACACTTACTGCTCTAACGACAATGACAAAATAGTTTTCATATGCCATCTTCCCCCAAAGACGATCAGGCACAAAACACTGTCAAAAAGTAATTCTCACCAATGTCTGTCCTTTGCGTCCTAAACAAAATACTTGCAAAGTCAGAAAGTACAGAAAAGATGAGGTAAAACACTCCTAAACAGTTTACCTAAGAACTTGAAAAGGGTTGACACTCCCTATCAAAAAATTAACCATCAAGACACCAAGCAGAAATAGTGAAGACTACCCTCAGGACTCTTGACCAGGGCTGGTTCAGAGGGGCAGATGAAGTTGGGGGTGGGGTGAGGTGGGGTGGGGTAGGGGAATGTGGCATCAAGGCACCCAGCACACTGGCCATGCCTTTGGAAGCAGCAACTAAAGATCAATACATCCGTTATTGGAGGGGTTTCTTTGAGGGGACTTTCATGGAGGATGCATCTATCATTAAAGTAGACAGGCCAGATGTCTTTCACAAGATTCTACCTCTTCTACTACCAAAGATAATAAAATGAAACAATTCCTTACAAATACTTGGAATATTAGATCAGTAACACCCTGAGAGGACTCTACATTGTACATTTTTGTCTCCACTTTTGCCAGAGACTGGAAAGTCTACAGAGATTTTTAAAACTGACCCATTTTAGGGTAGGTCTGTGTGACATGAAAAACACATAGTTGCTCTACTTTTAGTGAGAGCAGAAAGACAGGTTGTTCTGGTATCCCCACGCAGAAATCTCAGTACACAGAAAAATACCCTACACTGCAAGGAGCCTGAAAGAGCCCAGAGCAGAGAAAAGCAAAACAGCACTGGTTCCCCAAGTCCCAGGGAGAGCACAACAGGGCCACAAGGCCACCACAAAGGATGTTTTCCCAAGTAGCAGGTCTCCTCAATAACTATCTGTGCCAAAACATTCAAGTAATGAGAGTGTTGTGCAAGCTCTGGAGGAGAAATCAGTCTGTAAATGTCGGACACGCAACGGGGAAAACAACTGACAGAAGGAACCTGCAGGGCTTACATACCTCCATATCTGGCCTAAACTTATCTTCAAACACAGCCATTGCTGCCAAGGAGCCAGAACCTGTAAGAAAAAGATGCACTTTTAATGTATTTTACCAACACTCAGCGTCTCCATCTCCAGTTTACCTTGGGTCAGCAAAAACAGTCAAACATACCCAGTGTCACATTCAAGTATAGTGTAAGTATCAAATCTAGAGGCCACATCCAAGTAAAAGTCGGTGCTCTTTCCAAAGGCTGAAGCTGTTTACTACTAGTTAGGTAGCCCTGTGACTGGCCCTCTTATCACTGGCCGGGTTAACTGTGCAGCAGTCGCAGAGAAATGTGACTTAAAAATGAGGTCATGAAGAATTGGTATTTTTCCAAGAGGTGAGTGCCCCCATAATTTCCTTTATCCTATGTAAGGAAGCTTGTTGTGCTCCACACTCGCCTTGGCGAGCTGCTGGACATAGTGCTAAATACCAAACCTGTTAAGAAGACATTGTTTTAATGAGGTAGCCCTGGTAAAGTCACCTTGGCACACAGGCAGGCAGAAAGACACAGCACCAGCAATGGTACTGGGACTTGGAGCTGCGCCACCAGGTTACCCCCAGCTACAACAGTAAAACACTGCATTCTGTGGCATTTATTTGGAGCTATTATTTTTAGTTTGTACTTTGAAGAGTAACAGCTGAGTAGACAAAATGACAAAGACACAAAAATTTATTACAACAATAGCAAATGGCTGAAAGGTTATGCCGCACAGATATTAACAGAGCAAATTGATCCCTACCAAGGTTGGACGTAAAGGCATTACAAATAAGCCTGGCCTCTGAGTGGACACAAAGGCAGCTCAGCACTATTTGAAAATTTAAACTTGCTTTGTTCAGAACCCAGAGAAGCTTTAGAAAATTGTCATCTGTCTACACAGGGCTCTGGCATTATTTCAGGATACTCTACTTTTGGAGAGAGGATTCAGTTGCCCACAATTTTTTTACTCCAATTAGAAGATTTTTTTGGCATTTATTACTTTTTAACTTGTTTTGCATAACACTATCTATTTAGCTGGGTCACAGAGAAAACCATATTTTCTATTTAAAATGATTTGTGTACATCGCTTGACCACCTCAATGGTTTAGCAAAGGAAAAAGGCAGCGATTAAACAGTTTCAAATGAGGTGTCCTGCTGATTTTATCAAGTCTGCTGAATGTATAATGAAAAAGGAGAAGCTGACAGCAACACTGCACTGAGGAAATACAGACTACCTTATCTGAACCATTTAAGGAGGTCCAATTATAGATCAAATTTAAAGGGTAGAAACAGCAGATTTACAGACACAAATCAATGAACATGGTAATCCCGATGAATATGACAGATACTCCTGTTATAGAATATTGCTGTGGTTGAGGATCATTACCTTCACAGCACTGGATACATCACATCTAAAGCAGTGGGAAACGTCAAGTGTAGACCAGCATTACAAGCAATGACTATTCATTTAGGTTCTCGGAGCAAAAGGCAACCCCATTTCCCCCTCTTGCATTTCTTCTCTTTGTGTGTGTGGGGAGGATGACTAAAATGGTCTAAAGGGGCATTCAAAGCCCTTTGGAAAGGAGATGGACAATAAACAGATATAAAACTGGTGTGTTTCAAAACACCCCAGCGTATATGCAGGGGCAGGCTCACCAAATCAAGCCTGTTTTCAAAATAAACACGTCCTTGAAAAATATGGAAACAGGATCACATTTCACCAATGGTTTTGTTAGTCCTCAGCTCACCATGAGATTCAGAAAGGGAAATAAATTGATAGATAGACAGACAGACAGACAGACAGACAGACAGACTGGGTTTCTGTTTCAAGGCACAAGTAGAAACTCAAATTCTCTAGGTCGAAATAGGAAAAACCAAGCTGGTTTTGTGTGGAAAACAAAGGACAAGCTGTTAAGAGGAAACGAGAAAATTGCAAATGAGGAAATCTCTGGAAAAAAAAAATCCTTCTAGATACAAACCGCTACTGCAGAGTGGCCAAAGGCAGGCTTGCCTTCCAAAGTGTCCAAGATTATCTATCTCGAGGAAGAGCCCAAGGGTAAATGGACTAACAGGCTCAAAATCCACATTTTAAAAGGATACAAAAAGACAAGGTATTTACCCAAGAGCTAACAACTTTGTAGAGAATGGAAATGAATTATCGTTAAAGAAACAAACCAAGTTTAGCTTAAAGGCATTTTTCCTGGAAAACAAAGGCCCTATTTTTTCTTCTGGGACACCCTTTCTTGGCACTTTCATAGCAAGTACGTTTCCTCTATTCTTTCTCCTACGCACGTATCTGCTTCTGTTCAACTTCATTCAATATTTTAAAAAATGAAAAAATAATAGTTCCTGCCCAACCAAACAATTCTTCCTCAATCAGAAGCTGCCTCCTCTTGGCAGTAACACCAAAGACCTATTTCTCTAAGTGGAAAGGACACACCAGAATCCTCCTCAACTCCTGGTACAAAAAGGGTCTGCTATGTGTTTTCTGAGGGTGGGGGGCAGAGGGCGCTCCACAGTACAGAGGTGGTAGGTGAACACAGGAAGAACACGAGCAAGATATTTCTGCTTTCCTGTTTATACCTCCATCTTCAACACACACAGGATAAGACATTTTCTGGAAAGAGCCTCCTAAACTATGCTTGATTCTGCTCCCTCTGAAGTCAAACACAAATGGGTTCCAAAATAAACATAAAAAGAAAGAGAAACTCAACCTCAAGAGAATTTCTACATCATTTGCGAATTAGCTTCTACCTGAAGCTTTCAGGAAAGGAGGGATCTGGCGCCCCCTTTGCATGAGTCCATCGAAGTGCTAGAAAATGGCACACTCCCTATCAACAGGTTTTTGACTGCACACATATGCTGCATACAAAGTTTAGGTAAGAATTCACATAGGACTGCAACTGTCAAAGCCACAAGAGGGCAGAGTAAAATCACCACAGAACATCAAGGCAATGCAATGAGAGGCACAAGAAAAGACCTGCCATTTAAGGGGGGGGGGGGGGGGGGGGGGGGGCAGGACTCAACAAGAACAGTATTACTAATGTTGATTCAAGCTCCCAGATCTTCTTGGTCTGAGCCCAAAACTAGACACAACAAATCATCAGACAAATGCCAGACAGGTACAGCCACCGTGTGACCTACAAAATATTCAAACACCACATCTCATTTTCCCCATACACCATTAATAAGACACCCAGAGCCACCCACTGTTTCAGCATCTAGCCATCTGACCAGGCATTACCATACACAGAGTCAAGGCAAATTCTTTTGAAGGACCATTAACTCTATTTTTTTATTTTAAAAACATGGACATCTCTGAGTTCCAAACATCTGGCTTCCTGTAAGGAAAGAATGTACAGAAAGGCAGAGAACAGCTTGCCAGCACAGAAGCCTGTACTTCACACACACTGTGGCCAGTTAAGGAGCCAGACGCTAAAGACACTTTACATAGAGGCTGAGCTCTGTAAACTCAAGATGTACAACCAGTGCTCCATGAACCCTCACTCCAGCAGGAAGGGGAGCACACCAATAGCAGTGGTGAGCACTGATGTGCCACATGTCATTTCCTATGCCACTTGGTTTTTCTTATAGCAACCCACTACAGTGGTAACTATCTCACCCAGGATTATAGGCCCAACAAGCACAGAAGCAGAATTCCATCTCAGCTGCTACCTTATGTGGCCCTCACACAGAAAGTTCTATTTACAATATCTATTTACACAAGACTGGTCATGACCAGGTCTTGCTACCCTCAACTCCCTCCCTTCCTTTCCCCAATACTCATACTTCACACTCTACTATCACTTCCCAATTGTCCATGCTAATTTCAGCCTTCTCACCTTGGTATGTGGCAGTCCCTGGGCCCTTGACAGTCCATGGCACTCCTAATCACTTTAAAATCCCAGATGAGATAACACTTCTTCCCAAGAGTCCTCCTTCATTACCACCCACCCCATGAGAGCTTACCACTCTCCTCTGAGACCTGTCCACCCTTCCACAGCTGCAGCCCCACACCAAGCTGGGACACAAGCACCAAACAGATCCATGTTGGATTACACTGTGCTGAATAGAGAATGCAACTGGCCAGGAGCCAGGGAAACTGGACAAACAGGTCCTAAAGAGTGACAACAACCAACATCTTACAAAGTGTAAAAGAACATTTATTGCCTGGTGCCTAATTCACCACACTAAGGCAAACAGATATAACCCAAGTTCAATTTTCAAAAAGATGTCTTAAGGCAACAAAACTGCATCCAATTTATTATCCCCTGTCCTAGTGTGGCCAAGCTTCCCACCACCATAGGAGTGGGCTACCCTTCCTGGGTTTCTGCATTCTACTAGCAAAGCTCTCCATCTCCTCAGGAGTTTCCATATAGCTGCTCCTTAGCAACCTCCACTGAGTAGCCACTGCTGCTTCTAGAACAAAGCTCTTTAAAGCAGAAAAACAAGGAACAATTTGGTGATTGACATTTAGAGATGACTTTGTGCAACCCCTGGAATGGCTACATACTCACTCTCTGCCTTATCTCCCAGGCCCACCGTCCTCCTCCAAGTCCAACACTCACCGGTTCAGCATCGCTTGATTCCTAACACACTGAGAAGCCAGACTGTGGAGAGATAGACACAGGGTAAAATCTACATCCCAGGGTGCTGGCACTAGCAGGGCCAGGAACTCTTTAATCCATGGCAGCCACTCGGGTAGGCACTGCCCTACCCTGGCTTACCTAGTAAGATGCTCATTAAAAGACTCTTCCTGCAACTGACACCCTGCAAAGTCCTGGAAAAAGGGCACCGTCCACTCCATCACTGTCCCACCCACAGCTCTCCAAGATGAAAGGGGGGGGGGGGGGACGGGATGGGATGGGATGGGACGGGACACATCTGCTGACCTAATATCTGTTCCTGTATATGGTGATATTTTATTTGTGCTAAAATATGATTTTATTTGTATGTTAATAAATAAAGTTGCCTGGGGGTCAGAGCTAATAGCAAGCCACAGCAGAAGTCTGGCAGTGGTAGCACACGCCCTTAATCTGATCACATGGCAGGCAGAGTCTGTGTGTTCAAGGACCAGCCAGTTTGGAGACACATGCCTTTAATCTCAATACCAACCATAGAGACCTGGAAGTCTGTATAGACAGGCAGTGACGAGGAGGTCATGTGGTTGGGTTTACAACCAATGAGAAGGCAGAATAGAAAGTCAATAAAAAGACAGACACACAGGAAGTAGGTCTCTTTCTCAGGGGAAGGACGGCAGCGGCAGCGGGTGGCAAGTAAGAAGGCAGTTTTAGTCTCAGCTCTTAGCTACTGCTCTGACCTCTTGGGCTTTTAACTCTGCATTTGGCTCTGTGTTTCTTATTTAATAAGACCGTTACATCTACACCTGTAAGTCAAAAGTCACTGGCTTAAAAAAAAAAATGTTGTAATATAAAATACAAGTGCTGAAACTCCGAAAAATGTGCAAAATGTGTATTAATAATTGAAAGGCTCAAACAAAAACATCATTTCTAACAATGATACAGCAGTATATAAGCTGAGAAGACAGATTCATGGTCATAAACACAACTTCATTAGTAGTCAAAGAAACAAACTAAAATAAAGCAGTCATCATCTGCCTTTTAAGTTAACCAAGATTAAAAAGAGTAACAGCCGGTGCTGACAGAGATGTGATAAAATGGGCACAGTAATCCACTGCAAGAGGCAAAGGGGGATAAAACTTTTCTTTCGGTAATCTGAAAAGATAAACTGGAAACTAGAAGCTGTGCATACCCACCAATCCCCCTGCAAGGGAAGCTATTCTAAGGAACAAAGTCACATGCTCGGAGGGGACATTGTTTAGAGCAACAAACAGCAGCAATAAAACAAAAGTCTACAGAAATATAAAGGTCTAATAAGCAAGAGATGGGGAAAATAAATATTAAACATGTCAAAGCAGAAGTACATAAGAGAACCTTCAGTGGGAAAGAGCATCTTCTAAAGCATTATGGGTAGACGTGCATCCATTACACAAATGACACAAGGCTGCAAGCACATGAATCAAAACAGATGCCTAATACTGAACAACTCTAGTTCTACTTTGTTGTCTTGTATTTAAAATCTTCTCTTCAAAAAGTACACATTACTTGCAATTTTTAGGGTATAAACTTAAGAGAAAAATCCAACATTGTGAAAGGATAAACAAAACCAGCAAACCACCAAGACCTTGCTATCGTCAACTCTTTCTAACAGAACTCATCATCCATGATGAGTCAAGATGACCAAGGAAGGGCAGCAGTCAGTCACCAGAGATACACCCTGTCCCTCTTTGCCTAGTAGAGCACACCAGCACTTATCTAGAAGCAGATTCTGTTAAACAGCAGCAATAGCCACATAATCATAAGGAATTCCAAGGCACATTGACATCCACTGGTTTTGTGGGCTCTTCAGGCATGCACATCTTACCAGTCCCACTTTTTAAATAGGGTAGATTGATACTCAGGGGTAAAGAACTTGACCCAATACATGGCTTATGCAGTGGATCACTGTGAGTTCTAGGCCAGCTTGGTCTACAAAGCAGGTTCCAGGACAGCCAGGACTACACAGAGAAACTCTATCTCAGAAAACAAACAAACAAAAACAAACAACTCCAAAATTTGTTTTTGTGTGTTTTTTGGTTTGTTTGTAATCGTCTTCCTACATAGCTTAGATTGGCACGGGAAAACGATCCTTCTGCCTGAGTGTCATCGTCATCCCCCCCCTGTTTCCACAGCTACTTTTCTTTTTCTTTGGTTTGTATCTGTGGTACTGAAGATGGGGCCCAGGGCCTCACACATGCCTGGCAATCATGACACCACTGAGCTACACCACCCATCCAGAGTCAGAGGGCTCTCTACCTTCCACCATGTCTCTGACACAAGAAAACTAAACACTGAAGTCAAGATTAACAAGATGGCCGGGCGGTGGTGGCACACGCCTTTAATCCCAGCACTGGGAGGCAGAGGCAGGCGGATCTCTGTGAGTTCGAGGCCAGCCTGGGCTACAGAGTGAGTTCCAGGAAAGGCGCAAAGCTACACAGAGAAACCCTGTCTCGAAAAACCAAAAAAAAAAAAAAAAAAAAGATTAACAAGATGGCCTAGAAAAGGCAGCTTTCTTTGCTTACCATTCCTACTAAAAAAGCAGGTTAGCAGGCTTTTCCCTCCTGGTTGATTTCATACTAATTACCACACATCTGAATAAATCTATATTGTTTTTATCTAAAAATTCAAAAAAAGGTTTGAATTTTAGTTAATGTTTTAAATGACTGAATGTGATGTTAGAGTCTAGCAGTGACACTTGGGTATCTGTTCTAGGAGTATTTCTATCACATAACTCCATTTTTTCAAAAAGCAAAATTAGTTTTAATTTTCTGAGACCTCAGAAGGTACTTACCAGCATTAGTGCAGATTGAATAGCCTTTATCCAAAATGAGTGGGACCAAAATAATTTGAATTTCGGATTTGGGGAAATATGCATACATACAATTATAATGAGATATCTTGGGATGGGACCCAAATCTAAACATGAAATCATCTGCTTCATATGTAACCTATACGCATAGCCTGAAGGTAATTTTATGTAATACGGAAGGGGATCTCAGTTCCGGCTGCAACCTGTCACATGAGGTCCAGTGTGGTAGTCTCTACCTGCAGTCATGATACCCAGTTTCACACTTCAGAGGTGGGATGCTCAACCTATAGCTCAGCCTGAATCTGTTTTTCTGCAACAACTCAGAACAAAATCTGAGATGCCTTGTGAAAATTCACAGCCTCTTACTTGCTCTGTATATTTTAAAATGCCTGCATTAACACAGACTGTGTGCAGTCTGGTTTGGGCGCTTTGCAGCATATTCTTTTCATATATCAGTGTTCAAATACTAAATCAAACAGCAATTCCATAATCACCATTACTAGACAGCTGGAAAAACTGAAACTGAAATGCTTCTCCAGGATGTGCTGCCTGCCTAAGCTTGAGGAAATCAGCAGGTGGGAATCTGCTTCTTCTGAAAAGATCCGCACCTAAACCCAGACTGACAGCCCTAAAGTCCTCAGCCCTGAAGCCACGTGCTGGGGACAGTTCTCCATGTTATAGACTAGAACTGATATTTCACATTTCAAGCAGTTTTCCTACAGCAGAGCAGCTGGTAAAAAGAATGAAGATTTAAACCTAGGTCTGGGAGCTAGGAAGCCCAGGCACTCCTGAGAACTTGGGACACACCAGTTGAAAGCACACAGCTACCCAGTAGGCCAGTTCTGGACTCCCTGGTTTCTCTGGGCACATCACTCTGAGAACCAAAAAGTGCCACTGCCTCAAAAACCTGGGTGTCCAGTGCAGCAGCATCCCTGGCTTCCTTTCCCTACACAGTCAGATGGCAACCTCTTCAATCAGTGGCTCTTGCTGGCTGAAAAAGACACTGTGTGCAAAGCTGAATGCTGGGGCATAGTAAGAGCTCCATGAAAGCTAGTTATTGTAATGACTCTGGGACAAGCTCCCTGTCCTCCAGCAGTGACTTGATACACTCATTCTCAACAGGTCCCTGAGTGGCAGCTTTAATGGGAACCAAGGTGTTCAAAATTTCTTTTCTCAATGTCGAGAAGTTCTGAGAGGCAGCAGGAAATGGATTCCCACTGCTTTTCCCCAAATCAATTTTACCAGAGCTTCACAGGAAAAAAGCCTGCCCCTGCTAAGGAGCAGTCCATTTTAAGCACCCAAGGACCTGTTTGCAACTGTGGTCTGCCACGGTGGAAGATGTATGCAGCGAGAAAGGAGTTACCACCGAACTTTCTAATCCATCAGTGTCTGCTCTCCCTGACAGAGCACTTACTCACACTTGCTCATTGTTAGTCAATGGCCACTCTTCCTGGGGAAAATCTGGTGCTTTCCACAGACCTATGGATGGAGGTCATTTTTCACTCCATTTCTGCCTACAAGGCCTCGTCTCCTGGTACTGGTGCTTGCACTGAGGGCCAACAATGCCAGCATGTGAAAAGCTGATTTATGAATATGAAGCAATGCTGGTGCCAGGGGACTGCGCTCAGCCACTAGAGAGCAGTGGAGTGCCTCTCTGGGCTCAGAAAGACTAAGCCACAGACTTGAAAAGGTTTAATTGTATGCATGCATTTCATTATAAACCTTGGCCAAAGCTTTGGAGGCAGGCGGCAGGGCGAGCAATCAGACAATCTTGCACGGCTTGCTGAAATCCAGATTTGTCCTTTGTCAGCATAAACAGTTTAATTTGATGTTTTCACTCCTGAGTAAGCACTGAGTATTACATCTAAACCCTCGCGAGGGGAAGAATGCTTCCTTTTCATCAACAAATATACTTCAAGTCAAGGTTTACTTTTAATTCCCAATAAATTGTTGGAAATACACTCCCAGTTAATATGCTGGAAATATAGATGCTCTTAATCATCCAACATTTTTCACTCAAAAACTAGAATCTCAAACAATGCACCTCCTTCTCTATATGTGTAGTTATAAGTAAATAAGTTAAAACACCACTTGACAGGAATGGGATTTTCCTCATAATTGCAACTGTAAGGTCTCACAGACCTGACAGGTTATCAACAATCCCAAGAAAAGCCTGAAAACTGGGGGCATCTAGGCTTAAAATGTGGAAAGTTTTCTTATTAATGAATTTTGGTGACATGTCACAAGGTATGGAGAGAAACGTTCTTTTAAAACAAAGTCACCATCTAACTCCATGCTTATTTGGTCTAAGATGGAGGGTGACAACTGCCTACAGATATGCCTGTCCTCCTGGTCACCCACATGCAGGCACCAGAATAGGAGGTCTGAGGCATCAAGCTGAGGACACAACCACCCGCGGCCTGTGCCTGCAGCAGCGGAAGGAAACACCTAGGAGACAGGTATCCTTTACTCTGGGCTCCACTTCAGAACTACTTCCTGTGCTTTGCAAGCCTTTCCCAAGTTGTCATGTCTCTCAGAACCCCAGAAAAAAGGGAATAGAGGTTTTAGTAATTATACAGCATCCCTGATTTTAATCATAAAGCACTGCACAAACTAGAAATCCCACTTATTAAAAGAAATGGGCAGTTGCATATTTTTCACTTAATTCATCTGTATCTTCTTTTCCAACATGGAAATATTCAGAGAGGTGAAGGAACCTACTTGAAGCTACACAGCTAGCAATGGAAGAATGGGAACCTGACCCTAGCTCTGGAGGCAGCACCACCCTCATCCTATGAACTACTCAGAAATGCGTAGAGTGACTTTCCATTTAATCCAACCTAAAATCAGAGAGTAAAAGACCAGCAAGTGCTAGGTTGTAAGTACAAAAGCACTTTGCTTTTAGCGGGTCCAATTCTGAGACAAGAGTAGAGAAAGAGGAATTAGTTAACCCCAGTCTCTCTGAAGTGAGATTTAAAGCAAAGAACGCAAAACCGAGTGTTTCATTTAACTGATCTAAAAGTACTCCTGGCAAGGGCCTTTATTTGGTTGTGGATAGAGTGAGTACTGAACTTTCAAACTTGATTTCATGGGAAAATGTCAGAGCTGAAAAAATGAAGATAACATTAATTTAATATCTTCAATATTTTACTGACCCTATCTCTATCCCACAGAACCAAGAACAAAGTCCACTCTGGTCATTATAGGTTAAGACTCACTCAGAAAAGGCTAGCTGTATTACATTCTGTTCTAGGTAACATGTTTCCTCATCTCTAACCTAAGGGCACCATCTATTGGCTTAGTACCACTTTTGCAGCAACCAGGAAGCCAGATACAGAATTTAACTTCCAAGGGCTTTCAGCTCCCAGCTGTTTTCTTTTTGGCACTCTATAGCTACAGAAATCCTAAGATTCAAAATCCATGCGTTGTACATTTTAAATTTTCTAAAACGGACCTTACTTGTACTAATCAAAGCAGGGAAAGGTGACAGAGAAATCTTAGCACACAGAACTACATAGAAAATGTGTTGGCACTAAAATGACTACAACACTACACAAACATCCACTATGTGCTTCCCAGTAAGTGTTTTCACTCAGGGCGTCCACTGCATCTTTGAACCCTTCTCAAGGGGACAGGACCTTTCACCACTCCTGTCTTTCTTTGGATAGCTCAGTCGGGCCTAGAACTCTCAATGTACCCATACTAGACTCCCCCTACCTCAGCTTTCATATTACTGGGATTAAAAGCATACATCTTCACATTCAGCTTCTAGGCACCATTTTACAGCAGAAATCAAGGTTCATTCATAGCCAGGAAACTTTGGACTTAAGGTTTAAAGCTACACTGACTCCAAAGATGAGCACTTTTCACAGTACCTCAAAATATGGCACCGAGAGCAACACATACAGGTAAAAGTATATAGTGACAGTGTGTTCACACAGACATATCTCAGCACATTAGAAGGATAAGATTAGTAGGTGTGGCTCTGAGCTCCCAAGATTAAAAGGCAAACCTGATCTGCAGACTTGCCAAAAATAAAGGCACTACCACCACCAAAACCACACCAGCTTCATTTTTAAAATAACAGATCTCAGGTTCCAAGAGGTTAGTAAGTCCAAGCAGAGTTAGGCCTAAAGTCAAATTTCCACAGCTTCTTCCAAGGTTCTAAGTTACATCTCAGTACTTCCTGAAAAGGCCCCTCAGGGTCATTGCTGTCTGCATAAAGCTTCCAAGAATGAAGTTTCCTGGCCAGCACAGATCCTTCCTGGCTGCCTCTGACTCACAGGATGCAGGGCATAGAAAAAAACCTATAGCAATATATGGTTCTAGGACTCCTAAAGCAGCAAAAAGACTCCTAGCAATACTTCAGTAATGAAGTCCATAGACTTCTGAGAAGTCTTCCACAAAGACTAGTCTTCTGAGAAGACATCCACAACAGCCAAAGAACTAAATACCACTGCAGCTAAATCCATACTTGACTTGGGAACTGAAAATGAATATGAAAAAAACATTTACCTTCCTGAAGCATGCTAATCTGATCCAACACAGGAAAACTTCCCAAATCAAGCCATGTGGAGACACCATGTGTGCATAACAAGAATAGTGTAGCACGTACCTGTCATTCTAGCACTCAAGAGGCTGAGGCAGGAAATCAGGAGTTTGAGGCCAGTCTGGGGTGTACAGCAAACCTCAAAAAAAAGGGGGGGGGGGAATGACATATCTACACAAAGGGTGTGCTTTAGTGTAAAATACAGAAAAAGTGATCCTCAACTTTTCTATATGTGGTGGTTTAAATAAGAATGGACCCCACTGACTCATGTATTTGAATGATTAGTCATCAGGGAGCAGCACTCTAAAGGAGGATTAGTCGGTGTGGCCTGTGAACTTTCATAAGCTCATGCCAGGGCCAGGCTCTCTCTTTCTCCTCTGTTTGCAGGTCAGGATGCTGCTCTCAGATACCTCTCCAGCACCATGTCTGCACGCCGCCATGCTCCCTGACGTGATGATAATGAACTACGCCTCCGAAACTATAAACAAGCTCCCAGTTAAATGCTTTCTTTTTAAGAATTATCTTGGTTGTGGTGCCTTTTCACAGCAACAGAACAGTGACCAAGACCAAGTTCCAGCTTAATTTTAGGATTTATCTGTCTATAGGCAAGACACTGGTTTGTTTCTGCCTCTCTGTCCCCATCTTCTTAACTGCTCAGGACCCCTGCAAACTGGGGCTCGGTAGACATATTCCAGTAATTAGGAAATTGTGTACTCAGTTTATCTGGAGATAGACTTTACCTCAGTGGCCCTTGTAGTGACCCTGCATCTTCCCTAATGATGCATACCAATGTTTATTCCTTACCTAAATTGTCCAAGGGCCTCATTTCCAGAATGTCATGCTTGAAATGTATTCAGTTAATTCTCTATGTGGATAAGCAGGCAAAATAAAAATTTTATATACCATGCCAATGCCGCTACAAGGAACACTGCCAACCTAACAAAAAGATGGTCCCCAAGCTTCTCCTGACATGACTTCAGTCTGCCTAATAAAAGAAAGCTGGCAAGTCCACAGAATAAGCTAATTAATCTGAGAATTAAGAGCCTGCATTTTGTCTATCTAAAAAAATTGACTAAAACCTTCTCTCTTTCTTAATTTAACAAAACAAAACAAAACAAAAAAGCCAGAGACTTGTCCAGCTTCCACAAATCACATCAGCAGTCTCTTCCAAATTAATTTCCTAAAAGGGATGTCAGTAAATGAAAACTTTAGCATTTCCTTTTCTAGTTTATGCACTTCCTTGCTAGGCCATAAGAAACCTTTGGGAGCCTCACTTTCTACATCAGTACAAGGGTCAAGCACAACTGTGGTGAAGCATCTCCCCACAGCTATGCTGCTGCAGGGGCTGAGTGGTGCACTGCAGTCAACATGTTCTGGGACAGGGACAGACCACAGGGTGGTCAATGTACTCTTCTCCCTTATAAACCCTATAAAAGACCAGGCTTTAGGAGACATTCAAACCAGTGCAAGGCACATCACCTGATCCAGCAGGCCAAATGAGGAAGACAGGATAGGTAACATCTACTCAACGTAGAAATCGCCTTCAGGTACCTGGCTCGTCATCCACACTATCCTGTGGGCAGGCAAACTTTAGGTACCCCTTTTTAGAAGTTGGGACTATTAGTGCTTACTGTCAAATCACCAAAACAACAACAAAACCCACCTTATTACAAAGTTTGCTTCTACTCCTCATGCTAAAGTCAGTTTAAATAAAACAGTTTAGATGAAGTATTCATTTTCTCACTCAAGCTATGCTAGCAGAAGGCTGAAACTCCACCAGGATGCTCACAGCCCAGGAAAGCATGACACTCTCTGGCCTGAGGACGGCCCTCCGCTTGCTCCACCATCTGAGGTTTGGGCTGTTGTTCATCAAAAATAAGAAGCATGAATTAAAACAAAACCCATCAAACCCTGGCAATTCTGGAGTTCTCCTTCAACATCTAGCTCCCCACCCTCAACAGGACAGGAAGAGGAGGAAAGGGAATCAGCAGAATGAACATACAAAACCAAACCACAGAAACTGAAGCCAGGTTAGGAAAAAGACTTCGCACAGCACCTATCACAGGACAAGGCTAGAAAAGTCCAAGAGCAGAGAGGCAAGCCCAAGATACTAAGAAACTGAATTTGCTGCTTTTGCAAAGCTCTCCCCTTCACAATGGACATGGACTGGAAAGAAACAAAAAATTAAACTATGTTGCTGTAGGTCACAGAATTATGGAAAATTGAAAAAATGCTTTGATTCTATAAAGCTATTTCAATAAATACTAGGTGATGGTGGTTGCTAACATGCATGGTGGAAAATCTACACATAGAGCAACTAAAACACAAAGAACAAATAAAAGATCCTTTGGGAATTTGGATAAATATTTTTACTACTTAGAAGCAAGGCTTAGTTTAATGAAACTCGAGCTGTGAGTTTGTGACATCACAGCATCAATGTTGTACTGGAACTTACTTGAGGGAAGTCAAAGGTTCAAATCCTGCTTTGCCACTTACCAGCTGAGGGTAACAGCTGAATAGCTACCTCTCCTAAGCTTTAGGTTTCTCATCAATAAAATAACAACAACCGAATCACTTGTATGGAATGTAACAGAAGATAATGTAGCAGCACCCAGTAAGACTGTGACATAAAGACACCATATAAATATGCTTTATTTTTAATACATTTAAAATAATATTATATTCAACAATAACCAAAAAATGACCAGCCACATGAACAATGCTTTGTGCTATTTTCTTACAGCTAAATTGGAGCCAAATACACAAAACAGAATGAACACTAACTCTACTCTAGAACTGCAAGCCACTAGTCCACAATGGACAGCAGATGAGGTTACTAAGTCCACTAGCACAAACAAGTTACAAAAGCAAGATTCTGGCAGACTCTTAGGACAAGATTCCACTCTCAAAGATCAGAGTTCTTCAGAGACAAAAGGGACAGGCCAGGAGGAACAGTTTGGCTAAGGTCTGAATCCTGGAATCAGGACATGTCACCTCTTCCTAGGGCGAGGTTTCAGGCAGAGCTCAGGTGACAGGGAAGATGCTTCTGACAGCAAAGCCACTCCTGCAGAAGCAGCCTCAAGGTGGCAGTTAGAATGTTCAGGTGAGAACAAGGGGTTATTGCCACAGAGGTCTAGAATATATACAGAAAAGCAGTAGGAAACCAGACTAGAAAGGCTGCCCAGGTAGAAGAGTCATTGCCACATTGAAGGGACCAGCAGGCAGCGGCATGGAAGAAGACAGCAAAGAACCAACACCAGAAATGCAGGATCTGGCCTGAGGTTTGGCAAGCTACTGAGCTGAGCGCTCTCCACAATGACAGCAGGGTCATCCCTCTTGAGGAAGGGCCTGTCCACAGCTGTCACATGCCCAGTCAGAACACTATCTACCTCCATTTCCAAGCCTCTTTCATGTCAGTGCTCCCTTTGATGGCAGACTGATGTCTGACAGTAAATCTAATCCTACTAGATTAGGATTGCCTGGGGTTAGGAACCCCCAGGACGAAACCAAAACATCCTGGCTTGCAGCATCTAGACCTCATCTAGCCTCACCTCTTGCCCATCCTTGCAATATTCATACAGCTTCATCCCTCCCCATTTTTGCTTCTGCTGGGCCCCTAGAGAGAACCCTCCCCAACTCCCCAGCACTGTTCCTGCCTCACCTCCAGAGCTTGGATTACCACAGGGCCTAAGAGGACTGTGGGTAGAGGGAGGCAGCAAATTTCTTCCTGTTATTTTTTTCCCCTTATCAAACTGGGAAGAAGATCCATGTTGGGGAGGGGGGCTGCCCCAGAAAGACATCCTTGTGTTCTCCTGGTGGGAGAGTAAACTAGTGCCATCTTTTTTGGAGGCACTCTGGCGATGGCTTCTGAAAGGCGAAACACCCTGCACTGCTTACCATCACTTCTGGGGTTGTCTGCCCAGCAGCTGTGCCCTCGTCCTGTGTCTGGGGAAGTCTGCTCTCACATGGACAGGCTGAGCCCTCAGAGCACCTGCCCTTTCCCACACAACCCTCTGGCAGGAAAGGACTGCAGCCTCAGCTCAGGGCCTGTCTAGCCATCGCTGCAGCGGCTCTGCAGACAGGTAGGTCACTGTGCTCACCTGCCACAGCCCATTCTCAAGTGGGATTTTTTTTTTTTTCACTGCTCTTGGCCCCAAACCCAGTTTTTGCCCTCCCAGGTATGTTAGAAGCCACCTGCTACCAAAACAAAACAAAACACCTCTTTTACTGACATCATGCAATGATTCTACTGCTTATAAAAGGATTCACAAACACACTCTAATCTAGAAATGTAACACTAAGAATGTATCTAATCAAGTATGCATTCATACAAACCAATCGATACACTGGTAAAACTCTGAAAAGCAAAACATTCATCACTAAGAGAATGATCAGTAAATCATGGTACAGCTGTAGAAAGCAATCAATTATAGTAACTACAGAAATAATGTTCTCCTTATCATTTAGACCCACAGAGAGACAAAATCCCTCAAATTTATAGAGGGCTGGAGATGCAGCTCAGTGACAAAGCACTTTCCTCATCCACAAGACCTTAGGTTTGATCTCCAACACTACAGAAAATAAAATAAAAAAAAAAAAAGACAAATCAATGAGAGGATTATGTGAGACAGCATGGCTTCATCTATGTATTTTTTAAAAGGACAACTAACTATACAGGCTGATAGATAAGTCACAGAGAAGAATAGATGAAGATGTACCATGAAATATCTTGGGGTAAGAAAACAACACAACCCACATCTAACAGTGGTAGGTCTTGGGAGGGGTATGAAGCAGACTTATTTTCCCTAAATACTTTGGCTCTCAAGTGTCTTGTCATGAGTATACTACTCTCATCAGACAATATTTCAGTGTCACTTGCTCAGAAAGGACCCCCCCAGACACCACACATTCCTTCCTATTACTCTGTTACTGTCTCTCTCCTTGGGCACTTACACCATGGGTTCTCTTAGAGTTGCATGTATTCACCTGCTTAATGTCATTCTGAGCCACAAGGTTTGGAGGTGGCACTGTGCTGAGCACTATGTTTCCAGCACCAAACACGATGCCTATCACTCTACGCTGCCAAATGACTGAAAGGACCCCTGCCTCCTTTTAAGACTCAGCCAAACTTCCCCTGCTTCACCAGTTCAGAAGTGACCCTTTCTCCCCTGGAACCCACTGTCTTTGTTGACATCTATTATATGCCTCTCTGTAAAGACTATGGCTATCTTGAGGGCAAAACCCTTCCACATATCTCACTCAAAATAGTTGAGGAAATGGCCAGGAGTATTGGCACACACCTTTAATTCCAACACTTGGAAAGCTGAAGCCAGTAGATCTCTGTGAGTTTGAGGCCAGCCTGATCTACATAGCAAGCTATCGGAGAGCCTGGACTACATAGAAACCCTGCCTAAAAAAAAATAAAAATAAAAACTAAAACAAATAGTTGAAGAACAAATGGGTAGATGAACAAACTGTCAAAGTCAACAACTTATTTGCATATTAAATCCAATGTCAGTCTTCATTCAGTCCTTTAGGAGAGCAAAAGCAAACAGTGCAGAGTGAGTGGGCTAAAGTAAAAATACCCTACAAGCTGGACATGGTGGTGCACTCCTTTAACCTCAGCACTCGGGAGGCAGAGGCAGGTGGATCTCTGTGAAGTCAAGGCCAGCCAGGATTACAGAGGATTTGTCTCAAAGTGAGAGAGAAGACATACTCTACAAACTCAGTTATGGTCCTGCTGTCCTGAACTCAACCAAGTTCATAGCAGCATGAAACTGTGGCAGCCAGGACAGAACACAAGCAAAATAGACACTTGACTGCTTACTTCAAACAACGTTTTCTAATAACAAATCACTACAGTTCAAAATTGTTTCTCATTTAGAAAATGCTTGATATCAACGTTAAATGTGCTGCTGAGCAGTAGTGGCCCATGACTTTACTCTCAGCACTCAAGAGGTAGAGGCAGATGGATCTCTCTGTGTTCAAGGCCAGCCCGGTCTACAGAGTGAGTTCCAGGACAGCCAGGGCTATGTAGAGAGATCCCGGCTCAAGCCCCACACCCACTTTAAGAGAAAAGATGAAGCTGCATCTGATGGCACAGCTCTAATACTCCTAGCTACTCAAAATGCTGAGGCAAAAGGATCACAATTTCAAGGCCAATCTAGGCTACAAAGTTGAGTTCAAAGCCAGATTGAGCAACTTAGTAAAATAAGATGATGCCTCAAAATTAGAAGCGAGCTGAACCTTGTACCTAACTCAGTAATAAAGCACTTGCCAAACACATTCAATCTCTGGTACCACCAACAAATAAAATGAAACCCTCACTTTACTACCACTTTAAGGAATTAGAGGGGAGAAATAAAAACACTTCAATGGAAAAAAAATTTTGAATAAATCAATTTAGAACAATTTTTAAATTATATCTTCATTTTTAAAAGCATTACTGTTGTAGAATATTAGTTAAAGATGTGTTACATTTGTTTATGCTGTTGAACATTTGTTTAATGATGCATTCTTTTATGCAGCATTTGTTTAACTCTATGAAGCTCAGTTACTTTGCTTGTCTAAAACACCTGATTGGTCTAATATGAGCTGAATGGCCAACAGCAAGGTGGGAGAAAGGATAGGCGGGGCTGGCAGGCAGGGGGAGAAATCTGGGAAGAGAAGAGATCTAGGAGCAAGAGAAGGAAGACTCCGGGGCCAACCACCCAACTACACAGCAAGCCATGGAGCAAGAAGTAAAGAAAGGTATAGGATAAAGATAAAAGCCCAGAGGCAAAAGATAGACCGGATAATTTAAGAAAAGCTGGCTAGAAACAAGTCAAGCATTCATAAAAAAGAATAAGCCTCCATGTGTGATTTATTTGGGAGCTGGATGGCAGGCCCCCCAAGAGAGCAAAGAGTAAAAAACAACCAATAACACATTACAAAGACCCATCCATGTCTGCAAGCATGGTTGTGCATACCTACAATCCCAGCCCCCAGGAGGTGGAGACAGGAGGATCAGGAGTTCAAGGCCATAGAGAATTTGAGGCCATCCTGGGCTATATGAAATCCTATCTGAAACAAACAAAAACAGTAATTACAAAGATCCACCCATGTGGTAAGGTTCCCCAGCAAGGAGGGAACTACATCTACTACAAAGCACCTTATAGAGGGCTAGCCTACACAATGGAACAGCCAAGTCTCCAACTAGCAACTTCCAACTGTGCAAAGTGACCATCTTCCCAGCTCCAGAGCCAAGACAGAAAGGTAGAAGATAACAAACAGGAAGAAACAGCAACCATTCAAAACTGGCTTTACACAATTTGATTCAGAAATTTAACATAAACTTTCATTTGAAAATCTCAATTTTTCTAAGCCCAATTTTATCACTTCCAAAAAATTTTTAATTAAAAAACAACAACAACAAAAGATTACTACTGTTGGTAAGCCAGGCCATGGAGCAGATTTTTCCTGCATTCTGTGCCAAACAACAAGCTGGTGCACAGGTATTGCTGACAATTTACAGGTAAGAAACTAATGTTCTCCATAATCCCTCAGACATCAGGTAGTTGGCAAAAGGGACTCTGTCACTCTAGCTTCATAAAAGAGCTTCTCTGGCCGGGCGGTGGTGGCGCACGCCTTTAATCCCAGCACTCGGGAGGCAGAGCCAGGCGGATCTCTGTGAGTTCGAGGCCAGCCTGGACTACCAAGTGAGTTCCAGGAAAGGCGCAAAGCTACACAGAGAAAACCTGTCTCGAAAAACCAAAAAAAAAAAAAAAAAAAAAAGAGAAAAAGAGCTTCTCTGGCGGGTGAGATGGCTCAGCAGGTAAAGGCACTTGCCATCAGGCTGCATGACCCAAGTTTGATTCCCAGAACCCAGATCAGTTGTCCTCTGACCACACGCGTGGCACATGTGCACCTGCCCACACAGGACTTCCTACCAGTACCAGCTCCATGGCCTGGCTTACCAACAGTAGTAATCTTTTGTTGTTGTTGTTTTTTAATTAAAAATTTTTTGGAAGTGATAAAATTGGGCTGAAAGGTGAGGCTTCCACTCTTCCCTCCACCTGCCTCATCTTCTCCCAGGACCTGCCCAAGCTTCCACTGAACTCTCCCCTGCTTCCTGCCTGCCCACCACTCCCAAATCCTCTGAGCATATTCACAACTTTTTGCTTTTAGATCACTGCAAATTCTTATATAGATACAAGAAATAACAATGAGTGATCCCACATATCCTTGACCTGGTTTCCCCAGAGTTAGCACCTGATGTGACTACAGTACAGTATCACCTACACTACTGTCCTTCCTCTCAATAATTTTTACTTCCTAACATTGCTATTAACATAGTTTTATAGTTTTTTTTATTGTCTGTGGGTATCCAATAAAGAACTTCTTACAGGCAAGATAATTTGTTCACTAAATTCTTTATCAAATTATATCAATAATCTTTATCTAAATTACCTCCCAAGTACAACCCACAGATAAGCACTGGATAAACAGCAGCTGACTGAATAACAACACTAGAATGCACTGTTGCCTCCCTTCACAATAATAGGAACAGCTCTTCAAAAGACCAACTTGTGGAGAGGAGTCTGAAACAAAAACATAACACTCACCCATGGTGACATAAGGTAATTTATCAGTTGATCCATGAGGATAGATGCTGTAGAGATGAGGTCCGGTAACATCTACTCCCCCCAAAACTAGGGCTGCACCAATGTAACCTTGATACCTAGGAATCAGAATAGACACAAGAAAAAAATGAGTTCAGATAACATCACTGTAGCTTAGGCAGAATC
Organism: Peromyscus californicus insignis; assembly: GCF_007827085.1. NCBI lineage: Eukaryota > Metazoa > Chordata > Mammalia > Rodentia > Cricetidae > Peromyscus > Peromyscus californicus. The sequence goes on along the minus strand of NW_026294595.1, from coordinate 767,593 downwards.
TACAAAAGTCAAACAAGAGTTTTGCTTACATGTTTCATTAAGGAGTTACTGTTTGCATGGGAACCAAGCAGGGTAGGGAACTAAAATCAGTTGAACATCTACAATTTGCCACTGTAATCTGTGAAGTATACTACATGACTCATTGCAGCTCAGCCACCAAAGTCACCTTTTAAAAAGCACTATCATTCCCATTTTAGTTAAGAAAGAAAGGGAGGGAGGGAAAAAGGGAGGGAGAGAGGACGGAAAAAAAAATCACAAATCAAAAAAGCTAGGAACATGGAGAATTTGTTTGGTGTCCCTGAGTCAAGGTTGGCTGATTCCAAAGCCTATCACACTGTCCCCTTCAGCTCCCTGGGGTGGGCTGATAAGCTAGCCGTGGAGTCAGCTAACAGTGAGGAGCTGCTGTGTTCAAGCTGTTCTAACAAGCAGTCTCCACAGAGAGTGGTTCATGTCACAACACCCTTCCCTCTGAATCAACAACCCACCACACAATAATCACAGATGCCGAGTATAAGCGGGAAGTACTTCATCCTTCATGGCCTAAGAAGCTCTGCTGACTCACAGAAGAAAGCTACAGTTGTTCAGAAACCCCACCTGCCTCCTCCCTGTAACTGTGCACACAAGTTTGGAACATTTGCTCCACTCTTTACCGAGCTGGTCATTTCCACAAGTTCCTTTTCCTGTATTGGCTCAGATTTTCACCATCAGGATTGCTGTGCTCGACGAACATGTTGGATTTAAAGTTTTCCACTCTGAACCTTTAGCTCTTTGACAAGAAAAATGAAACCAACATATGCTGAACTGGCTGTACAGCCTAATCACTAAAACACAAATAAGGAGCACAAAAGCAATGCTATCGCTCAGACTAGAAGGGCTCCATGACATCCAGAAGCACAACTGTGAAGTCCAGGATTTCCTCTGGCCCGTGATCACCAAACTGCTGACAATCTAACATTTTTAAAGTGGGAAATTAAAGGCTAGGAACGAATTTTAGGAGGAGCCTGAAGAGAGGCCAGCGATGGCTCAGTAGGTAAGCCTGATGATCTGAGGTTCACTCCCCAAGGCTTACATGGTGAAAGGGGAAATTAATTCCTCCTCCAAGATGTCCTCTGACCTCTTCCACATGTGCCCCATGACATGCACACACACAGACATGCACACACACTAAAAAAATTTTTTTAATTATTTTAAAGTAGCTGGAGAGATGGCTCAGTGGTTAAGGGTATGTACTGCTCTTGCAGAGGACCCAAGTTTAGTTCCCAACACACACATCAAGAGGCTTACAACTGCCTATAATCTGGCTCCAGACAGACCTCCAAGGGTTCTTGTACCTGAATACACACACTCTACACCCACACCCATATACACACAAAATTTAAAAAGAAATGTTAAGAATCAGTATTTATTTATTTATTTATTTATTTATTTATTTATTATTTATGTATTTTGCAAGCAGCCTGAAGAGGGAACATAGGTCCACATGATAGAAACTGCTGGTCTAAGGCTTGTTAGCAGCAGAGTCAAAACTGGAGCCTGAGAAACTGCACAGAAAAGCCAGATTAGATGGATGCACTGTGCCCTGCAGCATTGAGCCTGTTCCACTGCCTGCTGAGGAGGGCATCTGAATAAAGTCAGTTCCCCTCCGGGCTATAATACCACTGCATGCCTTCAACATTTAGACAAGTGTAGTGGGTACTCGTTCCACTGATGACCTTGGGGTACCAGCCCCTAGGACAAGGCCTCTTGGCTAGCTTAAGATCTGAGAAGTAGGTGCTCATGCCCCTTCTCTCAAGAGCACTTAGATGGTGAAGACCAGGCTAGGCCTGGTGGTGTGAAACAGCATGGAACCAGTTCTCAGCCTTCCAGGGACTCTGCGACTGAAATTGCCATATCCTCTATCAGTGAGTTGATACCCCAAAAAAACCCTTAATAAGCAGATTATCGGTAGTCATGGATTTCAATTTCTGCATTAGACAAGTGACTGGCATCCTTAAAATCTGAATCAGAGAGAAAAGTTCAGTAGCAGAGCACATGCCCAGGATATGAAGGCCTGGGTTTAAGCTCCAGTACTGAGATAGTAACACAAAAGCCTTGATCCAGAAATCCTACTTCCAGGTCTCCAGTCCAAGAATATGTAAGAGAAATATACAGAAATGTGTTTATCACAGCCCTGTTAGCGATGTAAAAGCAGCTGGAGAAATGGCCAAATAAACTGTTATACATAAGAGAATATGGCATGACCATTAAGAACCATACCTTTTCTCATTCACTACTGATTGTGGAACGATCTTCTGGTTCTGACAATGTATATCGAAGGCTAAATCTGCCTTTATGAATCATGGAATTTTTTGGAGCCAAGGAACTCACTCTAGAATATAGCCTAAGGAATTAACTATGCAACCACCCAAAGATTCATGGGCTCATCTTCATATGGGCAATACCATTAATGTTCAAAAATTGATTACTGTAACACAAGACTGACAACACTAAAATTATATATGATTATATAGTTAAATATAAATATATATATGTATATTGCTAACATACATTGATAGTTGGTACTTAAAATTTTTGTGGGTCAGCCCTCTGAAAATTTACTAAAATTCAGGAACCTTTGCTTCTAACAGGTATACACACTTAAGTATTTTCTTACTTCATGTGGTTCTAGGTCTCTAGAACTCTTCCCTGGGCTCAGGAGAACTCATGGGTCTAAGCTCTCTACTAACAGAAACAATATACACAATACAGCACTGTATAAAGGGCAAGCTATAAAGAAGTACATGTATTAGCATGACATTCCTGTTAATGCATGAACATGAGGCTGTGGGTAAAGCATAAAAGGTCTGAAAAAAATTCAAATAAAAAACTTTAGAGCCAGGCAGTGGTGGTGCACGCCTTTAATCCCAACACTCGGGGGGCAGAGGCAGGCAGATCTCTGTGAGTTCAAGGCCAGCCTGGGCTACAGAATGAGTTCCAGGATAGGCTTCAAAGCTACACAGAGGAAACTGTCTCGAAAAATCAAAAACAAACAAACAAACTTTAGGCCTCATTGCGGACACTGTATCAGTCATATGTCTGTGTGGATGCATAAGCACCATGCTGCACTTGTGGAAGTCAGCAGACACTCACAGAAGTCTGTTCTCTCCGCCACCATGTAGGTTCTGAACTGTCAAACTCAGGCTTTTGGGCTTGGCAGCAGGTGCCTTTACCTGCTTAGCTAGCTCAGCCTCTCTTTCTTTATTCCCCCGTAAGTCAAGGAGACAAAAACTATCATTGGCATTTTCCAAGAAAAAAAACTTATCCTTAAAAAGTGTAAAACAGCCGGGCGGTGGTGGCGCACGCCTTTAATCCCAGCACTCGGGAGGCAGAGCCAGGCGGATCTCTGTGAGTTCAAGGCCAGCCTGGGCTACCAAGTGAGTTCCAGGAAAGGCACAAAGCTACACAGAGAAACCCTGTCTCGAAAAACCAAAAAAGTGTAAAACAGCCCATTGGTGGTGGCCATGCCTTTAATTCCAGTACAGGAGGCAGAGGCATATGGATCTCTGTGAGTTCAAGGCTAGCCCAGTCTACAAAGCAAGTTCCAGGACAGCCAGGACTACACAGAGAAACCCTGTCTTGAAAATCAAAAAAAAAAAAAAAAAAAAAAATGTGTAAGATGACAACCAGGCAGAGGCAAGTTAATCTCTGAGTTTGAGGCCAACCTGGTCTACAGAGCGAGTTCCAGGACAGCCTGGGCTACACAGAGAAACCCTGCCTCAAAAAATAAATAAATAAAATCCCAAGATCCCAGGCTGGGTAGTGGTAGCACACACCTTTCCAATTCCAGCACTCGGGCGGCAGAGACAAGCAGATCTCTGAGTTCAAGGCCAGCCTGGTCTACAGAGTAAGTTCCAGGACAGTCAGGGCTACACAGAGAAACCCTGTCCCGAAAACCAAAAAAAAAAAAAAAAAAAAAAAAAAAAAGGAAATCTAAGACGGGACTAGAGGAATGTCTTAGCAGTTAGGAGTGCTTGATGCTTACAGAGGTCTTGAGTCCAGTTCTCAGCATCCACATCAGGTGGCTCACAACTGCCTATAACTCCAGCTCCAGGGATCCAATCCCCTACTCTGTCCTCTGTGCGTGCATCACACAAAATCACGGCTGGCAGTTCTTGCCCCAGAGCACTACAGATGCAAAGTCTTTCTCCTTTAAACCACTCTTACTTTATATAACTCACCCAAAATGTCACCAGATACGAAGGACAATACTACCTTGGTTTAAATTTTTGAATGCTCCTCTCAAAACATTTGACAAAATTTAACTCTGGCCAGGCATGGTGATACACACTTTCAATTCCAATACTTGGGAGGCAAAGGCAGTAGATCTCTGTGAGTTCAAAGCCAGCGTGAACTGGTTCCAGGTTAACCAGAGATACAGTGACACCGTCTCACAAAGTAAGTAAATAAATAATCTTTACAAACTATACTAAATAAAAATGAACCACTGAGCCGGGCGGTGGTGGCGCACGCCTTTAATCCCAGCACTCGGGAGGCAGAGCCAGGCGGATCTCTGAGAGTTCGAGGCCAGCCTGGTCTCCAAAGCGAGTTCCAGGAAAGGCGCAAAGCTACACAGAGAAACCCTGTCTCGAAAAACCAAAAAAAAAAAAAAAAAAAAAAAAAATGAACCACTGGAGAGGAAAAAAAGAGACTGTAGAAACCTTAAAACACTAAAGAGAGATTAAATATTTTTAAATTATTTTGCTAAATGCCTTAAATAACAAGCATGAAAACTGTTTTATATGCAATAGGCTATATGAGCCACCAGAGGGAGCTTTATATTTAAAACTAATACCTATATATGTTTTTTTAAATCAGCGTCTTAAATGGTCAGCTGGTCTCACGCTGTAACTGGAGCATTTATTTGGCGGCAATTATCCCGTGTTAGCGTGGTGGCTTCATATACCAAGCACTAAGCAGCAGAGGAGAGTTAAGTCAACAGGCCTCCTGCCCGTGGCTCAAGCTTCTGCTATCTGATCTGTAAAGTACCCTGTAAAGTACGTCACTACCCTACCTGCACAGACCCACTGAGACTACAAAGCTATACTACAAGGACCTCAATTCTCAGTAAAGCCAGTGCACAAGGAAAATTAACCAGAGTCAAATAAGGGACATGACAAACATATTCCTAAGCCAAAGGTGACATTGACCACACAAACCCTGAAAGTTACTGCCACATTATCCTATCTTCATTCTAATTTTTTTTTAATTTTTAATTTTTATGTGAGTTGGTGTTTTGACTACATGTATTTCTATGTGAGGGTGTAGGATCGAGTGGAATTGGAGTTACAGACAGTTGTGAGCTGCCATGTAGGTGCTGGGAATTGAACCTGGGTCCTTTGGAAGAACAGCCAGTGTTCTTAATCACTAAGCTATTTCTCCAGTCTCTAATTTAAAAAAAAAAAAAAGACAGAAATTTGTATTTTTAATTTAAATCTCCCAATTTGTAATTATTGGCCTCTATTTTATTTTAAATGTCATGTGACCTTTATAAACCTTTTTTGGCCAATGATCTCATGACATTCATAGAGCAGGTCTCTGAAAAGAATGAATGCCCTAAAGGTAAGACAGGCCCAGGAAAGCGGGCACTATCTCCACTATAACAGACCTGTGAGAGCTGATCTTGGTGGTCAACTAACATACCTGGGAAGAGGGAACCTCAACTGAAGAACTGCCTCCATCAGATTGGCCTACAGGCACTTTTCTTGATTACTAGTTATGCAGGAGGGCCCAGCCCACTACAGGCAATACTGTTCCTAAGCAAGTGGTTCTGAACTATATAAAAATAAAAATCTAGCTGGGTGGTGGTGGCACACGTCTTTAATCCCAGCACTCAGGAGGTACAGCCAGGCAAATCTCTGAGTTCGAGGCCAGCCTGGTCTACAGAGCGAGATCCAGGACAGGTACCAAAACAATACAGAGAAACCCTGTCTCAAAAAAACCAAAAAAAAAAAAAATTCTAGCTAAGCAAGCCAGAAGGAGCCAGACACCCAGCAGTGTTCCTCTGTGGTCTGCTTCAGGCTCCTGACCTGAGCCTTGGTTTTCCTGTAAGACATAACCGGTAAGATGAGGTAAACCCTTCCCTTCCCAAATTGTTTTTGGTAAGGGTGTTTATCACAGCAACAGAAAAGCAAACAAGAAAAATACTGCTTCCCATTTATGTAGAGTAAATGAGAAAACCAACTTAGGACTTTAAAACTTTTAAACTCGGGGAGGCAGAGGCAGGCAGATCTCTGTGAGTTCAAGGCCAACCTGGTCTGCAGGGTAAGTTCTAAGAGCCAAAACTACACAGAGAAACCCTGTCTCGAAGGGGAAAAAAAAAAAGATTTTAAAGCCATCAAAACCTATACAAATGTAAAGTAACAATGGGATCACTGAGGGGAAAGAAACAAAACTCCTATGAACTGAGTGTGGGAGTTAGCAAGAATGAAGTTTAAATCATGACTCACTACGGCTCATCAAGCCTCAACTTGTTCATTTATAAACAGGACACAGCAACAGCCCTTACCTCAGGGTTAAAAGAAAATGGGAGACAGTGCACAGAGCACTTCAGCAAGGGTCTACAAGACCAGGAGAGGAAGATGGGGTGAAACCAGTGTTGTTTTACCCACTTATATGTGACTACAGGTCAGTTCTCACTTTGCTGCTAAAAAGGAAAGAAGAAACCATTTGCGTTTAAGTGCTGGGAAAATGGGTAGGATTTACAAGACAAACTCAAAGTACCATTTTACTGTGAACAAAAGTTGTCTTATGCAGTAATAGCTCTATGCTTCAAGAAATTACTCTACTGGCCACAATTCAGGGCAAATCCTCACCATAAGATACATCAGACCATACAATCCATTTAATTATCAAATGCCTTCACAATTAAAAAAAAGGCAGCCAGGAGGTGATGTGAATGACTTTTATCCCAGTACTCAAGAGGCAGACACAGGCAGATCTCTGTGAGTTCAAGGCCAGCCTGGACAGCCAAAGGTACAGAGAAACCCTGTCTCTAAAAATAAACCAACCAACCAACACACAAAAAATTAAAAATGGCTTTCTAATTGATTTCTGGAACAAAATGTGTTCTTCTAAATATTTCCCCCCTAATTTACAGGGTTCCTTGTGCTAAAAATCTAAGATTTAAAAAAAAAAAAGCTATTATAGAAACCCACACCTTGGAACCTTACCTGAAGAGCATCTGCTTCAACATCCGATTAGCAGTCACAACTCTGGGAAGGCGGCCGGTGGTGAGAGAGTGGAGCTCCAAGTTGGAAGAAATGAGCTGGGTTGTCATGTCTGTGTCTGCAGCTGTCCCAGCACCACAGCAACTGAAATACCGCAGAAACTTAGAAGCATTCAATGATCAGATGACTAACTCAGGAATAGCGCCTCTGTGAGCTTTAATCCCAGCACTCAGGAGGCAAAGGCAGGCGGATCTCTGTGAGTTTGAGACCAGCCTGGTTTACAGAGCAAGTTCCAGGACAGCCAGAAATAGATACAGAGAAACCTTGTCTTGAAAAACCACCACTTCTGCCGGGCGGTGGTGGTGCACGCCTTTAATCCCAGCACTTGAAAGGCATAGGCAGGCGGATCTTTGTGAGTTCGAGGCCAGCCTGGTCTACAGAGCCAGATCCAGGAAAGGTGCAAAGCTACACAGAGAAATCCCGTTTTGAAAAACCAAAAAAGAAAAAAGAAAAACCATCACTTTCTCAAAAAAGAGAAAGCAATAGAGCCTCTTGGCTAACTCTACAAAGTTCAAGTTCATGAGAAGCATTCTGAGCAGTCTGCTATGCAACTTCTCTAACCAATCTTAAACATGAAATCGAGGACACACACCTAACTATATGCAAATATCCTCTCTATGGTGCAACGGGACATTTCAAATCATCTGTTTCTCTGCTTCAGAGTGCATGTATTAGTCTTACTACAAGTGTATCCAAATTGTACAAAAGAGCAAGGCAGTAATTAAAGTTTTACAATTCAATATCAACACTAGACAGCCTTGATTTATTGTTTCAGAACTAAGTAAAGGAGCAATGGAAGAGAAGATTATAAAATGCCATAAAATAACACAGGTACAACAGGCCATGGGAAGTCAGAGGACAGAGCAATTAATTCCTTTCTCTTTTTCTTTTTTTTTTTTTTTCTGGGGCTGAGGACCAAACCCAGGGCCTTGCACTTGCTAGGCAAGCACTCTACCACTGAGCTAAATCCCCAACTCCTCCTTTTTTTTTCTATCTATAATCTGTTTTTTGTTTTTTGGGGTTTTTGTGTGTGTGTGTGTGTGTGTGTGTGTGTGTGTGACACATTTGTGCCATGTAAGCATGTGGAGGTCAGAGAACATTTTTCAGAATTTGGTTCTGTCCTTCCACTATATGGAATCTGAGGAGCCAAGTCAGGTGGTCAGGCTTGGTGGCAACCATCCTTACCTGCTTACCTCATCAGCCCTGAGAGCAATGAATTCTAATTGATAAGGAAAAGTTTTTTGTTTTGTTTTCGAGACAGGGTTTCTCTGTGTAACAGCCCTGGCTGTCCTGGAACTCACTCTGTAGCCCAGGCTGGCATTGAACTCACAGAGATCCGCCTGCCTCTACCTTACTAGTCCTGGGATTAAAGGCGTGCAAAACCACTGCCTGGCAAGGAAAGGTTTTTATCAGCTGGGTTTAGAATAACAGAAACAGTTTAAAAGCAGAAAGAATAAAAGGGTACTTTTATTTTGTTTTTTAAAATATTATTTATGACTGTATGTGTATGTGCCTGTGTGAAAGTCTGCATACAACTATGTGTGGGTACTCTCAGAAGCCCAAAAAAGGGTGTTAGAACCCTTGTGCGGGCTCTAACTCTGTGTTCTACAAAGGTATAGCAGAACCTGTGAACATTACTATAGAAACCAGAGGCAGAAATGCCAATTAAATAACTGCCATTATCCAGGGGAGAAAAAAGAACCTAAATAAAGGTCTCAGCAGAGGGAAAAATAGAAAGGAATGGATTCAAGAGGCACCAGGCGGCAGAACCTTCTACCAACTAACTCAGACTGAAGCAACAGGAGGACTTGCCCACGAGGAGCTCAGGTGACATGGGAGTGGAAATGTTTTGAGCTATTTGTCTGACAAGGCCTTATTCACCCTAGACTGGCCTCACACTCACTATGTAGCCAAAGAAGACCTGCCCCTACCTCCCCAAAGCGAACACTGCAGGTGTGCACCTCCCCAAAGCGAACACTGCAGGTGTGCACCGCCACTCCCCGTTTTCTGCAGGGCTGAGAATGGAACAGGACTCTTCAAGCTAGCTAAGCACTCTGCCAATCAACATACATCCCAGAAACACATAAAAGGCTGAACCGCAAGCAGGCTGCAAGGAGGATGGCAGTAATGGTCAATTTTTAATATTGACATGTTAGAAAATTTCAGAGTAGTCCAAATTTATCAATACTTACTAAATATTAGGAGATATGAAGTGAATTTTTGAACAGTTTTTGTCAGCAACAACCATCCCTTCAGTTGCTCTTGTGTCTGCTCCAAGAACTATGCCATCCTATTAGAAAACAAAAAGAGAGAGGTTTTCAACAATTTTATATACATATTATTTAAGAAAAACAATGTTGGCCATTCTCTGCTTCCATAATTCCATATCCCCAGCCAAAATCTCTACCAAAACTATTATTGTCCTACATTCTCAGTATGTCCTTAATGTTACTGGCTGAATTCTAAGGTGATTACAACTTATTTCCATTTTCAAACAAGGCTCAGGGATTTGGTAAATTCCTTACAAATCATAGAGCTAAACTGAGAAGAAAAAAAAAGTGAAATGAAGACCCATAATCTTTCCATTAAAATAGCCACCTCCGAGCCAGCAAGCTTGTTCAGCAAGTGAAAACACTACCTGTGCAAGCCTGGGAAGCTGACTTCTACCCCGAGCCCACATGAAGTGAGACTGGATTCCACCATGTTGTTCTCTGACCTCTACACTCATCCCACGGCATATGCACACTCACACATACTAGACAAAATTAAGTAAACAATCACCTGTCTATTAGGTTTCTTTCTTTCTTTTTCACTTTTTGGTTTTTTGAGACAGGTTCTCTCTGTGTAGCTTTTGCTGTCCTAGAATTTACACTGTATACCAGGCTGGCCTTGAACCCACAGAGACCCACCTGCCTCTGTCTTCCGAGTGCTGGGATCTCTTCACCTACAACAATGTTAATCACTGGTCTTTATGATCTTTACAGTTAAATTCAGGATTTATCTCCATTTGATGGGTGAGGACATAGTGACACCTGCTTTTAATCCCTTAAACCCTGCATTTGGGAAGCAGCAGCAGATGAATCTCTGTCAGTTTAAAGCAGCCTGATCTACATGGTATATTTCAGGACAGTCAGGGCTACATAATGAGACCCTGTCTCAAAGGGGGTGAAGTGGGGGGCTGAACTGCCCAAAATTGGAAGCAGCATCAATGCATTAAACATCTAAACATCTAGACAAATCCATCTGATCCCAAATTCTACCTTTTCCCATTACATCATCCTGCTTCCTACAGTACTTAAAGAAAAAACAAACTGCCTTCATGTCAAAAACTTCAAAATGAATAAAGAATACAAACTACTAAACACGTAAAATCTACTGGCAAAAATAGTTTCTTATGAAAGCCCTTTTCATGATGTACCCTGACATTTGCACTACCATATCTAGCTCAAGCTTAGAGGAGTCCAAGTGGCCTACCTGCTATAACATGGGTCAGGCTTTCTCGGCTTACCTTATAGACTACTCCCGCGATGGTAGTGCCAGTTTTTCGGGCTTTCGGAAGTTTGAACCCCTTCTTTGCAAAATCAGCTTCCAAGACAGCATTCCTGGGGGAAAGCGCAGAAATCACGTGTTGGAGGACAAGACCACAATTGTGCCATAGTGGCACGAGAGTGCTTAGGAGGGAATTCAGTTTGCTTTCACCCCAGTGTGTTCACTGCATCCTCCCACCATCAGCACAGCACCATCCGCAAAGAGTCACAGATCGGGGCTGTGACCCGCCTAAAGCCATGGGGAAGCACCAAGTCCTTATACACTGGCAAAGGGAGAGGGCCGCGCGGGCCTCAGAAGCAGCCCGCGCTGGGGCCCCGGATTCCCTGAGTCACACGGCTGCGAGCGCCGTTCCCACGCTCGCCTCACGTCCCTGGCCCAGGCCACCGCCCAGCTCCGACCCGGGGCACCGAACTCCCACCCACGCCTCGATTGCAGCCCGTGGCATGGACACACCTGCGGCAATTATCGAAAGAAAACCCTCCGACGGGTGCCTGAAACACGGACACTGCCGCCATCTTCCCAAGAAAGTGTTTCCGGGCCAAGGGCGGAGCTAACAAAAAGAACTGAACACTTCCGGCGCTGCGGGCGAACGGGATGAAAGGGCGGAGCAAACTTCGAACTGGCGCTGTAGATCATAGAGTTCCTGAGTTCTCACTCTCTAGAGAGGCTCGGAGATGTTTCAAGTATATTGCCTCAAGTTCTGGGAGGAGAAACTGACGACAGCTGCAGGGATGGAGTTTATTAAGTCAGATAAAATTCGCCCAATTACCAAATCTCCTGACTTTCCGATCAGATCTGTTTCTACCGTTAATTAAAATTCAGGGTGCTCCAGGGACATGACTCCCAGGTCCCAGGCATAGCCGTTTAGCAAGTCCTTTGAACTCTAGTTTCCTCCTGTCTAGTGGAGCGTTCACCTTCCTCAGAAAGCCAAACAGGCACATGCAAAGATGTTCCATGCCATGAGTCATCAGGGAAATGCAACCCAAAATTCCCAAAGAGATACTTGGGACCTACGAAAATGACTGGAATCAGACAGAAAATCACAAGTGTGGGAGAGAATGTAGAAAAATTTTAACTCTCATGTGTGACAGTTGGGAATGTAAGATAGTCCGCAGCTCCAGAAAATGAACTGGAACTTGAACCAAAATTATCAAAATTTCAGAAGAACTGAAAACTTAAGCTCACAAACACTCCTACACAAATGTGCATAGCAATGAGATTCATAACAGGCAAATCTAGAAACAACTCAAATGCCCAACAATGGATGAATAAATAAACGAAATGCTGTGTGTCTACACAGTGCAATAGTATTCAGCCATAAAAGGGAAAGAAACATGATACCTACTAAATCAGGAATGAACCTTGAAAGCAATTTGCTAAAATTGAGAGGCCAGGCCTGAAAAAACTACATATTGTATAGTTCCATTCATGTGTGGTATGCATGTGCGTGCTTGTGGTAAGCATGTTCATATATCTGTGGGTGCATGTGTGTGGATGCCCAAGGTTAATGTTGGGAGCCCTCCACCATCACTCTCCACCTTCTTCATTAAGGCATGGTCTCTCAGTTGAACCCAGAGCTCACTAATACAAGATGGCTAGCCATCTTGCTCCAAGGATCCCTCTCTCTGCCCTTTGAGCACTGGCATTACAGGGTGACTGATACATCCACCCAGCATTCACATGAATCTTGGGGATTCAAACTCCAATCTTCATGCTTACATAGCAAGTTCTTCAACCATTGAGCCATCTCCCCAGCCCTATATAGTTCCATTTATATGACGTATCTTTAAATAGGCAAATCTATAGGAACATAAAGTGAATCAGTAGTTGTTAGAGCTGGAGAAGGGGCATTGGGTTGTTTAATGGCACAGAGTTTATAATGTTACACAGCATTAAAAATGAACCATTTTGTAAATTTTATCACAATCTTCTACTGGTGGAACTTTAAGGCTTGTGGAAGTCAGGAAAGTTTTTTTTTTTTTTTTTCGAGATAGGGTTTCTCTGTGTAGCTTTGCGCCTTTCCTGGAACTTTGGAGACCAGGCTGGCCTCGAACTCACAGAGATCCACCTGCCTCTGCCTCCCGAGTGCTGGGATTAAAGGCATGCGCCACCACCGCCCGGCAAGTTTTTTTTTTTTTTTATTTTGTTTTGTTTTGTTTTCTGAGACAGGTTTTCTCTGTGTAGTTTTGGTGCCTGTCCTGGATCTCACTCTGTAGACCAGGCTGGCCTCAAACTCACAGAGATCCACCTGGCTCTGCCTCCCGAGTGCTGGGATTAATAGGAAAGTTTTTTAAATTTACTTAGACAATAAATGACAGCCTCCATAACTATGAAATTAATTCATTTGCAAATATGTATTGAGCACCTACTATGTGCCTGGCATGGCTCTAGCTGTAGACGAATGAATAATGAATAAATAGCATACCAAGTGTCAAGAACCAGTGTCACAGCTATGTATTTAATAAATGTTCACTAAATATTAAATTTGCACTGGACATGGTGGCACACACCTTTAGTCCTAGCACTTGGGAGGCAGAGGCAGGGAGATCTCTAAATTCAAGGCCAGCCTTGTCTATGAAGTGAGTCCCAGGACAGCCAGGCCTACACAGAGAAACTCTGTATTGAAAAAAAAAACAAACGAACAAACAAAAAAAGATTAAATTATCTTTGACTGCATCTCTGGGTGTTGCTAAAGTTTTTCTGCCTGGCCCACAGTCAGGACAAATCTCTCTCACCCGCCAGTCCCAAGCCGCTCAAACCCGATCAAGTAAACAGAGACTTATATTGGTTACAAACTGTATGGCCGTGGCAGGCTTCTTGCTAACTGTTCTTACAGCTTAAATTAATCCATTTCTATTAATCTATACCTTGCCACGTGGCTTGTGGCTTACCGGTACTTTACATCTTCCTTGTCCTGATGGCGGCTGGCAGTGTCTCTCTCACTCAGCCTTCCACTTCCCAGCACTATTCTCCTCCTTGTCCCGCCTATACTTCCTGCCTGGCCACGGGCCAATCAGTGATTTATTTATTGACCAATCAGCAACACATTTGACATACAGACCATTCCACAGTACTGGGTCTTTTGAAATAAAAGAAATTCTAATTTTAAAGTCCCATCTCCCTGTGCTAAAAATAAGCTAGGCGAGTGGGTTCTAAACCTAACCTAGCTTGAGTCCTTTATAAAAAGGGGAAGTTGGTTGACAACCACAGATGAAGATTAAGTCAGTTCCCTGTCATGTTTCCACAGCTGGGGAAAACAAAGACCATGCATCAAAACCCCAGAAAACAGGCAAGGGGCTGGACCAGACTCTCCCACAGGACCTCAAAAGGAATTCATGGTGCTTGTATTTCCAAACTCCTGAACTGTGAGACAATACATTTCTGTTGCCTACACGGTCCAGCTTGGAGTACTGTGCTATGGCTGCCTAGTGAAGTTGGGCACATCACAAATTTACAAAGCCAAAGAAGAGAAAATCCTAGAACAAGTCCCTCTGGTGTGGGGTGTAAGTAGGAGTGGGCTGCTTTAGAAGTCTGGGGGGTGTAAGCTCATGAGATAAGCAAAGAGGAACAGATGAGAAATGATGAGACCAAACTCTAGACGTGGCTTTTGGGAGTCAGCAAAAGCCTGCAGCAGAGGGAGGCCCAGAGATGAAAAGATGCTGTGTCCTTCTGTGGGATCTGGTGGTAGCTGTGGAGCCACTGACAATTTTCCAGCTGTCACTGCCTCTGAAGATGGTCTGCGGAGCCCAGCAGAGGGCGACTGACAGCCTTCGGGAGGCCTGGGACTAGACAGTACGTGGCTGAGCCAGAGGCCAGCCAATGAGTGACAGCTCCAAGCAGACCAGGCATCAGACGCTGGATTTCTGACTATAATCAGTGAAGCTATAGGCCCAGCACTAAGAGCCCTGCTCAGCTTTCTTATTTAGCTTCTCTGCTGTTCCCTGGAACTGCAGTCCAGCCTAGAATGCCCATCCTTTGTCCTGGACACTGTCCCACTTACCCCTTGGCTGCAAAGCCTTACTGATCAGTGAAGCAACGGCTTCTGCCCTATGTGGCTGTGTGACATCGGGGAGTCACCAGGTTCTCTGTGTCTCAGTTCCCAAATAGCACAGTAACAACCAACAACCGTGAGCAGACTCAAGGTCCTGGGCTCTGTCCTAAGACGGGGTCTCAGGATCATCCCGGTACCAAGAGTGCACCAGACAGACACTGGAAAAACAGAGAAGCTGGAGACAGGCACGGTGTGCCTTCAGGAGTTGACAGTCTCTAAGGACCCAGCATCATTTTTGTCCAACTGTACAGATGAGGCATGGAAGGGTGATGTCTTAGCTCAAGCCCATACTGTTGATGAATGCAGAGTCAAGATTCATCCTCACAGCACCTTCCCCCTCAGCCCTGACAACTACAGCTCAACTGAAACCCTGGCTCCTGCTCCAACAAGCAAAAGTAAGGTTTCCTCCTCCCCAGCGCCTACCCTCACTCAGCTGCTTACCAGCCATAAGATCTCAGGCTGATCTCTTTGTAGCTCCGTTTTTTCATCTATAAAATGAGAAAACATTGCAGTCTCCCTCAACACATGAGTGGTATGAACACCTGTTAAGCACTCATTCAATCACTCATTCATTCATTCAGATTTTATTAAGCCCCTCCTTGATGACAAGCTTTGTGAAAGATCATAACTTTGAGGGGCATTGCTCTAAGGACTGTATGTCCAGTGCTCGGTGCTAAGTGTGCTAAGGGACACGGGGGAGCACAGCTAGAAGGCTTTCGCATCCACCTAAGGCAGCAGACAGGTACTCAAATGACAGCAGTTAAGAATTGCAGAGCAGGCAGCACCTTCCACGCAGGAAGCTCAACTACACATAACCCCAAAATACCCCTGGATTTTACAGGCACCAGGAGAGCAGTAGCCCCCACCCTACCCAGTCTACAGACTGCCTGAGAACTCAGTGTGGGACAGGTGGAGAAGGCCCACCCCAGCCTCCATCATGATATGCACAGTAGAGGGCTCCCCACAAGAGCTGACTTGGCCCTCTTCCCATTGCAGAGAGAGTAGTCCATGATGCTCCTGGTTACCATGGTAACTGGGCCCTTGTTTTTCTTCCTTCATAAATAAGCTATAAATAGACAGGGCAACCTGTGTGCCTTCCTTTGCATGAATTAGTGCAGCTGCTCCAGGCTCCAGGGCCCTTGGCCCAGCACCCAGGTGCCAAGCTGCCCTGCATGGCCCACAGAAGCCCAGCTCCAGTAGGAGGGGTGGAGTCAGGCACATGACAATGCTTCCAAGTGTAGATTCCCTCCACCTGAGACCCACAGAACTACATGCACTATTAGCACAGACTGGGTTAGGTGAGCCCTGTGTTTGCCAGCCCTGGCTGATGGTGAGCACAAGTGGAGACCCTCTTCCTGCTTCTAGTTCAGCCCTTGCAAGGGCAACAATGAAATTATCAGCATACCCCCACTTCTGTAGCATGGGAGGACTTACCAACTTCCCAACCTAGCCTAGTCCACACTGGTTGATGTCTGTTTATTGAAATCTTTCAATATGCCAGAGGCTGTGTACCTCCCAAATTACATCCCCATTCCTCCCTCCCTCCCTCCCCCCCCACTCCCATCTGGTTTTTTGTTTTGTTTTCGAGACAGGGTTTCTCTGTGTAGCCCTAGCTGGCTGGAACTCGCTCTGCAGACCAGGCTAGCCTCAAAACTCAGAGATCTACCTAATTCTGCCTCCCAAGTGCTGGGATTATAGATGTGCACCACCATGCCTGGCCCCCATTCACTTCCCATTACTGGCTTACAGATAGAGAACTCTCCATCTGGAGAGAAGTACTTGGCTACAACATGCAACTGATTCAAAGGAGAATTTTAATTCTTACCTAGGCCTAATCTGTTCACAGTGCTTGTTCTCAACCCCAAGTCTTTTGGCAGAAATCTGATTCTCTCTCAGTAACCATGAGAGAGGGAACAACAAGTGAACCCTTTAAGTCAGGAACTTAGAAGGACCACACAGTGAGACAATCAGTCAGGGCAGACTCCAGCCATACAGGGTTCTGGAATGCAGGAAGAAGCCTGAGCCTCTCATGAGAGCACTGGGGAGCCGTGGAAGGTATTTAACCAGATATGCAACACGTGGCATTTAAGTAGAGCATCACCCAAAGACAAGGCACCCTGAGGCCACTTTTCTGTTTGCTTGTTTGAGACAGGTTCTCATGTAGCCTAGGATGCCCTCAAACTTGCTATGTAGCCAGGGATGACCTTGAACTTCTGATCCTCCTGCCTCTACCTCCCAAATACTGGATTTACAAATGTGAGCCACAACACCTG
The DNA here is from genome assembly GCF_007827085.1 of Peromyscus californicus insignis. Classification (NCBI taxonomy): domain Eukaryota; kingdom Metazoa; phylum Chordata; class Mammalia; order Rodentia; family Cricetidae; genus Peromyscus; species Peromyscus californicus. Next base: position 750,455 of record NW_026294595.1, on the reverse strand, counting down.
TGTGGTGGTTTAAATAATAATGGCCCCATAGGCTTATATATTTTGATGCTCAGTCATTAGGGTGTGGCACTGCTTGGAAAGGATTAGGAGGTGTAGCCTTCTTGGAGGAAGTGTCACTGAGGGTGGGCTTTGAGGTTTCGAAAGCAGAAGCCAGGCCCGGTATCTCTCTCTTCCTCCTGCCTGTGGATCTGGATGTAGAACTCTCAACCACTTCTCCAGCATCATGTCTGCCTGCATGCGGCCCTGTTCCCCCTCCATGCTCACTACCATGATGATAATAGACTAAACTTGTGAAACTAAGCAAGCCTCAATTAAATGTCTTCTTTTAAAAGAGTTGTCTTGATCATGGTGCCTCTTCACAGCAGTAGAACACTAAGACAACCTGGTTTGTACTGTGCTCATGGCTTTGTGTATGCTGTGCAAGCACTCTACCATCTGAGCTACATCCCCAGCCCCTGGTTTCTTCATCGGTTTTGCAGGACGTGCCTTGACAGTGTCCCCCACTCCCAGGTAACACCCATTACCTTCTCTGTGGTTCAGAACTTCCTGGCTCTTCACTCATTATTCAGCTATTCCTTCATCAGACTCCAGTCTTGTGTCTGGTACCTTGCTGGGTGCAGAAACAGGGCTCTGCCTTTAACAGAAGCAGACACATAAATAAAGGAGGAAGCGAAAGGATCAGAGAGTTCCAGTAAGGACTTCAGAAGTTCACGGATCCCCCAGGGACACAGAACTCAACTCCTTCCAAGGAAGAAAACCTCAGCAAGTGCTCAGAGGGGAGTACCACTCCAGGCAAAGCCCCAGCACTGGATAGCTGGGGCTGTAGACAGGAAGAAAGAGGTGGCTTCAGCAGACTTGTGCATAGAACTGTGGAATTGTTGGGCCTGGAGGGTATGGAACACTAAATCACTAGAATGATTTCTAGAGTGGGACAGGTGGAAACTTAGGCATGGCTAAGGCTTCAGGGCTAGGTGCCAACGCCAAGAATGAAAGCTGGATGTGGCCATCTCAGCAGCATGGAGTGTGCTCGATTTGCAGTGGGGGTGGTGGGGAGTAGAGATGACAGAGGCTGTGAGAGGACAACAGCAGGGAGAGATGAAGGAGGCCTAGACCAGAGAGGGGCGAGAGGACAGGGAGAGGGTAGTTACTAGAAGTAGTGTAGAGAGCCAGATAGGCAAAGCAAAGGTGAAGACTGAGTATGGGGACAGAGAGAAGAGACCCTGCTATCCTTTCAGAGTCTAACCTGTGTTTGTGGGGGTTGCTGATGGTAGCCCAAAAGTTCACATGGGCACCATTGGGTCACATCATACTGGAACTGAAAGCCAGTCTATGCTGGGCACAGGGGACAGAGGCACAAACCCTGATGGGAAGTCCCATGTTTTTGGACTGTTACCTATGTTCCACAAAGTGATGGAGGAGAACTCAGAGTCAGAGGCATGATGGTCAATGGACTAGACAGGACATAGAGTGAGCAGGATGGCAACAGCTGACTTCTCTGATAACAACACTCGGAATTCACAATATCTGAGAGACCTTTCCTAACTGCTATTGGGTAAGACAAGCCATGCATGCCTTCAGGAAAGCCATTGACCAAAATAATTTAAGATCCTCAGGAAAGGTCTGAACACTTGGCCCCACAATCCTTTAAGAGGGATCTATTCCCAGCAGAGGCAATTGTGTAGAGACATGTCTTTGTAGGGGCTGGGGACATGGGGCAGGTAAGAATGAGGAAAACCTGAGTTTGAATCACCACCACCCACATAAAAAGCTGTGCATGCCTGTAACACCAGCAGAGGGTGCAGAGACAGTGGATCCCAGCAACTCACTGGTCAGCCAGCCTAGCCCAAACACCAAGCTTCTAGTTCAGTGAAAGACCTTGTCTCAAGGCAGTAAGAAAGAAGAGTACTAGAGAAGACATCCCATGTCCTCTTCTGGACTCTGCATGTGCTCATGTGAGCTCACATACCTACACATTCACATGCACACAGCACACACAGAATAAATTTAATAAAATAAAGATGTTCATTGCAGCATTACGACAATGGCACAGACTGGAATTTACCAGGAATTATATATTGGGTAATAGACCACATGTTTGATATTAGAATGGATTATTGATAGTATATAGTAATATTATAATGAAACCCCAGAAATTACTTTACTATCAAACAATAGGAGAATGGTTAAATAATTTATAATGGAATATATCAGACCATTAAAACTTGCATTTTAGCAACAGGAGAAACAACAAAAGATTGTATAATATATGTGGGTGGATAAGTGTGGCTGTCCCTTGATGTGTTGAAAGTGTTCTGTGTCACCAGGTGAGATTCCCTCACTGGAGAGACCTCAGGTCACTCTTATTTTTCCCCCCTCCTTTCAGCCCTCTGTATTTTTTTCAAATGCTGTGAACATTTATTACTTTCCCCCTACTTTTTTTTTTTTTTGAGACAAGGTTTCTCCGTGTAGTTTTGGTGCCTGTCCTGGATCTCACTCTGTAGACCAGGCTGGCCTCAAACTCACAGAGATCCGCCTGCCTCTGCCTCCTGAGTGCTGGGATTAAAGGCGTGTGCCACCACCACCCAGCTTCCCCCTACATTTTTATTTTGAAGCTTTCCAACCCTCCAGAATTCCTCACTCAGCAAACACACAGCCCTGCTACCCTGCAACTGATAAGAGACCATACCATTTTTTCCTTACTATGTTATTATTCATTTCTGTAGAGTGTGTGTGTGTGTGTGTGTGTGTGTGTGTGTGTGTGTGTGTGTGTGTGTGTGTGTGTGTACATGCTCACATGCTATATGTAAATATGTCTTGGGGTCAGGTGATACCTGTGTATGTGCATGCCGAGGCCAGGGAGACATTATGTGTCTTCCTCTAGCACTCCCTATCTTACTTAGTCCTCTGAAATGAAGCAGAGTCTCTCACTGAACCGGGAACTAGGCTGGTGGCAGGAAGCCTGGTGATTGTCCTGTCTCTTCTCCTCACAGCACTTGGGTTATAGGCATATGTGGTTCCCCATTTTTTTAATATGGATGCTGAAGAAGTCCTCATGCTAATGAAGTGGCATCTTACCCACTGAACTGTCTCTCCAGTCCCCATTGTCCATTCTTGGATGATCATTGTTGTTGTTTTACCTTCAGTTACCCCAGACTTAACCCATAGGAGCCCACCAGTGTGAGCTCTTTGCCTCCTGGCCCAGGGAACCACAACCAGCAGTGGAATGTAATAGTCCCTAGGTCCTTCCTGCCACATGAGCCCAGAAATAACCATCCACCACCTAGCTCTGAGAGACTCTGTGAGAGACTCTGCTTCATTTCAGAGGACTAAGATAGGAAGTGCTAGAGGAAGACACATAACACCTCCCCGGCCTCTGCATGCACATACACAGGTATCACCTGACCCCAAGACATAAGGATCCACAGGACTGGGGAAAGGAGAACAGACAAAGAGTGGCAGCAAAGGAAGGGGACAGGGGCAGACGGCACAGCATTCACTGAGGGCTCTCCCCAAGGACAGAGCTAGCTGCCTGAATGTGCTGTTCAGGCCCAAGGCACCAACTTGCTTAGGCAGTCCCTCCCCTGCTTTCATATCTTGCCATTGACTTCCTGAACACAGAAAGAAATTAATCACAGAGCAAGGACGAAGAGAAGCTGCATTCTTTTGCAGCTTCCCTGAGGAAAGAAAAAAGTTGAAAGCAAGCCCAATTTTCTAAGGAAAACATATATGATTTCCTGCAACAATGTTGGAGAAAGAACGGGGGTATTATGTGTTATGTCTGTGAGTGTGGGGTATGAAAGTATGAAAAACAGCATTACAAGTGTGTGAATGTGTGTGTGAACATGTTCAGGTGTGTGAATAGCTGTCTGTCTGTCCCAGGTTCTCCATCTGGGTGGTCCTAGAGGGAAATGTGTAAATGAAGAACACAGTATAATAAGTTTGAGCAGATGCGTGTTCAGCACTTCAGCTGAGATCTAGAACCTTCCACCTTTTCCAGTAACCTCTCTTAGGCCCCTACCAGCCAATTTCCACAAGGCAACCATCTCCTGGCATCCAGAAGCCCCAGACCTCCAGTACATGATCTTGGAAGGACATAACCTGCCCTCTTACCTAACTGTGGCAGTCAGCCCACAGTGTGTGTTGCCCTGGGCATATCTTCCCAGGGAGAAGGAAGGAGGCTATTGCCTCCTCCATACCCTGCTCCCAGGCTGCTGGCTGAGAAGATCCAGCCCAGGCTCAAGTGCTCTCTAGGGGAATGATCTGCCAGGGCTCAGAAACCCCAACATCCTTGGCAGGAACTGTCTAGCCAGGAGTGACACTATGGGTTCAGGCAGGCCCCGAGCCCTTGACTGGGAGGACCCCCGGGGACTACAGCGCTGTCCACTTGCCAGCTAGAGCAGAGCAGCATGGGTCCTCGTGCTGAACCTTGCTGTCAATCTGCTTGCCGCCCTGGGTTGTTTACTGGAAGCTGGCCTCCCTGCAAGGGTTCAAAGCCCTGGCCCTGGGCACGTCTGCGGCAGGAAGCAGGCCAGGCAGTAATTGGCAGTCTGGTCGAGCTAAGTGGCCAGTGCTGACCCACCATCCTCCTCTAGCAGTTGCCTTTGAGTGATTTCACACTAACCTTCCAGGCCTGTAGGGACTTCCTGCCCAGTGCAGAGCCAGCATCAGGAACAAATTACTCATTCCCCGAGAAATCTATTAAAAGGTGACAGCAGTTTGGGGGCAGGTGGCCCCCAGCACATGAAGCCTAATGCCTTCCATCCCTAAGGGCCACAAGTCATCTCCCCTAAACTGACCAGCTCAGAGGACACTGGGCTAAGTCTCTAACTTTTGGGGCCAAAATGACTCAGAGCTGAGCAGACTGCTGTCCTTGGGGCCTATCTGTGGATTGGCAAAGGGGAGAGACACAGGACCTTTGTCCTCTTCCTTGATTCCATTTTCCATGCCACTGTGTGTGACTTCAGGTGAGCCACCTAGCCTCTCTAAATCCACAAGCTTCTTAAGGAAATAAGATGCCCCAGGCCCAGGCTGACACGAGGCAAGTCCATGTGCACAGCCAGGCACATGGCAGACTTTCTGCAGGTCATAATGCGTTGTATTTATTTTCTTTTCTGCCTGAGAGGGAATGACCTACTGTGCTCACATCCTAATCAAGGGCAGTGGTTGAGCCATGACCTAGAACCAAGTTGGGGCTCCAGCTGGAGGCATGGGGGGAGCAGGCCATGGCAGCTTCTAGTTCTCCACAGAACAAGTTCCTGCCATTTGCAGCCCATCTTGGTCTGAGCCAGACACTACTGGGTGCATTAACAAGCAAGCTGGGATTGGACATCTCCACTCTTTACATGTAGCCAGCTGAATATTGATGCCCTGAGATGATGTGTTAGCTACTTTCGTCCTTGCTGTATGTAGTAAGGCAGTCAAGGGCTATTTTGGCTCAAAGTTTGAGGAGATACAGTCCACCTTGGTGCAGGGAGAGCATGGCAGCAAGAAATTATGAGGCAGCTGGTCACATATAGTCATGGTCAGGGAGCAAAGAAATAAATGCTCAGCTCAGTTTCTCCTTTTTTTTTTTTTTTTTTTTGGTTTTTCGAGACAGGGTTTCTCTGTGTAGCTTTGCACCTTTCCTGGAACTCACTTGGTAGTCCAGGCTGGCCCCGAACTCACAGAGATCCACCTGGCTCTGCCTCCCGAGTGCTGGGATTAAAGGCGTGCACCACCACCGCCCGGCCCAGTTTCTCCTTTTTATACAATCTTGGACTCCAGTCCGTAGGATGGTGCTGCCCACATAGGGTAGATCTTCCCACACCAGTAAACTCAGTCAAGAAAATCCCTCCCAGACAGACCCAGAGATTTGTTTCCATGGTGAGTCTAGAGCCCAACTGTAGCATGAGTTTTAAAAGTTCTTATTAATAAAATCAAACCTGAGGCAGGTATTGGGGTGAAATACTGGAAGATCAGAGAGACAGAACAAGCCACATCTATCTCACCTCGTCGAATCCTCAGCTGGTCTTGTTTCCTCAGACTGGAAGCCTCTGAGTCCTCATCCAGAATGGGTCTCAGCTGAATTGTGTTGCTCCAAAGCCTGAAAGCTTAACGAGACAAATGCTTAACCAGGCCAAATGCTTCTAGTTTCTGGTCCTCACACCTTATACCTTTCTGCTTTCTACCACAACTCCCTGGGATTAAAGGCTTGCTTTCTGGGATTAAAGGTGTGATGAGTCACCACGCCTGTCTATATCCTTGAACACATGGATTTCTGCCTCTGGAATGCTAGGATTAAAGGCATGTGCTACCACTGCCTAACTTTTATGTTTAATATTGTGGCTGCTCTGTCTCTGACCCCAGATAAGTTTATTAGCATGCACAATATTTGGGGGAATACAATACCACACCCAACAAGTTGACCATCAAGATTAACTACCCCAATGTGCTTCTATAAATTGTGTAGGTGTAAACTGATGGCCTTGAAAAGATTAGTATAAGAACCAGTGAAATGGTACAGCTGGTAAAGGGGTGTGTTATGCCATCCTGGCAACTTGAGTTCAATTCCTGGACCCACACAAACATTGGAGTAGAGAACTGACTCCACCAAGTTGTCCTGACCTCTACACTTGAGCCATGGCAATATGCCCCCCTCTTCAAATCATGCATATATACATGCAATAATAATAATTTAAATGTGATTAATACAGAGTATTTGGGAGGACCCAGTGTAATCACAGTAGTTCTTAGAAGCAGAGTCAGAAGGCAGAAGAAGCAGAATTAAAAATGTTCGACAGAAGCTGGGCATGGTGGTGCACTCCTTTAATCCCAGCACTCAGAAGGTAGAGGCAGGCAAATCTCTGAGTTCGGGGCCAGCCTGGTCTACAGATCAAGTTCCCGGACATCCAGGACTACACAGAGAAAACCTGTCTCAACCCCCACCCCACCTCCCCAAAAAGAAACTGTGGGTGGCCCTGGGAGTGACTTTGCCTGCCTTGCTGGTAGGGGACCATAAAAAGCCTGAGGAGGAATTAGGCCTTGTTGAGATTAAGGCCTGACTTCTGACTACAAGAAGCAGGGGTCCTTGGTTCCACTACCATGGAGACAGAACTTGGCCAACAGTCTGAATGCACTTATAGGTAGATACTCTAGGTTCCTAGGAAAGGCAGGCAGCACCCAGAGCAAAGGACACAGCAGAGTCATGCTGGGCTCCTGCCTACAGACCTCAAGGTCATCATGTACATGTCATAGTAACTCCACAAGGAAGAGAGACTAGAGGCAACAAAGGGGCCAGCGGCTTCCCCAGGACCCACCTCTACCTGTCAGGGTGTCAACCTCAGCATCATTTCTCCTGGGCCATGGCCAAGCCCAGCAATGACCTGGCAGTCTTCCACGCTTGGGACACTATAGCTCCTAACACCCTGCTCTCCATATTGTGTTTTAAAAATAATTTTATCACACTTATTTATTTACTTATGTATTGTGTGTGTGTTCGCACATACCCACATATGGAAATTAGAGAAAAAATTTCAGGCATCTATTCTCTTTTCCTGCTATGTAGGACTCAGAGATGGAACTCAGGTTACCAGGCTTGGCAGCAGACACCTTACCCACTGAGCCTCCATGTTCTGCTTTGTTCAGTTGACACCACTCTACTCAGAGGTCCAGAAATTCCCTAAGTCTGGCCATTTCCCTGGGATCGGCACAAAGCAGTATCCACGTAAGTCCTCAGCACCTGTGGAGTGGGATCCTGAGAGTGGGTGACAGTAGGTAGAGCAGAGTGGTCATTATTTGATGGCTGTTTCAGGTAGGGCTTCTTACCAACACCTGGACTATGAGAAGAGGCCAAATGCCCAAATACCTCAGTGACACACTTGTGCTTTGGACCGACCATCATCAGACTTAGAATCCTTTAAAAAAAAGTGTGTGTGTGTGTGTGTGTGTGTGTGTGTGTGTGTGTGTGTGTGTGTGTGTGTATACACCCTTTAAGTGCTTAATTCCCATTTATATTTTGAGATTTTTATTATGTGATCACAAGTGGCCCTGACTTTACATCTTTTCAACTCTAGAACCCTAGAGTTAGGAGCCTTGCTAGTCATGCCCAAAAGGTATCCCAGATAGACCTCTGAATGGCACAGCTAGGGTCGCATATTGTGGTTCAGACTCTGTCAGATGAATTCTGTGCTACCTGTTTGTTATTGAGGCCAGACAGCTGGAATGAGGGGAATTCCCCAGAAGTACATGGTTGTCTGCACAGGAAGAGATGGATATATCCAATAGTTACTGGCATCAGATTGTCCAGCTCACACACCCTTACTCTCCCTGCATGACAGAGACTTTGTCTTGGAGAAGGGCTCCTGAGTCATTTCTCAAAGGCCAAGACCATGAAGGAGACCTCTGATATGGGTCTGACCTTTCTCAGGGAAGTTCACCAGAACTAACAGGTGTGGGTCAAGAGGACAAGGACAAGGGGACTCTAAGAGAATACCTTCAAGCCAGCACCTCCAGGCACTCCCAGAAGCCGTGTGACCCCAGGTCACAATGGGGTCAAAGCCTGCCTCCACTACTCCAGTTGTGATGTTAGGCCACTTGCTTTCTCTTTGCTCTGCCTCCCCACCTTGTTCACCTCTGTCTTGGCTCTTTCCCCAAACCTTCCCTGCCTTCTCACTCTACCCACTCAGCTTCCAAAAGGACTAGTTCAGCCAGGGATGCAGCCCAGTGACCAGAGAGGCATTGCCCCTTGGGTCCTGGAGGCAAGCTTTCCCTGGAAAATGTTTTTAAAAAATGGCTAAGAAACAGATGGGTCGGATTTCCAAAGTATTGAACATATGAAATAGAAACTTTCCTCCAGCTGAGAGTTCCAGCCTGCATGCCTCACTCCAGTAGGTTAGTGGTGAAGATTTCATCAGCAAACAACCCCTTGGATTCAGACCTGAAACCATGATGCCAAAATTACCTTTTCTGTAGATCATGCACAGCCTTTTCTAGAACAAAAGACAAGGCTAGTAACCCTGAAAGACTAAGCCAAGAAAAAAAAATTATTATTATTAGTTTGTTTTTTGTTTTTTTGATACAGGGTTTCTCTGTGTAGTCCTGGCTGTTCTGAGACTCTCTCTGTAGACCAGGCTGACCTTGAATTCAGAGATCTGCCTGCCTCTGCCTCCCCAATGCTGGGAATTAAAGGAGTGTGCCATCACTTCCTGTCTGATTTATTATTATTATTATTATTTACATTTCATTTCCTTAATATTTATTATTTAAAATTTAAATTTTGCATTCTGTTAGTCACATGTTGCTTAACATGGGAAAACAGCATGTTCTGAGAAATGCATCATTGGGAGGTTTTGTCATGGTGTGAATGTCACAGTGCTCACACACAAGCCCAGATTGGCTAGTCTGCACCACTCTGCTCTGTGGTACAGCCTTCTGCTCTGAGGTGACAGACCCAGACAGTAAGGTACTGGACTGAATGTTGTGAGCAACTGTAATGTAATGAGATTTATATATATAAGCACACATCAGGGCCACCAAATTCCTGGTGGTAGGACATTTTCATCTCCCATTATTTTCTTAACAAAAACAAACAAACTAAAAAACTTAAAAAAAAAAAAAGTCCTCGCCGGGCGGTGGTGGCGCACGCCTTTAATCCCAGCACTCGGGAGGCAGAGCCAGGCGGATCTCTGTGAGTTCGAGGCCAGCCTGGTCTACAGAGTGAGATCCAGGAAAGGCGCAAAGCTACACAGAGAAACCCTGTCTCGAAAAACCAAAAAAAAAAAAAATAAAAATAAAAAAAAAAAAATAAAAAAAAAAGTCCTCACGTAGTCTAGACTGGACTCTAACTCTCTATGTAGAGGATGCTTGAATTTCTGTCCTCTCTTGAAGGTTGAGATTATAGGTATGTGCCACCGTCAGGTTTATGTGGTGCTGGGGATCAGGGCTCCAGGCACCAGCTCACGACCTAGTGGGAAGGAGGGGTTCAGTGTGTTGGGGAGAATGTGAAAGCATGGTGGAGGCCAGGGAATGGCCACTACCAGACCTTCCTGGACCTCACAGAGACCAGTTCCTCTGGTTGGAGGGTACTGGGAGGATCAGCAAGCCGTACTAAGTCTAGATTCTAGAACCATGAGCTCAAGGAACTTTCTGGACCCTCAAGACCTCCATCTAGGGAGATAAAGGCAAACCTAGGCTATACTGAGAATGGACAAAGCCAAGAGGAGGGACTTGGAGACACTTAGAGGTACCTTGCCCATTTCTGGAGACACCCGGTCGGAGCCCTAGCCACAGTTGAGCAAAAGCCTTGGCCAGTGGTTGAGATTGCCCAGCGGGGGGGACCCCAGCCCCGTCCCGTCGCCCCCCCCCCCACCCCCCCCCCCCCCCCCACCCCCCCCACCCCCCCCACCCCCGTCTCCCAGCCTGGGTGCTGTTCGAGCTGCAGTGACGAAGTTGGAACCTGCCTCTCTCAGGCAGATGACTCGGCAGGCGTTCAGACGGGATTGGCATGCGGCCGTCGAGCAGTTGGTGGCAGGAGCCAGGGGACCAGGAGAGCAGGTTTTCGCTGGAGGGGACATGAGCTTTATTTCCCTCTTGGTTGCTGACAAGGAAGCAGCTGGCCTTCCCTGATTATTTTTACCCGGAGTCACAGCCGCGGCTGCCGAGCCTCCCCAGCGCCCAGCTCAGTCGCGCACCGCCAGTGCCACCTGCCGCCGCTTGCTGCCGCTGCTGAGAGAGCACAGTGGCCCTCAGACCAGTGCTGGCCATTGCCCTCCAACTCTGTGGTTAATTTTTGTCTTCTTATTCTCTTCACTCCCCTCCTCCCTTCCTTCTATTTTTTGTTTTTTTTTTCTTTGTTTGTTTGCTTGTTTTTTTTGTTTTGTTTGGTTTTTGGTTTTTTTTTTTTTTTTTTTTTTTTTTGAGACACAGTCTTTCTATGTAGCCCTTTTTTTTTTGAGACACAGTCTTTCTATGTAGCCCAGGCTGACACTGGACACTCTCCTGCTTCCAGGATCACAGGCCTACATCACTACACCTGGCCACAGGAGTGGTTACAGTTAGCACAACACATCCACATCTGTAGGGTCCACCTCAAAAAGTTAGATATATTGGTGTTGGAGAGGGCTCAGTGGTTAAGAGCACTTGCTGCTCTTACCATTTATCAGGAAAGCAAAGTATTTCTCTAATGTCTCCCCACAAAACCGTGGATTACATTTCAGTGGTAACATGAACTACCCAAAACTGCGAGGGAGGCTGAGAAAAATCAGCATTTCTTGGATAAAAGAGAAGGGCAGTAAAGACAAATGCTGGGTCGGTGTCCACAGTATCTGCCCCAGTCCATGCGGAAGTTACACTCAGTTACAATTGTGTCACACAGAGGCCTAATTCCTGCCCCCTACCTTGTTCCTTTACTGTGTAGCCTTGGCAGCTTCCTTATCACTGTGTTTTGGTTTGGGGCATTTTGAGACAAGTCTCACCACGTAGCTCTGACTGGTCTAGAATTCTCTATGTTGACCAGGTTAGCTTCCAACTTGTGGCAATCCTGTCTCTCCTTCCCAAGTACCAGAATGACAGGCATGAGCTACTTATACACAGCACTATGTTGTCTTGATAACTCTCATTTTTAATGGCTTAGTGTTTCTTCAAGTGAACACATCACAGAGTACTTGCAGGGCATTTACTGAGCTACTTTTTTTCAATGTACCTGTGTATGTGCAGGTTCACATGTGTGTACATGTGGACGTTGGAGGACAACCTTGGGAGTCATCCTCAAGAACACAATCCACTTCTTTTGAGTCAGGGTCTCTCATTGACCTGGAGCTTCCACTTAGATGTAGCTAGTTGGCCAGTGAACCCCAGGGATCCCCCTTTCTCTGTCTCCCCAGTACTATGATTACGAATACATGCCTGGTTGTTTTATGCAATGCCTAGGCAGCAAACACAGGTCTTCATGCTTGCAACATAAGTATTTTAACCAACCTCCCAGCTTTGGACCTACCTTTTTTTTTCAGAATTATTCTGATCACTGCTTTTTAGAAAATTGTGACTTTATTATTTATTCTTATTTTATGTGTGTGAATGTTTGCCTGCATGTATGAAGTATATCATGTACATGCAATACTCTGGGAGGCCATAAGAAGGCGTCAGATCCCCTGGAACTGGAGTTGCAGATGGCTGTGAGGTGCCATGTAGATGCTGGGACCTGGGTCCTCAAAGAGGAGCGAGTGCTCTTAGCCAGTGGGCCATCTCTCCAGCCCCTTCGTCACTGCTTTTGTGCACAGAGCACTTACCATAAGGCAAAAGTTCCTACTGCCAAGGACCACAGCATCTTTGATGCTATCAGTGTTATTCCATTGATCTCCAAGAGGGCTGTGCTAGTTTACACTTTTCAGTACCTAAGTATACTTACAAACTTCATCACAACTGTGCTAGCACAGGATTTTATGACTTAAGGGACTCTTTGCCAAATTAGTATCATAAAATGATATCATAAATTGTTGGTTTTATTCCTTTGATTAAAACAGAAGAGGAACATTACTCCTCATATTTATTTATTCATTTATTTATTATCATTATTTTGAGACAAGGTCTCACTAGGTAGCCCAGGCTAGTCTAGAACTTGCTACTATATAGATGAGGCTGGCCTTGAACTCACAGAGATCTGCCTGCCTCTTCCTCCTTAGTGCTGGGACTAAAGGGGTCCACTACCATGCCCACCTCCCAAGTGACATTATTTTCCTTCCTTCCTTCCTTCCCTTTCTTTTTATTTCCAGTAATGAAACAAAGGGTATCCCATACATTAAGCAAATGTTCTGTCACTAACCATCACCAGAGGCCCTGCAGTTTTCATTTTTATTTTTATTTTTCTATATTTACATAGTATAAATGTATGAGAATATGGAAGCTAGAAGTCATTGGTGTCAGGCACACTCATCTACTGCTCTCCACTTTACTGTTTTGGGACAGTAACCCTCACTGAACTTGGACCTTGCCATTTCAGCTAGGCTAGCTGGCCAGTCTCTGGGATCCCTGTCTTTGTCACTGAGGTCCTGGTACACATCATTATACCTAGCTTTTAGTAGATATTGTGAATCTGAACTCAGGTTCTCATGTTTGAGAGCAAGCACTCCTACCCACTCAGCCAGCTTCCCACCCCCACACTTGGAACTGACCTTACTCTGTACTTGTCCTCTTTGCTTGGTAAAATCTTTGTTCATCTTCTGGAATGAGAGACTCATTTTTTTCCAGCATGACTACAGGCATCCGCTCTGCACTCACTGCTCCTGACAGTCTCATTGGGTCCTGTAAGATACTGCAGGGGGGGGGGGGCGGTTCCAGATGAGGGGCCTGGGCTCATAAAGTTCATGCAGGTGTTGAAAGCAGGTCCTCTGGGTCCAAGTTCAATGCCTTTTCTTCCCCAGCATTGCCTTTCCCCAAAACAGCAGCTTTTCTGTGCTGAAGTTTGCATAGCACACCACTCACTCAGTCAGAATACACAACTCAGTGCTCTTTGGTGAATTCACAGTTGTACAATTTTCATCACAATCAATTTGAAAACATTCTTGTCACCCCCAAAAGGAACATTACGCTTAATGTACAGAGGCAGCAGCCCCACAAACATGAAAATATCTTTAAGCTTGGAAGAAAGAGGTGGTGGAGGAGGGGGCTGTGTGAGGCTAGCCCAGAAGGCTTAGGGTATGCATGAACTTGCTGCATGGCTGCTGTTTCTTCCCTGCTCTGGTTTTTAGTTTTCCTTGTAATACAAATCAGCATAGTTAGTTTTTTGTTTGAGGCAGGCTACCCTCAACACTTTAAGTAGCTTCGACCGACCTTGCAGTTCTCATCCTTCTGCCTCTATTTCCCTAGTGTTGCAGCACTGGTTTACAGTGCCTACTCTATGCCTGGTTTCTGCAGTGCTGGGGTTGGAGCCCAAGCATTTGTGACTGCTAGGAAAGCACTCTGCCTGCTAAGCTTCACCCTCAGCACAGCTTAATGAAACAGTTTTGCTATGTAGTCCAGGCCAGCCTTGAACTCACTATGTAGCTGTTGGCTGGCCCTAAACTTGCAGCAATACTCTGGGATTGCAGACATATGCCCTACCCAACTTCAAATAAGCATGTATTGAGCATGTACTGTATGCTAGGAAGCAAGATGCACGTATCACAGATAAACCAAGAGCAAAGACTTGTCCCAGTCCTTATGTAAGTTGGTAGAAGAGCAAGGACTGGATGAGGAAGGTCCTAATGCCAGCAAAGACCACTGCATCTGCCTCCAGAAATGTATCAGAAACAGGTGGAAATGGGTAAGAGTAAAAGAAGGGCTTCTTTTACAGGCCAAGCATACTCATGCATGCACACCCGCCGCCGCCACCGCCGCCGCCACCTCACACACAGGCTGTTACTAAATGGTACTAAATAGCTCTCTAGTGGGCACAGGTATCAGGCTTTAGAAGGCCCATTAGGCAGAGTCTCACACCAGCCAAGGCACAGATCAGACCCCTGAGTCACGAGGTTTCCATGTGAGTCTACCCAGGTATTTGGATCACAAGTGCCCACTGCTCAGCCCAAGTATTGGAGTGGGTATGCATTCATAGGGATCAGATCCTGAACCAGAACAATATAGGAGGACAGGAAGACAACCTAGAAAGGTCTAAACTGAGACCTAGAGGATGAAGGAAAATGAACCAGAAAAGATTTGGAGGTTCTTGCCTCTTCTTGGGTAGAGAACAGGAAGATGTTCACCTTAGTCAGAAACTGAGAGAAGTGTTATTGATTAAAAGGCACAATGTTATTCATTAAGTGGTGCTGTTTACTGTGTGAGAAAAGCCACGAGGTACAACAAAACCCAGTATAAGAGTTTACTAAGGGAAGAGAACAGAAGGGGTGTGCATAGGCCTATGGAATGACCGTGCAGGAAGAGGGCAGGGGGAATAGGTAGAACCCACTTTTATAGGTTCCCCCCACACATGCGCATATGGGCTTATGTAGCTACACCATGTATGCGAATAGATTATGTGACCATGCTGTGCGCAGATTACGTGATCACACAGCACATAAATTATTTAAGACATAAGGTCCTAGGATGACTAAGCATCTTGCCTGGCTACTGGACAGCATATGTGTAGTCATGTAGCTGGGGGAGTGGCTAGGAATTCTAACATTCTAGACTCTTTGTTTTTTATAAAAAACGGCAAGTGAATGGGAATGGGGGTACTGTGTCTTCCAAAACTGCTTCCAGCTGACTTGGTGGGTGTCAGTTAACTTTTGGGGTTAGGGAAGGGGGCTTTTGGGGTAGCCAGATGTCCTGAGGTAGTGAATTGTCCTCCACCACTCTGGGAATCGTCCATCGCCTTCTGCTGCTTCAGGCTCTGTGGGATTGTCCATCGCCACTTGGATCTGACTGGGTCTGACAAGGTGCTGGTGAGACGGAAGAGGAAGTTTAGAAAAAAATTTACCTTGGGGGTCCCTGAGGGGTCCCAGGGTGAGGGAGGGGGGTCCCGGGACCAGGAAAGTTTGAATTATACTTATCTGAAGTGGGTCTGACCTGTCCAGGTGGATTCAAGCTGGCGCTGGAGCTCAGAAGAATTTTTAAACATAGTAAGAAGCAGCCACAAGGAATTTAAAATCTTGAGCTGGTAGCCACAATATGTTTAATACTCTGCTATCAGAATTTTATTGGTTAGTGTTAGCAAGAGACAGAGAGAGAAAGAAATCTGGAGTGTGCTTTTTTTCTGGGAAGGTCAGAAATGATAGCTTAAGTCCCTTAAGGCTCTGGAGTGAGAGAGGGTATTGAGCTTGGGTAATGTACCTAGTAGAGTCCTGCAACTGGATAATAATAGGGGGATGGTGCCTAGAAATAGAAGAGTTCTTGGTGTCCCTGACTTTGGAATCCACCTGAAAGGCTGGCAAGGGAAATGAAATGTTAGAGCTAGTAGGCTGGGTGGCTAGGAGAAGGAGGGGAGACACTGCTGGCAGGTCTGGGGTGGAGCAAATGAAATAAAAGCTCCTACCTTAGCTAGAAAATCTCTTCCCATTAGGGACACAGGGCAGGTTGGCACAACTAAAAAATGTGTGGGTGAGAGGGATACCACTGAAAATACAATTAAGTGGTGGGGTCTGGTGAGGCAGGTAAGGCTGTCCTCCTACCCTGACAATAGGGAAATGAGAAGGAGAGGTGGGTCCCCAAAACTCCCACAGTAAGTGTCCCCAGAAAGGAAATAGATCACCCCAATACTGTAATGGCTACCCTGGGTTCCCTGTGACAGATGGCTGTGGTTGGGCCAGGAACAGGGCACCTTCAATCCTTGTTCATCACCAAGCCTGGGATATTAGCTGGAGGGTGATCTTTGTTTGATGTCCCCATGCCACAAAGCGCATGGGGGAAGTCAGCTGACCAGTGTCCCTCTTGGTGGCACTTTGGGCCCAGATGGTGGCCTATGTGGGGCAGGGCAGGCACGACCCCAGTGACTTCTCTACCACACTTAAAAAAGGGACCTGGAGGCCTTCAGGCAGCAGGTCGGATAGCATGTGCCAGCATTTGGCAGTTCTGGTTACTGGATTTCTCATTTCTCCTCAGGGCAGCTCGAGAACGAGAGACAGGAGAAGTGAAGGTGGAAGCCAGAGTCAGGCAGTTGGAGTGGCCTGATATAGGAGAGGAGGAGGGGCTAGAGGAGGAGCCAAAGGGGCAGACGCCTGAGGAGCAGGAGGTCAGATAGGCAGAGGTTCATTGGCAGGGTCCAGAGCAGTACTCAGATTCCTCAGGTTCAGGTTGCATAGCTAAGAGCATGTGGGCAGAAGAGAAGGAATTAAGAAGGCAGGATTTGGAGCTGAAGTTAAAAAAAAGCCTGGATATAAGGCACCTCTTTCCATTTGCCCATTTGCTAGCAGAAGTTAGATAATTCCCGTAAAACATCGGGGTCCAAGGAGCCATTAGGTGGCCATTTTTTATTGTTATCTAAGGGATATTTGGGCCATTTCTCCTAGGAGTGGCGCTTATAGGATGAGCTTCATTTCCCATGACTGGAGCAGAGAGAAAAACAAACAAAACAAAAAACATGATCCAAGACTATAATCTCAGGCATCCCTGAGATCAAGTGAAAATCATTGATTGGCACAAGTCACTCAATGCTTCGTCAAATGAGAGAATGAGGGCGGGGCATATGCAGCCCAAGGACAGGGGTCCAGCAGTGAGAAGGATATCTCAGACTGCAGTTGTGGAAAATGGCTAGAGATTGAAGCCTGTGATGGGGGCTGACCATAGCCGATGAAGGCCTTGGGTAGGGGTTCTCCCAATCCTGGGGACACCAGAAGGATGACAGACAACCTATGGGTCCAATTCCCATGGGTCGAGGTGACTGTTTACTCTGGCTGGAAAGAGAAAACTCACCAATCAAAGCAGATGGTATTGTGCAAAGTGGTCCAGCAGCTGGGCAAATGGAAAAGTGGGCAGTCGTAGATAGAGTAAACCTTGGTACAGGGTCCCGGGTGCAGAGTGCTGGGAGGGCCTGCTTCGTCTCGGCACCAATGTTATTTATTAAGCAGCACAATGTTATTCATTAATCGGCACTGTTTACCATGTGAGAAAAGCCACAAGATACAACAAAAGTTTATTATAAGAGTTTATTAAGGAGCCGGGCGGTGGTGGCACACACCTTTAATCCCAGCCCTCGGGAGGCAGGGGCAGGCAGATCTCTGTGAGTTCAAGGTTAGCCTGGTCTACAAAGAGAGTTCCAGGAAAGGCGCAAAGCTACACAGAGAAACCCTGTCTCAAAGAGAGAGAGAGAGAGAGAGAGAGAGAGAGAGAGAGAGAGAGAGAGAGAGAGAGAGAGAGAGAGAGAGTTTATTAAGGAAAGGGAACAGAAGGGGTGTGCATAGGCCTATGGAATGACTGTGCAGGAAGAAAGCAGGGGGAATAGATGGAACCCACTTTTGTAAGTTCCTCCCACACATGCACATATGGGCTTACATAGCTATGCCACACATGCACATAGATTACATGACCACACTCACGCAGATTATGTGATCACGCAGCGCATGGATTACAGAGGACGTAAGGCCCTAGGATGACTAAGCATCTTGCCTGGCTACTGGACAGTGCACGTGTGGTCATGTGGATAGGAACTGTAACAGGAAGAAGGCAGGGAAATAAGGACAGACAGAGATGGGTCATGGTAACCATGGGAAGGAGGCAGGACTTTCTCTTTTACGTGCTAGGAAGTCACAAAACAGTTTAGGAAGGAAAAACCATGTGCCACAGAAACTTAAGAAGGCTTGTTCCTTGGATCCCATGGTGGAAACACTGGGGCAGGTGAAAGAAGAAGCTGAGTGCTTCTGGGCCCATTCTAGATACCTTATGGACCTATGTGCCAGGGTCAATAGGGTGGGTCTCTAGTGTGGGAGCCAACCCCCTCAGACAAAAGTGACCCTGACAATTACAAACCTCTTCTATCCTTAGAGAAAGAGGTGACTCTCTGCCTTGGATGGAGAGACCTGTCAAAGTCACATGAGAGTTGGTGAAGGTCTAACCTCATTCCTGGTGACCCTAGGGTGAAAATGTCCATGCTGCTGCTGCTGCCTCC
This sequence comes from Peromyscus californicus insignis, assembly GCF_007827085.1. Taxonomy (NCBI): domain Eukaryota; kingdom Metazoa; phylum Chordata; class Mammalia; order Rodentia; family Cricetidae; genus Peromyscus; species Peromyscus californicus. The sequence continues at coordinate 731,905 of NW_026294595.1, read as the reverse complement.
TGACTGCAAACAAGCAGAGGCTCCGCTGAAGATCTGAGACCGGGCCTGACCCAGGTCTAGGGAGAAGGGCCAGTGTCCTCAGTTCACCCACAAGGTGCCTCAACTACTCTTACCCTTCCCATTCCCTCCACAGACAATGGGCCTGAAATGCCTTATAACTATCAGTCCCTTCAGCCTCTGGGCCCTGTCCACAGAGACAATGGGCCTGTCATGACTGCTATCCTGAGTCATAGATAGCCCTTGCAGTGGTGTTTGCTCTGCCCATGGCCTTGGTCTATAGGGCCCAAAGGAGGTGGTGCTTCCTGCCATTGTACATGACCTCTTATAAGGTAAGGGAGAAGGGTCACATGCCCCTCCTCCCTGCTGCCTGCGAGGTGGATTTGTTCCCAGTCAGATCAGAGGACGACTTCAGTTGTCAACTCCGTTCTGTATTCATGAGTGTATTTACTCAATTTACATCTTAATAATTCTGTTACCCATTTAATAGACTCACATGGAATGATCACAGTAAGTGGCACCCACGTGACAAAAAGACCCCACATCACTGTGGTTCTTGCCCTGCAGCAGCAGTGGCAGGTTTGCTCGGAGGCTCGTGTGCTCGCTGCAAGTCTGCCTCGCTAGCACCGCTGAGCTACCCAGTCACGCCCCGTGGACCTGAGCCTCACATGTCCCCACTGGGGCTACTTCCGTGACCAAACACTAACTCTGGTGTGAGTTTCTCCACCGTACAGAGCCCATGCAGCCCTAAACCCCCAGCAAGGGCCTGACCTCTGCTCAGCTGCATACAGCAGCCTTGTGGGGAGCCTGTAGACCAGGCAGCTCATGCAGCATATGAGTCAGTCACTTTCTGGCCAGGTAGCGGTTCTTGTAACCACTGCAGAAGCACGTGCGTTCTTTAGCAGATAGAGTGCCAGAGAAAGGCACTAGGCGCCTTTCTACTTCGGTGCTGGTTAGCAGCCAGATCAGGTCAGACGCCTTTGGGGCTAGAGACTATAAGCAGACTATTCCTTTACTTTTAAAATGGTTTGGTGTAGCTGATGCCAACTCCATCTTTTGAAACTCCTGCTGCCATGGCCATTTTGTGTGCCACTGCCGCCATTTTGTGTGACTCACTGCCATTTTGTGCACAGCTGCCTTGGAGCCCAGGCATGCAACCAGTCCCTCAAAGTGTCTGCAAGTGTCCCAGGCAGGACTTCTAATTGTTTGCTTGGTGTATTGCCTCATCAGTTGTGATCCAGCAGCTCTGCCTAATACTCATGGGTACCAGGTGGGGGTGTGAGTAAGTGTTTAATTCACAGAAGCCATTTAGGGAGCCTGAGTCAGCTCACACCAGACCTGTTTTGGTGCTACACCTCTGACACCTACTGGCCAAGCAACAATACTACATCCAAAAATCATGGAATGCACCAGCCATTCACCTAACCTGGTTAATTACACCTGTAACATCTGGACACATAGGACAATCTTTCAAGGATTTTATCTGCTGTAAATTACTTGATAATTTTACACCTTAAAATGATTAATAAATAAACAAATTAATAAAAATTTTTCTTTACAAATTTTGAATATTTCTCAAAAAATGGCAGACAATTTCACCACTCAGGGATTTAAAAGCCTTTTAGTTTGTACTATGAATGAAATATTACAGGACATATACGACCTTCCTGGGGTGTATATAATGTTCACCATACTAGCAATAAGCATAGTGATTCATCTCATATAATTGAAAGATTGGCCTAATAATAACAGCAAAAATGAGACATTAGCCGGGCGGTGGTGGCGCACGCCTTTAATCCCAGCACTCGGGAGGCAGAGCCAGGCGGATCTCTGTGAGTTCGAGGCCAGCCTGGTCTACAGCGCGAGATCCAGGAAAGGCGCAAAGCTACACAGAGAAACCCTGTCTCGAAAAACCAAAAAAAAAAAAAAAAAAAAATGAGACATTAATGGGACTGATACAGGACTTAAATAGAAGGATTCTTTCTTTGTAATCTGCTAATTTACCACAAGAACTTCAGTCCATTAATAATAACTGGACAACCAGATTTAATTCTATTTATAACAAATATGAATACTTAATAGATAAAACAAAAACTCTTCAGAGCAATCTTTTTTGGGGAGGGGATTGAGACAAGGTTTCTCTGCATAGCTTTTGAGCCTTTCCTGGAACTCACTCTGTAGCCCAGGCTAGCCTCGAACTCACAGAGATCCACCTGCCTCTGCCTCCCAAGTACTGGAATTAAAGGCATGTGCCACCACCACCTGGCCAGAGCAATCTTAATGACAATTGATTGATAGAATAAAGTCTGTGGAATCATATGCTTCTGATGAACATAAAAACTTATATGATTCCATGAAATCTCTAGAATCCTTTACAACAGAGGAGGTTCAAACACTACAGAAAGTGGTAGTTAATCAATTTCAAGCTCTGGAGGAGTCTCTCAGTAAGAATAATAAAGGAACTAATAAGCAGAAGGGCAGAGCCATACAAATAATAACATTGCCAGGTAGCTCTTATACAATGGCTTATCCTGTCCCCATCCAAGAGAAGCCAGCAGATTAGACACATCCTGAAGAATATATCTGGTAACTTAGTCATATGAGAGATTTAAAAACCATAAAGGAAGCAGTAGTCACCTATGGAATTCATTCAATGTATGTAAAACAGATGTTAAATACATGGTTTCTAGAAATAAAATTATACAAGATAACTAGAATCAGCTAATCTCAGCTATGTTAGAATATAGCCAGGTAAAATCAGAGATTTTGAGATCTCCCAAGATCAAATTCTTGGTGAGGGTTATTTTGCTGATTTAAATGTACAAAATACCATGGATTATCCCTATGCTGTACAGCAGCTTTAAATGCTTGGGGAAAAAAATTCCAGAACCAGGAAAATCAACTTAACTACATATAAAGATTTTTCCAAGGATCAAAAGAACCATTTACCATTTTTTTTAAAAAATAAAGGCTGACGTTGGCTGTAAACAAGGCAATATCAGACCCACAATTAAGACAAGTATTGATGTAATCTTTGGCTTTTGATAATGCTAATACAGAATGAAAAAGAATACTTACCCCTTTTAAGATCAGGTCAGCATGTTTGGAAGAATGGATTCAACGTATAAACATGTTGAGTCTCTTAACTATGGTAATGAGGCTTGGATAAGAGAGGCAATTTCCAAAGGTGGAAGGAGGTATCAAGGTAACAAATTTTACCCCCTTTGGTGCTGCCTCAGCACTTTTTTTTTAATGCCGAATGACATTTATTGAAGGAGGGAGGAAATCTTAAATGCAGGCTTACAGCACAATGGGAGAACCCCAGAAGGCAGAAGTTTGCCACCGATGTTTTACAATCTTGCATCTAAGCTGTTAACGCCCATTATGCAGGATACACATACAAGGAACTTCCCGTAAGCATTCAGGAGGATGGAACCCAGCAGGGAATTAGCATAGGGAAGATATCAAGGTCAAGGTCAGCAAGCAAGGCAACAGTTACTCAGAACTGGGACCAGGGCCCTACAAGTCCCCCTTTTACTAAAAAATGAGCTTCTGACTCAGGTTGCGTGGGATGTCAGCAGGTCACCTTACCCATCATGGAGACACCTGCCCAGGCCACACAGGCACTCTGTCTTAGGTTGGTGAGCACCTCCCAGGCATTACCCATCTCTGAATACTCATCATACAGGCTCAATTGTAGAAAATTTTGTTGGTTTTGTTTTTGTTTTTCTGTTTTGTTTTGTTTGTTTTGGTTTTTCAAGACAGGGTTTCTCTGTGTAGCATTGTGCCTTTCCTGGAACTCACTCTGTAGACCAGGCTGGCCTCAAACTCACAGAGATCCACCTGCTTCTGCCTCCCTAGTGCTGGGATTAAATGCGTACACCACCACCACCCAGGTAACAAATGTTTTAACTGTGGTACACCAGGTCATATAAGAAGAAATTGTACACAGGGTGCTCCTAGAAGCAATGCTTCTTCTAAAAATAATCAAGCAGGAGACCCCAACCTTCTGGATTATGCAGAAGATGTGGCAAAGGCTGACATTGGACCAATGAATGCAGATCAATGAATGCAGACATACAAAGCAACCTTTTATCAGTGGCAAATACCGCGGGGCCTCTCACAGGCTCCCAAATCGAACATGGTCCAAACATTTCCAATCATTATAGAGAAAATTCCTTCCCAGGACAATCAAATAACCCAGTGCCTAATGTAAAGAATGATACTGCACTGGAAGATAGAACAACTTTGATAGATGAATGAATGAACTTTGTCAGACTTCCATAAATGAACAAAGACCAATGCTTAAAGCACGAATTAATAACATTGTCCTTGAAGGATTAGTGGACACAGGTGCAGATATGACTATAATTACAACAAAATCATGGCATCTGAATTGGCCTCTTCAAGAGGTAGATGTCCAGTTTCTAGGGACTGGAACCCTATCTTAGTTAAAACAAAGTTTTAGATGGCTTGAATGCATAGGACCAGAAGGACAAATTCTCAACACATTGAAGAATCTACCAGCCCTTGGAATTCTCCTGTATTTGTTATTAAAAAGAAATCTGGCCGGGCGGTGGTGGCGCACGCCTTTAATCCCAGCACTCGGGAGGCAGAGCCAGGCAGATCTCTGTGAGTTCGAGGCCAGCCTGGGCTACCAAGTGAGTTCCAGGAAAGGCGCAAAGCTACACAGAGAAACCCTGTCTCGAAAAAACAAAAAAAAAAAAAAAAAAAAAGAAATCTGATAATTGGAGGAAGCTGACAGATCTGAGAGCCATAAATAAAGTAATTCAGGGCTAGAGAAATGGCTCAGATGTTAAGAGGACTGGCTGATCTTCCAGAAGTCCTGAGTTCAATTCCCAGCACCCACATAGTGCCTCAAAACCATCTATAATGAGATCTGGTGCCCTGTTCTGACATGCAGGGATACATGCAGGCAGAACACTTTATACGTAGTAAATAAATAAATCTTAAAAAAATAAATAAAGTAATTCAGCCTATGGGCTCCCTACAGAATGGGATTCCCTTACCCTCTCTATTACCTAAAGAATGTCCTATTATATTTATTGACTAAAAAGACCTCTACCAGAAAAAAGATAGAGAAAAATTTGTCTTCACAGTACCTACTTATAATAATTCCCAGTCAAGAGATATCAATGGAAGGTCCTCCCACAGGGAATGTTAAATAGCCCTATGCTTGCCAAAATTTTGTGCAAAAACCATTGGAAATAATTTGTGCAAATTTTCCACAATTTATAATCTACCATTATATGGATGATATCTTATAAAGTGATCCAAAGTTAGGTACCTTAGAAAACATGTTTGAAGAAGTAAAGAAAGTTTTGCCTCACTGGGGATTACAACTTGCTCCTGAAAAAATACAAAGAGAAAATTCTATTAATTACTTAGGATATAAGATAGATCTCCAAAAAAATTAGACCCCAAAAGGTACAACTCAGGAGAGACTGATTGCAGACTCTTAATGATTCTCAAAAATTGTTAGGAAGCATTTCCAACTTACAGAACATCATTGGAATAACTAAAGATGGACTAGTAAATTTGGACAATACCCTAAAAGGGGACAAGGACTTAAACAGTCCAAGAGAATTATCAGTTAAGGCTGAGAAGGAATTGGCTCTAGTAAAAAAAGAAAATACAAGAAGCACACGTGGATCATGTGAATCCAGGACTTAACTGCATTCAGGTCATACTCCCTTCCAGACATTCCCCCACAGGGATTTTGATGCAAAGGGAAGATATTTTATTGGAATGGATATTTCTACCACATTAAACCAAGTAAGAAGTTAAAGACTTATGTAGAAAAGATCTCTGATTTGATTCTAAAAGGAAAATTAAGTCTTCATCAGTTGACAGGAATGGACCCAGCAGAAATTGTGGTACTTTTAACTAATGAGGAAATTTCCTCTTTATGGAAAGATAATGAATACTGGCAAAGAGCCTGCAGTAACTCATTGGGAGAGATTAAAAATTGTTATCCCAAAAGCAAAAGAATAGAATCCATAAAGAGAACTGAATAGGTCCTTCCTCACATTGTATGGCAAAAACCAATCTCTGGAGCCCCCACATTCTATACTGATGCAAATAAATCAGGAAAGGTGGGATATGAATCAGGAGACTTAAGTAAAGTGGTTCCCAGCCCCTACAATTCTCTACAAAAGTAAGAACTGTATGCCATTCTTTTGGTACTAATGGACTTCACAGAACCTCTCCATATAGTTACTGACTCTCAATATGCAGAAAGAGTTGTTTTACATATTGAAACTGCTGAATTTATACCTGATAACACAGAATTAACCTCATTATTTATACAATTACAGGAAACCATCAGAAATAGGGAGTTATATATATAAAATATAAACACATCAGATACCATATGGGTCTGCCAAAAAAGTCCTATTTGTTCCTTCTATAACCAAACTTCATTACCTGCAGGAAGTAATCCTAAAGATACACAAAGAAATGAAATTTGTCAGATGGATGTGTTTCATTTTGCAGAATTTGGAAGATTAAAATATGTACACCACACCATTGACACCTATTCAGGATTTCAATGGGCAACTCCTTTGAGTTCTGAAAAGGTTGACTCTGTGATTACACACCTATTAGAAGTTATGACCATCATGGGAATACCTGTACAAATTAATACTGACAATGCTCCAGCATATGTCTCAAATAAAATGAGACAGTTTTTTGCTTACTACAATATAAAGCATGTTACAGGTATACCACACAATCCTACAGGCTAAGTAGTCATAGAAAGATCCAATCAAACTTTAAAGGATATGCTAAATAAGCAGGAGCAGGTAACAATGACTCCTAGAAATAGAATACATAATGTTTTATTAACCTTGAATTTTCTCAATGCTGATGAGAAAGGAACAACAGCTGCAGAGAGACATTGGACAATAGAAAAAACTCTGATTTACTTCAAAGATGTGTTGACCTCAGAATTGAAACCAGAATACGTCCTACAATAGGGAAGGGGTTTTGCTTCTTTTTCTGCAGGAGAAGAAAAGCTATGGACACTAACAAAATTAACAAAAATTCCTTTCAAACAGGAGAAACCCCTTGATGAGGAAAAGTAATAGTGCATCCACCAATGTGAGCACTCTACAAGTTGTAAGGAAAGCTCAACTAACAAGGGCCAGGGCAAGGTTCTGTTTTTTGTTTTTATAGGATAATAGAAATGCCCATCTTCAAGAAATTATAAAGCTTTGGATATCTAGATGTCTATGGCATAAAGGAAGGACATATTGGTATCAATATACTCTACAGGGTAATATCTCACTGCCTAACATCTATATCTCTTTAACTCTAGAATAGTTGTGGTCCCGACTCAATCTTAAATCAAACTGGCTTTGGAGTTGGAATGTGGTGCTCTCCTTCTCTAAATCCAAGAACGTTATTTAAAAAAATTAAGAGGTTCTGTCTCATATCAGAAGAACCAACTGGGGCTGGAGAGATAGCTCAGAGGTTAAGAGCACTGACTGTTCTTCCAGAGGTCCTGAGTTCAATTCCCAGCAACCACATGGTGACTCACAACCATCTGTAATGAGATCTGGCACCCTCTCCTGTATACATAATGAATAAATAAATCTTAAAAAGAAAAGAACCAACTGGTATGAGACAAATTGTTGTCAAGATTCTATTTCTCTCCATGCTTATTCTTGATTTCTTGGAATCCTTCCTTACATGTCATGTCATCTTTAAATGTAGACTTCCCATTTTGATATTAATAATGTTCAAGTTTTCCACAGTGAAGTCTTCCCAATAGCAATCTCTGAAGTCTCCATAAGGAAGATGGAGCCCCACAACAATTCTACTTGGTCCAGAATGATGTCATTACACCTAAGAACATTACTCAATGATCAGCTTTGGACTGGAAACTCTTCAGGACAGTTCTAAGATGAGATGGTCTATCATACCACACTTCTAGCCAGAATCTCAGACAATCTTATCCATTACTCTGAGACTGGCTGCAGACTCTACAGCTATCCCTATTGAGACCTAACTATCTAAGCTTCCTTACAGGATCCCACAGAGATACTATTGCCCCCTAAACAGCGGGAAGCAATTCTAAGAAAACAACACCCCTCTCCCAAAGGTTTCATTTTTCTCAGGGTTATGGATGTATGGTTATAGGGTTGGGGGTGGAACAATAAAATTTAGACTCAATATTCTCCTTTAGAAAAGAAAAAGGGGATAGTTATAGTATATTAAGGTAGATTATTGTATCTACTAGTAAACTGACTTAGCAAACTATCAGTCTTGGATAATTTGCACTGATATGGATTCTTGTATATTTGATACAAATGTAAACTATTCTTATATTCTTATATTAACATAATTTGTGTATTGATAGAAACACAAAACTATATTTGTTGTATTATACACATATTTCTACTACTGTTTGAAATATTTTGTATATTGATACAAATGTAATATTGTATTTATCATACTGTATGCATGTTCTACCTCTGCTTAGGATGCTTTGTATATTGATACATATTAAGGATATTGTTGTCATATTGAATATTGCACTATACATTTCCACCTCTGTTTAAGATATTTTGTGTATTGTCACAATTTTGAGGTCATTGTCCTTATATGGTACATCTGTTTACAGACTGTTTACCTTTTTAATGTGAAGCCTTAGTCCTTAGGTTATTTAGGTAGAGAAGACTTACAAAGCTATAGAAAGAGTAAAGGAAAAGAGAGTGTCAAGAGAGAGAGGACAAGAGAGATAAAGAGGCAAGAGAAGAGCCTGTCCAAGATATTGAAACAGCAACAGACACAGATGGAGAGAGTGCTCCTGGCTGCAGAAGCAGGAAGCTATGAGAAGGGAAGAAGGCCCCGGCCTAAGCTGGGAAAGAACCAATGTGTGTACTGCAAGGAAGAAGGACATTGGGCTAGAGAATGCCCTAAAAATAGGAGCAAGAGAGAAAAGTCAGTGGGACTAGGAAGGAAGCCAACTTCCATCCTTGCCGCTCTGGAGGAAGACAGCGACTAGGGAGGACGGGGCTCGGCCCCCCTCCCCAAGCCTAGGGTAACTTTAAGAGTGGAGGGGAAACCTGTCTACTTCATGGTGGACACAGGAGCGGAAAGTTCAGTCCTCCTGACACCCGGGGGACCCCTGTCAAGAAAACAAACCTGGGTACAGGGAGCAACGGCACTAAACCTTACCAATGGACTATCCGAAGAACAGTGGACTTGGGAGTGGGACAGGTAACCCACTCATTCCTAGTCATTCCTGAGTGCCCATACCCCCTGTTGGGGCGCGATCTGCTTGCTAAAATGAAGGCGCAGATCCATTTCACTGATAAGGGTGCTCAAGTCAAACACCATGATGGAAGGGCTATTGGAGTGTTTTTGACAATGCCTTTGGAGGAAGGATACCACCTCCATGAACAAGAGCGGTCCTCCATCAAATGTGAAGATCTGGCTTCAACAATTCCCCACCACATGGGCCGAGATAGGGGTAATGGGGTTGGCCAAACATAGACCCCCAGTTTATGTGGAACTTAAAACCAATGTGGACCCAGTGAAGGTCTGCCAGTATCCCATGACCCTCGAAGCCAAAAAAAGGAATCACCCCCCCATGTGAGATGGCTCCTGCAAGAGGGAGTCCTATGACCTATTCAGTCTACATGGAACACACCCCCCTACCAGTTAAAAAGCTGCAGATGAATGACTACTGCCCTGTCCAAGACCTTTGAGAAGTCAACAAAAGGGTAATGGACATTCACCCCACTGTGCCCAACCCTTATACTCTGCTAAGTATGCTCCTTCCAGATAAAGAATGGTATACTGTCCTAGATTTAAAAGATGTTTCTTTAGTCTCCCACTTGCACTGAACAGCCAAGGTTATTTCGCCTTTGAGTGGCATGACCCAGACATTGGAATAAGCGGGCAACTGACTTGGACGAGACTGTCACAAGGATTCAAGGATTCGCCCACCATAATTGATGAGGCTCTCCATGAGGATCTGGGTGAGTACCACTCCCAGCACCCCCATGTCTCTCTTCTACAATATGTAGATGATATACTAATAGCCACCAGGTCAGAGGAGGAGTACCTTAATGGAACCAAAGACCTACTAAGGACACTAGAGACATTGGGCTATTGGACCTCAGCTAAAAAAGGCCCAGATCTGCAAGAAACAGGTAACTTACCTAGGGTATGTGTGCTGAAAGAGAGAAAGAGATGGCTGTCCAAGGCCAGGAAAGAAACGGTGTTAAAAATACCAATACCGAGGCAGGCAGAGGCAGTTGGCCACAGAGACAGGCAGGTGGAGGTGGCGGGCAGTGGCCGAGATGCAGTAGTAATAAAGACCAGAAACTGAGCTATTACTCACTGAGGAGTTAGTGAAAACAAGCTCTTAATCAAGAGCTGGGAACAGGGACGCCTTTAATCCCAACACCTGGGGAAGGAACCGTCTCCGTGGCATGAGACCAGAATGAATCTGAACACTCTGTCTGAGGCCAACCCAGGGCCCAGCTGCTGATCCTGAGAAACCCAACAACTTGGAAGTGTTGGTGAGACTACCCTGCTCAGCTGAAATCCATCTGGGAGAGGATTCAGAATCCTACAGTTTGAAGTCTGAGCAAACAAGATCAGCTGAGGAGTTGACGAATGAGCAAAACGTGACCTGAGAACACAAAAGAAGGCACCGCCCAGCCACCTAACCAGATCACCAGATCACCAGAATCGTAAGTATACACTTCACCGACAGAGAACAGGTAAACTCCCATCTGCAGACCAACAGATCAGGTCTCTAGCCCCTAGGCCCTACCCATCAGAGTCCCAGCAACCAGAAAGCTACCTTTCCATGCTCCCCTACCAAAAAAAAAAAAAAAAAAAAACTAACCCCTACGAACCTAACAACCACTAAAAACCATAAGCACACCATACACCAATTGGGAACAACTGCTCCCAGAGACAGAACCCACTAACACTGATTTGACAAAGCTGCTCCCAAAGAAACAGAGCCCAACAGCACCAATTTAACCAAGAACTCCTAGTGAACCAAGACTAAAGATTAGAGAAAGAGAGGTACCTCTAGACACAGACATTGCCTGCACCGAGCAGAGGAAGAGATGAGTAGACGCCAGTGCAAAAAATACAGGCAACAACATAAAGACCTATATGACAACATCAGAACCTAGTGATTCTACACCTGTAAGACCTGAATATACAAAGGCAGAAGAAATCAATCCTTAAAATGACTTTAAGAAGATGATAGAGGCCCTTAAAGAAGAAATAAAAAATTCCCTTAAAGAGGAAATGAAAAACTCCATTAAAGAGGAAATGAAAAACTCCCTTAAAGAGGAAATAAAAAAATTCCCTTAAAGAAGTGGAAGAAAAAAACAAACAAAAAATTGGAAAAAATCAAAGAAAGCCAAGAAAAAGTAATTAAACAGATGAAAGAAACATTCCAAGATCTGAAAAATGAAATTGAGACGATAAAGAAAACACAAGCTGAGGGAATGCTGGAAATAGAAATCCTGACTAAATGAACAGGAACTACAGAAACAAGCACAACCAACCGAATACAAGAGATGGAACAGAGAATCTCTGACACTGAAGACACAATAGACAAAATAGATTCGTCAGTCAAAGAAAACACTAAAGACAAAAAAGTCGTAGCACAAAACATCCAAGAAATTTGGTACACCATGAAAAGACCAAACCTAAGAATAATAGGGATAGAAGAAGGAGAAGAATACCAACTCAAAGGCACAGAAAATATATTCAACAAAATCATAGAAGAAAACTTTCCTAACCTAAAGAAAGAAATACCTATGAAGATACAAGAAGCTTACAGAACACCAAATAGGCTGGATCAAAAAAAAAAAAAAAGTCCTCTTGCCACATAATAATCAAAATACTAAACATACAGAACAAAGAAAAAATATTAAAAGCCGAAAAGGAAAAAGACCAAGTACCATATAAAGGCAGACCCATCAGAATAACACCAGACTTCTCGATAGAGACTATGAAAGCTAGAAGGTCCTGGACAAATGTTATGCAGACACTAAGAGACCACGGATGCCAACACAGACTATTATACCTAGCAAAACTCTCAATCACCATAGGCAGAGTAAACAAAATATTCCATGATAAAACCAGATTTAATCAATACTTGTCCACAAACCCAGCCCTACAGAAAGCACTAGAAGGAAAAATCCAACCCAAAGAAGCTAAACACACCCATGAAAACTCAGGCAATAGATAATCCCACACCAACAAACACCAAAGAAGGACAACACAATACAACCACAAAAAAATAACAGAATTAACAATCACTGGTCATAAATATCCATTAATATCAATGGTCTAAACTCACCTATAAAAAGACACAGACTAACAGAATGGATAAGAAAACAGGATCCATCCATCTGCTGCATACAAGAAACACACCTTAACTTCAAAGACAGACACTACCTCAGAGTAAAGGGCTGGGAAAAGGCTTTCCAAGCAAATGGACCTAAGAAACAAGCTGGTGTAGCTATCCTAATATCTAATAAAATAGACTTCAAACTAAAATCAATCAAAAGAGATCAGGATGGACATTACATATTTATCACAGGAAAAATCCACCAAGATGAAATCTCGATTCTGAACATTTATGCCCCAAATACAAAAGCACCCACATTTATAAAAGCAACATTACTAAAGCTTAAAATGCATATCAAACCCTACACATTAGTAGTGGGAGATTTCAATACACCACTCTCACCAAAAGACAGATCTACCAGACTGAAACTTAACAAAGAAATAAGGGACCTAACAGATGTTATGACTCAAATGGACTTAATAGATATCTACAGAACATTCCATCCTAACACAAAAGAATATACCTTCTTCTCAGCACCCCATGGAACCTTCTCAAAAACTGACCACATGCTTGGTCACAAAACAAATCTCAACAGATACAAAAAAATTGGAATAGCCTCCTGTATCTTATCAGACCACCATGCCTTAAAGTTAGACTTCAACAACAACAAAAATTATAGAAAGCCTACAATCTCATGGAAACTGAATAATGCCCACCTGAAACATCAATGGGTCAGGGAAGAAATAAAGAAAGAAATTAAAGATTTCCTAGAATTAAATGAAAATGAAAGTACAACATACCCAAACTTATGGGACACTATGAAAGCAGTGCTAAGAGGAAAATTCATGGCTCTAAATGCACACATAAAGAAGATGGAGCAATCCCATACCAATGAATTAACAGCACAACTGAAAGCTCTAGAACAAAAAGAAACAAACTCACCCAGGAGAAATAGACACCAGGAAATAATCAAATTGAGGGCTGAAATCAACAAAATAGAAACCAAAAGAACAATACAAAAAAAAAAAATCAATGAAACAAAGAGTTGGTTTTTTGAAAAAATCAACAAGATAGACAAACCCCTAGCCAAATTAACCAAAAGGCAAAGAGAGAGCACCCAAATTAACAAAATCAGAAATGAAAAGGGAGACATAACAACAGACAATGAGGAAATCCAGAGAATCATCAGGTCATACTCCAAAAACCTGTACTCCACAAAAATGGAAAATTTGGAAGAAATGGACAATTTTCTGGATAGATACCACATACCAAAATTAAATCAAGACCAGATAAACCATTTAAATAGACCAATAACCCCTAAAGAAATAGAAACAGTCATCAAAAGTCTCCCAACCAAAAAAAGCCCAGGATCAGATGGTTTCAGTGCAGAATTCTACCAGACTTTCAAAGAAGAACTAATACCAATACTCTTCAAATTGTTCCACACAATAGAAACAGAAGGAACATTGCCAAACTCTTTTTATGAGGCTACAATTACCCTGATACCCAAACCATACAAAGATGCAACAAAGAAAGAGAATTACAGACCAATCTCCCTCATGAACATTGATGCAAAAATACTCAACAAAATATTGGCAAACCGAATCCAAGAATATATCAAAAAAATTATCCATCATGATCAAGTAGGTTTCATCCCAGGGATGCAAGGATGGTTCAACATATGAAAATCTGTCAATGTAATCCATCATATAAACAAACTGAAAGAAAAAAACCACATAATCATCTCATTAGATGCTGAAAAAGCCTTTGACAAAATCCAACACCTCTTCATGATAAAGGTCTTAGAGAGATCAGGAATACAAGGAACATTCCTAAACATAATAAAGGCAATTTACAGCAAACCAACAGCCAACATTAAATTAAATGGAGAGAAACTCAAAGTGATACCACTAAAATCAGGAACAAGACAAGGCTGTCCACTCTCCCCATATTTATTCAATATAGTACTAGAAGTTCTAGCTAGAGCAATAAGACAACAAAAAGAGATCAAAGGGATACAAATTGGAAAGGAAGAAGTCGAACTTTCACTATTTGCAGATGATATGATAGTATACGTAAATGACCCCAGAAATTCTACCAGGGAACTCCTACAGCTGATAAACTCCTTCAGTAAAGTGGCATAATGCAAGATCAACTAAAAAAAAATCAGTAGCCCTCCTATACACAAATGATAAAAGGGCTGAGAAAGAAGTCAGAGAAACATCACCCTTTACAATAGGCACAAATAATATAAAATACCTTGGGATAACACTAACTGAACAAGTGAAGGACATGTTTGATAAGAACTTTAAATCTCTAAAGAAAGAAATTGAAGAAGATATCAGAAAATGGAAGGATCTCCCATGCTCATGGATAGGTAGGATTAGCACAGTAAAAATGGCAATCTTACCAAAAGCAATCTACAGATTCAATGCAATCCCCATCAAAATCCCAACACAATTCTTAACAGACTTGAAAAGAAAAATACTCAACTTCATATGGAAAAACAAAAGATCCAGGATAGCTAAAAGAATCCTGTATGATAAAGCAACCTCTAGAGGCATCACGATCCCTGACCTCAAGCTCTACTATAGAGCTATAGGAATAAAAACATCTTAGTACTGGTATAAAAACTGACATACAGACCAATGGAATCGAATTGAAGACCCTGACATTAATCCACACACATATGAACACCTGATTTTTTTTTTTTTTTTGGTTTTTTTCGAGACAGGGTTTCTCTGTGTAGCTTTGTGCCTTTCCTGGATCTCACTCTGTAGACCAGGCTGGCCTCGAACTCACAAAGATCCACCTGCCTCTGCCTCCCAAGTGCTGGGATTAAAGGCGTGTGCCACCACCACCCGGCGAACACCTGATTTTTGACAAAGAAGCCAAAACTATACAATGGAAAAAAGAAAGTATCTTCAACAAATGGTGCTGGCATAACTGGATGTCAATATGTAAAAGATTACAAATAGATCCATATCTGTCACCATGCACAAAACTCAAGTCCAAGTGGATCAAAGACTTCAACATAAATCCAGTTACACTAAACTTAATGGAAGAGAAAGTAGGAAGTACTCTTGAATGCATTGGCACCGGAGACCACTTCCTAAATATAACACCAACAGCACAGACACTGAGCACAACAATTAATAAATGGGACCTCTTGAAACTGAGAAACTTTTGCAGGGCAAAAGACATGGTCAATAAGACAAAAAGACAGCCTACAGAATGGGAAAAGATCTTCACCAACCCCACATCTGACAGAGGATTGATCTCCACAGTATATAAAGAACTCAAGAAACTAGACATCAAAATACTGAACAATCCAATTAAAAAATGGGCTAAAGAGCTAAACAGAGAATTCACAAAACAAGAATCACAAATGGCTGAAAGACATTTAAAGAAATGGTCAACATCCTTAATCATCAGAGAAATGCAAACCAAAATGACTCTGAGATACCACCTGTCAGAATGGCTATGATCAAAAACACTAATGACAGTCAATGTTGGAGAGGATGTGGAGCAAAGGGAACACTCCTCCACTGTTGGTGGGAATTCAAGATTGTACAACCACTGTGGAAATCAGTATGGTGGTTTCTCAGAAAATTAGGAATCGAACTACCTTAAGACCCAGCCATATCACTCTTGGGCATATACCCAAGGAATGTTCAATCATACCATAAAGATACATGCTCAACTATGTTTATAGCAGCACTATTTGTAATAGCCAGAACCTGGCAACAACCTAGATGCCCGTCAACTGAAGAATGGATTAAGAAAATGTGGTACATATACACAATGGAGTACTACTCAGCAGAGAAAAACAATGACAGCATGAAATTTGCAGGCAAATGGATGGAACTAGAAAAAATCATCCTGAGTGAGGTAATCCAAACCCAGTAGGACAAACATGGTATGTGCTCACTCATAGGTGGATTCTAGATACAAAATAAAGGACAATCAGACTACAACCCACAGAACCATGGAGGCTATATATATAGCATGGGGGACCCCAGGATGACAATGGCTTATAATAAGTTTTGGTTTTACTCAATTACTGAGCAAACCTCAATGAAACATTTCACTATTAAGATAAGAATTTATACTGTATCAAGCTGATAATAGAAAAAAATTAATTAATTAATTAATTAAAAAAATAAAAAATAAAAGAAAAATTTGAACTATTAAACAAACAAACAAAAACAAACAAACAAACATATTTTTCTAAAGTAAAAAGGGGGAACTAGGGACTCATCATTCCTCTCCACATTCTATTCTTTCCCTTGTTTTATATATTTTAAATTTTTCATCGGTGGATTCTGCTGGAGTATCTCCTGCAGATAAGCACTGGAGGGCTCCTGTTTCAAATCACCCTCTGGAGCAATGGAAGGATCTTTCTACTGGCACTTGGAGGAGACCTGATCTGGTGTTGGTGTGGGCCCGGGGTTCTGTTTAATGTCTTTCCTCAGGACAATGAGGTTCTTCTTTAGATTCCTGAGCGCTGAGTGCACCCTGTGGCTGCTGCTGAAGCCCAACATGGCAGAGACCTATTGGGCCTTCGTGAAAAACTCTTCCCTTCTGATGCCAATGGGGATTGAGAGCCCAATATGGCCAGCTTTGGCAAGCATTAACGTAAGCCTAGGAACTGTAGCCATGCAGTTGGATTCTCCAGAAGGTAATGTATGGTAACTGCTTTTTCAAGTATGTTTGAGAACTTGTCACCCAGACACCTTGGAGATTAAGGATAACCCTGAAGGTCACTGGCCTCCATTTGTTAACAGTAGCATGCCAGCTAAGCCTTTTCATTTTCAAAATCCTCTTCAAGCTGGTGTAGTACCTACTTTTCAGGAGTGGCTCTGTGCAACATTTATTGGCCTCCTGAAATTCATTTAGCCCCCTTTGAAGATACCTTAAAATTTATGAGCCTAAATGTAGTCATTATAAGACCATTAGTTATGCTCCTTGTGAGCTACCTATTTTGTCTTTATGGTTCTTAGTTGTTCTTTTGCAGAGCTGCCTGATTAAGTCATGCTGGGATCAAGAAAAATAGGCCTTGGCGGTTCATGTTCTTGGAGTTGTATCCATGCTAGTGGATGCCCACACACTCCAGAAGAGAATTTGACATTGCTGCTGCCATTGTTGCTGTTATAGCAGAGGTGGCCACCACTGCTACTGTTTCTGGGATTACCATTTCATAATTACTTACTACAGCTAGCACAGCGGAGACCCTGGCAGCAAAAGTAGTTACCACAGTTAGTTAATCTTTCATTCTATTGGGCATGATAAATTTAATTCAATAGTTATATACATTTTGATTGGCTTTGAAAATTATAAATTTATAAACTCAAGTTCCATTTGCTTTTGGGATACCATCTTACAAGGACTCCAATTTGCAGTAAGGCTCGTTAAGGAAGGAAATGGCTCAGTTGCCTTTAGCCTACTGGCTATGGGTGGGTTAGGACTTCTGTTGGTCTTTTCTGTGTCAAACACACAGATTGCAAGCCCAGTGCCACTTTGAGATCTTTGGCAGCAGTTAACTCTGTGGCTCACACACGATTGAGCCTGTATGATAATGAGTATGCAGAGACGGGTAATGCCTGGGGGGCGCTCACCAACCTAAGACAGAGTGCCTGTGTGGCCTGAGCAGGTGTCTCCATGACGGGTAAGGTGACCTGCTGACGTCCCACGCAACCTAAGTCAGAAGCTCATTTTTCAGTAAAAGGGGGACCTGTAGGGCCCTGGTCCCAGTTTTGGGTAACTGTTGCCTTGCTTGCTGACCTTGACCTTGATATCCTCTCTATGCTAATTCCCTGCCGGGTTCCACCCTCCTGAATGCTTAAGGGAAGTTCCTTGTATGTGTATCCTGCATAATGGGCATTAACAGCTTAGATGCAAGATTGTAAAACATCGGTAGCAAACTTCTGCCCTCTGGGGTTCTCCCATTGTGCTGTAAGCCTGTATTTAAGACCTCCTCCCTCCTTCAATAAACGGCATTTTAAAAAAATTAAATTAAATTAATTTTTTAAAAAATACCAATACCTAGGACAGTAAGGCAAGTCAGAGAGTTTCTAGGCTCTACGGGGTTTTGCAGACTGTGGATCCCAGGATATACTGAAATTGTTCACCCCATCTATGAGGCCATGAAAGAACAGACTCTGACTTGGAACTCTGAAAGGTAGACTGCCTTTGACACCATTAAGCAAAAATTGCTAGAAGCCCCAGCCCTGGGTCTCCCCAACATCAACAAGCCTTTCCTCCTGTATGTAGATGAAAATAAGGGGGTGGCGAAAGGGGTGCTGACCCAGAGCATTGGGCCTTGGAGGAGGCCGGTAGCCTATTTATCTAAGAAATTGGACTCTGTGGCAGCAGGATGGCCCCGTGCCTACGCATCATTGCTGCCATGGCCGTGTTGGTTAAAGATGCAAACTCACTTTGGGGCAAAGCCTCGTGGTGGCTACTCCACATGCCCTGGAGTTGGTTCTGAAGCAACCTCCTGACAGATGGATGAGTAACGCCAGAGTGACTCATTACCAAACTCTACTCCTAAATCCAGTTAGAATAATGTTCCAGGTGCCTGCTGCCCTCAGTCTAGCCACTATGCTACCTGATCCAGACCTAGAGGCCCCCCTACATGACTGCAACGAGATCCTCTCTCAAGTGCATTGCATTTGACCAGACCTCTGTGACACACCACTGACAGACGCAGAGGAAACCTGGTTCACAGATGGGAGCAGCTTTGTACAGGATGGACACAGGTACTCCGGGTCTGTGGTCACCACCACCTAGGAGGTGGTCTGGGCAGAAGCCCTACCGGCTGGCACCTCAGCCAGCAGGCCAAACTAATAGCATTGACAAAAGCTTTATGCTTGGGAAAAGACAAAAAGATCAACATCTACACGGATAGTAGGTATACTTTCACTACCTTACACATATATGGGGCAATATACATGGAAAGGGGGCTACTGACTGCTGAGGGAAAGACTATTAAAAATAAACAAGAGATATTAAAATTGTTACAAGCACTCTGACTCCCAAAGAAGCTCACAGTGATGCACTGTCCAGGACATCAAAAGGGGATGTGGTTTCAAAGGAAACAATTTGGCAGATCAAAAAGCGAGGGAGGCGGCTACACTTACGAGCCCTGTAGCCCTACCTGTCCTGACTGACCCAGGCCCTTGCATCCTGCCCTTGCTGCCAAAATACAGCTCAGATGAAGAGGCCTGAGCTAGTCAATTAGAAGGAGCATACAAGCAGGATGGCTGGTGGCGATTACCTTCAGGAAAAAATACTGCTACCGAGATTACTAGGAAAGCATGTACTCATAAGAATCCATCAGACCTCCCACTTGGGGACTCAAAAGCTGAGAGAATTGATCTCTGGGTCCCCACTGAAGATTTGACAGGCCAGCCACCTGATCAACAAAATTGTGACAGAGTGCAAAGCTTGCCAATTGGTAAACATCTATAAAACAAAAGGAGAAAAGGGTACCCGAATGAGAGGGACTTGCCCAGGTACGTACTGGGAAATAGATGTCACAGAGATCAAACCAGGTAAATATGGATATAAATACCTGCTAGTTCTTGTAGACACCTTTTCAGGATGTACTGAAGCCTACCCCACCAAACATGAGACAGCTCATGTGGTGGCCAAGAAGATACTGGAAGAAATCCTCCCCAGGTTTGGCTTCCCACACATGATCGGGTCAGACAATGGCCCAGCTTTCATCTCACAGGTAAATCAGGGAATAGCCACTTCATTGTGGACTGAGTGGAAACTACATTGTGCTTACAGACCCCAGAGCTCAGGCCAGGTCAAAAGACTGAACTGGACCCTAAAAGAGACCCTAACCAAATTAGCCCTAGAGACTGGCAGTGACTGGGTGACTCTCCTTCCTTTTGCCTTGTTCCATGTAAGGAACTCTCCTTATCAGCTGGGGATGATACCCTTTGAAATAATGTGTGGTCTACTTCCACCCCTTGTGACTAGCCTCCAGACTGAGTTGATTCTGCCACCAGAAGAGGTAGACCTTCTTGAGAGCCTAAAAACTCTGACCCGAGTGCAGAAAGATATTTGGCCTCAACTGCAGGCCCTGTACTCATCCTCCTCTCCCCCTGAGCCTCGCAGTTTCGAGCCTGGAGACTGGGTCCTGATCCAGAGGCATCAACGCAAGTCCCTGGAGCCACGGTGGAAAGGACCCTACCTCGTCATCTTGACTACCCCATGGCTCTCAAGGTGGACGGCATCTCCACTTGGATCCACCACCCCCACGCCTGACCTGTGGTGTCTGCAGCTGAGGAACATCCAGATGGAACCTGGAGAGTGTCCAAGCATCCTACTGATCCCTTGAAGTTAAAGCTACACCGAAGACCCAGAGATGAAGCTCGCTCTGCTAACCTGGTGCCTCCTGATTCACCTGCTTGTCCCCCAGGGAGAGGCAAAGCCCCAAACTAACCCCCATGCATCTTGGAGCCTGACCTGGACCCTGACCAATCCTGAGACTGGACGAACTTTTAAATTGGCCACTGAGACCCATCCCTTCGGTATTTGGTACCCCCAGTTAACCTTTGATTTATGCACCCTAGCAAAGGACTCATGGACATCAGCTGATACTGACCAGGTCTTCCCCAAACATGCCTACCCCACTTGTCGGTATAGTAACTGCTACATCTGCCCAGGGGGTAAGCGAACTCGCCAATGCAGGGGGCCTGAGGCATATTATTGTGCTGCTTGGGGTTGTGAAACTAGTGCCTCTAGATGGGGACTTGTAGCTTGAGTTTTCCTGCCTGGCCCACAGTCAGGACAAATCTCTCTCACCTGCCAGTCCCACAGCCACTCAGACCCGACCAAGTAAACACAGAGACTTATATTGGTTACAAACTGTATGGCCGTGGCAGACTTCTTGCTAACTGTTCTTACAGCTTAAATTAAACCATTTCTATACCTTGCCACATGGCTTGTGCCTTACCGGCATCTTCACATGCTGGTTGTCATCGTGGTGACTGGCAGTGTCTCTCTGACTCAGCCTTCCACTTCCCAGCTTTATTCTCCTCCTTGTCCCGCCTACACTTCCTGCCTAGTCAATGGCCAATCAGTGTTTTATTTATTGACTAATCAGCAACACATTTGCCATACAGAACATCCCACAGCAGGGACTAGCAAACAAGACCTGGTCTCCTCCACTAGCCCATACTATGGGGAGTCCACAATCGCTATTACCTTTAATGAAGAAGGAAAAAAGTTTGATTGGTTGACAGGCAAAATTTGAGGGCTTCGACTATACCTCCCAGGCAAAGGAGATATGGGGATCTTCTTCTCCTTAAGGCTGGTTGCAACGCCCCCTCTGATCGTGGCAGTGGGGCCTAATAAGATAATCAATCCTAGCCCAATGGGGAAAAAACCTCTCTCTCCCTCTAACTCCACCACACCCATCAATGCCCCTAACATGTCGGTTGCATCTACACCTAAAGCATCCTGGGTGACTGAAACCATATCTGAAAGACCCTCGGGGCCCCCAGACCCCTTGTTTACAATCTTGCAACCGTCATTCTTGATCTTGAAAGCTCCAGACCAGAGTTGACCACCTCCTGTTGGCTATGCTATAGTGCAAAGCCACCATATTACGAGGGAGTGGCCGTGTTGCCCCCCAGTGACAGCCCTGGGTGGCAGGAACAAAAGGAGGCTATAGGGTCTTGCCGATGTCATTCAGATATTTCCCTGACCCTTGAATAAGTCTCGGGTCAGGGACTATGTAGAGGAACGGTGCCCCACCACTTCCTGCCTCTTTGTAATCATACCAAGTCTATTGCCAGCCAAGCCGGGTATCTGGTCCCAGCAGACGACACTTGGTGGGCATGCTCCTCTGGTCTAACACCCTGCGCCCATGTTACTGTGCTGAACCAAATTAGAGGGATCTGTGTCCTCGTATGCCTAGTTCCCCGAGTGGTTTTTCATGCCACAGAGGAGCTGTCTAGCCTCAGTGAAGCCACTCAGTATTCCCTCAGACAAAAAAGAGAGCCAGTCAGAGCCCTTACCCTTGCTATTTTAATGGGCACTAGCATAGCAGGATTGGGGACAGGGGCAGCTTCCCTCGTCACCCAGCAATGCTATTATGAGGACCTCCGCATATCAATAGATGAAGATATTCAAAGAATAGAAAGAAACCTCCATCACCCACCTACAGGACTCTCTGTCCTCATTAGCTGAAGTAGTCCTACAAAACAGGAAGGGACTAGACCTGTTATTCTTGAAGGAAAAAGGGCTGTGTGCAGCCCTGGGGGAAGAATGTTGTTTTTATGCAGATCATTCAGGAATAGTTAAAGATTCCATGGCAAAAGTCAGGGAAGGTTTAGTTAAAAAAAAAACAAACAAACCATAAAGCTACCCAAAGTTGGTTCGAGAGCTGGTACTCCCAGTCCCCCTAGCTTACTACTCTGGTCTCATCCCTCATAGGGCCCTTAATACTTTTCGTGTTGGCCATCACGTTTGGACCCAGAGGCCCGGGACACCATGCTCCTGCTGTTGCCGACAGTGCGTGTGCTCCTGCTCTGTCCTGGTAGGATGTGGGCCCCCGCTCCGCCCAGCCCAGCTGCTACACCCCTCCCCGGTGGCCGACTGGATTTAGCTCCGCCCCTGTCTAGACACTCCAGCCTCCAGCTCAGCCTTTACCAATTTGATCTCCAATTCTGGCCATGCCCTCTCCAGGCCAAGTGTCTGTCCCTAAACTGCCCAATTGTAATAGCCTAGGCTTAGTGTGGGCTTGCTCAGTGCTGGCTTCAGAGCCTCACCTCCCTCATCTCGACACACCCAATTGTGGTGATGTATCCCAGTCATGAGCAGATGCCCTTTGGACCTGCATGGGTAAATGGGTAGGGTACCCACTGGATAGTGAGCTAAGATGTGGTCTTGTCATCTTGCTACTCTGGCCAGCGCCCATAGAGGAGTGCCCCACGTGGAACCCAGGACCGGGCTCTGAATTCTGCTTGCACCCACAGCCCTTTCTCTGCTGCTACCAAACAGGTGCACCTTAGCTATGCCGGAGCTCTGCTGAAGAGCCAGACAGAAGAGAAGTCAGGGCATTTTATAATCTCCAAGCTTGAGGGCTCCACCGATCTATACAATAGGCAATGAGTCTCGGCAGGTCTGGGGTGAATCTCAGCTGCGTGACTTTGAACATTCTGCCATGCTGTGCTAATGTGGGGATTTAACAAGGCAACTCCATGTAGTTAAAAAGGAGATTTATTTTGGGGTAACTTACAGCCAGCAAAGGGGTTGGTTACAAGATCTGGGAGAAGTGAGGTGCAGCCCAGCGGGGTTCTCTGGAGAACTCTGACTTGGTCTTCCATCCAGCATCCAGGATCACGAAGAACCAAGAGGTCCAGCACATACAGATCTTGGGGTCTCAGCCCATCCCAGGGGCAGGTCATAGGTAGGCGTGGCAGTTACCAGAAGCCTCACTAGGGGTAGTACTTCCAGGTCAAAGCTGGAACAGCTACCCAGTACACTGTGCCTCAATTTCCCCATCTAGCACACTGTTCAATTCTCCAGACACTGCCACAGATGTGCTGCTCTTCCTGTTCAGAACAGCACATAGGGGTGGGTGGTCATGGAGCCAGCTGGCCCCTCTGTTGCTGAGGGCCCAACCTGGCCTCCACTCTTTGCAGAGACCTATCAGCAGCTTCAGGACTTCCAGTCAGGGCCAGATCAGCACAGTCAAATGCTTTGGCCAATGCCACTGTGGTAAGCCCATCCCCGGAGCCTGGAAAGTCTGTGCCACTGTGAGTCAACTCCCTGTACCTTATTTTCCTCACCTGTGGAGACACCCACCTGAGGTGTCTACAGAAATATAGTTTGTTCCTACTCATGTTTTAGAATCCCTGACAGCTGGGAGCTAGTGACATGTCAGTTTGATCTACTAAAAAGAACTTGGCAGTGCCCAGCTGTGACCCTGGAGAGTTCTCTCATGTCAGTTGTTCCTCTATCCAAAGCTTCTCCCAAACCCCCTCTCTGAAGTCCTTGGGACCCTGTCCTTGGACAAGGCTTCTAGCTTCCTGAGCCTCCTGGAGAGAGTCCTGGCAGAGGAGACAGATTCCCTGGGGCCTGTTGCCCTGCTGGTCATCCTGCACTTCCTGAAGAGTGTGACTGCTCTGGAGCTAAGGAGCCAGAGCTGCTGACCAAGCTCTGGCAGTGACTTGGCAGAGGCTTCATGTCTGTGGTCAGCCTGGACCTGGAGGAGCAATCAACCAGTGAGTGGCTGTCCATTGCCGAGGTGAGGCAGGCAAGGCTGGGCAGGCTCTGGCCTTGCAGCCCCCTTATCGTATAACTGTGGATGAGTTAGCACCCATTTCTGGGCTGCATCTCTGCATGCCATAGGAGAAGCTCCTTTTGTTGCTATGAGTGGAAATTCCACTTGAACACTGCACATAGTTAAGAATGGTATTAAGAGGCACTGTGGATAAGGGCCCTCCCCATATCTAAGAATCTGCCAACTGCCTCAAGTGGGGTGTCCTCTGTGTGGAGAGGTCCGCCCATCATCTGCCTAAATACACAGGCAGGCACTCTGGAGAGCAGAATTTGCCGCTGGAAGGAGAGGCTACTAGAAAACTCATCCTTGCAAGTTGCTAGTGGACAGAATTAGGAACAGGGTGCAAGGGCGGTGGAAATGGCACAACCAAGAAGGCTGGCACTGAAGATGGTCCACCTGAACAGGTAGGCATGTGTGAAGTCCACCTGGAACTAGGGATTTGGGGCACTGTGGTAGATGAGGAAATCCTGGACTTCAGTTTTCTTACTAGAGAATGGGATTCTCACACTAGCCTTGCTAAGACGATGAAGAAGTGAAGCGGATGTCTTGCCCAGCAGAAAGTGGATGGCCACTCAGTGAATTTTCTTGGTCCCCTCCCCTGTGCTCACTCCCACATGACTTTGGGTTTTGCTTTGTTTTTTAGTATGAAACTTGAGCACCTCTATTATGGGCTTCACACTGAATCAGTAGTGGAGAGTGAGGAAGCCCAGACAGAGTGGACTCCAGTTGGCAAACAGGCCAGCAGCAACACAGCATACTAGGAGAGGTTACAGGAGGCTGAGGGAGGCAGAGGAAGCCAGGCCTTGATCTTGAGGCCACTAAAGGTTTGGAGTCAGAAACCCAAGCATCTGTGACCCCCAGATCAAGGCCTGTGATGGTGGGGCCTGGTGTGGGAGCAGGAACAGAGCTGCAGCTTCCTCCCAGGTGGCTGGTGGGCCTAGGACCCTGGTGATGAGTGTGCAGCACCTAGCATCCCTGAAGATCTCAACCGACTTCTGCACAGCCTCAAATTCGTATCTAGCATCGCCTTGCTGGTGAGTAACCATCCACTCCCACAGCTAGACCCAGACGCCGTTCCTTAGTGTGGTCTCTGAGAGCTCATTCTCCGCACCTCCATGCACTTCCTTTACCCAGGCTATGTCTTCTGCCCATCCTGCCCTTTCCCTCTTGATCTCCTAGAAAATTCCTCCCCTCAGAGCCCTGCTTGAGCACTAACTCCTCACCAGAACACACACACACACACACACACACACACACACACACACACACACACACACACCCCTGAGTTCTTTCTTTATGGGCAGGTCTTCCCTCCTCAGTTACTCTAACATCTTGAACATGTCCCTGCATAATAGGATGTCCCCCCTTCCTGAGGGCCCTGGAGTCCCAGGCATATTTGAACAATCTCTGCCCAGGGTTAGACCCAAGTTCACACTCATCAAGTGTTTGTAGATCCACTGGGGACTCCCATAGTGATCTTCAGCCACAGGTCCCACCCCATGGTGACACCCTCCCCTCAGGACTCCAAAAAGCCTTTGTATCTTGGTCTAGAGGCTCAACCTCTCTGGGCTTGAATAGTGGGCCCCCAGTCCTGAGTGGGTAGAGGGGAAGCGCAGCCTGAAACTGGACACCCTGGCAGAAAGCCCTCCCTCCTGAAGTCTAACCACGGCTCCATTTGACCCCAGGCCTGGAGGTGCAAAGCCTGCACCTGACAGAGGCCAACACCTGGAGGGCATCCAGATGTACCAGGCCACATCCACATCTCTGCAGGTGAAGTGAGCTGGCTCCTAGTGGAAGGTGGGTGAAGAGGAAAGTTGTCTGGACCCCTGTCATGTTCCAGGTGAAATACCTGCTCTGACTTCACTGTCTGTGCTTCTTTGATGGGCTAGCCTCAGCTTACAGAGCCTCAGTTTCTTCATATGTAAGATGGGCTATTAGCTCTTAGCTGGTGGATGACTGTGAGGGTAGAAGCCCCCAACACATTCTGGCATTCACTTAATCTCCTCCAGTGAACCACATGATTTCCTCAGAAGTAGCTAAGTGAAAAAGGCCTCCAGCCTTGACCACTCAGGACTTGGGGATCAGTGTGCAGGACAGACAAAGGGATTTTGAACTACAGGTTAGGATGTGTGAACCAGGGCTGATTGGAATTCTGCCTTTTCAGTCACGTCACTTTTTCAGTCATGTGATCTTAGGAAAGTCACTGGCTTCTGCCCCTCAATTCCCCTATTGTAAAAGGGAGAGAGCAGTGCCTTCAGAGATACCTAGTGCCTCCCACTCTGCCAGGCCTTTCTGAAGTCATGGTCATCTACAGCTGGTTCACCTCGAGCATCTTCCAGGTCACCCTAGAGGCACCTGGTCTAGAGGCCCAGGTCCCTGATGGCTCAGAGGAGGCTAAGGCTCAGAGGCGAGCAGACCCCACCCAGTAGATTGCAGAAGACCTGTGTCTCCCTCACGCCCCAGAGAAGTCAGGCCTCTATCTCTTCCCAGACCTCTTTCATGGTGGGCAGATCAGCATTTATCAGTGTGCTGACTGGGAACTGCTCCCCTCTCATCTGGGATCTGGTTTTAGAGCTGAGACTCTGAGAGGAAACAGGGCTTTCCAACAAGTCCCTGAGGCTGGACCTCAGGCCCTGAGTTGTGGTATGGCCACCCTTAAAATCTCCCTTTGTCCCTACAGGTTCCTAAGCACCCAAGTGCAGTCAGATACACTCTCGTGAGGTGTGGGACACTGCTGAGCACAGCTGTGACCTTTCACCTGCAGCACCAGGCCCAGGTACTGGATAATGAAGCACCTGTCTGGTTAACCCCCCTCTCTGCCCCCCTGCGCCAATATTTGTTCACTGGACAGCCAAGGTCTAAACATGCTCAAAATAGCATACCAGGCTGGAGTGATGGCTTGGCAGCTAAGAGCTGCTCTTCAGAGGACCCCTGACTCCATCTGCAGCATCCATGTGGCATCTCACAGCTGTTTGTAGCACCAGTCCTGGGGATACAAGGTCCTGAGGTCACTACATGTATGTGGTGTACAGACATGCATACAAGTAACGCGCACACACACACACACACACACACACACACACACACATACACACACACACACACACACACACACACACACACACACACACACACCCTATCATATTTATCCTCAGAAATCCCCATGGTTCTCCAGGGATCAGAAGGGGAGTAATGTGCACTTTTCACAATAGCCACATAAATAATTTAAGCAACTTTCACTGGGCTGTCAAACTGCCTGTTCCCTGTGGTGCCCAGGAAGACTGCATGATTGACCCCATCTTAAGGGGATAGAGCAAAGCTACCATCCTAGAGCTGTATAACTAAAAGAAATTTTAAAATGAATACATGATACATACATATACACATACATACACACATGCATACATATATACATACTACAAGCACATACATGCATACATACTACAAACATACACATACATACATACATACATACGTACATACATACATACATACAAACACATATAAAATCACACTGGCCCACCATAGGAATATGTGGACAGGTGGTATTCAGGGAGTCTTCTCTGCATTGGGCTTCAGGAGAATGAAAGCTAGAAGTGTGTCTCAGGACCAGAGCATTTGCCTAGAATTTATGAGGCCCTGGGTTCTATCCCCAGCACTTTAAAAACAAAACCATGCGACCTCAACGACAGTAGGCAGGGTGCTACTCAGAAAGCTCTGGAGACCATCTGAGTTATGGACGGTCATTGGGGTGGTGTGAAGAGGGAGGGGTTCTCTATAGTCTGGCGTGGAAAGGCTTTCGTGGCAGGGGGTTTGATTTCACAGTATGCAGTATCCAAACTCCCAATTCCTTTTTTAAAAAACCCTTGAGGCATTTAAAGAAAACCTCTGTTGCTCACAGTGGGTCATTCTGGAGCACATGAACTCCCATTGTGGCCACCATAGCAATTTGTCTGCATAGCCTCCCAAGCCTCCATCGGCCTGGTTACAAACATCACTCCTCAACCCTCCAGTGTGGTGATATATTGTGTACCCTAATAAACTTGCCTGAGGATCAGAGGACAGAGTCGGCCACTAGATTAGACACAGAGGCCAGGCGGTGGTGGCACACACCCTTAATCCTATCACTTGGGAGGCAGAGAGCCTCTGGATCTCTGTGAGTTCAAGGACACATTGGGAACAGAGCCAGGAGTGGTGGCACACGCCTTTAATCCCAGTCAGCATGGAAGCAGACTCCAGATAAGACAGGGAAGATGGGCTCCCTGGAGCCAGAAAGGAACCCCCGTGCTCATGTGCTAAGAGGTCAGATTAGACAGAGGCACTGCCATGGAAAGACACTGGGTCTGGAAGAGCCCAGGACGACTTATAGACTTATTTTCTGTAAACATCACATCATAACCCATTGGTGGCCTCATTTCTACCAGCTGTCTGGGGTCCTTATGGGTATCACCTGCCCCACAGGACCGTACCCCTGGGTGTGTCACTCACTTCCAGTCCAGAACTCTGCTGAGTCAGTAGAAGTTTGCCTGGAGGGGTAGCTTTTAGGGAGATCCAGCAAGAAAGATACACTCAAGTGCTCATTTATTAAACACCTACTGTGTGCATGCCTAGTCCCTGGTGGTTGGTACTGTTGTTGCCATCCTTAATCCCCTAGAGAGACTTGAAGTCACCAGGCAGGGTGAGTCTGGTACAAACCAGGATGGGGATGGGCTCCTTGCTGTCATTCCCTGCAGGGAAGTCCTGAAGAGGAGTCACTGCTAAAGACTGTTGTGTGTGGGCTGTGGCGTGTCCCTCTGTGCTCTTGCTACCACGTTCCTGCTCTTTCTGGTGGCTGGGTGAGGAAATGTCCCACATCAGGGCTCTATTTGTCTCCTCCCAGATTCCATAGCGATCCCCATGAGACTTCGATCTGGAGCTTCTCTTAGGGTGAGTTGGGCCCCTTGCTGCCAACATGAGCCCAGCAGTGGGGGATCCAAGCAAGACCAGGCTGAAAGGGCTTGAGGCTCATGGGGCTGTCCTCACCAGCCAACTCTTCTGCCTACTACAGGGTCCCCACTTCTGAGCTGACCACAATTCATAAAAATCTCACTCTTTCTCTGGCCTCTGCTGAGGGTTTCCTCATGACCAGCAAGTGTGTGAGGGCCAACAAGTGGGCAGCCGGCAGGTGGCTTATAAGCTCTGGGGCTAGGAAAGCATGGGAGGCCTTTTGGGGTCTCCTCCCACTGTTTACTTGCTGATGGCTTCCTTGCCCTGGTGTGGGGGAAATTCCAGAGGAGAAAGACCCAGCTGGTACAAGTGACAGAGACCTTTCCCCTGACTCCTGTTTGAATGAGAATGCCAAACATAGTCATGGGATCAAGGTAAGCTGTGCCCAGAGCTGACCTCACTGGTGACCTCCATCTTCCTCCAGGTGGCCTGTGTGACTGTCACAGCTGCCATGCATCTTCTCTTTCTGGTTGCCTTCTCCTGGATGCTAATGGAGGGACTACTGCTATGGAGCAAAGTGGTAGCTGTGAGTCTGTGCCCGGGGCCCCAGGCTAAGGCTGTACTACGCTGCAGGCTGGGGTGAGGACCCCTTGTTCTTTTCTCCATTGCTGCTCAACACTGCTCCACACCTGGGCCTATCCCCAAGCCCATCAGTACCATTCAACATCCAACAGCACCTCAGCACTACCTGATACACAGTAGCCAGTACTGCTGAACACCCGGCACTCATCATTACCGCAGACCTGTTCCACCCAGTACTTGTCTCTAACACTTGTCTTTGATGTGAGCTCAGTTTCCTCAGTTTTATCAGACTCTAGTTTCACCCAGCCTGTTTCTCTTAAGTTCCCCCCACTTAGCAGCCTCAGCTCCCCACCTCTAGTTCCTAATCTGAAACCAGCTAACACTGTGCCAATTGCCACCTTCCTGCTCACTGGCTCCCAGCCCTAAGACTTCAGCCCAGACTTGACTCTCTCTGTTGCAACCAATAGTATCAGGTCCCAGACCCAACACAACACTCTGCCCTGGTTCTTAGATTGACCCAGGAATCCCAAGGGACAATTGTGTGCTGGATCCTTGAAAGAAATAAGTGGTGGCATGGCCTAAGGCCATTTTCTCCTTCCTGTGGCCATTGTGGCCATCACCCTAGCAATGAACCCCCATGACTTCTGCACACTGCTGGCTCAGTGTGCACACAGATGCCATCTGGGCCTTTGTGAGGCCTGTGCTGTTTGTGCTGACTGTGAGCTCGGAGGTGTGGGTGCCACAAGGGAGGGACATGTCGGGAAGAGGGAATTCCTCTTGCCCACTGGCACCCAACCTCCATGCCAACACCTGCATCCTGGCCCAGCACCCACCACCATGCATACACGCTGAACCCACAGCCTGGCCTGCAGCAGAAGATCAGGTTCCAGATGTGGTGAGGCTCAGCTGGAGGGCAGGATGAGGTTGGGGTGCAAGGCCAGCTGGCACCCCACATGAGCCTGGTTGAGTGTGAGCACAGTGAGTATGTGTTGGGATGTGTGGCCAAGCATAAGCCCATGTGAAACAGAGGAGTACATGTGTAGTCTTACTTTTATGGCACTTATGCTTGGATATGTCATGCTGTAGGAGGCACTGTGTATGCCGGCCACTGTCCCAGGGCCTCACTGTCTGCAAAAGGTGCTGAAAGTTTGCTTGAGACAAGACAGGTGGACTCCCCAAATCAGGACATCCGCAGTTCGGGATCTGAGTAGTAAAGATTCAGTAAAGATTCAGGTCTCCAGCTCTACCAAGAACCCTTCCCACTCCCCAGCACCATGACCTTTGGAGCATGATGGGGTGATCTTCTTCCTATAGCTTTGCCTCCTCTGTTCCCTTCTTCGCTTGAGCCGTCCCCACCACAGCAGAACCACTCAACCAGAAAGTCCCTGAGAAAACAGGGAGCCCAGGCCCCTGGAGAGGGGGTCCAGAGCCTTCTTGGCTCATGCACCCCATACCCTTGCCCAGTTCTGGGCAGCTGCCCTCATTTTTGCAAACTAGGCTTGGGATGAAATCTCATCTCCCAGTACCACCACCCCTACTAGAAGGGAGTAAGGTCCATGCAAGGGCTTTGCAAAATGTTCTTACAGTCTGCAGCTGCAGACCCTCTTTCTGGGTGCTCCTCCATCCATCAGACCCAAGGGAGCATACTGGCCTCTCAGCTCTGCCTCCTTTCCCTACAGGGCCATGGTGAAGCTGGTGTTGGCCCTGCTACCTGTCCTGGGCCTGACTTGGCTGGTTGGCCTCCTAGTGCATCTTAGCCCAATCTGGGCCTCTGCTGCTGTGGGCCTCAATTCCTTCCAGGTATTTCTAGGCCCTGGCCATGTAGAATGGGGCTTTGGCACACTGCAACTCAGGGTGTGTAGTTTGCCAGAACTAAACAAGGGGTGAGCCTCCATCACAGAAAGTATCCAACAGCAAAGTGGGGCATTCCACAAAGAGGGGATAAGTGTGGCATGGCAAATGGTGTCCTTATGTCCACAGTGGGACATGACAGAGGACTTTTGGTTCACTGGACAGTTGAAGAGGCTGTGGCCTACCAAGGGGATGGTCAAGGGTCATGGTATCTGGGCCACTTCAAGGATCACCAGGAGGTCTCAAATATTATTAAAAAACCAGTCTTAATAATATTCTTCCCAGGGGCCCAGAAGAGAATTTTTTTTTTTTTTTTTTTTTTTTTTTTTTTGGTTTTTCGAGACAGGGTTTCTCTGTGTAGCTTTGCGCCTTTCCTGGAACTCGCTTTGGAGACCAGGCTGGCCTCGAACTCAGAGATCCGCCTGGCTTTGCCTCCCGAGTGCTGGGATTAAAGGCGTGCGCCACCACCGTCCGGCCAAAGAGAATTATTTTTAATTATTATTTTTAATTACTATTTTTGGAAAATGAATCTAAATACACCAAGCTCTTTGTCCGTTTACTTTATTCCTCTGGGATAAAATCCCATCTACCCAGGTTCAGTTCTGTTCTCATGCCTAGCTCCTTTCTTGCCTCATTTCTCTCTACCTTTATCTGCTGTCCCCTCTAAGTTCTATCTTAATTCTCTCATCTTTTTTTGTTTGTTTGTTTGTTTGTTTGTTTGTTTGTTTGTTTGTTTTTTGTTTTTTGAGACAGGGTTTCTCTGTGTAGCTTTGTGCCTTTCCTGGAACTCACTCTGTAGACCAGGCTGGCCTCGAAATCACAGAGATCCGTCTCCTGAGTGCTGGAATTAAAGGTGTGTGCCCGGCAATTATCTTATCTTAATTCTGCTTCTTCTAGGTCCTTCTCATCTTGTTCTTCCCCATCTGGCTCTTCCTCATCTTCTATCTTGTCCTCAAATTCTCTCTGGTCAAAATCCTCCTTATACCTTTCAGTCCTTCATCCTCAAGTTCTCTAGGGTATTCAGTTGTAAACCCAAGCAATAGCAACCTCCAGCCAGGTCACCAGACTTGAATTCCTACAGGGTCACAAAGGCAGGTAAGTATTTTCCTCAGTCAGTGACTGTCAGGCTTTCTTTTACAACCCAAAAAGGGAATGTTTAAAGGAGGAGGCCGACTGAGAGTTAATATCAAAAAGGGGATTTATGTGCTCAGTCTACATTCCTAGAAATGGTTAGGTAAGAAGTTAGGAGTCTATAATGTTAGTAAGGCTGTATAAGAAAGGAGGGTCTCAGCTTGCACAAGAAATAAAGCTATCCGCTTGACCTAGGAGACAGGCGTTGTTTCCACAAGGGTGTTACCTTAGTTTAGGAGATCATTTGGCCTTGGATGCTTGATAGTTATTTTAGATAAATACATTGTTAGGAGTTCTTGGAAGTATACATAGCTTACAAGAAAATCTCTGTAGGAACCAGCTAATATATATACAAAAGCTAAAATATCACCAAGACTTCTTAAGCCATGGCTTGACCTTTGGAAAAGTCCTTGACTTTTCCAAGTAGTAGCTTTTGTGATAGTAGCTGAATTCCACTACATTTTCCTGTGGCTTGCAGCAAGGAGGCCCTCACTTTAGGTATCCCTAGACCACTGCCAAGTTGGCTCAGGCCACCCTATCTATGATGGCAAAGGTTCAGGGTTCAGTGAGGAGGCTGATACTTAAGTCACACAATAAAGCCACTATGGCTTGGCGTCAGAGAACCTGAATGTCCCTGTCTACAGGATTTACAGACCTGTTGGGGACCCAGACAGGGACAGATGGTGCCAGCCTGGGGGCTAGGTGGTAAGAGTATGACAGCCCAAAGGAGTGGTCCCTGGCACTGCTGCCCTGTCCCTTGGGGGACTGTCCCCCATGTCAGCTCTCCCTACCCCCACTCCCTCTCAGGGCCAAAAATAATAACAGGGCAAGGCTGAACAAAGGTATGCTCCCAAATCAGGGGTAGAATCTGTCTAGGGCCCAGCATCCTCAGAGTAGCAAGACTCCCTCAGAGACGAGGGCTGAGGCTGTAAGTCCTGCTTCTGATACTTGTGAGATTGCTCAGGCCCAGTTCCCAGTTTTATCTCAAAACAAATTCATAGATTGGGAAACTGAGGACTTGTACAGTTATCTACTTGCCCAAGGCCTCAAAGCAGCCTGATATAGACCAGGCTGGCTTTGAACTCACAGAGACCCACCTGCTTCTGCCTCCTGTGTGATGGGATTAAAGGTGTGTGCCATCAC
This sequence comes from Peromyscus californicus insignis, assembly GCF_007827085.1. NCBI lineage: Eukaryota > Metazoa > Chordata > Mammalia > Rodentia > Cricetidae > Peromyscus > Peromyscus californicus. The sequence continues at coordinate 697,610 of NW_026294595.1, read as the reverse complement.
TGCTTGGCCTGTATCTGGATTCTTAGTCTCTTGGGTAGTCAGCTTTGACTACAGACAGGTCCTCGAGAGGGGAGCCCTGACCACTACTCATCCATTCAAGTCACAGCCAGGTCACCTACCATGATGTGAGGTGCTGGGGATACAGCAGAAAAAAAAGTCCCATTGAAGGTGACAATCTGGAAAGTAGAGGCTGACCATGACCCAGATAAAGGATGGCACAGTGGCGAGGGGACAAGGCAGGGATAGGAAAGGTTCTGTCCCATATTGTCTTTCCCCCTGGACCTGGGAGACTTGACCATTCTCTGCTAGATTAGTATGGAAAAAAGAAAGGACTTCCTAGGGAGATGGCTTAGTAGGTGAAGAACTTGTCATTCAAGGATGAGGACCTGAGTTCTGATCTCTAGCACTCACATAAAAATCTGGGTACTGCAGCATGTACCTCTGACCCCAGCTCTGAGAAGGCAGAGACAAGAGAGTCCTTGGACCTTACTAGCCAGCCAGACTATCTGAATGAGTGAGCCGCAGGTCCAGAGAGACCTTGTCTCAAAAGGTAAAGTGGATAGCAATTGAGTTTGAGACCTAACATTGACCTGTGACCACCACATGCATGCATATACATGTTCTTACACACCTGCAGAAACACATGTGCACACCCACACACACATGTGCATACCAGAGGGTGGAGCAAGAAGAAAGGGGTTCGCTTCCAGAGAAAAGGGCCCCACCAAGGCAGACCCTGCAATGATAGAGCAAACGTGGTCCCTAGGACCCTGTTGGCTTAAATGCAGGGTACTGGGTGCTGTGTCTCCTTTCCTGACATAGCTCAGGGTCCCCAGTACTCAGAGACTCTATCCCAGCTCTGCCCCATATGTCTGAGTATCCCTGGGGAGGTTTCTCTAGCTCAACACAGAACAGGAAGGTGACGAAAGCTTGTTGTCATGGTGATTACTTCAGCACTCTGCCACTGCCCCTTCATGACCAGGATTGCTCCCCAGGCCTGCTGGAAGGGGGCACTCAGGTCAGAGGTGCAAGCAGTGGAAACCCTAGACTCCCCCTCACCCTCCCTCCCTTTCCCCTAACCTGTGGCTTCTTTTGTTTCTGAACTTTCTCTGATTTTTTTCTGTCTCTCAGGCTGTCAATGTTTTCTTTCTCTCCCCTCCCATCTGTTGATATTTTTTTCTGGCATTGCTAGGATTGTCCTCATCCTCTAAGCTCTCTCTTCTCCCAGTCTCTGGCTTCTTCTCTGCCTCTGTTCCTGGTTCCTGTGGGCATGGTGCTATAAGACACGTCCCTGACTCATTCCAGGCTGTGTCCTTGGGGTCTGAATCCCCTGTGACTTCCCCAGGGTTGGCTTTCCTTTTCTCCTCTCTTTTCCATCACACCTCCCATCTCTCTGTGTCTCTCTTCCTTCCCTACACCTGCAGCCCAACCTTTCTGTCTTGGGCACAAATTGGGCAGGACAGTGATGAGGGCCAGAGAGACCAGAATAAGCCCAGCCTCACTTGTTCTTCAGAGGTGATTTTGTTTCCTTCTGACCCACAATGTCTGGTTTCATGGCAGGAGAGCAATGCCTCACTTCTGTAACCAGCTGTAGCTCACATCTACCCTGGTAGACCCATCTAATGAGGACTGAAGTCCTCCATGCCTTAAGGAACCATCTGGTGGTCCAACTGAGATAACCTTTAAGCACTGAATACAAGACCTGATGCACACTAAAGCTCTATGAATGGAGACTCATTTGCTCATTCATTCATTCATTCATTCATACTTCACAGATCCTCCACCCCCAGGCCAGTGCTGGTTCACATGACAGAGAACGCTTGTGTGTAGTTGGAAATTTTCCTGTGTCCTGCCCAGTCCTGCAGCCACTCAGACCCAAATAAACACACAGAGGCTTATATTATTTTCAAACTATGGCCGTGGCAGGCTTCTTGCTAGCTAGCTCTTATATCTTAAATTAACCCATTTCTATAAATCTATACCTTGCCACGTGGCTTGTGGCTTAACTGGTACTTAACAATCTTGCTTCTCCTGGCGGCGTCTGCAGCGTCTGCCCCACTCTCCTTTCTTCTCCTCTCTCGGATTTTCCTGCCTGGCTTCATCCTGCCCTGCCATAGGCCAATGTAGCTCTATTTATCAATCAATCAGAGCAACACGTATTCACAGCATACAGAAAGACATCCCACAGCATTTCTCCTTTTCTGTCTAATCAAAAAGGAAGGTTTTTAACTTTAACACAGTAATATTACATATAATAAAATAGTTACCAAGCAAAAATTACAGTTACAATATTTAGTCTATTTTTATTTGGCAAAATTAAAGAAAATATTCTATCTATCCTATATTTGTGAGTCAAAGGTTTCATATCTAATTTATCTTTTATCATGACTAAGGAAAACTATAGTTATAACTATCTAGTCTATATTAAAGATCTCAGAAGGATATAATATTACCTAAGTAAACAGGAAGAGCGTTGTAAGCAACTTCCAAAAATCTAGAATGGCAGAGACAGCTGGCTGCCTGGACAGTCACCCAAAATTCCTTTGTAACACTGGGGCATCCATCTTCAGCCTATAGGGCTAGAGTTTCTCAGTGGCTTCTCCCTGTGTCCTGCAGAATGTCTGGCAGTCTCCTCTGTGAAGCAGAAATCTGAAGGACCACTTCACCTTGTTTTGGCAAATTCAGTGGTCATTTTTCCATGTGTCCTGCATGTCCAATTGACACAACATTTTGTCAAGCAGTCCAGGCAAGAACAGTTTCTTGCCTAAATGACAAACTTTTGCCAAGAAGAAGATAAACTCCATATGAAGTGTCTTTGATGTCCATCATCTTCCTTGAAATGATTGGTGCTGTCTCAATGTCCAGAAAAGTTTAAGTTCTTAAAACATTTTAAATGCCGTATTCTATAAGTCTGTGAAGTGTTTGAAGATTATCCACCTAATTGAAATATATCTATGTATACCTAGAAAACATAACATGACTGTAAGTGTGATTATCATAGATGATTATTAACCTGTATTTCTTAATTATACATTACAATTTTAAATGAGTTGCATAAACATAATACCTTAAACAGAGTAGAAATATATATATAGTATAACAGCCAGGCGGTGGTAGTGCACGCCTTTAATCCCAGCACCTGTGGGGCAGAGTCAGGAGGATCTCTGTGAGTTCGAGGCCAGCCTGGTCTACAGAGTAAGATCCAGGACAGGCACCAAAACAACAGAGAAACCCTGTCTTACAAAAACAAAACAAAACAACAAATATATATAATAACAAAATGAACTTTAAATTTGTATCAATACCTAAAATCCATAGCAATGTAAAACATTTTAAATAAGTTGCTACTCTCTATCCTATCACATCTATATCCCCTTTTCTTTTTTCTTTTTTAGTTTTTTGAGACAGGGTTTCTCTGTGTAGCTTTGCGCCTCTCCTGGAACTCACTTGGTAGCCCAGGCTGGCCTTGAACTCACAGAGATCTGCCTGCCTCTGCCTCCCAAGTGCTGGGATTAAAGGCGTGTGCCACCACCGCCCGGCGGGCACTGGCAATCTTATAGGGGTCCTGAGAAAATTAAGAATTATGGTCAAGTCCTGACTGTAGTAGTCTGTGAGGCTGCATTGTCTCAGCCAGTTGCTTTGAAGCTGTTTTGGATGTTGGATCATCTGGGCCATGGCTGTCATTAGAGAACTTTAAGGGGGTCTTGGTTGATCAAACCAATTAGCCTGGAAACAACCCACAGGTTCTCATCTTCTGTGGGAACAAAAGCAGAACCTCTTTTTCAAATCAGCGTATCCTTAGACATAAATTTTAAAGTCAAGATATCTTTAAAATATATATATTGGTTTAATTCAGCAGCCTTTACAATCAAATGTCTTTCTGCAGTTAAAAATCTCAAAGACAATATAATCTAGACTCTATGTGATTTCCATCTATATGTGGCTTATTTTTTATATTACTTTTACTGTGTTTTTAAAGACTTTATTTTTTAAAACTATCTCTTTATATAACTGCATATATTCCTTTTTCTCTCTCTTCCAAGCCTACGTACATTTTTACACACGATGTAAACTGTTTAGAGTTTTATTCCATCTGAATCTGTCTTATTGTGAATCTATAATCCTTCTCTGACCAAGAGAGATTTTAAACTGCTAAACTGTGCGTTTAGTACTGAGGAAGCAGCCTTGGCTGCTGACTCCACCCATTTCAGCTTTTCAACATGGCGGAAGTAATTCACCTCCAGGTCTGGAAGCCATGTTGTCCTCTGACTCTGGGAGGCAGTGGGTCCATGCCTCCATTCAGCAGCATGTAGCCCAGAAACCTTTTTTTTTTTTTTTGTCTGTACTAGCAAAAGCTAAATCCACCATGCAGCATACTGCATAGCTTGGAGATGCTGCCTCTGTGTACCATAGTGGAAATCCACCATGCTGCAGGTCAAGCCCACATGCCGTTGTGAACCCGCCATACTGTAGCTCATGGCTAGCCTAAGAGACACAACTAGGAAGCTGTTTTTAGAATCTTTTTTAATTTTTTTCTCAGGTTTTAGGTGGAAACTCTTGCTCCACGTTGGGCAGCCAAATGTAGCTGGAAGTTTTCTTATGTCCTGCCCAGTCCTGCAGCTGCTCAGACCCAAATAAACACACAGAGACTTATATTATTTACAAACTGTATGGCCATGGCCTATGGCTCAAGCTTCTTGCCAGCTAGCTCTTTTAACTAAACTCAGCCCATTTTTATTAATCTATATGTCACCACGTGTTCTGTAGTGTTACCTGTGTGCCATTCCATCCTGCTCTCTGGACAGCAGGATGGCATCTCTTCCACCTCTGCTTTGCTTCCTGTCTCTCTTGGATTTTCTCGCCTGGCTCCATCCTGCCCTACCATAGTCTAATATAGCTTTATTTATCAACCAATCAGAGCAGCACATATTCACAGCGTACAGAAAGGAATCCCATAGCACTTGTGGCCATCTTGCACTATCCACCCACAGTGTGGTACCACCAAGGCTGAAAGACCAAAGGACAACCAAGGCAGTGTGGGAACAGAGGGACCACTTATGGGGAAAGACTGATTCTCAGCTAAGGTGTGAAAGTTATATGCAGAGGGGGTCATTGTGGGACCCAGAGGAATGGGCAACATAAGGAGGGCTGGTGAGAAATGGGGCAGGAAGGGACATGGAGACTAGACAGTTCCGGACTCTAAAGCTGCTATAGGGAACTCCAATTTTATTGTAGGGGTCAGGTAGTTCAGAAAGATGCTTTTGTTTGGTGGGGAAGAATATGAAAAGGAAATGCATGAGGAAGGAAGTGCAGGGGCCACAGAAGGGTCAAGCTGGCTCTAGGGGTTAGTGATCTGTCTTTGGGGTTAAAAGGTGGTGGTGTCAACTCAGTTGTGTCTGGGAACCAGGGACCTGAGGGCTGGAACACCTAGGAGTTCAATGTTCTCTGGTCTTGGCCTCAGGCTTGAACAGGTAGCACCTTTTCTATTGTCACATGATCTCTGAGTAAGTCCTGGGCTCCAAGTCTGACCTATTGGACCACACTATCTTGGCTCTCTGTTCATCAGTGGGGCCACATGAGACCCAAATATGGTGGTACTTTGTGGTTGGCAAGCTCTGTCCTTGCCCTGAATATTGAGCCCTTTACACTCAATCCCTAAAGGAGGTGAGACACTAGGCTCCTCTACGGTGATATTTTATTTGTGCTGAAATATGATTTTATTTGTCTGTTAATAAAGTTGCCTGGAGATCAGAGCTAAGAGCAAGCCATTTAGCAGAAGTCCAGCGGTGGTGGCACACACCCTTTGATCACATGGCAGGCAGAATCTCTGTGTGTTCAAGGACATGGCCAAGCAGCAACCCAAACCTTTAATCTCAGTACAAACCATAGAGACCTGGAGGTCTGTATAGACAGGCAGTGATGAGGAAGTCATGTGGTTGGGTTTACAGCCAATGAGAAGGCAGAACAGAAAGGTAATAAAAAGACAGGAGACAGGAAGAAGGTCTCTCTCTCAGGGGAAGGACGGCAGTGAGTGGTAAGATAAGGTGGTCTTAGCTCTTGGCTACTGCTCAATCTCTGGGCTTTTAACTCTTTATTTGGCTCTGTGTTTCTTATTTAATAAGACCGTTTAGAATTACATCTACACCCCTATGCAGAGGCACAGGGCAAAACATTTAGCTTTGGATCTTCAGGAAGGTGCCTTCTCCGCTCCTGTGGGTGCTACAGACCAAAGGGCTAGAGGGGGCCAGGGCGGGCTTTGATTCCTTCCTGTTTCTCGCTGTCCCTCAGTGTCTCTACTGTGGTCCTGGGCCCTTGATCCAAGCAAAGTGGGAGGCCAGGCCACAGAGTGGATAGGGATCCCTTAGTGACATGAGGTCTGTCTTCGGGGCCCATACATCCTCCTTGTCTATGCTGCTTACAATGGGTGGGTACAATGAGTGGGCCATTGGAAAGAAACCAAGGGAGCGTGGAAAGTTCTGAACGGATGTTTAGGGTGTCTGATAATGGGGGCCTAATGAGGGAAAACACATTTCCTGTCTTAGCCTGTGCACAATTCATCAACCTAAGTATTTCCCCCTACTAGGGAACCATGAACTCAGGATCCCCACAGCTTTCTCTTCCATTACAGAACCCAGGAGACCAGTAAGGCTGGAACAAGGGACCAGCTAGTGTGATGGGTAGGGTTGGGAACACAGCTAAGGCTAGGGCAGGTTAGGTGGGGACCGGCCCCAGGGACCTTGTCCTCAGCACTAGAAAGCTAGAGCCTGCAGGCTAGCAGACCTAAAAGTCAAGGCCTCTTTGGGGAGGGGCAAGGGCTCCCAGGGCAAAGGGAAACGGGAGAAAGAGTCAATCTACCCTGTTCTCTTTCTCAGGCTGCGGAACTGACAGGATTCAGGACTTCAGGTACAGCTCTTCCTGCGCAAACCCTGCCCCCACCACTCCTCGCCGCGCTGCCCCAAGATGAAAGTGATTTGGAACAACCTTAGGGGACCTCCCTGGGGAGAGAGAGAGAGACTAAGTGGGCAGAACCCTTTCTAGAGCTGGTGCTGGGCAGAGAGGCCATAACCAAGCAGCTCACCTGTCTCCCAGTCTCTGATCCCCTGGCCCAGCCTCCAGACACCACCCTGTGCACCTGGGTCCTTAATGATGGGCCCCTACATCAAGAGCCCTTCCAAACCCCATGGCAAGTGCTTTTTCCAAACCAGGGGTCAATAAGACATGTCAGGGGACCTGTGGGCAGATGGGCCAGGCAGGAGACACCACAGGCCCTACCCAGGTTTTGGGGTGGGGCTCAGCCGCACCCTAGAGGACAGTGGAGACAACCAGTCACGGTCAGCCATGTTGACCCCGAGTCCACAGTCTCAGACCAGCACTGCCTAGCCTCAAACACTATACCCAGAACTGGAAGAGAGGCCTGCTCTCTGAACTCTTGCTGGGCCTAGCTCAGTGCCCAACCCTAGGCCCTGCTGGCTTTGGTCTAGTAGCCAGGGGAGGAGGTCAACGCGTCTAAAGGAGCTGCAAGTAGGCAGCCAGTGGTGCAGCAGGCTCATCTGCACAGATGGGGCTAGTCATAGGGGTGTGGTCACAGACGTAGGCTTGAGGCTGACTCGGATGGTCCGCTTCTAGTCTGCTAAAAGGGGCCGGAGCGCCCCCTGCAGGCCGATTGTGGGGCGCACAGCCAGGCAACATCAGAGCGCGTAGCCGCCCAGCACCCAACGGGCCCAGCCCCCTTCCACCCCGCCCCCACCCACGGGCACAGCCGTCTGCGAGAACAAGAGCCACTGCAGCGCCTCTGTGCTCAAATGACAGCGCCTTTGTCTCTGCTGAATGGGTGCGTTGCTAGGGCTGCTCGTAGCAACCGAGCAGCTTCCACCTCGGCCCCACCCTCTGGACCCCAAGTCCGATGATCCCCGTTTCTCGCCCCCGCGGCCCGCTCCTCCCAGCCATGCACTCAGGCAGCCTGGAAAGGTGCGGGGGGGGGGGGGAGCGACCGGGGGTGCGGGGGAACGGGAGCTGCTGGCTGTGCGTCCTTTCCGAAAGCTCTGAGGACTCCGGGGGCATGCAGGTGTTCTTACGGTGTGGTGTAGAAACTGAGTCTCAGGGAGACTATGAGGGGCAGGCCGAGGTGTCAGGGTCTCCCCCAAGCCTCTGTTCTCAGACCCTGCCTAATCTTGGCCAGCCCTGGTAGCCCTGCCCAAAGAAAGGGTCACTTTCCTTACGGGGGTCTAACGGGCATGTGTAGGATTTTCATCCCAGTCTTTGGCGAGCTCGATAGCCAGAGGACCTCAGCTCATCCTTGGAATCCCAGACGGAATGGATCGCACAGCTGGCAGCCCCACGTGAGAAAAGCAGTTTCAGGCCAGCTTGTCCGGTCCTTCTGTGTGTCTTGGTTCCTTCCATTTCCCAGACGCCCTCTGCAGTGTCTGGTAATAAACTAGGTGTTGAAGCTTCCTGACTGTGCTGCCTGGGGGTCCTCCTGGAGTGGTAGGGGTAGAGGCGCAGGGCTGTCTGGGAGGAAGAGGAGCCAGAGAAGCTGCCAGTTTGGCTTTGGGACTCTGCCTTGTCACCAGGCTTGGTAGTTCTAGTCAACACTTTAAAAAACATTTATTTTGCATGTGCATATGCCCGGGTGTGTGTGTGTGGAGGTCACCATGCAGGCTCTGGGCATAGAGCCCAAGTCGGCAGGGTTTGTGGCAAGTACTTTCAGCCCCTGCCTGAGTCACCTTCTCTGCCCAGCAGTTGGCGTGTTGCTCATCTGCATTGTCCCTGACCTGGGCTATATGTCCTCACTTTGCCTGAAGACTGCCTTCATCCTAACTGCAGACACAAGCCCGAGGCCTCTCTGCTGGCAGCCTAAGTGCATAGGCAGTGGGTGTGGGCCCCAAACACCTAGGTAGTGTTTCCTGGAGGTGCCAGGCACCACTGCTCCCAGGTAGCTGCGATCCCCTTGTGAGTGGGTAAATGACTGTCTTGCTGAGGAGGAGCCTACCTGGAAGTCAAAAAAGAAGCAAGCCAGAGCACCTACCACTGTGAAGCCACCAGCCAGGTCCTTATCTCTTTTAGAGTAGGCTGGGTTTCAGGGTCAGGGGAAGCAGAGATGTGTTGGGGTCAACATCAGGCCTGGTGTTGGGGAGGCACAAGAAAGGGGCCAGAAAACAAAGGGCCCAGACTGGGGCTTTGTGCTCAACGGTCGCCAACACCATCCAGCCTGCCTCCCTGGGGCTACAGAGCTGGGTGGGGGTGTGCATGGGGCAAGGGAGAGGGAAGGGTGAGTGAGAAACCCTCAAGAGCCAGTGAGGCATAGACAATGCCAGGGGCCTTGGTGGCCTCCTCTCTGAACCCTATGTGGTTTGCACCCGGGACACAGCTTCTGAGGAACATTGGCTCACCTACAAAACTCCAGGTGTCCAGGCATTTCTTTCTGGGGACCTAGGATGTGGAAGATCTTGAAGCCCTGTCTGTCATTTGCAGAATAAGGAACAGCAGGGTCTCTCAGAAGACCTGTGATACAGTCCTATACTAGTTTGGGGCATGCCATTCACCCTGCATGTCCATGTCCCTGACATGCCCAAGGAATGTCAGTTGTGACCAGAGACATGTAGGGCTGTAGGCACAGAGGAACTTGTGTTCAAGGCATTGAAGGCTCTGGGTGAGAGGCCAGGGACTCACAAGAGAGAAGACAGCAGAGTCCCTGCCATTCACTGGGAAGACAGGCAGAAGCCCAGGAGGATGAAAGGCTGAGCCAGATGGCCACTTTTTCTGGAGCAGGGGCCCTGCTAAGTATCAGCAGAATGCATGCTCAGCCCTGGCAGAACCCACTGCCTGTGGCTAAGTGGGGAGGGGCATGCAAGGAGGTAGAAGGGACTGGGTCCAAGGTGGCATAAAACAATCCACATTTCCATGCACTATGAACTACTTTCCTTGCAGCAGGCCCTTGTTCCAATCATAAAGATTTGGGGATCAGGGGACAGAACTAAAGGGTCCTTTCCAGTCCCTTCGTCCTGCACCTCTCTTCCTCCCCCACACCCTCTACGTTCCAGCCAAACAGAGTCAGCTGGCATCTCCTTCTTCCTTTAATTGTCAGGCTGTTCTTTCTGCCTGGACTGCCCTTGTTTCTATCAAGCTGGTGAATTCCTAGACATCCTTCAAAACCCAATTTGAATGACCCTTCGGCCATGAAGCCTTCTCGTGTGAGTCAAACCAATGACTTTCTTATCTCTGACTCAATTACACAAGGGATCACATTCTATAATCTGATTAAGAAAGTCTTCTTTAAGCCTGGACACTGCCCTGGGACAGGCACGAAGCAGGAGAGGAACATCTTTTCTGCCGCCTCCCTCTAGAGGAGGTACATTTTTCTAGTTGTTTCGGAGACCCTGGGTGGACCAAGTGTGGTCCTAGATTAATCCAGTTGGTTACAGTGGGTGGGAAAGTGGAAGTCTGCGCAATGACTGGGCTCCTAAGTTGTGTGAATGAGGGGAAACTGACTGACGACGCAGGTGTTGGCCAAGCTCACTGCTGCCACCTAGTGGGATGGGAGGGCGAGGACTCATCAGCAAGGGTGGGGACCGGGCAGAGAAGAAAGAGAGAACCCAGGCTGGAATCTGGTTCCCCACACTGTTGGAGAAGAGCTCTCCAGAATTACACCCCGATGGAGTTACTGCAAGGACAGGGAACTTGGGGAGGGCATATGTGAATACGTGGAATGAGTGCTCTTTCAATATGGGGGCAGAACCGGCATGGCAGGGTGGAGCTGAGTTGAGACCCCAGAGAGTCACAGCATCTTCCAAGCCTTGTGTACCCTGGGGTCCTAGGTGCAGGCTGAGGCCCAAAGCCCAGGAGAGCCTGCTCTCTCTACATCCTGGGCTCTCCAACCTATCTTCCACCTCATTTAAAAAAAATTTCAATGAGTATAGTATGTATGTATTCATATATGTATTCAATATATTTAGATCATATCCACCTCCCACTGCCCGGTTCCTAGGGCTCCCTCCACATTCCCCTCCCAGCTCCGTCTTAATTTTTATAACTCACTGAGTCCACTTAGTGAAGCCTGTATGTGTACGGACGCAGGGCCCTCCACTAGAGCACTGGAGTATGGTAGCCTCCTAGGAGTCACACCCTGAAGAAATCTGACTCTCCTTCCCCCCAGGAAGGGGGGGAAACCGTTGACAGCCAGGAGTGGAGGGTTTGTGAGTTCATCCCCCATCCATGTTGGACCATTGACTGGCTTGATCTTGGGCAAGTCTTAACTCTGTGTGTGTGTGTGTGTGTGTGTGTGTGTGTGTGTTAACATACATGCACACAGGCCAGAGGACAACTTATGGGAGTCAGTTCTCTCCTTGTCTGTCTATGTGTATTCCGGAGACTGAACTCAGGTCATTTGGCCTGCCAAGCACCTTTACTTTCTAAGCCATTTCAAAAACCCCTCCCCAGAAGTTTGAGCTGAACACCATTTTGACGGCGGGCAGACCATCACCACCTCCCAGAACCTGCCCCAGGGACTACACCTTGCTTCAGAATGCAAATTCACAAATGCTACTGGAAACTAATTGGAAAATTTATTTCAGGGCTGCAAGGGTGAAGGGGTTTTGTAAGGGCACTTCTTGTTTCGGGGCATTAGGTCTTGGCCTTGGCAGGGGTACACATTTCAGGGGCAGAGGTGGGGGGTCTGAGGCAGGATGGTGGAAGGCAGGCTTAGCATAAGCTGTAAGTCTGACATGAAAGCAGGAAGGACAATGGATGCCCAGTCTGGACAGAGGATAGCGTAGGCCTCTCCCCGCAGTGCCTGGCCCTACAGAGTGACTTTCAGGATGCAAAGTAGAGGCCAAGGAACTTGGCCAGCTTCAAGAGTTGTGGCAAGGGACCCGAAAGGATGGAGCCATGAGAGAGGGAGACTCCTCAGCACTGTCCCCACCTAGAGACCCCCGAGTCCTCCTAGGCTCCCCAGTATCCCCCCCCCCCTGCAGGGACTCTAGGTCTCTGCAGGCCTCCTGCTGTTAACCTAGTAAAAGGAGGGGGCAGAGGGCAAGCATCAGATCTTCTCTGGAGTGAGGTGGGGTACATAAACATGACCCAGTGCCACCCTGACTCTTGGAATGAGATATCAGGAAGAAAAACTTTGGTGGCAATCCCCATTTCCCAGCTCAGTCCTCAATCTATCTACTGTTTCTCTCTCACACACCTTCCAAGGACTGTCTAGGGAAAGGAAAAGCAAAAAATCCTGGTGACTACAACCTTGCAGAAAAGTACCAGCCCAGCCAGCTAGTAGTGGACAGGGCCAGGGTGGCAATGTTGACTACACCAGGCTCCTCCTCCCTAGGTGGCTCAAAGATGATTACAACAAAATTTTTTTCAGGTAATGGATCGGAGGTGGAGGGCTGGAGAGGGGACTTTTTGCCCTACCCAGTCTCCCAGTGTCCTTTAGGGACAACAAGCCCTACCCAATTTAGCAGACTTGGTTTACAACAGTGGACTTCCTTCCCTTCTTCAGGGGAGTCTGGAGACCACTCCTCTGCCCTCATTGATGCCTGTAGACCTTCCCCTGCCTCCGATTACAGGAGAGAGGGAAAGGATGACCTCTGACCCAAGAGATATCCAGGGAATCCCAAACCTCCTCCCAGGACCTGTACCTCAGATGCCAGGAAAGAAGCTGGGGGCAGATGGAGGAAGGAGTGGTTAGAAGCCACTTCCTCGGGGCACTCCAAGTGGCAGACATGTGCCAGTGGCTGGTGAAGGCAACCTGCCCCAGGCAGTCCCTGCCCATCTTTGTCCGCCATCCAAAACACACAGCTCCAGAGCTCAGGGGCAGGGGCCTAGGGACAGGGCTCCCAGATCACCTAATGCAATGAGTCATTTGGTGGCAGAGGCATCCCCACCTGCTGCCTGCTGCCAAGTGCCCAGGCTCAAGTCTGCTTGGCCTGCAGCATCTCAATGAGAAGGTTGTTGCGGGGCATCTCGTTGCCCAGATGTTTGTGGTACAGGTACTCCTTGGCCTGCATGCTCAGTGCCCTCACCTCCACCAGGAACAACAGCAACTGCTGGAATTTGTCCCCACAGTGCGGGTAGTGACACAAGGTGTAATCCAGCAGGGCAGCGTTGGCTTTCTCCTGGGCATCCTTCACCAGGCTGTGGTTGTTCAGAAACTTCACATCTGCAACGGGAGCAGTCCATCACCCTCCAGTCACTGTGCCACCACTAAAGTTAGGCTGACACTGTCACCAGTATTACCAACACCACATTCCCAGGGGATACCAAACTCATGGGTGCAGAGACTGCCATGAACCTTTCAATGGCAACCTCCTCATCTCCACTCTGTGGCCACCGCACCACCACTGACATCACTTCGGTTAGTGTCCCCGGGCTTGTCCCTGTGCTGTCTCTGACTTTTTTGTTCTCCTTCTTTTTGAGAAAGGGTCTCACTATGTCTCCCTGGCTGTCCTGGAACTCATTATGTCGACCAGGCTGGCCTTGAACTCACAGAGATCCACCTGCTTTCCCTGCCTCCCTGTTTTATCACCAGTTTTCCACCACCATCACCAACCACCAGACCATATCACGAGCACAGTCATCACTGCTGCTGTCACTATGATACTTGACAATCACCAAGATCATTAGCAACAGCAGCAGGTGCATTGCTAGGTTTTTCTCACCTATAAAATGGGATCCACAGGTCCCTTCAAAGATGTCAGGTACTAATTCATGGGAAAACACGCCAAAGCCTTCCTGTGGCCATCCCCTGACCCCCAGGCATCACCATCACTATCCAAAGGACCTGTCTTGGGTGTCAGGCCCGTGAGTACTCTGGACATGCCCTGGAAAGAGGCTCCATAAATTAAGTCCTGGGGCTACGGGGTCAGCTTCTGTGCAGCACTGTTCATGGTAAGGAAGAGGGGCCTGGGTGGCTGTGTGCCAGTTACATCTGGGGAGTTGTAGAATGGACAGAACTAGAGCACATAGAGCCATGTTGAAAAGTGGGGTAGAGTGGGAGGTGAGAGGTAACAGAAGAGCTGAAGTTTGCAAGGCAAAGCCATTTACATAAATTTAAATGTCACTGAAGTGTGGCTTAGAGTAGACCATTGGCCTGGCACACATAGGCCCTGGTTCTCTCCTCTATGCTCTCAAAAAATGAAAAAAAAGTGGGAGGAAGACAGGCAGGCAGGCAGACAAGCTCACTAGCCCTCCCCACACAGACATGCTGTGTGAACAATGGTGACCATGAAGCTGCAGTTAAACATGGAGGGCCAGCTCACTACGAGAGGGAGAGGGAGGAGCAGGTGGCTCAGTGTGGACCAAATGTGGCTGGGCTGATGTGTGATCCATGCATCCTTGGGCCTTAGTCCTAGGCTAGACACAAAGAGGTCTTTGGAGTTGGTTAGGCGTAGCTGCCATATGGAAGAGCGTCTGCCTGTTCTGCATAAAGGTAACCTTACTCAGAGAAGAGCTGGAAATGGGATGCTTGGGCCCTTTCCTTGTCACTCAAGCCCCTGTCATAGCCTGTATCAGCTCATGCCCTGCCTAGGAGTTTAACATCAGCCCCCAACCCTCAGCCTATCCTGGCCTCCCTGAACTGTGCCTTCCAGAGGGTCAGAAGATGGGTCACTCATCTGCTTTGCTCCCTTGGGGCATCCCAGTCTTTCTACTGTGGGGGAGTTCGGCCAGCATGTGCTCTTGGCCCTCTAATCCCTCTTAACACCCACTGTGCCAGGAAAGCTGAGGTGCCTGGCAACCCTGATCCTCAGCCGCCCCCAGCACACCCGCTGGGGCCTGTGTTATCCAAAGATGGATTTAGGGAAACCGGAGCTGGGCCTGAGTCGTATGGCAGGGTTTGGCAGCTGCTGGCCTCCACCCTGGCTCCCATCACCCTCCAATAAGTGAGCCAGGGTCATTTTCTTCCTTGCCTCTCTGGGATAGCCACCAGCTCACGAGACATCTTTATGCATTTTAGGAAAAAGCTCCCTTTGTCTCGAGAGATACACCTAGATCCAAGTCCAGTCCTTCCCTGCTTCAGCGCCCCTGTACAGTGAAACCTACCCAACTGTACATAGCAACCCGGCTTCCTAGCCTGGCCAGCTTCAGGTCCATTTAAAGGTGATCATAGGAAGTCATTCCACCAAGCTGGTCTGGAAGCAAGAGATGCTTACTGATCCCATCTGCCCTTGCCCCAATCCCTTTCCCATCCCAATCACGGCACATACCATCTGCCATCACCTCCATACTGTCCCTGGGCTAGTCTGAGGTTCATAATAGGAGAAAGATGGGATCTATCTCAAGGAAAGAGCTGAGGTGGAGGAGGATGGGCCAGCATGCTGCTCAGATGGCGGGGTAGGAAGGGATGGGGGCACCAGGGCCTTCTTGGCTTTACCAGGATTTACTGTTCTCAGCAACAAGCATCAGGGACTCAGGATGCTCTACTCAGTGGAGTAGAAGGGGGAGGGTGCAGGACAAGGACAGCTATCAGGGACAGCCCTTCTCCCAGAAGGCCTCTGGTCCCTCAGTTCCCACAAATTAAGACCTAACTTCTGCCTCACCTAGAAACCACTTCCCCACATCCTCCTGTCCCCAGCTTGTTGCAAAGAGATAGGAATATGGTCACATCCCACTGAGTGTGGTACCCCTGTCCCTCAGGCCCAGGAATAGCAGTCCCATAACCTGGAGATTCTCTCTTCATGTGTCAGGGGTTCACACCCCATCTCTGCAACCAGAGGCCCCCTCTGAACCTCAGTTTCCTATCTTCTATAAGATGGGACAGGTCAGGACCAGGATCCTCACTGAGTTCCAGCCTGGGGCTTGAGACTGCAGTCTGCATCCCTGGAGGCGGAGGTGGGTGGGAGATGGCACCCCACCCTGGGAGCAGCCGCTAGCTCCATGAGCTGGGGGCCCCCAGGATCTCAGAAAAGCCCCCTTTTCACGGTTTAATTGAATATTTGAATAATCCTTTCATTCCAGTGAGGCATAAAGAATGTTGTCCCAATAGCAGTGACTCAGGCAGGCGCCCCCGCGCACAATGGCCCCTCGAGTGGCACTGCTATTCAGTCCGTCTTTTGTTGGCTTGGAGCAGTGGGTAAATTGCAAACGCTTAAGGGAATGCTGCCGTGCGCCTCAATGGGAATCAGGAAATCGAATGTTAGGTCAATCCATTAAGCTTCGATTAAGTCCTCGGCAGAACAATGCCGGCCGGGCCCATCTTCATAAACACTGCGATTGCCAGGAGAGAGGCACTAATTTTAATTAAGCCTCCTTACCTGCCTCTGAGCTGCCCGAGATGCTATTTAGACACCAAATGGCACCCTTCTGCAGAGACAGGCGAGAAGGAGGCGTGTAGGGGGGGGACAGGGGTGGGTGAGTGGGTGACAGTCACCGCCTGGGGTTGAGGCCGCCCAACCCCGTGTGGTGATGCTGAGGCCACAAGCAGGCTGACTGGAAGTCTGTGGACAAGTGGCCAGTCCTGCTTTGAGTTCCAGTCTTCCTGAAAGCTCAGCTCTGATGGAGTCCTGTATTTAAGATTCAGAGGGTCACACACCATCACCCAGGTACAGGTGTTGCCTGCTGCAGGGCTCTAGATTATCTGCCCACCATCTGACCCCAGGCTGCTGCTGGAAGGGCCTTATATGGTGATATGCAGATGTGAGGTGTGTTGTTTCCAGAGCAGCAGCCATCCCAGAGGAAGGTTCAAGGTACCTAATAGCCATGGCCATACACAGTTCAGTCCCTATCCACCTTATGGCCTCATCGCTACCCCTTCCTCTCCCCATAACTTCCAACAGGCCATTCCTTCTGTTTGTTTCACCAGAACATTTCTATTCACACTGCAAGGTCCAGCTCAGATGCATCCACCTTATCCTGCATCCAGACCAAGGAGAGTTGCCCTGACTCTGATCATACTGAACTGCTTGCCTCCTCTCCCAACACGGAGTCTCTTTCCAAGGACCATGTACCCAGTGTGCCCCTGTCACTGTCCCCTAATTCTAGGCCCCAGTAAGTTGAGGTCCAAGGATCACTGCCTCCTGTGCCCCTGACACCCCCATCCTTACCCAATTTCAGACCCACTAAACTGAGAACTCAGCCACCATGGCCAGATCTGAGTTCCTGTGTCCAGAGACAATAGTCCTGAGCCAGACACAAAGCATGTAATAAAGAGTGGGCCTGTAGCCTTTGCTCTCTGGCTCATTTGTTTATGGACTTAGTAAGGATGATTAATAAAACCATCAGCACACACTTCCAAGGGCCAAGACTGTGGTAGAATTGTCTCATTATATCCTTGCAGCATGTCAAGGACACTTACAGCTGTCATTTCACACATGGGGAAATAGAGGCTCAGAGAGTGAGTGACTTGCTCAATTGCAAAAGCCAAAGAGATTAGAATCCAGGCTCTTCCCACCCTCCCCACTGTAGCCCTGATCTCTCCAGGTTACTGGAGATGAAGTTAGCTTATGGGGGAGGGTTGAGCCCTCCCAAGCCAAGGCACCACTAAGCTTACATGGCTGGGAAGAGGAGCCTGATCTTACCTCAAGGGAGGCCAAAGTCACACTGGACCTAGTAGTTTGGTTGTATGAAAAAGGGCTCTCCCTTAAGGGAACACTATATATGGATGAAGCTCTGATTGGTGCTGACAACTCCTCTCTTCCCAGCACCATCCTCCCAAGCCTGGCCAGGGCCCCTAAGGCTCTGCTACACTCCAAGGTAGCAGGTTCATGATAGTCATTTTCTAACACTCTGTGGAGCCCTAGCCAGGCCAAGAGTCCCAGCCCCCTATCCCTAGCCACATGCTCATGACAAGTAGCCCAACTCTGCCTGAGCACTGGGCTTCCTTATAAGTTCCCTTCTCTCTGCTTCCAAACACTTCCTACTCCCCAGGAGGCATCATTGCCAAACTGCCACAAGGACACATCTCCATTCTGTCCAGCCTCGCTCCCACAGCTGCTTCCCTGCTGCAGAATCCTCCTCCCAACTCATCCGCTAAGACTCTCTTCCAGGCTTTCCATCCAGAACTCAGGTTCTCTGAGGCATATCCACATACTTGTTGGATCTTGCTGCTACACATTCCATCCTTTATAAGACACTTGCTGTTTCTCAGAGCTGGTTCTGAGAGCAGCAGTTGGGGTCTTTCCCATTTGCTATGTAGCCCCTAGCCCCTGGCACCAGGCAGAAGTTCAACAGGTATCTGGAGAATGAATGAATGTAAATGTGAAGGGGGTTTGAATCAGAACTTGGGGTCCAGTAGTTCATGGAGTTAGGGAAAGTAGGGACCCCAGGATGGGAGCCAGGGGAGAGAGTCCTAAATACAGCAGGCATTTAAGTGTGCTAGGCACACAGAGCAGAAAGGTTCTCACACCATGAAAGACAAACGCTAGACAACATCTCAGCCCTTGGGACCTTACACTGAGAAACTAAGCCCTCCTACCCCTAACCCCCCTCCAGAAGCAGCCAGGCCCTTGTACCACTCATTAAAGGAGGGTCCTTGTCCCTTGGGCTTCCTGACCACAGTAGAGTCCCCAATGTCTTTGCCATGCTGTGCTGCAGAGCCTCCAGAGGACACTCACCGAGGCTGAAGAGGATGAGGAACTTGAGACAGACGAACTCCTGGCGGTCCAACTGCAGTGCATGCAGCTGCAGCACCAACTCCTGCGCCCGCAGCACCAGACTGTGAAGCAGGGAGCCAGCCTGCACCGCCACTGTGCTCAGCTCCACCTGTACCGGCAGAGGGCGGGTCAAGGAGGTGGGCAGAGGGATGGGGCAGAAAGCTCTGATCAGGGGCATGGGCCTGAGCCTCAGGTCCACCATGCTGAGGGCCATTTTGCCAGCTTTACTCCACCTGTTGGCCCAAGCTGAGCACCCAAGGCTGACCTCTTCTTTAGTGGCAGTGGGGCAGGCACCAGACAGCAGGAACACTAGGGAGCTGAAGGATACCCATTTACAAAGGGCTGCGACCAGCCCAGTAGTATGAACTGTTCTTGCACAGCTAACTGTGACAAGTGCCCTTCTCTGGGGCAGGGGAAGGGGCAGCAGGGTGGTTCTGCCTGAGCTTAGGTAAAGGTCCAACACCACCTAGCTCGCTCTCTCTCTCTCTCTCTCTCTCTCTCTCTCTCTCTCTCTCTCTCTCGCCCTCTCTCTCTCTCTCTCCTCTCTCTCTCTCTCTCCACACACACACACACACACACACACACACACACACACACACACACACACTCACTGTTTGCCGAAACTATGGTACTCATGTCTGCACAACTACACCCACTCCTGCCCTTCAATGGCCACTCACAACCATCAAATACACCTGCATATGTACTCATGCTTACACAGTGGTAGGAAGCTATGGACACCCACACATCTCTGTATGTGCAGAGTCACACAATTAAACATAAGTGTGTGGGTACACTCAGGACGTTCCTGCAGCCCATGTGTCCTCACTCATATCCAGATCCTGTATTTGCATTCCTGCGGCCCAGAGTCACCCCTGGGGACTAGTATCCCCATTCCTGCTTTCAACAGCCTGAAACATGGGGGGTGAGGACACAGGTCCTGGGGAGCAGGGGTAAGGAAGTAGGGCCCCAGTCTGCATTTCAGGACAGTATCCACTGTGCCCACTATTCAGCCTGTGTCCCCTCTCCTGGGGGCCATACACCTGTCTCTGGGAGTTTTCTTTCTCCCACACCTTTCCCTGTACCTCCTCTCCCATTTGTGGGTTGTCCTCTTTAAAGATGTCTCCAGACCCAGCACTTTGGGCTCCTTCACCTACACCCACTGGCAACCCTAATGTCCCTCCTGTCGGGGGTTCAGGCCTTCTCCATGGCTTTCCACCTCTGCCATGTTATATCTTCTGCTCAAAGGGCCAGATTCTGGCTCTGAGCTCTCTGGGCCTTTTGCCCACTCTTTCATTTATTCATTTGTTATTTGCTCATTCGTTCATCATTTATGAGGATGGAGACCCTACAGGGTCTTGCCTGCTCACCAGCCCCTAGCAATGGCTGCAACCTCATCTCTGACACTTCCCACCCCACAGGCTCTTGGCAGTACTCTGAACCCCTTCTCAGAGTCCTTGATCCCACTGCTCCCACACGTATAACAGTGCAGACTGCCACCCATCACCTCAGCACCAGCTGACCAATGTTGCCTTGTTTTGGGGAGAGCCAATCTCGCTGTCATGACATCCCCTGGCCATCCCACACTCTGGCTTCTCAAAAGACCCCAGAACACAGAGAAGCCTGGCTAGTGCATGTCCCTGAATTTGGACTTTAGGGTGCCCAGAGACAGCCTGGAGAAGTCTGGGAGCATACAGGACTAGGGATTGAACAGCTCAGTCACCTCCTGCCCAGTGACCAGCAAGATGCTGTCCTCCTTGCCGTACTGGACCTGGCGGTAGATGTGGTCCAACACCAACAGCTCACTCCAGCAATTCTGCAGCAGTGTCATCTGGTCAGCCACCTGCAGGAAAGAACCATGCAGAGATCCAGCTGGGACTGTCCTTGAGACCCTTACCCCCAATTCTCTACTCAAAGTCTCATATGGGTCCCATCTGCCCACCTATTTACTTTATGGGGGCCCAATAAGGGCCTCTTTCAGGCCCCAACTCGGTCTTTCACAAGGTGTGTGACTTTACACACATCCCAGAGCCCTTTTCAACCTTCATATTCTGACCTGTTCAGTGTTCACTAAAGTGCTTGTAGATGGGTAGTCACATATCACACACCTAGTAAATTTCAGAGATTAAGCTCCAATGCTGTGAAGACCAGCCCCTACACTTTTGGCCTGTGGAGGACCTGTGGCCACAGCTACCCTAGAAGGGGCTAGGGTGCCTAGGCTCCTGGGGAAGGAAGAAGAGCTACCTGGCTCGTGGACACCTCAGCTGTTTGCAGCAATAACAGAACAATGACCCTGGTGGATCCTAATCATCAGGGTGTATTGGGCCTTGGTGCCCAGGAGAGAACAGTTGCTGTTGAGTGACCCCCAACTCTGGGGGCCACTGCATCCTTCCATGGAAAGGGCAGATGCTCCCGACAAGGGCAAGTTCTGTTTAGAACTGTGGGAAGTGGCAGCAAGGGACATGCCATCACCCCCTATTCACCACCTGTACTCAATCTCCCTACCCTTACCTCCCCATCCCCACTCCCACTCACCTCCTTTCCCCCACCCAGCCTAAGCCTTTCTTTTTAAAATAATCCTTTTACATTTATTTATTTGTATGTGTGTGGGAGTGAGTGGGTGTGTGTGTGTGTGTGTGTGTGTGTGTGTGTGTGTGTGTGTGTGTGCAACAGTGTTCATGTAGAAGTCAGAAGACAACTTGTGGCTGTTGGTTTTCTTCTTCTACTATGTGAGTTTTCCAGGAATGGGATTCAGGTTGGCTAGATCCTCCCAGCCCTCCCTGGGCCATGCCTTGCAGTAATACAAACCTTGACCTCAAGCAGCCTTTGCTGTGTGGCTTGTCAAGCCTATTGACAGTCATCACTCATTTTACAGAGAGAAGAAATTGAGCATTGAACTCAGGCGAGCTACCTAAGGTTGCACAGCTGAATGTGGTCCCAAGTTCCTTCTCTTTACCACTAGGTCTAGAAAACAACTTGTCCCTTGTTGCCCTGTTCACCCGGGGCTTCAGAGTCTCCTGTAGACTGGTTACTCCTCCATGAAGCCTTTCTCAAGCCCTCTTTCTCTCTACGCTTTGGAACTGGGATGGCACCAATCCATGCCTGCCTTCCCTGGTGCTTTGGAGTGTGAGAGAGCAGGACTGGTGTCCTGCATATCACTGTTGGCCCCTCAGGCATCAGCGAGAGGTTGATGAAGGTGCATATGCTCCATAGAACATTCATGTCCCTCAAACCAGACCCAAGGAAAGATGACTAGACATAAGAACTAGCCCTGTCCTCCAGGATAGCAGCCTTCCCCTCTTCTCTGGGGTATCCTCAGGCAGATGAGGAGAAAGGAGAAAGCAGATGTGCTGGCTAGTTTCATGTCAACTTGACACAGTCATCTGAGAAGAGGGAGCCTCAACTGGGGAAATGCCTCCATAAAGATTGGGCTGTAGGCAGGTCTGTGGGACATTTTCTTTTCTTTTTTTTTCTTTTCTTTTCTTTTCTTTTTTTTTTTTTAGATTCATTTATTATGTATACAGCATGTATGACTGCAGGCCAGAAGAGGGCACCAGATCAAGTTACAGATGGTTGTGAGCCACCATGTGGTTGCTGGGAATTGAACTTAGGACCTCTGGAAGAGCAGTCAGTGCTCTTAACCTCTGAGCAATCTCTCCAGCCTGGACATTTTCTTAATTAGTAATTGATGTGGTGGGGGAACTCACCACCATTGTAAGCTGGTGGTCCTGGATTTTATAAGAAAACAGGCCAAGCAGGCCATGATGAACAAGCCAGCACTTCTCCACAGCCTCTGCATCAGCTCCTGCTTCCAGGTTCCTGCCCCATTCGAACTCCTGCCTTGGCTTCCCTGGGAGGACTGTGACTCAGGATATGTGAGCCAAATTAACCCTTTCCCCCCTAAATTGCTTTTGGTCACGGTGCTTCACCACAGCAATAGTAACGCTAACTAAGAGAGGGTCAAAAAGAAAGAGCAGCCGAACAGTCATGCAGACTCCTCAGGACCCTGTCAGCCCACCCCTGCCTCAATACACAGGGCAGGAGAGTAGGAGGGACCTGCTTCTGCCAATCAATCCTTACTCATCTCCTCTCTGGGTCAGAGACCAGGCCATTGTTTGTGCTGGGTCCCATCAGTGTCAGAACAAAGACCCAGCCTCTGACTTCAGGCTGTTCCCTATCTCTCCTCACATCCTCAGGAGAGATGGTGGGCACCAGGGAGGCCTTCATCTCCTATCACCTTTTCCAGGGAAAGGCAAAACCCCAGAAACACCAGTTCCAGAATCCCTCATCCCTTCCCAGGTGACAGATACTCATGGTATAGATAATCAGACAGGACCAAGTAGGTGACCCCAGGCAGGTGGATCTTGGAAGATCTTAAGAGCCCCTGAGAACTACTGGATGCCTGGGTGGAAGAAGCCCACATGGTAGTCACAGTGGCAGCAAAGTAAAAACAGGCCCATATGGGTGATCCAGAAGGAGCCCTGGCAGGGCTGGGCATGCTCCACCCGCATCTCAGCCATAGGAGCAGATACCCTTGTGCCCAGATGGAAGGAAGAAGCGGAGCAGGAGAAATGATAAAGAGGAACATTAGGAGATAAGCACACTGAGCCTTGGCAGAAGGCAGAGGGTCACAGTGACCTGGGTGCCCAGCCCTGGCGCAGACTCTACCCAGACCTCAGACCTGGGGCTGGGTGGCCCAGCATGAGGCTGATCAGCCCTGGGCTGCGATATGGGGCTATACTGAGCACTCCTCCAGTCCTTCACCTGTCCAAGCATTTCTCTCAACTCTAATTTCCTGATCTGTGATGGGAGAGGGCACACTCCCTTTTCTGCATAGAGAAAATCTGGATCAGTCACAAAGGTTCTAAAGAACATCCTGGGTTCCATCTTCTCCTTGGCCAAGCAAATTTTCCTGCCATGCCCATGCCCACCCCTTCCTGTGGGTGGGGAGATGGACATATGGACACCCAACACACACCCAACACACACACACACACACACACACACACACAGAGCAACAGTGTGTAAGAGTGTCTCTCAGCCCAAAGAGCTAGTTTCCACCTTCCTCTTGCCACCTTGGGGACAAAGTCATTTGCAGTCCTGGTTTGGGGTTCCTGGGAAGTCCAGCCTGTCTGTTGGACCCTCTTATGGCCCACCACAAATCTTGGAGCCCTGACACTGCAGTCTGCCTCCAGGAAGGGTATTGATGGCTCTGCACTGACCTCTCCCTAAACAGGCCTCTCTGGAGCCCTGGGGTCTGATCACTCTGGCAGCCAAGGCCAACAAGCTCAGTAATTCTTCAGGGTCTGACACGCCATGGCTGGTCCTGGCACACTCCTGGTTGAGCAGTTGTTTATCAACCCAGTTCTGACAGACTTACTGTGTCTCAATAAACCATCTATCTAAGCAATTATCTGCTGCCAATGGGGCGCTGAGGTGGGGGGGAAGCAGAGTGGAACACTGAGGGGACAGATGTCAAGATGGACTCCAATCCTGCCACCAGCCTGTCCTTCATGGTGACCATGTAGAGCACCTGGTGAAGGCGAGTCTACCACCCTTCAGGCAAGAAGTTGGTATACTACCAGGGGCAAAGTGGGTCCCATTTTACAGAGCTCAGGGGTGTGTGGGCCTTGTGTGCCTTTCCCTGTGTTCTTCCAGAAAGGCCTGTGAGAGTAAATTTTTTTGTTTTTGTTTTTTTGTTTTTCGAGACAGGGTTTCTCTGTGTAGCTTTGTGCCTTTCCTAGAATTCACTCTGTAGCCCAGGCTGGTCTCGAACTCACAGAAATCCGCCTGCCTCTGCCTCCCGAGTGCTGGGATTAAAGGTGTGTGCCACCACCACCTGGCGAGTGTAGATTCTTCTTCATGCTACAAAAGGGGCAGACCAGAGGGAGGGGCCACCTCCACTGACGGGATTTCCCGTGGACTGAGCCACATGTCCAATTCTTCACCTGTTCTAGCTCACCCAGCCTTCACAAGCCTCTAAAAAAATATTAATTAAGCCCTTCCTACCTTACAAATGAGAAAACAGGCCAGAAGAGCAGAGTTACTTGCTAAGTCCCACAGGCTGGATGCCACAACCTGTCTCTGACACCTCTGGAAATCTTTGACTCTCTCAGATACAGCAGTGCTTTCCCACTGGGTCCTCTATTTCTCCAAAACCCAGGGATCTATTCACTGACAGTCCACATATGTCCTCTAGCCTTCCCTGAAGCTTCCTGGGTCCAGTTCACTCTAATGTCTCCAGTGCCCATCTCAAGGGCTGCCCAATCTCAGAGCCATAGAGTCCCTCTCCCATCACCTAAAGGTGTACCTGGATCAGTGGGCTAATGTGGCATGGTAAGAACCAGCTCATGAGCTGGGCAGCCTCAGCTTTTCTGACTTGCATGCCTGGGCTCTGTGACACAGACGGACCCCCCCCCCCCGCCACCCCCCGTCTGGGGGACCATGGATCAAGAGGGGCTGCAAGGGCTGGTTTAGGCTTTTTTCTCTGCAAGCCTCCTCACAAGCAGTGCTGACTGTGGCTAGGATTCCTGGGCTCCTTCACAGGTTCTGGGAAGGGGAAGCAGGAAGGTTCGGGCCACAGAGAAGCCAAAAGCAGGAAAAAACACTCAGCAACGCTGGGACAAAAGCCCTTCCCATCCTGTGTGACCCGACCCCCCCCCCCCCCAGGAAGGCAGCCAGAGGAAGTGCCCTGCCCCTGGATCCAGGGTCCTGGAAAGCTGGGAATGCTCAGCTCCTCCTATTCTCTGTGCAGGGGATGTCTGCAGTGTCTTGGGGGTGGTCATCTTCCAGAGCACTCAGCCATGAGTACAAGGCAGGGGGAGGGCCCACTATCTGACCTATGTCCATCTCCTACATCAGTTGGCCTAGAAGGGCCAGTGAGAGAAGTCACCCAAGACAGAGACATGGCATGTCCTTGGCCATGGCAGGCCCTCCACAGTGGTTATGAGAGCCGTGGTCATCAGTTCAGAACTCCCAGAGTCCTCTGGGTTAAATAAACGTTGGAGTGCCCTATAGGGCTCAGGATGCTCATGCTGCACCTCATTCCCTTCCATGCCAGCCAGCCAGGCAGGCAGTGCCCCCAGCCCATCTGGCCACATGCCCAGAGGAAGCCCAGGCAGAGTGGCGTCAGCACTGACAGTCACTCAAGGCTGCAGTGGCTCCAGCAGGGAGGGCAGTGGCCCTGCTGTTTATAGCTAGCCTCAGAACAACCAGGGGGGCTTGACCTAGGAGGATCAGACTTGAGTTGTACCCATGCCAAGCAGCAATGAGTCTTGGTCAAGATTCTGGAGTCTTGGGGGTGGTGTACATAAGGAGTTAGGTAGGGTACTAGAGAGTCAGCTGTCAGGCCTTAGGGCCTTCACACTAATAGATGAAATGACTAGAAAGTTCTTCCTATGACTAACCTCAGTTCCTCCTCCTGTGTTTCTACTTTCTTTAGTTTCATGTGCATTAACTCTGGTTAAAAAAAAAAAAAAGAGAGAGAGGGGAGCACAAGATAGGGGAAGGCAGTTGCATGGGGCTAATTCAAAGACAGGACTTTCTATCTAGTTATTCTGCACACACACACACACACACACACACACACACACACACACACACACATCACATCACATCACATCACAGGGGCAGTGAGCTCACTTTAGCTAGGTAGGAATCAGGTCCACAAACAAAGTCATAGACTCAGAGCCCCATCTATGACAGTTGAGGACAGCGGGGATTGGTGTCCTTCCTGAATGAGAGGAGAGGATAGCTGGACCTACTTCTGACATAGGCTGGTGATTTGGAGGACGAGACAAGTATTTTGAGGGAGCTCGGGGTGTCAAAGGAAGAGGGAGCTGCCTGTAGAAACCCCAACTGGGATAGAAGCAAAGCCTGGGGGAACATGGAGGTACTGAGAGGCCACAAACCAGGGAGGGGACACAGGAGACAGGGGCTAAGAGAGACAGGGAGCGAGATGGGAAGGGACAGCGGGCACCAGGAAGCCGCAATGACTCCTGCAGTGGTCCCTCCCCAGACATTGCCTGAGCCACTGGGCAGGACTGCTCATCCAAAGGGTGATGCTGGGCAGCCGAGAGGAGTGGCTAGAGTCAGGGGGCCGCGGCTGTGAGGCGGTACCTACCTCCAGTTCCTTGAACACCATGCACCTTCGTGCCCAGTCAACAATGGAGATGAAGGTCTGGTCAGCCATCCTGCAGAGGAGGCTGAAGGGTGCTGGCTGGTCAGAGCGGCTCTTGGCTGGCTCCTGTAGGCAGCCCACTATGCGGGCACGGACCTGGTCCTCCTCTGGCTCTAGCTGCAGCAGCTGCAGTATGAGCTCTGGTACACTGGGGCCTCCTGAGAAGGGCTCTGGGTAGCTGTAGGGTGGCCCTGGCTGCTGAGGGGGGCTGGCATAGGGCTCTGGGTACTCAGACTTAATGGTGCGGTTGGAGAAGGCAGGATAGAGGTAGCCAGCCAGAGGCCCATGGGTACCAGGCACAGCCATGGGCAGAGCTGGGCCTCCAAAGTCACCCAGCGGACCAGTAGATGGGCCAGAGACCAGGGCCTTGGGCTCAGGTGCATGCAGGCTAGGGGTTAGCATGTAGTCCGGTGGGGGAGGGGGCGGTGGGGGCACCCCCATTGGGGGTCCAGTCTCCAGCTTGAAGCCATTGGCCCGAATCTGTGCTTTCTTCTGTTGCTTCAAGGCCCGGTCTCTCTTGTACATGGGCCCAAACTTGTTCCGGCCGCCCCTCATTCGATCAGCTCGCACAGCTGTGGGCAGGAGCAGTCAGTCAGGTTCCACCTCTCCACCTACCTCTCACAGATCTTTCCCAAAAGGATATGTCTATGTCTCTGTCTCTCTCTGTCTCTGTCTGTCTGTCTGTCTGTCTGTCTGTCTGTCTCTCTCTCTCTCTCTCTCTCTCTCTCTCTCTCACACACACACACACACACACACACACACACACACACACACACCATTCCTTCACCTCCACTCAACGGCCTCTTCTGCCCACAGCTGAGAGCACCAGCCTCAGCTTGGCACTCAGGCCTTCCTCCACCTTCTAGTGACCCATCATCTTCCCCTCCTCCCTTCTTACCCTCTTTTTCTTCCTCCACTTAACACATTTCCTCAGCCACCTTGCCCTCGATTATTTATTCCCTCTGCCTGGAACCCTTTCCTTTCTCTCATATATTCTTTCTCATAGCATAACCCAATCTCAATGTTGCCACCTCCAGGAAGTCCAAGGATTCCCCCAGGCAGAATCTCCTGTCCTGCCCTTTAGTATACCTCAGACCGAAGGCACCCAGGGCTCAGCTCTGAGTTCAGGTGCCCAGCCTAGGGCCTGACAGGGAAATGGTGAAAGAAAAAGAGCCCTGGTCTGCTCTGCTCACAGTGGGGCAGCTACTTGCTGCAGCCTTCTTGATTCTCCTGTTCCAAGATGCCCGGGGCTTCCCCCACTGCCTTCTACTGTGGAGCCTGGTTTAGTGCTGGAGGAAGGGACCTATTTTGCTGACCAGATGTTTTTCTTCTGGCCAAGAATGTGTCACCAGCCAGACTTAACAGGTGCATCTCTGCAGCTCGAGTGTGGCTCCAAACCCTGCTCAGACAGGACCCCACCCAAGCTCCGAGGAAAGGGAAAGAGCTGGAGAGAGGGGTGGTGTTTCACAGAACTCAGGGCTTGGGAGCCTGCCCGACACAGATCTTGCTGCTGGGAGGTGGCCAGCCTGCTTTGCTCCCTCAGGCTGCCCCAGAGGCTTCTGCCACCCACAATAGCTAGCTCTCTGCCCACTCAGGACCTGGAGCTAGGCATGAGGGCCCCAGGCACAGGACAGGGTACCTCCTTCAATACGAGTCCTTCTCTAGGTAGCAGGATATGTCCACAGCTCTCCCAGACTTTGAGGCCTTCTCTGCAAAAACTTTGGCCAACAGCTGCTGGCTGGGCGCTCAGCCCGACTGGGGCCAGCGGGGTAGAAGCTATGACTGTCCACTCTCTGAGTCTGAGTCTCTCTTGATGGACCCTTGCTGTCCTCTCTGGACCAGAACAGAGGTATGGAAGAGGCAATGATAGGCCACTGTTCCCCTCACCCCAAGCTTCTCAGGGCTGAGCTAAGAATGCATGGGAAGGAATCTCAATTCCTGCAAAACTTAGATGCCTGGACAGATAGACAGATGCACAGGGTGGACAGTGATGGACACATAGCACCAGAAAGTGTGATAATAATGACAATTATAGCTGTTCTGCTGAGTATTTGCCCTTACAGAAGGCAACTCTGGCTTTCTGTAAACCTCCAGTTCTCCCATCACACAGGGCAAGTATTACTTTTTACCCCATTATTCAGATGGGGGCATCTGCAGCTCAGAGAGATTAGGGTGTTTGCTCAGTGTCCTCAGCCTACAAGTAAAGAAGCTGAGATGTGAACATGGTCAAGTTATTGAGAGCTTTGGTTTGGGCTGGTGTAGGGATCTATAGGGATAGCTCCTCACAAAGTGGGTCTACTGGGACTCTGCTCTGTCCTGGAGAAAGGCTCACCCCCTCGGTGGAGGGAGTACTGGGTCTCAGTGTGCAGTCCATGACTGGTAATCACCCTGCCTCAGTCTTCTGAGTCCTGGGATTGTAGGCATGGTCCACCGTACAGAAGTCTCACTTTTGATGTTTTGGAACTGAGCCCAGGCAGGCCCTGCTTGCAAGGCCTCTTGTGGCGCTTGCCTCACTAGTTGCTTCTCTTCCCGCAGAGCTGAGGCCCCAACGTCAAGCCGAGGGGCCAATCACCTGGATCCAGAAACTGCGCCGCC
Source organism: Peromyscus californicus insignis (assembly GCF_007827085.1). NCBI lineage: Eukaryota > Metazoa > Chordata > Mammalia > Rodentia > Cricetidae > Peromyscus > Peromyscus californicus. The sequence continues at coordinate 668,255 of NW_026294595.1, read as the reverse complement.
GCTTTCCCCTCAGCCCCTCTCCCAGGCCCGCCCGCGGCTCCCTGGGGCGGCCAGCAATCAGGGGTCCCGGGCCGTGCAGGACGCGCACCTTCCAGACGCATGCCCACCGTCAGACACTTCTGGAAGCGGCAGAAGGGACAGCGCTTACGCTGCGTCTTGTCGATTTTGCAGCTCTGACTCTCGGTGCACGTGTAATGCTTGTTGTTCTGGACTGTGCGCTTGAAGAAGCCCTGTGCAATTGGAAGGGAGTGAAGGCCAGGTTCGACCCTCGTTCGCTGCCCGCACCCCTGCCACCCGCAGCCTAGCCCTTCCCTGCTCCAGCTCACCTTGCAGCTCTCGCACGTGAGCAGCCCGTAGTGGTAGCCCGACACCTTGTCACCACACACCGGACACAGCTCGTCCAGGTCCTCGTCATACGAATAGTCCATGCCCGCGGCGTCCGCCTGTGGAAGGAGGAGCGGGTCAGCGCGGGCCAACAGCGACTGGCCTGGGGCTGCCCTGGTCTGTGCGCCCGGAGCGGCCCACACCACCGGCCGGGTGAGGGGATTTGCGGGCCGCGTCCCCGCGCCGCAGCTCAGCCACCCGCCGCACTCCAGTGCTGCTTCCACGCCGCCTCTGCCGCGCCCGATCCGGGACCCTCGGATTCGATGCGTTTCCATCCTGATTCGTTTGTCTGAGAACAAAACCCCGATTCTGAGAAAATCAGATAGGCTCGGGCGCAGAGAAGACGGACGCCAGGCAATCAGGGAGAATTGGGGGCGCGCAGCTGGAGTGGTCTGGGGGCCTGACAGAGACCTGAGGCAGAGACAAGTCTACAGAAACCCCCCAGTCGGTGCCGCTCAACGGAGAGGGGGATCCTGGGCGACGGAGAGAGAAATGCCGAGCTAGAGACATTGGGAGAGATTCATAGATGGCTGGTTGATAGGTAGGTAGATAGATGGATACTGATAGATGATAGATTATGTAGATAGATGATAGATAAATAATGATAGGTATGATAGGTGAAATAGATGATGGACAGATGATAATCTGTGACAGATAAATGATATATAGATGATAGATAGTAAATAGATGAAAGACCCATGCCGGATAACGAAAGAGACGGGACCAGAGGTTCGGAGTGGCAGGCCCAACGAGAAAACCCGTGAGACACAGAGACAGACATAGTGAGAGGCACCGAGCAACGAGAGACATCCCCGGGGAGACCGAGGCAGCAAGAGTGACAGAGACAAGGACGGAAAACCTGGAGAGACGGAGGTGCCCAGCGAGAGGGTCGGGGACAGGGAGACAGACTCTCGGCGGGCAGCGGGCGGCGGTGCGGGCAGCGAGTTCCGAGGCGTGGCCCCGTGGAGGGATAGGGGCCGACCCTGAGAGGCAGAGAACCCTGTCGCCGGGCCGCTGGGTCCGCAGACAAAGCCGCTCAGCGACGGCACCCACCGGCGAGCCCGGGACGTCGGGCCGGGAGCAGGTGTGGAGGGCGCAATGGGGTCACGGGCGCGGGGCGGAGACCTCGCGGAGAGGCGCAGACTACAGAGGCTGGGGTGCAGGCTGCGGGAGACCTCAGGCGGAGAGTCCAGATCCCGAGAGCCGCGGCCCGGGACGCGAGAGCGGTACGACGGACGGTGGCGCCCACCCAGGCCGCTCCCGCGAGCAGCGCCCCGCACCTTTCGGTCGCGCCGCCGCCCGCGATGAAGCCGCACCCGGGCACAGCGCCACCCGCCCGTGATGACGACCACTTGGGCCGGGGGCGGGGAGACAGGCCCGCTCTGCCCCCGCCTCCCCGCGCCCGCCGCTCGCGGGGCCGCTCAAGGCGCACCTGGGACCCGGGCCCCTCCACCGCACTGCGCGCTGCGCGAACCCGCCGCGCGGGGCCGGGGCGGCCGCTCTATATGCGCGCGTGCGGTATCCGGGGGCGGAGGCGCGGGACGTGTCCTCCCCACAGTCCGGCCTGTGCCCTGCCCTCCCCACAGCCCCGCTCGGCCTTCACCCTCACCTTCTGGCCCTCCAGCTCAGCTCGGTCCTCCGAAGCCTGCGAGCTCTAAGAAAATTGGAGACCCTGAGCACCCTGGAATCCGGTCAGGTGTGGTGCGTGTGGAAGCTTCGGTTCACCGCCTGCGCAGGGAGAAGGCGAGCTCCCGTTTGCCAGTCCAGTTTAGGGGTGGCCAGGGCCAAGATAGGAACGCTGGTTTTTGCAGTGTGGAAGTGGCTAAGGGCAAGCGTAGGGACGAGGGTAAGGCACAAGGCAAGGTAGAAAGTAAGCTTTCGAGTTGACACTGCCACATTTGCCTACTCAGGCTGCAAGCACCCGCTCCAGCTCTGTTTCTTAATCCGAAGTCAGGTGCCCCCAGAGGGTAGCTGAGGATGGACAAATGATGCGATGGTGTGGTCAGTAAGAGTTCGAGGCGAACCCCATTTCCACGAGTCTCCCTCAGGATGCTCGTATGGAAATGGGAAGCGTGATCATCCCACTTTGCGCCATCCCAAGGTCTGGTAAGCAGCCGGAGCTCCAAGGGCAAAAAGCAGAGCCAAAGAGCTGCACCCCTACGCCCCTGTGAGCTCTCTTCTAGCTAGGGCATAGAGGGAGTAGTAGCTCCTGGCTGCCTCGGTCCGCGAGGGAAATGGGAAAGCAGTCGCTCTGGGCTGGAAAGGTCCACTAGACCACACCGCTTTTCAAGTGAAATAACTGAGGCCGAGAGAGCTTTGAAGAGGCCTGATCAATCCAGCTCAGCCCGCTTGGCCACCAAGGGTGGAAGACAGTGCTGGGAGCTGGACATGGACGCCAGAAAGCCGCAGCGGGGAAGCACAGAAGTTATGCCTTGGCAGAGACCCACCGGCCCAAAACTCTGTGTGGATCCCACCCCGTGGCTCAGGCTTCTGTGGGTGCTAGATTAGGGTGCTTGAACAAAGCTGAAGACCCGGTGCAGCAAAGCAAAGTCGTTCACCCGGTGGAGGGAGGCACGGAATCTGACCAACTTTGCTGTCCTGTCCAGGCAAGTCACTTCCCTCCTCGGAAAAGACTGGGTCCCACAGACCAGGGCTCTTGGGTGAAACTGTGTGAATGAATCTTGGAAGGAGAGAGAACCGAGGCTGTCAGGCCCTATCCCCACACCCGAGAACCTAGAGCCTGTGTTGTAGCCAGCAAAAGGGGATATACGGGCTTATGATCAAATCTCCTTCAGACAGGAACCCTCAGAAAGTGAAACTGGGGAGGAAATGGGGTTCAGTGGCAGACCACACCCAGTGTGAGGCTCTGCGTTCATTTCTAGAATGGCAAACACACAAACACAAACAAAACAAAAGCCCCAAATGCACCAAGGCACAGAGGCCAGTAGGCAGTGGAGGAGTGAAGGAGAGGGCTGGGCTCCTGAGTAGGCATCTCTAGGATAGAGCCCACTAGGGGCCTCTTGGACAGTGTGGGCACTCCTCTGGGCTAAATCCCTGGCGGGACGGGGGATGGGCAAGAAGCAGCCCTACCTTTTTGCCTCTATCTCAGCCCTTTCCCCCGGGGCTCACTACTCCAGGTTGGAAGCCATGGCTCCACTGACCCCCCACCCCCACCCCTACACACATAAATCCTTACAGTGACTCACAGTCCTTCATCCACCCAGGGAAGCAAAGTAGACACTGGCCTGGACTGACAGTAGGAACAGACACACACATAGGGAGTCTCAGATACCTCCGTAGAGGCAACTCAGACACTCAGGCAGCAAGATTCCAAGACCGGAAGATAAGCTCAAGAGACCCTCAGAACAGTCACAGAACACCACACCCACAGGAACACATCTCTAAGAACCACCGGCCCACCCTCAGACCCCACCAGGTCTGTCGCCATAGGCCTCGCTCCTCCTAACACAGCCTAGCAAAGATGAGGAATATTGTAATGAGAAAATGGATCTGGGGAGACCCCTGGCCTTTTCCCTGCCCAGAGTAGTGGGCGTTGGTCATTCTGCAGAACAGGCAGTGGCCAGTCCAGGCCCGAGTGAGGTGCTGAGAAGGGAGGCTGGCCATTAGAGGCCTGGGCTCCGGCCCTCACTTACTGAGCGGAAGGAGAACTCTCAGCCGGATGAGGATGGACACTGGGCACCAGAGTCCTGGTGGGGAAGCTCCCAGGGCCCAGGTAGGGCAGTGGCTAGCGGACTCTCAGGAACTTCTTCACTCAGCAGCAGGCGGGTAGCGGGCAGACTGCAAACTGGCCCTGTCGGATAGTCCTCTCCTCCTCCCCGCGTGGGTGGGGGGGCACCGGAGGCCCAATTGGTCTCTGCCCCCACGTGACTCTGCAGGCCTCTCTCCTTTGTTGGTGTTTCTCTTCATTTAGGTTTATATCTTTTTTCACTCTCCTAAAAGAAAAAAAAATACCCCTATCTTTCTGGGGGCCCTGGGCGGGGGCAGAGGCCAAGGCACTGACTGGGGAGGCCTTGGCCAGCTGGTTGTCCAGGCCGCTGTGGAAGCCTGAGGCAGGGACCCCACGTAGGCGGGTAGGCAGCCGCTTGTTAGCGACTGGGTGGGAGTGGGACCTGATTTACGGGCTGCTCCCTCACCAGTCTGCAAGTCTCTCCTCTTGAATGGCTTCCTCCCTGGGTCTTGGCCTGGACTGCGTGGTCCAGCTTGTCCCAGATCTGAGTGTGGAGTCAGAATGGCTGTGTGGAGGGATGGCCATAGTGGAGCCCCGTCAGGTAGGGCTCATGTGGCTTTTGATTATGGCTTCTTTGAATATCACTCTGTATTGGAAGCTGCAAATAGTTCCATCGATAGCTGCGGAAACTGATACTGTGCCAAGACTGCTGGGCTAGGGGTGTGGTTTCAGGGACTCCAGGTTGGCCATGTGGGTACCAGGCCTGGGTAGGGAAGGAGGTTTTTTGTTTTTGTTTTTGTTTTTTTCTTTTAATCTAGAAGGCCAGGCTTCCCTGCTTTGCCTTGGATGTCCCTGTCCACTTCCTTCAAGTCCACACAGGTACTGGCCTGGCCTGGTCCTACTGGGTCCAGATTGCTGAGCCCTGCATGGTCCTCTCCCCCACACCTCCCTGTGTATTTCTTCTTCATCTCCTATAGACTGTGTGCTTTGTGAGCCAAGCACCGTTTTAGGCACTAGGGGACGCCATGGTGGAGAACAGGGAGTCTGTCCCAAGAGGGTTTGCAGCCATTTGTTCTGAGGAGTCTTAGGGCACAGGGCCACAAAGTGGGGAGAGAGAACTCCCACTTCACTTGAAGAAAGAGGCAAATCACCCAAAACTTCTCATTTATGTCGCTCTGGATGACAGGGGCTTTTCTAGATAACTGAGCCAATTTGATTTGAAATCTAAAGTGTCTTTTCCTCATGTTACCATTTAGTTCTTTGCTGTTGTTTTGCTTTGAGACAGTGTCTCATTATGTAGCTCAAGCTGGTCTCTAACTTTCCAGCCACTCCCTTGTGAGTGCTGGGCTTATAAGCATGTGCCACTGCACCCTGCTTCAAGTTAAAAAAAAAAAAAGTGTGGTCAGCAGTGATTTTACTGTTCATTAGAACATTTGAATAAGTACATTTTAATTATGTCTATACCATTACATACAACCCCCCAACATTCATGACCTTAGTCTTGCCTTTTTAACCTAGAAAGTTACATTTTTCTTGTATAGAGCTAGAACTTAATCAGACTCCTTTTGTTTCATTTTTATTATTTCTCAGTCCCCTGTTTCATTTTATTATTTTTGTTTCATTTAAACATTTTGTTTTTCTGATTTACTTTATTTTTGTTTGAGATAGGCTACCTCTCTGTAGTCCAGGCTAATCTCCTGGTGGCAATTCTCCTGCATCAGCCTTGAGTGCAGGAATTACAGGTGTAAGCTGCCATGCCTGACTCTGCTTTTCTGACTTTCCTGCAAATGTTCTCATTTTGAATCCATGCTGCTTATCCTCTGAGTTTAGTAAAGAAATACGCTAGAAAATATCATTTCATCAACATGTCACAACAAAATCCTGGTTCTTTGAACTCTTTTTGATGGGAGACTTCAAGAAGTAGGTTCTACATCTCCTAGTGTGTCTGTGGTGCTGGAGTTCAAACCCAGGGCTTCAGAAGTGCCAAGTCTGCCCTCTTTTTTAAAAAATATTTTTATTTTTGTATATTTATTATTTTTGAGAGATTTTACTGTGTCGCCCTGGCTGGCTGGAATTCTCCAAATAGACCAGACTGGCTTGGGACACACAGATTCCCTTGTCTCTTGAGTGCTGGGATTAAAGGCCACTACGCTCAGCAGAGCCTGCCTTCTTTTTCTTTATTTTATTTTATTTCAGGGCTAAGGACCGAACTCGGGGCCTTGCGCTTGCTAGCCAAGTGCTCTACCACTGAGCTAAATCCCCAACCCCGGAGCCTGCCTTCTTAAACAGGGTAAATGGTGTCTTTTAGCACCATGGTGCTTTGGAAATCACCAGCCAGCTTAGCTGTGGTGTCCTGGCAAGTCCTTGAGATCTGACTCTGGGTTCTATTCCAATTTGGCCCCTCTCCGGCTGTGTGGCCTGTTTCCATCTCTTCAGGGCCTCATGTTCTCCCTTTATAATGGGTATGAAACATGTAACTTAGCTAGTGTCTGCTTAGGATGCCATGTGTGCTCAATAAGTGTCAGCAACACACACACAGAAGAGCCGCTGGCGGTCTGGCCGCTCTGTCCTCAGAGGCTCTTTGCTCGCTGAGTCTGACATTGCAACATTGCTGTCAACGTTGATAGGGTGACTCACCTCAGCTAGGGGGAACCCTCAATGGCTTGATTTATCTCTGGGTCCTCAACACTGTCGAATGCTTGTTCTTACAGAAGGCCCCCACATGCTTGTTTGAGGGGCTAGGGCTCTAGCTTCTTGTGTTGTCTCTTCTCTACGTGTTAGCTGTCATTAACATGTAAGCTGGGTGTTCCTCATTCCCTAGGAACCTTGAATATGATAGACCCATTTCTCAGGGCTGCCTCCTATGCTGGCCCATTGACCCTAACTCACAGAGGTGCTCCACCCTTTCACAGAGCAGGAAGGAGCTGGGGTTGTGAGCATGGGAATAGCACTATGTCCTTGTGAACCATTACACACCTAGGCTTAGTCTCAAACACTTGCTACCATTCTGGGAGAAGGGTAGAGAGTATCTTTATCTCATTACCAGTGAGCAACATTCAGGACTTGGCTCAGGAGGCAACCCTCTAAAGTTACTTAAGCACAGACAGCTTAGCAGTGGGAAAGCAGAGAGCTAAGGCATAGCCTACACTCCATCTGCTGTGCCCTGGGCAGCCTGCATTCCTGTGTGAGCTCAGCTGCAATGTTAGGGGTCCAGGACAGTCCTATTGCAAGGAAGCAGAGCCACAGGCCTGATTCAGTGCTGCCTTCCCAATGCAAACAAAGCTTAGAGGCTCACTCCTGAGTAGGGACTTTCCCGAAGTGCCAGGCTTGTTTCCTGGAGGTAGAAGAAAGGACAAAAGAAGCAGAGACCCAGACACTGGAAGGGAGGGGAGGAGGACAGTTGTGACTGAGGTACAGTGGGGAGAAACAGCTAGAAAAGAAGATGGGGGGGTATTGAGAGACCTACTGATGGTAAGGAAGACCCATATATGGAGGGGAGGGATGAGTGAACTTCAAGAGGGATAGAGAATGAAATGTGCAAGAAGGGAGAAGGAGGGAGAAAGAGAGGAAGGGAGAGGAGAGAGATAGAGAGGTTGAGGCAGAGACTGAACTAAAGGCCAAGGGGCCCAGGGAGCTGGGGGCAGAAGGAACTAGCTGTGAAGACCCCATTCCAGGCAGTGTAGGGGGCGGGCCTGCTGGCAGCAGTGGAGGCTGTTTCCGCTGCACCCCTTATCAGCCTGCTGCCAGATGTTCAGATCCGATGCCAATGTCAGAGAAGTCCATAGTGCTGGGTCAAGGCCGTGGCCAGCAGGAGCCTCAGCTGCATCATGGGGAGGGGGGCTGGGGGCCTCCTCTAGACCTGCTGGCTTTTCCTCCTCCTGTGGCTCACCAGGCTGGACCACCTGGTGAGGGTGGAAAAGACTGGGTGTTTCCAGGGGGCTACTGCTCTAGACAGAGAGCCAGAGACTCGTGGAGGTAGTGTCTGGAGACTGACATGAAGATGTGTACACTACTGCACCCCCCACCCCCACAAACACATTGGAGGTAGCATGTAGACACACACATGCAGATACACACACACACACACACACACACACACACACACACACACACACACCAGTATAGAACCACATGGGGACAACTTGGGGTTCATATCAGAACTGTCCACCTTTATACTTCTCCGTGTCCCAACCTGCTGGCGCTCCTGCTCTGCATAATGCTTAGTGCCCATCTCTCCTTTCCACCCCCGAGACTTGAACCAAGACTACAGCCAGAACTGGAGCAGCCAGGTAAGTGCCTCTTGGTGACTGGTGCTATTCCCAACATATTCACTTAGAAGCTGCATGCCCTCCAAGGAAGGCAAGGGCCAGAGGGACCTGAGACCTTCTAGAATGAAGCCTGGTGGAGCCCCTCCAGGAAGGGGCAGGTGCTGGGTGTCTGGTGGTGCTGAACCTTCAGCCTTGGTCCTGGGCCTCTCTGCCATGCTCCTGGAGCGTGCAGTGCAGCTGTGGCCCCTTCCTGGGGCAGCTTATCTCAGAGCACACACGCTTGGCCCTCAAGAGGTGACCCAGCCTTGCTCCCCACATTCCTCTCAAATTCTGCAGCCAGTAGGCCCCCCACAGCTCTGAGACTAGGCCTGTGCTTGGGGGATAGTCAGAGCTGCCACTGGGCTATGCCCCTGCTCTCAGACCTAGCCTCCGACAGTCACTGTTGGTATCTCTTGGCTTTCTCTGCTTGTCTCTGTCTTGATCAATCTGTTTATTCCCGTATCTTTCTCTTGGATTGTCCCAATTTGTTTGTTACTTTCAGTGTTCTAATATGTTTTTCTTTGCTTTTTCTCCAGGGTCCTTGAATGATACCAAATCTGGGGACACCTCTGCTCTTCTGACTCAGTGACTATCCTCAGTGGGAAAGTACATGAAAAGTCAGACTGTGGTGAGGGGACCAAGGACCCGGAAAAGGGAAGCCTGTCCTGGAGCAGTGGGGTGACTGGAGCAGCATACATTAAGGCCCCCTTTCACCCACCTAGGGAGCAATCCCCAGTAGGTACACAAACCAGGATCTGGTGAGCTCCCCCATGTAGTAGAGAAGACTGGGGTGGGGGGAAGGGGAGGAAACTGGGGCTGGAGGTCTTGGCCTGAGGACCTCCTTCCTGTTTGTAGGGAAGTGACTGCCTCTGAAAGCTGCTGGGGGAAAGGAGGGAGGCCATGGTGACTTCCGGGAAGCTAGCCAAGGGCCTGAGGCCACCCTCCCTGTGCCCACATGGGGCCCTCCAGTCCTGGCTTAAAATAGTGCAACTCCTCCATTGACGTTGGATCCAGCCTGGACCTCAAAGGGCTGCAGCAATGGTTTGTGCTGCCAGTAGGGTCTCTCTCTCTCTCTCTCTCTCTCTCTCTCTCTCTCTCTCTCTCTCTCTCTCTGTGTGTGTGTGTGTGTGTGTGTGTGTGTGCACGCATATGTGTGTGTGTGTATCTACCCAGCTATCCAGTCCTAGCTAGACTGTGGCCCAAGGCTATTGTGGCCACAGGGAGAAAACACACAGCCTTGGATGCAAGTTTCAGCTCCTGCACTGATCAGCTTTGAGACTTTGGTCTGGTGCCTGCCTGGCTTTCAGCCAAAATGAGACGGTGGCGTGGCCACCATAGCCTTCTCAGGCATAAAGTGGATGCTCAGAATTGGGTTGTTCATGTTGGCTGTGCCCTTCCTTACTGTACTCCACTATACCTACATGCTCTTAAGGACTGGGTGCAGAGCAGGGAAGGCTTGTGGAGAGGGAGCTTGCAAGGAGGGCAAGGATGGGGCTGTGGTCTCCATGGTGAGACTTGTTGCCAAGGGAACAAAATCTCTAGGAGCCCTGGGTCTGGCAGTTGGGCACTTTTGCCACAGGAGCTGGCAGGCTGATTGTCACTGCACCCAAACTCCTGATGGGCAGCCAGGCCAAGGCCAGGTCAAACAGAGAGGAGGCTCCTGGCTTTGCTGGGCCTCTGCTGCTGAGGTGGAGGGGGCTGCAGCTTCAGCAAACAGCCTCCTTGTACGGATGGACTTCAGTAAGCCCTTAGAGCTAGCCACCATCATTCCTAAACAACTGAGGCACAGGTACCATCCTCTGCTTAGCATTTAGCCCAACCAGGTTGTATCAAAATTACCTGATCATCGAATTTGCTTATTTTTTCCATGGAAGTTCTGTTGGGTCAGCATTCCATGGGATAAAATTTAGAACAGTGCTCTCCAAATATCTAAGTGGCTTCTTAAGTAATGGTGAACTGTGAGAACAGGGCAGGTGGGGATCATGGAGGCATCTATCTGGGTCATTGTTAAATACCACCATGGAGGGGATGAGCTGAGACCCCTTGTTGATGCTCCTCTTGTCTGGAAAGGGCTCCTTACAGCCAGACCACCCTAATTCCACCACCATTTCTGGATGTTTATGGCTTCACTGATGGAACCTGGAGCAGCCAGCACAGAGACATCCTCACCTTCAGCCTGGTAAGCTCAGTGGACATACTTCCAATAGGCACCCAGCATTCATTTCTATGCACTCAGGAGCACTCCCTAGTTAGGTCACCTATGCAAATTATTTACCCTCTTTGGGCTTCAGTTTTCTTATTTGTAAAATGGGATTACCATAGTACATACTTTACTGGGTTGCTCTGGGGAGTGACCTCATGGATGTCACTACAGTCTATGTCTACGTCAATTATTATTTTGGTGCTGAAACTGAACTTGGGGTATCACACTGAGCTATACCCCTCCATTCTTCCTAGACTGTTACCTCATACCCCAGGAAGCTCACAGTTCACCATTACTTAAGAAGCCACTTAGATATTTGAAGAGCACTGTTTTAAATTTTATCCCATGGAATGCTGACTCAACAGAACTTCCATGGAAAAAAGTAAGCAAATCCGATGATCAAGTAATTTTGGTACAACCTGGTTGGGCTAAATGCTAAGACTTTCCACAGCCTTGTCTATGCAAAGGAAGTTTGGGAATCTGGGAGGAAAATAAAGAACGTGGCATTTCCTCTGTTTCTGGCCAGTTTCTTTTTTGACAGAGCCTTGGGGATGTCAGTGCTTTTCAGTACGATTAGGTTTGGCCTTTATAGACAGTTTACAGGATTAATCTTTCATTAGTTGGTTTGTTTTTGAATAGTGAAAGGTTCAACCAAAGGCCGTCTGTTCCTAAGCTTTGTTACAAACTCCATTTGTGCTCAGAACTGCTGAAGGAGCAGGGAAGCTCTTGTAACCTTGGTATCAGATAGACCTGGATTCAAAAACTAATTCTACTGCTTGATATGTGTCATCTTAGGCAAGTGGCAAAACTTCCCTGAGCCTGTGCGCTTCAGAGCAAAAGGGATGACAGGGTACAGCGCAGGTGGCCATAGGGTGTGGCAGTCACTAGGCAGCCAGTGCATACCCTTCCTGCACCTGTTTCTATCTGCTCCCTCTTAAAGACACCCCATTACCTCCTTCTGCTGTGGTCTCTTTGTTTCAAATCACCTCTTTCAAGCCTCAAGGGCTCTTTGGCACCTTATGCTGGGCATGGAGCATAGAAGACAGCTGGGTGTCCCTGTTTCACGCAGAACAAATTAATAGACTGAGGAGACTCCTCTGGCCTTTATCTTGCCATTGAGGAGTCTCCCTCTGTCTTTACAGCCGTCACCCTGCCTGAGTGTATGAGCAAGATTACAAGATGGTTGAACTTTGGAACCGGTAGATCTGGGTTTAAGACTTTCTGTGTTGCCTCTGGCCATGTCCCTTGACTTTTCAGTCACTATTGCTCACATCCTACATAACTTATAAAGAAGCCTTATTGGTATTCTGGAGAGTCGGGTATTAACATGCTAGATCGCCGATAGGCAAGGCAGGCCACCATCATGCAGCACACTGCTGCCTCTGATACAGCTGAGACTCAGCAGGTGGACTTCTCCTCAACTCCAAACTCCTTCCAGTGGCGCTCCAGGGCCCAATGGCTTCCCCAGACTCAATTTCTTCCTCATGTTCTTTTGTTTTATAGGATCTTGGAACAAGCTGCAGTGATGTGTAGTTCTCATCTTGGTGACTTTCAGAACCATTCTCATCAGGGAAGCCCCTCCTTTAGGTTCTTACTACCTGTCCCCATCCCAAGTTACAACACTCTCCTTGCAATACTTCACAGGTCTATGTATCTCCACCACGCTATCCCCTAGCTGTGCCTTTTTTCTGGCCGGGAACCTTGTGCAAGTCTTTTCACCATTCTCAACCTTAGTTTCTTCATTTACAAAATGAGACAATGGTCCTTAAAACTCATGGTGGTCTAGGTTTGTGAAAAAGCAACACAGTGCCCGGCAGACAGCAGGCACTCCCTGGCTCCTGAAATTCTGGAGCAGATCACTCCTTGCCAGGCTCTCAGCAACAGAGATGGTGGTGCTAGCTATGAGCAGGAGTCCATGTCTCAGGACACCCGGCCATCCCTCCCCCGAGTCCCAGATAAGCTTCACAGACAGACGGCATGTGCAGAGGATTCACATTTATTGGTTCAAATACAATACCTAATGCTTGCTAAACATGCATTTCACACTAATTGGTCACATTTTCACAGGTAGTCAATTCACAGAACAGGGCCCACCCCTTGCCAGAAGGCAAGTGTGGGAGGTAGCAGAGGGCCTGAGTAGCCTGCAGAGCCCGCCAACTATCATTTGGTCATGCAGGGTTGATGGAGCCAGGCTGGCAGGCAGCCCTTGGCCGGCCCTTTGGGAACAAGGGCTCGGAGACATCCTATTCACTTGATTCCTACACAGGACTGTGGGAGGACTGGGAGGTAGCCTAAGGCCGGCTCATCACTTGCCATCAGAGCCCCTGAAATCCAAACCATGGAGCGTAGGAAGGTCTCTTCCAGGGGTGGCTTGTCCCTAGCTGGGCAAGTGGAAAGAACTCCCCAGACACTGCCCAGACATTACAATGCAGCCACAAACCCCTATCACAGGCCTGGGATGGCAATACAGACAAAAACACCAACAGTCCAGGGTTTCGTTCCCGACAGAAACATGTAAACAGCACGGGAGCTACAGTATTCTTTTCCCACAGGAATCCTGAGAGAGGAATCGACCAGGATGTCACTCATGAGGTAGTTTTTTTTTTTTTTTTTTTTTTTGGTTTGTTTGTTTTTTTTTTTTAAATGGAAATTTGAGTCAAAAACATTATTACCTATTATATTTTAGCTAAGAAAAAAGGTCACCCAAGAGCAAGAGAGCCCTTTGGCTGGCAGGGCTGGCTTCAGGGTTTAGGAAACTAGCCTCCACCAGTAGCACTTTTTTTGGGGGTTTGGAGCAGGCCCTGGCCTTTCTCACACTTCCATTTAAGCCTACAACTGATACCCAAGCAAGCTGGGGTCTATTTAGGGCTACAGTCTGAGAAGAGGACTTGTCCTGGGCAGAAGGGCCAGGCTTCCCATGAGCACCATAGAGACTCATGTGTAGGATGATCAGAAGTCTTGAGGAAGGCCAGACCTAACCAAAGAGGCAGCTTGCTTCCAGGTCAGTGGACTGTAGCTTCGCCCTCTGAGGAAATGGTCAGGGTTTGACTCTCTAGTCTAGGGAAGATGTTACTTGTGGCAGCCAAGAAAGGGCTTTCTGGGGACCCTTTAATTAAATACACATCCCTGAGCTGTGGCCCCAGAAGTGCCTGCTTCAAGGCTGACCAGTTTCCAGCACCTGGTGGGATGACTGCCGTTTTTCATCCTAAGACATAGATAAAACACTACTTCATGGACACTGGGCATGAGGAAAAGGGAGGAGGACCAACAGCAGAGGGGTGTGTGGGTATTCCCATGGATCAAGGTGGGGGAGTCAGTTAGTGGGTTTAAAATCAAAGTTTAATAGAAGGGCTGGTCTGAAAGACTAAATTTCTTAAAAACAGCTGCAATAAAAAAAAAAGTAACAAGGAAAAACCACGAAGAATAGTGTTACAAAGGCAGAGACACAGAACGTCTGCTCGGTTTTCTGCCCTATGGGAGGCCAGGGCCCCTTTACTTTGGCTAACCTTGGCCACAACTTAAGAGACTGCCTGCTGCCTATCTGTCCCATTATTCAGGAAGTCAAGAACAAACAAGAGAGGTGCAGGGCAGCAGACTAGACAGCTGGCTCAGACCGTGGCAGCATGTACTTCCCTGAATAGTGGGGCAGGTCAGAGGTAGGCTGATACATGTGGAGCGGACAACTTTGGGTGATGCCTCTATGTTCTCCTACCCTCCTGGTTCTATGATCAGGACAGGGAGGTTCCTGACTGCCCTCTTCAGCTGTAGGTTGGCTCTGGGGACAGGGTGTCCTGAGCCAGGTGGAGTGCTTTGAGACGAGTTGTAGGGAATTTCTTCAAACTTAAGGGTGAGACCACCAAACCCTGCAAAGGTCACTGAAGGTCTACAAAGGGAGTCAGAGAACATGAATTACAAAGCTCCAAGAATCCAAACTTTTATCTTGAGTCAAGAACACATACAAGAAAAGGAAAGGGAAGCCTGTATGTTTTGGCATAATGCAAGGAGGTGGATTCTCCTTTTCAACATGGCTTTTAGGGCTATATTTTTTATGGTGAAGAATTCTCACTCAAAGTGAGTACTTTTAGTGGCCAGGATCAGAGAGGACAGGAGAGAGAGGAATGAGAAATAACGTGCACAAATTTTTCCTTCTTCCACTAGCAAAAAGGCTGCCTGTTAACCAAACATTATGGGGGAAAAAAAAAGGCAAAAAACAAGCACACCAAACCTCCCCCTCCAACCTTTCTCTGTGTCCTTCAAACCAAAATCACAAATACATCTAGTGGCTGACCTAATGTCTCCACGCTGCTAGCTACACTCCTACCTTCTCCTCATAATACCTGAGTTTGCAATGCAGCATAGTCACTTTACCCTGTTTAAAAGAAGCCCATGTCATAAAAGGACTGGGTGCAGAAGACATTAAAGGCGGTCCACAGGTCAGGCTCCAGCTCAGAACACACAGCCACTTGGCTCAGAGATTCTGCAGGGCTCTTGGCAATGAAAGGGCTCTTTGTTCTGTGGAATCTGTTGCAAACATTTGTAAAAATGGATTTGTACAATGGCAACTTGCAGAACCTTTCCCCCACTCTACAAATTAACACCTTGCTCTGTTTAATACTTCATTATTGGAGAGACATGTTCTTGCCTCATCAGAGCTTTGACATTCAACACACCAGGTAAGATGCTAATTTGAAAAGAAATTTCCAAAACTAGCAATTTGACAAATGGAGGTCTAAGCAAAAGAAAGCTGCCGTACATAGGTGATGTCTCTGAGAGGTCTCTCTGATTCTCACCTTGAGGAACACAGCTGAGACTCTGACCTGGAGCCAAAGAATGTGATCTGGTTGGTTAAATACAAAATTTGAGGCAAACAAGAAAAATATTGTGAACTTAGAAACAAACATACACATCAACACACAAATATCTTCCCACCAACATGTGAAAAATATTCCGTCTGGAACTTTCCTGAGGAACACATTTCTTTTTTTCTTTCTTTCTCAGAGCAGCTGGGGAATAAGACTGAGAAATAATGCTCTGAACTTTGGACATCAAGGGACATTAAGTGTCACTTTGTGGTACCCGTAACATTTTACTAGAGAGAAAAGCTCTAGTGAAGACTACCTAGGATGCACAGGATGTGGTGGCCTCCTATGTGAACCAGGCTTCATTGGGGTAGAGTAAACAGTTCCTGAACACAAAGGCTCAAGGAGATACTTGTGGGTGTGGCAGGCCAGCCAAGAGATGCAGCCAGTGGAGCACCTGCCTGGGGTGCTGCTGTAGGAAGGCCTGGTGTGGGCAAAGAAAAGAAAAGCAGCTGAAACAACTCTAAGACAAACTTGGTGTAGTCCTAACCAAATTCTGGAGGGCAAGAACTCTTCTTAGAACTAGGTGGGGCAGGCAGTAAATCACAACGGCTCCAGGCTGCATCTGTAGAGGCAGCAGGCAAGCCCTTAGACACATGAGGTAGTTTAAAGCCCCTTTCCCTTCCCGGTACTTCTGGCTCCATGCCTCCAAGCCTTGGTAGACCAGACCACTGATGTTAGTTGAAGGAATAGCTGGGTCTTGGCTTTCTGTTGTAGAGCCCTGGTAAACGGATCTCATTTTGGAAATAATAGGAGAGCTTACAACAAAATTTAGGAACCAAGTCTCTGGTTCTTTCTACTGTTTAAAAATGGTAGTTTTAGCAGAGCAGTGGTGGTGTACACCCTTAATCTCAGCACTTGGGAGGTAGAAGCAGGTGGATCTTTGTGAGTTTAAGGCCCGCCTGGTCTACAGAGTGAGTTCCAGGACAGCCAGGGCTACCCAGAGAAACCCTGTCTCAAAAACAAAACAAACGAACAAACAAACAAAAAACCAAACGACAACAACAAAATACAAAACCAAAACAAGTTCAAGGTTTGGTTCTGAGGATAAGGTGGGGAGAGAACAGGGGCTTCCAAAGGAGTCTATTCTTTCAGTAGGTTGGCCTTCATCCCTCTACCCTTTGAGAGAAACAAGTTAAAGGAGAATAAATCAGAAATGGCATCAGATCCAGAACAGGGCATTTTTCTGTCACCTTTCTAAAGGACAAGGAGTCAAATTCATAGCAGGGAGGGATGGAGTCTGAAGAAGGTAGGCCTTGGTAGATCTGGGTCAGGAAACTAGGCAGCTGTGAGCCCCAGGTTAGCTGGGAGGCAAGTCCTATAGACTGATTTATTGTTAGGACTCTGCCTGGATGAAAAATTGACAGCAGCATTCAAAAGACAACAGTGTGTGGGGTGGGAGGGATGCAGCAGAAGGGAGGAGCAGGAGTTTCTGCCCTTTAGGCTTGTGGGATGAGGTGATGGTTAATCCTCATCAAACATTGAGGATTAAAATAAAAATTGCCTCTCAAACATCCTACCCGCCTCTTTAGTATATCTCCCTATACCATTTTGCTCTTTTGGCATACTCTTTTACTTAGTAAGTCTGTGGCTATAAAAAGGCAGTTTGTTCTCTAACAGACAAGTGTACATCTGCTGAGGAATTGTGGAAAAGGTAGGGATGGTCATATCCCGGTTTCCATTGAGGTAGTTGTCTTTGTCAACATTATGGAAATAGTCGTCTAGTCCATCCCACCCTTTCCCTCAAAATACAAAAGAACTATCTATAAACAATGACAACACGGTAACATTAAACATCTTCACATTCTGTAAACTGCAAGGAAATGCATCTGCTGCATTCACACAAAAGCATGTGCATCATGTTGAAGGCCATACATTCAACTCTGTCGTGAAATAAATATATAGAAAAATGAGGTTAAAAACAGACAAACAAACAAATTCTTCTTGTGATGGAGGTAGCTGTTCCACAGTCTCCATCTTGGTCTCTCTGGCTCTTTCCTCTGGAGCCTGTCCCCGCCCACCCAAGGCACTGCGAACACCTGAAGCAGTGCAGGGGACAGGTCACTCCTTCACTGCACTTGTCTTGCAGGAATGCAGCACCACCTTAAAGAGGAGGGGCAGCTGCTCCAGGGGCACGTTCACCATCTTTCCTAGGTAAAGGGAAGAGAGGAATTAGCAGCGGCTACTAGCGAAGCCTGTCTGGTCTATTCTCAGGCTGCTGGATCTCCTTAGTGTAGGACAAGGGCAAGACAAGTATCAGGAGTACAGCATAGGTCATAAGATTAGATAATGTCAGGGTGTCTAGGCTCACTCTTCCATCTGCTACACTTGTTCTATGCCAGCCAGTTCAAAGCATTGTCTCATTCAAACTCATAATGTTTTTGTGATTGCCTTTTACCCCATTTTACAGCTGAGGATCTGAAATGGAGACGGAGTCCTACTTGGCTCTTTGTAGCTAAAATACTATAGGAAACTTGCTTCCTGCCTAGCAAGTTTCTCTCTAGCATTCTACAAAATACTGCTCTTCAAAACAGAATAACTGATTAATGAAAGTACTTGGGTAGTAAAGGGAAGAGTTACAGGGGCAAATAAATTTGAAATGTCTGGAGATAAAAGAGTTTGACAGGTTTTTTTTTCACTGATGACTTCTCAGAGCATTAAGCATACAAACAGTGTAAGTGAAACATCTATGTAGTTCTCCCTAACAGTACCGTAGAATCACCTGGAGGGCATTAAGAAAATACTGATGCCTGGGCTTCACCCCATACCAATGAAATCAGAATGTCTGGAGATGAGGGAAAAAAAAGCTTTTTTCCCCAAAAGCTTTCCAGGTGATTGGAAACACTGCTGCCGGGTCCAGCTCATATCTGCTAGACTGCTCTGTGGCTCAAGAAATAGAGAAAAAAAGACTGACATGTTTGTTGTGGGAGATTTATACATTGTGTGAAGACATATTGCTGTGATTGGTTTAATAAAGAGCTGAATGGCCAATAGCTAGGTAGGAGGTATAGGCAGGACTTACAGACAGAGAGGGGAAGTAGGAGGAGATAACTGAGGTGCAAAGGAGAAGCCAATGAGACATGGAGGGAGTCAGACATACAGAATGAAAGAAAGATAAACAGCCCTGAGGCAAAATGTAGATTAATATAAATGGGTTAATTTAAATTATAAGAGCTAGCAGGACAAGCCTAAGCAAAGGATGAGCTTTCATAATTATTATTAAATCTCCATGTCATTATTTAGGGCTGGTGGCAGAAAACAAAGTCTGATTATACATGTTTTCCTTCAAAAATTGTATTGCTGAATTTTACAGAAAAAAATCCCAGTATAACCATTACCCCAATGGGTTCTGGACATCAAAAACAAGAATCCTCACTATGTGAAGTAAAGAACAATAAGGAGCCAAGGTTACACACTGAAACAGACCTACTAACAGTCAGGAGCTTAGCAGAGGGCTCAAGACAGACACAAAATTCCTTTGTGAAACACAGGAGCTTAAAGGTGCCACTTTATATGGCCCTGGAAAGAGTATGCGAAATCCTATGAGACAAAGTTTTTTAAATTGATATATAATTCGCATATAAAATTCATTATCTAAAAGCATACAGTTCAGGACATGAAGTGGAGACTCTGAGCTTGCTTTCCTCATCCACAGAACACCTGTACACAATAGGTACTTGGGACACGCCAGTTTCTCTTTTCTAAAAGGAAACACAAACTTCCTATTCCAATAGAACTTTTCTGAGGGTAAGAGTAGTAACTCCTTCTGCAGCTGGTGATGGGCCTGGAATGAGTATCCTGTGAACCCTGCTAGTCTCAACCCCTTCACAAGCTTGGAGAAGCAAGGAAGTGTTGGAAGCCTGGACTCAGAATATTACCTGCAATGTATCGGATCTCTGGCAAGCACATCATAAGATCAGGAAAGCGGTTTGGTTGATGTGTATATTTATATTCAGTAAAATCCTGACAAATGTACCAATACCGCTTATTCAATTGTTCCAGCTGTGAGGCACTGGTCAGACCCCTGATGTCTGTGAAAAAACAAAACAAAACAAAACAAAAATCACACAGGGAATAAGACAGTAAACACCTTTTTTTTTTTTTTTAAATGAGAAGTTATTAAACACAGTTATAACAGAGATCTTTTCTCCTTTTGATGTGAAGAAACTAAGATCTGGATAAGGTAAAAGAAATAAGATAGAAAAGAAGTGATAGGCAAAGAACAGTCCTTTGTCTGAGCCCTAAGTGCTAAGCTGGATATCTCAACATCATATCAAGGTCTTTTTTTTTTTTTAATTTATTTTTACATGCATTGGTGTGAAGGTGTCAGATACCCTGGAAATGGAGTTATAAACAGTTGTGAGCTGCCATGTGGGTGTTGGTAATTGAACACAGGTCCTCTGGAAGAGCAGACAGTTCTCTTAACCGCTGAGCCATCTCTCCAACCCCAACATCAAGGTCTTAATACAGTGTGTGGTGGCACAAAACAGGCACCAGTGAATGTGGAACAAGTGGCTAACTCTTTACCCAACAATACTTCACAGTATCATTGAAGTGGAGGTTATCAGAAACATTGGTGATATCTACAAATTCAAGAACCTGACATGTGCCATCTCCAGTGTCTCTGTGTTTTTACTATTCTATTTTGATTGTATGTATGTATGTATGTATGTATGTATGTATGTATGTATGTCTCTATCTGAAGTACAGGAGATGAATAAAGCATACAGTACGTAACCCAGCCTTTGAGGTCCAGTACAAATTTCTCCTCTAAGAAGTTGCTACTCATCTTCCCCACATGCAGTACAATTCATGTTTGAGTGCTATCAGAGTGTACATTCTTTAGGGACCTGGAGGCTGGTCTGTTTTTTTTCTCCTCCCCCCACCCACCCCTGCCAATGTCTTTAATATATGGTACAGGGCTTGGCTAGAGAAGGTATGTAGGTCACCTGATAAATGCATGACAGTATACAGACAGGAGTAAGAGGCCTACCCAGTACTGGAGGGTAGAGTGGGGAGTAGTGGTAAAAAGGAAGGCCGGGATCAAGTCTCTGGATTGGAAAACAGAGCTTAGTAAGACAGTGCTTTCAAAGCTACAAGGAATAAAATCATGCAGGCCCACTCTGGGAATGGGACATTCATATGCTACTTTTGATAAAAAACAAACAAACAAACAAACAAACAAACAAAAACACCCATTTTCCTTCATAGACTGATTACCAGCAACTACCATGTGCTCCTTGTTGGCGAAGTAACTATAAACCAACTAGTCCACCACTAGTGTGTACCACCACTCTTCCCTGGAGCATCAGAGCAGCTGCTGGTCTGTCAACCACAGCCTTATCTCTAACAGTTTCATCAGTCACCCTGCTCTTCTTCAGTTGCTGGTAAACTTGGTACATATTTTAAATGACGCATGTTCTGTCCTTGGTGTCTGTGTTTAAATGCATTAAAACTGACTAAACAAAGGGAATCCTCTTCCTTCCTCTGTGAGTTATAGAGATTGTGGCATTTAGATTTCAAGAGAAAAAAATCCAAAGCCTTCCTTACACTGTAGAGGAGCAGGGTGATGACTAGGGGGAGCGTAGGCCTTCCAAGACTGATGGTCACGTGGTGACACAGAGTCTGTGACAGTCCTGGGGGTGGGAGGATGGGGAGTTGTGTGCATGTGACACAGAAGGGCAAGTGCTTACTGGCAAAAATAAATACTCTTCAAAATAAATAAAACAAACTGCTGCCCTCACTGCCCTCACCCCACCACTTGCTCACCTTGATTCAGGAAGTTAATTGCTTTCATGCAAGCATACTCCTCATTGCTGACCTTTAGCTGATGGAACTTGTGATATAGGTAGATGAGCCGCTCAATCACCTCCATCCCTTCATCACTAAATCTGGGGAACAAATACAGGTTTTTACCTAGGGTACCGATACCAGCAAAGGCCAGGAAGGCAGACAGAGATTATCTACGATGGGAAGGAAACTACAGGGAAATCCATGCTCTGCTGGGCAGCCAGTGTAGATTATGCAACTGTTTCCAGGGTCCTGGAGTCAAGTAAAACCAGGTTCAAATCCAACTGCACCACACACAGCTCTGAGAGTCTAGGAAGGTTATTGGATCCCTGCAAGCTTTGAGATCTCCCTCTGCAAAATGTTTGCCTGTTTATGGGGTAGAAACCAAGAAGAATGTGACAATATTAAGATTCAGCTTTTGTGGAGATGCAGTCTGCAGTATCAATGACAGCTGCCATGGTGACTCTATGAGAGCCTCAGCCACAGTGTGGAAAACGCTTCAGTTATATTTGTTTAGGTTCACTGTTTCTAGCAAGGCTAAGATTATATACAATAAAATAATCTTACTGGTATCCCTGACTTCAGTCCAAAGGGGGAGGAAACACTTGCTGAGTCTTTACACCACAGGAGCCTTTGTGCCGGGCACCTTCTGTTCATTCTCAACCCTATCAGCTAGGTGAAACAATCACTATCAACACAAGATGAGAAACTTAGGTTCAACACCGAGAGGAGACTGGCTCACCAACACACAGCTAGTTGGTGGTGGGATGAGAACCTGGAGCCTGAACTAGCTTCCCGAGGCTCTTCCAGTGTCTAAGGTGGTCTACTTAGGCAAAACAGACAGGCTTCATCAACTATTTACATTAACTTCTTTTTACCTGATGAATTCTTACATGACCCCAGGTACAAAGGTAATAAAATAGGTATACAAATCTAACACTAATAATAAACCACAGTGAAATTCATCTTATTTCTACTCTTTTTATGTGTTGGTGTATGTGGCATGTGTGTGTGCACATGTTCATGTCTGTATATAAGGGGTATATAAAGCAGCAAAGGTTGACACTGGGTGTCTTTCACTATTTCACCTTATCTTTGGGGAATAACAGTCGCTAACTGAATTTGAACCTCACCACTTTGGCTAGAATGGCTGGCCAGCAAGCTCTAAGGATCTGCCTGTCTCTGTTCCCATTCAGTGCTGTAGTTACAGACATTCACAGATTTTTACATGGGTGTAGGTACCTGAACTTGGGGGTCCTCATTCTTGCATAGCAAGGATTTACCTACTAAGTCATCTCCCCAGTCCCAGATTCTTCGGCATGTAATTTTACCATTTACAAAAGATAAAATCAAATTTGCAGACTAATGAGATGGATATGCTTGTTATTTTTCCATGAAGAATTAAGTGGCATCCGAGTATTTGACACTGTAGAACATACAGCAAAGTTTTTTTCAGAGCTATTTATTTATTTATTTTGAGTCAAAGTCTCACCATATATCCCTAGCTGGCCTAGAACTCACTAAATAAAACAGGCTGGTCTCAAACTCAGAGATCTGATTGTTTCTGCCTCCTGAGTGCAGGATTAAATGAGTGTTCCACCACATCTGGCTTAATTGATATTTTGATCTTATAACCATCAATGGTTTAGTATGAAATGGCAGGGTTATTTCAGAAATTGTTGAAAATTCTGTCCTAATCCCAAGTCAAATTCATTCAACAATTTTTTGAAATTAAATTCAAGGCAGAAACTCAAACAGCAAACTTTGTTTCTTTAAAAATAGGGTCTCATCGCCGGGCGGTGGTGGCGCACGCCTTTAATCCCAGCACTCGGGAGGCAGAGCCAGGCGGATCTCTGTGAGTTCGAGGCCAGCCTGGGCTACCAAGTGAGTTCCAGGAGAGGCGCAAAGCTACACAGAGAAACCCTGTCTCGAAAAACCAAAAAAAAAAAAAAAAAAAAAAATAGGGTCTCATGTAGCCCAAGCTGGCTTTGAACTCACCATGCAGTTGAGATAGCTTTCAATTCTCCTGACTCTATCTCCCAAATGCTAAAGTTTCAAGACATGTACCACTACATCTGGCTAAAATAAAACTTGATATAATCAAAAAATATGTAATTTGACACTTAAAATAATGAGGATTGATGGTACCCAAAGTTTTTGTTTGTTTCCCATAAGTAAACCATCATGTCTCCATAACAGCAAAAACTGCAGTGACATGGGACCTGAGTGAGGTACCTCAGGCATGTGTGGTATGAGGGCATGCACAATTCAAGTGAGCTTCCAAAACCGAGGTGGCACAGAAGCTCTGATCAACACGGCCAAGTGCTGCCGAGATACCACAGATTCCCAAGAAGACACTGTAGATACCACAGGGCGTTTGATTTTGAATTAATGTTTGCTTGTTGAAGTTTAGAAATCTTTTAGTACTGCCACTCTTCACTTCAGTCACACAGTGTCGTTCATGGTTGTGATACATAGTTTAGGAAGCTGAGCCCCAGCAGAAAGAACTCAAATCTGGCCACAATTTCTACCTTAGGGCTAGAAAATGAGAACTCTGGAGGTAGAACATGTTTTAAGTAAAGAGCCCCTCAGTTAGCTGTGTGAGCTCCTGTGAGTTGTGATGGCTAATTCAAGTTCCTCATTGTTCTAACCCAATGGCTTTTATGACTTTATTAATACTTTCCCAGACTAATAGACAAATTCATATTGAGTTTGTTTAACACCCCTACCAACCATTCTACCCCATGTTGAGTGCTGGGCACTTTTCAGTATTTTATATATATATATCCTTACCCTCCTAATTAAAAAAAAAAGTTACTAATTAAAATCTCCTTTGTTCATGTGTGGCAAGGCTCACAGTGGCCACTGACTGTGCTCCTGACATAAAGGGCCTTTCACGGGCATTATTTTCCTGACAACTTGGGAGATGAACCATATACCTCTTTATTAGGATGAGGAAGAAGAAAGAGGTGACTCTCTCAAAGTTATACAGTAAGAAAGAGGTAGGGCTTTTGAATTCCAAGCATAGGGGCTTTCCCAGGGCTGTACTACCTACCCTGTCAAATTCTTAAGTACGACCTGAAAAAGTCTGCCACATGCTAACATGTGAAACCTTAAGAGCTTTGTGTTCCCACAGCAGCTCATTCTGGGGCCTGGCCCTAGGAGGTGCTGGGTACTTCTGTGCCGCTTGCACGATGAGTCTTGGAGGAAGCAGCGTGCCTAGGGGTGAAGACCACTCCTCATAAAAGTACTTGCTGGCTACTTAAGTTGTTGAGAAAGAAAGGGCCTCAATGACAATTCCCTGTAGTATCTGCTTGGAGGAGTAGGGCGGGGATAAGTTGAGGTGGGGTATAACAAATAAGGCAGGGAGAATAGTGCTGACATCTGTCTGGTGGTTGAGCAATGCAGCAAGCACAAATAATACTCAGTCCCTTAATCAGCAGCCCCTTGCCCCAGAGCTCACTATGGCATGGCAGGACCTGCAGGTGTGTGGCTATCATCCAGACCCTGACCTGGCAGCACCAAATCTGCTCCTGGCTGTCTTGGCCTGGGGGACACAAAGGAGCTCTCAAGTGCTCAGGCCTGTACATATGCCCAAGCTCTGCCCTTTCTTTTGGGGACAGCACACCCCTTCTCCAAATATCTTACAAAAAGCAGCCATCGTAGTCCCTTGGCAGTGGTCCCCACTCATTCTCCACAGCTTAACTGAAAAGCTTTCCTCCACACCCGCATCCCACCCTTTGATAAACAAAGCTGGTCTCTGTTCTACAGGCCTGCTTTCTCCTCCAGCCATTCCTCCTCCACATCTGCCCACTCCACAGTTCTGACACCCCTGTATTCCCTGTCTACAAATTATCAGCATTCAAAGCCATAAAGTTGGACAAACACACCCATTCTTCTCTTAAGTTCCTATCACACAAACATTCTAGGACAAGGAAAACATTCCTGCCAGGATCTCCCAAACCACTGGACCATTCAGTCAGCAATTGAAGCTGACACTATATAAGTTATACGCTATTAAGGGGCAGAGAGGAACAGCTCTCTTTCCCATTCATCTAAATGTACCCTCCTGAGCAGCTCATTAGCTACAGTCTTTAAGGAACTGTCACCCTCACATCCACATACAAGTCAGATTACAGCTCCAGGATACATTCCAGAAAGTCACTCCTTCTAAGAATCTGGTATAAAGTAATGGTGGAGAGCTCTGGCTTAGGAGCACAACAGACCTATGTAGGAATCTTAGCTCCATTTTTTCTAGCTTTGTAGCACTGAATTTTCATCTCTCTGAAATTCAAGGTACTTATATCTAAGTCTCAAAGGATGGCAGCAAATACTCAACAGTAATGTAAGTAAAACAATGATAAAAACTGGTACAACAAATCCTGTTGATCATTATACATTTATAGTATTACTATCATTGGCATTTTCCTGTAATAAGGAGCAAAAAGTCTATGTTTCCCGGGCCTGAGAACTAGTCAAAAGTGCCCATTAAAGTCCATCTAACTCAAAGCATCTTTTCCAGGGAGTGAAAGGGTGTTGATTAGGGCTGGGAGCAGTCCCCAGCTGGTGCTACAATCTGCTTTAAATCACATTTGTCCACCTCTGTGTTTGATAACAGCCTGATGAGGAGTAAGCACCATAAACTTGATTCAGTATTGAGAAGAGAAAAGGAGCTAGTCGTGCATCATCTGGGAAGACTTTTCCTGACAGCGGGCACTCGCACTCAGGAGCTGTGAAGAAGCAAAGGCTGCCTGGGGGAGTGGGAGTAGTACAGAAAAGTAAGAAAGAGCTATGGCCAATTAGACTGTACATCCTGAGCTTCTAGCAGAGAGAGGATGCTTGGCAGTGATTAACCTAACTCCAGAGGTTCAGCTTCCAGATCTTATGACCTACATGCGACTGTAACTTCATAGACACCCAAGCCAAACTTATCTCCCATCATGTTCTTCCTGGCTAAAATAACCTGTGCCCTCCTGCCCAGCAACTACCCACAACTTTCCTTGCTCACAGGAAGTCCAGGTGACTCCATGTCTTTGACACTGCTAGCTTGGTGTTGCCTTCTCTTCCCTATCATTGCTCTGTCATCCAGGCCTTCTTTTCCTTTCCACAGAAACAGAGCAGCCTCCTGCTCAACAATGCTCTAGTCCTGACCACACCAGACAGCCACAGAACGCTTTCTCAAAAGTAAATCGCCCAAGTAATTCCTGTGATGCAATGCTACTAGCAAATCAAATCCAAAGTCTTCTTCCTCTTTTTGTTTTTTAAGGCAGGGTCTCACCAGGTACCCCGGGCTATCCGGGAACTTGCTCTGTAGATCAGGCTAGCATTGAACTTAGAGATTCTCCTGCCTCTGGCCACCCAGTTCTGGGACTGGACCACCATGCCCAGCTCTTCTAGGGTCTCTCTGTGTAGCCCTGAAACTCGTTCTGTAGACCAGGTTGGCCTCTCCTGCCTTCATCTTGCTCTCTATACCATACTTAGAAAATTCTCATTTTAAAATGCAGCTCAAATGTCTGTTTTTGTGGTAAGCCAAGAATGCAAGTACATCCTTCATTTCTTAGTCTGGGTTTGAATAGTCCTTATATTCTCCTCAATCTCCTTCAATATGACCTTACATTGAGATTGTATCTGTTACTATAAAATGAGAATTGGGACTCTCAGAGTCAGAAACCATGTCTAAGTTGGTGTGGTAGTACATAGCTATTACTGAAGCTACTCAGAAGACCAAAGCAGGAGGATTCTAAGTCTGAGGCCTGCCTGGGAAACTTAGTGAGATCTTATCTCAAAATAAATGAGAAATGGTTAGGGATGTTATCTCAATGGTACAGTACTTACATAGCATGTGTAAGTAAGGCCTTGGGTTTAAATCTCTGGAATCAGAAAGGAAGGGAGAGAGGGTTTGTGTTCCGAGAATCCTTGCCCCTGACAACTCCTAACACAGTCAGTGCTGAAGAGGGCCTGGAAAACCTTCCAAGCTGTAGGGAGCAGAACCTAAAGGCTGATTCCACTGCAGCTATAGGTAGTCCATACCAGGAAGAGCTAGTAGTTCCCAGAAAAACAGGGGGGCTGGGCTCCCTGAGGCCAAATCTACAAACCAACAATATCCAAATAGCCCTTCAATCCAAAGTTAGGAGCTGGAGACAGAAATTTGATGGAAACAATGAATTAGAGGCTCTAGACAAGGGGTTATTAGGTCATCTGTAAAATTAGACAGCTCTGTTTATAGGACAAAATGTCAGGTAGGTACACCCTGAAGCCAGTAAGCAAGGAAATGCTAGAAAAGCAAGAGAGAGTCAGCTCCCAGACCCCCACTCAGCTGTGCACAAAGCTCCTGAAGGACTTGAAGCTTTGCTCCCCGCTTAAGTGTTGGCCTTGTTTTTATGTAACGCACAGGATGGTGGAACTCATGTGTCCCAGTCCCATGAAGAGAATTATGGGAGTTGGTACCCTATCTCCTCTGTATCTAAATAAATATCCTTGTTCTGGGTACCTTTAAATTGTATGACTTCTATTATTTAAACTGTCCAAAAAAGGTGGTTTATTGAAATGTCTATTTAAATGTGAATTGAGCTATGTAAGACATTCCATATGAATAAATTAATAAACCACAAAAGTTATTGAAACAGATACATGTCTTAATTTGGGGGTCAGAAATTAAGGGTCCCATTTTTCCTAGGTCTTCAAAAAAAGTGACTAAAATAGTGCATGGATAAATCATAGAAGCAGCAGGGAGGAAAAAGGCTGTTCTAGAGGAGGTTAGAGGACGCTGGTTAGCCAGGGGGGAAACCTTATGGCAAAGAACAGCTAGGAGACCTGCATGGATCAGTGCTATGCTCTCACCCCACCTCAGGTACCACAAAAAAGTCTAAACAGTCAGGTAGAATACAAAGGGTGGGGATGGGGAGTTATGGGATAAGCTCAAGACTAGGCTCTAGATTAAAATCCAAAACCCTTAAGGGCCAGGTTCTCTGAACTTCAACCTTGTCATCTATAAACAAGCACAATGGAGACTATGCTACTATAAGTGTAAGAAAGAATCAGTAATATAAAGCTGCCTACAAATAATACCAAGGTGACTTCCAAGTCCAGAGTCCCTTCCCTTGGGGGTAGAGTTTAGGTTTTTGTTTTTCTCAGATATATCATCCCACTAATGTAGACATAACATTAAAGCAACAGCTTAGCACTGCCAATCTGACTGTATGACACTTACTCATCATCCCTGCCTTGTTGGAGAGGTAACTACTCTATTCACTTAGAACCTGTGATTTGGCTGATGACAGGGTAGTATTAAAATAAAGGTCTGTGGGATTCAATGTTCCCCCTTTGGAGACTAGGTAGCCTTGCCTCACAGTGAGGATGATGGCTTGGTTGCTCAGGATGTCCTCCCCAATCAGCAGCTCTCACCTGTGTAGTTCTTCATCAGAGGGTGAGTACTTGGCAGTGACATCAGCCAGCTCCCCAAAGATTTGTTTGCTATAAACTGTGAGGGAAGAGAGCAGAATCAACTCCTGCCATGTAGAGCTCAAGAGGCACGTGTAATCCTTGATTGAGAGCTCGCAGAAGAAAGGCAGCTTCTTGATCCAGGCAATCTGCCTGAAGAGCAACTCGTCGGCCAGGCGGCAAAGCAAAGCAAATAGCTCTGCCTGTGTCACAGCATATCTGGAGATAGGGACAGGATAGAGTCACTTTCATCAGCCAGAGAGTGAGGGTAGGAGCAAAGGAGGAGGGTATTCCTTGAGGGCACAGTATGTCCTTGGCATGGATTTCCAGTTTCACTCAACTTCTTATAAAGAGGTAGGGCTGGGACCAGCAAAAAGCTGGGGTGGGGTTGGGGAGCAGTGAGATGATTTGCTGAGAAGAGGTTGCTGAGGAGAAAGGAGGTTTAGAAACTTCTGGAATTATAAGGGAACAACACTCTTAATGTTGGTGTTCTCTTATGTTTCATGTCCTAGAAGAAATTCTTACTCATTCCCACTCTAGTTTTGGTAATGAAAACTCTAATGGGGTGGGTCTGGAGCATATCCAGTATAAGGAACAACAACTACACATGCAAGAAAACAAAAACAAAAACAAAACCCAAAGCCAAACATGACCAAGGGCCAAACTGCTGAAGAGAACAGAGGCATTCAAAAGCCTTTTCCGTCCTCACTGTGCCCCCTGGTGGTGAATAGTTCAGGAACCAGAGTTGCTCAGCCTTTCCAATAAGCTATTTCTCAGTTATAGTCCACAGGGGCCTCTGAGTCTCAGCTTTATTCCTCTCACAGTCCCTGGTCCCCTTGTCATCCTCTTCCTCATACCCTACAAAAAAGCTCTGGGGGATACTTTCTGTATGTGTTTTAGTCTACTCTCCTGAAACTGAAGCCTAGCTGAGGATCTCAGGGAGGCCTGAGATTAAAGACTATAGCAACCCATGTTCTGTACCTAAGAAGTAATGGGTGCAAGAATGGGTGGCCCAGATGCTACATAACACCCAAATAGAGTCAAATGCAGACTGAGGTATCTTTTCCACCCATTCAGGCCTGTACCAAAGGCGCTAGTCACATGCCATAGGTTACTCATGGGCATGTTGGCTAGGGATATAGACAGGTCACAACCAATTAGGGCTTGAATGATTTAAAAACCTTAGGCCCGATGTAGAGCTTATTTCTGACACAAAAGCAATCATTTCAGGACTTGGTTTACCTAGAACCACAAAGAAATGAAGGCCCTTCAATCCTAATTTCATAGGAACTGAAAAGTAACCTGAACTCTCTGATAATATATGCTTAAGGAAACATAAGGGACCAACACCTTCAGTGACAAAGCTGGGGATACAATTGGTGCATGGTAGGGACACTTTGAGACTTCGAGGGGCAAAGCAGGGCAGAATTCACTCACCCATCTTCAATCAACATGGGTGTGCCCAACGGCTCCAGGTCTTCGGCTGACATCAGCTGGTGAATCAGGCTGTAGGACTGAGGGTCCAGGCTTCGAGCTTGTGGGGGCAGAAGTGGTGAGTGACCAGAATAGCTAAAAAGGTGTGGTATGTATTGATAATGTGGAGGCACTGACATCCCCATGTACTGATCCCTGAATGTCATGAATCCATTTAGTTCCACAGACCTACTGGAGAGAAAAACTTCACATCAGGAAAAGCCATGGCAGGTTGAGTACCTGCTCAAAGGAATAAGTCAGGAGATGGCTGAGGTGTTCTCTGGTCATGAAGTCTGTGACTAATCAATTGATGGGACAAAATTAAAGGTTACATGCATGTCTACCCTATTACATTCCATCCATGAGACAAGGACTCTGTGTGGGTACAGAAACATGGGGCTCACCATTGGTGAACTCAGTGACAGCAGAATAGGAGATATAAATAAATATGGATTAGATGGCATCTTTGTACTTTGTACCTCGCTCATGCTAGGCAGGTGCTATGCCACTGTGCTATATCCTAGTGCTCTTCTATCTTCTAACATTATATTTGGAGACCCTGTCTCTAAGGCTAGTTGCCAGGGCTAACCTTGATTTCACTGTGTAGCCCCAGCAGGTCTTGAAGTTGTGATTCTCCTGCCTCATCCTCCTGAATAGTTGGGACAGTAGGTTTTCACCTCCAAGCCCAGCTTGGAAGAGTTTTTTTTTTTTTTAAGTGTAAGTCCCATTTAATTTTTCCAATGTGTTTTATCTTCTGTCTTTAAGAAGCCACCTCTTTACATCTTTACATGGGCTTTGGTGGAGGTCATGGTGCAGCACCAGCAGGTCTAAATCGTGGTGGGGTGTTTGGTCTTTGCAGGTTTCACGGGATCAATTCCTTACTACCTTGCTATGAATAGCACAGCTCACGTAGTAATGCAGCTTGACATAGAGTTTGGGAAGCACATAAGCGTCGAAGACATTTGCTTCGGATATGTCCCTGACAGCAGCGGCCTCTACAGTGTTCCGAATGACGAACTTCTTAATGGCACAAACCAGGCACAGTTCGTGCAGTGAATTGGCTGCACATGGCCTTTTTGGCACGACTGTTGTTACCTCTTTTTTTGGTCATCTTGGAGCCAAGAGCCAAAAAAGTAGAAGAGTTTTTAATATATACCAGTAGACTATTGTGACAAAAATGTGTGTTTACATTGTTGTTTTAACTATTAGGAAAACAAGGGCACAGGACAAGCTAAGTGGACTTAATTAGTCCAAAAACCAAATCCAGTACCTAGAATGGAATATAGCTGAGGTCCCTAACTACTAAAAAGAAAGAGTGAGGGAACAGCTGAATGGGAGAAAAAGCTCTAAATGAGTCTAAAGAGGAAGGCAGGTTCTTCCCTGTTTCCTCGCTTTTGGAGAAACCTAACCATCTTCTCAATCTATTTATTTAGATCTGTACTTCAGAATAAGAGTGCATGAGTGAGTGAATTTCATGACGTACATGTGAAGTGAGAGGACAACTACTGGGAGTTCTCTTCTTCCACCATGTGTGCCCTGGGTTATCTTGGGTAGTCAGGGTTGGCAGCAGGTGCCTTTACCTGATGAACCATCTTACCAGCCCTTTGTTAATTAACATTTTGAAAATCATTTAGCTTTTCCTAGATGTATCTTTTAGATACATCTAAACCTAGAGTTTAGCAAACTACAGCCTAAAGGATCTATTTTTGGTAAATTTAAGTTTTATTGAAACAAAGCCACACTCACTGCTTTACATATGTTGTGTGCTGCTTTTGAGCCACTAAGGCAGAGTTGGGGAGCTGGCACCCAGGCCAGGCTTAGAAAGTCTAAAATAGTTACTATATTAAATTTTTGTTTATTTGTAGGCAGGCTCTCTATGCAGCACTGCCTGTCCCGGAAAGACATTTTTAAGAGAATTTCTTTCTTTTATCATTTGCATATATGATTGTACACATGTGTATAGGCCTGAGGTTGATGTCAAGTATTTTTCTCAATGGCTCTCCACCTTATGCTTTTGAGACAGGGTGTCTAACAGGACCTGGAGCATACCAATTCAGCTTAAATAGCTGGCCAGTGAGCCTCAGTGGCCACAGTCTCCCTAGTGCTAGGAGGAGACAAAGTCTATATATTCCTAACTGCATCTGGCTTTTATGTGGGTGCTGGGGATCGAACTTGGGGCCTCATAAATGCAGAGCAAACACTTTACTGACTGAGCCATCTCCACAGACCTTACTTTGTGACATTTTATTTTTTTTAAATATTTATTTATTTATGTATATGAGTGCTCTGTCTGCATGTTTGCCTGCATGTCAGAAGAGGTCATCAGATCCCATTACAGATGGTTGTGAGCCACCATGTGGGTGCTGGGAATTGAATTCAGGACCTGTGGAAGAGCAGCCAGTGCTCTTAACTGCTGAGCCATCTCTCCAGCCCCCTACTATGTGCCATTTCAAGAAAATATTTGTTAATTCTTGTCCTATATGAAAGATTTCTGGGGTGAGAAGCCCTTCCATTGTAGCTGAAAGCTATTAGCTAACTTAAGAAAGCATGATTGCCTCAAGAGGTTTTAATCTTGAATTCCCCAATAACATTGACTCTGGTGAGTCAGAAAAACTGTTCACTCAATTCTGCAGTCAGTGTATTGAAACGTTATTCTGCTAAATGAAGCCTATGTGGGCATGCATAGAAGAGGCACTTATCAGTCTGTAAAAGAGACTGATGTTTTGTTTTAGTCTTGGAAAAAGACTGGGCTTGGAAAGCTGGCCTTGTACCATCCTGGTCCCCAAGAGCCTGAGGGACCAAGGGCACGAAGGCTGAGACAGCCTGGTAGACGAGCACTCTACCAGAGGTTATTTGGAGGGCTACTCACTGGGTGGTCCCTAGGTGATGATATTGTGTTTGCCTTTAGCTCACCTGGATGACAGTGTGGAGCCTGGTGAGGGCTGGTTGCTCTCTGAAGCCCTGTTCCCAGGGGAACTGTGGTCGCTGTCACCATGGTTGCCCCAGTGATTGGCTTCTTCCTCAAACTCCTGTCCAGACATGATTCTTTCAATCTCTTCTTCTGATATCTTTGACAAGAAATGGACACATATCAGATCTGGTACTGTAGATAGCTCCTGTTCTGTCTGTAGGACTCGAGTTTACAGTCCAGGTCTCTCATCCTCTAAGGACTTCTTTGGCTATGCCCAGTATATCTGGACACAGTCTTTGGACACTTGCCTTCTAGAACCATGACTTTCCCCTTGCCCATTTACTCTACCTTCAAGCCACAAAGTTTATTCCTCAACTCTTTGAGTCTTCACTTTCCTAACTAAAACTCCATTCTTCAATGATAATCTCCTACTTGCTCTGCCCAATAATATTATTTCCTTTGTAAAATTATTTACTATTATTTACTATTCATAATTATATAGATTCTGAGAAAGGAAGGGCAGCATCGTGGTTAATGGTATAAATTCTGGAAGCAGACCACCTTTTTTTAAATCCAGAGTATACCACTTCTAACACAAACTTGGCAAAGTTACTCAACTATCTCAAGTGAAGTACCTCAAAATCCCTACCTCACTGGATTCTTGTGAGGATTAATCAAATTAAATACTTAGAAAGGGGCCTAGCAAGAATAACAATTACAGAAGCACTGAGAGTTACAATACCATCATCTTGGGTTGATTTGTTTGAGACAGGGTTTTGCTACAGTGTCCAGGCTAGTCTGAAATTCCTAGGTTCAAGCAGTCCTTCTGCTTCAGTCTTCCGAGACTATAGGTGTGTGTCACCAAACTGGGTTGTCAGAACGCAGTTACAGAACACTTATAGTAACATATCATTAAAACATCCTCTGTAGCCAGGCGGTGATGGCGCATGCCTTTATTCCTAGCACTTGGGAGGTAGAGGCAGGCGAATCTCTGTGAGTTCGAGGCCAGCCTGGTCTACAGAGCAAGTTCCAGGACAGGCACCAAAGCTACACAGAGAAATCCTGTTTAAAACAAACAAACAAACAAACAAACAAACAAACAAGCAAACAAACAATCCTCTATAATAGCTAAGACCACAACAGGACCTAAAAAAGAAGTGCAGAATAAATGGATATTGAGTAAGTGGTGTTCATTTGTTAAGGACTGACATGTACTTTCTTTCACATGGATTTTTTTTTAAAAGAAAGGTATCACCTAGTCTATTAAATAAAACTTGAAAAAAAAAATCACAGCTCATATAAGTCATACTGTATGTACCTAGACATGGTCAGGGTATTAGGAAGAAACAGAAATATGCCAGCACTCACTCCAGTACTCTATAGAGAACAAATAATCTTCTGTAAGTTTCTAACCTAGGGCTGAGGCCTAACTGGTCACAGTCAACACAGAGCAGAGTAAGTGCTAAGGAGGAGGGGCCAGGGAAATTTTTACATGTTGTTTCTATGGAAACCACAAAGGCCATTTTCTCCCAGGCCTGTTTGGCTCAAACCTGAATATGTATTTGCTTTATTGGCCTCTAAGAAAACCCTGAACTGTCATGGTCATTTCAGAATGCAACAGAAGAGCAGTGAGATGGCTCAGCAGGGAAATGTGCCTGACATGCCAGCCTGAGGACCTGAATTCAACCCCTGGAAGCCATGTAAAGGTGCAAGGAGAAAACAGACACCTCCAACAATGAACTGTGGCGCTCGTGTGCCTGCATACACACATTACATGTGAACATGCAAGGACAAACATGTACAAACATATACACAGTAATAATAAAGTCTTCTCTCATATATTATATCCTGACTGCAGTTTCCCCTCCCACCACTCCTCCCAGTAATAATAAAGTTGTTTTTTGGTTTTTCAACACAGGATTTCTCTGTGTAGCCCTGGCTGTCCTGGAACTCCCTCTACAGACCAGACTGGCCTTGAACTCACAGAGATCTGCCTACCTCTGCCTCCTGAGTGCTGGGATTAAAGGTGTGTGTCACCACAGCCCTGCATAATAAAGGTTTTTTTTTGTTTTGTTTTGTTTTTTTAAAGAAAAGAACTGAACATTAATGAGAATATGGGGCTGGGCAATAAGGATCAAACTAGTAGATAAACAAAGGAGTTGGTCTGAAATCGTTTGGTGTATACATTGAAATGGAGTAATTATTTTTTAAAATAAAGTCATATATACCTAAAAAATAAACTCCAGCTTTTCTCTTTAGGGTCTTTAGTACCCTGCAATCATTGCCACCTGAGTGACGGTGCTGACAGCAAGAATAGAGGTTGAAGTGCTGAGTGAAAAGAGCCAACACATGAAGGCAGTTTACTCCAGTTGGAATTTGTGACTGCTTTACTCTGTGGGCCCCATGGGACTACAGGCAATCACTGATACACTGATTACATAGAGGACAGAACTTGTTGGGGATGCTTAACCTAGGTTCTAATTTCATTTGTTATTTCCTAGCTAGAAGCTCCTGGGAGTCAAGTCCCTTGAGCTCTCTGTGCTTCAACTTCTCTGCCTGCAAACAGAGGCATATTACTCCTTGGTAGCTCATGGCTCTCCTGTCAGAGCCAGAGCAGAGAAGTATACAGATCAAAGTCAGACAGACTTGTGAGTTAACCCAAGATAAAGTTATAAAATACAGACACAGAACAGATGCTTCATAAATGGAAACTCCATCTCTCTTTCATTAAGACTAGCTAAACACACAGCTGGGTGGTGGTGGTACATGCCTTTAATTCCAGCACTCAGGAGATGGAAGCAGAGGCAGGCTGATGGATCGATGTGAGTTCGATGCCAGCCTGCAAATTGAGTTCCAGGACAGCCAGGACTGTTACACAGAGAAACTCTGTCTTGGGGTTTGGGGAGGGGGGAGAGATAACAATTTAGAACTTATAGATCATAACTCTAACACACCACCCATAAATAGGGGAAAACCAAAATAATATGCTTAGTATAAAAACTCAAACATAAGCTGGGCAGTGGTGGCACATGTCTTTAATCCCAGCACTCAGGAGGAAGAGGCAGAAGAATCTTTGAGTTAGAGGCCAGCCTGATCTACAGAGCAAGTCCCAGGACAGCCAGGACTACACAGAAAAACCCTGTCTCAAAAAAATACCCAAAACAACAACAACAAGAAAAGCCCTCAAACACAGTAGCAGGTAAATGGCCTTTCTAAGCATGGTGTCTTCAGTTCTGAAAGGAAGAGCTTACAGCTGTAGGGCCTGACTATCCCCTGGCAGAGCAGAAGTCTTACAGGGCACTAAGAATGCATTAGGTGCTGCTAGAGCAGTGGTTCTCAACCATTCTAATGCTGCAACCCTTTAATACAGTTCCTCATGTTGTGGTGACCTCCACCAAAAAGTTATTTGTTGCTACTTCATAACTGTAATTTTGCTACTCTTATGAACTGTAATATAAATATCTGTGTTTTCTTTCTTTCTTTCTTTTCTTTTCTTTTTTTTTTTTGGTGCCAAATATCTGTGTTTTCTGATACACAACCAACATAAACCGATTCTCTGTGTAATCCAGGCTGTCCTGGAACTCAGAGATCTGCCTGCCTCTGCCTCCTAAATGCTTGGATTAAAGGCATGTACCACCATCTCCCAGCTGAAAAGAAAATTTTAAGAAAACAATTCCACTTAGAGTAGCATAAAAAATGTAATAAAGGGGACTGGAGAGATGGCTCAGTGGTTAAGAGCACTGACTGCTCTTCCAGAGGACTCAGGTTCAATTCCCAGTATCCATATGGCAGCTAACCCTGCATGTATGTGTGAGGGTCTGTAACCCTCACACATACATGCAGGCAAAACACCAAGGCAAATAAAATTAAAAAAAATTTTTTTTAATTTTTTTTTTTTTTTTTTTTGTTTTGTTT
This sequence comes from Peromyscus californicus insignis, assembly GCF_007827085.1. Taxonomy (NCBI): domain Eukaryota; kingdom Metazoa; phylum Chordata; class Mammalia; order Rodentia; family Cricetidae; genus Peromyscus; species Peromyscus californicus. The sequence goes on along the minus strand of NW_026294595.1, from coordinate 631,285 downwards.
TTCGAGACAGGGTTTCTCTGTGTAGCTTTGCGCCTTTCCTGGATCTCGCTCTGTAGAACAGGCTGGCCTCGAACTCACAGAGATCCGCCTGCCTCTGCCTCCCGAGTGCTGGGATTAAAGGCGTGCGCCACCACCGCCCGGCAAAAAGTAAAATTACTTAAAAAATGTAATCAAGTTAAGAGGATGAAAGACTTTTCACACAGTGAAAAGCATAAAACATTGCTCAAAGAAATTGGCACATACCTTTAATCCTAGCACTTGGAAGGCAGAGGCAGGTGGATCTCTGTGAGTTAGAGGACAGCCTGGTCTACAAAGTTCTAGGACAGCTAAGGCTATTACACAGAGAAACTCTGTTCCAACAAATAAAACAAACAAACAAACAACAACAACAAACAAACAAAGCAAAACAAAACACACAAACATGTTTGTGGACCAGAAGACTTAATACTGGAATTTAAAAACCATCTTCAAGTCCATATGAAACCAAGTAGCCAGGACAGTCTTAAGAAAGAAAAATGAAGCCGGGCGGTGGTGACGCAAGCCTTTAATCCCAGCACTCGGGAGGCAGAGACAGGCGGATCTCTGTGAGTTCGAGGGCAGCCTGGGCTACCAAGTGAGTTCCAGGAAAGGCACAAAACTACACAGAGAAACCCTGTCTCGAAAAACCAAAAAAAAAAAAAAAAAAAAAAAAAAAAAGAAAGAAAGAAAGAATAATGAAGCTGGAGCTGTATACTTCCTGGTTTTAAGGCACACTACAGAGCTGCAGTGATCAAAACACTGTGGTATAGACAGATAGCTCAATAGAATAGAAATACAAAGCCTACAACTCCACTCAGAAGTATATGGTCACACATGACCTTCAACAAAGGTGTACACACTACACAGTGGGGAGAGAATAATCCCTTCAACTAACAGCACCAGACAAATGGCAGTTTCATGTACACAGGCAAGAGTAGAGAAGGAAAAGGAGGCCCCTCTTGTCTTATACTACACACAGAAATCAACTCAAAATTTATTAAATGTAAGGTCTGAAACTGTAAAATTCCTGGAGGAAAATGGAAGAAAAGCCTTTTAAGGTCGGTCTTGGCAATGATTTCATGGATAAGACACCAAAAGTCCATGCAACATGAGCAAAACTAGAAAAGCAGGCTGTCCAAGCTCCTGTGCAGCAACAAACCACCAACCCTTCAAAGCACCCTGTGAAATCAGAGGGAAAGAGCTAGCATCTGGAAGAATGGTGAATTCAACATGTAGAGTTTTCAGTCATGCAAGATGAAAAATTGAGACAGCTTAGTGAGTAAAGTGTTTGCTATGCAAGTAAGTTAGAGGATCTGAGTTGAGATCCCCAGTACCCACATAAAAGCCAGGTGTGGTGATGTACACCGGTTATCTTAGTGCGGGGGTGGGGTGGGCAAAGACAGGTGTGTGCTTGGGGCTCTGGCCAGCCAGGCTAGAAGCAATAGCAAGCTTGAGGTTTAGTGAAACCTGTCTCAAAAATAAGACAGAGAAACAAATAAAGGCATCCTAAGACCAACCTCTGCCCTCCACAAGTGCCTACATGGCTGATAACACCCACTCCGCACATAACACACACACACACACACACACACTACACACACACACACACACACACACACACACACACACACATATCACATCACATGTTTTTAGTCCAGACTAAAATAAATTGTTTTTCAAGAGATTAATATCAGGAATAAAAATGTTTGATTAAATAAATCGAAACAGTAAAATTAGGAGTTTTATACACAAATATATACACCTTGATTTAGTACATGCTGTGTACCTACACAGCAGGAAATCTCTCATATATCAGTACATATCTCTGATTTCTTGTCTTTTAGTTGTAGATACTTAACTGGAGTAATCCTTTTAATTTGCTTATAAACTCTCTCTTAGCTCTCTTTTTGTCTTCTGATCTGTGCTGTCATTGTCCTACTTCAAACTATTACCTGAATCTCTTTGAATAGGCTTCTGCAAACCCATTTTAAACCATTTCCATTAGAATTTTTTTCTAAAATGCAAATCTGTATATGACACTCTATTTACAATTGTTTAGAGATTTCTTCTTGGTATACAGCAAAAATTTGTAAAACTGATCCTGGTTCTTCATGTGCTTGGAGATTAATTTGATTATAAAATAGATCCAATTCTCTAGATTCAGGAGGCCCTTCTGCTTGCTAGTAAGAACAGGAGATGTAGGTTGGCCCCATAGAGGCTGTTCTTAGGAGCCACAGCCAAAGACAGCTGAGGCCACTCTTTAGAGAACTGATGGAAATTCAAGGACTCTGCCTTATTTCTTACCATGCTATACATATAGTGCTCCAGCTCCACTGTATCTACCTCCTGTGAATTTTTTTTTAAAGGATTTGTTTTAGGTCATTCCAGTCTATTCTGTCTAGCTTTGATAAATGATGCTTAGCTTCTCAACACAGCTACTTCTTCCTTCCCCTTCAAGAATCAGTTCAAAAGCACCTTAAGGAACCTTTCCCCAAGTGTTTCCAGCCTCTAAAAAAAGAACAGAAGCATCCCTGGGCATCTTCTGCTAGCTATTATTCCTAATTTACTAATAAGAACATGAACAATGACCAGGTGGTGGTGGCACACGCCTTTAATCCCAGCACTGGGGAGACAGAGACAGGTAGATCTCTGTAAGTTCGAGGCCAGCCTGGTCTACAAATCAAGTTCCAGGACAGCTAGAGCTGTTACACAGAGAAACCCTGTCTCAAAAAATCAAAGGAATATAAACTGTTGATTTTTGCTGACTTCTGCCAGATTCAGTTACCCTATAACTTTAAGTGATTGGTCAAAGGGGAAAAAATAATTTTCTGGATTTTAGAACCAGAACTGAGTTTATTACCTGTGAAATTCTTAGGAAGGATAAGGGATAATAAGACGAGCTTTAGACTTTAAACATTCAGACTCTCTAAACACAGTTTGACAGGAGTGAAAGCCAAAATGACAGAAGACAGGCTCAAGGGAACAGCTACAGGAGCATTTGGAGCACCAAACTTCCAGAACACACTAAGAGTTGGGACAAGAACTCACCTGCACTGGCCCAATGCTCTTATTCCGGCCTCCAGGCATGCCATCTTCTCTGATAGCTAGAAGGAAACATAAGATAGTCAGAAGCACACTCATGGTCGTTTATAAATGAAAAGGAAAGTTATCTGTCCCAGCACTAGGGAGGCAGAGGCAGATTGATCTATGTGCATTTGAAGCCAGCCTGATCTACTACATAGTGAGTTACAGGACAGCCAGAGCCACAGAGTAAGACCCTGTTTCAACACACACACACACACACACACACACACACACACACACACACACACACACACACAAAACTTACCTGGCTAAAAGTATAATGTAGTAAGTGATAAAGCCAAGACTAAAACACAGGCCTTTCTGGACTCACAGTCTACTTTATTACTCTAAGTTGCCTATAAGCAGCAGATACTTTTGGGTTCCCAAGGTATTGGATGTATACTACATATACTGTACATATTCAAGATGTTCAACAAAAATGGGTCATTGTTAACAAGTCCCAGTTACAAATATCCCACCAGAAAAGGATATTTCTGAGGGACATTTTAGTGGGGGAATGAACACCTGTATTTTAAAATAAAATGTATTTTATTATTTGTCTAAGTTTAATTTAAAGGATCAGAACAGCACTACTATCCAGGTAGATGCCCAACTCTGGAGACCATGGCTTTTAGTTTTTATTAAATGCAATGTTCACCTCACTAGTTCTTCCTTACAACAGCAGGAAGTTGAAGCTGAAAGAACTTACTTAGAATTTCCTTATTTCATATGTATGAGTATCTCTCCTACATGTGTGTACCCATGCGTGACTGGTACCCACAAGTCAGAAGAGGGCATCGGATCTCAGTAACTAAGTTACAGACGGTTGTGATTCACCATGTGGGTCCTGGGAGCCACACAGATCCTCTGCAGGAGCAGCAAATGTTCTTAACCACCAAGCCATTTATCCAACCCCAAAATGATACTTAGGTTGGGGGATTGTTGTTATTGTTACTTAAAATTTTTAAATGTATCTTCATGTATATGGGTGTTTTGCCTGCATGTATGTCTGTGCACTATGTGTACCTGATGCCTAGGGAGGCCAGCAAAGGGTGCTGGATATCCTGGAACCAGAGTTTCAGAAAGCTGTAAATTGTCAAACCAGAATCCAACTCTGCACTTAGAAATCATGTTTCTATTGTTTTCTCCAATTTGTAACAACTCTTCAGTTTTTGTCTTTATGACCTTGACACTTTCCAATAGGACGTTACATTGTAGCTTCCTACAATGTTAGTTATTTTGAAAAAAATGATCTTTCAACTGGAGGTGGTGGTGTATGCCTTTAATCCCAGTACAATGGAGGCAGAGGCAGGCTGATGTCTATGAATTCTAGGCCAGCCTGGGCTACAGAGCTAGTGCTCCCCACCCCCGGTTTTTTTGAGACAGGGTTTCTCTGTGTAGCTTTAGAGCCTGTCCTGGAACTCACTCTGTCCACCAGGCTGGCCTTGAACTCACAGAGATCTGCCTGGCTCTGCCTCCAGAGTACTGGGATTAAAGGCGTGCGCCCCCACCACCTGGCCTAGAGCTAATTCTAAGACAACCAGAGCTACACAGAGAAACCCTGCTGGAAAAATCAAAAACAGAGAATTTTTAAAAAATTAAAAGAAAAAACTGTACTTCAGTATGGGCTCCTAAGTTTTCTCATGAGTATTCTGATAATGAACTACATGCTGATTCTTTCTCTCCTTTCCCCCACCCCCACCCTGGTCTCTGTCTCTCTCTCTCTCTCTCTCTCTTGGCCTCTTGGAATCTGTCTGTCTATCTCTCCCTAGACTCTCACCTCTGTGTGTGCCTGAGCTTTTCTGAGTATTATCTTACCAGGGTAAATCATGCTGGTATGTTTACTGGTGATACTAACTATGTTGGATAGTTTTACTTGACACAAGCTAAAGTCACAAGCTAAGAGTCACCCAGGTGCTACTGGTTTTGAAGGCATGAAGGAGTCATGGAGAACAGCTGAGGTTTGGCAATGTGAGAGGCCAGGAGAGGCCATTGGTAAAGGTTCAGCCTCAGTAGCACTTGAAGGCTCAAGGAATGAATGGGTCATGCAGAGAAGTTGAGGTTTGGCACCATGAAGAGGCTATTGGTGAAAGTGCAGCCCACTTGCAGCAGAAGATCCTAGCATTTGAGACCCCAGCACCCTGGGATGACACCAAGAACAGCAGCAGCAGAGGAGTGCAGCCTGCCCGAGCGTAGAAGACAAGCTGCATGTGCTGCAGAGGACAGAGCTGGAGAAGTGACCCATGCCCTTTGGAAGAGCCCAGAAGATCACGAGTGGATCCCAGACATTAGACCTTGTGCTATTTACACTCTTGGGGAGTTTGGTTTTGCTTTGATTTTATTGTGACTATGCCCTGGTTCTTCCCTCTTGAAATAAGAAAATATTTAACTTAATTTTGATTTTTATAGGTGCCCACAGCTTTAAGACTTTGAACTTTTAAAAGAGATGTTGGATTTTTAGAGATTGGATATTTTAGAGACTGAACTCTAATGTATTTCAAACTGTAAAGGCTGTGGGACTTTCAAAGTTATTTATGTTTTTTGTTTTGTTTTTCAGGACAGGGTTTCTTTGTGTAGCCCTGGCTGTCCTGGAACTAGTTCTGTAGACTGACCTCAAACAGAGATCCTCCTGCCTCTGCCTCCCTCCTTAGCAAGGAGTCCGACTGGGTGTTGTGGCGCTATTTATGTCTTTAATGTGAGAACTTGGGGAAGAATGAGAAAGGAAAGGTGTGTTTGTGTTTCAAGTTGACAACAGGTTAATTATTCTGGATAGACTTATGTCAGCTTTACACAAGCTAAAGTCATATGGAAGGAGGGAATCTCAATTGAAAATATGCCTCCATAGGATCAGGCTGGACGCAAACTTGTAGTATATATATATTTTTTAATAGTGATTGAGGGGGGAGAGCCCAGCTATGTGGATGGTGCCACACCCAGCTGATGGTCCTGGGTTCTGTAATAAAGTAGGCTGAGCAAGCCAGTAAGCAGCACTCCTCCATGGCCTCTGCATCAGCTCCTGCCTCCAGGTTCCTGCCCCAACTTCCTTCAATGATAAGCAGTGATATAGAAGTGTAAGCCAAATAAACCCTTTCCTCCCCAACTTACCTTTTAGTCATGGTGTTTCACTGCAGCACTAGAAACCCTGAGACACTAACTAAGACACTAACCTTCATCACATTCTAGCTGTGGAAGCAATTTCCCCTTTGTAGTTATTGTTTTTAAACTTCACTTTTTATTTTTTATTTTTATTTATTTATTTATTTATTTATTTATTTATTTATTTATTTATTTATTTATTTATTTATTTATTGAGCTGAGGATCGAACCCAGGGCCTTGAGCTTGCTAGGTAAGCACTCTAACACTGAGCTAAATCCCCAACCTAAACTTCACTTTTGTTTAAACCACTGTTCACTTCTGTTGGACTCGCTTCAGTGGATCTTGGCTGCTAGTCAGTACTGTGGTGTTGTGTATCTAACAGCAACTTGTATTTCCATCATGTCTTCTCCACTTACTCACTGGAATTCTTTCATAAGGAAAAAATGGTTACTTTTGTTTATTCAGTTAGTTATCAGTATAAGCATGTGCAGACTTATTTCTGAGCCTATAAACAAATCTAGAGATACTCTGTTACCAAGTTAGAACAACTGTGGTTACTGGGAGCTCTCAGGTTGAGTTTTGTGCCCTTTCACTGTGCCCTGTGTGCCCATTCACACATGTGCTTGCTCTTATTTATTTACTATGTGTATGTGGGTGCCTATGGAGGTCAGAAAAGGGCCTGGGATCTCCCAGAGATGGAGTTAAAGGTGATTGTGAGCTACCGGGCATGGGTGCTGGGATCCAGACTCTGGTCCTCTGCAATAGCAGTAAATGCTCTTAATCATTAAGTCATTTCCTCAGGCTCCCCACCCCATCATCTCTCTTATTTTCAAGTACTCTAAAACTCTCCATGTTTATGAATTCAACTAGTTCTCCATGGAGACTTTACTCTTTTTATTGACACTTAAAATTTCTGGGTGCTGAGTGTGTCTAGTCACATGTGTTTCTAAACTCTAACGACTACATGAATGTGTTTAGTAACACATGTAAGTCACATATATTCCACACATTATGTATCTATTGTCCATCCACCAGACATATTGATATATCTGACTCTGATATTCATTCTAACCTTTCCGGATCGATAACTTCTTTCTCAAATATAGTGTATTTATTTCCCTGTTCAACCACAGTATTCAATTAAAGTAGAGACAGAATTCCTAACATATAACCTTGAGAGAAACAATTTTACAAATCAAAGTGCTTTGCTTGTATACAACTGTTTTTTTCCTTTCCCTTACAATATGCAGTCAAAACACTGTTTTCCAAGGCCAGCTCCCTTCCTCCCTACCATCTCAGTGTGGTTATGTGATTCATTTTAATACCGCTAGATGAATTCATCACCTTGTTGACTCCATCTCTCCACCCCCTTCCTCCATATCAGTACATTTTGCTTGACTAGCTTTTTTATATCCAGTAAAATTCACTTTTTGTAATATACAGTTTTATTTTGACAAATAAATAAAATTATGCATTACCAGCTATGAAAGTTTCAGAGTATTTCTCACTTCCAAAAATATTATCATGGCAAGTCTAATTTAGTCCTGCTTTCTCAAGACCAACCAGAAGGTGGCAGGGTTTCCCTCAGCAGCCTTCACTAGGCTAATAGGGAAGCAAAACTGGCAACTCTCTCTGTCCCACATGTCACAGTCTCAGGGTTGTAGCATAGTTCCAGAGGAGTTATCAAACTCGGGTCCTTTGGAAGAGGAGCCAGTCCTCTCAAATGCTGAGCCATCTCTCCAGCCTCCATGAAAACATTTTTAAAAAGAGCTCTGTGTGCCTGGCATAGTGGTGTACACCTTTAATACCAGCACTTGGGAGGCAGATGCAGGTGGATTTCTATGAGCTCAAGACTGGCCTGGTCTACAGAGTGGTCTACACAGAGAAACCCTGTCTCAAGGAGGGGAGGGGGAGGAGGGAGGGAGAGAGAGAGAGAGAGAGAGAGAGAGAGAGAGAGAGAGAGAACGAGAACGCTCTGTAATCACAATCCTTAGGAGTCTGAGGCAGGAGGATTACATTGAGTTTGAGGCAAGCCTGAGCTACGGTATGAGACCTTGTCTCAAAAAAAACAATTTAAGAAATTTTAGGGCTGGCAAGATGGCTCTGCTGGCTAGTTTTCTGTTGTTGTTGTTTTTTCCAGGCAAACTTTATTAACATACAAATAAAAAATATCATCACATGCCAAAAAAAAAAAAAGTATGGTTCTTCTTCCCCAAAACAAATGAGTTTAGCTGGAAGCTCAGAATCCCACATGCCAAATGAATACCAGGATAATCAATCTGTGTATGTAGTCAAGAAGGTATCCCCTAACAGTGAGGCTTGAGGTATTGAGCACTCACAGGCCCTGGGCAATGAAGGAAGATGAGAAAAGTGGAATAAAAGCCAAAATCAGGGTGAGGGTAGAAAGACAGTACTGGAATGAAATTGGTAACTGGCAAGGGTTTCTGTAGAGACAAGTAATACTGGGGAAGAGAATATACTTCCAGGTAGAAAAACAAACTTGAGCACATGTGGAATGGTATAACATCTGGCCCTGAGACCCTGCTCTGGCCAGAGAAGCTACAAAGATAGGCAGGGGACAAACTTGACAACACTTCAAATGCCCTACCATAGCATTTGTTTAACATGCAGCAAACACACGGTATTCTAATATGCAAATAGCTATGCCACACAGGAGATTTGTGGAACAGTATACTGATTCTGTGATTAGACACAGCTCTGCTTAATAACACATTATAACTTCAATGTGGTTTTTTTTTTTTTTTTTTTTTCCTGAGATAGGGTTTCTCTGTGCAACAGTCCCGACTGTCCTGGAACTTGCTCTGTAGACCAGGCTGGCCTCGAACTCACTGAGATTCACCTGCCTCTGCCTCCCAAATGCTGGGATTAAAGGCATGCACCACCACTACCTGGCTTGTTGGGTTGTTTACAATGTCCTTGTATGTGTTGATATTAATATCCTGTTCTGTATGCTATGAGTGTTTTCCCATTCTGTTAGTTTTCGTTTTATAATATAAAACTTCTATGGATTTCTCCTTATCAATCTGTCATTTCCTTTTATTTTTAACATTTTTGAATTACATTTATTTATTTGTGTTGGGGAGTGGGGGACACATGCCCAGGTGCTTGTGTGGAGTCTGTCCTCTCCTTCCACCATGTGAGCCTGGGGAACAAACTCGGGTCATCAGGTGTGGTATCGAGAGTCATAATCTTACAGCTTGATTTTCTTGTTGTTTTGAGACAAAGTCTGATTATGAGACTCTGACTGGCCTGGAACTCACAGAGATCTGCAGCCTCTGCCTCCTGAATGCTGATATTGAAGGCACGCCCCTCCATACCCTATTAGTTGTTGTTGTCATTGTTTTTATTTTTTAAATTTATTTGTTTTATGTGTTTGCATAAATGTTTTGCCTGCATGCATGTATGTGCTTTACATCCATGCCTGGTGCCTTCCGAAGTCAGAAGGCATCAAATCCTGGGACTGGGGTTATAGGTGGTTGTGAGCTGCCATGTGCATGCTGGGAATCAAACTCAGATCCTGTGCAAGAGTAGCAAGTGCTGTTCGGCCCCATTTGTTAGGTTTTGAGGCTTTTTGTTCATTTGTTTTTTTTGAGACAGGGTCTCTCTGTGTAGCCCTGCCTGTCCTGGAATTTGCTCTGTAGACCAGGCTGGTCTCAACTCAGATATCCCCCTGCCTCAGACTCTGACTCTGCTGGGATTAAAAGCATGTTTCACCACACTCAGCTCATATGTTTGGTTTTTCATCATCATTTATAACTCCTTAAAAATAAATAATTAGAGGCTAGAGAGATATATGAGCACTGGTTGGTCTTGCAGAGGATCTGGGTTCAATTCTAGGTTTTATTCCCAGCACCCACATGGGAGCTCAAAAATGTCTGTAACTCCAGTTCCACAGGATCTGATGCCTTTTCTGAATTCCATGGGTTCCTATGTGTACAAGAACAGTACCTGTTCTCTCCAGGCCCCTTCTGGGCATTTCTAAAAACTTCCTAGTTGGCTTCCTCTACCAAACCCTTCAAAGCTCCCTAGAGTCAGTTTATTTATGTCATCTTAGGTTAACAGCTCCCAGAAAACTTCATAATAAATGTCAAACTCTTTACCTACCTACACACACTTCTAAATATTCCTAGTGTCTGAGTATGCCATGTTTCTAGTACACAAAACAACATCAAATCCTACTTCATGCCTTTCCAATTAAATTCCTGTCATTATTCCTTGAAAAAGTTTATAGACTATATAGTACATACAGAAAGAATAACCAAAAAGTATAATAGTTGCAGATGAGGGGATAGATGAAGGGTAGCAGAGAGAGTCCTAAGCACCAACTCACCCTTCCTGTTCATGCCCATCTGGAGACACTTGAGCAGGCGGCAGTACTGGCACCTGTTCCTCTGTTTCCGGGACATGACACAGTTCTTGTCACGACTGCACCGGTACACACGTTTGTTGCAAATACTCCTCTTGAAAAAACCTTTGCAGCCCTCACAGGAGATGATCCCATAGTGTAAGCCTGTAGCACGATCCCCACAGATTAGACAGGTTCGTTGTTCAGCTCGATCATCTGGAACAGAAACTGAACATGTACAAGTTAGAGAGCTGAGGAAACAATAGGGTTAAGCTCACAGCCTTAAACTCCTAACACCCAAAGTTCCTAAAACCTCCAGCCCTGCTCTGAGTAAATCAAAAATACCACTAACTCCAGGCTACTGACAAGTCCCTAAAGTGTCTTCTCCAACCTCATCTAACTGTTAGCCTTTGGGAAAGAGTTGCTTTTCTAACTCAATGCTAACAGTGTTTTTTTTGTTTTGTTTCAAGCTAATGCTTCTCTGTGTAGCCCTGGCTGTCCTGGAATTTGCTCTGTAGGCCAGGTTCGCCTCACACTCACAGAGATCCACCTGCATCTGCCTCCCAAGTGCTGGGATTAAAGGTGTGCACCATCACCGCCTCGCTTGTGTTCTTAATCTATTAACACAATGTTCTTCCTCTGTATTATTCCTAAAACACAGTGTGAAGAAAATGGGCAAACAAGCACTTTAAAGTCAAGGCCAAAGTTCATAGCAGATGTAGCTGAGGAAGAGCTGAGGTCCTAACGTTAACAGGCATCTGAAACCCTGAATGAGTATGTTAGCTACAAAAATATTAGTGGGTAAAATTGTCTGGGAAAAGAAAATATTCCGACTTAGAGAAACTGCATGTTTGTAGGGCTCAGACTTTAAACAGTAACTCATATAAGCAGGACCTGTAATACTTCAGGGGAATTTGCTGATTCCAAGTAGGGTAGAAAACAAATAAGATGAACTTCATTGTGCTATTCAAACTAATCAAAGGCCCTCTCAAAAGGAAACATGAGACAACAAGAAATTCTTTCACAAGTCTAAGATAAAGCAAGCTATGTATCAAAAAGAATACTGAGAACAATGGATAAAGCATTCCAAATACACAGCCAGACAGATGCCTTAGTAGTCTGATTACCTGAGTTCAATCTCCAGAACGCATGGTAGATGGATGAACCAACTACCAAATGTTGTTGTTCCTTCACTACCACAAGCACATGACCCTGTCACACACACTTTACAAAATAAACTTTAAAAATTTCAAATACAAGCCAGGCAGTGGTGGCGCACGCCTTTAATATTAGCACATTGGAGTTAGAGGCAGGATGATCTCTGTGAGTTCAAGGTCAGCCTGGTCTACAGAGCGAGTACCAGGAGAGCTAGCTACACAGAGAAACTCTGTCTCAAACAAATTTTTTTTTCTAAATATAAAAACTAGTATACTCATTAAGATTAAAGATGAAAAGCCTCATTAGTTATCACTGATAACTAATTTAGGTTGCCAGGACCTAAATTCACTATTTAAAACATAGATGAAATAAAGGAATGGGGAGTAGGATCAAGCATTTAAATAAAAATTACTAGAATCGTCACCTTATTCCATGCAACAACAACAAGAGAAGGGAGCAAGAATGGAAAAACAGTCCAGAAATTCTAAACTATTGAACTTCAAGCTTAGTAGAGAATTACTAGGATTTGGTGAACATTAGATATACATGGCGTGATGGGGAAACAACTCATCTGAGCGCCTACAGCATAGGGAAGGGGGAAAACACTTGGCTTACAAAGCTTTAGAACAGAGGCAGAACAAATGAGAACAAGACGTTAGCCCTCTGGGTTCAAAACTAGGCTCTGGTACTTGCTAGCTCTTTCCTGTGAAAGGAACTGGCAAATTCTGAAGTGTAAGTAGCTGCCAGCAAGACAAGTGAAGGTGGAGAAGGCGGTAGAGCCATAAAGAGTCACACCTTAAATGTGTTACTAGACAGCTCTCTTCAACTGGGGTTTACTGAGAAGAGTCATGCTCCTTTTTAAAGTACCCAAATAATTCGCCAAGTCAACCAAACTATCAAGAAGATGATAGGAAACTATGTGGAGATACAATAAGGTTATGTTACCCTAATGTGGAAAAGTCATGATCTGACCATAACCTTATTCTGCAAATTGTTTTGTTTTTTGATGCAAGAGGTCATTTAGCTGAGACTGGTTTTGAACTCCTGATTCTTTTGTCTCCATACTTAGTGCTGCAATTTTAAGTGTGCCACCGTGTCTAGCTGTTTCCTAAATGTTGCTGGTTACCTATGGTAGCCAGCAGTAAGTAAAACATTTGTCCCATAGTTACATGCAGCATGCAAGAGAGGGCATAGACAACTCAGAGCTTAGAGGTAGCAGCCATGCTAAAGAATGACTGGCGGTGGTGAAAAGAAAGCTTAAGACTTTAAGTAAATGTAACAAAACCACACATTTCTGGGAAAAAAATCCTACACGTGGCCTTTATACATGTAGTCATTAGTACAGTCTTGTAAACCTCAGAAACAATCTTAAGAACTTTTCTGTAGTCAGAAATTACTCTACTGTGAACAACAAATACCGTTACATTGAATGTGGCTTCCTCAAACTCCTACTAAAGACAGTTAAGAACAGATCCAGCTGGGCGGTGGTGGCACACGCTTTGAATCCCAGCACTCGGGAGGCAGAGTCAGGCGGATCTCTGTGAGTTCGAGGCCAGCCTGGTCTACAGAGCGAGATCCAGGACAGGCACCAAAACTACACAGAGAAACCCTGTGTTGAAGAAAAATAAAATAAAATAAAAGAAGCTGTATGTGAATTATTAAAAAAAAAAAAAAAAAGAACAGATCCAGAGCTCAGTCAATGTTTCCATGGACACACATTAATACGTGGATGCAGAAATGTCAAATTCAAATGAAACATTGAAAATGCTAAAACAGCTGAGGAAGTTGGCTGGAGGACTGTACCCAGCCACATTGTTTCAGAGCACGCCTAACACACACCTGCTTAGAGAGATGCATGTATTCATCTTCATGTCACTTAGGAGGAACAAAAAAGCAAGTGAGAACGAGGAGATTTAAAAGCAGATGTGGTCATTAATCTGACTGCAATTGTACAAAATTTTATCTTGTTTCATAAAAGTGGCAGGACCTTTCAGTTACATCACATCTAACCGAAGTTACTTTGAAGACAAATTTCAGAGAGTTAACAGTAACATCTGGTACAATGTCTACCATGGAAAAGGTATATTTTTGTTTTTAGTTCTGGAATTTGAATATAGGACCTCCCTTTCTTATTTGTTTGTTTGCTAAATTAGACAGGCAAGACTTGGATATATAATCCTCTAGCATTAACCTCCCATGTAGTTAAGATAAAATAATATACTACACCACCTGGTCTAGCTTGTATTCTTTTGAATAAATGTCTAAGTAGGTAAGCAGTATGACTTACTGAAGTGCTTTCAAAATTACAAGTTACAACATAAAGCATTGTAACTTTTTGAAAAAAAAAAAAGAAAATATCAGGTGGAAAATGATGAAAAAGACACCCAACATTGACTTCTTCCCCATCCCCCCTTTCTTTCAAGACAAGGTTTCTCTTTGTAGCTCTGGCTGTCCTGGCCTTGAGCTCAGAGATCCACTTATGTCTTCCTCCTAAGCGCTGGGATTAAAGGCAAGCGCCACCAACACCTGGATTCCAACACTGATTTCTGGCCTTCACATACACATGTACACACACAGACATATACACATACTACAAACAAGTATACACACATATACCACATACACACACATATGCAAAAGAAAACAGAATGTGTCACATGCAGTAAGTGTAAAATATCATTAAATATGTTTCAATTAAAGCGTGCACATTTTTGTATGCACACTGTTTGTGTATGCATAAGTAGGAGGCTACTACATCCCAATGAGCAATGTATCAAGTATTAAAACAGTTCAAATTATACCTGGTGTTTAAGAGTGAAGCTGGAGCCAGGCATGGTGGTACATGCCTTTAATCCCAGCACTTAGCAAGTGGAGATAGGTGGATTTTTGTGATTTCAAGGCCCACCTGGTCTATATGGGGAGTTCCAGGCCAACTAGGGCTATGTAGAGAGACTCTTAAAATAAACAAACTAAAATACTGGAGCTGGGTATATAGTGGTACATACCTATAATCTTGGTAGGTAACAGAAGTGTCTAGAGTATGACATCAGCCTGGACTACTTGAGAGTGCTCGTCTCAAAAACAAAATACAACACACATATACACACACAGACACACACACACACACACCACGATTTCCAACATGCTTCTTCCTAGCTTTGGAACCATGGGAAAAATGACTGACTTCTCTGACTCTCGCTCACTATAAAACTCTTATGCAACAACATAGGGGACTTGTAAAAAAATATTTGGCCAAGGGGTTGGAGCTATGGCTCAGTGGTTAAGAGCACTGTCTGCTCTTCCAGAGGACCCAGGTTCAATTGCCAGCACCCACATGGTGGTTCACAACCATCTGTATCTCTAGTTCCAGGGATCGAAAGTCCTTTCTGGCCTTCTCAGGCATCAGGCATGCACATGGAACACTTACAAATACAGGCAAAACACCCCCCATGATAATAATAATGATGACGATTGGCCAAAGAAGTCAGGAAGAAATACATACTGCAGATTTTCATTTTATTAAGTTTTTAAAAAGCAGGTAAAGAGAGTTATATAGTATGAAGAGAAGGGGTACTAGAACGCCGTCAGATTCTAGAAATGTTCTATTTCTTGACCTGGGTGGTACTTGCTTTATAATTTTTACAACTACATTGTATTTCATACACTTGTCTCCAAGTGTTCATATTTTACAATAAAAGAGTCAAAAGCAAAATATGAAATATTCCAGAAGGGGAAATAATCAACAATGGCAAAAGGAGGGTATTTTTGAAGAAACTGCATCAGATATTAATACTACACACAGAGGTCTTCAGGAGATAAAGCTTAGAAAAGCTGGCTTAGAACGAAGTGCAATACACAGTTTCCTATTGAGAGACCACAGGTCAAAGCAGGGTCTTAGGGGTATTAACTCCACAGGGATGTACAAGAAAGAAAAGAGAGGGAAAAGCAGGTGGCACAGACACACAGGTAACAAGGTATTAAAGAATGGCTGAGTGGCAAAGAAAAGAAAGCTAAGAAACCCAGAAAGGGCTGATGACTGACTGGAGAGCCAAGAAAAGATGAGGGAAAAAGAAAGCAAGAAAATGTCCACTGTGAACTCTAAGCCAAGGTGGCTGTGAGAAACAGGACTTCATTAGTAGCAAAGTAGCAGTTAAAGTAAAAATGAAATGGCTTTGTTTTAAGAGAGGATGGTGTAGGAGACAGTGTTAGGACCAGAATGAAGGATTCGGGAGCCAACAACATTTAAGGAGCTAAAGCTAGGGCAACAGATCTGAACCACCAGGGCAGAAGGCCTGAGGAGATACAGCAACAGGATAAACACAGACATGCAGAGAAGGTAAGCAGTAAAAGGAGTCAAATGACTTTCCACAGAAGAAAAAGGTAGATTATATGCCCACAATTACTAGAAAATACAGATAAAAGAGCTTCACAAAGATGACAACGTTGTTAAATGCGAAAGATGGAAGACTGTAAGAAAAAGAAAAGGCTCTAAGATAAGAAAGAGAACACTTTTCAGGGGTTAGGATAAAAATCACACTGAGTTAAAAACAGGTGACTGGGCCAGGAATGAAGGCACACGCCTGTAATCCCTATACTCCAAGGGAGAGGCAGAAAGATCTCAAATTCCAGGTTAGTCCAGGCCACACAGTAAGTTCTTATCTCAAAAAGACCAAACAAACCAACAAATAAAGGGCTGGGAATATAGCTCAGCAATAGAGGGCTTGCCTATGATTGCATAAGGCCGAGGGTTTTATCTCCAACACCAACATAAAACAAATAGCAAAATGTCTGGTAAAGAAAGAAAACAACTACTTATGAATTATAATCCATATAAAGACTGATAGAGGTGCTGCGGAGATGGCTCAGTCAATAAAGTGCCTGCGGTGTGGCATGACACCAAAGTTTGTGAGCCCCCAGGACTATAAGTAGAGGCAAGGCTGGTGGATCTTGGGAGCTCACTGGCCCCCCAGACAGCCCAATTAATGAGACTGGGCTATCAAAGAACAAGATGGATTGCAATGGAGAAAAATGTATTCTCCCCCTCCATGCGCACCCACACACACAAGCACACATACTTACTTGCATACACACATGTGCACATCCCCACATGAACATACAGCACAAATGTACACACACACACACACACACACACACACACACACACACACACACACACGTGTGCTAGATAACAGTTTGTTATCTAGCACATCCAAAAATATTGCTTTTACTGTATGTTTATAAACTAGGAAAGATTCAGTCACATTTAAAGAGGACAAACATAGAAACAAAGCCTTTCAAAAGAATGATCAACTCCCTAATACCATTCAGGGGTATGTGGAATAAAATGTAATTCAGGCATACTTAAAAAATAGAAATGTGGGCTGGAGAGATGGCTCAGAGGTTAAGACCACTGACTGCTCTTCCAGAGGTCCTGAGTTCAATTCCCAGCAACCACGTGGTGGCTCACAACCATCTGTAATGAGATCTGGTGCCCTCTTCTGGCCTGCAGTCATACATGCTGTATACATAATAAAAAAATAAATCTTTTAAAAAAATAGAAATGTTCTTTAAAAATAAAATCAGTTAATTTTAAAGGTTTTTCTTATGCACACTATTTTTGTTTTTTTAAAAAAGTGACTTGCTGCCGGGCGGTGGTGGCGCACGCCTTTAATCCCAGCACTCGGGAGGCAGAGCCAGGCGGATCTCTGTGAGTTCGAGGCCAGTCTGGGCTACCAAGTGAGTTCCAGGAAAAGGCGCAAAGCTACACAGAGAAACCCTGTCTCGAAAAACAAAAAAAAAAAAAAACAAAACAAAAAAAAAAAAGTGACTTGCACTCATCAGGAAACTAATATGACTCACTCAAAGTCATACAGCAAGTCAGTGATGTACGTGAGTTTCAACCTCACCACTTTTCTAAAGGCAGACTTCCTGTAATACCAGTTGCCTCTTGTGAGGGAAGGGAAGGGAAGATTGGGGGATGTGATAAGCATGTCAAGCATAGTGCTGCTGCTTGTTTATAAAGAAACAAACCTCAGAAATAATAAAAAAAAATGTGAAAAAAGAACTAACTATATACTGTTTTACCGACCAAGAAATAAGCACCTAGGTTAGCAATATGTTCTACTATAATTTGGTTAAGTGCAGGCTAAGCCCTGTTACAAAAACACCTCTTACTTTCACTCTTTCACTAAGCCTTGCTGTTTCTAGATACCACCCCTCCCCCAAGAAGGACATTTTACCCATTCCAAGGGCTCAGGTTACACAAATTACAATTTGGAAACTGATTTTTATCAAAACCTGTTATTCAAGCTGTGTTGAAGGCCAGATTTAGGAAATAGGTAATGCAGCTGCTCACCTGACCAAAATTATACTAACAACCAGAGCACTGTGAATGTGCCTGAATGAAGAGCTGTTAAAACAAAGGGGTCTGTTTTCCTAGATTACTGGTTCCAGCTTCCAGATCAGCTGTACACTTTTAGGACTGCCTCCAGTTTGCTACATTGCCATCATCTAAAAGGAAAGCTTCAAGGTGGTATGACAGAATTGAAACTCTTAAAATTTTCATTTAGAAGGAGGGCTATGGTGATATTTTATTTGTATTAAAATGTTATTTGTATGTTAATAAATAAAGTTGCCCGGGGGTCAGAGCTATTAGCAAGCCATAGGAAAGCAGGGCAGTGGTAGCATACGCTTGTAATTCCAGCACTTGGTAGGCAGAGCTGGGTAAGTCTCTGTGTGTTCAGGGATACAGCCATTATTGGATACACATGCCTTTAATCTTAATACCAATCATGGAAAACCTGGAGGCCTATACAGACAGGCTGTGAGGAGGCAGTCATGTGGTTGGGTTTACAACCAATGAGAAGGCAGGACAGGAACTCTATATAAAGACTTTAACACAGGGGTAGCTCTGGTTCGGAGAGGTAGGACCACCGCAGGAGAAAGGGTAAGGTTTTAGCTCTTAGCTCTGACCTCTTGGCTTTCTTCTTTGCATTGGTTCTGTGTTTCTTATTTAATAAGAAGGTTGGATACATCTACAAATGGCGTCCAACGTGGTGGCAAGAGTTTCCACCTAAAAACTGAGAAAAAAGATTCTAAAACGGAGCTAAAAACAGTTCCTAATTGTCTCTCTCAAATGAGCGGCAGCTGCTGGTTTGAGCTACTGGTGGGTTCCTTGCGCGCTCAACCTGCCATATGGCGGGAGTGGGGCCTTTGCAAGTGGCACTTTGAGCTGCATGGTGGATTTAGCCTTTGCTGGTGCAGAGCAAAAGGGGAGGTTTCTGGGCTACACGCTGTTTGGATAAAAGCATAGACCCACATAGTTCCCAGAGCTGGTGGTAAACGTAGCCATGTTGGGAAGCTGAGGTGGGCGGAGCCAGCAGCCACAGCTGCTGCAGTTTAAAGCAACAGATTCACAATAAGACAGATTCAGATGTAATAGTTTACAGTGTGTGTAAAATATACATAGGCTTGAAAGAGACAAAAAAGGTGATATATAAAGTTATATAAACAAATACATAGTTTTAAAAATAAAGTCTTTAAAGAGACAGTAATATTGCCGGGCGGTGGTGGCGCACGCCTTTAATCCCAGCACTCGGGAGGCAGAGCCAGGCGGATCTCTGTGAGTTCGAGGCCAGCCTGGGCTACCAAGTGAGTTCCAGGAGAGGCGCAAAGCTACACAGAGAAACCCTGTCTCGAAAAACCAAAAAAGAAAAAAAAAAAAAAGAGACAGTAATATTAATATAAAAAATAAGCCAAAGATGAGTATTACACAGAGAATCTGGATTGTGTTGTCTTTGGGATTTTTAACTGCAGAAAAACATTTGATTGTAAAAGATGTTGAGTTATGCCAAAATGTATATTTTAAAGGTACCTTGACTTCAAAATTTGGATATAAGGATATGTTGCTTTGGAAAGGAGACTCTGCTTTTGTTTCCACAGAAAGCCAGAGGCTATGGATTTGTTCCAGATTAAGATACATCAGGTTTGACTAGCCAAGACCCCCTGAAAGGTCTCCAATGACACCATGGCCCAGATGATCCCACATCCAGAACGGTTTGAAGGCATCTGGCTCAGACGATACAGCCTCATGGACTATTCCATAATCCTAAAATTTTTTTTGTTTCCCCATAAGATACAGCGCCCCCCTCCAGCAGGAAGTAGTAAGAGAAGCTACGCCCAAATTCCCAAATTATATGTAATTTTACTTTGTTAAGGTTAAAACCTTCCTTTTTGAAAAAAAAAGGGGGAAGTGCTGTGGGATGTTCTGTATGGCAAATGTGTTGCTAATTAGTCAATAAATAAAACACTGATTGGCCATTGGCTAGGCAGGAAGTGTAGGCGGGACAAGGAGGAGAATAAAACTGGGAAGTGGAAGGCTGAGTCAGAGAGACACTGCCAGCCACAATAATGAGAAACAGCATGTGAAGATGCCGGTAAGCCACAAGCCATGTGGCAAGGTATAGATTAATGGAAATGGATTAATTTAAGCTGTAAGAACAGTTAGCAAGAAGCCTGCCACGGCCATACAGTTTGTAACCAGTATAAGTCTCTGTGTTTACTTGGTCGGGTCTGAGCGGCTGTGGGACTGGCAGGTGAGAGAGATTTATCCTGACTGTGGGCCAGGCAGGAAAACTCCAGCTACAGAGGGCTTTCCCTCCATTTTGCATGCCACTCCTTCTCCACATACCACTATAAAAATCCATTTCTAGACGCCACATATGGCGTTCTTTAAAGAACCTTTCCAAAAACTCACATCACTTAAGTGAAAACAAGCAAGTAATTAAAACAAAACAAAACAAACAAACAAAAAAACGGTGTGGGGTGACAGGAGGAATAAGTGCCAGTGTCTTGGACTCAACAGCTGACTACAACCACAAGTTATTGTGCATTCTATGGAGTACTAGGGGAGACTGGTGGTTGCTGACACAGGAAATTATACATGTTTAAGAAGATGGAATGCTAATCACCCTAGATCTGATCATTACATGTGCTGAATTATCACTACACCCCATAAATATGTGCATGTTTTAAGATTTTGAGATAGGGTTTTGGTACATAGCTCAAGCTGGCCCCAAATTTGCAAGCTTGAGTACTGGGGTTACAGGCATGCATCACAATAAACAGCTCAAAAAATATGCATGGGCTGAATGTTTTTATTGATTGATGAATAAAAAATGTAGAAAAGGCAAAAAAAAAAAAAACCCAACTGATGCATTTACTTAGACCTAGAAGTTTGCTGTTTGGGTGGATGGAGATGAGGAGGTGGGCTAAGAACACTAAACTGTGATTCAAATCAGCACCAGGAGTCCTTCTGTCAAGAGACTAAGCATGTTGAGATGGACAGGCAACAACTTCTGTAGCACATGCCTTCTGAGCTGTGTGTATAGTTTATACTTATCTTCCTTTCTTTGAGAACAGCCACTGCTTATCTGTGAGGCACTTGTTTTACTTTGTAGACAAGTGAAGCCGGGCGGTGGTGGCGCACGCCTTTAATCCCAGCACTCGGGAGGCAGAGCCAGGCGGATCTCTGTGAGTTCGAGGCCAGCCTGGGCTACCAAGTGAGTTCCAGGAGAGGCGCAAAGCTACACAGAGAAACCCTGTCTCGAAAAACCAAAAAAAAAAAAAAAAAAAAAAACTTTGTAGACAAGTGGACTGGACCAGAGACACTTGTGGTCACTGCTGCTTGGACTGGAAAAAAATACTTATCCAAGCTGATCCAATGAAATTTTCTGGTCCTGAGGTTTTTGTAGTACAGTGGTGTCCAACACAGGGCATGTATTTCTACACAGGGCCTAAGAGAGATGAAAACAAGACAAGACAAAACAAACAAACAAACCCCACAGCTTCTTAGTAGCCTGGTGCTCATAACATACAGAGGCACGGCTCTGCCACACAGTGAGCACCTGAGCAGCCTGCATATTAAACAGAAACAACAAGCTAAGTAAAAACATCTGTGCAGTGCGGGCTCCAACTTCCTAGAGCTGGGGCGGTTAAGTGCAGCTCTTGGCCAGGCCTGTAGGTTGTAAAGCTTGGCTTTAAGAGACCCAAACCAGGTGGAGCTAGCTGCCAGCAAGGTCAAGGTTTGGCTCACATGGTCAGAGAATGCTACAGGTGCACAGTAAAGCAGGTCCAGACCAGAAAAAAAAAAAAATCTCTAAACAAGTTACAGTGTGTTTAAAAATGTGTGTAGGTGCTTAAGAAAAGAAAATGGGTATAGACGGTCATAGCAAAAAATAGTTTAAAAATAATAAAGTCTTTAAAGAGAGAGTAAAGTAATACAAGAAAAAAAGTCATGTAAAGATGGGAAATACACAGGGAGTCTAGATGCTGTATGATGTTGTGTTGACTCTAAATTTTTTGAAAGCTGATGAGCGAACAACACCTGCTGAGAAACACGGGATTGTAAAAGGGACTGCTGAATTAAAGTAGCCTAGATACTTTAGGGTTGTCTTAACTTTAAAATGGAATTTAGAAAATGTATTGCATTTGGAGGAGAGGTTATGCTTTTGTTTCCATAGGAAACACAAGGCTGTGGATTCCTTCAAGGTTAATAGAGATCAAGTTTGATCAGGGAAGACCTGAAAATCTTGCCTATAGACATAAAGAAAGAAATCACGAAAAACTACAAGACAGGTGATGTATATACTGATCCATCTGCATGGGAACAGTTTCCCCAGGATTTGACCATTATCTCAATTTTCTCAGGGTCCTCTCAAGATGCCATCAACCCCAGACAATAGGAAGTAGTCTACAGAACACAATGCCCACATTCCCAAGGGGTGGGATGGGTAATTTTTGATCATTTGGTGGCTTTTGGATGTTTGTCATCATTTAGGGGAGAGATATAGGAATATAGAATAAAAAGGCAACTATTAACCTCAAATATTTTACATTGGTATGAATTTTGTTATATTGATACAAATTTAAAGTTATTTTTGCTATACTGTATGCATGTTTCTACTCTTGTTTGGGGTATTATGCTTATGCAGCTCATTTAAAAATGTAATGTGTAGGGCTGGAGAGATGGCTCAGAGGTTGAGAGCACTGGCTGTTCTTCCAGAGGTCCTGAGTTCAATTCCCAGCAACCTTATGGTGGCTCACAACCATCTGTAATGAGATCTGGTGCCCTCTTCTGGCCTGCAGGAATGCAGGCAGAACACTGTATGCATAATAAATAAATAAATATTTTTTTTAAATGTAATGTATAATTAAGAAATGCAGGTTGGCAGTCATTTATAATAATCAAACTTGTAGTCATGCTAGGTACATTTTTAAGGTTAAACAGATATATTTTAGATAGGTGATCTTCAGATGCTTCAGAGACCTACAGAATATGGCATTTAAGATGTTTAATAACATAAGGCATTTTATGACAGCAAGACATGTCAGCTCCTGGCAGCACCAATCTACTTCATAAAAGGATGATGGGTATCAAAGAGCCTCTATATGGAGTTTGGCTTCAATGTGGCAAAGCTAGCCATTTGGGCAAGAAACTCTCCTTGCCTCGACTGCTGACAGTATACCTTCCAAATTAGACATGCAGGACACAAAGGAAAGTGAATGCTGAACTTTGCCAAGACAAGGTGGAACAGCCCTTCAAAATTCCTGCTTCATAGAAAAGTCTGCCAGATATTCTAGGCCTGTAGGCTGAAGACTGGATGTTGCAACAATGCAGAGGAACCTTGGGTGACTGTCCAGGTAGCCAGCTGTCTCTGTATTTCTATAGTTTTGGAAGTGGCTTGCACTGCCCTTCCTTTTTACTCAGCTAATATTATATCCTTCTGGGGTCTTTGATGGGGTTGAACCTAGATAGTTATAGTTGCAGTTTTCTTTAGTTATAATAGAAGGTAAACTAGGTACAAAACTTTGGACTCACAAAGATAGAATAAGTAATGGAGTATTTTCTCTGAATTTTCCAAATACAAATTATTGTAAATGTAATTCTTACTTGATAATTGTTCTTATTGTATATAGTCTTAATATGTTAAAATCTTCCCTTTTTAAACAAAAAAGTGGGGAATGTTGTGGAATAGAATATTTGTTTAATTATATAAAGATGTGTTTGTGTTTAACTATGTAAATATGTGCTTTTGTTTATGCTGCATTTGTTTAACTATATAGAGATGTATTGCTGTTTCACCTTGCCTGTCTAAGGTACCTGTTTGGTCTAATAAAAAGCTGAATGGCCAATAGCTAGGCAGAGGAGGAACAGGTGGGACTGGAGGGCAGGGAGAAAAAAGAAGCCAGCCAGGGCCAGCGGCCAGACATGGAAGAAACAGGAAAGTAGGACATACAGAACGAAAGGTAAAAAGCCCCAATGCAAAATGTAGATAAGGCTGAGCATTCATAATTAATAATTCATAATTAATAATAAGTGTCTGTGTCATGATTTGGCAGTGGGCAATCTGAGAAAGCCTTCTACACTGCAGACAGAGTTTGCTATCTTCTAATGAGACTGGATCTGTGAATGGCCAGTCATATGACTCTGTTCTAGAAATTCATGCTTGCCTATGTGGTAGTGGTAATGACGATGGACAGGGGGTGAAGTGAGGCAGAGGTGCTCTACCACATGGCTTCAAAGATACTGAAAGTGGTTGCTGTGGTCTTTTCCATCTCAATTCTTCTGTATTTCCTTATGTCCTGTGCTGTTGCAGTTTTCTTCCAGTAATTTCCACTTAGGGCTTGAGTTAATTAAATTTGATCACAATTTTTCTTACAATCAAAATAGATTTCACTATGACAAACTTTCAAGAAATCCTAGCTATATCTACCTAGAGGTCAAAAAGAATATGGAGAAACAGAAAGGGGTGCCCTATAAGAAAAGGAAAACATAACATAATATTGGGGGAAATCACAGAAACAAAGAACTGTATGAAATAAGGAGTGGTACAGTGAAGGCCAAGGGACAGAGCAGTAGACAAGAGCTGGAGATGGTGCTAGGTCAGGTGAGCAGTAATGTACAGTGTGAACGATTTGGAGTTAGAACAAGGAAGAGTTCAGTAATGGTCAAGGCTGTGCTGTAATGTGAGGTAGTAGAGTCTCATATACAAAATTATACTAGCATTCACTACTTCCTAAAAGCAAGGTACAGACAAACTGGACTAGGAAGCAATAGGAAGAGTACTATGGACATGACATTGGTGTTAGTCTTTTCTGGGGTCTGAGTTGTTCCCCAAATCCTGTACATTAGACATTATGAAACACTATAGGCAATTGTTTTCCCAATGAAAGAGCATGAGAAAACACCAAAGTAGGGCTCAGAGGATAACTGATAGTATTGTGCTGGCATTGAGGAAGGTCAAATATATGATATGAAATCTAATGGTCTTTGCACTTCATTTGTAGGTCTGAAATGTTCACAGCCACAAATAGGTGCTAACATGTGATAATATGCTCACAAGGATAATAAGAGAAGAAAAAGGCTCACAGGATCTATTCTTTGTGGGGGAAAAAAAAATCTGGATTCCCCAGATCCACAGGTAATGAATCTTCAAACAGTAAAGTGAACAAAATAGGAAACCTTCTCCATCTGAAGGGCACTGTGGAAGCTGTAATTTCTCTTGCATGGGTGCTTAAAGAGCTATCAGAAGCTCATCCACTCCAATCTAAGGAATGAATGTTTGTGATGATATATTGTGTACCCTAATAAACTTGCCTGTGGATCAGAGGACAGAGCTAGCCACTAGATTAGACATAGAGGCCAGACAGTGGTGGCACACACCTTTAATCCTATCACTTGGGAGGCAGAGATCTGTCTGGATCTCTGAGTTGAAGGCCACACTGGAAACAGAGCCAGGCAGTGGTGGCACACACCTTTAATCTCAGTACCGGGAAGCACACACGCCTTTAATCCCAGGAAGTGACACGGCTGGGCGGACAATGGTATATAAAGCATGAGGAGACAGAAACTAAAACAGTTCAACTGAGACTCATTTGGATGAGGACTCGGGCTTTCAGTCTGAGGAAATAGGATTGGCTGAGGAATTGGCAAGGTTGAGGTTGGCTGTGGCTTGCTCTACTTCTCTGATCCTCAGGCAAGCTTTATTAGGGTACACAATATATCACCACAAATGCTAGCATACATACCCAAATGAAGTGCTTATTGCCTTACCAATCAATACAGCTTGAATGAATACAGTTCTTATAAACTGTGTGCTTTTTGAAACGTTATATTTTATTTATCTATTTTATGTATGTGTGTGCATGCTTATGTGAAGTCAGAATACAACTTTTGGGAGTCAGTTCTCCTTTCACAATGTGGATCTGGAGAACTGAACTCAGGTTATACAGCAGCAGACACCTTTACCCACTGAGCTCTTTCTGGCCCAAACTGTGTGCCTTCATTTAAAGATAGAGAAACTACACTGTTCATTAATTCAACTGATATTTGCTGGTGATCACTTCGTGCTTGGTTTGGGACTATGTATTAGGGATACAGGGAAAAAAAGAAAAAGAAAAAAGAATTCCTTCATGTCCTGTGATACATTCTAGTAGAAGCAAATAGTTCCAAAGATTAAAGTGTAGCAAAGTACTAGAGGTATAATGAGAGCAACACTACAGGATACAGAAGTTATGCTGGTCTATACAGACTAAGCTGCAACCAGTGTAAAGCAGCTGGAGAGACTGTAGGTATTTCCCAGGCTGGTGATGCCGGAAGTCTCCTAAGCAAGACAATCATGAACAAATGTGACAGTTGTGGTAGTTTGAATAAGAATGGCCCCCATAGGCTCATATATTTGAATGCTTGGTCACCAATGAGTAGAACTGTTTAAAAAGATTACAAGGATTAGGAGGTGTGGCCATATCAGAGTAGGTGTGCTTTAAGGTTTCAAAAGCCCATGCCAGGCCCAGTCTCTCTCTCTCTCTCTCTCTCTCTCTCTCTCTCTCTCTCTCTCTGCCTGGGTATCAGGATATAGCTCTCAGCTACTGCTCCAGGGCCATGCACCCTGCCATGAAGACAATGGACTTAAACAGCTGAAACTGTAGCAAGCCCCCAACTAAATGCTTTCTTTTTTACAAATTGCCTTGTCATGGTGTCTCTTCACAGCAATAGAACAGTGACTAAGACAACAATGTAAAGGTACTTGATAGAATATGGAATAAGGTATAAGTTACTTTGTAATGGGGTTTCATGTCCCAAGCTGGCCTCAAACTCCAGATATAGTTAAGGATGACCTAGAACTGGTCCTCCTGCCTTCATAGCACTAAGATTACAGGTCATCATGTCCAGTTAATACAGTGCTGGAGCATTCATCTCTCCAGCTCCCATCAGAGGTTTACTATTTTAGGAGATGAAGCTCACATTTAAGGAGGGTATGTGATAGCCTCACTTACCACTTTGACAAACTGCCAGGTCCTTTGGGGGGAGAGGCCCATGTTAAGTGGCTCTAAGAAGTTATACTCTGTGCCCATGGGCCATCTGTCCTGGGAGAATGTTCCACATAGAAATGAGGTAGGTCTATTGTGTGCCCTGATCCCCTTGTATGAAAGAGAAAATATAATCTTTATAATTACCTAGACTTTTTTTGCAGTCAAGTTTCTTTAATACAATGCTTTTGGATAGAGACTTTAAGATTCTTTTGTTTTAAATTTCATTTTAGGATTACTATTCAGTAAAACTGAGTCTTGAAGAGACAGAGAAGGAGAGGGACATACTGGTCTAAGAATACCGATTTATGCCCACCATCACCACTACAGTCAAAATACATAATAGTTTCCTTAGCACCTCCCTTGTGTTCTTCCTTTCCAGCCATACTACCACTTTGCTCTCAGTTCCTACCATCCCCCGATCTGTTCTCAGTTACTCTGATATTACCTTATGGAGATGTCATACAGATGGACTAACATTGTGAAAACTTTTTTAAAAACATGACTCAACAGTCTGTCTTTTTTATTTTTGTTTTGCAATGAGCTGTATCAAATCCAGGGATTCATGCATGTCAGACAAGTGTTCTACATTGATCTCCATCCCTAAACCTAGCTTGTTATTCTTCATAGCTGAGCAGTATTCCATCATGTTTGCTGAGCCATTTATTTCTTCAAGACCATTTGTGTTCTTTATATCTGAGGTGGTTATGAATGAGGCTGCTATAAATATTCATGTGCAAGTCCCTCAAGAATGGAACTGGTATCACATGGAAAGTATATGTTTAACTGTTAAAAACCTGTCAAACTGTTATGTATAGATCATATCATTTGCATTCTTACTCTTTTTTTCTTTTTTGAGACAGGGTTTCTCTGTGTAACAGCTCTGGCTGTCCTGGAACTTGCTTTGTAGACCAGGCTGGCCTTGAACTCACAGAGATCTGCCTGCTTCTTTCTGTCTCCCAAGTGCTGGACTAAAGGTGTGTGCCACCATCGCCCAGCTGCATTCTTACTCTTAATGCATATGTATCTACACATACATACATATACACACACATACACACACAGAGTTCTAGCTATGTCACATCTTTGTCATTGCCTGATACTATCATTTTAAAGTATTTCTAATGTATAGCGTAATTTGTATTTCTCTAATATATTGAACATCTCTTTGTATGTTCAGTTGCCATCCATATTATCTTTAGAGACAGATTCACTTAAATTATTAATTTTTTTGCTTAGTACATCTGTTATTATTGAGATAGGGTCTTGCTAGGCTGGCTTTGAATACATAATCCTCCTACTTTAGACTCCTGAGTGATGATATTATATGTATGAACCATCATACCTAGCTTTATAAAATGTTTACTTGTGTTGGGTCCTTTATTTTTCTCTCTCATTCTTAGTGGTTCCATGCTCAAACACAAGGCTTCCTTGAACAAAGGCTCTACTACTGAGCTATATCCCCAGCCCCAAATTGTTCTCTTATTTTTAAGTTTTGAGAGCTACTCAGGAATTCTAAATACAGGTCTATTTAAAAAAACAAACAAACAAAAAAACAATGTTTAAAAAAGAGACTTGCCGGGCGGTGGTGGTGCACGCCTTTAATCCCAGCACTTGGGAGGCAGAGCCAGGCGGATCTCTGTGAGTTCGAGGCTAGCCTGGGCTACAGAGTGAGTTCCAGGACAGGCTCCAAAGCTACACAGAGAAACCCTGTTTCGAAAAACCAAAACAAAAAAAAAAAAGATTTATTTTTATCATATATCTATCTATCTATCTATCTATCTATCTATCTATCTATCTATCTATCTATCTATATGGGTTTGCCTGAATGTAAATGAACCATGTACATACATGCCTAGAGCTTTTGGTGGTAAGAAGAGGGCATCAGATTCCCTGGAGTTATAAATGGTTGTAAGTTATCATGTAGGTGCTGGGAACCAAATGCTGGTCATCTACAAGAGCAGCAAATGCTCTTAACCATTGAGCTATCTCTCTAGTCCCTGAGCAAGATTTCTAACTTCTAGTTATTGAAGTGGTTGCTCATGCCTTACACCCTGTACTTCAGTCCTCTCCTTAAGACTGTCTCCATGAGTAGACCTATCCCCCACTTCTATAGTCCTCTGTGGGATTTTAAAATGTTAAGCAACTAAACTGATATATTATGATAGTCTTCTGTAATCCTCTTCATAGACTAACCTGTTTCAGAATGTGGGTGAAGAGAAAGGATTATTTCCTGTGTGTAGCACAGTGAGTAGGGGGGAGTGTAGAAGTAAGTGAGGTCAGAGAATTAGGCTGGAGTTTAATCATACACTCGACTTCATTTTATGTTCTGGTTTTTTGAGACAGGGTTTCTCAGTGTAGCTTTGGAGCCTATCCTGGAACTCACTCTGTAGACCAGGCTGGCCTTGAACTCACAGAGATCTGCCTGCCTCTGCCTCCTGAGTGCCGGGATTAAAGCCATGTGCCACCATGCTTGGCTGATTAGAATGTTTTAAGCAAAAGAATGTAAAGATCCCTCTGATTATATGGTAGGACTAGAAAATATAGAGTACAGGGAACCTGTAAGGAGGAGGCTGACAGTAGGTGAAATGTGGTCATTAAATGACAGATACTGCTATCTCAAGCTAGATGGTCAGGACACCAGGTGTAGAAAATTTTGGTGGGAAAATTGATAGAGCTAGATGATCAAATATAAAAGGAATTAAGGAATGACTCCCAGATTTTAAACAACTAAAGGATTCTGAATGTTTACCAAGACAAGGGAAGATTACTCAGGAAATATGTTGACATGAGTAATGTCAGAGTCTAGAGTTCTGTGACTTTTGATAAGCTTGAGGTGCCCATCAGAAAGCTAAACAAAATGGTAAGAGTTTAGACACAGAAGTCTGAAGCTCAAGGGAGGTGCCTGGTTAAAGATACACTTTGTGTAGTAATCCCAATATAGATGAAAGACTGGAGTCAACAAAAGAGAAAACATTAGCTGAGCCAGTTTGGGTGGGGGTAGAGTGGGGAAGACTTTTGTACTGGAAGTCAAGGGGAAAAAATACCTCAAAAAGGAGACAATCCAAGCCAGCTACTCAGATGGCTGGAGGAAAGAAGTTTCAGACCAGCCCAGTCTACAGAGTAAAATCACAAGGTTGTATAACATATTATGGCCTGTGTCAAAATAAAAAAGTAAAAATAGGACTGAGGATAGATACAGCTCTATATAGAGTGCTTGTCTAGCATATTAGGGTTGATTCAGATATTGGCCAGTTTCTTTCATCTACTAGCTTTCCCAATGTAAGAATACACAGCTAGAGCTGGACATTGGTGGTGTACCCTTTAATCCTAGCACTAAGGAGGCAGAGCCAGGCGGATCTCTGTGAGTTCGAGGCCAACCTGGTCTACAGAGCGAGATCCAGGACAGGCACCAAAACTACACAGAGAAACCCTGTCTTGAAAAACAAAAAAACAAAAAAACCCAAAAAACAAAAAAGAAAATACACAGATAGATCCAGGAGTGACCAAGTTAGGTAGTGTTTGTCTTCCTAAGGTTAATGTATATATTTTAATGGACTATATAGGAATTCTGAGGTTCCACCTATATTCAGTTCCAATCCCTAAATTTAATGAAGTTGCCTTAACGTCCATGATAACTCCCCATTTTTCCAATTTCTGCAAAGAGCCATCTATTCACTAGGAGGGAAAGTTAGTACACAAATACATTAATTCAGAACAGCAGCCCAAGTGTTGTAAGTACACAGGTGTCATTTGTTTGTTTAAATGTTTATTTACTTATTTATTTAGAGACATGATTTTATTATGTAGCCCTGGCTGGCCTGTAACTCACCATTACCAGGCTGGTCTGGATTGAAATCTGCCTGCCTTTGCCTCCCAAGTGCTAGGACTAAAGGCCTAAGCCACCATTCTGGGCAGTAGTACTCTTGTTAATAAGAAACCTCAGTAGCTAAATGAACCCATAATCCAGTCTCTAATGATGGCACAGGATTTTGATTGCCATAAATTGTGTTGATGAACATTCCTGAGAGCATCTATGGAATAAAAGCAAAGACAATTTCCTTTGGTAACTGTTTTTGAAATATGTGTCTTTCTACCTCTCCTATAGAGGGTTGTAAATTAAACTCAAATCTAATTTGGATGTCTCTAAAAAGAACTGTAATCTTTGGTTGAGAAATAATAATCATAGCTGAACAAAATACAAATAGATTTGTTGATTCACATCTTTACTAGCAGTCTACAAGTCTTTTACCAATAATCTCTCGTTCTCACATCAACCTCATTAAGTAGATATTTAATCTTTCTTAGCGGGGTGGGGGACAAGTGTTTAAGAGTCTAAGCCGGGTGGTGGCAGTGCATGCCTTTAACCCCAGCACTCAGGAGAAATAGGCTGGTGGATCTCTGAGTTTGAGGCCAGCCTGGTCTACACAGTGAGTTCCAGGACAGCCAGGGCTACACAGAGAAATCCTGTCTTGAAAACAACAACAACAACAACAAAACAAACAACAAACAAACAAGTCTAATGCATAGCCCAAACTGCCCCCAAACCCATTATCCTCGTCTCAGCCTTCTGTGTGCTGGGATGACACTGGCCTGTGGTTTTATCTATACAGACGAGGATATGGGTGCTCTGAGAGATTAAGTCACACAGCTGAAAGGGGAGAACTACACAATATAAAGCTGATGCTACTTTTGCTTTAGACTTTATAATTATAGGAATTAAGTATTACGAAAAACAAAACAAAACAACAACAACAACAAACCAACCCTTTGAGGGGGCTGCAGAAATGATTAAGACCACTTGTTGCTCTTCCAGAGACACATAGGTGTTGCTCCCAGCAGCTATGCTGGGCAGCTCACAACTGCCTGAAACTCCAACTCCAGGGTTCTTCTGGTCTCCACAAGCTCTCCAGGAACAGACATGGCATCTACACACATGCACACATGCATGCTTACCTTTTAGTTCTCTAACCCAGAGAGGTTAGTGTTTGGAGACATGAATGGGGGAACAACAATCAGGTTGCTGAGTATAGAAAGCTATGTGAAGATGCAATAGATTAGTTATAGTTGTTTTCCTTGTTAAGAAATTTCAGAAAAGAACTCACTAAGAGGTGTAAAGTATAAATTTGAAAGACATCATAAGATATCTTTCTGTTGGTAATACAAGATAGGATAGAAAGTGAATTAGGTACATTTTGGACTCAACAAAATAGGATAGATGATGGAATATTTTCTCTGAATTTGTCAAGTGTAAATGGACTAGACATTGCTGATATATTTATTGCTTGTATATACTGTATACAGTTATTGTACTTATTGTATATAGTTTTTCTTATATTAGTTATAATTTTTTATAACCAAAAAAAGGGGAAATGTGGTGATATTTTATCTGTGCAACCCAATAAAGTTTATCTGAGGATCAGAGGAAAAAGCCAGGCACTATATTAAACATAGAAGTCAGGCAATGGTAGCACACACCTTTAATCCTATCATTCATGAGGCAGGGATCTGTCAGAATCTCTGTTGAGTTCAAGGCAACACTGGGAACAGAGCCAGGTGTGGTGGCACATGCCTTATATTCCAACACTAATTAACCATAAAGGTTTGGAGATCTGTACAGACAGACAGGAAGTGACAGAGCTGGGCAGGAAGAAGAAGTGATGTAGCTGGACAGAGAGAGCAAATGAGATAGCAGAACAGAAAGGCATATAGGCGTGGGTATATAGGATGTAGGTCTCTTTTGGGAAGCTGAGGTGTTGGTGAGGTGAGGCTGGCTTGTGGCTTTTCCTATTCCTCTGATCTCTCAGGTTTTCACCCCAATATCTCATTCTGTGTTTTTTATTTAATAAGACTGTTTAGCAATTTGTCTACACTGTTCTATAACTGGAGTGGCAAGCAAATACAGCAGGCCTCCTCTCAGCCAAATGGCAGCTCTCCGCTAAAGACACTTTCCACTTTATGGAATACCTTCACACACTTTCCTATTTAGTTTTCTCATGTACTTTTTTTTTTTTTTTTTTGGTTTTTTTTCGAGACAGGGTTTCTCTGTGCAGCTTTGCGCCTTTTCCTGGAACTCACTTGGTAGCCCAGGCTGGCCTCGAACTCACAGAGATCCGCCTGGCTCTGCCTCCCGAGTGCTGGGATTAAAGGCGTGCGCCACCACCGCCCGGCTTTCTCATGTACTTTTTAACTATCCTCATTTTACCTGAGACAAAATAGTAACGATATGTTAACAATTCGAATTTACTGAACATGTCAAGACCTCTATATGTGCCAACCCTATCTATGTACACTATATAAAATAACTCAGTCTTCACAGTGAACTTGTGATGTTAGTAATGTTGTTCTTCCCTTTTACAGATGAAGGACAGAAGACACAGACAAACGAAGAACTAGGGCTCAGGTCACATAGCCTAAGCAATGTAACAGCTAGTAAATGCCAAAGCTAAGATTTTAATCCTGACGTTTTGACTTGGAAGCTTATGCCCTTAATCACCATTTTATACTTCTTTATGATATGGAAGTGAGTCTGAGCTCATAAATTTATCTTATTCCTCACCAAATTTTCACTATAGAAGTATGTTATATAGTCTGGGGGCTTCTATTAATGGCCCAAAGCTAGAAGAGAAAGCCTATACAGGAATAGAAATGACTAAAGTAAGTAAATAAAGTCTGTATTAGATGTAAAGATCCAGCTTACTAGTAAACCATGAAAAAATTATCTTTTATGCAGTTTTTGTATAGTATATACTTTCAAAAACACATTATGGCTATCCTAGAATTTATCTTATTTATTTTTTACTTTATTATGTTTTTTTGGGGGGGGGTTGGATATTTTGTCTGTTTTTTTCGTTTTTTTGAGACAAGGTTTCTCTGTGTAACAGCCCTGGCCTAAAATTCACAGACATCTGCCTGTCTCTTCCTCCTGAGCACTAGGATTAAAAGTGTGTGCTACCACCTCCCAGTTTTTTTATCCTAGAATTTATAAACCCACTGAATTCATTATAAATAGAACAGTAGTCTCAGCTACTCAGAGGCTGAGATAGGAAGATTGAGGCCACCCTCCAAAATATAATGTTCAAAACGGGGCAGGAAGTTCCTCCATCCCACCCTCTGCTGTGCATCATCAAGACCTGACTTCTGAATATCACATTTCATGTATTGTCCTAAAACAGAGCATGTCCAGAGAGAAGATGCTCAGTGTGATGAGGGACTGGAATTGTGACAGAAACTGTAAGGCTGTAAAATTCTCAATGGGATGGAGTAAAGGAAGGGACAGGTTTGTTCACATCAGGTCAGGTAGCAACTGTACATTAAATCAAGACAAATCTATGTAAGATAGTAAGAAGTTGTAGTTTAACTTCAAATAAGGAACCAAGTACTTCATCACAGGAGTGTTGAAGCCCTCCTAAGAATGTACTTATTGGAAACATTAGACAGAGAAATCAAACAAAAATTCTAAGGTTCCTTCAGTACTAATATGAAGAAAATACATTTACTTATTTATTTTATGGTTTTTCAAGACAGGGATTCTCTGTGTGGCACTGGCTGTCCTCGAAACACTTCGTAGACAAAGCTGGCCTCAAATTCCACCTGCCTCTATCTTCCGAGTGCTGGGATTAAAGGTGCACAGCACCACCACTGGGCAAAAAAAAAATCACATTCTTGTAGTTTCTTGTATTCCTTATGTCTCTTTCTCTTGTCAGAGTGGCATCTAAAAAGCATTGACATTTTAGAAGCTTTATGTTCTAAAGTCGACACCTTAAATTATAATATGACAAAGATTTATGTGCTATTCATCCATTCATATATTCACATTCAACATTTTTAAAAGATTCATTTATGTGTATGGATGAGTGTTTTGCCTGCATGTATATCAGTGTACCATGACGTGTCCATGGAGGTCAGAAGAAGGTGTTTGATCTCCTAGAACTAGAGATAGAGACAGTTGTGAGGTGCCTTGTGAGAGCCAAACCTGCAAAAACAGTCAGTGCTCTTAACTACTGAGCCTACTGCATTTTAAAGTCACTGTCTTTGTGAAATTTATATTCCTGGCATAAGGAAGGGTTATCTGCTTTTATCGCTTATCAGTATAAAGTAATATTCCAATATCAATTTATTTTTAGAGTCAAAGAGATAATAAGAATTAAAATGTCGAGGACTCTCCTTGCAGCGGTGGCCTCGAGTGCAGAGTCTGAGTTGCGGGGGCAGGAGTCATGGCTAGACAAGCTTTCAGAAAGTTTCTTCCACTCTTTGACAGAGTATTGGTTGAAAGGAGTGCCGCTGCCGAAACCATGACCAAAGGTGGTATTATGCTTCCGGAAAAGTATTGCATGGGACAGTAGTGGTTGTGGGACCAGGCGCCAAAGGAAAGGGTGGAAAGATTCAGCCAGTCAGTGTGAAAGTCGGGGACAAAGTTCTTCTCCCAGAATACGGAGGCACCAAAGTAGTTCTAGACGACAAGGATTATTTCTTATTTAAGAGATGGTGACATTCTTGGAAAGTATGTAGACTGAAATCACTGTTGAAAAGGTGTCACATGAAGCTGCCCATTCCACTGATGGTCTGAACTCTTCATCATGTAAATAATTTTCATGCCTCCCTTTTATAATAAACTGATGATGCCTAAACTAATGACAGCCATTGTCTCTGGAGTTTAGTTTCACTGTACTGTTATAAACACTTCCAAATAAAATAATGTAAATGAGAAAAAGAATTAAAATGTCTTCTTGTATGTCTTCTGTCCTCTTTTCTCCTTGCACTGCACCAGTAGGTTTAGTGAATTTGCTTTCAAACTTCTATCCACATATGTAACTAAACATCATGTGTACAGGTACATGTAATATAGATTTTTTTAAGTATTTTTTTAATTATGTGAATACTGTGTGAATGCAGGTGCCTATGAAGGCCAGAGGTGTCAAATCTCCTGGAGCAGGAGTTACAGGAAGCTGTTAGTGCTGGGAGTCAAACCAGTGTCCTCTGCAAGAGCAGCAAACACTCTTAACTGCTGGGCCATCTCTGTAGCCCAATATAAAAGTTATAAAATTTTAAAAAACAAGCCAGGCAGTGGTGGTACACACCTTTAATCCCAGCACTCAGGAAGCAGATGCAGGTGGATCTCTGTGAGTTCGAGGATAGCCTGGTCTACAGAGCAGGACAGCCAGAGTTGTTATACAGAGAAACCCAGTCTCAAAAACAAAAATAAAACAAACAAAAAAAAAAAAGGAAGAAAGAAAGAAAGAAGATTAGAAAAATTAAAAACAGAAACAGGATTACATCAGTCACTCTAGTTTGGTTATCTTCCTGATGGTGCAGTTAAGTGACTCCTGATTATTCACCGTCTGCCTATGACAGTTTACTTACTCCTGTACATATTAATCCATCTTTATTCTGGATTATGATTTGACCTCTCTATTGTCTTAAAGGTCAACTTCTTTTTTCCCCGTCTTCCAATCAACACAACTGCAAAAGATTCTAGAAGAAAAAGAACTCAAGGAATTTGCAGGCATCCACTCAGTTTTCACTAGCACAGCACTTGGTCTAGGAGAGTGCTCTGCAGCAGGTCTCACTGGTTGTACAGCATTTTCAAGGTTGAATTTCCAAAGCACTGATTATCATCACCCACTGAACTGAAACATTCCCTGGTGGCTTTTTCCCTTGAGGTATAAACAGCATGAGCGACAGGCTTACCCAAGAACTCTTTTTTCTAATCTTCCTAAATTTGCTACTCTGAAAATCATTCCCATTTCAAGCCATGTTAAACATGCCACAGGCACTCTCACAGATGCTGTCTTATTCATAGCAGCTTGCTGACGGCCGCTATTACTGCCCCTGTTGTCAAATGAGTTAGCCAAATAACAGAATCAGGCTGATGAAATACACTCCCCAACACCAGAAA
The DNA here is from genome assembly GCF_007827085.1 of Peromyscus californicus insignis. Lineage (NCBI taxonomy): Eukaryota > Metazoa > Chordata > Mammalia > Rodentia > Cricetidae > Peromyscus > Peromyscus californicus. The sequence continues at coordinate 594,295 of NW_026294595.1, read as the reverse complement.
GCCAGTAGCAAGCCACTGATGTAGTCAAGTATGAGCATCTAGGCAGCCGGGGTTAGCCTTTACCACAGAGACCAAGAATCTACTCAGAGGTAACAGTTTGGGGTTGTTTTGATAGCTTAAAAATTCGACAGGAATTCTGACTGGCTCTAACTGAAAAGCCTTCAGTCTGGTAAGGTTTGACCCTCCCTGCTTCTCACCCTAATGAATGCAAGGTCCTTGGATCATAGTGTGAGCATCAAGACCCTGTTAAGAGTCAGCAATGACCTTTACATTTTTCAGGCTTTTCAAAATATGTAAAACAGCCAGGCATTGGGAATACCCTCAAACTCTTAACCTTGACATACAGATAGATGTGTTTTTCATAATTATGGTGTTTTCACCCAAATTTTAGAAAAGTAATATTTGTATTACTAAAAATTTATTATTTTTTTCACCATTATTTTATTTCATTTTCCGGAGCCAAGGAACGAACCCAGGGTCTTGCGCTTGCTAGGCAAGTGCTCTCTACCACTGAGCTAAATCCCCAAGCCCAATTATTTAAGATGTAGATGTATTTCAATTGCTTCAACAAACTATTGAGGCATGTAGAAAGAAGAATCTTGTAAAAACATTAATTCTTTATATTAAAAATATATCTCAGTAGCAAGGTGACATAAAGAATGATCTGAAAAAAACTGGTGTGTGAGTTGATTGGTTTTCATACTTGTCCCTCCGATATTCCTTTTTTGCCTCACCTCATTGTATTAAGGATGTTAAATCAAACATGATTGCAGCAATGTTTGTGTGTGAAAATGACAAAGCAATGAGCCCAAATCCCAACCTCATCTTGAACCCTGAAGACTTTTATGGCTTTCCCTTCACTAGGCCCTCCCCCTAATACACATTAAAGACCACATTGTTCAAAGGAGTCATGGTAGGTTTCATACCCCATTTAAATACAATGTATATAGTAACTACACTTCCAAGTTTTACTAACAATATTCTTTGGTTTAAATATTAGTGCAGAATTACAACGTATCCGAGAGGGAGAAAAGGTGCTATCAGGCAGTGATTACGTCAAATTTTCTTTTCATACAACATTTTTCTCTAACAAAGGGATATGGACTAAAAGTGTATGAAAAAAAAAATATCCAGAAGATCCATGAAATGCTTTAAGTAGTTGCCTTACCTCAAATTGTCCAAAATAAGTCAGGTCTTATTAATTCAAGAAGCCTAAATAAATTGAACTTGCTGCTAATTTCAAATGCAGGTTCTCCCTTCCCCCCAACCTCTTATTCCATTTGTATGTCTGCAAGTCACATTATGGACCCCCAGCTGTTTTATTCATTTATTCTTGTAAGATTTCAAATTGGAGGAACGACTGAGAGGTTGTTTTTTATTCATTTTTCTCAGTTCTTACTATTAGTTGTCTGTCACAAATACTTTAAAGGGTTAGTGGGAAAGAGACAGCAACTACTCTAGTATTTTTTCAACTGCCATAAACAGTTTGCATAATGAAAGTAGCCACTGAATCAACCCCTTGGTTCTCTGGGAAAAGACAGCAAAACAGGGACCCTACAGCTGTCCTTGGGAAAAGGAAGTTTGAAGGATAAAAATCTGCACTGAAGAAAAGGAAAAACAAACCTTTTAAACCTTTAAAACCACAGTTTAATTGGAAGAACTGCTCACTTTCCCCAACTCAGGCATTTTTGTTTAACATTTGTTTAACAAACATTACAATATAACTTGATTTTACATCAGTGTATTTTAAGATAAATCCTATGATTTTTATACATTTCTTATTTTACAAACCAGGGTTTAAATAATCTCAAAATAACATACTAATAGCATCTGTTTAGTTCAATTCAAGTTTCAAGAGCCAATACCAGCTGTTGGGGGAGGGATTTCACATGTGTTACACAAATCCTAACCAAAGCTTATTATCCCCACCCCCATTCTCTCATTGATGGAAAACTAGTAAGTAAAGCAAATGTTAGAATAAAAAAGAGAGGGAAGAAAAAAAGAACAAAGTAATAACTAAAAATTCTCAGTGTCTAGATATATACAACCACTACTAAGATGCTCATCCTTTCTAGTTCAATACAGAGTCAGCATGAGGACAAAAGGCATTTAAAAGTCAATTTGGAGTGATTTCTAACAGGAGCCTAGCTCTACAAGTTGGAGAATGAGAACATCCCCAAATGTTGAAAGGCATTCCTTACTAAAAAAGTTTTCTCTTGTAAGGAGCAATCTAGTTTTCACAGGAAATTTCATTTTGTAGCATTGTTTTGGTTTTACATGTCTGTTCTGCCAGAGGGGCTGTCCACAAGGGTTGCATCTATCTTGAAGTGTGCACAATGGCCTCTCTTGCGGCTCTCTCCCTCTGTTATTGATCCTTACAGATGCTTCAAAACCCTTCCCCCACCTTTCTCCAAATCCCAACCCCCCATTCTCAAAGATAGTTTAAGAAATAAGACTTCCTGCCTAGCGACTGGCAGGACTGAAAGACCAGATTGTATGACTCCACAGATCAGGCAGGCCACAGTGAAGGCTTGAATAGAGTTAACCCTCTGTGAACTAAAACAAAACATTTGCATGCCCAGCTGTGACAAAGGTTAATTTAAATGGACAAGGGCCCAATATCTAAAACCAAGCAAATGCCCCCTTTAAAAAAAAAAAAAAAGCATTTTCACTGACTTTTGTAAGCAGCTAATTTTGCCTTTTAAGCTTTCAAAGACCTCATTCAGCTGGGATAATTAATTTTGCTTTCTGGATTTTGTGTGAAAGATTTGGGTGAAACTGTAGCATGTTCTTGTTTTATACGTGTTCTCCTTTTAGTACCCAAAGTTATTTTCTGCCACAGAATGGCTAAGAAAAATGCATTGAAGTTTTAGGAGTTAATGAAATATACACTTTGGGAGAATCATCTAGGCATCAGGAGTGAGTGGACTACATATCACTAAGACATTCAAATTGACGGGGAACAAAAATTCCCCCAAACCCTAAATTCTCCACAACTGTCCCTTCCAAACTCATGCATCCACTGCTCTGAACCTCTGTCTATCCCTAAACTATTCAATGAATCCCAAGAAAATAAAATCTTAGTTCTTAAACTATTTCTGTCTATAAATACATCTAATAAATTCAAGAGTAATAAGAATTACTATGTATATTAGGGGAAGAAGAGGAAGCTGTTTATGATAAAACTACAGGTCTTATACATAATTGATCATTTCTGCACTCTTGTTTCTACCAACTTACAATAACTACCAATGTAGTAATGCTGGCACATAAGGAGCTGGAAACTACATCTAAGGAAGGAGAGCAACAATGTATAAATGCTACTTGGAGTGGGAGCCTCAATTCTCTGGTTCATGCATCCCCAGAGTGATTAGAAAACTGCAAAGCTGCCAATGACAGATGTTAGCCATGCTGAAAGGGGTTGGGAAGCTTTACGGGGGGTGGGGGTTGGGGTGGCGGGGAGCCGGACACACGGGACACAATTTCATGGGGTTACTGCCTTTCCTAGATATTTATCAATTACTTCAAAGACTTGACAACTCTTTTGGCTCAGTAATAACAGCTACCAATAAGGAATCAAACTCTTAAGACTCTACATTATCAACATAGCAAATCACTAATGCTAAAACTCACTGTTCTGATAGCTGTATTTTTCTTTCCTGGCCCAAATAATAATGTGGGATACTGCGTTTTTCTCACATAAGGACGAGTCTATTCAATATAAACAAGTTACCTACACACAGAACAATCTACTCACTTAAAACACACTTAAAAAGAAATTAGCAATGATTTACTCTTGTAAAACCATAAAGCTTTAAGTCCCCCAAGAGGATGAAGCTACCTTATCAATGGCCTCATGACCCCAACTCTATCTCCAACTAACAGTACTAAATAATGCTTTGGCAGCTTGTAAATTAGATTAAAAAATTAAAAATACAAACAAATTCTGTCAAGAGGTAAAACCCACAATGTTTAAAGGTAAAATTTACTGTGTACTGAAACACGAATTTTGATTTTTTTTCAAATCAATATAAAATTCAAATCTATCACTCTTCCCTTCCCTGCTTTCTCCTAACACCACCTACAACAATCAATTCACTATAGTTTCCCAAAGCTTCTTTTCTGTATTTCATATTTGCAGCCAGTTTCTAGAAGAAAACCTGTTAGCTGAATTCTGCCAAGATAAAGAAACAAAAACCAAAAAACAAACAAACAAACAAAAAACAAAAAAACAGATGTCTGTAAATCTGATCTAAAGCTTCCAGGAATTTTCTAAATTGCAGACCTGGGTCCTGGACTTAAACAATCAGTTTCCTTACCTTCCCATGTCTCCATTTCATGCTTCTTGGAGTTTGCTGAGAAGTTCTACCGCAGCCATGAAGAAACTGAGATTACAGGGCAAGCCCAGCTTGATGACTACCCTTCCCACACTTGGTCAATTTCTTTCTCTAAGCCGAACTACGACAGTCATCCTCACAGGTCAGTTTACAAGCCGGTCATGTGATTACAAAGTTCAGGCTCTAAGGTCACAGTGTGCATGGAGTTCGTTTATTACCAAAGGTTATCTGAGTGGAACTGATAGACTTATTTTCCTCAGCTAACAATACTGCCTCACACGCCTTTCTGAGAATTAATACAGGAGCAAAAACACTCCTCCGGTCTGAAACAGAATCTAAAAATTTAAAAAGGAAAGAAAGAAAGGAAGAAAGAAAACCCCCAAACCACTATTTTTTAAAAACTACATTTAAAAGGGTTCTAGTATGTACGGTTTTTCCTTCTCTTTTTTACCTGAAGCTCTATGCTACATTATTTTTCTAAACTCTAGATTAGAAAATTTAGGGCTAAAAATTTTGACCCAAAGAAAAGGCAAAACAACTCAGGGTTACCATAAGGGTCTTGCTTTTTTTTTTTTTTTTTTTAAAGAGTTGGAGTTGAAATTCTCTGCCTTTTGTCATTATAATAAATAACAACAAGGCAAATTCTGAGAAACCTGAACTTAGGCGAGGAGCCGTTCACAGAGTCCCCTTTAACTTTTAGTCTTCCATACTCTGGATGGGTTGGATATGGGAAGATACATACTTAAAACAATGTAGAGAAAGGAAAGCAGGACTTCAAAATCCTTTTGGAAACCAAATATTAGAATTCCCGCCCCTAGTCAAAAGGTTGCATCTTTTAAAGGAGGCTTCTTGCTTCATTCCTAAGGTGACTATCTTAAGAACCACCATGCTGCAGCCTGACTCCAGAACATGCCAAGTGAGAAAGAGTTTGCAAATACACTTCCAAGGAGCTGCAAAGGTTGGCAAATCTGGGTCATATGCAAATGGCACCTGGTGAAACACTCAGCTGTCCATTCAGGTATCAGAAGACAATATTTCCATATTGAAGGCCTTGGCTTTGATCCCCAGCACTACACAGAGGTGGGGGTGGGGTGGGGTGGGGGGAAGCCAGGAGGACAAAAAGTTCTACTGAGAATGTGGAGTAAAATGGAATCCCTAAGGATAGATGCTATATACATGACAGTGATGTCTTTCATTTTAAGAAGTTCCCTTTTTCTTCAGCTTAGCTTATATTAATAAGCTAGGTGCAATTTATAGCAATGTTAAAAAAAAAAAAAAAGATTTTTCTTGGCCAGTAGTGGAATCTAAGGGTTTTCTTAACCAACAATGCACATCAGGATGATCTTCCAAAGAAAGGCTAAGAAAAAAAGTCACCAGTTATTTAGAAATCAAGAAAAGGATACAATTCATCTAAAAATAAATGTTTTGCCACTGCCACTAAACTCCTTATTTATCCAACCAACCAATAAACACACACACACACACACACACACACACACACACACACGAGGTGGGGGAATCCAGAATCTGCCTTTTTTTTTTTTTTTTTTTTTAAAGAACACTTTAGAGGGTTTTCTGGTAGGCAGCAGGAGAAAGGTGAACACATACCTCACTGCCTATGAGATGCCAAAGATAAGCTCTGTTATCAGCTAAAGCTCTGGGGACTGCTGAAAAGATACTGCAGAGAACCCAAATCACTCAAGATTCTGTTTTAATCCTGGAATTTGTGAGAAAGAAAGGGAAAAAAGAAAGTGAGTTAGGAACATGTTTTTATTTGCTAATATTTAGAATATTAGCTTTTTAATATAGACAGGGTAGATGAATAAAATCTTAAACCAGCACTGCATCTGAGTCCAAATGTAGGGTGGAACCTTAGCCTGTAAGATACTTGGTTACATCTTCAGTTTATAGAGAAATATACTGATTTCTCACTTCTTTCATTATATTGCATAGCTTTAAGGGTAGAAGCAAAACCTCTCTTTAAATGCCAAATACCATACTAAATGCCCTTTCCCATGTATTCGTTTATTCAAATGAAGACTTCAAAGAGGCCTACAAATTTTAAAGTTGAAGCAGGTATCAAGACTAAGGTAAATTTAGTGCCTCGATGTAATTAAAAGACTATATGTTCCAGTAGACTCAAGGTCATGGAAGTCATTTCAGGTTTGCCCTAAAGAATGCTTGATGAGCCGGGCGGTAGTGGCGCACGCCTTTAATCCCAGCACTCGGGAGGCAGAGCCAGGCGGATCTCTGTGAGTTCGAGGCCAGCCTGGTCTCCAAAGCGAGTTCCAGGAAAGGCGCAAAGCTACACAGAGAAACCCTGTCTCGAAAAAACCAAAAAAAAAAAAAAAAAAAAAAATGCTTGATGAAAGTCTGAGACAAAGTGAAAGCTGTGGGACCACTTTTATAGAGAGACTTCTGGTGATTTCAGAAGCTCAAATATACAGAAATGTCTTAAACTTCTTTTTAACTTTGTAAAGATTAAAAGAGAAAATACAAATGCAAGCCCAAGACTCTGGTTCTCATGTGTTAGGCCTTTGATAGAGACCAAAAAGGCAAGGGTTTAATTCAGCTGAAGAGAAACAATGGAACCACCGTCAATGAAGACTGCACTGCCAAAGACTGCAAGGGAAGCGCCTGACTGCAGAAAATGCACATAAGCAGAATGATGTCCCTGTGCCTTCTACTCCAAGAGTTGGAAAGGAGCTTTATTGATTTAAACATTGGGGTAGGGGTGTGTGGACACGCAGGCCTAGGTATTACGACTAATGAAGCACTCCAGAAACTGGATATTTTCACCCAATTCTATAAACACGTATTTTCTACTATGAGGAAGACACTATGTTATCCTATGGTGACACAGAGACATTGCATGTGATCCTTGCTCTAAAGGTGTTCATACTGCAGTCTCACTTTCCCATCACTCAATACTAACACATTGGTAGTGAAAATACACCAAATACATAAATGATAATAGTGTTATGAATACTCTGACAGAATTGGGTAAGAAAATTATTAGGGAAAGAGAAGTGAGATGGCTCAGTGGGTAAAGGCGCTTGCTGCCAAGCCTGACACCCTGAGTTTGATCCCCAGGAACCCACATGGCGGAGGGAGGAAACACATTCCTGTGTGTTGTCCTCTGACACACACACAAAGGAATACATGTAATTTTAAAAAGAAAAGCTTATTAGATTATTGTGGGGTGGGAGGAACGACACACTATACTTGAACTGAACTTTGGAGTTCCCTAAGTAAATAAGTAGGGAAGGTATTTCAGGACCTGAGGGAAGTGGTAAAATGGGGAAGATCTCAAAAGATTTTGAGCCAGGCGGTGGTGGCGCATGCCTTTAATCCCAGCACTCGGGACGCAGAGCCAGGTGGATCTCTGTGAGTTTGAGGCCAGCCTGGGCTACCAAGTGAGTTCCAGGAAAGGCACAAAGCTACACAGAGAAACCCTGTCTCGAAAAACCAAAAAAAAAAAAAAAAAAAGATTTTGAAATGCCAACACTATGAAGTCAGGACTTATTCTGCATGCAGAAGAATAATAAGCTATCTTGCAGAATACACTACAAGCAGTAATTTAAGAATAGCCTTATGTATAGCAACCATATGCAATGTATGTACTTTGTTTGGGTCCTGATTTGAACAAACTAAAACATCGTTTTGCATTAAAAGAGAATCAAGAAAATCTAAATATAGGTAGGGTATTTAATTAGATACTACCTACATACTAAACTCTGGAAAAGGTAAGCCTAATTATACTATTCTTTCAAAGAATAAAAGTAATAATAATTTTTAAAAACCTGACCATGATCCAGCAAAGTGGCTCAGCAGGTAAAGTCACTTGCTGTGCAAACTGATGTACTGGGCGCTAGCTATATAAGCATTTTCTATTTTCACACCAACTGGACACTAGATCTTCCATTGAAAATCTGCTGCTGGGAGTAAAAGATTTCCTACCATTATCTTCTACTTACTATATATGTTGTGAAAGATGTTTTGACTGACATATACACACTGTATATGCCCCATTAGATTCCAAGCTATTTGAGACTATGCCCTGTATTTTTGATGATAATTGCATCATTAGTACATGACCAAAAAGCAGGCAGTTAATAAATATTTTACTGAAAAAGGAAAGAGGAGTTAGTCCTGAATCCAGCAACAAGGAAAAAGGAAATAAATTCCTTCAAGAACATAACTGGTTACCAAGAAATCCACCCCTAGGCCATTTTTGCAAAGCCAAAACCAGCTCCCAATTCTAAGGGTGAGGGAATGAATGTAATAAGTTGAAGACCAAGAGGACCGGTTGGTTGCAACCTGACCAGATAGTAATCCTGCCATCAACCACCTCTACCTCACTCGAATCTCCCAAAGAGAAAGAAGCTGCATCTTGCCAATCTTCTACGTGGTAGAGCTTGCCTCCAGCTGGCAAACAGATGAAGTTTTATCAAACAAGATATAGCATATTTAATTCCAATCTGAGTCAAGTGTACAAAGCAACTGAGCCCTCTCCTGGAGTCATTTACTCCTCCTCGGAGCCTCATGTCCTGATGATATCTGTTTTCAGGGTACCCTTACCTAGATGTATCTATCTTTTTTTTTTTTTTTTTTTTTTTTTTGGTTTTTCGAGACAGGGTTTCTCTGTATAGCTTTGCGCCTGTCCTGGAACTCACTTGGTAGCCCAGGCTGGCCTCGAACTCACAGAGATCCGCCTGGCTCTGCCTCCCGAGTGCTGGGATTAAAGGCGTGCGCCACCACCGCCCGGCTTAGATGTATCTATCTTAAGCACCTCAAATATGTCTTCTCTTTAAAACTTGATTTGTCTGGGCTCTCTGCTCAATTAATGATACTAACCAGGCACCTTAGTCAAAAACCTATGACTCCTTCCTTGATTCCTCCTCCCCCCTTAAATACCTTTCTACCTACTCCCTCAAAAGTTACAGAATCAGCCACTCTAAAGAGGTATCACCAACCAATGGTGGAAGAATTCAAGCATCTTTAACTATATAATCAACTGAAACACAAACGTCTAGATCTCCAAGGTAATATTAGAAGTATAGCTCAGGGGCTGGAGAGATGGCTCAGAGGTTAAGAGCACTGACTGCTCTTCCAGAGGTCCTGAGCTCAATTCCCAGCACCCACATGGTGGCTCACAACCATCTGTAATGAGATCTGGTGCCCTCTTCTGTCCTGCAGTCAGACATGCTGTATACATAATAAATAAGTAATTTTTTTTTCGGAGACAAGGTTTCTCTGTGTTGCTTTGGAGTCTATCCTGGAACTCACTCTGTAGCCCAGGCTGGCCTCGAACTCAGAGATCCGCCTGCCTCTGCCTCCTGAGTGCTGGGATTAAAGGCATGCGCCACCTTTATAAATAAATCTTAAAAAAAAAATTCTAAAAAAAAAAGACACTTAAAAAAAAAGAAGTATAGCTCAGTGGTGGAATATTTGCCAAGTGTGCAAAATTGAGTTTACTTGCCAGCATCACCAAAAAGAAAAGAAAAATCTATGAATTAATGATGCTGGGGTAGTGCTATAGCTCAATTGGTATAACAAAGGATAATAAATAAACAAGAAAAACTGGAGTTAGACTATTACTATAAAATAGTGCTAGGTACTAATAATCAGCAACTGCTAATATGACAAGAATAGAGAATATAACAACTCAACATACTCATTGAGTCATTGTCTCAAAATCTGAATCTGTGAAGATGGTAGAGTACAGTCTCTAGCCTCCATCTACTAAACTAATACAACTACAAGATTCAGAAACACATTCACTTATGTCACAAAGATATACTGGCAGAAACCTTCCCAACTTCTTCCTCTCATAACCTCACTGCTCTCAACAGTGTGCTAGCAAGTTTCCAAAACATGCCTTTGAATGAACATTCATTCTGTACGATAAAAAGGTGAAAAGTCTTTTTTTTCTTTTTAGCCAGCAAGGTTAAAGAGATTAAGTCTATCAAGATGTTTAAAAAAGACTACAAATAACTTTTCTCTTTGAACATTTAAGTTACATCTTTATCGTTGGCAGTGGTGGCACATGCCTTTAGTCCCAGCACTCTGGAGGTGGTGGCAGGTGGATCTCTGTGAGTTTGAAGCCAGTCTGGTCTACAAAGTGAGTTCCAGGACAGCCAGGACTGTTACACAGAAAAACCCTGTCTCAAAGGAAAAAAAAAAAAGAGTGCTATCATTAGATACCATCTGGGAGTATGTTCTTTCTAATCTATTAGCCTTCCTTTAAATTCACTTTTCTTACAAATCAAAACCAAAACCCAAAACAACGATCCAGCCATTCAGGTCGATAATGTATGTAAAATATTATCCCGTTACTAAAATCCTGTTACAAATCTCGAAACACTTTGTTCTTAGACACCATAAGCCAGTTTTCCCACAAGAATCTTTGTCCCCAAACCCACCAAGGGAAAGGAAGGAAACATCACCCTCCTTTCCTTATTCCAGTATTAGTGACAAAAAGTTCAACATTTAAAGCAAATCAACATTAAGCAATCCCTATTTTGCGACAAACAAGGTGTTGGTGGGTCAAGATCCTCTTCTTGTGGATATCAAGCCAGTGGGAGATACAATGACTCATTTTAGATGAGGGACAAAATACAATGTGTGCTCAGAGAACAGGTACCAGTCTCAGCTAGGGTGGGAGCAGATCACTGTGTTTTGGGCATCTAAATATATATCTGAATATTTGATAGATTAAAAAGAAATCCTGCCGGGCGGTGGTGGCGCACGCCTTTAATCCCAGCACTCGGGAGGCAGAGCCAGGCGGATCTCTGTGAGTTCGAGGCCAGCCTGGACTACCAAGTGAGTTCCAGGAAAGGCGCAAAGCTACACAGAGAAACCCTGTCTCGAAAAACCAAAAAAAAAAAAAGAAAAAAAAAAAAAAGAAATCCTGGAGGCATGTCTCAGAGGGAAATTGAGCTGAACTATAAAGCAGTACTGCTAAGCCTACTATGTTCCAGGTGCTTTTGCTTTCTGATAAAGATTTCAAATAAGTTAAACAAGGAATTAAAACTAGATGTTAAGTAAAAATGATTGGGCCTCTACTGATGACTTGAACACCACCTCTCCTCCTCTGTCCCTTGCTCTCAGAGGCCTTCTAGATTCCTGGAAGCAAACCTTCATTTAGGATTTGCTGTTTAAGACAAAACACAGTGTGGCAAGCAGTGAAAGAATCTGAAGAAAGACCAACAACTTCCAGAAATAATTTCCTTGAACTTATCTAATCATCTCTTCCTAATAATGTTGCTTAGCAAAAAACTAAGTACTAAGAACAAAAATCCAAGAACTATTGCAGTATCTGAATGGCACTACAGCCAAGGAAACTATCAGGGATATAGGCAAAGGAGCACACATTTGGATAATATTCAAAGTAATCATCTCATAGATTATTCTCTTCTCTGAGTTTCGTAACTGGGTTAGTCAGCTGTAAATCTTACCAGTCTAAGAATCTGCCTGCAAGAAGTCCTACCCTTAAAAATTATCTACTTATAATTCTTACATTATTGGAAAGGTAAATTCTCCTATAGAATGGATCAGTGTCAATAATAAATAGCTTTAGCTGGGTGGTGATGATGCACGGCTTTAATCCCAGCACTCAGGAGGCAAAGGCAGGTGGATCTGTTGAAATTTGAGACAGCCTAATCTACAGAGCTAATTCTAGGACAGCCAAGGCTACACAAATAAGCCTCGTCTTGAAAAAACAAACATAAAAAAAAAGAGAGAAAAGAAAAGAAAAAAAAAACTAAATTGTTTTCAGGATCACTGTTTAGCATCTTCTATTACAAAATCATTATACACATCATCATTGATGTGTTGTGAGATCATATGTGGTACTATTAAAACCAAGTCCATCTTTAAGATGCCCATACCAAGGGTTGGGGATTTAGCTCAGTGGTAGAGCGCTTGCCTAGCAAGTGCAAAGCCCTGGATTTGGTCCTCAGCTCCAGGAAAAAAAAAAAAAAAAGATGCACATACCATTGAACCCAAAAATCTGAACACTTCTAGGAATGTATATCCTATAGAAATACTTGCTTGTGCAGGAGTGCAAGGATATCATTGCAGGGGGCTGGGCATGTAGCTCCACTATTAAGAGTGCACTTAGTAGGCTTGATTCCCAGCACTGCATAAACTAGGACTGGCTGCTCACATGTCAAATCTAACATTTTTAGACAGTAGAGGCAAGAAGATGAGGGGTTGAAGGTCATCCATGGCTTCAAGGCTAGCTGAGGCTACTAAACACCCTGCCCCCTTCCTCCAAAAAAAGAGTTCTTTTCAGTATTTTATATAGCATTTAAACTTTAAAAAATTTAAAAAGTTGCAGCTGGGTGATGGTGGCACATGCCTTTAATCCTAGTGCTTGGGAAGCAGAGGCAGGCGGATCTCTGTGAGTTCTGTGGCCTCTGTGAGGCCAGCCTGATCTACAGAGCTAGTTCCAGGATAGCCAGGCCTATAATAAAAACCTTGTCTCGTAAAACCAATAAACAAACAAATAAAATTTAAAAAATTGTAACCAATAGGAAGTAATTATTAACATATGTAATAAATTTAGTTGATACAAAGAATGAGTGAGGGTTGGGTAGATGGCACAGTGGGTAAGAACACTTGCTGTGCAAGCATGACCTGAGTTTGAATCACCAGAATATAAGAAAAACTTAAGTATGGATATATGTGCCTGTAACCCCAACACTGGGTACTGGAAATAGGTAGATTCTAGAAGCTTGCTGGCAAGCCTGCCTAGCCAAAATTACAAGCTTCAGGTTTAGTGAAAGACCATGTATTAAGGAAATAAGGCTGAGGGCTAGAGAAATATATCCTAGTCTTCTTCTGGCCTCTACATGCATAGGCCTGCATGCATCTGACCCTCTGGTGCATGTACATGCATACTACACAACATGCATACTAAATAAATATTTAAAAAGTGGGTTTTCAAGATACTCCATATAAAGCAGTCAATAACATATTGCTAATATTTGAAAAATGAAGACCAATTTGATACCTTTCATGAAAAAGTTAACTGTATTTTCAAGTGTAGGGTGGGTGAAGTCAGGTAAAGGGATTTGCCATCAAGCCTGATGACCTAAATCTGATCCCTTGGGAACCCACATGATAGGAGAAGAAACTGCCTGTCAAGGGTGGTCCTCTGACCTTCACATGTACACCGTGGAATACATGCTATCTCCCCGCCCAAAATAAAATGTATTAAAAACTAAAATACAGGTATATACAAGTTTGGGACTTGGGATGTATTGTCAATAGAGCACCTGCCTACTATGCATAAGGCTCTAGGTTTGATTCCTAGCACCACATAAAACTGGATATGGCAGTCCATGCCTATAATCCCAGTACTCAGGAGATAAAAGCAGGAGAATATGAAGTTTAAGATCATCAGAAGCTATCAAGTGTGTTTGTGGCCAGCCTGGAGACATGAGACCCTGCCACTACCTCCCACACAACTCCATCCCACCCTACACCTCAGGAGATATAATACAAATGTGTGCTTCAATACCTCTGGCCAAATTAGAGTTACAGAGGACTAAACCAGACAACCATAGAGCTTGTCAGATTATACAAAACAACAGTTTTAGGTATTGAACTTCAGGAAATGAAGGACAATGATTCCTGGGAAGCAAATCAAACATTGGTGAGTCCTGTGAATGGCCTACTTAACTATTTAGAGCAGTAGTTCTCAACTTGTGGATCTGTACCCCTTTGGCAAATCTCTAGCACCAAAACTATTTACATTATGATTCCTAACATTAGCAAAATCACAGTTATGAAGTAGCAATGAAAATAACTTTAAGGTGGGGGTCACCACAACATGAGGAACTGTATTAAACCGCTGCAGCACTGGGAAGGCTGAGAACCACTGTATTAAACCGCTGCAGCACTGGGAAGGCTGAGAACCACTGTATTAAACTGCTGCAGCACTGGGAAGGCTGAGAACCACTGTATTAAACTGCTGCAGCACTGGGAAGGTGGAGAACCACTGGTTTAAAGGTTTCCTAGGCTAGAAAGGGAAGGGAGCATCCAGGTAGGGCCTAACAGTTCCCAGAGTTACAGATATGAAGCTAGAAATCAAGGAGGTCAATAAAACTGGAAACAGAAGTTCACAGGGCACTGGACTAGAGGAGAGGACTACACAGAGAATGCACAATTGAGATCTGTCTGTATAGAGTTCTCTAAGTCTTTAGCTGTAGATTATTCTGTGCATGTGTAAGAGAAAAACCACTCAAGCTGAGGATGAACTGCCAAGTAGGATAGCAGAAAAAACAATCTCAAGCTGGAGAGATGGTTCAGAAGTTAAGAACACAGGCTGCTCTTCCAGAGGTCCTGCGTTCAATTCCCAACACCCACATGGTGGCTCACAACCATCTGTAATGAGATCTGGTGCCCTCTTCTGGCATGCAGGCATACATGCAGGCACAACACAGCATAAATAATAAATAAATAAATACCGTACTAAAGAACAAATACTTAAAAGAAAAAACAATCTCTGGGGCTCTTTCAGATACATTTTTCCTCCGATACTGGGGATGGAACTAGGGGGTTTTATGCATGCCAGGCAAGTAAGTGCTTTACAATGGAGCTACAGAGCTGGTCTAAGAACTTTTGTTTCAACCAGCCAGAATGGAAAATTCTCTGGATTAGAGATTTAATTCCTGAAGAATGACTAGCATTCATATATTTCCCAACACATATCCTGCAGGTATTCTTCTAGGAGCACAGACTGGCTTATCAGACTAACCAGTTGATATAGTCAATCCAAATTATAGACTCTAAGGCAGGTGGTAATGACTGGTTTGTGGAATGAAAGATAAAATCAGCAGGAGCCAGATAAGACAAATCCAACAGGTTGAGAGGACAGTCATCTTAATAAACTTTGCCTTAGGCTCCTCTTGACAGAAACAAAAATCTAACAGTATAAGGAGAAATTCCCTTTTCATGTTAGCTTATACAAAATGACTGCAAAAAATCATCAGAATTTTGTTTCAATGACCCTTACACTGAAAATTTCTATTGGATGCTTTTAAGGACTCTACAATTCTCTATGAGTAAACCTTAACAATTCGCCATGTCTTTGCAAGAGATACTCAAATGCATTAAGGGAGTCCTTCTGAATCTATTCCTGGAAAAGGGCTCTTTACAATCTTACATGTCCTTTTAGTCCTAACGAGGTAATTCTGAAGTAAGTTTGGTATTGCCCCTTTAATGGTGTTTACTCAGTTTCACACAAATAAGACATTTAGATTCCATTGAATATCTCTGTCCAGTTTAAGTTAATACAAAGTTGGAAAGCTTGGATCCCTGCTTGTTTAACATCAAGAGTTTTCCGATGAATGAGGCGTGGAAAGAAAAACACTGAGTATACAATTCCAGCTGAAGAAAATTCAGCCGGGTGTGGTGGCACACACTTTTTTTTTCGGGGGGGTTTTTCGAGACAGGGTTTCTCTGTGTAGCTTTGCACCTTTCCTGGAACTCACTCTGCAGTCCAGGCTGGCCTCGAACTCACAGAGATCCGCCTGCCTCTGCCTCCCGAGTGCTGGGATTAAAGGCTTGTGCCACCAATGCCCGGCGGCACATACCTTTAATCTCAGTGTCTAGGAGGCAGAGGTCAGCTTAGTCTACAAAGCAAGTTCTAGGACATCCAGGGGTACACAGAGAAATCTTGTCTCTTTTTTTTTCTTTTTCTTAGAAATCCTGTCTTAAAAAAAAAAACAAAAAGCAAAAAATAAAGAAAATTCACTATAGAGAAAACAACAATAAAATGAGTTGGGAACTTTTTATGTATGTGCTTCACGGTAAGAGACACAATGATCTGAATATCAACACCATGGACAGGCAATGGAAAAAGGTACGCAGTGTTGGGGACTTGAGAATGGGAACAAGGTATAGAACGGAAAGGGAAGTACTGGTGCATTAAAGGCCCACACAGCTTCAGAAATCAATAATGTGTTTGTGGTAAATTCTAAAGATACCATTCACTGGAGACCAGAAAGGAATACTAAGCCAGCAGCAACATGGTATTTCATAATTCTCAGTATCCCATCCTTCCAACTCTTCATTTTACCACAAAGCACATTAAAAAAAAAAAATCCTGGCCGGGTGGTGGTGGCACACGCCTTTAATCCCAGCACTTGGGAGGCAGAGCCAGGCGGATCTCTGTGAGATCGAGGCCAGCCTGGGCTACAGAGTGAGTCCCAGGAAAAGCGCAAAGCTACACAGAGAAACCCTGTCTCGAAAAACCAAAAAAAAAAAAAAAAAAAAATCCTTCAAAAACATAGTAAGGTTTTTTTTATTTGTTTGGTTTGGTTTTGCTCAAAGATGGAAAGCTCATTCCACTTTTCTTATAGAAGTGTTCAAGTGAGGAGTCATAGGTTTCTTTCTGGGTAACAAAAATAAAAGAATTAATATAGGTCTACACCCATATTAATTCTTCACCTGCAGAATGTGGAACAGAATACACACTGCCAAACACTCAGGAATGTTGTGAAGAACAAATTAGCATGTGTACAAACATTACATAAGTAGATGTGCCATGAAAGTGGTCTTGATAACAGAAACAGCAGACAGTTAGAAAAGAACAATAGAAGTGAGTGAGCTGCTGATATGGAAAGCAGCTTATTCTCAAGTCTACAAATGTAAAAAATAATCTCGAACAAAAGGACATATTGTTTTGGTTTTTAGCATCTTTGGGGGGAAAAGTTAATTTTTCTATAAAATTTCTTACTAATTTCTAGAGATATAAAAGAACTGAATATATACAAAGACAACCGAACTACAGAAGAATGAGAAGGAGAAAATGGGGGAAAACCTAAGCAAAACATGAATCCCAGAGCTGGGCCATGGTGGCACACGCCTTTAATCCCAGCACTCAGGAGGCAGAGGCAGGCGGATCTTTGTGAGTTCGAGGTCAGCCTGGTCTACAGAGCGAGATCCAGGAAAGGCGCAAAGCTACACAGAGAAACCCTGTCTCAAAAAACCAAAAAAACACTACACAAAAACATGAATCCCACGTATTATTGAGGAAAATAATTCATAATTATTTTTATATTAATGTCTAACCTCCAAGAAGCAAAAAGGTTCAAACACATAGACATTTGCAGATATATGTATTAAACACAGAGTTCCTATAAAAAATTAAGAAAAAGATACACAAAACCACTGATGGACAAGGAATATGTCCAAGCAAAGACCTCCTAACAAGATTAGTTTGTCAGGGCTGGAGAGATGGCTCAGCAGCTAAGAGAAAATGTTCTTCCAGAGGACCTGAGTTGGGTTCTCACCAACCATATCAGGTGGCTCACAACCATCTGTGACTCCAATTCCAGGGGATATGACACCCTTTTCTGGCCTCAAGGGCACCTGTTCTCTTGTGCACATATACACATACATATAATTAAAAATAAAGATCTTGCTGGTGGTGGTGATGCACACCTTTAATCCCAGCACTCAGCAAGTAGAAGCAGGTAAATCTCTGAGTTTAAGGCCAGCCTGGTCTACAGAAGTAAGTTCTAGGACAGCCAGAGCTACACAAAGAAACCATGTCTCAAAAAACCAAAATAAGTAAATATCTTTAAAAAAAAAAACTTTAGTGTGCATACAATGAAAAGGTTACTTCAACTATTACCAACTGATTCTCTAGTTAGGAATGTAGCTGAGTGGCAGGGCACCTAGGTTTTTACACACATACACAGATTCAGAGGAAATAAGAGGGAACCATAAGCCATTCATCAGACTGTCAAATAGAATGATTATTTTATTTCACTTTGAGTAAATGAGTATGTTCATACAGTTCTGGCAGTGGATGTACAGCTCTTTTCAAATTTAAACTGCACATACCCCTCAGCTCCTGCTTCTTCTTAAGAAGTACTCACTCTTGCTCACAAAGATTAGTGTATAACAATGACAATGAAATGTCTGTCACAATTTTAGAGGAATAGTCAAAAATGGGGTAATAACTGAGGAGATCAGAAACTAGACAACCTTGCCAGTCTCCTTACAAACACTCATTCTAGATTTTAGTTAGGCTGTCAGTCATCTGGGTAGTCCCTTTCTCCAGCTGTTCACTAATAATACTAATAGCCAAGGAATTCATCTCCACTTTTGACAACGCAGTTTGCAAGTAAGAGATTAGCCACATGATACAAGAGATAGATCTTTCAATGTTCCAGTTGGTATACTCTGCTTGGGGGATATCTTGTGGTGTTTGCATTCTGCTATGTTGTGCTTTGCCTGGCCACATTTAGCAGCTGTGGCCTCTGCCCTGAGTAGAAACATAATTAAGTAGTGTTGAACACCTTAGTATTATCTTTTGCTCTTATAGACAATCATTTAATTCTGAAAATATATCTTTTCTAATGCCTGATGAATTATTTCCAAAGGATGAAGTCTTGGGATTGGGTAACGTAGCTAAGATACTCGAGAAAAAAGTATTTATGAGTCCACATAAAGCTTTGTTAGGTCCCACAGTGATCAAACTCATCCAAACTGTTGTGGGTGTTCTTCAGCACATCAGCAGAGGGCAGCATTTCCCACATAAGAAAGGCCTCAGGATGCAGAACTCAAATTTGAGATGGAAAGGGAACTCCATAAAGTATAGAAACAACTGCTCCCAAGATTTGGGAAGTATAACAGACCCTAGTTTCCTCAAGACCAGAAAACAGGGACTATTTACAACTAACAGCACCTAACACTGTGTACTGGTACCATAATGGAAAATTTAACTAGCATTCACAAGCATGCATATATATGCATATATATATATGCATATATATACATATATGCAATAATGAATATGGCATACCTATATCAAGTTGGATCTTACAACAAAAATTCATGGAGCCCTACACCAAAGACACTAAAATGTCCATTCACATTTGAATCTACTTTTCCTTTTTCTGCTGCAGAAAGAGTGAAAAGGACAAACCCCTTGATCTACCAGAGATGTTTGTGTGTAGGGGTGGGGTACACAGGGAGATAGAAAGAGCCTTATACAGGCAAATGTGGAAGTTGTAATATCTTCATCAATAACATCGCCACTGCTTTGTTTTTTGTTTTTTAAGATTTATTTATTATGTATACAGTGTTCCACCTGCACGTATCCCTGCAGGCCAGAAGAGGGCACCAGATCTCATTACAGATGGTTGTGAGCCACCATGTGGTTGCTGGGAATTGAACTCAGGACCTTTGGAAGAGCAGCCAGTGCTCTTAACCTCTGAGCCATCTCTCCAGCCCCAACATCGCCACTGCTTTGTTGTGACTGTTTTAAGAACACTGTCTTGCCAGCACAGTGGTGCATACCTGTAATCCCAGCACTCAGGAGGCAGAGGCAGGCAGTCTACATAGAGAGAACCATGACAGTCAAGGATACACAGAGAGACCCTGTCTGGGAGGGGCGGGGGGGGGGGGGGGGGGGGGGGAGGTGTTTCATTGGACCTCAAGCTTGCTGTTTCACTTAGACTGGCTGGCCAGTGTGCCCCTGTGTTTCTCCCTTTTCTGCTGTTCAGGTTATATATGTACATGGCAGGTCTAGCTTTCCATGTAAGTGCTGGCAATATAAACTCAGGTCTTCATGCCTATATAGCAAATACTTGACCCAATAAATCATCTCCCACATGACCACAGATTTCAAGCTCTGATTTCCTCCCCTCAGCTTTACATTAGCAGAACAAGGAAGTAAACGGAGGGAAAAAAAAAAAACCAAACAAACACTAGTCCAAAGCCGATAGAATTACAGGTCTCAGAAAATGCAAACAACTATGGTTAAAATGTCTCAAACACAGGCTGGAGAGTTGGTTCAGCCTTTAAAAGCACCTCTTGCAGAGGACCTGGGTTCAGTATCCAGCACCCATAGTACACTCAAGTCCCAGGGGATTTGACACCCTTGTCTATTTCCAACAGCATCAAGCATATGCTTGGTATATATGATGTAGGGAAGACACTCATATACATAAAATAAATGAATCTTTAAAATTTTGCTTTGCTTTTGTTTTTCAAGACAGGGTTTCTCTGTGTAGCCCTGGATGTCCTGGAACTCACTCTGTAAACCAGGTTGGCCTCAAACTCAGAGATTTGCCTGCCTCTGCTTCCTAAGTGCTGGGATTAAAAGTATGCGACACCACAACCAGGCTTAAAAAAATTTTTTTTTAATGTCTCAAAAAATAGTGTTCATGTTGGATCACCAACCAAGTCATCCTAAATTAAGGCACCCTATTCCTTGTTCTCCCTCTCTGTTGTTGATCCAGCTGGGATCTCCCGCTCCCCCAAGCTCTCTTTCCCTCGACCCTCGCCTTTCATTACCCCCACTCATGTCCAGGCTGTTCATGTAGATCTCATTCCATTTCTCTGTCATTGGGCGATCCCTGTGTCTTTCTTGGGGTCCTGTTTTCCGGGTAGCCTCCCTGGTGATGTAAGTAGCAGACAATTCATCCTTGTTTCATGTCTAGTATCCTGCTATGAGTGAGTACATACCATGTTTGTCTTTCTGAGTCTGGGTTACCTCACTCAGGATGATTTTTTCTAGATCCATCCATTTGTCTGCAAACCTCATGATGCCATTGTTTTTTTCTGCTGAGTAGTATTCCATTGTGTATATGTACCACATTTTGTTTATCCATTCTTCAGTTGAAGGGCATCTGGGTTGTTTAATGAAGACCACATGAGAACAGGAAGAAGCAAAGTGCTAGAGAGGCCCACAGAAATCCACAAAGATACCCACACAACAGACTGCCGGCAATGGTCGAGATACAGCCCGAACTGACCTACTCTGGTGATGGGATGGCCAAACACCCTGATTGTTGTGCTAGAAACCTCATCCAACTACTGAGGGATCTGGATGCAGAGATCCATGACTAGGCCCTGGGTGGATCTCTGGGAGTCCAATTAACGAGAATGAGGAGGGTTTATATGAGCGAGAATTGTTGAGACCAAGGTTGGATAAAGCACAGGGACAAATAGCCAAATGAATGGAAACACATGAACTATGAACCAATGGCTGAGGGGTCCCCACTGGATCAGGCCCTCCGAATGGGTGAGACAGTTGATTGGCTTGATCTGTTTGGGAGGCATCCAGGCAGTGGGACCAGATCTTGTGCTCATTGCATGAGTTGGCTGTTTGAAACCTGGGGCCTATGCAGGATTGTTTGGCTCGGCCTGGGAGGAGGGGACTAGACCTACCTGGACTGAGTCTACCAGGTTGACCTCAGTCTGTGGGGAAGGCTTTGCCCTGGAGGAGATGGGAATGGGGGGGGGCGTTGGGGGGAAGGTGAGGGGGACGGGAGGGGGGAGAACAAGGGAATCCGTGACCGATATGTAGAACTGAATTGTATTGCAAAATAAATTAAAATAAATTTAAAAAAAAAAAATTAAGGCACCCAATGTTTTCAACCACGCCAATGCTTCAACTCTTGAGAGCTTAGAGAAAAATTACCCTTTAAAAAAATTATTTGCTTATTTTCTGTTTTGTTGTTTTCGAGACAGGGTTTCTCTGTGTAACAGTTCTGGCTGTCCTGGAACTTGCTTTGTAGAGGAGGCTGGCTTCTAACTCACAGAGATCTACCTGTCTATGCCTCCTGAGAGCTGGGATTAAAGGTGTGCATCACCATTGCCTAGCTTGTTTGAAAATTAATCATTAGGACAATACTTTTGAAACAAAAATGCCCAGAAAATGTTAACTATCCCTAACATCACCATTTCTGAGAAGAGGAATTAAGTAGGTAATTTTGATTTATTATAGCTGTATACTACTTGATGTGTAGGTGCTTTTCTCCCCCAAAGTTCACTGCTATTAAAAATCTTTAAATTTTAAATAAATATATATTTAAAATGCAACAGGAAGATCCTTCACCATTACAAAGTTTGGCCAAAAAGTAAGATCAGAACAAATATACACAGATACTCAGAAGCAAGAATAAATGTTTGTTTATTTGTTTTGTTTATTTAAGCTGGGGGTGGAGCCCAGGAGATGCTAGGCAAATGTTCTACCTCTGAGCAGTAACACCATCTAGAAACATCATTTTGAAAAGCTAATAAAATGCTCAGCACAAAATATAGAATCCAGTAAGTATTTCTTTCTTCTACAAAAACTATAATTTTCCCCCTGCCTCCTCCACAGACAGGGTTTCTCTATGTAGCCCTAGCTGTCCTAGAATTCTCTGTAGACCAGGCTTACCTAGAACTCAAAAATCTACCTAATCTCTGCTTCTGAAATGCTGGAATTTAAGGAGTACACCACCATACATGGCCAAAACAACTATAAATTTAAAAAAACTTAATTTGAATGTATTCTAAAATGTATTACCCTCCATTTCAATTTGTATAGAAAAACTAGAGAAATGAAAAAGAATTCAAACCATAGTTGTATATGCAAAAAACAAAAACAAAACAAAAACAAAAAAACAAAAAACCCTGGGGGGTAGGGAGGATAAAGGAAAGATTTTTTTTTTTTTGGGGGCAACTAGTTCACTAAAAAGTACAAAAGCCTACTTGGACCTGTTGTCTCCACAGACTTTCCCAACTCCAGATGTTGACCAGGCTGGCCTTGAACTCAAGAAGTCCTCCTGCCTCTGCCTCCTGACTGCTGGGATTAAAGGGGTGCGCCCCCAAGCCCAGCTTTCACTGTCACTTTAACTAGACTCATCATGGGTACACACCTACGGGTTTATTTTATATATTCATAGACATGGTCTATATAGCCCTGGCTGGTCTGGAACTCTCTCTGTAGATCAAGCTGTCCTTGGATTACTGTCTCCTTTCTCAGGGCTGAGTCCCAAAGTTCCCAGGTCTTACTCACTGTCCCTTCACTTCTAACAACCTCCACTTCCTAGGAACACAGAATTTTTTCTTCTTTCCACCTTAAGACAATGTTCTTTGTACAAGGTAGATAAATACTATAATTGTGGCTTCTAGTGATTTCAATTTGAAGACAAAACCATGCACAATTTAAGTCACTTGCAAGGATATTCAAAAATATGTCATTGGCCACGATTCCACAGGGGGGCCCTCCTCGCCAAAGACAACCTAGAGAGGATGGCAAGGGAGAGGACAAAGAAAATCAAGGAGATGAGACCCAAGGTCAGCAGCCACCGATGCAGATGCCCAGAGAACCCTAAACCACAAGATGTCAGAGACAAAAGCAGCCAATCCACCGAGAATTTGTCTGCTCCAAGGGCTGAGCAGGGCGGGGCTGAGTAAATGCCTGCTTACTATCCCTACCATCATCCAGTTTGGTCATCAACAAGAAGAAATGATATGAAATTCCGGCAATAAGAAATGAACAGAGATTGGAGCTGAAGACCTTAAGTGCTTACTTTTTGCCTGTTGACCAGATACACTAGAACTATCTGCATTATCTATGCAGCATGGAGCTTTTATTATTTTTACCTAAAGATGTCTCTTTTTGGTAATGACAAATGTGTTTTGTTTTTTTGGAAAAAAAAGGTCTGGCTTTTCTCAATACACCTTTAATGGTTTTTAAATTATTTCATATCTGGTCAAGTTGAGATTTTTAAGAACTTCATTTTTAATTTGTAATGAAACTTTACAACTTGATTTAAAAAAAATGTCAACAAACTGCAGCACCTGTTAATAAAGGTCCTAAATTTAAAAAAAAAAATGTCATTGGCACAAGGTAGGAATTAATCTCCAGTGGCACAGACTTTCCCCCCTCAACACTGCAAATGCTTTGGGAACAACAAGCAAGAATCTTTGCCAAATAAACATTTTAAATGCCAATTCCTTACAGGGCTAAAGAAGAAAACCATATCTTCCAATTTTTTCATACATGTTATCAAAATAACAGAACCTGAAAATGATGGTTCTAAATCAAAATGACTCTGAACATTGCTAAATGTGAATTCTATTTTATAGTACAACACCTAGAATTAAAATTTAAGACTATATGAGAATCACTACTCGTTCTAAACTTATCCATTCCTGTTCCTCCAATCAGCTGCTTCTGAAAACCTATAGTAAAGGAAAGAAGTGGATTCTGAGGTGAGACAGAGATCCTCTGTATGGTTGCTCTATTGCTTGATGCTTCTGATGCTTGGGAAAGTTACTAAATTGCTCAACATTTCAATTTTCCCCTATGAAATTGGGGACATCACCCCTTGTCTTTCCTGGTCCTTATGAGGCATAAAGTAAATGGACTACCAACACCAGGGCAAGCTCAGTTTCTGGGAGATAATGCTGTTCATGAATAGTAATGGGTACTCAGTGGATATTGTTATGAATCAGCTTTAAAAGTATTATAAGGAGGGCTGGAGGGATAGCTCAGCCGTTAAAGGCTAGGCTCACAACCAAAAATATAAAAGTATTATAAGGAATGACTGTTGTATCTCTCCTCACCCAAAAAGGAAAATGAAGATGACATAGTAAACATTTATTTCTATTTCTAGTTTATCTACATTTTAGCATTTATTTATATTGAACTGGATAAATTATGGTCAACATCGAAAGCAATCTTTAAGATGATATAGTTAGATAAAGAGATCGCAGTGATTAAGTAGAAATGACCTTCTTTTTAATCTATTAAATAATCTCTAAATCACTGCAAAGAAAAAAAACATTTTAACATCATTTGCATTTATGCAGTATAGCTTTAAAAAAAATGTAACCACTCTGTAATCCCGAAGATTATGTATAAAAACAGAAACATGGGCCAGTTGTCAGAATGAAGCCTAGAATCTTCGGCCAAGGACCACTGTAATTCTTGTGGGTATCTGCCCCTACTAGGATGGGAAACTCTAACCAACACAACTCTAGCAGCTACTCATTACTCCTTCTGTCCCCAAGACAAGATCTAACTTTGTAGCCCCAGGCTGGCCTCAAACTCACTGGTCTACCTTCCTCTGCCTCCCCAGTGCTGGAATTAAAAGTATGTGCCATGACATCTGGCTATTGATTACTTTGTGAGCTCAGACAAGTTTGGATACAGTTATGAAACTGCTTGTGAGACCTCCCTAAATTTACAACATGCTATTTCTAACTGGTATATGATGGAAGGGCCATACAATATGGAATCTCTGCTTCAATGAAACTTTAGTTTTTTTAAAACGTGTGTGTGTGTGTGTGTGTGTGTGTGTGTGTGTGTGTGTGTGTGTGTGTGTGTGTATACACATGTAAATGATCTCTTCTAAAGTCATTTAACTTGTCAGGTGCCACACACCTTAATTCTAGCATTTGAGAGGCAAAAAGCAAGAACGTCTCTGTGATTTCCAGGCCGGCATCGTCTACAAAGTAAGTTCGAGGACAGTGAGGGCTACACAATGAGACCTGGTGGCAAAAAACACACAGGAAGACATTTCAAAGTCTCTTATGCTGATTTAGATATATGGGACCAGTAAGGAAGGGTCCTATTGAGAACAAAGTGTAAGAGTATCTGTCTAAAACAACTGGTCCAGGAAATACAGTTTGTGTGCATGTAGGCCACAAATTCCTTCATTTTATGAGTACCCACCACCAAGCAATTTGCACCTTTAGTGCAACTGCTAAGGACACAGTGATTGCTAGAGAGATAAAGGTTAATACTGATAACGGAGGAAGGATCTAGCTTACTTCAATGTCTCTCAAAGTTAGCAGTTTCAAAGAAAAGTAATTATATATGGTGTGTGAGGAGGAAGTTGTTGGGTGAGACAATAGGGCTAAAAGTAATGTACAAGCCACTTTTAGTATCAATTTCTTTTTTTATTTAGCCCTACCCAGAAACAGTGGCATTATTAGACAGAAAATGATACAATAGAGATGTAAAAGAGAGTAGTTTCAGAGTTGTCTACTCTGCTAAGCCCTATGATTTAAGGCTTGGAAATCTAGTAATGCCACTTCAAGAACACTCCATCTTGTATGAGATGCTTCTCCTGCAAATTAGACATTTACTCTTTCTTAAACCTCAGACCTTCTGTACACTGTTGAGACAATCTACTCAATGAAGGTGAGGATTTAATCATTAATTTAATAAATACTTACAGAGCATACACAATCTACACTGGGGATTTAGTGGCAAGGAAGACCAACATGTCTCTGCTCTTTCAGACCGCCAAACAAATACTAAGCAAAATTCAGGTGGTGGTGGTGCATGCCTTTAATCCCAGCACTTGGGAGGCAGAGGCAGGTGGATCTTTGTGAGTTTGAGGCCAGCCTGGTCTACAGAGCGAGATCCAGGACAGCCAGAGCCATTACACAGAGAAATTCTGTCTTGAACCTCACCCTACCCCGACCCAAAACAACTAAGCAAGTTTAAGAACTAATTACAAATTTGATACCTGAGGCAAGTCAGGAGGCATAAGTAATAATAAACAACCTGGCATGGCAGGAGTGGAAACACTCAAGCAAAAGATGACCTACTAAGCCATACACACAAGAAAAAAGCATACCGCCGGATGGTGGTGACGCACACCTTTAATCCCAGCACTCGGGAGGCAGAGGCAGGTGGATCTCTGTGAGTTCGAGGCCCACCTGGGCTACAGTGAGAGTTCCAGGAAAGGTGCAAAGCTACACAGAGAAACCCTGTCTCAAAAAACCAAAAAAAGAAAAAATAATAAAGCATACCATTTCTTTCCTAAAATACAGCCTACCCTTTTCACTAGCTAAGTTTTAGATACATTTATTCTTGATGCTAACAATACTCATTTCTCAGCTTCAGTAAGTTAAGTGCAGTGTTGCTACGAGTTTATAACTGTTTCCCTATTGCACTGCAAACTCTTCCAAAATAAGGACATTGCCTAACCTCGAGTACCTAGAATTGAACTAGCTTGTGAATAGACCTTAGAAAATGGTGACTGTGATCATGATTACTGTTTTCTAGATTGATTTATTTGAAGTCTGTTCCTGTTGATTAAGCTCACCTGTGATCACCAATCAACCTCTGCCAAAGTTCTCAATTCCTTTGCTGTGATAGATTTTGCCTTTTTACATGGCTGATACACAGCTGTCTGTTCTACTGTACTGTGGTGACGTCATAAAACTATAGGCCAACTTACTTTGTAGACCAGGCTGGCCTCAAACTCACAAAGATCCGCCTGCCTGGTACTGTTTTTGGCTACACTGAGGCCATACTAGGTCCTCAATGACACTGAGTTCTAAGCCCCTGGATCATTCTAAAATGGGGAAGGAAGATCTCTGCTCCAGCAGGTCAAATTCTATAAAGCTCCAATTGCCCCAGACAGGGTGGGGGGGAAAAAAGAGGCTGCTAACTAACTGCTAAATCCACTTTGATAGCTGCAGGAAGATTAAAGAAACTGCATACATGATGATGTTTAAGGCTAAGCAATGAGATTAACTCCCTGTGGACTGCCTACACTTCAGTGGATTTCGTTTGTTTTCCTATTAAGGGTCCCAGTATCTGTTTTCATTATAGCCACATATTGAGAACATTTCTTTTAGAACGGACGGTTAAAGGAGCTGACACATCTGCAATCTGGGCACAGCTTTTTGACTTAGTATCTTTTTGTACCTACTCTGGGTTTAGGAATGAATTAAGATCACTATTCAGAAGATGGTGACCTGGATTATAGCTGTACAGTTAGAATGAGTCTTCTTTGTAACTAAAACACTTTTTTTTTTTAACCTAAAAAAGAAAAAAATATATACATGTATTTGGGGGAAATTTGTTCCACAGAAAATGTTGCAGCAGGCCGAATTTAACCCAATTTTATTTCTTCAATGGAACGTGCATAGGAAAATGTTTAACACTTTTTTCTCTAAGATTTAAAAAGTATTTTCCTTTAGATATTTATTTTTCCATACTCATCACGAAATTTGAAAAGCCTGTGCTAAATTTGGCCATGTACAGACTATAGGTGTGTCATAGTACTTCACTGTTCTTTTAGTATGAATCTTCCTGTCAGCATCTTTTCAAAAGCTTCCCTGCCACCTGGATTATCTTCCTTGGGTGACGTGTGTATTAAGGCCTTTGACCCACTTTTACAATCAGATTGTGTCTTTTTAATTTATTTATTTATTATGTATATAGTGTTCTGTCTGCATGTATTCCTGCCCGCCAGAAGAGGGCATCAGCTCTCATTATAGATGGTTATGAGCCACCATGTAGTTGCTGAGAATTGAACTCAGGACCTCTGGAAGAACAGCCAGTGCTCTTAACCTCTGAGCCATCTCTCCAGCGCCCCCCTCCCCCCCGATTGTGTCTTTATTGCTGTTTTTTAAGAGTTCGCTATTCTCTGCGGGTGGTGGCGGCACACAAATTTAATCCCAGCACTTGAGAGGCAGTGGCGGGTGGGTCTCTGTGAGTTCGAGGCCAGCCTGGTCTACAGAGTTCCAGGAGAAGCTCCAAAGCTACACAGAGAAACCCTGTCACAAAAAATAAATAAATAAATAAATAAATAAATAAATAAATAAATAAATAAATGAATGAATGAATGAATGAATAAATGAATAAGTAAGTTAGTTCTCTAAATGCCTGGCCTTTCTGAGTTTTTAAATATGTGCCACACATTTCAAATACACTGGTGTTCAGAGGAAAAACTATTACAAATTGATATGCATCTAAACTCCATGTAAATGATGGAGAAGCCAGATTATGTCCTTCCTCCTGCCCCATGTCACTCTCGAGACAGCTCTTACAGCCTTTGTCTTGAAACTCAAGCAAAAGAAATCTGTATCCCTGCCCTCAACACCTGCTGAACAATGTGAATCGTAGAGCCCTACAAGCAAGCACTAACCAGGGTAGAAAAACACTGGAACTAACCTCAGGCACCCACATACAGTACTTTAATTTTCCCTTTTCTGTTTTTTCTGTCTTTTTATTTTAGGTGTATGAGTGTTTTGCTTGCACTTTTATGTTTGTATGGCATGTGTGTTTGGTACCCAAGGATCAGAAAAGGGTGCTGGATTCCCCTGGAACTGGGGTTACTGACAGTTATGAGCTGCCATGTGGGTGCTGGGAACTGGATCCAGGTCCTACGGAAGAGCAGTAAGTGCTCTTAAGACATTTCTCGCACTTCTTCAAACTTCTAACAATATTCTGATCCATAGTCTCCCTGAATCAATATTCTCCAAATTCTAATATTCAGGAATTAAAACTATATCTGCATTTAAAAGTTCATGTTGTGCATTATATATTTGCGAAAACACAGACTGGATGACACCAAGAATGAACCCTAATGTAAACTCTAACACTGTGTGTGTGTGTGTGTGTGTGTGTGTGTGTGTGTGTGTGTGTGAGAGAGAGAGAGAGAGAGAGAGAGAGAGAGAGAGAGAGAGAGAGAGAGAGAGAGAGAGAGAGAGAAATGAGGCAATGAATAAAAAAAATTAAGAGCTGAGCGGTTGTGGTGTGTGCCTTTAATCCCAGCACTCGGGAGGCAGAGCCAGGTGAATCTCTGCGAGTTTGAGGCCAGCCTGGACTACCAAGTGAGTTCCAGGAAAGGTGCAAAGCTACACAGAGAAACACTGTCTCCAAAATAAAAAAAATAAAAAAATAAAAAAAAAATTAAGAGTATTTGTATGAGCGCAGTGGTGATGGAGCATGCCTTTAATGGTGGAGCACTTAAGAGGCAGAGGCAGGCAGATCTCTGCATTGGAGGCCAGCTTGGTCTAAAGAGCAAGTTCCAGGATAGCTAGGGCTACACAAAGAAACCCTGTCTCACCTCTCCAACAAAAGAAATATTTTTATGATTATAATTTATATATACTACCTGGGAGTGGAATGTTATTTGAAGGTTGTCTTAGACTAGCTATAAATGTATACTGGTCTTGTTAGGGCAACCACTAAAAAAAAGTTCTAAAAGTATAGTTGATAAAAGAAGGAAGAAATAAACGGAAACAAAATGCTGAAATTACAAAAGGCAGAAAACATTTGGAAGAAAAACAAAGATAGCAATAAAACCATAGTAGATATTTGGTCCAAGTCTATAAAAAATTCACGTTGAATGTCAGTGTATTGCACTGCTGTAATTCAGACTCTTCCAAAGTGGCAAGAACTAAAACCCAACTCCATTTTATCTATAGTAAATTTACTTAGAAGTAAAGGATGAAGAAATTGAAGAAATACATACTGTGCTAACACCACTTAAAAGGAAGCAGAAGCAGCTATTCTTAATTTAAGACAAGGAAGACTCCAGAGCAATGAAACCTAACAGGTAATGTATAATGATAAAAGAGTAAGTTTTCCAAGAAGACATCAACCCTTAATGTGTATTCCTAACAGAGTGTCAAAATACATGAAACACCAACTATTTTTTAAATGTATTCTTTAAGAATTTCAGATAGCCTATTTTTATCATATTCTTTTCTACCACTCCATTCAAGAAAACAGATTTTCCCTCTCCCATCAGCTATTTGTGAAAAGCTTTTTGGCGAGGGGTGGCATGTTATGCCCACTTTCCCACATCTGTGCTGGGATTTTGTCTAGCTTGAGCTTGTGCATGCTGTAGCAGTCTCCATGAGTTCATATATGCAAAAGCCCTGTTGTATCTGGAAAATGCCATTTCCTTATAATCGTTACTACCCCTGGCTCTTCGACTATTTCTGCCCCTCTTCCACATAGATCCGAGCCACAACATTCCACTATCACAACTAGAGAATTCAAATCTCTATACAAAATGGATACACCGGCTGGCAGAAATTCAACAAGATCATACTATACTCAATAGCACTATCAGCCATCTGGATATAATATGACACCCTACAACAATACATTACATAAGCTCACACGGGGCATTGTGAACCATAAAACTCATCCAAACAAATTTAAAATAATGTATCACAGAATATCTGCTCTGACCATAAGCTCTTCAACATAAGATAACCTGAAAAAAAATCCCCAAACACTTAAACACTGAAACATTATAATCTAAACTATGGATCAAGGAAGTTGTCTCAATAGAATGTTAAAAATAGTTGGAACTAGCCAAGCATAGTGTATTTTTTGTAGTCCTAGCACCTCAAAAGCTGAGGCAGGAAGGTCATTTGAGATTTAAGAGCTTAAGACCAAACCAGGCAATAGGATAAGATCCTGCAAATAACAAACAAATGGAAAAATAGCATAAGTGAAAATGAAAACCACAACTGAGCAAAGCTTGTAGGGTGCAGTAAAAATGGTGCTTAGACAGCACTGAATGTATTAAAAAAAAAAATCATATAAGCTTCCACTTGAGAAAGTGAGGAAAAGGACTAGAGAGATACCTGAGTCAATAAATGAAGTGCTTGCTGGGAATGGTCAGGACACACACTTGCAATCCTACCCTGGGGATGCAGAAACAGGCAGACCCCTGGGGCTCAGCCTAGCCTAATTTGCAAGTCCCAGGTCCCAGTAAGGAACCCTATCTCAAAAAAAAAAAAAAAAAACCAAGGTGAACAGCTCATGAAAAATATTGAAGGTTGAATTCTGGCCTCTACATGTACACCCTTCACCAATACACACACACACACACACACACACACACACACACACACACACACACACACAGGCACGCACAGAAGGGAGCGGAGGGGAGGGAGGAAGAAAAAATAATACAGTAGAAGAGTAGAAAAAAATAATATGGGGGGCACAGTGGGTTAAGACTGGCGACTCTTGTAGAGGACCAGGTTCAATTCTTAGCACCCACATCACAATCATCTGAAACTCTAGTTCCAGGGGACAGGACACTTTCTTTTGGCCTCCACAGGCACTGTACGCACATGTGGTATACAGACTTACAGGCAGGTAAAACTCCAATACACATAAAATATTTTTTCAAAAAGGAAAAAAAAAACAAAAACCCATAAAAATTAGGGCAAAAAAAATGAAATTAAAAACAGATTAAAAAAAATCAACAAAGTGGGGAGGTGGAGGCACACGCCTTTAAGCCCAGCAGAGGCAGGAGGATCTCTGAGTTTGAGGCCAGCCTGGTCTACAGAGTGAGGTCCAAGACAGCCCTGTCCAAAAACAAAACAAAAAACCAAAAGCTGACTCTTTGAGAAGTTCAATAAAATCAGTAAACATTTAACAAGGAAAACCAAGCCCTCCCTCCTCAAATATCAAGAAAGAAGAGGAGAATATTTCAGGAAATGACAAAATTTGGTTTTATATCAATTAAACCTGAGAGATAAAAATCAAAGGAACTGTCACTATATTACCAATGGACATTAAAATAAGGCAGGCAGTGGGGATGCGGGAAATCTTATGTATGGAATGACAGGCTAAACCAAATAATGTTTTTTTTTAGTTTTCATATTTATTTTTTGGCACAGGGGTTGGTGGTGGAAGGGGCAGTGTACCATGGCCTGAGTGTACAGCTCAGAGGATAACATGCTAGAGCTGGCTCTCTCTCTACCATGTTGGTCCTGGGGGTTGAACACAACATCATCAGGCTTGGCAGTAAGTGTCCTTAACCACTGAGCCATCTAGTCAGCCTCAACTAAAAATTATTTAAAAGAAAACAAATTTATGCTTATAAATTTAATGATCTAGAGATAACTGGTTCATTTCAAATGTCCTTAAGAGACACAATCTGCCAAAATTCACAAAACAAAGCCAATTTGATTAGATCTGTACCTATTAAAGACCTGAGTCAATATATAATAAATAAAATGGAAAGTACCAGGTCCAGCTGGGCTCACAGGTAAATTCTACCTAAACACAAAAGAAATTATACCAATTCTCTGCTATCCTTTTTCAAACCTGAAATTCTCAGGAATAATTTATGAACTGAGAAAAAGTCTTGGGCTGGGGAGAGACCTTGGTGGATAAAGTGCTTTGGGCACAAGCCTGAGGACCTGAGTTCAATTCCCAGAACCCAGGGCTCAGCCTGTCTAGCCTACTCCGTGAGCTCCATACCAGCAAGAGACCAAAAAGTGAGTAGTACTTGAGGAACCAATGAGTGAAACTGGAGACAGACCTTTGTCTATATGCATGCATAGATAGAGGCACCCACACGAACACTTAAATACACATGTACACATGTGTACACACACACACACACAAACACACGGAAACGGAAACTACAAAAGTCTGTCCTAAGGTCTAGAATTATTATCACCATCCCTAAGAAGTACTAAGGTCTAGAATTACTATCACCATCCCTAAGAAGTACTTACAGGCATTTACTGAACATACTGTGGTGGTGTGAAGAAGAATGGTACCCATAGGTTCACATACTTGAATACTTAGTCACCAGGGAAGGAAACTGTTTTGAGAAGGATCAGATGTGGCCATGTGGAGGAGCTGTGTTACTGGGAGTGGGCTTTGAAGTTTCAAAAGCCCTGCCAGGCCCAGTGTCTCTTTGCTCTCAGATTCTGTTCCAGCACCATGCCTGCCCGCAGGCCACAGTGCTCTCTGTCATGATGACAATGGATTAAACCTTCTGAAACTTTTAGCAAGCCCCTAATTAAATGCTTGTTTTTCTAAGAGTTGCCGTGGTCATAGTCTCTTTACAGAAATGTAGCAGTAACTAAGGTACATATCTAAGTGAAGTTAATGGCTCTATCTAATAAATCTTGAAGAGGTTTTCTTCATACCTCAGATATACATATAAAAGAACATAGTGATGCTGACATAATGACAACATTGTAGAATTCAGATTTGCAATTTTGCAACTCTAGAGATTATTCCTTGCTGATTTCTTTTTATTTTACTGCCCAATCTACTTTGTCATCTTTACACTTTATATTATCCATATGATTATATTATATTAACTGGAAATTAAGGGGAGGAGCAAAAATAAGTTTAAAAAAATACCATGTATCTATACTAAAACAGGCCTTACCTTCTATCTTAAGAAATTATTTGGAGCTGGAGAAATGACTCAGTGGTTAAAAGTTTGCACTGCTCTTGCAATTTGGTTCCCAAGTACCCATGTTGAGCACCTCCCAACTGCCTGTAAACCTTAGTTGTAGAGGGATCTGATGTCTCTGGCCTCTGCAGATACCTACATTCACATGTACATACCCACACATAGACACACATACATATATACGTAATTCAGGTGATCTGATACCCTTTTCTGAACGCCTCTGGCACCAGGTACATATGGGGTGAATACATGCAGGCAAACTTTCATACACATAAAACAAATAATAAAAGTAAATCATTTTAAAAGTAAATTACCCACAAATCCTTATAGCTTTAGTTATGCAATCAAATGATTAACTAGGGCTAATCTCTTCTTCTGAGAAAATCATTTTCCTGGTAGAATGTAAGAGCTCATGGTCCAGCCCTCCAACCCAATTCTTTCCACATGATTTGATCCTTCTCTAATAGACATTGGGACCTAAATATATCTACCTCCCTCAAGAAAGAAAGCTGTCCAGAAGCTTTTGAAAGTCACTTTGGTTGAAGAGTGACTTTCACAAAGGAGAAAGCCATGTCCAAGTAATAGAAAAAAAAGAAAAAAAAATGTGCTGATTAACAAATCTGGCCTTAAACTGGCTAGAGAGGTCGAGGATAGCTGAACTTCTGATCTTCCTGCCTCCATCTCAAGTGCTGGGTTACAGGCGTGTGACACTGCACAATTTACAAAGGGCTGGGTATTGAACCCAAGGCTTCATGCATGCTAGGCAGACATTCTATCAACTGAATTACATCTCCGGCCCCAAATCCTCATTTTTTATTCAAAAGCTAATTCATGAAGAGAAAAAAACTAGCCCCAAATACCTGAATCTAGACAGGTTAAGAAATAGTCCACTAGCCGGGCGGTGGTGGCGCATGTACTCGGGAGGCAGAGCCAGGCAGATCTCTGAGTTCGAGGCCAGCCTGGGCTACAGAGTGAGTTCCAGGAAAAGGCACAGAGCTACACAGAGAAACCCTGTCTCGAAAAACCAAAAAAAAAAAAAAAAAAAAAAAAAAAAGAAGAAGTAGTCCACTAAAACATAAAAGCAGCTCCATTTTCTTCAACAGTACTGGGTTGTTAGATTTCTCATATAACATAGCATCTTGTTCCCAGGGCCTAAGAATGACCACTCACACACTGTCTCAGCAATTTAGACTCCAGTTATAAGGAGAAGGTATAGAGTTTCTGTCCCAACCTCAGAACTACCTGACTATGTGACTGCTCATGACTCATTCTCACTAAGTTCTAAAATTTTTTCTCTACAAAATGAGAATAGCCTTCCTTTTACAAAATAGCTATGAAAATTACAGTTTAAATATGCCCAGCAAATGAGGGATACGTCAACATTTGTCTAATATGTTTAAGACCCTGGGTTCAATCCCTAGCACTGTTAAAAAGATCAGGGAAAGGGTACCTCCCGAAGTACATGACTCACAATCAACAATCGTAGGCAATTCCCTTTCCTTTCACTTGATATAGCTTTATGCTCCAATTCTCAATATCAGCCAGGTATAGTGACACATACCTTTGATCCCAGCACTGGGAGGCAAAGGCAGGCAGATCTCTGTGAGTTCTAGGCCAGCCAGAGCTACATAGTAAGGCCCTGTCTCGAACAAACAAATCAGTAACAGGAAGTTTAGAAATTCCAAAACTGAATCTATGTTCTAGAAATATCCTTCTAAGCCAGGTGGTGGTGGCACACACCTTTAATTCCAGCACTCAGGAGGCAGAGGCAGGCAGATCTCTGTGAGTTTGAGGCCAGCCTCATCTACAGAGTGAGTTCCAGGACAGCCAGGGCTGACACACAGAGAAACCTTGTCTCAAAAAAACAAAAAGAACAAACAAATGAAAATATTGTCGTAGAAATATTTGAGCACCAACTCCAAGACATGTTTCAAAAGTTCCCAAAAGAGAAGTCTTAAGACAAGTCTTACAGCTATAATTTTTAAGAAGGCAAGATTAGCTCAGGGCAAGGCTGAATAATGAGACATAGCCAGTAAGTACTGCCAATTGTATTCTACCCAAGATTATCAGCAATTCCAAGTGGCAAAGAGCTCTCTGAAAAGCACTGACACAACAAATCTGAAGAGACTCTCTACTCCTTCCAGTACACTTCATAATTATTAAAATTCACCTGAGGTTTCTCACCTTAGTGTTGTGACAGGTCAATATCGCTAAAGTTGTTGTTTAATGTGGTAGAGCAAATAAGAGCTTCAGAACTTATTTCTGCCCCAAGTTCCACTGTCACTTACTTGACATGACACTGAACAACACCCTGATGCTCTCAAAGCTTCATTTTTCTCAACTGTATTGTTTTTCAAAGTGGACTGTGAAATCAATTAGTGGTCTGCAATGAGCATTTTTCAATTTTAAGCAAAAGAAAGAAATACGTTGAGTGGTATTACATTATATTTCATTTACATTTTTAAAAAAGTAGATGCTGGGGTTGGAAAGATGGCTCAGTGGTTGAAAGTACTTACTGCTCTTACAGAGGGCCTGAGTTTGATTCCTAGCACCCTCAAAATCAACTATAATTCCTTTGGCCTCCATTGGCACCTGCACTGATGTGTACACACTCGAACATGCACACAAACACAAACGTATACATAGTTTTGAAGTAATTAAAAATTCTTTTAAGCTAGGTGGTGACAGCACACACTTTTTGTTTGTTTGTTTTTGGTTTTTTTTTTGTTGTTGTTGCTGTTGTTGTTTTTCTGAGACAGGGTTTCTCTGTGTAGCTTTGCGCCTTTCCTGGAACTCACTTGGTAGCCCAGGCTGGCCTCAAACTCACAGAGATCCGCCTGGCTCTGCCTCCCGAGTGCTGGGATTAAAGGCGTGCGCCGCCACCGCCAGCTGACGGCACACACTTTTAATCCCAGCAGTCAGGAGGCTGAGGCAGGCAGATATGTGAGGACAGCCTGGTCTACAGAGCGAATTCCAGGACAGCCAGGGCTGTCCTATCTCAGAAAAACCCTGTCTCAAAAACACAAAACAAACAAACAAACAAAAAGTGAGGAAATTCTTCATAAATCAATTTTAACTTCCTTCAAAGTAGTTTGTATTTAACCACATTATATACATGGATGTTATTTGTCACAGGCATGTCCTTCTTATTGACATATAATGATTGGGTCTAATTAAAATCTAAAGTGTATTATAAACTAACAGATAACCAGTCTGCCAAACTGCCCAGACAATAGTGATATGTGGAAATGGCAGAAGCTGATTTGGACAAGTCCTTTCTTATGTGGAAAGAGTTATGAAGATATTATGCTTAACCTCAGCACTGTTTCGAAAGATACTCATGTGTAGCAGGAATCTTAAAAGTTCTTAATAAAATCAAACCTGAGCCAGGTATTGGGTTGAACACTGGAAGATCAGAGAGACAGCTACAGCTAACCTCACCTGGCCAACTTCTCAGCTGGTCTTGTTTCCTCCGACTGGAAGCTTCTGTGTCCTCATCCCAATGGCTCTCAGCTGAACTGCTGCTTGAAAGCCTGAACACTTAACCAGCCAAATGCTTCTAGTTCCTGGTCTTCACGCCTTATATATCTTGCCTTTCTGCCATCACTCCCTGGGATTAAAGGCTCACTTCTTGGGATTAAAGGCGTGTGTCACCATGACTGGCTGTTTCCAATGTGGCTTTGAACTCACAGAGATCCAGAGGGATTTCTGTCTCTGGAATGCTAGGATTAAAG
Organism: Peromyscus californicus insignis; assembly: GCF_007827085.1. Classification (NCBI taxonomy): domain Eukaryota; kingdom Metazoa; phylum Chordata; class Mammalia; order Rodentia; family Cricetidae; genus Peromyscus; species Peromyscus californicus. The sequence goes on along the minus strand of NW_026294595.1, from coordinate 556,477 downwards.
GTGTGAGTGCCACCATTTTCTAACCTCTGTATCTAGTGGCTTTTCTGTTCTCTGACCCCAGATAAATTTATTAGGGTGCACAATATTTTGAGGAACACAATACCACCACACTCATGAGCTGGCTCCTAGAGTGAAAACTCAGGCAAGAAGGTTCAGAGCTTAGAAAGGACCCAGGTAAAGGGGGTGTTAAAAGGGTCTAAAATTAGTACCAAACAAGACAAGAACTGCACAAAGGGTTTTTCACGACTTGAACATGTTATCCTTCCTTTTAAATGTGCTATTTGGGGGAAAAATAATTTAATTATTATTGCTGACAAAATCCTATATAAGGACCCTTGTGCCACCTCTCCAATATTACCTTCTCCCTGCTCATTTTAACATTAGTCACCTTACCCTGCCCTGCTTGCTCCTTAGACATAACAAGTATCTCTTGGTCCCCTTGCCCAGATCATGTTTATACCAGCTCTGCATATGGTATGGTCCATTCATCATTTTGCTAATCATTTGCACATCTCATTTCCTTTAAGAAGCATTCCCCAGCACTTCCAAATTAAAAGATCAACTCAGTCATACATTCCATTCTCAGTCATCATTACATTACATTGTTCTATTTTACTTCCTTACCACACGATTTCTTGTTTTATTTCATAGTACTTTGGTGACTTATTTTTCTGTCTTCCTAGTTAAGTATCAGCCCTCCAAGGGCCTTTACTGTTTTGTTTTTAACAACCAGAACACTGCCAGTTGATTATACAAACATACTTTTCCCCCCTAGGTAAATTTGGGCGCACACACACACACATACACACATTAAATGAACATAATAGAAAAAGTATTTATATAGGTAATACTGATTTATTACCTAATACTGATTAGATTGTATTCAATTCTTGAAAATATAAGTCCCGTAGGAAAATGACGCGATCATGTAGAGTACATTTCTCATCTCAGAACTAAGGTCTTATAATGTAATTTTAAAAAAAATGTGTATAGGTGTTTTGCCTGCAACTATGTACGTGGACCATTGTGTGTCTAGTGCCTGAGGAGGCCAGAAGAGGACATTAGATCTCCTGGAGTTACAGATGGTTATAAACTACCATGTGGGTGCTGGGAATTGAACCTAGGTCCTTTGCAAGAGTAACCAGTATTCTTAACCTCTGAGGCACCTATCTCTCGGCCCCTCATAATGCAATTTTATTGCTTCATTTATTAAAAAAAAAAAAAGTCAATTTCATTAAACAAAGCAACTGCCTTTTATTAAACAACAATATTCCAACTGACAGTCCTTTATGACAACCTGGTTTCCCAATGGCTCAGAAAGACAGGTGATAAACACCAAGGACTGTATAGTTCAGACAGCCTAAAGAGAGCAGCCTAGAGTTGTATTGCATGACTAAGGGCTATGCCACAGCTCCATGGAGTCTACACTTTCATACCACCAACCTCTAAAATCGCCTACATGACTAAAGAGTGACAGTCTCAAAAATGAACAGTAAGAGATAAAGCTTCTCCCTTGTGTGCTCACTCTAAAATCTAAAAATTCACTTCTCTGCTGTTCATTCAATTTTCATTAAGTACAATTTACATCTACAAAGCATCCCTCCCTCCCTCCCTGGATAGGATGTTACTATGTAGCTGAATTTGGCGTGGAACTCACAATCCTTCCTACCTCTACCTTCCAAAGCTAGACTTACTACAGGCACACACACCACACCACTCTCAGGCTTCAAACACCACTTTTATAATTACCTTATCAAACTTTAAAATCAGGACCATGGAGTGGTCTGGATAATCAGCTGATTAGAATCACAATAAATTCTCATATCAAATAATTAGTTTAGTTACAGCACAATTCATCAACAACAGGATGGCCCAGGACTCTGGCAGTCATCTGTATTATTGTATTTTAGAAAGAATAGTTCCCCAAACACATGCATATAGGTGTAAGCAACCACTGTGTGGGCCATGCCATCAAACAAAAGCAACACCTACAAAGTCTCTCTCAGTGACTAGAAGCAGCCAGACACTCAAACTGCCAGTACTGAATTATGGCCTCTGAATGGTGAGGGCTTCACATTTCACCGATCAGGGCACAGCCCAATCAGAAGGCAAACCCCTGCCCTGCCGGGGACCAGCAAATCCGCTTTCTTCCAGTGTGCACATGACTGAATGTGCTTCTGTCCATCATCTGGGTCATATATAGTTCAATGCGAGCTTAGCAGACAGGGCTGCAAGGAAATCTGGCGCGGTTCAATACCTTGTCTAGCCTGGGCTCCAGTATCTTTTTTTTTTTTTTTTTTTTTTAAACTGACAAACTCATTTTTCTACCGGGACAGGATGCTGTGCTGGCTGAAGTTCCATTTCTACAGCAAGAATCCTATCTGGAAGCATAGAAGTTGTCCTCTAGCCACAGCAGCGACAACTTTTTTGATTGTTGTTGCTGCTTTCTCCCATCACCCCCATCCCCTTTTGACAAAGATCCAACTGTAAAAAGTCTTACGTAACAGTTCAGGACTACTTCGGTTCTTTTACCGGGTAAGCACTTTCAATTTTTTTTTTCCAGCTAAAAACAATTCTAAAATTGCATCTGTTGAGAGGCTTGACTAAAACCTTTTAAGTAATTTGTGTGGTGAAATACTGTCACTGGATTTTTTAGTCTCACTTCTGCACGTGCTCCTTTGTTCTCAGAACAGAAGCTTTTATACACTCCCCATAACGCAGCTGCAGAGTTATTAAGTCAGTTATTATAAGGAACACAAAGGTTGCTTTGCATTCTTTGCCTTTAGATAATTAATTTTGGATTTGTTTTTCTTAAAACAATATTTAAATAAGGAAGAAATTAACAAAAGAATAAACTGTTGGAGAATCTAGCAAAGTTTTAAGTTTTTACCTTTTCTATCTGTAGTTTTGTATGGACAAACACTTGTGCCGCCTGGGGCGTTGGGGGTAGAGGCAGGCAAAGACAGAGAGGAACTAAGCCAGACATGGACAAAGGCATGAGCCAAAACCAGACAGCCCTGGCCGTTCGATAGGCCAGCAGTGGGTGAGACAGGTCAGCCAGCTGCAGAGGTGGGAGGGAGAAAGGGGGCATGGATGTGCGAGGTGCTCATGCGTGCGATCGTGACTAGATTTTGAAACTGCCAGCCATTTTCCAAGCTATGCTTTGTATAATCTAAAGGAATGTGTCTTCTCTAAGCAGTCTTTCCAGAGCCACCAAAAGAGAGGCGTAAAAAAGACACCATTAGCACATAGAATTAGAAATACTGGGAACTTGAGTGGGCAAGAGGGAATGCAGAGAGTGTGTGGAAATTTTTTAGTGATCTGGAATGTGTTGAGTGACAGGAAGTGCCCCAAGATCCCCCCCTCAAAAACCCCAACTCTTCTCAGTCCCGCCTGCTTTTGTCTAACTCTGTAATCTACACGCTACTGCTTACAAAGCTGTCTGAGTTTGAGACAAAAAGAACATAAAAAGCTCTCCGTTTCAAAGCACCTTTAATATAGGAAAAATGTAAAAGCATGGTCCTTCAATCCTATCAAGATTTTCTTTCAAGTATACAGAAGATATTTAAAATAACTGTTCATAGATAAATGAGAATCATGAATTATAGTATCATTTTAAACTTATAACAACAACAAAAAAAACCAATTCTGATATAATTGGGTGGGTTCCTAATTTGAAGGCCACTTGTTTTCTTTGGTTTGTATATTACATGTGAAGTTGGATTTTCTTTGTATAGATGTGGACTGGGGGGGGGGGGGGGGCAGGAATCAAAGCTTACAGAGGAGTGTACTTAAAAAAAGGAGGTGGGGATGATTTCCCAGCAAGGGTTGGGTAAGCACATTAAAGGACTAGTTTCTTGGGAAAGCAGCTATCTCTCATGTTTGTTTATGTGCAATCGAGTAACTTTATACTATGATAAATGTGAAGTAGGAAACTTTTCAGAGAAAAAGAACATTATTCTAAGTGAAAAAACCAACTTGGCATTTCCCCCAAACTTCAGAAACACTGAAAAACAGCTAAATAATTAAACACTTAACCCTACCTATGAAATGGAAAATTAAGCATGCATAAGATGATTATTTCTAATGTTTCTAGCTCCTACCACAAAGGATGTTAGTGGTCAGTCTAGGAGTTAATCTTTCCTAGCATGGCTCAGAGCCTTCATGCCGAGCAGACGTTATTCACATGACGATTCGAAAAGTCCATTCATATATCTCACTACCTGGATCTGAATAGAAACCAGGCAGCAATTCTTTAGTTCCAGCCACATTTGCCCCACTGGACAATAGCGATTTGTTAAAACAGAGTGCAGGCTGTAGGACACAAAGCTCAGAGCTGCAGAAAGATGCAGGATTCAGAGAACAGGAAGTTACAGGCTCCATGCACTCCTAGCAGTCCTAAGATTAAAAAACAAAACAAAACAAAAACAAAAACAAAGAAAAAAAAGGGGGCAACACAGAGATGCCATGTTTAAGAGCTACTTCTAGCATTTTAACCACCAATGTCATAAAAGCTGTATTGTTAAAGTTCATGAAGTCACAAGAAGTCCCGTGTGCTCTTTTTTCACTACAAGAAATTCCATTCAGACTGAGCACAGTCAGCAGTATTTAAACTGCCCACGGTTGACGGGCTACATGGTCTGCTCTGGTAGAAAGCAGAGGAACATTTTATAAATTAACCCTACTAGCACAATAATAAACTTTTAAAATTTATTTTATAAAACCATTCAAAACTTAATTAAGTGTGCCAAAACTGTATAGAAACTAATTTTTATCCAAGATATCATATAATATTATTGAATTTCAACCAAAGTTTTTTAGAACAGTTTAAAACTAGTCTTACATAGAAAACTTTTGAGTTTTAAATTCTATTTGCCAAAACAAAAATGTAATATCAAGTACCAAGCACTTAATTTTGGGAAAAAAAAGAAAAATCACGTTTTCTTTTGTTGATTATCAATTGTCTACTTATCTTGAAATTGTTAAAAAATATTAATGGGATGCCAGGTGGTGGTGGTGCATGCCTTTAATACTACAAGTTGGGAGGCAGAAGCAGGAGAATCTCTGAGTTTGAGGCCAGCCTTGTCTACAGAATGAGTTCCAGGACAGCCAGAGCTATATGGAGAAGCACTGCCTCAAAAAAAGAAAAAGAGGCCGGGCGGTGGTGGCTCACGCCTTTAATCCCAGCACTCGGGAGGCAGAGGCAGGTGGATCTCTGTGAGTTCGAGGCTAGCCTGGTCTCCAAAGCGAGTACCAGGAAAGGCGCAAAGCTACACAGAGAAACCCTGTCTTGAAAAAACCAAAAAAGAAAAAAAAAGTATCAATGGGAATTATAAAAGGGAGAGGGCAGATAATTATTCAATCTCAATTAATAAGCAAAGGGTGCAACCTGAGCATCAACAGGCCAGACTGGTGTCCATTCCATCCATATGAACCGAAGACCCTTGCAAAAAGAAGCCATACTTAGCCTGTGATCTATGATGAAAACTAAGCCATAAACAATATCATTCCTAAGATCACAAATGATCAATAAGTTCTTTGGAAACATGAACTGTTCCGCTCAGTTAAGTCCCAAGATAATACAGTTTTGAGTTAGACACATACTAGGTTTCATACTGCTGCCAATAACTGAACTTCCTAGATTTCTATCACTGTTAGTCAAATCCCAAATGTCAGTTACTATCTCTATCTGTGCACTAATACAGCAGCCATTAGTCACACATGGCTATTTTGATTTACATAAAGGAAAAATTCAATTCCTCATCCCTACTAGTCTTACTTTAACCCCTCAATAGGCTCATGTACAGGTTATTATGCTGGGTGGTCCAGATAGAAGGTTACTTCCAAAGTCATTGGACAAAACTGATCTAAGACATGCTCATACCATACACATTGTCTTCAACTACACATATAGTTGGACACATGTACAAAATCTATAGGTAAAAATACAATGACAAAATAGTTAGTGATATGATATTTGACAGATACCTAAAAAAAATTTGAAATCAATGGTGAGATTCAGATCCAGGAGGTTCAGATCCATTTTCTTTACTTGGTTTACAATAAAATGTACAATTAAGTAAAATATAAAGAGAATAGTGGCAGAAGGGTAGAAGTGCTCAAATTAAAATGAGCCACAAAAGTTCTTTCCAAATATATGAGATAAATAATTCTATAGTTTCTCTTATATTACCATTGTTACGCATTAAATGCAGAGTAACAAAGTGGCTGTCGGGTCAGTCAAACCTGAGTGACTTTCATAGCTAGATGCTACAAGGCAAATTAATTCACCTCTCTCAAGCTTACCTACAAAACAAGGAAATAAGAAAGAATTCACAATAAAGCATCTAACAAGATGCCATGCACAAAAGGGCAGTGATTATTTATTATGTTTTCCCTTTAAATCTTTACAATGTAACTCCTTCTGAGCAGATACTATTCAGAACACAAGGTGAGCCTTTAAAATCAATTATCCTCCTATCAACTAAGTAAAATGGAAATATGTGAATGCTGGACAACTTTTCCAATCCACAGAGTGCTGTGATTCTTGAGCTTCATAACAGATGTGCAGGGTGACATTAATATTCTTGTTTTAGCTGGGTGATGGCAGTGCACGCCTGGAGGCAGAGGCAGGCGATCTCTGAGACCAGGCTGATCTACAGAGTGAGTTCCAGGACAGCCAGGGCTACGCAAAGAAACCCTGTTTTGAGAAAACAAAAATAAATAAATAAATAAATGAATAAAATATATTCTTGTTTTATGGATGCAGATTGTGTGGCAGAGGAGGAAGTGACTTAATCCTAGACAAGCCAGGAAAATCTCAGGTCATATTTGACTCAAATACCCAGCATGGTCTCTATGTGCTCAGAGCTTTGAATTTATGGATTTTACGTATTAAACAAAGGCCAGAGTTCTGTAGAGCAGGCTCAATCATAAAAGCATGAGGACTTGAGTTCAATATCCAGCACCTACAAAATACCAGTGATGGGAAAGCAGTGACAGGAAAACCCCTTGGGCTTGTTGGCCAACCCAGCCTAGGAGAATGAGTCCCAGGTTCATGGTAAGTTCCAGATCTTACCATAAAAATGAAGTGAAAAGTGAATGAGGAAGGTACCGTTTGTCAACCTCTGACCTCTGCACACATGTACATGTGCACCCACTTATATACTCTGTAGCCAAAAAGACTCTAATTTGTCAAGGAATGTCAACAGTATCCAATAGGAACCTGATACCTGTTCAATAATAAAGTAAAAGCTATTGTATTACATTTACTTATTATTTTGAGGGAGCATGAGCATATATATAGACGCCAGAGGGTAATTTGTAGGAGTAAGTTCTCTCATCCACCATGAAGGTTTGGGGACTGAACTCAGGCGGTCAGACTTGGTAGCAAATATCCTTACCCAATGAGCCATCTCACCCTACTTGAAAAAGCTATCTTAGAAATACAATTAGAAAATTGTGTCTCTTGTGACTTAACTAAAGCACATAAAGAAACCTTAGGTAGAAAACCTTAAGAAATATTGAACTGGAGCTTCTTCAAAGAATATTCAAACCACCTAGGCTATAGCACAGGAATAATGAGCCAGCAAAAATACCTAATGCCTTATGGCCTTCAATTATGTGAACCTGGTTTATGATGAAGACTGAATGCAATGCACCTCCTTTCAAGGCTTTGGTGATAAACAATAACAAAAACAAAACATCACACCAAGTGACTTCTATCATGACCACAAATTTTAACCCTAAATCTACCACCAAATAAATTTGATGAGAGTCTAGATTGTGATTTCTCTCTCAGCAACCAATATACAACATCTCCTTAGTGTAAAAAATATCTTAGGGTTAGTAGACATACATCAGAATCCTAGCTCTACTGTCTACATACTATGGGGTATTGAATAAGTCCCTTGCCCCTCTATCACAGTCTACATCAATAAAACAAATATTAATGTCACCTGCAAGACTGTTTTAAGGCTCAAGAATCACAAATATTAAACACCCAATACTGGTTCTGACACATGAACAACACTCTAGAAATCCACACTCTATGCTAACTTCTAAAGGCTTTAACGCCAGATTAGTATCTAATACCTTTCCTGGATACAGAAAATGGAAGTACGAGTGTTCCACCCTGATGCATAGCACCCAGTAGTCTGTTTAAAATTAAAATTAAACACATAAATATAAAATGATCAACATTGCACAGGGAATTTTAAATCTTAGAGACAAAGACTAGATGCAGTAACTGAATTAATATGAGAAACTTATTTGAAAAAATGAGGTAGGCTATCAGATTTTAAATGTATACACATATTTTCATGTATATATTTTTGCCTGTATGTATGTGCACCACATGTGTGCAGTGCCTTCAGAGGACAGAAAAGTGTTAGACCCCCTAGAACTGGAGTTAAAGACAATTGTAAGCTACTATTAGATATCAGATTGTTATAATGTAATGGGTTATTTATTGTTGAAACAAGTTTAGTACTATTATTAGATCTAAAAATGGAGAATACTTTTTCCCTAAACAAGGCCTCACTATGAATTGAGGTTGGCTTGGGATTTTCTACATAGCCCAAACTTAACCTGAGTGGATAATATTACAGCCTGCCTCAGGTTTCAGAATACCAGGACAAAGAATATTTTCCCTTAAATTAACAGATACAATTTTCTAGAGACTTTTTTGGAACATATTTCTATGGATTTTCTTGATTAGTATAATAAATATATGTCCTAAAATACAGTCTATGGTTAAGAAACTAAAAGCCCACTGCAGGCATGGAAAAGAAATTTCTGTCTTTTAAAAAATCAAAGCCATACAAAGAATTTCTGGACAAAGTATTCCCCAACTGCACCTGTTGACACATTTCAAGTTGAAAACAATTTAGCAGTAACAAGAAGTAACAGGTGTCCTTTCACTGATGCTGAGTGACTGACAAAGTCAGATCTGATGTATGAACCTTTCCGAACATGCAGAGCGGTAGGTTTCCTAAAGAAAACAGAAATGTAAAAGGAGATAATGTGATGTAGCAGGCAATCTCAAAAGATTGTTTTTCTAACAGAAATAGGCAAATTCAGATGTGATATTCTCTTAGCTCTTCACTAACTTCCTGGAAATACCCAGAGCAAAGGATTCTGGATCCTTATTAAACACTAATTATGAAATTAATCAATATTAAGCTCCTAATATGTATTAGATACACTGTTAGATCACTGAATAGTAGGCGGGGAGCAGTGGTGCACACCTTTAATCCTAGTACTTCAGAGGCAGAGGCAGAAGCAGGGGCAGAGAGACCTCTGAGTTTGAGGTCAGCCTCCACACAGTGAATTCCAGACAAGCCAAGGTTCCAGACAAGCCTTGTTTCAAAAAACAAAGGCAACAATAAAAGACAATAGTGGAGAAAATTTAAAAATTAAAATCAGCCAGGTGTGGTGGCGCACACCTTTAGTCCCAGCACTCAGGAGGCAGAGGCAGGTGGATCTCTGAGTTTGAGGCCAGCCTGGCCTACAAAATGAGTTCCAGGATAGCCAGAGCAAAAAAGAGAGAAGAAACCCTGTCTCAAAAACCCAAAAAAGAAAAGAAAAAAAAATTCAATCTTTCCCCTGACTTAACTGTTGAAGTACTTACTATGTCCCTGCCAACAGCTGAAAAGGGACTATATTAATGATGATCACACGTAACTTTTAAAGTCAAAATTTCTCAAGGAAAGAAGTAATTCAACACAATACAGTTAAATACATTTCATTCACATGGCCTTTTAGCAATGCATATTTGGGGGCTGAACAGATGGCTCAGCAGTTAGGAGCACTGACTGCTCTTCCAGAGGACCTGGGTTCAATTTCCAGCACCAATGTAGCAGCTCACAACTGTCTGTAACTCCTTATGAGGTCTGACATGGTCACATAAAATAAACCAAAGCACATAAAATAAGCAAACAACAAACAAAAACAAAAAATGCATAATGTTTACCCAAGTACCTATAATCAAGAGAAATGAAAATGTTAACAAGAAAAAAAAATTTTAAAAACCTCCTGTGAAAAAAGTAAAATTAGCTTCCTATTTCATTTCTTTGTGCTTTCCCTGCAAACACTACTTATGCTTTGTAAGAGCAACTTCTTGTCAGGAAAGGATCCAGCCTTGCTGCAGATGCTGGAATCCATGCACCACATGAAAGGGATCACTGGTGACTACAAGTTCCAATGTGAAAACAAGTTCCTAGTCAAGTGTTGCATTGGCTGAAGGACCCTGATATCTGTGGTTGGATTTTTCTTTGAGCCACCAGTTCACAAATAATGACATAGAGACTTATTATTAATTATGAAAGCTCAGACAATTTAGGCTTGTCCCACTAGTTCTTATAACTTTAATTAACCCATTTATTTTAATCTACATTCTGTCCCATGGCTTTTTACCTCATCTTTCCATAATACCCATACTTCTTCCTCGATGCCTGGCTGGTGACTTTGCCCCCTTCTTCCCAGAGTTTTCTCTCTGCCTGGAAGTCCCACCTGTACCTCCTGCCTAGGTATTGGCCTAGCTATTGGTCATTCAGCTTTTTATTACACCAATCACAACAATACATTTTCACATAGTGTATAACTATCCCACAACAGGAAATGGCCAAATATGTTTCAACAAACCATAGAAAAACAAACTGGATAGTAAAATGAACAGTGCCCAGACATCTGAGTTTGAATCTGGATTCTTTCTTTTCTTTTATTTTTTTCTTTTTTGGCTTTTTTGAGACAGGTTTTCTCTGTGTAGCTTTGGTGCCTGTCCTGGAACTCACTCTGTAGACCAGGCTGGCCTCGAACTCACAGAGATTCACCTGGCTCTGCATCCCGAGTGCTGGGATTAAAGGCATGTGCCACCACTGCCCAGCGAATCTGGATTTTTTGAAATAATTTATTTTTATTTTATGTTCATTGGTGTTTCACCTGCATGTGTGTCTGTGCGAGGGTGTCAGAAGGCCTGGAACTGGAGTCACAGACAGTTGTGAGCTGCCATATGGGTGTTGGGAATGGAACCCAGGTCTTCTGGAAGAGCAGTCAGTGCTCTCAACCACCAAGCCATCTCTCCAGCCCTCGAATCTGAATTCTTATAATAGCAATTGAGTCTTCATCAATAAGATAGGCTGGTAACAGTGTTGTATTCAGTGATTGTGATTATAAAGGACCATGCTTAGAAAAACACCACACATCGGGCAGTGGTGGTGCACGCCTTTAATCCCAGCACTCGGGAGGCAGAGCCAGGAGGATCTCTGTGAGTTCAAGGCCAGCCTGGTCTACAGAGTGAGACCCAGGACAGGCACCAAAACTACACAGAAAACCCTGTCTCAAAAAACAAAACAAAACAAAACAAAAAAGAAAAACACCACACACTGCTGGACACATAGTAGACCCTTCATAAAGGGCCTTTACTATGTGGGGAGGTTAAACTTATGCAGATATCATAGACGGATTTTTTTCTTTGGGCCACCAGCTCACAAAAAATGACACGGAGAATTATTATTAATTATTAAAACTCAGCCTATCTTGTAGGCTTGTTCCTAACTAGCTCTTCTAAGTTAAATTACCCATTTATATTCATCTATATTCTTTTCCACCTTGCACCTCGTTTCCTCTCCATGTCTCCTAGTTTCTTCTGTTCTAGATTCTCCTCCTCTTCCTTACTCTCTCTGGAAATCCCACCTATACCTCCTGCCTGGCTATTGGCTATTCAGCTTTTTATTACACCCATCACAGCAAACCCATCTTCACTCAGGGTACAGATATCCCACAACAATTTCCTTTTGTTTCTGTCAAAGAACAGGTAATGTCTTCTCTGTCCCTAACCCTGAACAGAACTGGCTTCCAAAATCATGGATATGGAACTATGGAAGACATTTCCACATAGGATGAAAATAGATTTCTAGATGTCAGCAGGTAGACAGCCTAAATTAGGCATGGAACTTTAAAAAATAATCAGAAATCATTTATTTATTAGGCTTCAAGTCTCAGGGAAAAAATAGCACTACATAATCTCTTTTAAAAATGTATCAAAGTGTAAGTACTACAGTCTAACTTAAAGGACTATAGTCAACACTTTCTAAAATAGCAAAATAATTCCATCCCATAAACATTGTTATAACATTTTATTTATTTATTTGTTTGTTTATTTATTTAAGATTTATTTATTTATTATGTAGGCAGCATTCCGTCTGCATGTATGTCTTCAGGCTGCTGAGCCATCTCTCCAGCCCTGATATTATACATTTTAAACAATATTAAAATGTTATAATGGGCTGGAGAGATGGCTCAGCTATTAAGAGCACTGGCTGTTCTTCCAGAGGTCCTGAATTTAATTCCCCAGCACCCACATGGTGGTTCATAACCATCTGTAATGGGATCTGATTTCCTTTTCTGGTGTGAGTAAAGGCATATCACTCATATACATAAAGTAAATAAAAATATTTTTTAAAAGATAAGCAAAAAATTGTATAATGTTTAGAATAATAGCATCTCTGTGAATATAAAAGGCATTTGTAAACAGAGAAGGAAAATCATTAACATTTTTATCATCATCAACATCATCATCATCATCATCATCTTTTTGGTTTTTCAAGACAGGATTTTTCTCTATAGCTCTGACTGTCCTGGACTTCACTCTGTAAACCAGGCTGGTCTCGAACTCAGAGATCCACCTGCTTCTGCCTTCTGAGTGTTGGAATCAAAGGTGTGGGCCACCATGCCCAGCATCATTAACATAATTTTAAAGAATCTTATTCTTCCTTAAAATAGAACCTAAAAATTTATTTTTAATTTTGTTAATACCGGGAGTTCAATAAATAAGATCCTTAATTTGAGGCAAACAGCTCATTGTAAAGAAGAAGAGCTCAGGCCGGGTGGTTGTGGCGCACGTCTTTAATCCCAGCACTCCGGAGGCAGAGCCAGGCAGATCTCTGTGAGTTCCAGGCCAGCCTGGTCTACAGAGGGAGTTCTGGGAAGGCATCAAAAACTACACAGAGAAACCCTGTCTGGAAGAAGAGAGAGAGAGAGAGAGAGAGAGAGAGAGAGAGAGAGAGAGAGAGAGAGAAAAGAAAAAAGAAAAAGAGCTCAGATAAGCTAAATCAAAGCTTTATTACTAAATTTTAACTAAAGATAGCTAAATATCAGTTACCTCAAGCATAAAAATCAGAAAATACTGTGCCCTACAAAACCAGGAGCCTTCAATGACACAGTGTCTATCCTATGACCAATACAATGTTCCATTACTATTTGTCCCCTTCTTACTCTGTCCTCCTCTAAAAAATTATTTTATGAGTGTTTGTCCTTTATGTACATCTGTACAACATGCAGGTATGGTACAGGTGGAGACCAGAAGAGCATGTCAGATTCCCTGGAACTGGAGTTATAGACAGTTGTGAGCTGCCATGTAGGTTCTGGGAAGTAAACTTGGGTCTTCCGTGAGAGCAGTCAGTGCTCTTAACCACAGAGCCATCTCTCTACCCTTCTCCCACCTTAATCATTATTAGATTTAGATAGAACTCAAAGTTTACTAAATATGTAGGAACAAGGTCTGTACTTACCAAACTTGTGGCCAGAGGCAAATGATTCTTTCACAAGTCTTCTGATATTCATTCAGGCACTTGTATATTGAAATTTCAACATAGTACAATTTATTCAAAAACAGAGTCACTGAGGCTAGACAATGGAGGTATAGCCTGTAATCAACATTTATGAGACTTAAAGGGAAAACACAAGTTCAGGGTCAGCCTGGGCTACATATGTCTATAGACTCTGCCTTAAAAATATTTTTAAAGTCACTGAATGCCTTGTCTGTGGCATGCCAAGGACAACAATATCTTTAAAATTCCCACAGAGATCCCAGTCTAGTGTAAGAGACAAACCAATTACAGGACACTGCTAAGAAAAGCACAAACTAGCCAGGCGGTTGTGGCACACGCCTTTAATTCCAGCACTTGGGAGGCAGAGGCAGACAGATTTCTGTGAGTTCCAAGACAGGCTCCAAAGCTACACACAGAAACCCTGTCTGGGGGTGCCGGGGGGGTTGGGGGTGGGGGAAGCACTTCATCTACTTGGAAGACAACTTTGAAGAAAGGATTCCTGGAGTTTGGAACATAAGTAGATACTATAGAAAGAAATAAAGGAGAGTTTGTCAGACACTAACAATATAAACGAAAGCACTGATAAAAGATGTGCAGCTTTACTTAAGCATAGAAAACATAGATGCCAGACAGTGGTGGCACACACCTTTAATCCTAGCACTCAGGAGGCAGAGATTCATTTGGATCTCTGTGAATACAAAGCCACTCTGGACTACATGAGATTCATTCAGTCTAGGAGAGAAAACAGAGCCAAGCAGTGGTAGCACACACCTTTAATTCCAGTACTGGGAAGTACACACGCCTTTAATCCCAGGAAGTGATGGCTGGGTAGAGAAAGGTATATAAGGCATGAGGAGACAGGAATGGTTTAGCGTCCCTTTCAGCTAGAGGCTTTTTCAGCTGGACCCCTTTCATATGAGGACTCAGAGACATTCAGTCAAAGGATTTGTGGAGTTGTCGAGGTGGGCTGTGGCTAGTTCCTTTGTTTCCTCTGATCTTTTAGCATTTACCCCAATATCTGGCTTTGGAGTTTTTTTTTGTTAAAAGACCATTTAGCAATTCATGTTACAGGTGGCTGGCTCACAAATGCCAGTAACTAATTCCAGGGGATCTGATGTCCTCTTCTGGACTCCACAGGCACACATACACAAGGCTACAAAGATGTACACATAGACACATAATTTTAAACTTAAATGAACTTTTTTCTGTTGTTTTGGCCTTTTGAGACAGGGTTTCTCTGTGTAGACCTTGCTTTCCTAGAACTTTCTCTGTAGACCAGGTTGGCCGTGAACTCGGAGAGATCCACCTGTCTCTGCCTGGTCTACAGAGCACGTTCCAGGATAGTCAGGACTCCACAGAGAAAACCATCTCGAAAACAAACAAACAAAACAAAACCTTAAAATAGTATGCTATTTCGCCCAGTCTAACTACATTTCAGTGTGCGTATGCACATACTCTTTTGTGATGGGTACGTGAACTTCAAGTACAAGATCTAGTAGTGAGAAATCTGCATTTCTTATGAAGTGGGAAATTGCTTAAGTTTGCAGATCTATAAACTTCTCTGGTGTACTTTTAACTTGTTGGCTCATAGGAATTAATATACATAATAACAGGCTCCAAATAAATATTTACTGAAATAAAATCATAGTAAGTAAGATTAATAGGCTCAGTGCTTTGCAATTTTAAAACAAACTTCCATTTCCTTTCTCCCTACATTTCCCTTTACAGATATATAAAAATCAAGAAATTATTTTGCTTTTTCATATCACATTATTTTTAATTGTCAAGAAAAGATCTAAAAAGCTAGATAATGGGAAGTGTTCTTAATTACAGAATTTTTATATTCTGACATTAAATGAGTTAGCACCAGGCACAAGGAGTTGACAAACACAGCTTCAAGTAAGTCAGGATTCACTGCCAATAAATACTGAATGAGAACATCAAAATAGGAAAGAAATTCAGAGTGAGTAAAAGCATAGGTTATGTATAGCTTGGTAGCAATGAGAAAAGATATGGCTTAGCAGGTATGCTATTTGGGTCCAATAATATCAGTAAGCTCACATCGAGTAAAAACATAGAGTATCAAGTTGCCAAGCAATGTTAATTTGAATGTAGTTGTTAGATGGAAGATGAATTCAAAATGGGCAATGCTAAAAAGATTACTTGGGCATATTGCACTCCTTCAGATGAAATCACTGTGCTGACCTAGAAGACAGCAGGAAAGATGCAAAAGGCTGTTACATGAGGCAGTAACTATGGCAATCAAATTCAAAAAAATTCAAAATAGGACTGATGGCTATAAAAACAATGAGAAATGAAAGGGTTGTATTCAGTGAATACAGGATTTCGGGTTTGTGAGGAGAGAAAGTGCTGGAAGTCTGTTGCACATCAGTGTGAAATCTACTCAACACTAATGAACTGGGCACTTTAAGAGTTAAGGATTGCTGGGTGGTGGTGGCACACACGTTTAATCCCAGCACTCAGGAAGCAGAGCCAGGCGGATCTCTGTGAGTTCAAGGCCAGTCTGGTCTACAGAGTAAGATCCAGGACAGGCACCAAAACCAAAACATGGAGAAACCCTGACTTGAAAACCAAGATGTAATAATAATAATAATAATAATAATAATAATAATAATAACAATAATAGTAGTAGTAGCAGTAGTAGTAGTAGTAATAGTAATAGCAATAGCAGTAGCTAAAGTATTAAAATGTATGTTATGTGGGAGTTAATCTTGTTTTGTCACAGACCAGAGTCTTGCTCTATTACCTAAACTAGTTTCAAACTCAAGGGCAATGAAGTTACTGCCTCACCCTCTTAAGTACAGAGAGGACCACAGGCATATACCACATGTATTTGATTAAAAAAAAAAAGTTTAAAAAGAGAAAAAAAGATGCAAAGGAATGTCTGCAAAGCAAAGTTTGACCAAGGAAAGTAGGGAGGGAGGAAGAAAGGGGAGCATTTTGCTTTAACCTCTAAAGTGCCTGTGCCTCATACCCCAGTTATAAAATGAATAAGGCTAAATGGGATCCCACTTACAGGGTACCACAAAGTTTAACATGTTTTCAAATGTCTACACTATTATTTGTCATGCTACTTAACATTTCCTCAACCACAGTCATTCTTTGTTTTAAATAAACAGAATACTTAAAATATTGAGAAATAACTCAAAATGTGAGAAATACAGAAAAAGTGTACCCTTGGGCTAGGGTTGTTGTATTTTCATCGTAAAGTGCTTATCTAGTGTGCACAAGGCAAGTTCCCAGACCACCACCAGAAGAAAAAAACGATAAAAAATAAAAAGCCAAGTCAGGTGTGTATGTGTGAAACTCTACTAAATTTCTTAGAACCATAAGGCTCTCCTAAGGTAGTTAAAGGCTCACCCAAAGCCTTTAACTAGGTTTTATTTTCACAATCCTTGATTTCCATGCTTTATTTCAAACTTTTAACCAAGTTGCTGCCTAGCTTAAAAAAAATTTTTTAAAAAGTATATTTTACCCATGTAAAAATACAATAAAGTAAATACTTTGCACATGTATAGCTCAAGATACACTGCTTTACAAAGTGAACACACCGCCGGGCGGTGGTGGCGCACGCCTTTAATCCCAGCACTCGGGAGGCAGAGCCAGGCGGATCTCTGTGAGTTCGAGGCCAGCCTGGACTACAGAGTGAGTTCCAGGAGAGGCGCAAAGCTACACAGAGAAACCCTGTCTTGAAAAACCAAAAAAAAAAAAAACAAAAACCAAAAAAAAAAAAAAAAAAAAACAAAGTGAACACACCTGGGAAGTCAACACTAAGTCCAAATAGAGAATATCACAACTTAGAATACTGCTGACAACTTGTGTTCTCCCAGGCATTTTCTTCCCCCAATAAATGTAGCCATTATTCTGTTCTCTACCACCTAGTATTAACACTATTTTTGAACTTCAATGACACAAGTGTGTCATGGTATATGTATGGTATGTGCTTTCTAGCTCTGCCCTAAATGTGTATAAATTCAAGGAAGTCTGCTTTCTACAGGCAAAAAGCAATCAGTGTTTCCTACTCTCACCTTACAAGAGCCTGACAAACCAAACAGCTAAAGCTACATGTACATGCTCACATCTTTCTTAGATAAAGAAAACATTATTTAGACCAGAATGACCAATTCTGGAAGCTGTCTTAGAACTGCCTTCCTGTATTATAATAGTTGTTATAGTTCTGACACTCCACAAATTGTCAATTCTGGGCAAATCAGAAGAGGTGGCTAAAGAGGCAAAACTACAAGCAAATTAGCATATTTTAGAATTGACAAGAAATCCCATGAACATTAAAGTCAAGTGATCAATCTTGTGGACTGGCTACTGTTAGCTTACTTACAAAGTAAACAAAATACTAAACAACGAGCAAATGCAATTAGTGGATTGTAATTTATCTGTTTCAGAAGCAATGCTTCCCCAAGAATATAGCTTCTTTTTTTATTTTTTTTCTTAACTCATCTTCAGTACCTATGCATTATGTAGCCCTCACAGAGGGTATGTAGTAAGTGCTGTGTACAGCTTGGGAGCATTTCCTTTGTCTCAAAAGACAAAAAGACAAAACACACACACACACACACACCCAAAAAAAAAAAAAAAAAAAAAAAAAGGAAAGAAGAGTGAGAAAAATTGATTGGGACGGCAAGATAGCTAAGCAGGTAAAAGGTGCTTCCTACCAAGCCTAACAATCTGATTTCAAGGTTGGAACTCATATGATAGAAGAACCTCCCATAAATTGTCACTGCACTTCCACACATCTCATGGTATGAGATTTTATCTTCTATTTCCCTTTCTAACATCCAAGAAAAAAAAATACTGGAAAAATCTTTAATCTAAAATATACCTTGACTTTTGTGTGCCAGTCTTTAAAAAGTATTCCAAAATACTTCCAATTTCATGAAAATATGGTGACTATACAATAATTACCACACACATTCAACAACTGTATTTTCCTCTGATACAATTGCTATTTTACTTTTTGAAGTAGAAATCACATATGACAAGATGAACTCTCTTAAGTTTTTGTCTGATGGATTTTCACACCTGTATACTCCCACATAACCACTACCCACATCCATGTACTAATGTACGTTTTCAGCAGCCCACAGTTCCTCCATAACCTTCCTCTCCAAAACCTGTCTACCCAATGACCTTGAATTATTCCTACTGGGTGTTCCTTTCATTGTTTTGACTGTCAACATCAACTTTAATCATATATATTTTAGTTAACCTGGCCTCATTATAAGGAGGAAGTCTGCCGGGCGGTGGTGGTGCACACCTTTAATCCCAGCACTCAGGAGGTAGAGCCAGGTGGATCTCTGTGAGTTCGAGGGCAGTCTGGGCTACCAAGTGAGTTCCAGGACAGGCTCCAAAGCTACACAGAGGAACTAAAAAAAGTCTCGAAAAACTAAAAAAAAAAAAAAAAAGGAGAGAGTCTACATAACAAGTAAAAAACCTTACATATTTAGAAAGTACAAAGCCTCCCCACTCCTAATGGAACAGATGGAATGACTAAGGACATGGGTAGAAAGGAAACCAATGGGAAAACTAGAAACAACTTTGGATTAAATAAATCCTAAGGAACCTGTATTAAAACTGTTTCTTCAATCAGACAGACTATAATCAATATATGTTCTAAATCATTTATTAAAAGAAAAATCAAGCCACGAATGGAGCAGGTGACTATAATCTCAGCACTTCAGTAGTTAGTAGAGGAATGAAGATTCCCCACACTATGCTAATAGTCAAAATAAAATAATAGTTCAATTGAATACTTAAGCCCTAAGCATGTTACTTTTTCTGCCTGCCTCATCTACAAACCCCCTTATAGTTACTGTGTGCGTATATATGTACGTGTGTGTGTGTGTGTGTGTGTGTGTGTGTGTGTGTGTGTGTGTGTGTATATATGTATGTATGTGAATGCACCTGCATGTGGAGGTCAGAACCACTTCAAGTGACATTCTTTGGGCCCCATCCACTTTTTTTCCCCCTTTTTTGTCTTTCATTGGTATAGAACTTCCCAAGCACTCAAGATGGCTGGGGAACAAGCCCCAGCGATTGTTATATCTTCTCCTCCCTGGCGGTGCTGGGTTTACAAGTTTGTGCCATCACATTGGTTTCAAAACAAAACAAAAACCAAAAATATGAGCTAGACATGGTGGTGCAATCCTAGTAATCAAGAGGCAGAGGCAAACAGATCTCTAAGTTCAAGGCCAGGTTGATCTACAGACTGAATTCCAGGAAAGCTAGGAGAAACCGACTCAAGCAAACAAACAAATAAATGAGAAGGTAAAGAGTGAAGAGTTTGGGGTATTGTACCCAGGTTCTCTGATAGAGCCATCTCCCCAGTCAAACAACTACACTGTCTTTAAATTCAAAACCAGTTTTAAGAGTATATTCCCATGTCTAGAAACTGACATCCTTCACAAAGAACCAGATCCATACAAAACCTTAGCATCTGTTCACAGAAACCAAACCAGTCAACAGTCTGTTCTAGAAAGCTCTCACCATTCCAACTCCTCTAAACCCACAGCGACTCAGCTGTGATTGAGAGAAATAGTCTCCTACTTATCTCCATCTCTGGAGCAGCACAAATAAAAATGACTCCTCCCCGCCAAACACACGCTTTTTTGAGATAGGGTCTTTCTATATAGGCCTGACTGTTCTGGAACTCAACTCTGTAGACCAGACTGGCCTCAAACTCAAGAGATCTGCTTGCCTCTGCCTCCCAAGTGCTGAGATTAAAGTTGTGTGCCACCACTCCTGGCCAGTTCCTCAACCATGACTGTCAAAGATTCTTCTAACAGCAAAAACATTCACTAGTGTCTGTATAATCAAATACAACCAAAAGAGAAACTTGGGGATAGATTCAGAAATCTCTTGCATGGCTTTATTAAGACTCAAAAATAGCTGTGATACGGTAGTGAGTGAGTGCCTTTAATCCCAGCACTCAGGAGGCAGATGGATCTCTGAGTTTGAGGCCAGCCTGGTCTACGGAGTGAGGTCAAGGACAACCAGGGCTACACAGAGAAACCCTGTCTCAAAAACAAAACAAAACCAAGACTCTAAAATACAATTTTGATACATTATTAAGAAAGCCCCACGGGCGGTGGTGGTGCATGCCTTTAATGCTAGCACTCGGGAGGCAGAGCCAGGTGTGAGTTCAAGGCCAGCCTGGTCTACAATCACTTTATATATTATATATAAAAAGATCACTAGTCATACAAATTTAGTTTTATACATAATAGCCAGAAAACATAAAAAAGGGAGATGTGCTTGATATAACCACACTGCTTTGCTCCCTATATCCAGTATCTATACCACCAGCCATCAAAAAGTACTATTAAAGCCATAAAAGAGATAGGAACCAACTCATCAGTAGCTGATACTCATGGCAATTAAATAATGAGCTGGTGAGAATCTTGAGTTGGATGGCAGTTTAGGAAAAGTCCTTTCAAGCCACCAGATGGTTTTGGTTCCTATCTCTTTTATGGCTTTAATAATCTTTTGTTTTTTCACAATTATTTTTTGTTTGATGATTTGCAGTGTTGAGGGGGGGCCCTCAAATGAGGACTTCACCCATGCCAGACCAGTACTTATCTGTGAGATACAACTTTGGCCCAGAAAATACATTTATTTTACTGTTTTTTTTTAATGTATCTTAGGTAGAGCTAGAGTAACACAGCACTTCCCTCACATGCACAAGGCTCTGGGTTCACTGCTCTGCACTGGGTGAGGAAAGGGTACTTATTTTAACTGTGTAATGGATTTATTACTTTTTTGTTTTGTTTTTCAAGACAGGGTTTCTCTGTGTATCCCTGGCTGTCCTGGAACTCACTCTGTAGACAAGGATGGCCTCAAACTCACAGAAAACCACCTGCCTCTGCCTCCAGAGTGCTGGGACTAAAGGCATGTGTCACCACTGCCTGGCAGATTTACCACTTTTTAAGTTGAGTATTTTGCCTCAATGTATGTCTGTGCACCTCATGTGTGCTTGTTACCTGAGGAAGCCAGAAGATAGTATTTGGATTCTCTAGAGTTACAGGTGTTGACTGTGAGCCACCATGGATTCTCTGTAAAAAACAGCCAGTGCTCTTAGCTTAGTCACTGAGCAACCTCTTCAGCCCTATGGCTTTACATTCTTAATTCATATACTCAGTTTAACTGAACAGTTACCTGGTACAGTTACTCAAAAGAGCTGGTCACTGAAAATAGACAGCCTAGGAATTAATTTGACACAGAAAAGAAAAAGATCCGATTCCTGTGGGATTGCAAAATTTTAAATAACACCTCAAATATATAAAATCAATGTTAACTATGGGATAGAAAAGCCAGGTGGTCCTTAAGAGAATTTGGATAGATACTGAAATGCGTGTTCCATTTGAAGAACAGAAACCAATTTGCCATCTTATAGTGTCCTGGCCTACTTACTTCTTCTTACTATTGTGTCAAATAACAAAATGTTCCAAGCTACTGAGTTTATGAATGATCGATTACTTTTAATTGTGTTGGGAGGGTGTGCAGGTGTCAGAGTAGCCTGGAGCAGGAGTTAGCCACCTAAATTAGAACTCAGGTTCTCTGCAAGAACAGTATGTGCTCTAATTGCTCAGCCATCTCTCTAGTCCTAACCACTTAGTTTAAATTTCCAATTTCTACCCTTCCTTTAGCAAAACGCCCACTATCTTTTTTCTTAATTTATTTAGTGTGTGTGCCACATATTGTATATAAATATGTGCCATGTGTGTGCACACATACAAATTTGTGAATGGGGAGAGTGGTATGTATGTCATGGCACAGTGATCAAAAACCAACTTGCAGGAATTAGCTCTTTCCATCACATGAGCTTCAGGGATTGAACACAACCATCAGGTTTGGCAGCAAGCACTCTTACCAATGGAGTCATCTTGCTGGCCCATCAAACCAGAAGCTTGGGAGGCTCTTGTTTTCCTCCTTCCCAGTACTGAATCAGACACTATTCAACAGGCTTCTTTCTGACATTTCATTGAAGTAACACATTCATTCAGCCTAACTTAAACTAGAATTAGAGTCACAGCACAGGATCACTTCCAAAGATTAAATTCATGCAAATATTTGTGTAATTCCTCATTTGGCAATTTCTTTTAGAAGATGTAATTATGAAAGTAGAGTTGCCGGGCGGTGGTGGCGCACGCCTTTAATCCCAGCACTTGGGAGGCAGAGGCAGGCTCTGTGAGTTCGAGGCCAGCCTGGTCTACAAAACAAGTTCAGGAAAGGTGGAGGGTGGAGGGGGAGAAAGGAAGAAAGAGAGTTACAAGCTAATTAATGACTGATGTCTGTAATTAGTATAAAACTTGAAGTCAATAGCTATTTTTCCAGGAACCATCCTTCTAGTTCTATGCTACAGAGAAGGTTAAGACTGGCTGGCAGCAACAGTATCCCATCTGCAAGCTACTCCTTGACAGAGACCAGTAGCAACAAAGTTTTATTACCTGACTCCCCAGCAAAGTGATAGGTGAGTTCTTAAACTTAGTAATTCAAGTTGCTTTCAAAATTCTGTGTTTTGCTGGGCAGTAGTGATGTACACCTTTAATCCCAGCACTTGGGAGTTAGAGGCAGAGGCAGGCAGATCTCTGCGAGTTCGAGGCCAGCCTGGGCTACAGAGGGAGTTCTAGGACAGGCTCCAAAGCTACACAGAGAAGCTCTGTCTTGAAAAACCAAAAAATAAAAATATTCTGGGTTTTATGTGTAAATATTTTTGGAGATAGTCCATACCTTTGCATAAGGTTTTCAATTATGCTACTTAACAACTTGACTTACCTCCTCACAATAAATGAGGTTGGTACCTATATTCTCCCATTACAGATTAAAGAAAATGGAATGTGTGAGAGGAGAAAACCTTACTAATAAAGTGATAAAGCATTAATTTAAAATGTCTTCAAAAGATGCATACATGCTGGGAGTGGTGGTATACTCCTTTAATCCCAGCATTGGTGAGTTTGAAGCCAGCCTGGTAAGCACAGCAAGTTCCAGGCTAGCCAGAGCTACATAGTGAGACCCCGTCTCAAAAACACACACACATGCATATATAATGCTAATGTAAGGCTATTCTGACTGAAAACAGAAGTTTTTATGTTAATATATGTGGGCTAAAAGAACTCCTAGGCAAAATATTCAATTTTATTTAATAATATATAAAGGGTGGCTATAGTTGATTTTAATAATGTAAATCAGCTGGGCAGTGGTGGCTCATGTCTTTAATCCCAGCAATCAGGAAGCAGAGGCAGAAGGATCTCTGGAAGTTCCAGGCCAGCCTGGTCTACAGAGCAAGTTCCAAGATTGCCAGTGCTACACTGAGAAATCCTGTCTCAAATAACCAAAAAAAAAAAAAAAAAGTAAATCATTTTGAAATAGCAGGAAAATACTGGAAGTTATAAATAGAGGTTATAAGAGGTTTTTACATCTGCTATGTTAGTTCTCACAACTATCTATGAAGTATATATTATCATGATCTCTAGTTTATAGAGGACACACAAATAGAGATGATATATAATTCCCCTAACTCTACAAATTGAGTGTTCCAAAATCTATTCTCTTTATATGATCATACTGCTTTTGCAAACATGTAACATGAAAAATTTAAACTACAGTCATTTTAAAAGAAAGGAAAATCAAATATTCGTCCAATTTGGAAAAGTCTATTATAATAATACACTTCTGCTGTGGGATGTTCTGTATGGCAAATGTGTTGCTGATTAGTCATTAAATAAAACACTGATTGGCCATTGGCTAGGCAGGAAGTGTAGGCGGGACAAGGAGGAGAATAAAGCTGGGAAGTGGAAGGCTGAGTGAGAGAGACACTGCCAGCCGCCAAGATGAGAAACAGCATGTGAAGATGCCGGTAAGCCACAGCCATGTGGCAAGGTATAGATTTATAAAAATGGATTAATTTAAGCTGAAAGAACAGTTAGCAAGAAGCCTGCCATGGCCATACAGTTTGAAACCAATACAAGTCTCTGTGTTTACTTGGTCGGGTCTGACGGCTGTGGGACTGGCAGGTGAGAGAGATTTGCCCTGACTGTGGGCCAGGCAGGAAAACTCCAGCTACACACTTCAGTTGTTCTATTTTGTATAAGTCAAGAGCAGTGATTGGAGAGAACAGAGCAATTAAACATGCATTTTTGAATATATGACCATATTTAACTTACAAATTTGTATATGCAGTAAGCGCTTTTTGTTGCACATTTTAAGCAGAAGATAACTGAAAGTCTGAGGCTACTATCACTACCCATCAGTGTCTGCACACTCCTTTTCTAGACTGTCCCGTCAATGCCTTTCTCCTCCATTGGAGTTCTTTTCCTTCTGTCTAGTGAAAATCCAACTAAGTCTTCTAAACCCAGATGAGACACTATCTGCTTAGATACAGCATTTCTAGCACTTCAAGGCAAAATTAACACTCATTTTTCCACCAGCATGGAGGTTATTTATTGTCTTTGTCATCTGCTGTATGTGTCTCACCTAGATGATACTGGGCTTGTGATGTCAAGAGCTATAATAAAGGAGAAACGGACCCTAAGGTTCTACAGCTTTAGTCAGTAAAAGGGCAAAACAATAACCAGCATTTTGACTAAGGGATGCCTAGGAGTCATGCTGACATGCTATCATTTTAAAAACAAACATTTGTCCTCGTGTGAATGACCCCAAATGTTTCTGGCAATGCTCCCTGCACAAAACGTGAGAAGTAAGTAGAAAGGCTACTATCTCATACAGCAACTCTCTACTATGTTTCATTGAGTTTCTACTACTTGTTTCTCTCAACTTCAAGAGGCCCAGAAAGCCTCTAGAAATATTCACATGACCTTGGGGGGTAGGGGTGGGATGTGTGTTTGAGTATTCCAGGTATCATTAGAAAAGAAAGGAGGTGAGTGAAATTATAATGACATGGTAATGTCTGACAAACTCAAAACCAGTTTAAACTAAGAATTAAACACTGAAACCAAGTTAGTAAATGTTTAGCTATGTAACTGTTAGATAAGGTGACCTTTAACTTTTTAACTTCTTTGGAGTCCATCACTGCATAAATCCCTTAGGCAAATTCATTTTAAAAGACCCAATGTGAGGCTGTGGAGGTGACTCAATGCTTGCTGCACCTCCAGAGGGTGGTAATTTGGTCCCCAGCAATTAAGGCAGGTAGCTCACAACCATGTCTAGCGCCAGGCATGCAATGAAATAATTTTTTTTAAAATAAAAACTCCATGGGCACCTGCACACATGTGGTGCATGAGCATGTACACACACACTTTAAAAAAAAATTAACAACAACAATAAAAAGGAAAAATAACCAATGTGTACCTTAAAAGTGAAGAAACTAAAATTAAAGGCTTATATTTTATTTATTTATCTATTTGCATTTTATGTATACATTTGTCTGTATGAGGGTGACCCTGGAACTGGAGTAACAGTTGTGAGCTGCTATGTGGGTGCTAGGAATTGAACCCAGGTCCTCTGGAAAAGCAGTCAATGCTCTTGATCAATGAGCCATTTCTCCAGGCCAAAATTAAAGGCTTAAAGCAAATTGAAGGAATACGGACAATAAAGACCTTTAAAAGATGAAAAGTAGCTTGATGTGGAGGCAGAGGTAGGTAGATCTCTTGAGTTCCAGGCCAGCCTGGTTTACAAAATGAGCTCAAGGACAGCCAGGACTAACTACACAGAGAAACTCTGTCCGGGAAAGAAGGAAAGAAGGAAAGAAGAAAAGAAGGAAAGAAGGAAGGAGGGAGGGAGGGAGGGAGGGAGGAGGAAGGAAGGAAGGAAGGAAGGAAGGAAGGAAGGAAGGAAGGAAGGAAGGAAGGAAGGAATCTTAAATGAAACAGGAAATATCTTTACACATTCAAGAACCCTACCTTACACTCTTCCTTCAGAGATATAAAAGGGATTCTCAGAATGCTAACACCGAAGAATAGTGGATTTTATTTTTTGTAGTTTGGTGCAACCGAAATCACTATTTCTGATTATCTGTTCAAAATAATATAAAGCTTGGCAACTCTTACCAGACACAGGAAAAGACCATTTAAAACAAATCTGATACAAAGTTTTAAAAATACTACACAGGAAGAGACTTGATTACTTTCATTTCTTTATGCTTACATATCACAACAGAAACTCTGCAAAGCCTCCAAGTGGTAAGTTTAGAATGTCAACAGTTCTCATTTTTCTCTCAAGAAGTGCCATTTGGCTACTTTAAAAAATGAATTTGGGCAGTGGTGGTGCACGCCTTTAATGCCACCACTCAGGAGGCAGAGCCAGGCAGATCTCTGTGAGTTTGAGGCCAGCCTGGGCTACAGAGTGAGTTCCAGGAAAGGCACAAAGCTACACAGAGAAACCGTCTTGAAAAAGACAAAACCAAAAACAAAACAAAACAAAAAACAAACAAACAAAAAACAACAACAACAACAACAAAAATGAATTTGAGTCAGGTGGTGGTAACGTAGGCCTTTAATCCTAGCACTTGAGAGGCAGAGGCAGGCGGATGTCAGCCGAGGCTACATGTGAGATTCTGTGAGGAATAAAAAAAGGAAGAAAGGAAGAGAGGAAGAGAAAAAGAAAGTCAGTTAATAATTAATAAAAATAACCACCCAAAACA
Organism: Peromyscus californicus insignis; assembly: GCF_007827085.1. Classification (NCBI taxonomy): domain Eukaryota; kingdom Metazoa; phylum Chordata; class Mammalia; order Rodentia; family Cricetidae; genus Peromyscus; species Peromyscus californicus. The sequence goes on along the minus strand of NW_026294595.1, from coordinate 529,234 downwards.
AAGGCCAGATATATCTGACATTTTAGTTACTCTCTGCATTCGTTTTAAGATTTTTACTAATTATGTATATATGTGTGGGTATGTGCATGTGACTGCAGGTGCCCATGAAGGTTTGAGGTGACAGATCCCCTGCAACAGGAACTGGGAGTTATAGGTGGTTGTAAGGTGAGTTCTCTGCGAGAGTAGTACAGGTTCTTGGCTGCTGAGCCATCTTTCCAGCTCCACTCTCTGTATTAGAGTATATACATAGAATTTTGTTCTTTCTATATGGAAAATAATTCAAGGGGCATCAGTAGTACTTCTGTGGTAATTTAGTGGCCCATGATTCTCAGCTAGGCAGTTTTGTTTTCATCTTTTCCTCTGGAACATATGGCTTTAGACCTATTTTCTATTATTACAGGCAAACAAGAAGGATTTACTTGTTCGATTAAGCTCTGCAGTGAAGGTTCTACCTGAGTTATGAGCAAGTCCTGTGGTGGGCAGGAGGAACCAGTACAACAATGAGCATGGAGCCACAAGTTCGCTGTTCAAGTTCTGGCTATGTGACTCGTAAGTCAGGGTTTTCTCAGGGAAACATGGGCTGGAGTTAAACAGACAAACCCTACTACATAGCAGTCCCCAATTCATGTTACCGTCTTTCTGATTCTTGTACCCTCATAATTAAAATATTACTATAAAATTGGAAAATAACATTTTCAGAATGATAATTCACTGAAAATCATTTGCATAGATGTCCATTTGAGTCAGCAGTACAAACGGCAATCTTACAACCCTGCAACTCATCACCTCTTTGTTGTATGTAAAGTAACATCACAATTTAAGCATACTCAACTTGAAACCTTGGAAACAATGAGACCCAACAGCAGTGGTGGTACTGCTCATTGGTCCTTAGAACATGAGAGCAGACCAAAGATGGGAAAGCAAGTCAGCCTTAAGAGGACTCCATGGAACATTCAACGCTGTCGGTGAGTTTGGGATTAAAAAAGAAAAAAACCACCGACCGTTGACTGTACCTTGGGATCCTTACAGACAACAAATTTCCTGATGCAAGGAATAGGCTGTATTGTCACATCATATGACATCACGTGAAATAGTCCTATGGCCTGTTCTTTAAAGGGAATCAGCAACTTTTTTAAAGCTTCCATGTATTTAATTATTCATTGTTGGTTTTTTGTAATATTTTGATAACCAAATGCTTCATTTTAACAATTTATGAAGAGTGCCACCAGAGGACCAAATGCACTCAAATGTGCCATTCTAGTGAGAGAAATAGTATGTATTAAAAATATCTATTTAGTATAAAAATAAAATCTGGTTAAATATGTTATTCCCATTTCTTCCACATTCTTTCAAGATTTTGCTTTAGGGGCAAGGAGAGGATTTAGTTAGCAAAAATAGTACAAAACTGTTCAATGTCTATACACCTTACCATATTGTACCTGAAACTGCAGTTACTATGGTTAGGATTTGACAGCCCCCATGAAAGCACCAGTTACTAACTGCCGATTTCCATCTCCATGTGCTTATTTAAATCTTTCCTAATTTCAAGCAAAAAGATACAGAATGAATTTTGGGTCACCCCCTAGCTATGTGACCCTAAGTATCCAAGTGTGCTTTTTCAAGTATAGAAAGGAAGATGAGAGAGCCTATATATCACAGTTTTGATTTAATGAGAAGATGTATGAGAATAATTTGAATTATTTCTAGCTTATAGAAAATGCTAGCTACATAAACAATTACTAAACTACAAACATAATCAATGCTACTCTATCTTGAAAAAGGTACTTATTATACTTCTCAATTTGAAACAAAAGATGAATCTTTTGTTTTACAAAACATGCTTTACAGACATCAGCACCCCAGCCCACGTGATCAGAGCTACCTGTGAAGTTCTCAGATAGCATCTTCTTCTTCTTAACTTTTCAGTCTTGAAGGATTTCTTGCTCTGCAGTCAAGGTTATCTATAATTATGAGTCCTCAACCATACAAATGGCTGGTTACTAACATAACAGACTTCAAAGAACCATTGTGGGAAGAAGACCCAGGAGATGGGGAAGACCAAGGCAATTTCATCAAATGGAAACACTGAAGGCTGCACTCAACATTCATTGCTGTCGGTGGGTTTGAATGTCAATCAACTCACTGATCAATGAATGCAAACTGCGGACCAAAAAAGCACAATGAAGCAAAAATACTCCCAGATAATCACCAGATAATCACTGCTCCAGATAGGACTACAATTTTGTAGCTAAAGCTTCTTTAGTTTCTTTGCTTCTAATATGAAGGAAGTTCTATAATTGCTAGTACTTTTCGTTTCTTTCTCAATTATAATAAGTTTAAGGAAATTATACTATCACAGGCAAAATGAATAATATGCTATTAACATCATATTTAAAAACAATGCTTTCGATGGGCAGAGGTGGTGCACGCCTTTAATCCCAGAACTCGGGAGGCAGAGCCAGGCGGATCTCTGTGAGTTCGAGGCCAGCCTGGGCTACAGAGTGAGTTCCAGGACAGGCTCCAAAGCTACATTAGAGAAACCCTGTCTCGAAAAACCAAAAAAAAAAAAAATAAGAAAAGAAAACAATGCTTTCATAATTTTTAAATTAAAAAGAAACACATGATCATTATTTTAAAATTCAAGTACATGAAATAAAATTGAAAATCTATTCTCAAGTCAAATGCATTCCCCTTCTGTGAAAACCACTTAAGAACATCCATTTGATAGTATTACAGTAAAGACAATAAGGTAAAATGTTATTCCCTTGAAGACTTATCTACATGTAAAACTGAGACACAATTAATTTTGGGGAAGTTCAATGGTAACAAATTGAGCTCATTGCTCTTTAATTTACCTTTTCACTCAGCTATACACACTTAACAAACAACATTTAGCATCATTTGGGGTAGGGGGAAGGCAGGTCTTATGTATCCCACATTGGGTAGCTGAAAATGGCCTTGAACTTCCGATTCTCCTGCCTTACCCTTCCAAGTGCTAGGATTACAGGTGTGTACCACCAAGCCTGGTGTATGTGGTGCTGGAAGTAGAACTAGAGGCTTTGTGTATGACAGACAAGCACTCTACCACCAATAACTACAGCTCCTGTGTTTATGTGTGTGTGTGTGTGTGTGTGTGTGTGCATGTACATATGTTGGTGCATGTATAACCCAGAAGTAGGTGTCAGGCATATTCCTCAATCACTCTCCACTCTATTGTCAAACCTGTGGCATACTTATTCTGCAAAACTAGAAATCAAGCCGGGCGGTGGTGGCGCACGCCTTTAATCCCAGCACTTGGGAGGCAGAGCCAGGCGGATCTCTGTGAGTTCGAGGCCAGCCTGGGCTACCAAGTGAGTTCCAGGAAAAGGCGCAAAGCTACACAGAGAAACCCTATCTCAAAAAAAAAAACCAAAAAAAAAAAAAAAAAAACCAAAAAAACTAGAAATCAACCAAGTTCCAGAAATCCTCCTATCTCCACTTTATTGGTAATGAAAGTATAGGTCCCCACAGCCTTTCCCAACTTCTACAAGGATGCTGGGAAGCAAACTCAAGTCTTCATGCTTGCATGACACCTAATAAGCCATCTCCCTGTCCCCATCAATTCTTTCTCATTCTTTTGAATGATTATATGTCTTATTATAAATACTCTGGTTTTTATGGTTCAAATACATTTAAAAAAATCTCTTGACCAAAACTATGAGGCCCATCTATTCTTACCTTTGGAAAATACATTCTTAAAATAAGAAAAACAACTAAGTGAGATGGGAAACACCCATTTTATGGTAGCAAAAACTAAAATATCAGTTCTCCAAATTTCATAATGAAGATGAGCCACCAAATCTTTCCTGCTAATGAAATAAAAACATGAGCCTTATTTGTAAGTCATACAAACTTAAGTCTAAGAGAGAAACAGTCTTGTTAATTTAGCTTTCTTCTCATAGACAGGATGGAAAGGAGAGAATATAGTTGTACTAAAACAAGAAATCAAAAAGAAAAAAGAATTAATAACAAGAAAGCAGAGAAAGTATGAGGTTCAAAAACAGTGTTTTCGAAACCTGGCTGTATACCATAATCATCTAGTATTGCTGTTAAAAAATGCACATTCCTCAGTATTTATCATAGATCAGAGATGAGGCCTTATTAATATTTTAATAAGCTCATTGGGTGACTTCTCAAATATTGGAGGCTTGCCTAAAGTAAAGCAAATGCACTAGTACAATATTGGCTACTTATCCCCTGTGGACACGTTTCATGCTGCCCACTTTCTAACTATTGCCTGATATGTCTTCCACCACTCTTCAAGGTGCATAAAATCCTGGCATTGCTATGAAGTAGCTCACTCCAAAACACATCAGATTATCTGGAGTTTTACAAAAGTAGGTACACTTGCACTTATGTCTTCACAAAACATGAAGGCCCTAAGGAATGAAGAAGGTTAAAATTCAGATTGTGTCACCTAACAACTTTTGATACAAATGAAAAGCTTTGGTCTGGCAGGAAAAGTGCTTGCTACTTAAGCCTGATGGCTTATGTTTAACTCCCAGAACTCAAATGATTGAGAGAACCAACTTCTGCAAGTTGTCCTCTGAACTCCACTGCTGTGGAATATTTGTACAATGTGATGACAGATTGCCATGACTGGTGTAATAAAAGCTGAATGGCCAATGACTAGGCAGGAGAGATAGGCAGAACTTCCAGGCAGAGAGAGAACACTGGGAAAAAGAAGACAGAGTCACCAGCCAGATGAAAAGGAAGCAGGATGAGTACAGAGTAAAGGTAACCAAACCACATAAAAAAAAGTAGATTAAAAGATATGGGTTAATTTAAGTTATAAGAACTAGTTAAAATTAAGCCTAAACTAAGGTACAGCTTTCCTAAGTCTCCATGTCATTTTTTGGTGAGTTTTTTTTAGTGAGCGGGTGGCCCAAAGAAAAATCCGTCTACATATGGCATCCAACATAGTTGCTCGAATATTCATATAGGGTCTGAGAAAGCAGTCTCTTGGGTAGGCTCAGCACACAGAGACATGTGAGCAATTGAGCAGCAAGCACTTGGTATAAACTCCTACAGACACAACAAATTCCCAGAGCTGGGAAAGGTAAATGTAGCTCTGGGGTGGTACCCATCAACATGAAACTAGGTTCTCACAGAACTGAGCGGGGCGGAGGCAGCCACCAGCACAGAGCCGCCCAAGGTAGCCTAGCAGCTTAAGATTTGGCTCACATGGTCAGAGGAGGCTGTAGACACACACACAAGCAAAAAAAAAAAAAAAAAGAGAGAGAGAGAGAGAGAGAAGAAAGAAAGAAAGAGGTTGAGGATTTAGCTCAGTGGTAGAGCGCTTGCCTAGCAAGCACAAGGCCCTGGGTTCGGTCCTCAGCTCTGAAAAAAAAGAGAAGGAAAGGAAGGGAAAGGGAAAGGGAAAGGGAAAGAAAGAAAGAAAGAAAGAAAGAAAGAAAGAAAGAAAGAAAGAAAGAAAGAAAGAAAGAAAGAAAGAAAGAAAGAAAGAAAGAAAGAAAGAAAAAGCCAGGTCAAGGCCAACAAAACCTCTGAACAGGTTACAGTGTGTTTAAAACTTAGTACTTAGGTGCTAAAGAAAGAAAAAGAAAATGGGTATAGACAATCATAGAAAAAGGAATAAAGTTTAAAAATAATAAAGTCTTTAAAGAAAGAGAAAAGTGATATAAAAAGAATAAGCAACATGAGGATGAGAAATACATAGGGTTGTCTGTATCCTGTAGGGCACATTGTTGACTTTCAATTTTTAAAATGCTAATGTACAAAAAAACGATAGCTGCTAAAGGACATTGGACTGTGGACACTGCTAAATTAAACCAACCTATATATTTTAACAACATCTTCACTTCAGAATGAAGTAAAAAAATATGTTGCGTTGGGTTATGCCTTTGTTTCCACAGGAAACAAAAAGTTATGGTTCTCTTCAAAATTAATGAAGATGAAATTTAATTGGGAGAGATCTCCCAAAAATCTTGACTACAAAAAAACAAGAAAGACTACATGAGAGATGACATATATGCTGATCCCTCTCCTATGGGAATAGCTTTGATGAAACTGGAGAAACATGATAAATCTAGTTGGCTACAGAATCCTCTTATCTTATTATTATATGCCAGCCTTTGTAGTGATATTTTGTTTGTGCTTTAACAAATAAATCTTGCCTGAAGATCAGAGTGCAGAGCTAGCCACTAGAGGCCAGGCAGTGATGGCACATACTTTTAATCCCAGCACTTGGGAGGAAGAAACAGGAAGTGATATGGCTGGGCAGAAGAGGAAGTAATAAGGCAAGGTGGAGACAGGAGTTCGGTCGGCACTTTCAGGCTGAGGATTCAGTAGAGGTAAGAAGTGTCTCTAGTGGCTGGCTCCTTTACTGATCTTTCAGCATTTACCCCATATATCTGGCTCCAGATTTTTATTATTAAGACCAATTAGGATTCATGTCTATGGTATGGATAGAGATTTGGTTATATAGTCCAAGCAGACTTATAAAGCCTTTGACCTACTCAAACATAAAACAAAACATCATCTTTAGCTGACTTTACACACCACACATTCCATACTTGTGTTAATACAGATATATGTTACCTTTAAAAGTTTATGTGTTTTCAGAAAAAAAGGACCAGACACCAAAAAAGAAAAGTAGCCCAGGTGATCCAGCCTCTCAGAATGCCTCTGTTACAGTTTCCTCAAAATTCTGCATCAAGAACAACTAGCTGACATGGTCTAGCCTTACAGACTATCCAGCCAAGACTTCAGAAAAGCTCTATACTTTCCCATCACACAGAGACTAAACAAAAAATAATACAGTTAACTCTCCCAGTACTTGACCATTATCCTAATTTTCACAGAATCCCCTAAAGATGCCGTCACCCTGAGATAACAGGAAGCAATCTAGAGAATATGACACCCACATTCCCAAGAAGAGGGGTGGGTGGTTTTTGGTTGTTCAATGGATTACGGATGTTTATCATCATTTAAGGGGGTTGGTTACAAGTTGTTGGTCATCAGGGAAAAAAACAGAACAAAGAAGATTAGATTCAGGGATCTCTTTCTGAAGGAAAAAGGGGGGATATAGTATAGAAATGATGGAATAAAAGGGTGGATTGTTGAGTCTACTTTTGAACAACCATTAGTCTCAAGTATTTTACATTGGTATGGATTTTTATATACTGACACAAATATAAGGGTTTTTTATGCTGTATGTTATGTTTCTACTCTTGTTTAAGGTTTTGTACCTATGCAGCTCACTTAAAAATGTAAAGTTCTAGTCCTTAAAGCCATTATTATAAACCATTTAGGATAATTAAGAAATGCAGGTTAGTAGTTAGTCATCCATAACGATCAAACTTGCAGTCATGTTAGGTATGTCTTCAAGGTCATACATAAGATATATTTTTGATAGAGTGATGGTCTTCAAACACTTCAAAGACCTACAGAATATAGTATTTATAATGTTTTAATTAAATAAGGTTTTTTCATGACAGTGAGACATATCTGCTCCTGGCAGCACCAATTTACATCAAGAAAAGATGATGGGCATCAAAGATACGGAGTTTGCTTTATGTCAAAGCTAGTCATTTGGGCAAGAAACTGCCCTTGCTTCAACTGCTGACAGTATGCTGTCCCAAACTGGACTAGCATGACACAAAAGAAAGCAACTGTCAAGCTTTACCAAGACAAGGTAGGACAGTACTTCAAAATTCCGGCTTTACAGAAAAATCTGTCAGATATTCTAGACCTGTAGGCTGAAGATGGATGCCCAATGTTACAGAAGAACCTTGGGTGACTGTTCAGGAAGCCAGATGTCTCTGTCATTTCTATAGTTTTAGAAGTTACTTGCTCTGCACTTCCTGTTTACTCAGGTAATATTATATCCTTCTCCAGTCTTTGATGGGGTTGAAGACTAGATAGTTACAGTTTTGTTACCAAATTCAAAAAAGAAAAAAACAAAAAACTCACAAAAGAGATATAAAGGGCATAAGGTTGAGAGACATAAAAAGATAGTTTTGTGTTGGTAATACAAGTTAGCATAGAAAGTAAATTAGGTACAAAACTTTTGACTCACCAAGACAGAATAAATAATAGAATATTTTCTCTGAATTTGCCAAATACAGATAGACTGAACGTTGTAAATGTAACTCTTACCTGATAATTGTTCTTTTTTGTTTGTTTGTTTTGTTTTATTTTTCGAGACAGAGTTTCTCTGTGTAGCTCTGCACCTTTCCTGGAACTCACTTGATAGCCTAGGCTGGCCACGAACTCACAAAGATCTACCTGGCTCTGCCTCCCGAGTGCTGGGATTAAAGGCGTGTGCCACCACCGCCCAGCCTGATAATTGTTCTTATTGTATTAGTTTTTTACTGTGTTAAGCATTAAAACCTTCCTTTTTTATATAGACAAAATAGGAATGTTGTGGGATATGTGTACACTGTGAATATGTATTCCTGTGATTGGTGTAATAAAAAGCTGAACAGCCAACAGCTAGGCAGGAGACTTCTGGGACTTCCAGGCAGAGAGAGAACACTGGGAAGAAGACAGAGTCACCAGCCAAATGGAGAGGAAGGAGAATGAGTACAGAATAAAGATAACTGAGCCATGTAAAAGAACATAGATTGTAGATTAAAAGATATGGGTTAATTTAAGTTATAAGAACTAGTTAGGGGGGCTGGAGAGACGGCTCAGTGGTTAAGAGCATTGGCTGCTCTTCCAGAAGACCTGGATTCAATTCCTAGTACCCACATAGTAGCTCACAGTTGTCTGTAACTCCAAGATCTGACACCCTCACATAGACAAATGTGCACATAAAATAAAAATTAATTTAAAAAAAAGAACTAGTTAGAAACAAGTGTAAGCTAAGGCTGAGATTTCATAATTAATAAGTCTCCAAGTTTTTTTTTTTTTTTTTTTTTTGGTGAGCTGGTGGCCCAAAGAAAAATCCATCTGCAGTTTACATATGTGCTGTGATAATTATGAGTTATTTTAATTAATACTATATACACATATGAAAACTATGCACAACATATATGATTCTACTTGGATGAAATTCCTAAAATCCCTAGAAATTAATGAAGGTTTTTTTGTTTGTTTTTTTTAAGAAATCTAAGAGCTTTCTTTCTGATATGCTGATAGATTGTGTGTCATTTCCTTATACCTAGAATATCAGTAGGCTTAACTACATCAATAAGGAATTCTACTTCAACAGCCAAAATCTTGTATGGCTTTTCTTGGAAAAAATTAAATGCTAGATAGAGTAGAGAAGACAATTATATGAGTTGAAGGATGTTTTCTAAAAATGGGACTCAAATAAATAGCTATATCATAGATAATTAGAACACAGGGAATTAAAGACACATCCTGTATCTGTTATTATCACTGTGAGTGAAGCCATGTAAAAAAGCTTTGTAAACCTAGTACTGCCCAAAGTATCGTAGTCTCACATGGTGCCTCTAGAGCAGTGGTTCTCATCCTCCCTAATGCTGAAACCCTTTAATACAATTCCTCATGTTGTGGTGACCCTCAACCATAAAATTATTTTCATTGCTACTTCATAACTGTAATTTTGCTAGTTATGAACCACAATGTAAGTATCTATGTTTAATGCTGTGAAAGGGTTGATCAACAACCCCAAGGGTTTAAAACCTACAAGTTGAGAACCACTGTTTTACATGGATTCGCCACTTTCAGCAACACAGACACAATCCCTCCACTCACCAACCAGCAGAATATGTATATAAATTGTAGAGAAAGAGGTAAGCTATAATCCAGGGTTTGAAGACAACTTTTTCTACTCAGCCTGAATAGGATGTGTCATTAACTCTGGGTCCATCAGAAGAACCACATACCAAATGTTCCTCAACAAGTTTGTGGTAGATTCTGTGTAGGGGAGGGCACAGGATACAGCTCTCTAAGTATAAGCTTCCAAGGCAAAGTCTAGTAAGTGAGCTCACAAACCTTAAAACCATTTAAGCAATGTTTCTTCCTTTAGATCCTTCCAACAGAACACAGTCATTTTTAAAGGTGTGGTTTAGGTGTAATTTACATACCACACAATTCATCCACTGTATACTCACAAAATTTATATTCATTTAGCTATGTAACTATTACCAAAATTTAAGAACAAACATTTCTATGACCCTACAAAAAAAAAACCATTTACGCTTATTCCTAATCAATCCCCATTCTAATACCAGGCCACAGATAATCACTAACCTGCTATCTCTCTAAGTATACATCATCTAAGTAGCTCATCTTAGTAGAATCACATTTGTATTAAATGATTTTTATGTGTATATAACATATACTGACCAGATTAATCATTTTGAAGCATGACTTTTACAGGACTGTGTTAAGGTTACAATGCAGTGTAACCATCACCACTGCCCACATCCAGACTTTTTTTTTATAACTCTAAGCTGGAAACTCATTAAACAATAATATTTCCAATATCCCCTAGGAAACTCTATCTTACCTTGTCTCTATATTTTGCCTATTCTAGCTATTTTCAATACAAGGAACCACACAGTATTTTTGATCTAATTTAAAAACTGACATCAATGCCGGGCGGTGGTGGCGCACGCCTTTAATCCCAGCACTCGGGAGGCAGAGCCAGGCGGATCTCTGTGAGTTCGAGGCCAGCCTGGGCTACCAAGTGAGTTCCAGGAAAGGCGCAAAGCTACACAGAGAAACCCTGTCTCGAAAAACCAAAAAAAAAAAAAAAAACTGACATCAGCCGGGCGGTGGTGGTGCACGTCTTTAATCCCAACACTCAGGAGGCAGAGCTAGGCGGATCTCTGTGAGTTCAAGGCCAACCTGGGCTACAGAGTGAGTTCCAGGACAGGCTCCAAAGCTACACAGAGAAACCCTGTCTCCAAAAAAAAAAAAAAAAAAAAAAAAAAAAAAAAAAAAAAATGACATCATTTCATTTTAAGAATTATTTAAGTTAGGTCCAGCAGTACATACCTTGAATTCTCTAAACTTGGGAGGTGGAGGCAGAAAGACCAAGCACTCAGAGTCATCCTCTCCTACATAGCATGTCTGAAGTCAGCCTAGGCTACCTGTGTTAAAAGGCAAACACATTTCTAAAAATCTTATATATTTTGGATACAACTCCTTTAAAAGATACTTCATTTGCAAATATTTTCCCTCAGTTTGTACCTATCTTTCCATTTTCTTAATGTCTTTTAATGCTGAGCTTTATATGTTAACATTAATATTGTGTGGTCATTCTCAATTACAGGATACAACAGTTTAAAATGTGTACTTTTTTTGTGCATTGATGTTTTGCCTATATGTATGTCTGTGTGAGGGTGCCAGATCCCCTGGAACTGAAGTTACAGACAGCCGTGCGCCACCATGCGGTTGTGGCAAACTGAACCTGGGTCCTCTGGAACAGCAGCCAGTGCTCTTAACCTCTGAGTCATCTCTCCAGCCCAAGAATGTGTACTTTTAATCTTACAATAAGCTAAAGTTATGCTTCAAATTTTGAAAGCTAGCTACATTACTTTTCAGAAAACACTGTTTTACTGTTCCTTTCCAAGTAACATTGTCTATTTTTCTCAGGGGCCTCCCTCTTCATTTTTCACTTAGAACCTATCACCACCTAGTGGACTAAGTAGGAATACACCAATGCATCACCACAGTGGCTCACCACTTCCATTTCAGAACAAACCACTAGATGGAGTCTCCAGAATCAGAGAAGAGCTCCTGTACCTAAAAAACGCAGTTGGATAATTTGTAACCACACAAAATACAAATATTTATACAAATAACAGATGCCATGTACTCAAGACAATGCTTTGATTAAAGAAAAACAAAAATCTTTTGTAGGAAGCATGGTACTGGCATTACAATAAGCTTTGGCTCCCAAAGATTAACCTAACAAAATAAATTTACCAAGCTTAATTCAACAAGATATGAAAATTATAATGCCTCATAACTACATGAAATTTTTTCCCCAAGGTTATATGGCTCATTCAATTTTCAGACTTCAATCAGTGAAACCACATCAACAAAGCATACATCAAGATGCAGAAATTGTATTAAAACACTTGGACATTGTTCATAAAAAAATTCCTACCAGCTGGGCGGTGGTGGCGCATGCCTTTAATCCCAACATTCAGGAGGCAGAGACGGGTGGACCTCTGAGTTCGAGGCCAGCCTGCCTGGTCTACAGTGACTTCTAGAACAACCAGGGCTAACACAGAGAAACCCTATCTCGAAAAGAAAAAGAAAAAAAAAAAGGTGTGGTGGCACATGCTTGCAATCCTAGCATTTAGAAGGCTGATAAGAGGATTGTAAATTCCAAGGGAGTCCAGACTACACAGTGAGAGAGTCTCTCTCCAAAAACTGAAAATGGGTCTGGACATGCCGGTGCACACCTTTAATCTTAGCACTTGGGAAGAAAAGGCAGGAAGGCCATCCTGGTCTACACAGCAAGTTCTGGCCAGTTAAGGCTAGAGACCTTATTTCAATACAAAAAAATTTACTACAGATCTACAGCCATAAAAGCAAAGTAGCTATGACAGGAGGGGCTAGGATTGTGGCTCAGTGGAAAAGTACTTACCTAATATAAGTAAATACATTAGTTCAAACCTCAGTAAGACACACACACACACACACACACACACACACACGTATGCTATAGACATGAAAACAGTCTGGACAATAGAATATCTGTATTTGTTCAAATATTTGTGTGTGTAGTTTTTTTCTTTTTTTGTACTGCTGGGGATCAAACCCAGAGCCTTGTACAAGCTAGGCAAGACCAAATAAGTTTTTGACAACTTTGTCTGAATTCCATAGGGAAAGAAATCTTTTCAACACACAACTGGAAAAACAATGTCCATATAAAAAAATAAGTTAAATATTACCTTGTACCACACGCAAAAATTAACATCAAATACGTAATACAAAGAAAAAATTATAAAACTTTTAGAAAAAAACAGAGAAAGGTCATCTTGAATACCACCTGAGTAGACTGAAAAGCTTTTAGGAAATCGGTAAAGTACACCTTCAGGTGTGTCTGTGAGAGTATTTCTATGGAGGATTAACTGGGAGATGGAGAGGGAGAACTATTCTGAATGAGGGCACCAACACCAAATAGGCTGGGTGCTTAGATGGAATAACAGAGGAAAACTGGAAAAAATACTCGTAACTGAGGTACTGACTCTTTGCTTCATAGCTACAGTGAAGTAATAAGCTAATTAAATCCTTCCTCCTGGCTCAGTATTTGTCAGAGTGACAAAAAAGTATGACTAACACAAAACGTTAATACGGAAGAAGTGGGGTCACTGCTACCATGTGGCTCTTATGCCTTTGGAACGGGCTTGTAAGAGGAACAAACATGCAAGAGTCTGAAAAAGCTAACCAGACAGTGGTTCTGGCAGAAACTCAGAAGATAGGAATGCTGATAGAAACGCAGACAGTGAAGTCTACACTCCTGAGGTTTCAGGTGGACTGAAATGTGAATTATAAAGACTGTTCTTGGACTCTATTGGGAATCAGACTAGAAGGTCATTCATGCTACATTCTGGCAAAGAGCTTGTTTACATGTTGTCTATATTCTGAGACTTTGTGCAACTCCAAGTTGAAAAGTAATAAGACTAAATTTAGGCTATGGCATGGTTATGGCTGATTTTTTTTTAGGTTAACTGTGATAATTATGGGCAAAAAAACGAGTCAAAAGACAAAAAAATTTACAGTCTGGCTGTAAGCAATGAAAGAATGGTGACTATGGAGGTCAATTTCCCTCAAAAAAAAAAAAAATTGCAGGAAACCAAAGATGCCTTAAGGGCATCACAGAAATTGTCAGTCTACCCAAGGCTCAAGGGTATGAAAGTTTTAATATGAATTAAAATGTCTAGTATACTCATAGGGATATGAAATCAAACACCTGGTTACTCATAGGTTGTAGTAACTGTGGTCCGAGGGGTTTAGCTACTCTAACATATGGACAACACCAATATTTGCCACTAGCTTGAGTGTTAACCTCATGGTGGTAGTTTTGCAGACATGCAATATTAAATAATTGTGGCGTCATGAGAGGTTGATGGGAGAAAGTTTGACATGAAGCAAAGGCACAATAGGAAATTCCTGTAAGTTAGAAATGCCTGTAAGCAATGAAAGAATGGTGACTATGGAGGTCAATTTCCCTCAAAAAAAAAAAAAAATTGCAGGAAACCAAAGATGCCTTAAGGGCATCACAGAAATTGTCAGTCTACCCAAGGCTCAAGGGTATGAAAGTTTTAATATGAATTAAAATGTCTAGTATACTCATAGGGATATGAAATCAAACACCTGGTTACTCATAGGTTGTAGTAACTGTGGTCCGAGGGGTTTAGCTACTCTAACATATGGACAACACCAATATTTGCCACTAGCTTGAGTGTTAACCTCATGGTGGTAGTTTTGCAGACATGCAATATTAAATAATTGTGGCGTCATGAGAGGTTGATGGGAGAAAGTTTGACATGAAGCAAAGGCACAATAGGAAATTCCTGTAAGTTAGAAATGCCAAGAACATGAAATAGCTGCCATTAAAAACTTGCAAGCAATGCCAGGCAGTGGTGGTGCATGCCTTTAATCCCAGCACTCAGGAGGTAGAGGCAGGAGGATCTCTGGAGTTTGAGGCCTACCGATGGAGTTCCAGGACAGCCAGGGCTACACAGAGAAACCTCGTCTCAAAAAAACAAAAAACTGCAAGCAACAAGCAGAGCCAGCTCCCAAAAAAGAGGTTGTGTATGCTGAAACCTTAAAGACTAGGGTGGGACTGTGCAAATGCCTTTGAGTTTATGTCATACTACTATATACCCCAGACAACCCGGGTGCCTGAAAAAGAGATCTAGGGTTTAAACACTTGTCTTGATAGGCTTCCTTCTTGCTTTGATCTTATCTCTTCTTTCTATTCCCCCATTCCTCTCTTTTGGGTGGAAACATGACACTGTGGCCTTAGAAGTGTGCAGCTTGCTTTTTAAAATTCAGGTGACTCATCCAAAAGTTTGCCTAACTCTCTAAGAAGGAATTTGGACTTTTGAACCACGCTGGAATTAAGAGTTTTGAGAGCTCACGAGCGGTGGTGGTACATGCCTTTAATCCCAGCACTCAGGAGGCAGAGGCAAGGGGATCTCTGTGAGTTCGAGGAAAGGCGCAAAGCTACACAGAGAAACCCTGTCTCAAAAAACCAAAAAAAAAAAAAAAAAAAAGATTTTTGAGAACTCTAGGAAACAGACTAGGTACATTATGTTTTACAAGATGGCCATGAGATTTGGGAGGGCGGTGGATTATTATGGCTGAATATGAAATGTCACCCAGAGGCTTATGTGCTATCACTATTTTGAGAGGTGGTGGAAAGTTTCAGAAATGAAGCATACCTGGAGAATCATCAATGTGGGAGGCGTGCCTTTGAAAGTTATACCTGGTCTCCCATCCTTTACTTCTTCATTTCCTATACATCATGAAACAGGTGACTGCTGGCCATATGCCTCTGCCACATGATGGTTACCAAGCATATATATATATATATATATATACTATGTGAGTTTGTGGGAGCATTTCATATTGAAACCGTAACAATGACATCAGACTGGGCAATGGTTTTATGGCTATGATACCCAAAGTATAGACAAAAATAGTAAGTAATAATAATATTGAAGCCAGACATGAAGCACATGCCTTTAATTCTGGCACTTAGGAGGCAGAAGCAAGTAGATCTCTGTGAGGCCAGCCTGGTCTACAAAGCACGTTCCAGAACAGCCAGGGCTGTTAGAGAGAAACCCTGTCTCAAACCAAAATAATAATAATAATAACAACAAGAAAAAGAAGATTAAAATTCCAGGGCAGTGTGCAATTCAGTCATTGAAGGCATGCTTAGAATCTATGATGTCCTGGGTTTGATGTAAACACAAGAAATGCAAAATGAAAAAAAAATTAAATCCAGGTGTCTATGAACATATACTACAAAGTAAAAAGCAATCTGCAAAAATGAGAATTTGAAAATCAGGTATCTGATAAGGTGTCATTACCCAGAACTTAAAAGAACACTTCCCTATAACTAAAACAACCAGGCAACCCCACTAAGAAGCTATTTTAAAAGTACAAAACTTGAATAATTTCTCAAAGGATGTTAACATCACTAAAGATTAGCAAAATACAAATAAAAATCGAAAATACAGGGGGGTGGTAAGTATGTAGAAAAACTGCAATTCTTTTTGTGTTTGTTTTGTTTTGTTTTCAAGACAGGGTTTCTCTGTGTAGCCCTGGCTGTCCTGGAACTCACTCCACAGACCAGGCTGTCCTGGAACTCATAGATCCGCCTATCTCTGCCTCCCAAGTGCTGGGATTAAAGGCATGTGCCACCACTACCCAGCTTGGAATTCTTATGTCAGTAAAAACATAAAATGGTGATTCTGGTACTGAAGACAATACAGCATTATACACACACACATATGTAACAATAATTGAAGAAAAAGAGGCCATACATTTGGAAAAGAGTGACAAGTGGTACTTGGGAGGACTTGGAGGAAGGGAAAAGAAGGGGTACATATAATCTCAAAAAAATGAAAGATTACAGAATTAAAAAAGAAAGAAAACAAAACAGCAGTTACTCAAAAATAAAAAAGATAATTATCACATGGTTCAGAATTTCCACTTCTGGTTATCAATCCAAAAGAATTTAAAACAGGAACTCAGAAATACACTTCTGTACACCCATGTTCATAACAAGATTATTCACAATAGCTCAAAGTTGAACAAAACCAAACATCTATTAACTGGTGAATAAATAAATAAAATATGGTTTATACATACAAAATAACATTATCCAGCCTTAAAGAATAAATGAATTCTAATACATCATACAATAAAGCTGTAGAATATTATTTTAACTATTTAAAGATGTGTTACATTTGTTTCTGCTGTGGAAAATTACTTTAACTGTGTAAAGGTGTGTTACATTTTTTTCTGCTGCATTTGTTAACAATGTAAAGGTGTGTTACATTTGTTTAATTATGTAAAGATGTGTTGCATTTGTGTCACCTTGCTTGCCTAAGGCACATGATTGGTCTAATAAAGAGCTGAACAGCCAATAGCTAGGCAGAGAAAGGATAGGAGAGGCTGGTGGGTAGAGAAAATAAGTAGGAGGAGAAATCTAGGAGAGAGGGAGGAAGGAAGGAGGAGAAGAGAACGAGGGAGAAAGATAAGGATGTGCCTGGGGCCAGAAGCCAGGCAGCCACCAAGCCAGCCAGACACTAGAAGCAGGAAGGTAGGACATACAGAAAGAAAGAAAGGTAAAAAGCCCCAAGGCAAAATGTAAACAGAGAGAAACAGATTAAAATAAGAGCTCATATAAAGCCGAGCATTCCTAATAAGTCTCTGTGTCATGATTTGGAGCTGGTTGGTGGCCTAAAAGAAAGCCTACTACAGATACATCTGGAGAGCATTATGTTAAGTGAAATGTCAGTCACAAAAGGACAAATACTATGAATCCACTAACAGGAGTATCTATAAGGGGTAAAGTTCATGGATACAAAAAGAACTTATTACAAAACTGTAGTAATAAAAACACTGTGGAACTGAGATAACAACATATAGACCAAAAGAATAGCATGCCCACATATGTCCTCACATATATAGCCATTCTGCTCCATTTGTAGATTGACAAGTCCTAGAAGATATGGGAAGTTACTGTTAATACAGTCTGAATTTCAGTTCTAAATAAGATGAGTTCTTGTAGATGGATGCTGATGATATTACACACTGATGTGAATGTAATCTATACTACTGAATTGCATACTTAAAAGTAATGAAAGTAAATGTCACCTGTTTTCTATTACAAACTAAAAAAATAAAAGGAGAGCCATGCCCTGGAGAAATAGCTCAATGGGAGAAAGCAACTGCCACATAATTTGAGGACCTGAATTCAAATAACCAGAACCTATGTGAAAGCCAGATCTGTGGCACAAGAATCTTAATCCTGATGCCACTATAGGGAGATAGAAGGCCAAAAAAGGAGACTTTCCAGAAGCTCACAGGCTAACTAGTCTGACATATGTAGTAGAAAAATAACAGAGACCTTGGTCTCAAACAAGGCAGACAATGAGGACTGACACCAGAGGTTGGCTGCTGACTTACACATGCACACAATTTAACAAACTGATACCCACACATGCGTGTGCACACACATACACACATGCAAAGGAGAGCCAGACATGGTAATAGGTGCCAAAAATTCCAGAACTAAAGAGGCAGAGGCAGTACAATTTATGAGCTTGAGGCCAGGCTGAGCTGAGCTACATGGCATGCTATAGGCCACCAGGAGCTATACAAAAAAAACCTGGTATCAATTACACACATGTACAAGCACACAATAAAAAAAAAAAAAAAAAAAAAAAAACATTTAAAATGAAAAATGTAAGAAAAAGGCCTGACAATTAACATTATATTTGATCATGGTCCACCTAAGATTAAGAACAAGACAAGACTATCACTGCCATTTCTTCTACCTACCATGATACTAGAAATCTTAGTCAGTACAGTACGAAAAATAAACAAACAACATAAACATCAAAAAGGAAAAAATATGGCTGTCTTTATTCATAGTTGTGCACACAAAAGTCCCAACAGATTTGTTTAGGTGACTAGCAAATTCAATATAAACTCAATACACAAAATCAATTGCATTTCTTTACACTAGCAACTAACAATTCAGCAGATAAACTTTAAAACCAGTTTGATTCATAATAGCATTAAAATTCAGAATAAGAATAATTTTAAAGAAAAACAGATGTCAACATTAATCCATTTAAAACATTAATGACAAAAAGTGAAAATACTACACTAAGTAGAAAGACAAACTAAATGCAAGGATTAGAAGCCCTGCTATTATTAAGATGACAATTTGAGCCAGGTACTGAATGCAGTGACAGAGCACTTTGCCTCACAGGTGAAAAAGCCTGAGTTTACCCAGCACTGAAAAGCAGAAAGACAATTCTTCTGATGAGATCAGTGCAATTCAATTAAAAAACTCAGTAATTTTAAAATTTTTTAAAAAATAAGTTGATTGTAAACTTTATATGGAATAATGGGCTTTAACAGCTTAGATGCAAGATTGTAAAACATCAGTAGTGAACTTCTGCCCTCCGGGGTTCTCCCATTGTGCTGTAAGGCTGTATTTAAGACCTCCTCCCTCCTTCAATAAATGGCATTTGGCTTTAAAAAAAAAAAAGAAAGAAAACAAAAGAAAAGAAAAAAGCCATGTAAAAATGGGAAATACACAGGGTGTCTGGATCCTGTATGGTGCTTTGTTGGCTTTGAATTTTTTTAATGCTAATAAACAAAAAACAATAAAAAAAATAATAAGTTGATTGTAAACTTTATATGGAATTGTTTTTTGAAAGGGGGAAAAAAAAACTAAGCCAAAATAACTTGGGAAAGGAAGAATGGAGGTGATTTAAAAACACCCCCTAGCCGGGCGGTGGTGGCGCAGGCCTTTAATCCCAGCACTCGGGAGGCAGAGCCAGGCGGATCTCTGTGAGTTCGAGGCCAGCCTGGGCTACCAAGTGAGTCCCAGGAAAGGCGCAAAGCTACACAGAGAAACCCTGTCTCGAAAAACAAACAAACAAAAAAAACCCCTAGTTTCAAGATTTATTATAAAGCCACAAAGTTCAGGACACAGTGGCTTTGGTGAAAAGATTCAAAAGGATTAACGAAAGAGAAGACTCATACATTTTTTTAAAGAAAA
This sequence comes from Peromyscus californicus insignis, assembly GCF_007827085.1. Classification (NCBI taxonomy): domain Eukaryota; kingdom Metazoa; phylum Chordata; class Mammalia; order Rodentia; family Cricetidae; genus Peromyscus; species Peromyscus californicus. Next base: position 509,484 of record NW_026294595.1, on the reverse strand, counting down.
TCTCCAAAATATTCACTGAGGAAGGACTTTGACAACACTAGAAGAAACAAATTTTCATAGGAAAAAGACTTTGATTCCTACTTTATAAACATGCCAAAATTGCAGACATGAATGTAGCCCTAAAAAAAAAACTTAGTTTCTAAAAGAAAATGGAATTTGGTTAGACTAAGATTTTTTTTTTTTTTTTAGTGAAGATATAAGAATCAATAAGAAAAGATTTCAAAAACCACACTTCACAAAATAATTAAAGTTGTATTCATTATAAAACATGTTAAAAATGAAAAAGAAGAGACGGGTGGTGGTGGCGCACGCTTTTAATCCCAGCACTTGTCAGGCAGAGGCAGGAGGATCTCTGTGACTTCGAGGCTAGCCTGGTCTACAGAGCAAGATCTAGGACAGGCACCAAAACAACACAGAGAAACCCTGTCTCGAAAACAAAAAACAAAACAAACAAATAAACAAACAAAAAAACATGAAAAAAGAAAACCACAGACCAGGAAGAAATATTCATACTACATATATCAAGAACATAAAAATGCCAACCATACAAAAAGTAGACAAAGAACGTAATGTTTTTAATGTTCAAGACTTGAACCATTTAAAAAGATGATATATGAATAGCCAGTAAGTGTATAATATAGTTACTAACATAACTGGCCATTGAGGAAATTCCGATTAAAAACATTAGACTTACAAAAATTAAAACCCTGACAATATCAATTACTTGCAAACATATGAAACAGGAATTTACATGCTACTAGAACTATAAAAATGTAAAAACATTTTGGAAAACTGGCAGCTCTATAAAAATTTTAATGTGTATCTACCATATACACCATCAATTCCTAATATGCTTTAGCATATCAATGTACATGTACGTATACAAAATTTTGTGTAAGAAATTTTATAGCTGCTTTATTTGCAATAAACTAGAAACAGCCCAGGTGTCGATGGATGAATTACTTGTGATACTGTCAGTGGAATACTACTCAGCAATAAAAAGAAATGAACTATTAACACTTGCATTATGGATTACTATAAAATATTGGGCTGGAAAGACACAAGAGAACAAATGTTCTTTGTGAACATAGGAAGCTAAGCATATGAGATTGTAGAACAAGAAGTAAGAAGTTATTAAGTTTTAGGGATTGAGTAATAGATTGAAAGGTTATTTTAAAGAACTACAATGGTCAAAACACTTGTGGAAACTGCTTGGATTTACATTTTCAGATAGGAACATTTCCTTGTATGAAAATTTCATACTTCAATTTTAAAAAGATCAAGGACTTTGGGGTCACATAGAGCAGCTCCACCACTTACCAGGTGTGTGACCTTGGCCAAGTGTTAAACTGTCAGTCTCCCCATCTGCAAAAGGAAAAAGATAGAGTTGAGAATAACTTCACAGAGATGCTAGGAAAAGTAAACAAGATAAGACTTTAATGATATAAAACAGTAAATGCTCAATAAATATTAACAAAGAAGTTGTTAGAAATATTATTCCCAAATTTCAGCCAAGGAAAAAGCAGCAGGAATAACTAGTGGGTAAATGCTGTAAATAACTAATGGGTAATTCAATAATACTGCATTATTTATTTGGTTACAAAGACACCTAGCAGGAGTTGTTACAGTTTTATGGATGAAGAAACCAGGCTTCACTGGTAGTAGCACACTTCAACATGCAAACTTCCAGTTTTTTGTTTGTTTGTTTTCGATACAGGGTCTCCTGTATTTCAGGCTGGCCTGGAATTTACTATGCATCCCAAGATAATCTTGAACTACTGATTCTCATGCCTCTACCTTCCAAGTTCTGGGATTATAGTTTATGTATTTTCTACTATATGATGCATGCCAATAGGGTCACTTTTTGTAATTAATCCTGCAATTGCCAGTACAACCCAGGTCATTTTAAAAGCTACTGAATGCTCCATTTATTTATTTATTCTTTTTTTTTTAAAAAGGTCTTTTTGAGACAGGGTTTCTCTGTGTAGCTTTGGAGCCTGTCCTGGAACTCACTCTGTAGACCAGGCTGGCCTTGAACTCACAGAGATCCTCCTGTGTGTTCTGCCTCCTGAGTGCTGGGATTAAAGGCGTGCGCCACCACCGCCGGGTTCATTCTTTCATTCATTCATTCATTCATTCATTTACTTTGAGCCAGGATCTTACTGTGTGGCCCTCACTGGCCTAGCACTAACTATCTAGACCAGGCTGGCTTTGAAATCACAGAGCCACCAGACTCTGTTGGGATTAAAGATGTGTACTGCCACCAAGGCCAACCTCCATTGATTCTTTCCAGTACTAGCTCAAGCCTCCTGACAAAAAAGGAGGCCAATTCTGAGGGCTTGATTAAAAAATAGAAGTGGGTTTATAAGTAGACACTGCAAAACATTATTCTTTTTTTTAATTTATTTATTTATTATGTATACAGAAGAGGGTACCAGATCTCATTACAGATGGTTGTGAGCCACCATGTGGTTGCTGGTAATTGAACTCAGAACCTCTGGAAGTGCAGTCAGTGCTCTTAACCTCTGAGCCATCTCTCCAGCCTCCCCCCCCCCCTTTTTTTTAAGATTTATTTATTATAGGCCGGGCAGTGGTGGTGCACGCCTTTAATCCCAGCACTCGGGAGGCAGAGGCAGGTGGATCTCTGTGAGTTCGAGGTAAGCCTGGTCTACAAAACGAGTTCCAGGAAAGGCGCAAAACTACACAGAGAAACCCTGTCTCGAAAAACAAAAAACAAAAAACAAAAAAAAAGATTTACTATGTATACAGTGTTCTGCCTGCATGTATGCCTGAGGGCACCAGATCTCTTTACAGATGGTTGTGAGTCATCATGTGGGTGCTGGGAATTAAACTCGGGTCCTCTGGAAGAGCAGCCAATGCTCTTAACCACTGAACCATCTCTCCAGCCCCAGCAAAAACATTATTCTAAGCTTTAAATTTTTGTTTACACAGTGTGCATGCACATGTAAAGGTGTGCATGTGTAGGTCAAAGGACAACTTGAGGGAGTTGGTTCTCTCCTTCCACCATGTGGGTTACAGATACTGAACTCAGATAGCCAGGCCTGGCAGCAAGCCACTTTACCTGGCTGAGCCATCTCACTGACCTATTCTAGGTTCTTAGAGAGTCCCTTCTGCATAGCAATTTCAATATAAGGGAATTCTGGTCTTGCACAGTGACTGGCACATGTAGTTCTAGCACTTAGGAGGCTAAGGTAATAAAATCGAGTTAAAGCCAGCCTTGACAACATAGGGTATCCAGATCATTCCAGGCTACATAAGATCCTTTCTCAAAAAATAAAATAAAACAAAATAAATAAAAACTGGGGGGAAGGAGGGATAAGCATGAAGGCATATAATCTGAATATGAAACCTGTGCTCTAAGTGAGAAGCTGGAACTAAGGCTTGATCTAGCAGAACAGTTTCAAATATTTGTCAGCTGAAAAGAGAGCAAATTTATTCCATTTTTCTTAATCATGCAAGACTTTTACTTTAAAGAGTTAAAACTGCGAAGTGGGTGTGGGAGTACACCCCTGTAAACATAGCACCTAGTAGGTAGATGAGCAGATCACTCTGAGTTAAGAGGCCAGTGTAATTTTCAAAGTGAAAAAACCAAAACAAGAAGAGAAAAATTCTCATGCATTCTGATACCAAGGTTTTGAATTCAAAGAACCATTTTCAGCTTTTTTTTAAAGTATGAGGTGTTGCCAGGCGGCAGTGGTGAACGCCTTTAATACCAGCACTCAGGAGGCAGAGCCAGGAGGATCTCCGAGTTCAAGGCCAGCCTGGTCTACAGAGCGAGATCCAGGACAGGCATCAAAGCTACACAGAGAAACCCTGTTTCGAAAAACCAAAATAAAGAAGTATGAGGTGTTAATATTCTGATCCGCCTCTTGAAATCCCACCCCTTGATGCCACCCTGTCCTGGCATAAAAGCTTCATTCTAAGGAAAAACTTCTCCCCTTCCTTGGTCTTCCCAGTTTTCCTTCCACGAGATGTGCACCCTCAACCTCTCTATCTTTCCTATCTCTCTATTATAATAAACTTTCCACGTGGATGCATGTTTCCCTGCATGCACAGGATACCCTCCGATTCCCTCCCCCCTAATAATTCATAACATAAGGGCCAGAAGGATGGCTCAGTGGGTAAAAGCATGAGAATGATCCCTGGAACCCACCTAAAGCCAGAAGGAAATAATCAACTCCACAGAGTTGTCCTCTGACCTTCACACACTTGCTTTGGCAGATGTACCCCTGCATCACACACAGACACACACATAGTCTGTCACAACACTGCTTCCACAGAAAAAAATGATTGCTACAATCTAACTTCAGATTTTTTTTTTGCATTCCTTCTTAGTCATCCATTTCAAATTTCTAGACTTAAATGTTTTAGCATTCCCTGCACCCCACCAGATGACAGACATCCATGACTATCCAAGAACTGAACAAATATCTTTTCATCAATTGTAAACAAGTGCTAAACTCTTGGCTCCACAGAGAATGCCTACAAGTCAGTATAAACTCTAAAATAGGGGCAAAGGTCAAGGGAATAGGAGTTCAGCCTATGCTCTCAATCACATTCCACCCCCACCTTGTTCAAAAGAATCCTTATCAGAAAGAACTTCCTAGCAAAAGGCCTGACCCAGCAATGATGCAGCATGTTGAACTGGAGCTTTAGAAGCACAGGGAAAGTGCTACTGCCATGAACTACCTAATCACTAAACAAATGCTATGGAGAAGACAGTAAGGGAAAACAAGGGGACTTGTAAATGTATCTTAATTTGCTTCAGGAAAGAACCTGTCTCATAAAGGACACAACAGTTCTGAACCTGAGCTGTTTGAAGACCTAATTCCACAATGAATTCTTCCAATTTGTGTCCAAAATCATCCTATAATGCAAAAGATGCTCAAATGACATTTTAAAAAAGTCTATTTCACATATTAAAAAAAAAAAAAAAAACCATCATAGCTGGGTGTGGTAGCTTTGAACCCAGCCCTAGGGAGGTAGGAAGGTAGAAGCAGACAGATCTCTGTGAGTTTGAGGTCAGCCTGGTCTACAAAAGTGAGTTCGGGGGCAGCCAAGGCTGTTACACAGAGAAACCCTGTCTCGAAAACACACACACACACACACACACACACACACAGAAAACAACAACTATCATATATGTTATAAATCATTATACTGAGCTGGGAATAGTAGTACACGCCTTTAACCTCAACACTCAGACAGAAGCAGGCACATCTTTGAGTTCAAGGCCAGCCTGGCCTACAAAATGAGTTCTAAACCAGCCAGAGCTTCAAACTGAGACCCTCTCTTAAAAAAAAAAAGAAAAAGAAAGAAAACTGCCTTTAACTCTTTATATATACACATATAAAACACATATACATGGATACACACAAAAAAAAATATACAAACTTTATTTCTTTTTTTTTTTTTTGGTTTTTCGAGACAGGGTTTCTCTGTGTAGCTTTGCGCCTTTCCTGGGACTCACTTGGTAGCCCAGGCTGGCCTCAAACTCACAGAGATCCGCCTGGCTCTGCCTCCCGAGTGCTGGGATTAAAGGCGTGCGCCACCACCGCCCGGCTTCAAACTTTATTTCTTATTGTATGTATAATGAGAGGACACAGCCTTCCACCCTGTCTCAAAACAAAACAAAATAAAATAACAACAACAAAACCAATAAATAAATAAGTAAAAGTTAAAAACTGGGGCAAAATGTAGTGGCATAAGCCTTTATTCCCAGTACCTGGGAGGTACAAAAAGCCAATTCCAGGCCAGGTAGAATTTCACAGAGACTATTTCTCCAATAATAATGACGACAATGATGATGATGATCACAGGAACTGAAACAAGGACCTTGCACATACTAGCTAAAGGTTCTGTCACTGAGCCACTTCCTCAGCCTCACCATTAACATCTGAGACTTATCAAAATTAAGGAGTCTACAGACAGGACAATTAAACAAGGACTCTGCAGCCACATCTCATGGCATACTTTGGTGTAAATCATTTCACATTCTCAAGCAGACCTCACAGTTCTTATCTAAAAATATGGAATGTTTAGTCTTGTGTTTAGTGGGAAAAAAAATCAATGTGATGCACTTTGTAATATATCAGCTATCACTATATGGTAAAAGCCACATAAGTTTGTGTCTACCTTTCCTGTAAACCAGAAGCCTTTAACAGGATTATGGCTTTCTTTTATACTGTGGCTAAGGCTTGGCATATGCAAGAAAAAGGAAAAAAAAAAACCACCCTAAAAACCCCCAAAAAACAGTACTGTGTTAAATAGGTCAGATCCTACAAAAAAAATCAAACTCATCAAATAGCCTTCTATGACATATTCCACATACAACTGCTGAATATATGCAGTATCTGGCACATAAGAAACACCCAATAAATTGTATTTCTCAGGCTGGGACAAAATCTAAGTGAATAAACTTCTTGCCATCCAAACATGAGAATCTTAGTACAGATCCCCAGAAGCCATATACCTATAACCCTACTGCTCCAAAGAAATGGGAGGCAGAGACAAGAAATTTGGACAAGATGAGACCTGGTGTCTCAAGGTAAAAGGTGAGGCCCAACACCCAATGTTGCCCCCTGACCTCCATACATGTACACACAGAAAATGAGATAAAAATATTCTTTTAAACAGCATTTATCTTCCTTTTGGGGGGGGGCGTTTCAAGGCATGATTTCTCTTTGAAACAGCTCTGGCTGTCCTGGAACTTGCTCTGAGAAACTAGGCTGGCCTATAATTTTTATAATGGGTCTCCACATTCAGTGCCACAATAGAACCTTCTCAACGATCCTGTACCCTCTGTGTGCTTGACTGGCTTGTTTGGGGGCTGTTTAGTTTAACCAAAGGTTGAGTAGTAGTTTTAAGAACATAGGGTTACAGACCCTTCTGTGTCATCTTCCTCCACCCCACCCCACCCAGACAGGGTTTCTCAGTGTAGCTTTGGAGCCTGTCCTGGATCTCGCTCTGTAGGTCAGGCTGGCCTTGAACTCACAGAGATCCTCCTGGCTCTGCCTCCTGACTGCTGGGATTAAAGGTGTGCACCATCACTGTCCTTTCTTGATCTCTACTATTCAACTTTAAATTGATTCTCTGAAGACAATGTTTAGACATATCTGTATCCCACCCCCTTTTTTAGGGTTTATTTTTGTTTTTGAATGTTTTCTCTGCATGTATATCAGGGCACCATATGCATACACTGTATGCAAAAGCAAGAAGAGGACATCAGATCCTCTGGAAATGGAGTTACAGATGGTTGTGACCTACCAGGTGAGTGCAGGGAATTAAACCTGGGTTCTATGAAAGAGCAGTCAGTGCTCTTAACCACTGGTACATCTCCCTAGTACCTGCACTACTCTCTAATATCAAAAGTTATGACAGTGCCAGGTATGATGGTGCACACCTTTAATCCTAGCTCTCTGGAGGCCGAGGCAGGTGCATCTCTGTGAATTTGAGACCAGCCTGGTCTCCAGAGTCAGGACAGTCAGGAATACACAGAGAAGCCCTGTCTTAAAAAGCCAAAGGGAAGGCTGGAGAGATGGCTCAGAGGTTAAGAGTACAGGCAGCTCTTCCAGAGGACCTGAGTTCAATTCCCAGCAACCACATAGTGGCTCACAACCATCTTCAATAAGATCTGGTACCCAGAAAGAAAGAAAAAAAAAAAAAAAAAAAAAAGATCTGGTACCCTCTTCTGGCCTACAGACAGGACACTGTGTACATAATAAATAAATAACTTAAAAAAAAAAAAGACGGCCGGGCGGTGGTGGCGCACGCCTTTAATCCCAGCACTCGGGAGGCAGAGCCAGGTGGATCTCTGTGAGTTCGAGGCCAGCCTGGGCTACTAAGTGAGTTCCAGGAAAGGCGCAAAGCTACACAGAGAAACCCTGTCTCGAAAAACCAAAAAAAAAAAAAAAAAAAAAAAGACGAAGGGAGCTGGGTTGTGGTGGTACACACCTTTAATCCCAGCACTCAGGAGGCAGAGGCAGGCAGGGTTTTTTTGTGAGTTCGAGGCCAGCCTAGTCTACAAATCGAGTTCCAGGACAGGCTCCAAAGCTACACAGAGAAACCCTGTCTCAAAAACAAAAACAAAAGGGAGGAGGAAAAGAAAAGAAACATAGGTTAATTTACTGAATAAAATGCAGTTAAAACATCCCATAAAAACAGAGAATTTCAACAATACACTAATAGTCTAGGAGAATATACACTTACTAGTGTTTACTATTTGTTAAGCACTGCTCTAAACCTTTTACATACATTATGCACCTAATCTTAATAGGCCTAAATCGTTATATTTTTACTGTTCAGGTTTTCAGATGAGAAAACTGATGGACAGAGACTGCATAATTTAGCCAAGGTTGTAAAACAGCAAAATACTGAAGTCAATTAAAACTAAGCAATCTTGAGTCAGTGCTCATCCTTTTTTTATTTATATATCTATGTGTATGTTGTATCTGTGTGGTTTTGTACACATTCATACACTGCTTAAAGAAGCCAGAAGAGGGCATGAGATCCCCTGAAACTGGAGTTACAGATGGTTGTGAGCCAACATGAAGATGCTGTTAATTAAATCCAGGTCCTCTAAAAAAGCCTATCTATCTCTCCAGCCCCTTGATCATTTTTTTTTCTAAATTCAGAAATTTTTGCTTATATAAAAAAACTGAAGCACTCATTTGAAATGTGGACTTATGAACTATGAACATGTCCATTGTGGTACTGTGTATAATGCAGAAAAAAGTAGAAACCATCTGAATGCCCAGGAAAAGAGAATGGCTAAATAGACCATGCCAGAGCTGTTTTACCCTTCAAGGAAGGTGCCATCCTGCCATTAAAAATATTTATTAAAATAAATGTCTCATGACTTGGGGACAATGCTCTACATGTATAAGAGAAAATGAGATACAAAAATACATAGATGTTACTAAAATTAATAATGTACAAGATTATTTAAACACAACCTAGAATGATTATTCTCAAATGATAAACTATTTATTTCTTAGTAGTGAGATTAGGGATTCTTGTGTCTTCATTTTAATATTTTACAGAAAAACACAAGTTTCTACTACCAGCTGAAACAAAGTTATTGTCTTTCTCTTAATTCAACCATACTAGCAACCTCAACGATTTGGGAAGAAAAAAAAGCTAAAAAGATTCTAATCTGTCTAGAAGAGAAAGTAGGAAGTACTCTTGAACGCACTGGCACAGCAGATCACTTCCTAAATACAACACCAGTAGCACAGACACTGAGAGAAACAATTAATAAATGGAACCTCTTGAAACTGAGAAGCTTTTGTAGGGCAAAAGACATGGTCAATAAGACAAAAAGACAGCCAACAGAATGGGAAAAGACCTTCACCAACCCCACATCTGACAGAGGACTGATCTCCCAAGTATATAAAGAACTCAAGAAACTAGACATCAAAATACTGAACAATCCAATTAAAAAATGGGCTAAAGAGCTAAACAGAGAATTCTCAAAAGAAGAATCTCAAATGGTTGAAAGACATTTAAAGAAATGCTCAACATCCTTAGTCATCAGAGAAATACAAATCAAAACGACTCTGAGATACCACCTTACACCTGTTAGAATTGCTAAGATCAAAAACACTAATGACAGTCTATGTTGGAGAGGATGCGGAGCAAGGGGAACACTCCTCCATTGTTGGTGGGAATGCAAAGTTGTACAACCACCGTGGAAATCAGTATGGCAGTTTCTCAGAAAATGGGGACTCGATCTACCTCAAGACCTAGCTATACCATTCTTGGGCATATACCCAAGGAATGCGCAATCATACCACAAAGATACATACTCAACTATGTATAGCAGCACTATTTGTAATAGCCAGAACCTGGAAACAACCTAGATGCCCATCAACTGAAGAATGGATAACGAGAATGTGGTACATATACACACACAATGGAGTACTACTCAGCAGAGAAAAACAATGACAGCATGAAATTTGCAGGCAAATGGATGGAACTAGAAAATATCATCCTGAGTGAGATAACCCAAACCCAGAAGGACAAACATGGTATGTACTCACTCATAAGTGGATACTAGATATAAATCAAAGAACAATCAGACTGCAACCCACAGAACCAGGGAGGCTAAATAGCAGGGGGGACCCTAGGATGACTGTGGCTTATAAGTTTTGGTTTTACTCAATCACTAGGCAAGCCTCAGTGAAACATTTCACTATTAGGATAAGAATTTGTACTGTATCAAGCTGATAATAGAATAAACAAACAAACAAACAAACAAACAAACAAACAAAAAAGAGCTAGCTAGCAAGAGGCCTGCCATAGGCCATACAGTTTGCAAGTAAAAAAAAAAAAAAAAGTTTCTAATCTATCTAACTGCAGGTGGCTTCTTTCCTTTGGCTAGTATAGTATCTTTTGGACATCACACACAAAATAAGCATGTACAAAAAAAAAAATCTTCAACTTTAACTTTGGAAACTGAATGAAAGTATTTTCAATTTTTGTTGATGTTTTCTCTATGATTATTTTAGGATCACAGGACAAGAAGAGGAACAGACTTCATATAGGCCAAAAATTCATTAGGATAAGAATTTGGGGGTTGGAGATTTAGCTCAGTGGTAAAGTGGTTGCCTAGCAAGCGCAAGGCCCAAGGTTCGGTTCTCAGCTCCAAAAAAAAAAAAAAAAGAATTTGTACTGTACAAGCTGATGAAAGAAAATGCTGGCTGTACTTTCAGGAGGGGAGGCTAAAATCTTTTTAGAATATGGATTATATAGAAAAATGTCTACCATAAATCAAACAGTGAAAGGGAAGATGAACAGGAATCTCACTTACACTACTTAAGTAAAACATAGCTCTCTTAACAGATGAAGACAGGTTTCTTCTGTATCCCAGAATCTAATCAATATTTATATGTATATATAATTCAGCTATCATTTGGCTTAAAAGGGTTTACTGGGAAAGATTATAATTTATACTATTTTCTACAGAGAAAATATTTTACTGTTTAGCCCTGGACTGTTAAATTATAACCTGTTTTTATATTCAAAAAAATTTCAGAAACATCATTGGTAAAGCAGATAAAAGACAAAAGATGGACTCTGGAGAAAGAGCAGCTGTTGCTAATCCAACCATTTACCCTCTGACCCTTTATCTGCCCAATAACTGAACAGTACCAATTGTTTCCCTGTATTATGGGGTATTTACAATCCCAGAGAGGCATGAAAGGAATTAATAATTTATCCTAGAAAGCTGACAGCATTTACTGGGAGCCTCTTGTCTGTAGGACAGAAATCAGAGCAAGCGCTGTCTTGAAATCACGGGTCCCTTTACTGTTTTATAGCTTAACTATCCCTGAAACATAAATCACTTATTTCTCCTATTTCAGGCAACAATGACTTCTACTTTCTAATTTCCCTTGCATCAAGTCAGCCCTTGTTTTGAGTTTTACAACTACATGGTAAATGTGGTAGCTGAGGGAAAACTCAGGGAGCAAGGCACACTAAGGTCATCTGCAAACAGCACAGAAATGTTATGCTGTTTTGAGCTTCTCTTGACCTCTGACTGCCCTTGTACCCAGGCACATAGTACAGGGCACTTTTTTTTTTTTTTTCCAGAGCTGAGGCCCGAACCCAGGGCCTTGTGCTTGCTAGGCAAGCGCTCTACCACTGAGTTAAATCCCCAACCCCAAGGACACTTCTTGTAGATATGAACTTAGCCTGAACTTGGGCCATAACATTGGACTCTAGGAAGCCCAGGACGTATAGGAAGGTGTCAGAATGGGAACAGCAGCTCATATTTGAGGCATGGCTGCCCATTTGCTCTACCACAGAAAACATAACTAAAAGAACACCTGGTAGATAAAGTAAATATTCCCCTAACTAGTTCCAACACATTTCACCTGTTGTCCCAAATCTGCTACCTACAACCACTACCAAGCACAACTGGAATCAGCTACAAAGGTGGGCCTGTCACAATAAAATAGGAACAGACTTTTTCCCACTAGAAATTTGTAGTGGGAAGACATTGGATCTCTAAATCCCAAAGATACAATAAAGAGACAGCTCTATTATTCTCAATCTAATGTGTAATGATACTAAAATGAAAGATATTATTTCTTCTAGTCAGAACCCACAGAAACTGCAGTATCGGACCCCATCTTTAAAAACAAAACAAAAACATTATAATCAAATACAACTTGCACAGCCCATCTCAGTCTTACAACATCCTATTTGACAGAGTTAAGTATGTGCATAAACTCCAACACTCATACAGACTGAGAGCATAACTCATACTTCTGTCAACCCATTATTATTATTATAATAGATTCTTACATGTTTCTTCAAAGACAGAGAACAAAAGTATAGTACTAGCTTCACAAAAATGATGTAGGAACTGAGAATACTACCCACACACAAAGTACTTTTTAAAGTACTTTTAAAAGAAAAGTCATTTTTGGTGACTCCCATTCTATAGTTATATATAGTGGATGCCTGTTTGAGCCAAGCCCTGAAGCACCGCCCCTAGTAACTGTTACACCTGCCTATGACCTTGAGGTACATGTCCTCCCTTAAGACCTGGGATGCAGTTGCGCAGCTCTCTCTTGCCTACCTCGTGGTTTGGATACTGAGATCTTGGACTATGTAGATCAGTGTGGGACATAGCTCAGCTTTCCCAGACCCTAAGATAAATCTCCATGGTTGGGAGATAACCCCCAAATAAACTCCTTTGATCATTAAGCTGATTCCATGGATTGCAAGCGATTTAATCACATTATATATAAAATCATGTGTACTCTCACAGAATGGAGAAATCTATAAACTACCATATTCAGTAAGGGAGACCATGCAAATATGTAAAGGAAGTAGGATTACTTAGTCCACAAAGTCGAATAACTGAGTAACAATCTTTAAGGCTTTTCTCAATAAATGGCATGTAATTATATAAAGAAGACTACAGAATTGGATGCTACCTGCTAAGTTCAAAGTTTGAAAACTATCTTTCCAAATATTTCCAGTATATTGCTAATATATGAAGGCAAGAACTATAATCATTTGTGCAATCTGAGGCTAAGAATTGGGTCTAGAACAAAGAAAAACACAGTGTTTCACTTAGCTTTAAATTACTACTTGTGGGGGTTGGGGATTTAGCTCAGTGGTAGAGCGCTTGCCTAGCAAGTGCAAGGCCTGGGTTCGATCCTCAGCTCTGGGGGAAAAAAAATTACTACTTGTGTGCCTTCTTTTTGGATTTTTTGGTTTTTTTTTGGGGGGGGGTGGTTTTTGGTTTTTCGAGACAGGGTTTCTCTGTGTAGTTTTGGTGCCTGTCCTGGATCTCGCAGAGATCCACCTGGATCTGCCTCCCGAGTGCTGGGATTAAAGGCGTGCGCCACCACTGCCCGGTTACTTGTGTGCTTTCTATAAGTCACACATACACACACACACACAAAAAAAATTCTTGCAAAATATCTCAGTATTTTCATAGTACTGAAAAATGCTTCTATGATGGGACCATGACTCAAGAAAATAACTGAATTTACCTTTTCTTCTTCCTAAGGCTAATCATAGGAGAATAACAGAGACGAAATAGTGTACTGACCTTCAGCTACTGTACTAATATATAGTCTATGGTCATAATATAAAACTGGTTCTGAATTTTGTGTTCAAAGAGCCATATCTAGGACTGCTGAGCTGCCAAACCTAAGTTTGATACCTAGAATACACATGGTAGAAGGAGACAATTAATTTAACTTCCACAAGATGTCCTCTGCTATCTACATTCACATTGTGGCATGCACATCCTCCAATATATACAATTAATGTTTTTTTAAAGGCAAATCTAATTCCCTGGCATTTGATAAATATCATGGACTTATTTTACTTGACAATAAAGCAATAGTTGAACATATGAATACTTATTTTAAAGTATAGGGGAAAAATATATGAGAAGGATATATATAAATATAAAATAGGATGTTGTGAGACTGAGATGGGCTGTGCAAGTTGTATTTGATTATAATGTTTTTGTTTTGTTTTTAAAGATGGGGTCTGATACTGCAGTTTCTGTGGGTTCTGACTAGAAGAAATAATATCTTTCATTTTAGTATCATTACACATTAGATTGAGAATAATAGAGCTGTCTCTTTATTGTATCTTTGGGATTTAGAGATCCAATGTCTTCCCACTACAAATTTCTAGTGGGAAAAAGTCTGTTCCTATTTTATTGTGACAGGCCCACCTTTGTAGCTGATTCCAGTTGTGCTTGGTAGTGGTTGTAGGTAGCAAATTTGGGACATAAACCTAAAACTGGGCATTTATGTGGCATGCATTTGTAATTCCAGCACCCAGGAGGCACAGGCAAGAGAATCAGGAACTCATATTCTCAGGGATGATATTAGCTAGTGGGTAAAAGATAAGCTTCATCACTTACCTAATAACATACTGGTTAGTTAGCCCCGTGGCCTTTAAAAGTCCTAGAACCAGGAGGTAACTCTAGACCATCTCATAAATGTTAAATCTAAATTACCATTTGACCTTTTAGCATTATAGCAAAATAAAGTCAACACACAGTAGACACACTCATGTTTTATTTCTCTAACAACTATAACCATGACCAGAATATTTCATGCCACAGTTTGGGAGCACAAAATTTAAATGACTATGATTAAGACTTACAGAGTTTTGAAAAACATCATTTAACTAGACCTTGAAATGGTCACTCTCATACCCTAATCTTAATAATATACATGCAAATGATTTACAAATTAAACTGGCACAAAGATTATTAATTATACATTTCTAACAAAACATAAACCTAAAACTGGGCATTTATGTGGCATGCATTTGTAATTCCAGCACCCAGGAGGCACAGGCAAGAGAATCAGGAACTCATAGTCATCACCACCTACATACTGAATTTGAGCTAGCCTGAACTATAACACCCTGTCTCAAAGAAAAAGAAAATATCAAAAAGTGAGGGTATTGGGAGAGGGTTCAACAGGTAAAGTGCTTGTTGCACAGCATACTGAGTTAACTCCCTAACACCCTTGTAAAAGTCAAGCATGGTGGTGTGGTGTGTGCCCATGACCCCAATACTGGGGAAATGGGAGACAGATGGATCTCTAGAGCTTGCTTTAGGATCAGTGAGAAATCCTGTCTTAATAATAATAACAATAATAACTGCTGCAAACCACAGGAAAATGTAATATAATCCAGCTACTATCACAAAAACTAGTACTTGGAAAGGTCAAGGACTTTCTTTTTTTTTTTTTTTTAAAGATTTATTTTATCATGGATACAGTGTTATGTCTGCATTTATCACTGGAGGCCAGAAGAGAGCACCAGATCTCGTTATAGATGGTTGTGAGCCACCATGTGGTTGCTGGGAACTGAACTCAGGACCTCTGGAAGAGCAGCCAGTGTTTTTAACCTCTGAGCCATCTCTCTAGCCCAGTCAAGGACTTTCTTGAAGGTCAAACCATGGCTTAAGAAGTCTTGGTGATGATTTGCTTTTGGGATACCATCTTACAAGGACTCCAATTTGCAGTAAGGCTTGTTAAGGAAGAGAATGGCTCAGTTGCCTTTAGCCTACTGGCTATGGATGGGACAGGACCTCTGTTGGTCTTTTCTGTGTTGAACACACAGATTGAAAGCCCAGTGCCACTTTGAGATATTTGGCAGCAGTTAACTCTGAAACTCACACATGATTGAGCCTGTATGATAATGAGTATTCAGAGTCGGGTAATGCCTGGGGGGCGCTCACCAACCTAGAGTGCCTGTGTGGCCTGAGCAGGTGTCTCCGTGACGGGTAAGGTGACCTGTGACCTGCTGACGTCCCACGCAACCTAAGTCAGAAGCTCATTTTTTAGTAAAAGGGGGACCTGTAGGGACCTGGCCCCTGTTTTGGGTAACTGTTGCCTTGCTTGCTGACCTTGACCTTGATATCCTCCCTATGCTAATTCCCTGCCGGGTTCCACCCTCCTGAATGCTTAAGGGAAGTTCCTTGTCTGTGTATCCTGCATAATGGGCTTTAACAGCTTAGATGCAAGATTGTGGGGTTCTCCCATTGTGCTGTAAGCCTGTGTTTAAGATCTCTTCCCTCCTTCAATAAACAGCATTCGGCATTAAAAAAAAAAATCATAAAATACATATCTGGTTGGACCTGGAAAAAAAAAAAAGTCTTGGTGATATTTTAGCTTTTGTATATATATTAGCCAATTCCTGCAATGATTTTCTTGTATGCTATGTGTGCTTCCAAGAACTCATAAACGTGTATTCTATCTGAAATACTTATCAAGCATCCAAGGCCAAACGATCTCCTTAATTAAGGTAAATTAAGCTCAGACCCTCCTTTCTTATACAGCCTTAGTAGTATTTATACTAACATTATAGACTCCTAACATTTAACTAACCACCTCTAGGAATGTAGTTTGTGCACATAAATTCCCTTTTTCTGATATATTAACCAATTTTAGCTCTTAGTTGACCTCCTCCTTCACCACTCTCCTTTTGGGTTATAAAAGAAAGCCTGATGGTCAGTGCCTGAGGAAAACTCTTGTCTGCCTCTATGACCCCTGTAAGAATTCAAGCCTGGTCACCTTGCTTTAGCTAGAGCACAGCTATTGCATGGGTATATAATTGTAAACCTCAGAGCCTTAGAGAGGATTTTGACTGGAGAACTAGAATGAAATGGAAGATGAGGAAAAGTCAGATGGCTAAGAACGAGATGAGAAAGACCAACATGAAACAGAACTAAGATGAGAGAATTAAGATAGAACTTAGAGGGAACAGCAGATAAATGTAGAGAGAAATAAGGCAAGAAAGGAGCTAGGCATGAGAAAAGAACTAAAGCTGTGTAGACAGGATTTTATCCCAGAGGAATAAAGTAGACAGAGAAAAGAGCTTGATGTACTTAGATTCTTTTCCCGCTGAATACCCCACCATTAGTAGTGTCTCTTCTGGGCCCCTGGGAAGGAAACTAAAGAGGCTGGACCTCAAAAGTTTGTGGGAAAAAAAAGTAATGATGATGATGATAATGTGAGTAGCAAATAGAGAAAAACACCCAACTAGCATCCAAGTTCATGCACAGCCATAAGTGTAAGTGTGTGGGTGCAAGTTCACACCTGTACAAACATATGCATACATATACACAGGATGAAGGGAGGGGAGGGAGGAAGGAAGGAAGGAGGGAGCGAGGGAGGAAAGGGAAAGGACAGGAAGGAGGGAGAAAAATGAAGAGGAAGGAAGGAGGGAGAGAATGGGAGGGAAGGAGAAAGGGAAGAGAGGAGAGGGAGGGAAGAGGAAAAGAAGGAGAAAGGAGGAAAGGAGGGAGGGGAAGAGAGAAAGGGAGGGAAAAGAGGTAGGGAGAGGAGGAGGGAAGGAGAGGGAGGAGAGGAAACAAGCTGGCCTCCCTCTGTGATACTTGACCTTGACTGTGATAGTTGACCTTCACTGCCAACTTGAAGGATTTAGAATCACTTAAGTGACAAACCTCTGGCCATGTCTAAGAGGACATTTCCTGAAGGCTTTAACTGAAAGAGTAAACTAACCCTTAATGTGGGCAACACCATCCCATGGGCTGGTGGCCCAAACTCAATAAATGCACAAAGAGCACTGAGCACCAGCATTCATGTCTCATCTCCTTCCTGAATGCAGACATAAATATGACTGCCTCACATTCCTGCCGCAAAACTAGATCTGCCCCAGCAACCATATCTCTTCTACCCTAAAACTGAGCAAAAATAAACACATCCCTCAGTTAGTTTCTTTTGTTACAGCAATGAGAAAAGTAAGTAATGTAACTTCTTTGAATAAATTATTAAAACTAATACTTTAAATGTTTTTGCTTGGTATACTGGCATATGGCTTTAGTCCGAGCACCCAGGAGGCATAGGAAAGTGGATCTCTGTGAGTTCAAGGCCAGCCATTTACATAGACCTTGTCTCAGAAAAAGGGAAGGAGGGAGGAAGGGGGAAAGGGGGGGAGGGAGGGAAGGAAGGAGGGAGGGAGGGGTAAGTGGAAGTTTTTGTCCTGCCCCATCCTGCAGCCACTTCCACATAATCACTCAGAGGCTTATATTAATTGTAAATGTTCTGCTGGTAGCTCAGACTTATTACTAACTAGCTCTTACACTTAAATTAATCCATAATTCTTATCTACCTTTAGCCATATGCCTTGGTACCTTTTCTCAGTATGACATTCTCTTCTTGTTTCCTCTGCATCTGGCTAGTGACCCTCTGACTCCACCCTTCTTACCTCCTTAGTTTGGTTTTTTCCGCCTAACCTTATCCTGCCTGTCTATTGGCCAAACAGCTTATTAAACCAATTACAGCGACAAATCTTCACAGTGTACAGAAGGATCGACCCACAGCGGGAAGGGAGGGTAGGTGGGTAGTTTTTAATATATAGTTGCTTATATACAAAAATCCAACACTGTTTGCTGTTGGTTTCAGTGGAAGATGGAGAACTGAGCAAGGGGGTCTATTTTAAACAAAATTTTCAGCAAACAACTTTCTATTAAATGGATAGCTCTGGCCACCAAACAGTACTAGCAAATGAAAAAGAAAATGTCACAAGACAGAGTATCATTCTTATAATTGTTAAGAGGAGATACAATCTGAGGGCCATTCAAATAAGAACATCAAAGATACCTTGAGTTGAGCACTGGCTGATCTTCCAGAGGTTGAGATCAATTCCCAGCACCCACATGGTGGATCACAACCATCTCTAGTGGGATCTGATGCCCTCTTCTGGCATAAAGTTGTACATGCAGATAGCACACTCATATACATACATACATACAAACATACATACATACATACATACATACATAAATTTTTGAAGAAAGAAAAGTCTAGAAGTCAGCTGAAGAACACCCAAGATTGATCTCTGGCCTCTGCATGTGTACCCCCAAACATGCACACACAATAAACAAGTAAAATGAAAAAAAAAAAAAAAAGATACCTTGAGTTAAATACTTGTAAGTGCACAGTCACACCCTTTTCTTACCAACAAACACTGGGTAACATTTAGAACTTACTAGTGCCTGGATCAAGTTCTGCCAATTCATCCTGACAGAAACCTAGAGAGAAAATAATAGGGAAAACATTATTATTTTTTAATTACTCCAAGCTGACTCTAAATATTAAAAATCAACTATCATAATATGGGAGGATTTAGACTTCAGGCTAGGGTATGTGACTCAGTTCTTGCCTAGAATGAGCAAAATACTGGGTTCAATTTCCAGTAACACTCCCACATCCAAAATTAGATTCAAAAATTAGTTTGGGTTTAAATCCTAGTTCATACAATTACCTATCGTACAGACCCCCTCTCTGGGATTCCATTTCATCACCTTAATATAGAAATGGAGATAAGAGCATGTACCAGAGTTGTAACAGGAGTAAGAGTTTAGCACATTCCATAGCACACAGTAGGGGCTCAATAAACAACAGCACAGTATAAGAATGCCAAAAGCCTGGTGGTGGCGCAGGCCTTTAATCCCAGCACTCTGGGGAGGCAAAGGCAGGTGGATCTCTGTGAGTTCCAGGCCAGCCTGGTCTACAAAGCAAGTTCCAGGACAGGTACCAAAGCTAAACAGAGAAACCCTGTCTCTAAAAAACAAAAACAAAAAAAATCCATTTAATACTTTTTTTTTAATGGTATCAATTATGTCCCAAAAGAAAATAAAATAAACAAAACAGGAATTTACAACAAATATACAGGGTGAATTTACTGAAGATTATCACAGATTAAGCTGGGGATATAGCTCAGTTGTTAGAATGCTTGCTTGGCATACATGATGTTCTCCATTTGATTTGTGGCAATGTATAAACTGGGAACACTGGTACAAGCCTACAATCCCAGCACTCAATAGGTAGACACAGGAGACTCAAATGTTCAAGGTTATCCTTGACAATATAGCAAGTACAAGGTCAACCTGGGATACATGAGACCCAGTCTCCAAACAAAACAAAACCTTCAAAAGTCTTTACCTACACGCGCGCACACACACACACACACACACACACACACACACACACACGAAACCAATTCTTCCAGTATTAAGTATGCTTAAGCTATGCTTGCTCATAAGACAGTATGCTTAGCAAGCACAAAACCCTGGATTCAATCCCCAGAGCAAACAAAATAAGTGATGGAATAAACATCACAAAGGACATTTCATACCCATAAAACATGTGCTGTGTTTGTCTGCTTGTTGTGTGCACCCTGTAGAGAAAAATTAAATGTATTGTCAAACACAGTAAGTTCTCTGTACACACTTGATGAAAGTTATTTTTTCCTACAGTTGACTACCTTTCTCCTTATTAGCTTCTACTCATCCTAAAGAAAAAACTATATGTATAGATATGTATCTCACCTTGGGGGTAGGATTTCAACATAACATTGGAGGAAAACCAACATTCAGACCATAGCAGTAGCAATAAAGAAATAGCCATTTATTTCTTTTTTCTTTCTTTCTTTCTTTCTTTCTTTCTTTCTTTCTTTCTTTCTTTCTTTCTTTCTTTCTTCCTTTCCTTCTCTTCTCTTCTCTCTCTCTCCTCTCTCTCTCTCTCTCTCTCTCTCTCTCTCTCTTTCTTGAAGTTTCCCTGGCTGTCTTGGAGCTCACAAAGATCCACCTGCCTCTGCAGCAATTAAAGGTATGCACCACTACTACCCGGCCAGAAATAACTATTTCTATATACAGGTTGAATATTAAACATACCAGAAGACTATGCATAGACATTTGCTTAATCTATACTGCCCTGAAAATAGAATGAAAGTGCAGAAAGACAGAGAGGTATAATGAAAAAGCCATTTTAGTTGTATGACCTGGCAAGGCAAGCTATCCCAAGTCAAGGCTTCAGATTTTTCATTAGGTAAAAGACTGCATCACGGGTATCAAGAAAGGATAAAGCTTAATACATCCTCTAAAAGTAACTAACATTCTGAATTCCACAAAGACAGAATGACCCCAAAACTGCAAATACTAAGAAAAATGGATTAAAGCAGTAGTTCTCAACCTGCAACCATTTAGTACAGTTCATGTTGTGGCGACCTGTTGTGAGATAACTGATTACACTGTGTAAAGTATGTCACTGTGATTGGTTTACTAAAAAGCTAAACAGACAATAGCTAGGAAGGTACAGGCGGGATTTCCTGACAGAAAGTTCTGGGAAGAAAAAACGGGGAGTCGGGCTGGAGAGATGGCTCAGAGGTTAAGAGCACTGGCTGCTCTTGCAAAGGTCCTGAGTTCAATTCCCAGCACCCACATGGTGGCTCACAACCATCTATAACGAGACCTGGTGCCCTCTTCTGGCCTGCAGGCATACATGCAGACAGAATACTGTATACATAACAAATAAATAAATCTTAAAAGAAAAAAAATGCAGATAATCTCTTTATAAAAAAAAAAAAAAATGAGAGTCTCCAGTCAGATACCAAGGAAGCAGGACATGCAGGAGACGTAAAAGACACGAGCCACATGGCAGCAGGTAGATAAACAGAAATAGGTTAATTTAAGTTATAATTGCTAGTTAGAAACAAGCCTAAGACTGATTAATTTTTTTCATTAATTAACTTTCATAATTAATAAGAACTCTCTGTGTAATTATTTGAGAGCTGGCTGGTGGGGACAGAGAAAGACTCTACAGTCACCCCCAACTATAATGTCATTTTTGTTGCTACTTCATAACTACAATTTTGCTACTATTTTTTGTTTGTTTCTTTGTTTTGTTTTTTTGAGACAGGGTTTCTCTTTGTAACAGCCCTAGCTGTCCTGGAACTTGCTCTTCAGACCAGGCTGGCCTTGAACTCACAGAGAGTACTGAAATTAAAGACCTGTACCACCATGCCCAGCCAACTGTTATGAATCTTAAGGTAAATATTTTTGAAGATAGAGGTTTGTCAAAAGGGTCGTGACCCACAGGTTGAAGACCACTGGTTTAAAGGGAATTCTGTTCCCTTTACTTGTCTAGTAACCATTCCCTCATTCTGTTAACAACTTGCTTTTCTTTGGAGACATCTCTCTTTGACTCCACACCCATAGGATACAAGATTTAACTCTAACCTTGCTATAAGATGGCATAAACTATCTGTGGCGGTTTGAACTAGAATAATCCCCACAGATCATATATTTGAATAATTGGTTCCCAGTTGAACTGTTTGGGAAGCATTAGGAGGTATGTCACTAAGGGTGGGCTTTGAGGTTTCCAAAGCCCAAGCCATTCCCAGTGAGCTCTCTGCCTCCAACCTGAATCAGAATGTAAACTCTTAACTAGAGCTCCAGGGCCATAACTGCCTGGCTGTTACTGCTGTGCTCCTTGACAAGATGATCATGGATCCTAACCCTATGGAACTATGAGCCCCAATAAATGTTTACTTTTATAAGATGTCTTGGTCACAGTGTCTCTTCACAGCAACAGAAAATAAGATAGTATCTTATAGGGCTGTTGAAAGGATTAAACTAGATTGTGCATAGAAAGACTTTACAGAGTATCTCAAAAGGGCAACAATGTGAGCTGGAATGGATCCAATTCAGTGCTGAGACTTTGGGGGAAGAGAATAGTTCTAGAAGGGTAACTACTAAATGTGACCTGGGATGGAACTCTAACATCACTGATGTAACTTTTTTTTTTTTTTTTGAGGGAGGAAAGAACCTTTCGACTCTCATGAGTTAAGATGGAGGGAAAGGAGGGGGAAAGGAAGAGGGAGAGTGGGGTGGTCCAGGATTTCCTGGTGACATAGAGCCCTCCTTCGCCCAGCTTGATCTCCTTGCTCTTTCTGCCTTGCCCAGTCTCCCAGCCACCAGCTGGAATGTCAGGCAGCTGATGGTAAGGACAAGCAGGCAGGGCCATCTGCAGGGTAGTAGACCAGGCAGGAGGCTGGCAGCAGAAGGAACAGGATGACATCCTTTGTGAAGCAGCTGAGGATGGTCCCTGCTGAAGCTCTTCAGTTATAGCCAGAGTCCTCCCAAAGTCTGGCACTGTGCCTGACTGCTGCCATGAGTCTCCAGGAGGTCCAACAGCAGGGACTTCTAGGTCCCATAGGGAACCACAATGTCTTTCACCTGGCCAGAAACAGCAGGAAGGCAGGGAGCTGCTGAGGAGTAGGAGGTTCTCTGTTGGGTTCATAGAAAGGGGATGCTGCAGATACTCGAGACACTCTTACTGCAGGGTTTCAACAAAGGCATCAAATTCTCAGACATTCTTCTCATGCACAGCCAGTTTCTCTGGTAAGGATTCCAAGTCTTCCGCCATAGACTAGGCTCCAATATCTATGGAGAGGCTGCTCAGCTGAGGGGGATTCTGAAATTCACAGTAAAAGGTCCCCAAGTTCATCGGAAGAATGTCATCTTTAGAAAATGCAGGTTTTGTAGGGCCCTGGCCCTCGTTTTGGGTAACTGATGCCTTGCTTGCTGACCTTGACCCTGATATCCTCCCTATGCTAATTCCCTGCCGGGTTCTACCCTCCTGAATGCTTAAGGGAAGTTCCTTGTCTGTGTATCCCGCATAATGGGCTTTAACAGCTTAGATGCAAGATTGTACAACATCTGTAGCAAACTTCTGCCCTCCAGGGTTCTCCCATTGTGCTGTAAGCCTGTATTCAAGACCTCCTCCCTCCTTCAATAAACGGCATTCGGCATTAAAAAAAAAAAATTACCAAACAAGTAATCTCACCTTTAAAAAATAAAATAAATTAAGAAAAAAAAAGAAAAGAAAAAGCAGGTTTAAAGTCAATCATAACAAAGTCATCATGTGTATTGCCACTGCTGCCCCCACTGGAGCCATCTGAGTGAGGATTTCTCTGTGTAGCTTTGCACCTTTCCTGGAACTCACTCTGTAGACCAGGCTGGCCTCGAACTCACAGAGATCTGCCTGGCTCTGCCTCCCGAGTGCAGGGATTAAAGGCGTGCGCCACCACTGCCTGGCTTGATGTAACTTTTAATTACTTGCTCTCCTTTGTGTTGTTTGGTTTTGTTTGGAGACAGGGTGTGGGGTTTTTTTTGAGACAAGGTGGCCTCAAACATGCTATGTAGCCAAGAATGACATTCAGCCGATCATCCTGTCTGCAACTCCTGAATGCTGAAATTATGGGTATATGAGACCATACCTAGTTTATGCCCTACTGGGGATTAAAGCCAGGTCTTTATGGCAAGCTTCTACCAATTTATCTACAATCCTCATCCATTTACTTTTAAAACATTTAATGTGATAATTATGGTTATACTGTCTAAGGAAAAGACTATAAAGAAATTCATCAAAAGGTTGGAAAGAGCCCTGATTATGAAACTGTGTCTACATTCTCTTTCCGGCTAAAATATCTCTGGTTTTATACATTACCACTAGTGTAGAAGGCCTGAGGAGACATGAAAAACAATCATACTTACATGCCTCAGTATCATAGCCAGGCTTGGCTACATCTCCTGGCAAAGTGTACTCAGATTCTCAGCATCCAGATCTAGCTAGCAAAATTATGTGATAAATATGTTTACCTACCATCAATGCTTGCCCCCAGAGGAAAACAAATACCAAACCAGTATTAGGTATAAACACAATATACATTTAATCAGATTTCTTCAATTATATTAAACTCCAAAGCAAAAGTATATACCAGCTTTTCAGTAGAAAGCACACTTCTAAGCCCCATAAATGCACAGGGGTTTAGCTTAGTAACAAAACATTTCCAAGCATATGAAGCCTTGGGTCCAATCTCAGCACAATATAATAGTAATAATAGAGGGTTAGTTTTCTGACCTTGTTGATTATTTAACTCAAAACTTGTTTTAAAAATATCTTAAGCCGGGTATGGTGGCACAGTCCTTTAATCCCAGCACTCGGGAGGCAGAGACAAGCGGAGGATCTCTGAGAGTTCGAGGCCAGCATGGTCTACAGAGTGAGTTCCAGGACAGGCACCAAAACCAAAAAAAAAAACCCATATCTTGATAGGTACAGTGACACATGATTATAATTCCAGCAGTGGAAGCTATGACAGAATGATTAGAGAGTTTCACACACACACACATATACCCCTTCCTTACAAACCCAAGGCTTTGGCTGGTGACTTTAACTTGCTTTTAAGGACTGACAAGAAACAAACTTTTCCTAAACTATCAAGTTAAATACATAAGGAAGCAACCTAAAAATATAGGGCAAAGTTTATATTCCCTTACCACAGTCGGAGATGCATACTGAAAGGGAATGGAGATGAACTAGGTTTAAATCCTACATTTGCCTATCTGTCTCATTAACTAGCAGAAAGCAATTTCTGAAATGTCAATACAAATAGCCAGCATAGGCCGGGCGGTGGTGGCGCACGCCTTTAATCCCAGCACTCGGGAGGCACAGCCAGGTGGATCACTGTGAGTTCCGAGGCCAGCCTGGTCTACAGAGCAAGTTCCAGGAAGGCACCAAAACTACACAGAGAAATCTTGTCTCAAAAAACAAAACAAAACCAAAAAAAATTACCTGCCAGTTAATCCCAGCACTAAGGAGGCAGAGGCAGGCTCTCTGCCAGCCTAGTCTACAGAGCTAGTTCCAGGACAGCCAGGGATACAAAGAAACCCTGTCTTGGAAAACAAAACAAAAACAACAAAAATTAGCTGCAAATCTGAAAATTTTAAATGTATAACATTTCACAAATACTACCACAATTCAAATTTGATATGTTAAATTTGAAGGTCAAGGTGAAGCAGAGCTAAGAGTAAGAAAGCCTAGGGCCAGGAGCTAGAGAGACGGCTCATGGTTAAGAGCACTGGCTGCTTTTCTGGAGTCTATTCTCAGCACCCACATGGCAGCTCACAATCATCAATCATCTGTAAATCCAGCTCCAGCGGATCCAATGTCTGCTTCTGGCCTCTGCAGGCACTTCGTACACACAATGCACAGACATAATAAATGCAGGCAAATGCCCATACACATAAAGTAAAAATAAAGGATAAAACTTAAAGAGAAAGAGGGATAAGACAGTGCGTGAGTCATAGTCTAGCGTCAAAAGAACAGTCTTAGGTGAGAGATAGCTCAGTGGTTAAAAACACTTACTGATCTTGCAAAGGACCTGGATTTAGTTCCTATCACACACATGGCAATTCACAACTACCCATAACTTCAGTTCCAGGGAATCCAAGACCAAACCCTCTTCTGGCCTCCTCAGGCACCAGGTATGCACATATTACTCACATGCACATCCAGGCCCTCACATATATACATAAAGTAAGTCTCAAAAAAAAGTCTTGAGATTACTCTAATTAGCTCTGTGGCCCTCTTCATGGTCTCACTGGCTCCTGTGCTTACTATATACACCAAATCATGATCAGACCCACTAGAATCTGAGGTTCAAAAAATATTTTTCAGGGCTTCTCAAAATCCTTAATTTTAAAACTTTTATGTGTATGTGTACATGTAGATACCTACAGAGGCCAGAAGAAAGCATCAAAATCATATGGAGTTCTAGTTATGGGTAGCTGTATACCACTCAACATGGTGCTGGGTACTCAGACCAAGAGCAGCAAGTGCACTTTTTTAAAAAAATAATTTATTTTTTTAATTACACTCATGATATCCATTAATTACACTCATGATATTATGTCCTGATACTACATCAGGTTTTTCCATCACACAAAACAGAGATTCTGTACTTAGTAATCATTGCTCTATATTCCTTTCTTCCCTATCTTGAGATAACGTCTAAGCTTTCTGTCTCTATGAATTTGTATATTCTATATATTTCATGTAATACAATTCTATAGTATTTGTCCTTTTTTTTAAATGTAAAAACATTTTATGTACAACTGCAGGAGAAATAATACACAGATAGCCAGAACATAAAAACAGGTTATAATTTAAAAGTCCAGGGTTATTTTAAACAGTAAAATATTTTCTCTGTAGAAAATAGTATAAATGATAACATTTCCCAATAAGCCCTTTTAGGCCAAATGATAGCTGAATTATACATATAAATATTGATTAGATTCTGGGATACAGAAGAAACCTATCTTCATCTGTTCAGAGAGCTATGTTTTACTTAAGTTGTGTAAATGAGATTCCTATTCATCTTTCCCTTCACTGTTTGATTTACAGCCGACATTTTTCTATAGGCTAATCCATATTCTAAAAAGATTTTAGCCTCCCCTCCTGAAAGTACGGTCAGCATTTTCTTTCATCAGCTTGATACAGTACAAATTCTTCTACTAATAGTGAAATGTTTCACTAAAGCTTGCCTAGTGATTCGGTAAAACCAAAACTTATAAGCCACAGTCATCCTAGGTTCCCCCCTGCTAGGTAGCCTCCTTGGATCTGTAGGTGCAGCAAGTGCTCTTAAACAATGAGCCATCTCTCTAGCCAAGAACCCCAAAACACTTTATTCAAGACTTGTACTGATACCCTCTAGCTGGGCGAGGTAGTGCATGCCTTTAATCACAGCACTCAAGAGGCAGAGGCAGGAGGATCTGAGCTCAAGGCCAGCCTGGCCTACAAAGCAAGTTCCAGGACAGCCTAAGCTGTTACACAGAGAAACCCTGTCTCCAAAAAACAAAAACAAACAAATGAATAAACAAAAAAGATGAAAAAAATAATAAAAAGACTCATTGAAATACAGGAGTCACTTGCTAATACTTTCTGGACCACACAGTTCAGGTCTGCTTTATTATCTACAGGAGTCACTTGCTAATACTTTCTGGACCACACAGCTCAGGTCTGCTTTATTATCTGCCTTGTCTCCCCTGATTATGAGTTCATTCATTTCCCCTCAATGAAACTGTGCCCTTTGTTCAGTCAAATCAACTGTCCTGAAAGTCTTAGAACAGAGTCATGCCCCAGACAGTTGCTAAGTAAATGTCTGAAGAACTCCTCCAAAAGATTAAAGAAGCAAATAACATTGCCCCACAATGAAGCAACTGTCAAAATAGTAACATGTAGGAGAAAATAGCA
This sequence comes from Peromyscus californicus insignis, assembly GCF_007827085.1. Lineage (NCBI taxonomy): Eukaryota > Metazoa > Chordata > Mammalia > Rodentia > Cricetidae > Peromyscus > Peromyscus californicus. The sequence goes on along the minus strand of NW_026294595.1, from coordinate 481,567 downwards.
GGTTCCTTATTTGCAACTTTAAAAACCTAGAAAAGTGCAGTCAAACATACATTTTTATAAAAAACAGTTATGCTATGTAATATGTAACTACAGTGCCCAATACAGTAGCCACAAGCCACATGTAATTACTGAGTGCTTGGGATGTGACTAGTAACTGATAAACTGAAGGGAACTGGGGTTTGGTTTGGTTTTATAAGACAGGGTCTCACTATGTAGCCTGGCTACATCAGGCTAACCTTGAACTCACAGAGGTCTGCCTCCAAAGTGCTGGGAATAAAAGATGTGCACTATCACACCCAATAAAATAAAATTGAGTCAAGGTTTCACTATGCAGCCAAAGCTGACTTCCAACTTGGAAATCTCTTGCCTTTCTCCCAAATACTGGGTTTAGAGTGCTAGGATTAGAAGCAAGTGCCAACATACCAAGTTCATGTAGTTATTTAAATTTATTAAGAGTAAAATTAAAAATACAGTTGCTAATTTGGTGGTGCATAGCTGCAATCTCTACATTAAAGAAACTGAGTCAAGAAAATAAAAGTTCTAGGCTAGCCTGAGATCCATAGAGCTCCAAGTCAGAATGGGCTGAGAGACTATGTTTTAAAAGAGGTGACAGGACGGGCAGTGGTGGCGCATGCCTTTAATCCCAGCACTTGGGAGGCAGAGGCAGGAGGATCTATGTGAGTTTGAGGCCAGGCTGATCTACAAAGTGAGTTCCAGGACAGGCTCCAAAGCTACACAGAGAAACCCTGTCTCGAAAAACAAACAAACAAACAAACAAACAAACAAAGAGGTGATGGGAAAACAGTAGGAATGCAGCAGCAACCAGGCATGATAGCACATGATTGTAGTCTCAGCACTGGGGAAGCAAGACAAGTGGATCCCTTGGACTTTGGGGGCCAGTCAGTATATTCTAATCAGTGCATTCCGGGCCAATGAGAGACCTTGCCTCAAAAAACAATGTGGACAGCATCCTGAGGAATGACACCCAACAGTGATCTCTGGCCTCTACATGAATGTGCACATGTGTACATGCAAAGTCATACAAAGAGATTTAAAGCTACTTTAAAAAATAAAACATTTTGCAGGACAGTGATGGCTCATGTCTTTTATCCCAGTCTTTTATCACGTCTTTTATCCCAGGAGGCAGAGGCAGGCAGATCTCTGAGTTCAAGATCAGCCTGGTCTACAAAGGGAGGTGTTCCAGGGCAGGCAAGGCTAAACAGAGAAATCCTGTCTTGGAAATAAACACAGATACACACATACACACTATGAAAACAAGAGACAATATACAACTGGAATAGTACACAGTAGTAAGCCAGAATATTTTTATTTATTTCATGTGTGCTCACGCAGGTTCATGTGTGTATGTGCATGCATGCATGTGGAGGTCAGAATTCAGGCCATCAGGTTAGTAGCAAGTGCCTTCACCACAGAGCCATCTCACCAGCCCTATTTATTTTAAAAACTTAAACTAAATTACTTTGTGAGTGTGAGTGTGTTTGTGTGTGTACACGCACATGTAGAGGTCAGAGAACAACTCTATGGAGTCATTTCTCTCCTTCCACCTTTATGTACATTCCAGGAATCAAACTCAGATCCTTAGGCTTACACAAAAAGAACTTTTTCTTTTTTTCTTTTTTTTTTAAGATTTATTTATTTATTTTGTATACAGAAGAGGGTGCCAGATCTCATCATAGATGGTTGTGAGCCACCATGTGGGTGCTGGGAATTGAACTCAGGACCTCTGGAAGAACAGCCAGTGCTCTTAACCTCTTAGCTATCTCTCCAGCCCCTTGGGTTCTTAATTATATAACCTAATATGCTCACATAATTATCTGTTGGGCATAAATGTAGCTTATGAGGAGTGCCTGAATTTCTATGGAAACATCATCCATCTCATCAACCTATATCACCTTTCATTACTTCAGACTTCTAGCTTTGTAATTATAGCCTTGAAAGCAGACTACAGGTGAAAAAGCCCAAACAAGATCACAACATTTCAATTAAAATATTGAAAAACAAAAAGCAATACACAGATTCAAGGCTATGGCGACGAAATCTGAAAGGAAACAGTCTAGGGCATAACTGGTCTGAGGAGCCAGCGGTCATTAGTGTTTCTATGGAAAAACAGTACAAGCATTTCTCCAAAAACTACATGTCTTGATGAGCCTCTGACATTTTTTATTTGGCATTTCCGGTTCTTTGGAGGAACAAGGACTTACAGGTCTTTACTCACCTTGGAGGTCAAAGAAACATCAAAATGCATACATAAAAAATGTGTAAAATAATTTTCCAGGTGATATTTATTTAATTTTTAGTTATGCTGGGGCACTGGCTTGATGCTTTATAAGAATTCTTACTGGAGCTGGAGAGATGGCTCAGAAGTTAAGAGCACTGGCTACTCTTCCAAAGGTCCTGAATTCAATTCCCAGCACCCACATGGTGGCTCACAACCATCTGTAATGAGATCTGGTGCCCTCTTCTGGCCTGCAGGCAAACATGCAGGCAGAACACTGTACACATAAATAAACAAACAAATAAATAAACCTTAAAAAAAAAAAAAAAAAGACTTCTTACCAAGCAGCTACTGCTATCTCTATCTCACACATTTAAATAGATTACTGCACAACATTATAGGAAATGAGTCACAAAAGTCAAACAAGACAACTTTTAAGGCTAGGGATATGTAACTAAGTGGAATTACAGAGGCCCTAGGTTTAATGATCACCAGCAGTGGAAGAGCAAGGAAGAGAGAGGGAGGAAGTATGTAGGGAATCAGGGAATTGGCTTGGCCTAGCTGCCTTGAGAGGCATGCATCATAGGGCTTTTCAGGTTAGAGTCTATGGTTCCCTTCCAGTTCCTGAAAGACTGATGCATTACCTCCGTCAGGGAAGCAGTCAGGCCATTTCTATGTTTATTCCCTTAGTAGTCAAAGAAGCATGGAAACTTGACAGGACAACTGAATTACAAACTTCACTGCATCCTGGCAACTATAACTGCACTGATCCTGGCAATTGCCATTATATTCTGTTTCTGATAAAAGTATAAAAAGTCTGATTGCTCTCAATAAAACTGTCACAGCCTCAGTTGTGCTGTGGCCCCTCCAACCTCAAGGCCATATCAGATGACCTTGGCCCCGTAAGTAGGCGCTTACAGAAACGTACCTCTCTCTACTCCTATAATCTTAGCACTTGTGAAGCTGAGGTAGTTTGAGGACAACTTGAAGATTCAAATTCAGTTCCCAGCACCCAAGGCAGACTCCCATAACTGCCTGTAACTCCAACTCCAGGGGATCTAAGACTATTCATGGCCACCTGCACTCACATGCATAGATGTACATATACAAAGAATTGAAAATAAGTTTGTTAAGTTTTTTTTTCATTTTAATTTTTTATTGTTTCTAGACAGAGTCTCTGTGTAGCCCCAGCCATTCTGGAACTCACTCTGTAGACCAGGCTGACCTCGAACTCAGAGATTTGCCTGCCTCTGCCTCCTAAATGCTGGGATTAAAGGCGTGCGCCACCATGAATGGCTGATTTTATTTAATTTTGTATTTTATGTGCATTGGTGTTTTGTCTGCATTCATGTCTGTGTGAGGGTGCCTGGATCACCTGGAATGGAGTTACAGACAATTGTGAGCTGCTATATGGGTGCTGGAAATTGAACCTGTGTCCTTTGGAAGAGTAGCCAGTGCTCTTAACCACTGAGTCATCTCTACTGTCCCTAAAAAATAATTTTTAAACATACACAAATACACACACACACACACACACACACACCCTTTGCCAATAATTTCAAAGAACAAATTTTGACACTCCCACTCAGAATTTCAAAAAATGCCAACAGAGTGGAGAAATGGCTCAGTTGTTAAGAGCATATGTTGCTCTGGTAAAGGACCTGACATCAGTTCACAGCACCCACATGGTGGTTCACAACCATCTTTACTTCCAGTTCTAGGGGATTCAATTCCCTCCTCTGACTTCTGTGGGCACCAGGCATACAACCCAGTCCACATACATATAATACTCAGGCAAAACACTCACACACATAAAACAAAACTAACTTAAGAAAAAAAAAAAAAAGCTGGGCGGTGGTGGTGCACACCTTTAATCCCAGCACTCGGGAGGCAGAGCCAGGCGGATCTCTGTGAGTTCGAGGCCAGCCTGGTCTACAAAGCAAGTTCCAGGAAAGGCGCAAAGCTACACAGAGAAACCCTGTCTTGAAACCCCTCACCCCAAAAAAAAAGAAAAAAAAAAGGAATACCTACCACATCATGGTTAAGACCATTTACAAATGCCTTCCTGAGTAAGCCAAAGTGTTCCTTCTCAAAGAGTGGTAGTACACTGGTCCCTGAAGGAACTGGGAAAAGGAAAGGAGATATTTTCACCTGCAGTTAGTCAAAGACTAACTGGTAGGGAAAATGTCTTACAGACCACAGAGTCTGACCATGCTCAGAGAGCTCTAGAAGTTATTTCAGAAAGTGTCCCATATCAACCTCAACAGATGGCCTGATGGAGCAGCAAAAGCCAGATCTTTAGGGGAAAAATATTTACTGAGAAGAGCTGCAACTAAAGAAATGACCAAAAAACAGATCCCTTTGAGAATCCCATTTTGCCAGACATGGTGGCACACATCCTTAATCCCAGCACTTGGGAGACTGAGTAAGAACTTCTAGCAGTTCAGAGTAGCCCTATCTCTCTATCATGTTTGATGGCAGTTTGTACTATACAGTAGGTTCAATGCCAGCCTGAGTTGCATGAAACTTTATCCCAAAAAGGAAAAAAAAATAAAATAAAAAATCCCTTTAATATAAATATTATGGAAGCCCGATGATCCTAGAAATCCAATCTCAGGAACAGAAATAATAAAGAACATATGATAAAATTGGAAGCCACCTAAATATTCAAACATAAGGGAATTATTATATTCTAATATTTAAAATATTTTGTAAATGTTACATATGTGTAAATGTTAGTTGAGCCTGGATGTGGTGATGCACATCTTCAACCCCAGACTGTGGAAGGAGGAGGCAAAAGCAGGAGTTCAAAGCCATTCTCAGCTACATAGCAAGTGCGATACAAGTAGTCTACCTGAGACCCCATTTCAAAACAAAAATTACAAAACAGCTGGGCGGCGGTAGCGCACACCTTTAATCTCAGCAGAGCCTGGCCGATCTCTGTGAGTTCGAGGCCAGCCCGGCCTACAGAGCGAGATCTAGGACAGGTACCAAAACTACAAAGAGAAACTCTGTCTCGAAGGAGGAAAAAAAAAAAACACCCTACCATTGACAAATAACATATAATAATATATTTTAAAAATACAAGCCTGGTCTGGTGGCACACATCTTTAATCCCAGCACTTGGGAAGCAGAGGTAGGAGGATCTCTATGAGTTTGAGGCCAGCCTGGTCTACATAGTGAGTTCCAGGATAGCCAGGGCTATGTTGCTCAGAGCAACGCCAGTTCCAGAGGTTCAAACATCCCCTTCTAGCCTCCACTAGTAGTGCACAAAAATAATGGACATTCATATATATATATATATATATATATATATATATATATATATATATATATATATATATATATATACACACACACACACACACACATATATACACATATATATATATACACACACACATATATATATACATGCATATGCTGGCAACACTTGTACACATAAAATAATTTTTAAATCATAAAATCCTGAGGCTCAGCAGATAAGATTACTTACTGCTCTTGCAAAGGACCTGGGGGGTTAAGTTCTCAGCACCCATGTGCTAACTCACTACTGTCTGTAACTTCAGTTCCAGGGTACTGGATTCATCTTCTGACTTGTATGGGCTCCTGCACACAACTACTAGACACACAACTCAGGCACCCATACATTGACATAAGATTATACATATATATACACATATATAAAAATATAAAATATATATATATAAAATCAAAAAATCCTAAGACAGCTATGTTGATATATGTCGGGAGGTACAGTTAAGTTGATCTATTGTGAGCTGAGGCCAGCATGGGCTACAAAGTTTCAGAATAGCCATGGCAACATAACAGAAAGAGACCCTGTCTGAAAAAAGAAAACAAACAAAAAAGTCATAAAGTCCTAAAGTCACTTTGCTACTCTTCGAAATTCCCATTCTATTCCATCTAGTCACTCAAAAAGAATTTTATTCAAATCTGAAATCTGTACCTAGTCCAAAAGCATTCTAATAACCCCACAATCCTAGACCATTAAAACTGTTCTTCCTAGGCAGAGTAGTGGCACACGCCTTTAATCCCAGCACTCAGGAAGCAGATGCAGGTGGATCTCGAGTTCCAAGATAGTCTGGTCTACAGAGTGAGTTCCAGGACAGCCAGGGCTACACAGAGAAACCCTGTCTCAAAAAAGAAACAATAAAATATAATGATTATAATGGTAATAAAATTGTTCTCTCTGCCTGTGCTGGCTAGTTTTATGTCAACTTGACACAAGCTAGAGTCAAAGGAGAGGAAGGAACCTCAATTGAGAAAATGCTTCAATAAAATCAGGCTAAAGGCAGGCCTATAGGATACTTTCTTAGTGATTGAGAGGAGAAAGCCTAGCCCACAGTGAGGGGTGGGGATGCATCCCTGGGCAAGTGGTCCTGGGTTCTACAAGATGGCAGGCTCAGCAAGTTAAGAGGAGCAAGCCAGTAAGTAGCACCACTCCATGGCCTCTGCATCAGCTCCTGCCTCCAGGCTGCATGCCTTTAATGCCAGCACTCAGCACTCGGGAGGCAGAGGCAGGTGGATCTCTGTAAGTTTGAGGCCAGCCTGGTCTACAGAGTAAGTTCCAGGACAGGCTCCAAAGCTACACAGAGACACTCTGTCTCGAAAAACAAAAAAACAAAAAACAAAACTAAACAACAAAAACAGTCTTAAAGACTTCAGAGTTTTCCTGATCTAAAAATGAAAATAATAGGATTTACTTCACTGATAAAATTGTTGGAAGGTATCTGTTGATGTGAAGAGACACCATGACCACTCCAACTCTTCTTTTCTTTTTTTTTTTTTTTTGGTTTTTCGAGACAGGGTTTCTCTATATAGCTTTGCACCTTTCCTGGATCTTGCTCTGTAGCCCAGGCTGGCCTCGAACTCACAAAGATCCGCCTGCCTCTGCCTCCTGAGTGCTGGGATTAAAGGCATGTGCCACCACTACCCGGCTCCAACTCTTATAAAGGAAAACATTTAACTGAAGTGGTGGCTTACAATTCATAGGTTTAGTCCATTATCATCATGACGAGGAGCATGGTGGGGAGCACACATGCAGGCAGACATGATGCTGGAGAAGGAGCTGGTACATGCTGATATGCAGGCAACAGGAAGTAGACTGGGTATCACATTGGATGAAGCTTGACCATATATGAGACCTCAAAGCCACCTCTACAGTGACACTCTTCCTCCAACAAGGGCATACATACTCCAATAAGTCACAGCTTCTAATAGTGTCGTTCTCTTTGGGGGCCATTTTCTTTCAAACCACCACAGAATGCTCAAATGAAAAAACAAGGCACTTGATATAATACCAAGAACATAGTAAATGTTCAGACTAAACTATCCACTATTATCATTCTAATCTTTACCTCCCAAACACAATTATAAATAGACTTGGGAAAGAATTTTTTTTTTTTTTAAACAGGGTTTCTCTAATGTAACAGCCATGGCTGTCCTGTAACTCAATTTGTAGACCAGGCTGGCATCCCAAGGGCTGGAACTAAAGGCATGAGCCACCACACCTGGCTGGGAAAGATTTAGTTTAAAAATCTAAACCACCTTGGAACAGTTCTAAGAAATAAGCTCCACTCAGCAAACACCTCAGGGCAGCATTACTTAACATTACTATGTTATTCAATGAGAATGAGATGTTGGCTCCTTGATGGGAACTACAGCTCCTTGATAGGAAAAGTAACTTCTGAAACAACCTCAGATCTCAGACAACCCAACTAATAATTGTCACAGACACTGTCCTACCACACTTAGAACTTCACATGCATGATATATTTCCTTATAGTTCTCCATGTCTGTTATTAACTTGGTGGACTTAGAGGGAAGGTTCTTCTACCATTACTGTGTATAGCAGTAGTATAAACACATTATCAGAATTGTATCTTTACTTCCCTGTGCCTCAAAATCAAGTGAAATACCAGAAGCAACAGGATTCCTGGGTAAAAGATCATCTGGCAGACAGGTGCTCTGATCTGACTTTAGCAATCCTCTGAATATCCCTCACATTCCAGAGTAAGTCAAAGTGACCACAATCCTCAAAAATCAAATACAATAAGATCAAGCCAGTCGTGATGGCACATGCCTTTCATCCCAGCACTCAGGAGGCAGAGGCAGGTGGATCTCTGTGAGTTTGAGGCCAACCTGGTCTACAGAGCTAGTTCCAGGACAGCCAGAGCTGTTACACAGAGAAACACTGTCTCAAGAAACCCAAATAAATAAATAAATAAATAAATAAATAAATAAATAAATAAATAAATAAGCAAACAAATGAATAAATGAATGCCATAAGATCAACAAGATAAATGCAAATACAAGATGACCTCAAGATGAAACTGTATAGACATATTGATTACTTAGAAAACCTACCACATTATGTCTCTCATGATTTTAGTTTCCCTTCTTCATTCCTCATCTTACTTCCAATGGCACTTAGGTAACTAATGCTATTTTGCTTTATTTACTAAAAGGCACTAGGTATCTAAGTTCTTCCCATTGCACTCAGAGAGATCTGCTTCTGTGTCACATACCCAAGGCCAGCTATTTAAGCAAGGACTCTTAATTTCTTTGCCTCCCCAACTGGCAAACAACTATCCTAAACTCCACATCTTCTTCCAACACCAGAAACTGTAAAACTGACTTTCAAGTTCCATAGAGGTATTCAAAAAGACCAGCAAAAATAAAAAGTAAAGTCAGGACTTAAGAACAATAATTTTCAGAGTACATCTGCCCATCATTAAAAATAGAGAAAGCATTACTAAAAAAAAGTTTCGTTTTTTATTTGTTTGTTTTTCGAGACAGGGTTTTCCTGTATATCCCTGGCTGTCCTGGAACTCACTCTGTAGATCAGGCAGGCCTCAAACTCACAGAGATTCACCTGCCTCTGCCTCACTACAGAGTGAGTTCCAGGACAGCCAGGGCTACACAGAGAAACCCTGTCTCAAAAAAGAAACAATAAAATATAATGATTATAATGGTAATAAAATTGTCTTGTGAAAGTTATTCCCAATTTTATTTTGTGCCAAAGTTAAAGCAACAATTTGTACTAAAATACCAGTTAAAATAAGAGTGACCCCTGCCCCATACACACTATATCATTCTATTCCTTCAGGTTAGAAACCTGCTGGGAAAAGAAAGAAACAAAGGGCTGGAGAGATGGCTCAGAGGTTAAGAGCACTGACTGCTCTTCCAGAGGTCCTGAGTTCAATTCCCAGCACCCACATGGTGGCTCACAACCATCTATAATGAGATCTGGTGCCCTCTTCTGGTATACAGACATACATACAAACAGAACACTGTAAACATAATAAATAAATCATAAAAAAAAAAATACAAAAAGTAAAAAGAAAGAAAAACAAAATTGGGAATAACTTTCACAAGACAAATTTATCAAGAGTCTAAAGCAGCACCCTGGGTTTGGGCCTAGGTCTCTGAGACATAGCTAAATGAATCACAGAGGTCAAAACCATCAGTAAAAATGGATTCAATGGTGCCTGTCTCCAGAAAATAATGAAGAAAATAGAAAACAGCCAGCACATCAAGTACACTTGCTCTTTCTGGGGTAAAACCAAGATTAATAAATGGACTGTGAGGCCCTGCCACAGTGGCTCCTTCATGAAAAAGCATCTGGTAAAATTGAACCACTAGCGCTCCTTCACTGTTACAGAGGGCATGCACACACCTATAAAATCCCAACACTTGAGAAGCAGAGACAGCTGGATCTCCGTAAGTTCAAGGCCAGCCTATTCTACACAGTGAGTTCCAGGACAGCCAGAGCCACATAGAAAGACTCTGTCTCAAAAAATAAATAAATATATATATATATATATATATATATATATATATAAATTCAATGCTGGGAGCAGGCAAAAGCACCTTGTCCTAAGTACTGCCATTTCGACTTCAGACTCCATTTTACCTATAGGGTGAAACAAAGCTCAGATTCCCAAGTCCTACGGGAGCTGGGAACCTTCCAGTTAGCTGACCTACCTCCTCCTTAAACCATAAACATAGTTGTTATGCATTCTTAGTTCTTTAGAAACATTAAGGCTGTTCATAACAACAGAAGGAACAAATAAATCTGATTGGTTAGACTGAAAGGCTTACATTGTATATTGGTTGACAATGATAGAACATTCAAAGAAGTCCAATTTCTAAATCCTGATTGGTGAAATTTTTAACTGTAACTTGGCAACAAATGTTTATGATTTTTCTGCTTAAATACTTGCTTCAACTGGCATTTGGGGTTGCAGTTCAGCTCCAGAGTCTGTTTTGTGGCCCTGATCAATCAGCCCCCTCCCTTCCCCACTTCTTTTGTGTTGTCCTGCATTAAATCTTGACTTGTGGTAACCTCTTATGTCTGCTTGGGTCCATTCGGAGTTTCTGACTACAACTCAGACTGAGTCTGGTGTAGTGATGCATATCTTTAATCCTAGCACATAGGCATAGGCAGATGTGGGCCTGGTTTATATAGCTGAGTTCCAAGACAGCCAGAACTATGTAAAGAGAGCCTAAATTCTCAATATTTTAAAAGGGAGGGGGCCTGGACAGATGGTTCAGTGGTTAAGAACACTTGCTGCTCTTCCAGAGGACCCAGGTTCAGTTCCCAGAACCCACATGGTTGCTTACAATCATCTGTAACTCCATTTCTAGGAAATCAACCTCCTCTCTCTGGCCTCTATAATAATCATCATCATCCAGGCTAGAAACCTTTTTGTGCACGTACAACAAACTTTTTAAACAAAGTTATGAAGTTCTTCCCTTTGTATCTGAAGAAACTGTCAAAATACAAAATTAAATAAGAAAAATTGACAGTAGGAGATGCTTTTCTCTTAGTTATTCAGGAAACTTTAAAAATAAAATACACAATGAGGTGGTGGTGCAAGCCTTTAATCCCAGCACTAAGGAGGTAGAAGCAGGCAGATCTTCAGGTTTGAGGCTAGCCTGGTCTATATAATAAGTTCCAGGACATCCAAGGCTACACAAAGAAACTCTGCCTCAAAAATAAATAAATAAATAAATAAATAAATAAATAAATAAATAAATAAATAAATAGGTTAAGTGCCTTGGGATCCCAGAATTCATATGGCAACTCACAACCATCCATATCCAATGCTTTCTTCTGGACTTCACAGGTACCAGACACATGTGGTGCACAAACATACAAATAGGCAAAAGGTCCATACATATTAAATAATAATAAGATTTTTAAAGGTTTTTGATTTATTTAATGTATATGACTGTTTTGCCTGCATGTATGTCTATGCACCACTTATGCGCCTGGTGATAAAGGAGGGCAGGAGAGGATCCTCTGGGACAGGATGTTATGAGTTACAGGAAGTTATGAGCTGCCATGGGGATGCTGGGAATCCAACCCCCATCCTCTGAAAGAGCAGCCAGTGCTCTAAACTGTTGAGCCATCTCTCCAGTCCCATCACTGGGTGCCCTCTTCTGGTATACAGACATACATACAAACAGAACACTGTAAACATAATAAATCAAGTTTTTAAATCAAGTTCGAATCTAGATTCTAATCATAGTAGTTATATATCAGGTATCTATTTACTGTCTCTAAACAAACTAATGCACCAAAATGACAATTAAATTTATAATAATTATAAATTACAAAACTGTAATGCTTTTAATTATATTTGATATAAAAGTCACACTCAGTGGCTGGGTGGTGGTGAGGCATGTCTTTAATCCTAGCATTTGAGAAGCAGAGGTGGAGGCAGAAGGATCTCCGTGAGTTCAAGGCCTACCTGATCTACAAGGAGTTTGTAGAACCTACAAACTACACAGTGAGTCTCTCTCTCAAAAAAACCAAAACAAACAATCTTCTCCAAATTCCCCCACCATTTTGTTGCTTGTTTTTGTTTTGTTTTGGTTTTGGTTTTTTGAAACAGGGTTTCTCTGTGTAACCTTAGCTGTCCTAGAATTTGCTCCATAGACTAGGCCTTGAATTGAGATCCACCTGCCTCTACCTACTGAGTGCTAGGATTAAAAGTGTGACCCACCACACCCAGCCATATATATTCCCATTTCTAATACTAATTAGAAGTCAAATGAAGGTGTATGATTTCTTTCTAGTTATTTCAAGAAATACCTTATTAGGGATATAATTTTATATCCAACTTACAAAATTCAGTAAGCACTAAAAAAAATAGATGTTTTAAGAAAGATCTTAATTCCTTAAGACAAAATTCTATTTCACAGCAATTAAGTGAAAAATAAATCAGATAAACGCATCTAAAAAACCTTCTCTATTTGGGAGCCTAAAGAATGCTCACAGACGGAGAAGAGTAAAGGCTGGAGAGGGAGGCAAGAGAGGAAAATGAGAGGAGTAAAGAAAAGGAGGGGGATGCAGGCAGAGAGGCAGGTAAGACTGGTGCAAGTCCAAACACAGCTCCCTAGCCTGCACCACAGAGGACTCCTCTCAAAGAGTACACTTGTTTTCTGGATCAGTGTCTACCACAATGAGAAGACCACTGGAAGACTTTAGGTGGTACAAGAGATAATTTTTTCTTTTCTTTTTTTTTTGGTTTTTCGAGACAGGGTTTCTCTGTGTAGTTTTGGTGCCTGTCCTGGATCTCGTTCTGTAGACCAGGCTGGCCTCGAACTCACAGAGATCCGCCTGGCTCTGCCTCCCGAGTGCTGGGATTAAAGGTGTGCGCCACCAACGCCCAGCAAGAGATAATTTTTAAATTTAAATTATTTTATTTTATATGTATGGGTACTTGCCTATATGCATGTCTGTGTATCACAAGTGTCTGGTGCCCATGGAAGCCAAAAGAAGGTATTAGATCCCCTGGAACTGGAGTTACAGACAGTTGTGAGCCACCACATGGGTGCTAGGAATGGATCCTAGGTCTTCTGGAAAAGCAGCCAGTGCTCTTAACCAATGAGCCATCTCTCCAACCGTGAAGACACATTTTAAAACAGGTATTACCTTTTCAATTCTCTTTTAATCTTTCTGATGACATCAAAATTAGAAATTCAGTTTGGTCTTGTGCTGCCTCTCTAATGCTTACTAATCACCCTTTAGAGTAAAGGTCTAATCAGAGATTTTGGTAAGCAACTTGCCATGACTAGAATTTAACACAATTTTGTTTTTATTAAATTTAATTTTAGTGTTCTATATTTTGGCAAATAACTTTTAGGGTGGCACAAATTCTCCTTAAAAAGTTATGATAGCTAGGCATAGCATGCTTTGGTCCCAGCACTCAGGCAGCAGAGGTGGGCTGTTGTGCGACATCTGATTACACTGTGTAAAGATATGTCACTATGATTGATTGATTTAATAAAAAGCTAAATGGCCAGTTGTTAGTCAGAGAGAATTGGCAGGACTTCTGGGCAAAGAGAGAAACTGAGATGAATCTAGGTGGGCAGAGATGCCAGGAGTGGCAGAACAAGTTGGAGGTACAGAATGAAAGACAGGTAAAAAGTCATGTGGCAGGGTTGGGGATTTAGCTCAGTGGTAGAGCGCTTGCCTAGCAAACACAAGGCCCTGGGTTTGGGCCTCAGCTCTGAAAAAAAAAAAGTCATGTGGCAGAACATAGATTTTAAAATGTGGATTAATTTAAGATATAAGAGTTAGTTGGAACCCGGTGGTGGCGCACGCCTTAATCCCAGCACTCGGGAGGCAGAGGCAGCTGGATCTCTGTCAGTTCCAGGCCAGCATGATCTACAGAGTGAGTTCCAGGACAGCCAAGGCTACACAGAGAAACCCTGTCTCCAAAACAAAACAAAACAAAGAGCTAATTGGGGAAAAGCCTAAGCTATAGAGGCCAAGCTTTCATAATTAATAAAAAGTCTCCATGTCAGTATTTGGGAGCTTGCTGGTGGGACAAAGAAGACTTATTACCAGTGGGCAGATCTCTGTGAGTTTGAAGTCAGCCTGTCTCATACTGAGTTCTAAGCCAGCAGGAACTTATCTCACATAATAAATAGATAAATGCAGGCTGGAGAGATGGGTCAATGGTTAAGAGCACTGACTGCTCTCTTCCAGGGGACCTAGGTTCAATTCCCAGCACCCATATGGCAGCTCACAATTGTCTGTAACTCCAGTTCCAGGGGACCCCATAACCCTTACACAGGCATACAGAGACAAAACACCAATGCACATAAAAATAAAATTAAAAAATAGTAATAATAAAGAAAAAATAGATAAATGTAAAAAAAAGCTGTGGTTTTCAAACACTACTCAATATTTAAAATATTAGAAGAATATATTACAGAATTATAAAAATTATGATACTGACACAAGAAAGACTTAAGTTTGGAAAAATACTAGCTTAGAGGACATGCTTAATATGCAGAATTCAATCAATCTCCCAGAACTGGAAGGGGGACTGATATACTAAAATAGCTGTATGAGAAATGTTATGTTATTTTCAACTCTAAGTCTCAGTTCACTCATCTATAATATGGGCTTGTACCATCTTTCAAAGGAAAATGTAGAAAGAATTACATGAGCTAATGTAGCCCAATGCCTGGTTCTCAGTATCCAACACCTTCACATTCCTTCACTTATTAAAGATATGGTCAGAAAGCACTTACAGAGAACTCCAAGGAAAAGCTTTGAGTGGGGCTAATAAAGTCTGGCTTTCTGTATATTAAAGGAAGAAGTATGAGCTTTAATTGAACCTCCGAGGACCTTGCTTTGCTGCTAAAGCTGCAGTCTAATCTCCTAAAACTCATAATTCTAGTTACACACAAGTGACTGGGAATGAAGTGCTACAGAAAAAGTGATATATACCTTAAATCATGGAGAAATCTGGTCCCAAAGGGTTGGGTAGGAAGGAAGGGCAATTCTACAGCAGAAGTCCAAGCTAGAAGATGCTTTAGGGCTGGAGATTCTGCAGTGGGCAAGGGCATTTGCCCCCAGACTCTCAGGAATCACATAGTGGAAAGAGATGGACTCCATAAGTTGTCTTCCAACTTCTACACACATGCCCTGGCACCAAACACACATACATACAAACACTCTCTCTTTCCTTCTTCTTCTTTTTTCATTCATTCATTCATTCATTCATTCATTCATTTATTTAATGCCGTTTATTGAAGGAGGGAGGAGGTCTTAAATACAGGCTTACAGCACAATGGGAGAACCCCGAAGGGCAGAAGTTCGCTACAGATGTTTTACAATCTTGCATCTAAGCTGTTAACGCCCAGCCCATTATGCAGGATACACAGACAAGGATCTTCCCTTAAGCATTCAGGAGGGCAAGCACTCTCTCTTTAAGCATTTCATTTGGGCAAATTCTTTTTTTTTTTTTTTGTTTTGTTTTGTTTTTCGAGACAGGGTTTCTCTGTGTAGCTTTGCGCCTTTCCTGCAACTCGCTTTGGAGAACAGGCTGGCCTCGAACTCAGAGATCCGCCTGCCTCTGCCTCCTGAGTGCTGGGATTAAAGGCGTGCGCCACCACCGCCCGGCTCTTTTTTTTTTTTTTTTTTTTTTTTTTAAGATTTATTTTATATATATAGAGTTCCGCCCAGCTCTTTTTTTTTTTTTTTAAGATTTATTATATATAGAGAGAGAGAGTTCTGCCTGCAGGCCAGAAGAGGGCACCAGATCTCATTACAGATTGGTTGCTGGGAATTGAACTCAGGACCTCTGGAAGAGCAATCAGTGCTCTTAACCTCTGAGCTATCCCTCTAGTCCCTCATTTGGGGCAAATTCAGTAAGAGTCTAGAGCAGTGGTTCTTAACTTTCCTAATGCTGTGACCCTTTAATACAGTTCCTCATGTTGTGGTGACCCCCAATCATAAAATTGTTTTCATTGCTACTTTATAACTAATTTTGTTACTGTTATAAATCATAATGTAAATATCTGTGTTTTCTGATGGTCTTAGGCGACCCCCGTGAAAGGGTCATCAGACCCACAGAGGGGTTGAGACCCATAGGTTCAGAATTGCTAGTCATCACCTAATACTGTATTAGAGCCCACAGGTAAGAAAACCCTTGTGGGGAGTTGAACCTCGAGTAGAAGTACTTGAAGAAAACCTGAAAAAAAGAAGAGTGAGAAAGGAAGAACATAAAAGAGGAGGGGAACAGGAGAGGAGAGAAAAGGGAAGGGAAAGAGACAAAAAGAACACTGGGTACTTATTACAGTCCTGCTACTGTAGGATAATAGGCACTTTACATATATGTATATACATTTCTCCCAAATCCATCCATGAGATAATTCCAAGCTAATTCATCTCCAGACAGACAATTTCTAGATTTACCTGTTTGTCTGGTTTTTTTTGTTTTGTTTTGTTTTGTTTTTGGAGCTGAGGATCGAACCCAGGGCCTTGCGCTTGCTAGGCAAGTGCTCTACCACTGAGCTAAATCCCCAACCCCAGATTTACCTGTTTATAACAATTCTCACTCATGGGGCAATTTATCTGCCTTTTCAGAATTTCTGACAAGTTTAAAATCAAACATTAAGATAACAGTATTTCCAAGAATGTTCAATTTGCTGGAGAGAACTGGGACAGAGAGGCCTCCACTGGAGAATAGGTATAACCAGGTTTTGCTACAGAAAATGAGAGAAACCAGGAAGGAAAATGGGGAAAGGGAAATCACAGAAGAGCAATTAAAGAGATTAACAACTGTAAATTCTACAAAGCAGATCCAGCCAACTGACTAATGAACCAGATATAAATAAATTGCACATGTGGCAAACTGGTTTTCAGCAGGCTGGATTTCAGTGAACTGGTCTCCTTAACTATCATGTTAACTTTAGTTACAGATTGTGATGGCTTTTGTTGGTTGTCGGAATTAACTAAAATCAAAAAGTGGAAGGCACACCACAGTGAGGGATTTTTACTTAATTTGAAGTAGGAAGATCCCACTTTTCTGTTTGTTTGTTTTTGTTTTGTTTTTCAAGACAGTGCTTCTTTGTGTAGCCTTGGCTGTCCTGGAACTAGCTCTGTAGATCAGACTGGCCTTGAACTCCCACCGATCGGCTTGCCTCTGCCTCCCAGGTGCTGGGATTAAAGACATGTGCCACCACTGCCTGGAAAATCTACTTCTAATCCAGATCTCGAGGCAGGAAGACACACCTTTAGTCTGGGCCATACCTTCTGTTGGAAGCCTATATAAGAACACGGATGAAGGAAGCTTTTGTTCTTTGCCTGTTTGCTCTGGCCTTGGTAGCAAGTTCATTCCTTCACTTGAATTAGAGCCTACTTCGTGATTCCAGTGTCTACTAAAGACATCCAGCCTCCTAAACTGATCAATTACTGGATTCTTGGACTTTCTGTTCATAATCAGCCATTACTGGATTAGGTAGACTGCAGACTGTAAATCATTCTATATATAAAAATTCACTTTGTAAGTTCTATTACTCTGGAAAACCCAGACTAAAACAGAGATTAAAAAAAATAATAATAACAGAGAATAGCATTCCTAAAGTAAAAGGACTATACTCTTTTTTATACTATTTACTGAATAATGCCACCCAACCTCTAAATAGCAGTTACAAATCTCTGTAGGAATGAGCAGCTCTTATAGTTAGACACTTCAACAGTAAGGAAGGGGTAAAACTATTTCAGCAAACTGTTCTGCTAGGCCTGGTGGCATCACTGAGTTAGAAGCCAAAGTTAGCTATGGGGACACATGCCTTTAATCCCAGCACTCAGGAGGCAGAGGCAGACGGATCTCTGTGAGTTCGAGACCAGCCTGGTCTACATAGTGTGTTCCAGGGCAGACAGGACTACATAGAGAGAACCTGTCTAAAGACCTTATTCATAGACCTTAGGAAGTATGGGAGGGTGTGGATTGTGATGCAGGTTTCATACACATTAACAACATGCTCAGTCACTAGGCTTGCACATCACAGCTCCTGAAGCTTTGTAAATAGTAATGTTTACTTTATACTACCTAGCTCCTGTCCTTCCTATGATATTTGAATAACTTCTAAATATATATTTTTTACTTCTAAAATGTGTTGAAATATTTCTGATTTCCCACTGGGTTAAAAAAATTCATGTTAAGATGGCAAAGACAGATCTTTTCAGCAAATCTGAATAGTACAAATTGACACTCTGTAAAACATCACCATACCTTAAACCCTTTCAAGTGCACATTTTAAATGTTCAACAAGTAAATGACATTTCTGTAGTCTATTTTGAGCTTCTCTTGAACATAAGAATATCTTGCCGGGTGGTGGTGGGGGTGGTGGTGGTGGTGGTGGTGGTGGTGGTGGTGGTGGTGGTGGTGGTGGTGCACGCCTTTAATCCCAGAACTCAGGAGGCAGAGCCAGGCGGATCTCTGTGAGTTCGAGGCCAGCCTGGGCTACCAAGTGAGTTCCAGGAAAGGCGAAAAGATACACAGAGAAACCCTGTCTCAAAAAACCAAAAAAAAAAAAAAAAAAAAAGTATCTCTCAGCAATTATTTCAGTGTATACCTAGGGCTACAATTAATGTTGCAGCAAACAGAAGAGATTCTACCTAATCTCTTTTGAAATCAACAAAAGCTATAAAATTAACTGGACAGCTTTTATAGTTCACTTAGGTTCAAGATCATTTCAAGGCTTTTAATTACCAAACAAGATTTTGAAGAGCAAATACCCACTCCATACAGCTGAGGGAAAGAGCAGATGGCTTATTCACTTTCTTATTAGAAAAGTAGTATAAAAAAAATTTTTTTAAACTATTGGCAAACTTCAAGTGTTGCTGACTAGTAACAGGCGAGAAGAAGCAAAGCTCACTTTCAACCAATAAAAACTTTAAAAAACGTGACAAGACTCCTTGACTTTAATTTACCTCTGATTAAAAATTATAGATAACTAGGATCCCAAAATGTTTTTATTTCCATAAAAATTTCTGAGTGTGCCAGGCATAGTGGCACATCCCTTTAATAACAGCACTTAGGAGGCAGAGGTGGATCTCCGAGTTTAAAGCCAGCTGGTTTATGTAGAGACACCTTGTCTCAAAACAAAAATAAACTAAAAAGGTTGTGAATACCTTTCAAATTATTTTGAGATAATTTAGGTCCTCTCAACATAAAACTCCAGGCAGGATCAGCAAACTATTTAGCAACCGACAAAAAAAAAATGCTCATTTCTAAAGAAACTCATTTTAACTTTCCGTCCATGTGCCTAAATTTTCAATCCCACTCAACTGTAGGTCTCAAAACATGCTGAGGATACTGTGGAAGCTGATATAACTGTATTCAAATACACACTAGAAAAGTGTCTGTCGTCCATTCAACAAGGATCCTGAGAAGAAAAGTCTGCAAGCACTACTCTACTCATGATGGAAACACTGGGGTGGGAGTTAGAGATGAGACAAAGGAGAAAACTACTGCTAGAATCTCAAAAATTCAAAAAGAGAAAGCAAGGCTGGGGAAATGGCTCAGTAGAGAGAGCATTTGCCATGTGTATGTGAAAACCAAAATTCAGAACACAATATCCAAGGCCAGCCAGTCTGTAATCCCAGCTGACTAGTTAAGACTAAATCTCTGAATGAAAGACCCTGCCTCAGTAAATAAAGTGGAGATTTACTTAGGAGTCAACCTCTGACCTCCAGGTACACACCTGCACTATACACATACAAACATGCATGCATACCTCTTCTTCTCCCTCAAGGAAAATGTGTGTGTGTGTGTGTGTGTGTGTGTGTGTGTGTGTGTGTGTGTGTGTGTGTGTGTGTGTGTTTGCATATACATATATAAAGTTTGTATATATATAAAGTATTAGAAAATATTTCATCTGTCAAAAAATAAAAATAAGAACAAAGCAAATAAACTACCAATGTCTCAATGCTATCTGTAGCATAAGTAGTTCTTTTTAAAGAATTAGTACTGCAGCGCTAGTTAGCATTGGTACCTCAGAATAAATTCAGTCACATTACTGGTGAAGAACAATGAGGTCAATCTTCCTAATTACAGAATGGACTGTGTACCGTTCATCTAACAATGTAATGCAATTTTCTGATCCTTGAATGTTATTACTAACTATTAGGATATAAAGAAATGAAAGTTAGTAGTTAGACATTATAATAGAACTTGTAGTTATATTAGGTATGTTTTCAAGATTGAGTAGATATATTTTAGATAGACAGGTTATCTTCAAACCCTTCAGAGATCTACAGAATATGGCATTTAAAATGTTTTAATAACTTAAAAAATTTTCCTTTTTTGTTATGACTATGAGACATGTCGGCTCCTGGCAGTACCAATCTACTTCAGAGAAAATATGGGCATTGAAGAAACTGCATATGGAGTTAACTTTCATTGTGGCAAAAGTTAGCCACTGGACAACAAAGTATCCTCGAATCAACAGGACAAAATGGACAGACAGGACATAAAACAAAGGACTACTGATTCTTGCCAAAACAAGTGTGGTTATGGCTTTATCAAAAGGCATCTTCTGAGGCCAGGACAATATGGCACCCTCCCTGAAGTGGCCTTCGCAATTCAGAAAAGGTACAGTGCCCTTTTCTTCGAAGGCAGTTGAACAGGCAGTGGGCCGATGGCCTCTGATGTGCAATGGAACAGCAGCTGAAACAGTTATTCTTGAAGAGTAACTAAGCTCACGCACCTCAATAGTAGACTGGCATTTGATAGAGGGATGTGGAGAAGAACGGGATGCTGAGATGAAGACATATATACACAGCCAAGAAGAATGGACAGCTGAATTAAAAAACCATCAACAATTTCCAGAATTTAAAATCCTGAATCATTAGCCGGGCAGTGGTGGCGCACGCCTTTAATCCCAGCACTCGGGAGGCAGAGCCGAACTCTGTGAGTTCGAGGCCAGCCTGGTCTCCAAAGCGAGTTCCAGGAAAGGCACAAAGCTACACAGAGAAACCCTGTCTCGAAAAACCAAAAAAAAAAAAAAAAAAAGGAGGAAAAATCCTGAATCATGACATGTGTTTCTGGTACATGGACTGCTCTCACTCAATGTGAGGTTGAACTGTTGACCTTGTGTACATCGTACTTCACAAATGAGTCTGTCAGATATGCTAAGCCTATAGGCTGAAGATGATGCCCCAGCACTGCGGAGAAACCTCAGGTAACTGTCCAGACAGCTGGCTGTTTCTGTCAACTCACAAATTTTTTGGAAGTTGCTTGCATACACTTCCTGTTTTTATTTTTGTTAGCTAATATTATTTCCTTCTTGGGTCTCTGAGGGAGTTGAAGATTAGTTAGTTATAGTTGAAGGTTAGTTAGTTACAGTTGAAGATTAATTAGGATAGATTAATTAGTGAATTAGATACATTTTGGACTTACCAAAATAGGATAGATAATGAAATTATTTTCTCTGAATTTGTCAAATACAAATGGACTAGACATTGTCTAGGTATTTATTACTTGTATATATTGTATATAGTTATTGTACTTTTGTATATAGTTTTTCTTTTGTTAGTTATAACCTTTTTCTTTTTTTCTTTTTATTAAAATAGAAAAGGGGAAATATGGTGATATTTTATTTGTATTAAAATGTTATTTGTATGTTAATAAATAAAGTTGCCCGGGGGTCAGAGCTATTAGCAAGCCATAGGAAAGCAGGGCAGTGGTGGTGTACTCTTGTAATCCCAGCACTTGGTAGGCAGAGCTGGGTAAGTCTCTGTGTGTTCAGGGATACAGCCATTATTGGATGCACATGCCTTTAATCTCAATACCAATCATGGAAAACCTGGAGGTCTATACAGACAGGCCGTGACGAGGCGGTCATGTGGTTGGGTTTACAACCAATGAGAAGGCAGGACAGGAACTCTATATAAAGACTTTAACACAGGGGTAGCTCTGGTTCGGAGAGGTAGGACCACCGCAGGAGGAAGGGTAAGGTTTTAGCTCTTAGCTCTGACCTCTTGGCTTTCTTCTTTGCATTGGTTCTGTTTCTTATTTAATAAGAAGGTCGGTTACATCTACAGGACTGCAATTAAAATCCAAGATAGAAGAAAGTACAAGACAGTACAATAGGTGCTACTGTTTTAAGAGTAAAAACTATTAACTATCTAAGTATCATACAGCCAGAAAAAGTTTCAAATAAACTCATACTGAATGAATGACATTTATAACATGAAGAAAAAAAATAAAATAAAAAGCAGACGAGTTTTTACCATTTGGTCACAAAAACAGGAAGAAAAAAACACCTAGAACTTGAAGAAAAAGTAACAAGTTGCTTGGAAGTAGGATGACTAGCAATTCTCTGTAGTTTCGACAATAACTATTTTAAGATTATTTTCAACCTTAAAAACAGCAAATTGTTAAGGAGCTCATGGCTAAAAAACAAAATAGGGGCCAGTATTTCAAGTCACAAGTTCAGAAATCACTAAAACCTAAATACAAGCTACCAGAGCCCTCCCACTTGTATTTATATGCAAGCATTTCAAACTGCTGCTCCCCAAAACATGCCCCATAGACATTTTCAAAACTAGGTTTTTCTCCAGCCAGAAGTCTGAGAATAAATTTACAATACTTTACAAGTTACCCGTTCTAAGTTTTTAATTAACGGAAATGTTGTGTGAAAAGCAAATTTACATGGAATATTTTTGAAAAGGCTCACAGCAGACAGAACATTTTATCTTCAAATGTTAAATGAACTTTATCACAGTAGTATTTTCAGTGACTGATGTAATCAATTGAATCCTGAATATCACACAGCCCAACTACCTTTGGGATTTAATTTATCAGCAAGAAAGGGAATATTTGGGGGTGTAAAACAATTGTACTTTCCCACATTAGGTGATCATTAAACGCTCTACTCTAAAGGCTGATTGGCTTCCTGGTGCCAGTAAAATGATTGATGAGTATTTCAAATGCAGCTCTGGGCTGCACGCCCCCTCTGCCCCTCCCCCATGGCACTGCCTCCTCTTTCCTGCTGGGCTCCCCTTTCACAGTTCTGCAGCATTTAAGGTTTCCCTTTTGTTTTGCAATTTTCTTTAATTGAATCGATGTCCCCAAATGTTCAGAAGATGGGACTCTTCTCAGTATGAGCTTTACAGGAAAAATCCCTTTGAAAGTAATGAGGGAAAATTCTGAAATAAACTATGGACTTGGCTCAGTGAATGAAACAAAAGAAAGTGTGGCAGAAACAAGTTACAAATGGAAAGAAAAGTAATCCTATTTAAACAAACAAACTTGAATTTCTCTCAAATTTACACTCACTACAAATTATCCTAACATTAGTGCTTTAATTGTAAACAGAAAGTTGACTTACAAATGAATTTACACGTAAATCACATGACTGTGTAGACTTTATAGAAACCAGGCCTTCTAATACAAAAATAGAGACAAAGTAAACGTAAAAATGATTGAATAGTATCTAAAATCCAATCCTCTGAGACTCTGGGATGTGAGGACCAAAAGTTTATGTGAGGACTTGATTTATGCAGAGGTTCCTAAATTTCAGTTTCCTGTTCTACCCAATTCATTCCCACCAAAAAGCTGGAAAATCATTCCTGGTATTAGTGAATTAGTCTCATTTTATAGGTGTTCCCATAGAGACACACATACCTTTGAGACAGAGCAAGAATCAGAACCCAAGCATAAACTACTTCCTGGGCCTCTCATACCACCTTGGATGTGGCTGGTCTTCTCTGGAGTCATTTTCCTGCTCACTTAAAATACACTGCTATCACAATCTATGACCCACAGTGCCTATCATTTTTCAAACTATTTTTCTGTTTTCTAGGAAATTACCCTCTGTGTTCTACAAGCCTTAATCAACTAGCTTTTATATTTTCATTTGCAAAAGTCCAGGTCAATCCCCTTGCACTGGACCTCCCTTTTCATATAACCAGCTTTTGTGTAGCAGAAATGAAAAAGGTAGTAGGACAGAGGCCACCTACCTTTCCTTCTCAAATTCAGTCAAGCAAACAGTCAGAAGCTAATGGCCATTTCACTTAATCTGGGATATCTAGTCTTTTTTTTTAATTATAAGGAGCACCAAATCTCTAAATAGAAACTTTGTTCTAGTTTCAGGAGAGCTCACTGAACTTTGGATTTAGCTTCAATACACTTATTAAAACACTGCTGACCCAAAATTTCTCAATTTCCTTCTCTTCTATTTTGTAGACTGTTTCTAACTACCAGCAAAGGACTGATAACAGCAAAAGATTGAGATTTCCAACCAATTCTTCTTTTATTCATTCAACATTCATGAAACATCAATTTCATGTATGTTGTACAGGAACATCAGCAGTTCAAAACCCCTTCTTTTCTGAGTGCTCACCCCTCTGATTAAGCAGGAATTCTTCCTTTAGTGGCAGCATTATCTTCTAGTCAATCACTTAAGAAAAAAAAAAGTTGCCTGCAACTCCGAGTGGATCTTTGTGACTCATCTACAGGAGCTAGGTTCTGGGCTTTCTCAGCAAATATAAGTAGCCTGCATTCTCAGCTGTCTGTTTGGGGTAAACATTTGCCTGGTATAAAACCTGGGCACAAGAGGTACTTCACAGACCTTGTCCCTAATCCTAATATACCATCAGGCAATTTCAGAGTCATTAGAATATATTAGGAGAAGGGGATATTTAACATAAAAAAAAAAATTATTAGTACTGTTACTGTGAAATGGAGTGGGGGCGGCTTAATCTCTGTGCACTTCAGAGTTGGTCTTTCTTTTTTTCTCTTTTAACAATTACTGTGATTGTACATGGGCATGCTTGTGGACGTCAGAGACCAGTTGCAGGAACGGTTTCCAGGGTCCTCTGTCTTGGGAGGCAAGATGAGCTATCTCCCTAGGCCCAGGCCTCAGTTTCTAACTCTGTAGAACAGGGATAACAGAGCTTGTAGCTCACCAGGTTATAAGGATAAAGTAAGCTAATATATAGAAGTGGCTTAAAATAGTATATAAACACTACAAGTTAGCTGCTATTAAAGGGCAATACTGAAATTCAGAGAAGAGACAAGACAAAGTTACATAGCCAGGATCTTTACTGAGTTACACTCCAGTCCAGCGTTTCTCAACCTATTGAGTCACAACCCCTCTGGGGCTCGAACAACCTTTACACAGGGGTCACCTAAGACCACCAAAAAACACAAATATCTACATTACGATTCATAACAGTAGCAAATTGCTATGAAGTAGCGACGAAAATAATTTTATGGTTGGGGTCACCACAACATAAGGACTGTATTAAAGGGTTGCAGTATTAGGAAGGTTGAGCGCCACTGCTCCCTCCAGTCCCTGCTCTCTGCCTCTCACACCATTTAACCAAAATCCTTCCTCCCTGGCTGGTACAACTAGCAGCAGTTCCAAAATACAAAGCCCTCTAAATGGATGTCAGTAGGGGGCTCCCCCAGGTGGTTTATTATCCCGTTGAAAGGGCATCTTGGTAGAAGGACTAAAAGGACCTCAGATTTAAAGGGTACAGTATCAACAGGGAGGAAAAAAAAAAAGGCTTCAACAACTGACTAAAAAATTTGTTTAAAGACTTCACCAGAAACATAAAAACCAGGCATTAAAATCAAAAGATAAGCTTATAATTTCCTTATAATTAAACTGTAAATTTCATGGAACATGTTTGTAATGGATGTGAACTCTCAAACCCCGAGACAATTACAGAGCTCTTAGGACAGAACCTCAAATACTTAAATGACCTTTCCTCACCCACTCAAACTAGGTTCTGATGCAGTAACTCCCACATCATTATGTGACATTTCTTCAGCCAACAAGCTCTACAGAATGAGTTCTAGCTAACAGCTACCCAAGGATAAGGAGTAAATCCCCCCCTTTTTTTTTTTTTCAAGACAGGGTTTCTCTATGTAGCACTAGCTGGCTTTGAACTCAAAGAAATCCACCTGCTTCTGCCTCCTGAGTGCTGGGATTAAAGGCGTGTGCCACCATCTCTAACTTTAGCATAGTAACTGACTTACACTAAAATGTTATTCACACTAAGAAAGGGCCTAGGGCACAGAAGGATATGCTTCTACCCACACTTCATTACTATCTCAGTGAAAACCAAGTTAAAAACAAACCAATCTACAAAATAGCATTGCCAAATCACAACTTTAAAATGAGCCCCTAAAGACAGATTTACCTAAGGAAAGTAAATAAGACAAGCTCTTTGTTAAATTTTTATTTTGTTCTTAATTATGTGTGTATGTTGGGGGCGGGGTGTGTGTGTGTGTGTGTGTGTGTGTGTGTGTGTGTGTGTGTGTGTGTGTGTGCAGGTGCCCATGGTCAGAAGAAACTTGAACCCCTGGAGCTGGAGTTACTGCTGAGCCATCTTACTAGCCCCATATGATTAGTTTTAATTGTCAAGTCGATCTATAACATTGGAAGAAAGGCTCAGTAAGGGATTACCTAGATCAAGCTGGTCTGTGGGCTCCCAAGCACACAGGTTATTCTTTTTTTATGTGATTTGTATCTCTTATGAGTATGTTACATTTTTCTAGCAATGCATCATACTGTTTTGTTATTAGATTTGGTTGCACAATTGTAAGTATATACTTCCTGCAGAAAAATGGAGCTGTTGGAAAGCTGCTGTGAAATACAGCAGACAAGCAATAGGCTTCATGTAGCGGTAACAGAAGGCTCATCAGAACTCAATGAGAACACTGTGACATACTTCATTTAGTTTCAAACAGAGAAAACAAAACGATATGTACTTGTTTCCAGTAAAAGAATAATTATGGAAAGAAGACGACTTATGAAAAGAAAAGAATCTGCCGGACGGTGGTGGCGCACACTTTTAATCCCAGCACTCGGGAGGCAGAGCCAGGCGGATCTCTGTGAGTTCGAGGCCAGCCTGGGCTACCAAGTGAGTTCCAGGAAAGGCGAAAAGATACACAGAGAAACCCTGTCTTGAAAAACCAAAAAAAAAAAAAAAAAAGAAAAGAAAAAAATCTAAGTTAGGCATGAGAGTGATGCTTGGAGCTTGCCAGTATCTCAGTACCCAGGAACCTAAAAAAAGGAGATAGTGTTTGAAGGCACCCTAGGCTACATATAAGGCTACATATAGCAAGACTGTCTTCAGAAAAAAATGGAAAGGAGCGGGGATGATAGGGGAAGACAAAGAGAGGGGAAGGAGAAAGGAGTGGAAAAAAAAGCCAAATAAGTACACTATAGTAATAGTGGTAAAGTCACCATTTTTTTATAACATTAAGTACATTCACTCCTATCAGGGGTCTCCCATATTTTAATCTGTATACTCTAAGAACCCTTTTTACACTCTGAAAAATTACTGGAGACCCCAAAGAGCTGGTATTATATGAATTTATCTATTGATACTGATACTTACCATACTGGAAAATAAACCTGAAATTTTTAAACTATTATTCACTTAAAAGTAACTAGTAACTCATTACAAGTTATATATTAACAAGTACATTTCCAATAAAATATAAAATTGCAAGAATGATTGGCCAGGTGGTGGTGGTGCATGCCTTTAACCCCAGCACTTGGGAGGCAGAGGTAGGAGGAGCTCAGTGAGTTCAAGGCCAGCCTGCTCTATAAAGTGAGTTCCAGGACAGCCAGGACTGTTACACAGAGAAACACTGTCTTGAAAAAAAAAAAAAATTGCAAGAATGGCACCATTTTACAAAACTCTTCATTATCTAGCTTAACAACTAGATTCTCCTACTTCCTCACTTACTATGTGTGACACACATTTAGGTAGACTGAAGTATAGGCAGAATATCTGGCTTCACAGGTTTATAACTGGAAAAAGAATAATTGCTTCTGTAATTCATAATCCTTCTGCTTGAACCTCCTGAGTGCTTTCATGACAGATACCACCATGCTCAGCCAGTTATTTTCAAATAACACACCTATACATGTCTTAGAAAATAATGTATCACTTAGTTAAATACATCCTCTAAATGATACGCACACTTCATTATACAGTACCAAAAAAACAGACTATCATCATCTATCTTCACCAGAAAGTTTTTAGTACTGAGAAGCTATGAAGTTCATAGCAGCAGGTCCAAGATTTTAAAAATCCTATTATGCCAGGTGGTGGCTCAGGCCTTTAATCCCAGCACTTAGAAAGCACAGACAGACTGATCTCTGAGTTTGAGGCCAACTTGGTCTACAGAGGGAGTTCCAGGACAGCTAGAGCTACTCAGAAAAACCCTTGAAAAACATTAACAAGATAAGACATAGATAAGTTTTGACCTGGAAAACATCCTGACAGGATCTTAGGGAGCCCCAGAGGTCTGTGAACTACATTTTGAAAACCACTGGTTTAAATGCAAACTACATTTAAAGACTCAGTATGTTGGAAGAGATTAAGTCTAAAACAATTTAGTAATAAATGATCAAGAAATGATGAATGATGGAAAACACAATCCAAATGAGTACTGCCTCATTACTTTTTAACAGCATTATTTAGTATACATTAAAGTTATACAGTGGTGTTCAGACCACATCTCTCGAATAAACTGTAGTAAGAAGAATATTGTATCTGATCCAGTAGAATATACATTATTATCAAAAATAGTCAAACTGAATCTTTTAATTCTTTCAAGGTGATATGTTTCAAGACTGAAATAAACACATGAATTAGAGGCTTTTAAATGAAAACTGGTGAAGTTATTTCTCCACACTGAGCCAATCTTGCCTGTATTTTTTTTTTATTTTATTCTATTTTATTTTTAGTTCTTCGAGACATGATTTCTCTGTGTAGCTTTGGAGCCTGTCCTGGAACTCACTTTGTAAACCAGGGTGGCCTTGAACTCAGAGATTCGCCTGTCTCTGCCTCCCGAGTGCTGGGATTAAAGGCATGTGCCACCAACGCCTGGCCTCGCTCCTTTATTTTGAAACAGATGCTAATGAACTCTTTCATAAATCTTTATCAGATTATGTCTCAAGGAAACACAGGCAAAATACTGAGGGAAGTTCAACTATCTCTTTATCCAATTAGTCTTTTAGAAGAAAAATAAAGAACATGGAAATTTTAGTACTACAACAAAGAATTGGAAAAACAGAAAACACACTGAAAGACCTCTGAAATGCTTTTAGAGAGATCTAAAATTCCATGGGTCTATCAAATAAAAGCAGTCGAAAATCAAGAAGCTGAGGAATTCCACACGAGGAACTTAATTGTATGTCTCTCCCTCAAAATTATCCTCAAATATATTTAATGAATAATTTGTTTCCAATGAAAACAGTTCAAGCAACTGTAAGACACATTTGTCACTAACACACTGCAACCACAGATCCAATGTACTAGAGCTTATTATTCTAACAATTTTTTGATTACCATCACCAACTTAAAAAAAAAATATCTCACTTTGACAGCAGTGAGAAGTAGGTCAATATTCTGGCACACACCCATACAGTCTATCTCCAAATCAAATGCTAGAATTTGTTTTCTGGAGTACATCAAATGCTGCTGTCCAGGGAATTGGTTTTGGAAACATTACACCTGCCAGCTGACTTATCAACAGTGTCCATAGAATTGACAACAACTTAAAAGCAAAACTCAGTCTAGAAAACAGAAAAATACACTACTACTGCCATCTATGGTTTAGGGTCGAACAGCTTCTCTGCTGCAAACAAATTTAAGGATTCAGAGTTTGCAATTAGGATGCAAAGATATAATTTTTAAAGAAACTTTTCAAAGTTAATTCAAAATACAACAAAATTATAGCATTTACTTGTATGAAACTTAAGAATTCATAATTTCTTAGTCTGGAACTATAAAATGCCACAGAAAAACCACAAACTACCTCAAATAAAAATGTTTCCATTGCACAAAGGCTAATTTTCAAAAATCTTAAAACAAAACTTGTATTTTTAAGGGAATCTGGGCGTTTTCTCTTAGGCATAATAATAAATCCAGCTTGCTTACAACATGATAAAAGTTTGAAGTTCAATTATTTCTATAAGAACAAAAATTCAAAAATACAAACAAAGTTCTATTTTCCCAACACTTTTTCTCTCAATTTGCTTTCTCAAATGACAACCGTGATAGCATGGGGATCAAACGGTTCTAGAAGTGCAGCTGGGGGTGGGGAAAGAAGCAATTCAGATCCCCACAGCCAGCTGAGGAAATCCTTGTCCCTCCCAAGCTAAATCACTGTTAATTAGAATTGTTGAGTAAACTAGAAAAGTCTTATTAAAATAATTTAAATAATTGTAGCCCACAGGAAACAAATCTGTTTTCTTCAGAAACTGCTCTAGAAAGGCCGTAAGAATGGAATAAAATAAGCAAGAAATATTTCATTTAAATAAATTATACCTACTTGTTTCGAAACAATGGTTATCTCACAATGTTATGGGTTTGAGTGTTGTTTTTTTTCCTAATTCTCCATAACTTAAAGTCTAACACCCTAAACTATGCTGTAAACACTGGGAAACAGAAAGACTGGGGTTGATTTTAGGAATATTGTACAGCAAAGTTACATCCAGAGATGTTTCTAAAATGTACAATTAAGATAAAGATGAATCCAAAACTTCAGCTACAAAAATCTCAATAGCCAAAACAGAATTCCCTGGCTCTGTACCAAGCCACCTTGCAAACTTAATAATTCTGGCATCTCTGAATCCCACTTATCAAACAGAGACATCCATAAATGTTCAAGGAATTACCTAAACCAGAAAAATATTTAATGAGAAAATTTTTTTTTGACTTTTTAATTTGACCTCAAGATTACAAAAGTTTTAAAGCAAACACTTTCCTTCCCAACTTGCCTATTTTGGAAATGTGTTCAGAGTATTATAAAAAATTGGTTATAGCCGGGCAGTGGTGGCGCACGCCTTTGATCTCAGCACTCGGGAGGCAGAGCCAGGCAGATTTCTGTGAGTTCGAGGCCAGCCTGGGCTACCAAGTGAGTTCCAGGAAAGGCGCAAAGCTACACAGAGAAACCCTGTCTCGAAAAACCAAAAAAAAAAAAAAAAAAAATTGGTTATATTACACCACTACCCATGTGGGCACATTAAAAAGCTATCTGTTGTTTAAAACTGCTTCCTTGTTGAAATGGAAGCCTCTTTATCTGCAGAAAGAGCTTTCTCTGATTCTGATGCCTTTTCATAAATTAAGATGACTATAATATGGTTTTTACATACAAAATAAGTCATTTTCTTCTATTTAAGAGATATTTTACCAACTGTCCTAAAATTGTGTTATAACCTAGAATTTCTACCTTTGTCCCACAACCCCAGAGGACAAGGGAGATGAGAAATCAAGAAATATTGATATATTTTGGTATAGTTTTGAAAATCTGCATTTTTTTCATTAGCTTCCCTTCTAACACCTTTCATGTACTTGTACAAGCATATAACTTCTGCTACAAAATGTAGAATGAATTTCATATTAGTAAGCATGCTAGCCTCATACTCTGCAAGAATGAGGTGTTTTCAAGCATTTGGTGAAAGATACATTGGAAATGTGGTTATTTAACACCTCAGATTTCTCCTTACGGAAACTAGAACATTCTCAGTTGATTCAGAATTAAGTTTTCAAGTCATATAACTAAAAAGTTAAATTTGTGATGTAAAGTACTTGTTAATTTAAGAAATAAGCATTTGAAGTGTGATGGTGCACGCCTTTAGTCCCAGCACTCAGGAGGCCGAAGCAGACAGATCTCTGTGAGCTCGAGGTCAGCCTGGTGTACAAATCGTAGTTCCAGGACAGCCAGGGCTACACAGAGAAACCCTGTCTTGAAAAACCAAAAGAGAAAGAGAAAAAAAGAAGTAAGCATTTTGTTGGTAAAGTCATGTGAGGGAACATCCATAGTACTTAGCAAGCTCATTTTCTCCAAAGGATAATAATGGGAAATTATGTTCATAATTCTTTAAAATGGCCTATAGTCTTTTTGCTTTAAATATTTAAAAATCTAATCCCTCACTCTCTTGAAATAAAATGAACAAATGCTCCCTCAAAGCATTCATCTCCCTTTGAAATCTCAAAAGGGAGCAATCACTACTACAACTAAATGAGTTTGTTTGTTATGAAAACCACAAGCAACAGCCGAAAATAGCAGAGTCAGCACAAGGAATTCCTGGAAGGGTGATGATGCATCAAAAGGTTAGGTACTCTGTTTTGATGGAATCATAAAAACATCTGGAGGACTGTAAAATCAGCATCAATGGACTTTAATTCTTGACACAGACCGAAGACCTTCTCTCTAGATAACGACTTCAGGAAAAATGAAAATGTCACCAAGATAAAAAGTTAAAGGAGGGTTAGGGATTTAGCTCAGTGGTAGAGCGCTTGCCTAGCAAGTACAAGGCCCTGGGTTCGATCCTCAGCTTAAAAAAAAAAAGTTAAAGGAGTGCTTTTCTCCTCAGAAATCAAACAATCTCATTTGTCTTTGGATAAAAATACTCATTAGGAAGAAAAGAGTCCACTATTTGAAAGGCAAACTTTATTTTATATTTTGAAAATTCTGAGCACTTTCTGGGTACTCATTAACATAAGCTATAAAAGACTACATACACAATGCTAATTTTTGTACTGAAAAACAAGCTATGCTACAAAAATTTTATATTTTCTTTTGAATCAATTAAGCTGCCAAAAGTTCACATGTTTTCAACAAAAAGTATGTATTTGTATCACTAACTTGGACTGGTGTGAAATATTAAAGACATTTTTAGCTTAACAGACTGTTCCTTAAGATTCTTTTAAATGGTTCTAATCAGTTGAGGAAAAGATGAGTATAACAAGTAATAAGATTGAGATAAAATTGTCACTCAGTTCTTTAACTGTTCCAATGAATAATTAATAACAATTGCATTGTTCTCTGGCTTCCCTTACAATAATATTCTCAAGTCGAACTAAAAGTGATGGCTGCAATAAAATCTGTCATCTAATAGTAAGCACAGGTGGGAACAGGAACTATTATTTGCAAACAGGAAGGCATTACGGAAATACACTAACAGGGATATCCGATAGATCTGAAGATTGAATTTAAAAACCTGCATGGCAAATTTTAGGTCAAGAATTACAACATTCACAGGTTAATACCAAACCAAATCTCTGCATAAATTAACATTTAAACGTCAAAAACTTTAAAAAATCATCTTTGTTCTTCTAAACACTGTTCCTTTCTACCCTAACTATATTCCTTCCTTCCCCTTTTGTGACGTGGGATTTTATTGATCCCAAACATGTTCACATTCAGAAATCAGTCCCCACCAGATGCCCGGACACCTAGATCCCACACATCATACTCATCTTTAAAACTCAAAGAGTTTTGAAAACATCACCATCTGATGACCATCATATCAAATTAACCAGGCCCTCTTCTAAACAGACTTTTCCTCTTAACTGGTTTAAAAAGAAAAAAAAGAAAGAAAGAAAGAAACTGAAGATCTACTGAATTAACGATAAATGTTTGATGAATTAATAAACTTATGAAGAAGCAAATCCAACTCAAGATTTCTCTTCTGTGGCTCCCCATTCATTCATTCCACAAAGGAGCGCCTCGGTGACCTATTTTCGCTTGCTTTCCCCACACCTGCCAGGTCACTGTCCTGATTTGAGAAACTTACTAAAGCAATTAATTTTTAGTGCCTCCTAACTGTCCCCGGTGTTTGCATTCAATCTGAAATCTGTTACTTGTTAGACACTGTTCGGGTCCTAGATCTTCCAGAGAATTACGCGTTTATGGCGCAGAGAGGGGAGGAGGCAGGGATCTCTGAGAGCCTGCCCTTTATTCGGAAATGAGGAGATGTGAAAGGTGGAAGGCAGGGCAAATAAATAAATAAATCGGGTTTGCCGCGGGAGCGTTTGCCTGCCGCAACGAGCACCCTTTGTAATGCAGGCCTCCCGGGGCCATCGCCTTCGCTAATTGCTCCAGGGCGCTTTCCAAGTTCAAAAGTTCACCTTTTACGACCTCACAAAAGCTCCTTACACGTTACCAATAAAAACATTCCGCCACAAACACCGAGGGGAAAAATATCAAACAAAAACAAATAAAACACTGCGCGCGGGGGTGGGAGGTGGGGGGGAGGGAGCCAACCCGGAGGAACCTGAGGACTGGGCCTGGACAAGAGGACACAAGCGGCCGGGCCAGGTGAGGAATTCTCAGCACCCCGGAAGAGCTAGGCTGAGCGGCGAGGGAAGCGTCCGGCAAACGCCGGGAAAAGGCAGGTGTCCCGAGTCCCGGCATCCCGCTGGAGACCTGAGCCAGCAGCAAGTCTCAGCCTAGGAGAAGGGGCCTGAGGACAGGAGCGGGCATCGAGGTCCGAGGAGGGACACCATTAGGGGTCTGCGCAGAGGCGGAGGCTCGCCGGGCTGGGAGGAAGCGTGGGGCTTCCTGAGGAAAACGCCCTAGGAGAGGTGCAAAGTGCCGAAGTGTGGCGTCTGCGAGCCCCCCAGGTGAAGGAATAGGATGCTCCATAAACCAGGGCCCCCTGGGGGAGGAGCACGGACTGGCGTAGAGGGGCCGGGGTGGGGGGGGGTCCGCGCTGAGGGCACCCGGGACCCTGAGTAGAGAGTGCGAGCCCCGGGGTGGAGTCCACGCTGAGGGGCCGCCCGGCGTCCCGGAGCCAGAGTCGCCTGAGAGAAAGAGAGGGTCGCGGGCGTTGGGACCGCCGGGGCTCCGAAGGCCCTTCACCCACCGTTGCGCGGCGGCGGAGGGAGCGCGGCGGGCGGCTCCAGGAACCCCGCCGAGCCCCCGCCGCCTCCCCCTCCGCTAGACGGCCGTTCGTCCCGCTCCATGCGGCGGCGCTCAGGGCCCCCGCAGGCTTCGCTGCTCCGCCATGACTCGCGCCCTAGTAGTCGTCGTCGTCGTCGTCGTCCACCGGGGGGAGGGGGCTGTCAGGGGCCGGCAGGCTCCCGGCCGCCGCGCGCTCTGGGCCCCCGAGCCTCCCGGCTCCGCGCTCCTCCGCGCCGCGCCCCCTCAGCACTGGCCAGCTCCCTCCTCTGACGTCACGCGCCGCTGCCACGCGCATGCCCACGGAGCGTGCTAGGAATTGTAGTCCTCCAGGCGAGGCTGGCCACACGGGTCTCTACCAATTGAAGGGGTGAAGGACTGATACTGGCAGTCCTGAAGAGGGAGAACCAAACCATATCATTATTCCGAACTCTAGTAAAACTTCGTATAGAGAAGAAATGATTATGTCACGGTCCTCTCTCTGTTGTAACTTGTCCGAATCAGAGTTCTCTGTAATTCCGACTGCCTCCCCGCGCTAGTAATGAGTCTTTCCAAGGAGGCGGATCCACCGGGAACCCTCAGAGCACGTGCAACCAAGCCCAGCCCTGTGGGGAAGGCCCCAGGGGGCGGGGTATGTAGATACTCTTGAGGACTCTCCTCCGCGGTCGCGGGACAAATTGGACCAGAGATTAAAGGACCCGAGTTTAACCTGAGGTGACTGCGTTCGTATGCAAATAGAATCTATACAACTCTGCTTTCCGGAGAAGTGTTTAAAGCCTCTTACCTCCGGGTGGGCGGGAAAGACTAAAGTTTCTCTTCCTCCTCTTTCATTGCCCGCACCCTGCCCATAGAACAGATGGGCAAACTAAGATCAGGGACGTTGATGCCATCAAAGAAAACTTGAAACTCTTGACTACGGGTGTCTTAAAGAGCTGTTTTAAGAATACCCCTTTTCCGGCCTGTTCTTCCCACCTCTGCTCAGTTTACCTGTCTGGAAAATGGGAGTTGTGATAAGAACCGTGTCCAATGGTAAGATGCTAACACTCAGATACACACACGTCGCCTCCGTTTACCGAAGTGTCTACCAAACAAAATCCTGGATTTTCTCCCTTCCTACACCAGGGCACACCTCCCGCGGCCACCAGGTGGCGCGCGGCCACGGGCCTCAAGACCAGCTGGGATGGCTGTTTTCAGTGTCGCCCCCCATCTCCCTTAGGAAAACACTATTGTAGTAGGTTTCAGCCCAGGACGTAAGAGCTATCTGTGCCCCTAGAAGACAAAGACCCCTACTGCTTTGCTTGCTTGTCCTCTGTTGGGTCATTCAGAGGCGTCTTCACTACGTCACCTCACTCTGCCCCATCTGCCTCAGCAGTTCTCTGGCAGTTCTGTGGCATTCCTTATTCAATTGTTTAAACGTCTTTATCCTGGCATATGCAGTCTAGCCTGTTCCAATTCCTGCCCACATTGCTCCCACACCTCTTCCTTCACCTGCTGTTCAGGAGACTTTGCCACGCCTTCCTGCATTTTCCAATAGCTGTCCATTACCAGTATTAGTTAGCCTGGGTTTCATCCTTAACAGCCAGCTGCTGTTATGAGATATTTACACAAATTATACGTTATCTAGACCTCCCACACCTGCTCAACGAGGTATCCCTGTTATTGTTGCTCTCACATGCAAATGAAATGGCCCAGAAGTGATTGCTACTCCGTGGGTCAGAAAGCTGAAATGCCACTGAGCAGTAGTGGCACACACCTTTAATCCCACCACTCGGGAGGCAGAGGCAGGTGGATCTCTGTGAGTTTGAGGCCAGCTTGGTCTACAGAGGGAGTTCCAGAGCAGCCAAGGCTACACGAAGAAACCCTGTCTCAAAAAAAAGAAAGAAAGAAAGAAAGAGAAAGAAGAAAGCTGCAATGCCTGACCACTGTAAATTCTTAACTCATCTTTTTAGATCCTGTTCCAATTCCTCAGTTGCACTTCCTTAATATCTCCCATCAAGGGACAACTGGGTCTCTCTGTGTTCCACATGACCCTGTCTGTCTAGGTGGACTGTAAGAAATGGTCTTCAAGTCGTTACTTCCTTGCCACTGTTTCTGAGCTCCCCAAGGCCAGGGAGCTGTACTCTGCGGCAGGCCCCTGCAACAAAGGAGGTCCCTTAGTGTTGTGGGGAAGAAATCCTTCTTCAGCTGTGCATTTTAAAATGTGTCAGGATCACATGGTCTTCCCAGAGACCCTGGATGCAGAACTTCCCCTTCCCTGGAATGTTCTTCCCTGGAATGCCAAGTGCCCTGCAGACATCTGATACCTGAGGATTGAAAGGTGGATGGAGCCGGGCGGTGGTGGCGCACGCCTTTAATCCCAGCACTCGGGAGGCAGAACCAGGCGGATCTCTGTGAGTTCGAGGCCAGCCTGGGCTACCAAGTGAGTTCCAGGAAAGGCGCAAAGCTACACAGAGAAACCCTGTCTCGAAAAACAAAAAAACAAAAAAACAAAAAAAAAAAAGAAAGGTGGATGGAGACTAAGTCAACCCAAAGATTAGTTCAACCACATGCACAGCTCCTGAAGACAACTCTTTCTCCTTTTCAGTTCCATGCTTCCTCCTTCCCAAAGCCTTCCCAGATACCCTTGACCAGCCAATCTTTTTCTCTCTCACCATTATCTCCTCTGCTACCAAGCAGCATGCAGTAGATACTCACTAGATAGGCATCCACTAAGGAAGGGTCCAGCACCCACACTGGGCCTTTTTTTTTTAATTTTTTGACATTTTCCCCACAATCCTGAAAAGTGAGTGCCCTCTGCTCTAAGTTGAGGAGACAGGTTCTGTAAGACAGATTTAAAGGGCTCTCAACATTTACAGGGAAGACAGAAGAATGGAAAGGAATATATCTAAGGATGAGGTTGAGGTAAGGCTGCAGAAGACCCATCCTGAAGAGGCCAGAGGCAGGCAGGGCTACAGCTAAAAACAAGCCAAGTGTGGGCCTCATTGTGGCGTCCTTACCCTACAGTGAATGATGCAGACATAAGTCACACAACCCTACAATTGCATGAGTGCTATAGCTAAGAATCTCAGGTGTGCTAGGCGGGCTGGGAGTGTGTGGCAGAGACAGGGAGCACCGAAGGTGGGGGGGGGGGGTAGCAAGAGTGAGCCAGGCTGAGTGAGAAGACCGTCTGTGGAAGTAGCAGCTCAAATGGAAGTCCCAAAGCCAATTAGGGACTTGGTACATTTGAGCTATGGGTTATTTATTCATGGTGACAGAGATGACGGAGGACGCTAGGTTGTCCAGAAGGGGGCAGAGTTCCTCCGATGGCCTGTCTCTGCCTTGCTCTAGCAGGACCTGCCTTAAAGAGTCAACCAGGCTGCCTGCATCCATGAGAAAGCTGGAAAAGAGAATTCTTGCCTTGTTGGATTTGTTTCAAGTCTACCTTGTCGCCTGGTGGCAGTGGTGGCACAGTCAGTGGTGGCACCTGCCTTTAATCCCAGCACTCGGGAGGAAGAGGCAGATGGGTCTCTGTGAGTTCAAGGCTAGCCTGGGCTACAGAGTGAGTTCCAGGACAGCCAGGGCTACACAGAGAAACCCTGTCTGGAGAAAAAAAAAAAAAAAAAAAAAAAAGGTGTACTTTGTCTATATTTTGAAAACATAGGTGGCATGTTGTAAAACCCACAATTTAAAAAAAAGGAAAGTATCTAATAAAGATTCTTCATCAATTCCTGTCTGTAAGATCCTCGTCCTTGGAAATAGGCACCATGCTGGTGTCCTGTGTGTCCTTTCAAACTTGGTCTGTGTACAGAAGAGCATGCCCAATAATTGGTTTTTATACTAGACCTGGAAGAGTTCTGGAGAGGATCTCCAGAAACAAACACTGCATACATGACGTGAGAGTCGTACAGTAATTAGGCCTCAGGCTAGCTCAGTGGTTCTCCAACTCTATAGCCCCTGAGGGCTCCTGAGAGTGTAAATTGCTGAACCCCCACCTCCTGGTAAATCTGGTTCAGTAACTGGGCTGGGGCCTGAGAATTTGTTTTTCTAACAAGTTGAGGCTGCTGGCTGGAGGGACTCAGACAAGCAGAGGTAAGGAGCAAATGGGTTTGGCAGCATTTAGGGCACAAGTCAGTGTGCCTTGCTTGTGCAATGGAGGCCCGGTAAGCCAGGTTAACATAAAAGTGATCAGAAGAGGGGTCACCTACAGTGAGTATAGAAGAGAAAGGGAGCCCAGCCCCTAAGAGTGTGTAGAGGGTTGGAAAGGCCTGCAAGAAAGTCTGGAAAGGACCCCCATGTTGAAATAAAAGGGGGAGACTGAGGTGGGAGCAATTTAAAAGAGTGTGACCCAGAACTCAGGCTGCAGAAATGAATGACTGACTCAGCAGTTAAAGTTCTTGCTTTGCAAACATAAGAACCTGAATCAGGAACTCCCAACATCCACATTAAAAGGTGGGGATGGTGTGTGTTTGTAAAACATCAGAAGTGGAGAGGCAGAAACAGGAGGGTCCCTGGAGCTCATTGGCCAACCAGTATAGCCAAAAGAAAGGGCTTCAGGTTCAGTGAGAGACTCTGTCTCAAAAAAAAAAAAAAAAAAAAAAGAAGCAATGGAGGAAGAAGACACCATCATCTTCCAGGGAGTATATGTAAATACACTACACTACACACAGAGAGAGAACACTGAACAAGGAAGGGTAAGAGATATATATGTCTTGCATTTCATTACAGTACATCTCAAAAAAAAAAAAAAAAAAGCACCTAGGTGTAGCAGAGGCCTCAGACCCCTGGAAAGAGCAATAGCTGCCTGGGAAACTGAAGAATCAGACGCTCCACTGAGAATGGAAAGGAGAGGGCTGTTAAAAGGTAACTGTTATTGGCACAACAGAGAGGAAAAGATGGAAAACGTAAAAGAGAAGGGGCTGAGCCTTGAAAAGGCTAGAACCAACAGTGTCTGGGACAGAGACGGGATGGCGTTGTCAGAGCAAAGGGTGAACTGAAAGTACCACTTGAACTTTGTAACCATTCCAAAAAGACTATTTGACTATTTTCTCCTTTTTGTTTGTTTGGGTTTTTTGTTTGTTTGTTTGTTTTTCGAGACAGGGTTTCTTTGTGTACTCCTGGCTATCCTGGAACTCCCTTTGTGGACCAGGCTCGCCTCAAACTCAGCATTCCTCCTGACCTTGCCTCCCGAAAGGCGTGCGCCACCAGCGCCCGGCTGTTTTCTCCCTTTTATCGATGGGGAAACTGAGACTCAAAAGGCAAAGGGACATGTCCAAAGTCCTTCATTTCACAAAACGTGGCCTCGGTCCGCCGCGAGCCCGCACTTCTCTTACTGCCTGGCTGCTGCTACTGCTTTCTCCCAGAGGCACTTGGCAAAGCCGCAGGACGGCAGGGGAGGGATGGGGAGGGGAGGGGCGGGCACCTCTCCACCCTAGCTCCGCCCCCAGCGGCGCTGCAGGGGCACCGGGTT
This sequence comes from Peromyscus californicus insignis, assembly GCF_007827085.1. Lineage (NCBI taxonomy): Eukaryota > Metazoa > Chordata > Mammalia > Rodentia > Cricetidae > Peromyscus > Peromyscus californicus. The sequence goes on along the minus strand of NW_026294595.1, from coordinate 441,384 downwards.
GGGGGCTGTTCCCGCTGCAGAGCTGGGCTGCAGCATCGAACTCCCAGTGTTGCCGGCGCTCCCTAGCGTGCTTGCGGAGACGGTGGTGCCCGTCGAGCCATGGCAGCGGCAGCCCTCTGGTCTTGGTGCCTCCAGTTGAGGCTGTTGCTGCTGCCGCTGCTGCTGCTTTTGCTTCGGGCGGATCCTGTGCGGCCTGACAATAAGGTACGTGCGCTGCTGGAACCTGGCGCAGCTCAGCGGTGGCCGGCGCCAGAGGGTGCTATGGCTGAGGGTGCACGCCAAGGAGGGTGCCTTCAGTAGGGAGATGGGGATTAGGAAAGGCAGATCAGACTTCGGACTTAGTCTGGACTCATCTGGAATCAAAACTCTTGAGAAAGGAACGTGTGCGAGAAGAAGCACTGATAATGACAGGGTGCTTAGATCCTGGAGCCTGAGGAAGAGGCGATGTGGACCTTATCTTAATGCTCAGAGATCAGGCCTCAAACCCAAGATCAAGTTGGGAAGTCCCAGGTGCTCTGGGGCGGGCGGGGGAAGGTGCTCAATAAGAGCAACTTGTTGAGTTTCCATGGAAGGTTGACCACGTGGGTGTAGACCCGTGGGCAGCTGTTATCCAGGGACTCCCGGGCTACCAAGGCTTTCAGGAGAGGCTGGGCACCCAAAGTTCTTTCCTCAGTGAATCTTTCTGGGCTGGCCACTTGCCTTGGCCTCAGAGACCTGAATTCACACACTATTCACCTGTCGCTGGTGCTTTTACCTCTTTTAGCCTCCGTCTGTCTGTCCTTCCTTCCTTCCTTCCTTCCTTCCTTCCTTCCTTCCTTCCTTCCTTCCTTCTTTCCTTCCTTCCTTCCTTTGTTGAACCAGTCTCACTGTAATTCTGGCTTGCCTGCCGAGGGGTAGTGGTGCACGCCTTTACACTCTAGAGGCAGCGACAGGCAGATCTCAGTAAGTTCGAGGCCAGCCTGGTCTACAAAGCGAGTTCCAGGATGGCCAGGATTGTTACACAGAGAAACCCTGTGTTGAAAAAAAAAAAAAAAAATCTGGCTGGCCTGGAACACAATGTGTAGACCAGGCTGTCCTAAAACTCTCAGAGATCCTATAGCATCTGCCTCCCCAACTCTGAGATTAAAGACATTCACCATTTCTTCACCTGTAAGCATGGGGAGGGGAGATTATACCCACTCTCTACTGTTGATGATTTCTAGATTCAGTGAGATTATGCAGAATGTTTAGCACCACACCTAAAATCAAAACCAATCCCAAAACCAGGTGTTAAATCCAGAACATAGAGGGAGCGAGTATTTGAGACAGATCAAGAACCCCTTAAGGGTAATCTAGAAATGACCTGATGAAGATGAAGATGAGCCTAGAGCAATATTTTTCAACCTGTAGGTCTCGACCCCTCTAGAGTCGAATGACTCTTTCAATGGGGGTCACATATCCTGCATATCAGATAGTTATGATTCATAACAGTTATGAAGTAGCAATGAAATGATTTTATGGTTGGCGGTCACTGGCCTAGAGGGAAACAGAGGATAAGAGAGGCAATGACTTCTCTTGATGTCATTCCATTTTTTCCCAGTAGAATCTGAGTCTGCCTATGAGCAGGTAAAGGGTAAAAGCTATTCTTTTGCTGTACAAACTTGGAAATATGACTCTGGGCTTCAGTTCCTCCTGGGATTCTTGTGGTAGCATAGTATCTATCCTCTATTGGGCACCTACTAGGTGTGATGCTAAACATTCTGCATAATCTCATTGAATCTAGAAATCATCAATGTCCCCTCTGGTTCAGTGAGCAAAATCTCAGATGATCTGATCAGCACTTTCTCACCCCCTGACTGTCCTCTGGCTGGGAAGGACTTTTGGACTTGAGCATCTCTGAGTTTTGCAAAGGGCTAGAGAGCAGGAGGGCTTTCATCCAAAACAAAGCCAAGACAAAGAAAACTCAACACCCTGTTTATGTAGTGAGTCAGCCAAACACTTGCTAGGTTGGGAAGGGGGTATATTTACTTGTCCCAGGGCAAGCTGGAGCTGGTGGAGTAGGGGAGGACAAAGCCCAGCACACCCTCCCTGAGACACCTCCCATCCCTGCTCTACTTCAGCCAGCTGGGAAAAATAAAAGTCAAGTGATGGGTGAATTTACTCTGCATTCCTGCCCAGCTAGTCTCCTGCTGGCTCTGCAGAGCTGTTCTCATTATCACCCTCTCTTTCCACAGTAAGGACCCAACTTCTTCCCCTCCAAGCATGGCCTGTTTTTGTTGGGGTAAGATTGGGGGGCTAAGAGGACCACCTTGGAACTTAAAATGGATCGAGGGTCCTAGAGCTTTAAATTTGCTCCTCAGCAGGCTTCCTCTTTCTGGCAGGCTCCTGCCCATTACACTCACCCTAGTACTCTGTTGGTCTCCCTGCATTTTAAGTTTATGTTTATAGTGAGGCTCTCCTAAACAGGATTTGGAGTTTCCATCTAAGGAAGTGCTTTGTCTGGCCTGAAGTAGGAGGGGGAACTCACAGCTGCCCTGGTATTTCTGCATGGCTGCCGAGCGAGCATTGAGGATGGGGAGGACAGGCAGGTAGCACCCTATGACACCCAGGCATGGCAGTAGACACTCCTGGAAGTGATCATTTACCTGTCTCTCTATCTGAGAAAGAGCTGCTGGGACCTCATTCTGCATACATGCAGGGGTGGAAAGGTGCTTGAGCAAAGAGAGAAAACTGATGCCTGTGGGAGCCAGAGCAAGGGACTAGACCAGGGTTAGTCCAGCAGGCGGTGGTTTCCTTGGCCAGGTCAGATGTCCCAGGCAAGCCAGTCCCAGGGGCTTAGGTAGTGCTTCACATCTACCCCTGGAGTTTTCTCATGTGGGTGTAATTGGAAGCAGGCTCCTGAGCAGAAAAAGCAGAATGACAGGGTGATGGAGTCCTCTTTCTGATACAGTATCAGGCCAAGCAAAACCCCACCATCTCTCTATAAGAAATGGACCTGCAGGGTTGGGGATTTAGCTCAGTGGTAGAGTGCTTGCCTAGCAAGCGCAAGGCCCTGGGTTCGGTCCTCAGCTCTGGGAAGAGAAAAAAAAAAGACAAAATAACAAAAAAGAAATGGACCTGCATCAACACTCCTTTTGGCAGAATACCAGGACCAAGGTCCATGCCCAGCATTGTACATTTAGCATCACATACAACTGTCCTGTTAACACTGCCAAGTATTAGTGGTCCCTCCCCAGGGAATAAATTTGAACACCCTAAAGAATCACACTAGGCTGCCAGGAAGTGGCGCATGACTTTAATCCCAGCACTCCAGAGGCAGAGCCAGGCGGATCTCTAAGTTCAAGGCCAGCCTGGTCTACAGAGCGAGCTCCAGGACAGTCACCAAAATTACACAGAGAAACCCTGTCTCGAAAAAAAAAAAAAAACAACAACAACAAAAGAGTTACACTGGGGCTGAGTGGTGGTGGCTCACACCTTTAAGCCCAGCACTCGGGAGGTGGGTCTCTATGAGTTGGAGGCCAGCCTGGTCTACAGAGCTAGTTGCAGGACAGCGAGGGATACACAGAGAAACCTTGTCTCCCAAAAAACAAATCATTATCATCATCATCACTCTGGGACACTGGGGTATCTGCACATTCCAAGTACAATCCCAGATACTTCTGAGGCACAGCCCCAGCCCAGTCCAGAACTTAATGGAGGCAATATGGAACTAAGATCTGTGGAGCCAGAGAGTAACAGATCATCAAAGAAAAGTGATTTTGGAAGATTAATCCAGCAGAGAGGAATACATACTGACATTGGGCTATGGTCATGGAGTTGGTAGCAAAGTACAAAGGTGGGAAATATTTAGGGTAAACCTTAGGGAAACTATTACTAGCGAATTGTCCAGAGTTCAGAGGAGGCACAGAGACCTTGCCTGGGAAAGAGGGAACGTAGATAGGATGGGAGAAGATCCTGCATATAGCTTACCTGAATTGAATTTGGGGCCTCCAGAAAGAGGTGTCCAGATGACCATGGACTTCAGTTGAGGGCTTTGCAGGGAAACTGCCTCAGGTGAAGTAGAATAGTCATGAAAAGAAGGCAGCCCCAGCTTTAAAAGACAACCTCATGTGAGCCTGCCCAGCCATTGCAAGAGCACTCCCTTACTCCAACCAGATTTATCCAGCTCTCTCCAAAAACACCTCAAGCTCCCCTGTAGCGGCTCACTGTGAGCTTTCCTTGCAAATAAATACTCAGAGGCCTTCTAAGCACTAACCACCACCACTAACACATCTGGGAGCTTTGGCAGGGGCATGTGCTGTGCACAGCTGCAGGGAAAGATGGGGGCTAAGGCAGAGACTTTCCTATTTGACAGCAACTTTCAGCCTTCATGCCAAGGAACAGACCCAGGAGGTAGCCCCAGATCCTATGACCTCCTTCTGTGCAGACCTCTGTCAGTCCCAGCTCAGTTGCTAGGACAGAAGCCTTGACTTGGTGACCATAGGTGTTCAGGGGAAGGACATGTAAACATGTAAACAAAGTTTTAGAATCAGTCTGAATGGACAAGCTTCTAGCCTTCCCTAATGTACCATGGGGTTGTGTTAAGGACAAAGAGAGATGGAAAACCCAGAGGTAATACGGTAATAGTTGGAAGGGCTTCCAGAAACAGCACATATAGCACAGATTGCTTAAAGTAGGAGTTACTCTGGGCAAGAACTATACCAGGTGCTCTCCGTACACTGACTGCAGTTTCATGACAAGCTCGAGAAGGGATTAATAACCACCCCATTTTACAGAGGGGGAAGCTGAATTCTAAGGGTCATGCAGGAAGGAAGTATAGGTGCCAGAACTATAGTCCAGACAGAGCTTTTCACCATGGGGCTTGGCTGTTTCCAGCTTTACCCTACTGGAGGCAGGACCTTGCTGCATTCCTGGCAATTGGGTTTGGGATCAGGGGCCTTCTTCCAGCTCCTGACAGTGTGAGAGCCTTGGCCACCCCCGTCAGGACATAGCACCTCATCTGAGGAGGAAGGAATGTAGCAGTCTAATGTGGAGGCAGCTGCTGGTTGGGTGGGGTTTGAGGCAATAGATGGGGGGCCTCCAGGAGACCCCTCTATGGTTTGACCACACAGAACACATACACACATCTACCTACTGGGCTTTTGACACTGATGGGGAAGTAATACAGTGTCATGGAGTTTTAACAGAGCTGAGAGAAGACATTGAGTTCCTCTCTGATGGGGTTCTGGGGACAGCAGAAGGCCTAGAGAACCGGCAGGCTTCTGAGACTGACTGTCTATTCTAAAGGAAGGGAACATTCGCCTGTAGCATCCAGCGTGAACTCCACCCACAGAGTACCAGGGCAGAGAGCAGGACTGCAGCCTCCTTTCTAACTCTCCTCTCCACCCACTGTTCCCTGGCCTCTGCACAGCTGCAGAAAAAGAAAAAAGAAAAAAAAAAAACAGAGGAAATCCACATGGCCCAGGCTCATCCTCTCCAACCGGGCATTTTATGGCTTAGGGGCTGTTTCCTCATCTGTAGGATGTTGCGAACGATAGAAAAAAGTAGACCAGTGCACCCACACAGAGAAACAGATAGCCTACAGCCCAGTGTGTTTCTGCCTTGTCTGAGTGTGGGACCGGGTCACTCTATCTGTCAGCCCACCTATGTCCTTGGTGGGATAGGCAGCAGTGATCTGTGCTCACAGGTGTTAGCCCAAGCTAACCTGGTTGGCCATGGACTCCAGCCTCCCTGCCGTCAAATAGCACATTGGGCTGGGCGGTGGTGGCACACACTTTTAATCCCAGCACTCGGGAGGCAGAGGCAGGGGGATCTCTGTGAGTTCAAGGACAGCCTGGTCTACGAAGCTAGTTCCAGGACAGCCAGGGTTATACAGAGAAACCTTGTCTCAAAAAACAAACAAAAAAACACATTGGAGAGGGTGAGCCCAGGTTGTGTGGATTTCCTATGTTTCTTCTGAAGCTATGGAGGATGCAGGTTGTAGTGAAAGATGAAAGGAGTCGGGAGGGAAAGGGAAGGCAAAGGATGGGCTGCAGATGAGACCCATTCTTCAGGGGCACACCCTCAGTGACCTACTTCCCCCAGCTAGGCCCCTCCCGACTTGCACCACCTCTCAAAATGCCCCCAATTATGAACCCATCAGTGAATTAAGCCACAGTGAGCTCAGAGCCTTTGTGATTCCACCTCCCTGGCCCATCAGCAGTCAACTGAGCCTTTACACAAGAATCTTGGGGAACATTTCAGATTCAAGCAGAAAGCTGAGATCCTCAGCCAGCCAGCCCCAGGACCTCCCAGATTTGGCTCTGCCATGTCTATAGCCTCACCTGCTGCCACCATGTACCCCTGAAAGCACCAGTAGGAGTGACCTTCCCACCCAACCCCCAAGGTCTCCTGAAAAGCCATACTCACTCTTGCTTTTGCCTGTCTGATTTGTTTCCCAGCACTGCCCTGTCCTGTCCTCAAGGGCACCCTTCTCTAGGCCACCCTCAACAGTCTTTGTGCCCTCAGAGCTTCTGTGTTGCATCTCTGTGTCTAAAGGAGTCAAGAATAGACTGTGCTTGGTGGCACATACCTTTAATCCCAGCACTCGAGTGGCAGAGGCAGGCAGATCTCTGAGTTCAAGGCCAGCCAGGGCTACACAGAGAAACCCTGTCACGGAAACAAAAATACGAAGAAGAATGTTCCCTGATCTATTTCTCCCGCGCCACTAGCTGTTACCCACTCAGGGCCTGGCAGAAGCCAGGGACTCAAACAGGTGTCTGAGGTCTATAGAGGAAATGGAGGTCTGAGTCCCTTTCCTTAGGGCTTTGGTGCTTGGCAGAGGCCCAGGGTGCCACGAGCTCACTTGTGTCCGTATGGTTTCTTATCCAGTGATAGCTGAGCAGCCGTAGGCCTGGGGTGAGTTTTTGTGGACTGGGCTGGGATGAGCTGTACACTAAGGGTCTGGAGCCCAAGGTACAAGCCAAGTGTGTCTATGCGAGGCACCTGCCTCTCATCTCACTGGGTTTGTATCTGAGGACACAGCTAGTGATGCCCCAGAAACAAGTGGCCATATCTGGTCATGGGGTGTGTAGCATCCAAGGGTGGGGTTGAAGGAGGAGGGGAAGGTCATGTTTTGTCATGTGATCCCCATTTTGAGAAGGCTGGATACCGAGAGTCCTCCATTCTGCCATTGAAGAAGTGGGGTTAGAACCTGTTGAAGGTCACCTCTACCCAGGGTGTAGGAGAACAGTTCTGTAGAAGTCACCTAGGAAAAGAGGCTTTTGAGTCCTCACTCCTCACTATGAGACAATTGGCAGTTAATGATTGTGAGGGAGGGGTGTCATTTTAAAACTCACCATCAAAGTGGGGCACACACACACTATCAAAGTAGGAGGGGGACATGAGGAAATGAATAAAGGGCTTTAGCAGGAGAGAGAGAGGGGGATGGTAAAGGGTAATAGGGAAGAAAATGACCAAAATATATTGTATACATGAGTGAAACTGTCAAAGAATAAATAAAAAGAGAAACAAAGCAATGATGTGTCTTGGAACCAATCTTCTACTTAAAAAAACTGTGTGATCTTTGAGATTGTGACTCCCTGAGCCTGTATCCTTATCTGTCTTTTTTTTTTTTTTTTTTTTTGGTTTTTTGAGACAGGGTTTCTCTGTGTAGCTTTGCACCTTTCCTGGATCTCGCTCTGTAGACCAGGCTGGCCTCGAACTCACAGAGATCCACCTGCCTCTGCCTCCCGAGTGCTGGAATTAAAGGTGTGTGCCACCACTGCCCAGCTCTTATCTGTCTTAATGGCTCACACACAAGACACGCTTTGTATGTGCCAGCTACTATTTGGGGGTTTTTTGTTTTGTTTGTTTTTTCTATATTTCTTTGAATCTCCACTAGCCTCTGAGTCAGGAACCTACTTTTCAAGATGCAAGAAGATGACAGGAACAGTATGCTGCCCTCTCACCCAGGATCCAAGCCTTGTGCTTTTTTTTTTTGGACAAGATTTCTCTGTGTAGCCCTGGCTGTCCTGGAACTGGATTTATAGACCAGGCTAGCCTCAAACTCACAGAGATTTGCCTGCCTCTTCTTCCCAAATGCTAGGATTAAAAGCATGAACTGAGGTGCCCCACTGACAGTTTTTTTTTTTTTTTAACTTTTCCACAGCTGGGCATTAACATTTGAATTATAATTATAATAATGCTGCTGCATCCCTGTTCCTTCTCTCCTACCTCTAAGTGCCACCCAAAGACCAGCAGGTTGGATTCTGCTACACTCACCCTCCATCCTCCCACCCCCAGCCCTGTCCCCACAGTGCTGGCCAAATGGAACCCCTCTCGCCCACACTTTGCAGGTGTTTGGCAACCTGGACCAGGTACGGATGACCTCAGAGGGCTCTGACTGCCGCTGCAAATGCATCATGAGACCACTGAGCAAGGACGCCTGCAGCCGGGTACGCAGTGGGCGTGGACGAGTAGAGGACTTCTACTCTGTGGAAACGCTAAGTTCAGGGACCGACTGCCGCTGCTCCTGCACTGCTCCACCTTCCTCACTCAACCCCTGTGAAAATGAGTGGAAGATGGAAAAACTCAAGAAGCAGGCACCTGAGCTACTCAAGGTAGGCTGACACAGTGAGGGGGTTGGCCTGGCTCTCTCATGACATCAGTATCACAAGTCAGCAAACTGAGCTTCCTGAGTGAAACCAGCTGAAGTCAGTGGGGCCCCTTGAATCACTTACTGTCCTGGGTGTCATCTAAACCATTTACTTTCACCTGGCTGTATTACAAATGCTGGGGCACTTTATTATTATTTTGTTTGTTTTGTCTTGCTTTTTGAGACAAGGTCATACTCTGTTGCCCATGTTGCCTCTGCTGCCTGGATTCTGGAATTATAGGCGTATGCCATCACACTAGGCTTATTTTCATTTATTTTAATTGGATAGGGTTCATGTACACCAGACTTGCCTCAAACGTCATATGTAGCCCAAGACAACCTTGAACTTCTGATCTTCCTACCTCTGCTTACCAAGTACTGATATTACATGTGGGCAGTGCCATGCCAGTGCTCAGTGTGCCAGGTGGGGCTAGGATTTGAGCCCAGGTCCTATGGTATCTAAATCATACATCTAAACCACCTGCTCTTTTGCCTTTCTCTAAAGGACCACTTTGTTGGACCTTATTAAGGGCAAATTTGTTTCATATCTTATAAATTTTTTTTGTCTTTTAATGTATGTGAGTGTTTTGCCTACATGTATATAAGTGCATCACATGCATGTCTGCTGCCCATGGAGGCCAGAATTGGGTATCAGATCCCCTGGAACTGGAGTTACAGATGCTGGGAGCTGAATCCAGTTTCTCTGCAAGAGTAGCAAGTGGTCTTAACTGCTGCACCATCTCTCTACTCCCCTCTTGATATCTTTGTAAGTCTTTTCTCTTACAGTCTCTTTCAAATATGCATCTCATTGGCCTGTTTGGTGTCAGAAACCATGAATGGTCTGAGATGCTGACCTGACTTGTATAAGTTTACAAGATGACATAGCCCTGGATGCTAGTGGAAGGTCACAGACAAAGGACTTCATAACTCCCAGCTAATCTCCATTCTCATTCACTGGTTTGCTGTGCTTCAGCATACTGTATTCAGTATGGTGTGGGATAGAAGAACCCTGAGTTTAGAGAACTAAAACCTGTGTCATTTCCTGCAGGAAAATGCTGTGTCACGACCCAAGCTTACTCACTCTAACTAGGTGATTCCAAAGTAAGATGGTTGGATCCTTTGCATGCAAGATACACAGAGAAGCAAGAGGCCCATGAAGTGCTGCCTCCAGGATTTGGCTAAAAATGTTTTCTTTAAATTTAACTTTAGGAGCCGGGCAGTGGTGGCACACATCTTTAATCCCATCACTCAAGAGGCAGAGGCAGGAGGATCTCTGCAAGTTCCAGGCCAGCCTGGTCTACATAGTGAGTTCCAGGACAGCCAAGGCTACACAGAGAAACCCTGTCTTGGAAAAACAAAAACAGAAACAGAAACAAAACAAACAAACAAAAAATTAATTTTAGGTTTATTTTTGTACTACATAAATTTATGCCAAAATTATTAAACTTGGAGGGAGTAGCACATTTTAAGCCAGTGACCTTCTAACAGTTTGGATCACACTGTCTCCCTGGGGCCTCCCCAGTGCCCTGTGAACTCCAGCATGTAACCCACAGGCCTGTCTGCATTTACAGGGACAAACTGGGTTTCTTCTCAAGTCCAATAACTGGAGGTTCTGTTGTTTTGACTTGTGGATCCAAGATCTCACACTGTAACCCAGACTGACCTTGTACTTGTAGCAATACTCCTCCTCCCTCAGTCTCCCAAGTACTGGGCTTACAGGCATGCCCTATCATGCTCAGCTTCTGCAGCTGAGTTGTGAGCATGCTCACTATGAAGTCGTACAGGGCCTTTTGTCTAAAGGCTACCTCATATCATCTCTGCTAGAACCCTTTTAGAAAGGGAGCGTATGGTGTCAGCTTTACTTGTGATGGTCTCTGAATCCAAAGAAAGGATATAAATAGCCTGAAATAACAGAGAGGAGTGACAAGACTAAACTGAGCCCCAGATTCTCTGTTGCAGTTACTTGCCCACCTAAAAGGTCATGAGGCTGAGGTTCCCACCAAGCCATTGTCCCGTAGGCCTTCTCAGTGCCTAGCAGACATAGGGTCTTGGCCTGGCCTTAGAGATAGCATTACCCTACCCGGTAGAACATTCGAGAGGTGGGAGAGATTACCCACAGGGTACCCAGGGAAGCCCTAAATTAAGAACGGGGCAGAGGCAGTGGGCGTCAGTACAAGGGTTTCTCCCACTCATTTGGCTCAGCACCCTCAGCAAAAAGTTTGTGTAAACATCCCAGGGAGGGAATTAAGAGGACCCCTTGGGTACAGAATTTGCCTTACAGCCCACCTCTCTATCCAAGCCCCTTCGCCCATGCTAATAACTCCAGCTGTGCTCTGGCCTAGTCTACATAGCTGTATAAGAGAGGGCATGCCATCTTGCCCCATTTCTTGGGTAGACTGGCCAAGAAAAATGCCTCTTACCACTTTTCTCTTTTTGTTTTTGGACATGGGCCAGGCATAGCCCCATCCTTGAGGAGTCACCAGGCTTCTAAGGACACAGCTGCTGACCCCAACAATGTGCTCTGTGCTGGGCCAGGAATTGTGCCAGGGATTGTGGGAGCTCCAAAGTGGGGATAACATTGGGCACAGGCCTGAGGGATGCATAGGAGTCCTCAAGCAGACAGCATTCTGGACAGAGGTTGGTGGAATGCTCTGACAAGGGATGCTTTCCTGCCCTCCCTCTCTCTCCCTCAGTTTAGTACCATGACTACCTATCACTTCCTCATGTATATGGCTTCTTCTGATACTGTCTGTAGTGAAGGTCCAATTTAAAAAGTGGGCGGGAGAGCTAGAGGCGGGGCTTAGTGGTTAAGAGCACTGCTGCTCTTCCAGAGAACCTGGGTTCTATTCCCAGCAACCACATGGCAGCTCACAACTGTCTGTAACTCCTGTTGCAAGGAATCTGACACTCTCATATAGACATACCTGCAGGTGAAACACCAATGTGCATAAAATAAAAATAAATAAATTATTTTTTTTAAAAAAAGAGGCTCTCTGTTGGGCTTGAGAGATTGCTCAGCAGTTAAGAGCTCTTGGCTCCACCTTCAGAGGACCAGAGTTTAGTTCCCTACACTCAGGCTGAACAGCTTACTACCTGTAATTCTAGCTCTAGGGGATCTGACACCCTCTTCTGGCTGCTGAGTACACCTGTACTCATGTAAACACACACACACACACACACACACACACAATTAAAAACTAAAATAAGTCTTTACAAAAAAACTGAGGTTTAAAAAAGTCTGTCGATGCGAGATGTAATGTGTCACACCTTTAATCCCAGCACTTGGGAGGCAGAGGCAGGAGGATCTCTGAGTTGGAGGCCAGCCTGGGCTACAGAGTGAGACCTTGTCTTGAAAAACCAACACCAGAGTCTGTCAAGGACTAATACTTCGTGCAGTAGTCTAGAAATGGGCTTTGGATAAATGGAGCTGGAGTACAGTTCAGGGCTAGAGCACTTGCTTAGCACACATTGGTTCCTCCTCAGTGCAGAAAAGGGAAAGGGGAAAGGAGAGGAACAGTTAGAAGAGGAAGGGGCTGGGGGAGGGGCTTGATGGGTCAAGTGTTTGCTCTGCAAGCATGAGGACCTGAGTGGATCTCCAGCACCACACATAGGCCAGGCATGGAGGCACATGCTTGTAACCCAGTGCTGGTGGAGGCAGAGACAGAAGGATCCTGGGGCTTACTGACCAGTCAATCTAGCCAAAATGGTGACTTCCAGGTTCCCTGTCTCAGGAGATAAGATCGAGAGTGTTAGGAGACACCTAACATTGACCTATAGCCTCCACAGTGAGCTCCCCTGTATTGGGAGTGAGGAGAGAAATGAAGGAAAGAAAGGAGAGAAAGCAGGCAGGCATGCCGGACTTTAAGTCCAGTATCTTCTGCGAGTCACAAATAAAATTGCTCTGCCAAGTGGCCACAAAGCATCATAGAAAACTAAAGCCTCTTCTGTTCTCTACGGATTTTTGCCACAGCAGGCACCACAAGCAGTTTGCGCCCACGCCACTCACACAGCAGTAAAAGAAGTAGAACTCCATAACCCAGCTCACCCAGCTCTGAGCACAGGCCACACCTCTGCTCCACCAGTGTATGCTCCTTCTCCAGAGCTCAGTTCAAACAATAATCTACTGGGGCTGGAGAGATAGTGCCTCGCTTAAGAGCACGGGCTACTCTTGTAAAGGACCGGGGTTTTATTCCCAGTACCCACGTGGTAGCTCACAAACATCTATAACTCCAATTTCAGGGGATCCAATGGCCTCTTCTGGCCTCCACAGCACCTACGTGATATACAGACGTACATGCAGGCAAAACACCCATACACATAAAATAAAAATCTAAATAAGAAAAGGTAAAAAGGTCCATACTTTGAGTTGGATTATTAATTGAATCAAGCAGGCCTGTCAGCCAGTGACTCATGACCAAGAAGCCTGTTATAAAAGCGCTCCCCAGAGACACTGCAGCAAAGTACATAAAGCAGGGCCATGAGAGGAGACCTCCCAAGTAAAATTGTGGCCGCAAGCCAAAGGACAACTGCAGCCTGGCTCCTCAGGAGCCCACAGCCATCAGTCACACCTCAGGACTGCCTCTGGGGAGCATACTGACTGTGTCTTTGGAGTTCGCTACTTTGTCATTCAGGAGGGAGGTTTACACAGAGAGGACGTTCACTGGGTACAAGGTACAAGGCAGGGGAAGAGCTCCCATGTTCCATCATACATATGGGTGATTGTGGGTGATATCAGTGATAACTGTCTATTTTAAAGTATTTTACCAGAGAATGGTCCCATCACAAAGAAACTGGAGATATATGTATCACCCACATATATCCCCCACTTGTTAGAGATGTAACCCAATGGTGGAATATTTCCTAGTATGTAGAAGGCCTCCAGATCCATCCCCATCACTTCAAAAAGAAAACACAAATGTGCATATTTGTAAAAATGCATCAATAAAATCTTATCTGCTCCTTGTCCTGTGATTATGAGTTGGCTGCAGCCCAAGCCACTATGAGACTCTGGGAGTCTGGGCTTCTCTCCTGCAGTGGAGCTCCTTTTGTGTCCTCTGCCTGCTATGTTCATATCCTTGCTTAACCATCTGTTTCCCTACCTCACCCCCCACCTCCAGCTGCACTCTATGGTGGATCTCCTGGAGGGTACGCTATACAGCATGGATCTGATGAAAGTACATGCCTTCATCCACAAGGTAGCCTCCCAGATGAACACGCTGGAGGAGGTAAGAGCAGGGCAGGGCCTGGGGCCCAGGGCTGTATCCAAAGGGGCCTGAGATATTCTGTTTCACCCTGGTGGCCACGGGAAGCAGAACAGAACTCCAGCAGGGAGCTGGGAAGGGAGGTATAAGCTGCAGAGTCCTGCCTTTGGGAAGAGGTTTGGGGGTTTCCAGGACCCAAGGAAGCCAAAAGCCTGGATGAGGAAACTGAGGTACTATTTGGTAGCACGAAAGGAGTGTTGAGGAGGTGCTGCCAACATCAGGGTCCACACTGCACAGCTCTAGGGTACCATTCACAGAGAAGTACCATATCAGTGGTGCCTCAGGGTTGGTATAACGTAGCAGAACTGATCAGACCTCCCTGGGTGTCACAATCCCAGTACTACCTGTGTGGAAGCAAAGGTACTAGAGTACAGACTGGACAGGCTGTGTATTCTATGGGACTACCCTCTGGGTACAAGAACAGTTGAATAAGCCTGGAGGTCCAGGCTGAAGGTTCAAGGCTTGCCTCTCCCCTGGCATCGCCTGGCCTCCACCCATTTCCTGCATCCGGCCTCTGCTGAGCACTACGGGTCTAGGGACATGCCGCTGCCAGGAGCAGGCGTGGGGACTTCCTTTCCCAGCTTCCTTTCCAGAGGGAGGTGGTAACCGGGCATCCTGTGCCATGGGAGGGAAGACTGACCCCTGATTAAACCCCAAGCTGGGGGTCACAGTGACACGGATCATCTGAAACCTGTTGGATCATCTCCTCCTGGCTGATGCCAGGCCAGCTTGGGAAGCTGACATGAGAATTTTTCCTGGGCACAATGTTACCTACGCGTGCTCTCACACTGCTGTGTGGCCACCCTCCACTGACCTTTCCTCTTGTTATCTCTGGAAATGCAAACTGGTGCCTCATAGCTCTGAGTCTGCTGATTGTCTCTTTAACAAGTTTGGTTTGAGTGCTGGGATCACAAGCAAGCACTACCACTCCCAGCTTTGAAAAAGTAATATTAAATTAATGGACTATTGGAGACTTTCAGGGGCCACCCTTAGAGACAGGCTAACTAAATTATGGCCTAGGCGTACAGTGGCATACTATGCATCCATGAAAAGGAGTTGGGAATGCTTTGTAGACAGATACGGAACTATTCTCAAAATAAGCTGTTAAGTGAAAAATACAAGTGTTGAAAAACTATGTGTGTGTGTATTTGTCCCTATCATAAAAACATGTAACATTGTCATCACTGAGAAATAAACAAGAGTAAGAGGGACTTATTTATTTATCTCTATTTGTTTAGTTGAGAGGGTCTCACTATGTGTCCTTGGCTGTTCTGGAACTGCCTATGTAGACCAGGCTGGCCTCAAACTCACAGAGATCCACCTGCCTTTGCCTCCTTAGTACTGGGATTCAAGGTGTGTACCACCATACCTGGCCTACTTACATCTTTTTCATTTATTAATATAAACATATATTACCTATTTTTTATTCATTTGTTCATGAGAATAAAAATCATTAACTACAGGGCCTTATAGGACATACTTTCTTCCACCCTGTTTACCAGTCCCACTTGTATCTGTGCCTCTCAAGTCTCGATGGACAAGTTGGTGTGCCCCTCTAGGGTGGCAGCTCAGAAGCAGCAGGGCCAGGAATGACCATGCATCCTGCCCCACAGAGCATCAAGGCCAACCTGAGCCAGGAGAGTGAGATGGTGAAAGACAGCATACGTCACCTCAATGAGCAGCTGAAGAGCTATGAGAACCAGTCAGCCATCATGATGAGCATTAAGAAGGAACTGTCCAGCCTGGGCCTCCAATTGCTGCAGAGGGATGCTGCTGCCGTCCCTGCCGCTGCCCCTGCCTCAAGCCCTGACAGCAAAGCTCAGGTGAGACCTCTGCTCTGATTGCAGGGACAGAAGGTGACTGGGCTTGAGAACACAGGCTTGTATGTGTTTGGAGCCTTAGGAGAGAGCTAACAGAAAGCACAGCAGAAGAGTCCCTGGTGTGCAAGGCAAGAACTGGGGAGTGTCTATTTCCACTTTGTGGCTAGCACAGGTAAGCTAGGGCAGACTTGCCGATTCAGTCCAGGGGGATGGCTGGCCCCTAAACTTCGTATTTATTCTTATCCCCAGTTACCGAAGTACTGGAAATGAGGTTGTGGGAACCTCCCTCTGGCCCTCGAAGACCAAGCTAGCTTTCCTGCTTCTAGCCTCTCCTGCCATGGCTGGGCCCCTAGGTGGGTGCAGAGTAAATGGGCAGTACCTCAGGGACCCCTGAAGACTAATACCGTCTGATCCACAGCAGACAGCGTGTGTTTGCACAGACTTATCCCCTTGTTCCAGTAGATCCTTTTGTTCTAATTTGCCTTCTGAAGTATTACCGTGATAAAGACCATGACCAAAAGCAATGTGGGGAAGAAAGGGTTTATTTCATCTTACACACTCAGGTCATACTCCATCACTGAGGAAAGTCAGGGTGGGAACTCAAGGCAGGAACTGAAGCAGAGGCCATAAAGGAATACTGTTTACTGGCCTCCTCAGCCTGCTTTCTCATGTAGCCCAGGACCACTTGCATAGGATAGCATCATCCACAGTGGGCTGGGCCCATCAAATCCATCACTAATCAGGAAAATGCCTGCAGACTTGCCTACAAGCCAGTTTGGTGGAGGCATTTTCCCAGTTGAGGTTCTCTCTTCCCAGATCACCCTAGCTTGTGTCAAGCTGGCAAAAAAAGACAAAAAGAAAAAAAAAAAAGAAAAGAAAAAAGAAAAAGCCAGCACACCCCTGCAGGCAAAAAAATTGACCCCCTACTTTCCAGTTAAGTTAGGAAGTAAGTGTTCTTTCCCTGGGTGGCACTCAGAGTGTGGCACTTGGCCATGAGTGCAACAAGTAGCCACCCTTTTGGTGCCCCTCAGATCAGTCATCCATGGGCAGGACACAAGCCAGTAGCCTCATTTTCTGGTGATTTTTTAGGAGTCACCCTCTGAACTTGACTTCCTCACATACAATATTAGTTCATCCTACAACCTGTAAGTAGAATTGACCTCCTGCCTACTTGGCACATGAAGAAACATGGAGAGAGGTTACAGGGAGAGGGCGTGGCTGAGCCAGGGCTGCAGCCAGCCTACGTGACTGCCTAGCTCCGGCCCTTCCTCCTCAACTTGCAACCTCCTGTGCTGACAATGTGGTAGTGGGACTTGTTGACTGCAAGTGGGACCGCCTAGACACAATAAAGCCTGAGGAAGCCTGTGCCTTGGCCAGGAGCTGGCTGCCTGCTCGGTGAGATGCCAGTTGTGCAAGTGCAAGCGAGTCCCACTTTGGCTGCTGCTCAGAAGGCGTCAGATACTATACAAGCTTTATCTGCCTCTCTCTCATGGGTGGTGTCCCAGGCCCTGTGTTCTTGTGCCAAGCCAGCCTCAGAGCATTTGAGTAGGAAGTGAAAATAACAAAGCTCACAAAATGTTAGACACAGCATTCCTTAGGGCTAGCCAGACCAACACGGGACTGAAAGGCTTTTCAGGATGTTAGGATTTCAAGGCTAACATGGGAAGTGTTCTGGGTGCTCTGTAAAGGGACCCAAGAACCTCCCCCTTTCCCATACACTAAGACCAATGAGTGAGAGACAAGACTAGGAGGCCTGTTCAGGAGCCAAGCTGTCAGTCAAGCCAGGAGAACAAGCAAACAGGAGTTGGGAATGAGTATGTAACCCACCAGATTGGGTCTCAAGTCTGCAGAGGAACTAGAATGCTAAGGAGAGAAACAGAGGCAGACAAATTATGAATGTATCCACAACTTCACAAACACTGTGACCTCCTCCAGCTCCCACACTGAGCTTCTGTGACTCCCAGCCCATCAGTTTACTGTCACCCAAGTCTGAGACTTCCGCTCTTCTCAGGACACAGCTGGAGGGCAAGGCAAAGACCTCAACAAATATGGCAGCATGCAAAAGAGCTTCTCAGACAAGGGCCTTGCAAAACCTCCCAAGGAGAAGCTGCTGAAAGTGGAGAAGTTGAGGAAGGAGAGCATCAAGGGCAAAATACCCCACCCCTCATCCAGACCACGTGCCCTGGCCCAGCAGCAGGCAGTGATCCGAGGCTTCACCTACTACAAGGCGGGCAGGCAGGAGGCCAAACAAGAAGCACCCAAGGCCACGGCTGGTGAGTGGAAGGGAGTGGGGCCTATTTGAGGGATGACCAACTCCAGAGATCCACCTGCCTTCTCAGCAGCCACAAAGCCACAGATCTCAATACCATTGTTTACTTTTGTAGGGTCCTTTGCTCAATCACATACTGGGTAGAAGACCCCAGACAGGGTTGCTGATAAGGAAATAATAGAGGCAATACAAGGCGCCTCTCTTAGTACTTACAGTTGTCCTCATTTTTTCTGGACTTGGTTTTGTTCAAAGATTTGCTGCCGGTCAGCTGTGTACCAGATGACAGAGTGAGGTGGACACGGGTTCCCCCACAGAGCTTGCAGTTCTGTGGGAGGAACGGCACCCATGACAGTGAAGGTAGGAGAACATGGGGCTTCCAGGGAGTGAGATGGGCCCTTGGGAAACCCTCTCACTTCTGCACTGGCCTCTCCAGTTCTCTCATTTGTCATCTTCCCGAAGAAGAGCCACAGACCCTGCACTTTTCCTGCTAACTTGCTCCCTGGTGTCTCCACCTGGGTCACAGTAAAGGGCTTCGCACGAAGTAACTGGTTCTTCCGAAGTTCTCCCGAAGGCAGGGAGATGGAGCAGTTAGAGCCCAATATTCTTCAAGAATTCCCTCCCATCAGGTTCAGTGGTGAAATCCCAGGCACTCAGGAGGTTGAGGCAGAAGTTCAAGGTCAGCCTGAGCTACACAATAAGAGCCTGACTCACACAACAAAAAAGCATACCCCAGGCTTGGTAGCACTGGCCTGTAAATTGCAGCTAGTAAGTGCCAAGGCTAGAATATTGTTTGTTGCTGTTGTTTTAAAGATGTATTTATTTATTTAACGTACATTGGGCTTTGCCTGCATGTATGTCTGTGTGATGGTGTCAGATCCCCCGAAACTGGAGTTTTAGACAGTTTCAGACATGTGAGCTGCCATGTGGATCTTGGGAATTGAACCTCAGTCCTTTGGAAGAGGAGCCAGTGCTCTTAAGCTCTGAGCCATCTCTCCAGCCCCTAGAATATTATTTTAAGTTCAAGGTCTCCCTAGGACACAGAGTGATTTCAAGACTAAGCTAGGTGACTGAGACCCTGTCTCAGAGTGCAAAGAGGGCTGAGGATGTACTTAGTGTCGAGATAGTACAATGCTTATCTAGCACACCCAAGACCTTACTTACAAGGTTAAATTCCCACCTCAGGTACTGGCAAAATAGCTCAGTCAATAGAGTACTTGCCTCAGAAGCATGAGAACCTAAATTTGATACCCAAAAGCCACATTTTAAAAAATACTGAGTATGGTAGCACACACGTGTTTGTTTGTTTTTACTGTTGTTGTTTTGATTTGTTTTTTGGTTGTTGTTGTTAACTTATTTATTTTTATTTTATGTGCATTGGTATTTTCCTGCATGTATGTCTGTGTGAGGATGTCAGATCCTCTAGAACTGGAATTACAGAGGGCTGTGAGCTTCCATGTGGGTGCTGGGAATTGAACCTGGGTCCTCTGAAGAGCAACTAGTGTTCTTAACTGCTGAGCCATCTCTCCAGTCCTCCCCCACCCCACCCCACCCCACCCCGCCTTTTAAAATAATATTTTATTTTATTTTTTAGAGATTTATATATTTTATGTACATTGGTGTTTTGCCTGCATGCATGTCTGTGTGAGGATGCCAGAACCCCTGGAACTGAAGTTACAGACGGTTATAAATTCCACGTAGGTGCTGGGAATTGAATCTGGGTCCTCTGGAATAGTAGTCAGTGCTTTTTTCCAGGACGGCAGCACACGTTTATAATCCCAGCCCTGGGATTACAAGAACATCCCTCAGGCTCCCTGGCTAGCCAGTGAGCCTGACTAGCTGTCTCAAAGGAGATGGACAGTATTTCTGAGGATGATATCAGAAGTTGTCTGCTGGCTTCCACACACATGCGCACCTCATACGTTTATTAAAAGAGAGACAGAAACACTAGAAAAGAGAAGGTCCCTTCATTTCTGAGCCCTTCAGGGTTTCACCTCCTCCCCCAATCCCTGATGCCAGCTGCTGTCCTTGAATCCTGCCAGCTCAGCCTGGCACAACACAGGGCCTCTGACCCCTGGCTGGCCACTGCCCAGGCACTGCCCGGGCACAGCTTTGATATCTGGCTCTGCCAAGAAGGCTTGTGGGAACGGACCTCTCAGGTGCCGTTTTATTTATTTCTTAATTGCTTATAATTAAATAAGAATTAACCGTTTATGCTTTAAACTAGTATCTGGATAGCCAGATGACTGTATTAACTTGTATTCCTTAACATAGAGAACATATAAACTCAGACATTAAAAACCAAACATACATGTAGCCACATTTTCATTCATACCTACAGAGTAGACAGACCCTGACAGGCTGCCAAGGCCATGCTCCCTGTGGATATCCTGACCAAAGAGTCTTTGCTCCCACTGGGTCCCAGGTATGGGGACAGAGTGGCCTGCCTGACTGCAGCTAAGCCTGTGCCAGTGGTGGGGACCCAGAAGGTACAAACGCAGCTAGAGAGGTAAGTATCAGAGATAAACAAGGGGCAGAGATCTGTAGTCTAGAATTGGCAAGACACTGGCTGCATCCATCCCTTCCTAGCTTGAGGTGACAAACACTAGGTGAGGGAGGCTCAAGGCTATCAAGGTCCCCAGGAAGGTGACTGAGAGAAAATCTACAATCCTGAACAAGGAGTTTTGCCCTGGAACTAAGTTTAAGGCATGACAGAGTTGGAACAATGTACTTAACACTTAGGAGAAACAAAGAACCTCGTGTTTGCCTCCACATGTTTGCAGAGTCAGTAGAGATGCTTTATATACATATTCCTCTAATCAGCACTATGGTTATGGCACTCATTTTACAGAGATGGGGTGAGAGCTTGCTATTAAAAACTCACCCAGTAAAGGAGTGGCAGAGCTGGGCCCCAGGCCAGAGTGATCATCAGAAAGGCCTATCCTGTTCACTAGAAAGTCTACCTATCTCCTACCTGAGGCCTTTCAACTCCTCCATGATCAGAGAAGCCCCTGAGGAGGTCTGTGGCAGACCTGTGCATCAGTACTGCTGGGGCATGGGCACTGAGTCCTCTTTTCTCCGCAGACAACACTCTCAAGGGCACTTCCTGGCTGGAGAAACTACCACCGGAGATGGAGGCCAAGCTTCTGGAGAAACTACCACCGGAGATGGAGGCCAAGCTTCTGGAGAAACTACCACCCAAGATGGAGGCTAAGCTTCTGGAGCCGAACTCTGCCAAACATGATGAAGTCATGCTGCAGGCTTCAGAAGGAGCCAGCTTGGCCCCTGACATCTCCACTTTCACCCCAACTCCGATCAGCACTCCCTGGCCCACTGAGCCACCTTTGCATCCAGAAGGCCACAGCCCAGGTGAGTGAGTTTCCTAAGTGTCAGAAATCGCAGCTCATGACTAAATCCAACTCATGTCTTGTTTGGCTCCTGATCCAAGAATGTTCAGCTTTATCAAATTATTGATTTTTTTTGTTTGGTTTGTCGCTGTTTTGGGTTTTAGTTATTTTGAGGCAAGGTCTCACTGTAGCTCAGGCTATCCTGGAGCTCACACCCTTCTGCCTTAGCACCTTAGTGTTGGGATTATAGACACGTGCCACCATGCCTGACGTACTTTGAAATTTTTTATTTTTTTTAAAGGTGTGTGTGTGTGTGTGTGTGTGTTTGGAGAGAGAGAGAGAGAGAGAGAGAGAGAGAGAGAGAGAGAGAGAGAGAGAGAGAGAGAGATCCTTTCTATCACTTCTAGCTATTCTTTTTTTGAGTCAAGGTCTCTCCCTAAACCCGTGACTTGTTTTTTCTTGGCTAGGCTAAAAGCCAGAAAATTCCAACAAACTTGCTGTTTCTGGGCCCCTCAGAACTGGGGTTACAGGTGTGTATGGGATGCCCCGCTTGCTAGTATGTTGGGAGCAGACATAAATCTCAAAATTGCACATCAAGCATGCTTAGCTGCTGAGTCATCCCTCCAGCTGGGACTTTGCATTTTTAAAGAGTTATACGGAAAAAGAAAGACTATGAGATAGAAGTTTGTCCTCTCATAGTCTAACATAGTTAATCCAGGAGCCTTTACAGAAAGATTGCCAACATTTAAAGTGGCTAATAAACAGGTCTATTTGCAGTAAATTCTCTTTAAAATGTCACTGGAACCCTATCACTAGATCCAGCCATGGACTTTAGGTCCTCTCTTCAGTCTGTTTTGTTTGGGTTTCAAGGTGTTAGGACTAAACCCTTGGCCTCCAGCTGCCACCCTGAGCTACATGAGCTACATACACCCCCTGCACTCTACACCCCCTGCACTCTACACCCCTGCACTCTACATCCCTGCACTCTACACCCCCTGCACTCTACCTCCCCTGCACTCTACACCCCCTGCACTCTACACCCCTGCGCTCTACACCCCCTGTGCTCTACACCCCCTGCGCTCTACCTCCCCTGCACTCTACACCCCCTGCGCTCTACACCCCTGCGCTCTACACCCCCTGCACTCTACCTCCCCTGCACTCTACACCCCCTGCACTCTACACCCCTGCGCTCTACACCCCCTGTGCTCTACACCCCCTGCGCTCTACCTCCCCTGCACTCTACACCCCCTGCACTCTACACCCCCTGCACGCTACACCCCTGCACGCTACACCCCTGCACTCTACACCCCTGCGCTCTACACCCCTGCGCTCTACACCCCCTGCACTCTACACCCCCTGCACTCTACACCCCTGCACTCTACACCCCTGCACTCTACACCCCTGCACTCTACACCCCCTGCACTCTACACCCCTGCACTCTACATCCCTGCACTCTACAACCCCTGCACTCTTGGGCTGTTTTTTGTTTGTTGGTTTGTTTCTTCGTTTTGTTGTTGTTGTTGTTTGGTTTCTGGGTTTTGTGTGTTTTTTGTTTGTTGGTTGGTTTGGTTTTTGTTTTTTTGGAGACAGGATTTCTCTGTGTAGCCCTTGCTGTCCTGGAACTAGCTCTGTAGACCTGGCTGGCCTGGGAACTCCCAGAAATCCTTCTGCCTCTGCCTCCTGAGTGCTAGGATTAAAGGCGTGTGCTACCACACCTGGCTCTTTGTTTTTATATCCACATTTATAGCTGTAATTTGTGTCACACAGTAAACGTTGTCCTCAGTAAATTGTGAATCTGTCCTTCTGAAGGACTCTTGACTGTCTGTGATTGCAAGCCATCAGACCCTTCCTCACTCTGGCCCAAGTGCTAGCTCTTCACACTTGTTTTTCCAGAAGGATCAACAAGCAATGTAGACAACAGCTGCAACTAATATGGTTTTCTCACACCACAGTTCCTGGGGCCAGAACACTGGAAATAACCTACAGAGCTGACACTTGGGAGTGGAGGAGTGAATAATTTAAAGGGCACAGCTGTCTGGTGGCCTGGCAGGGGACCTAGAAATCACATCATTAAAAGACTATTTAATAATGTGAGAAATCGGTCCATGGAAGGAGAAAACAGGATACAAAAAGCCTGTATTTAGAAGGATCACAGTTTTTAAAAGTCTGTGTGACTGCATGCAAGGAAAGGAGAAAGGGAAGGGAGCACCACATATTCAAAAGTTTCTTTGTATACTAGAATTCATCTTTCAACTGTCTTCCCTCCCTCCTTCCCCTCCCTTCCCCCTCTCTCTTTTGAGACAGGGTTTCTCTGTGTAGCAGGATTGGCTGTCCTAGAACTCTCTCTGTAGACCAGGCTGGCCTCGAACTCAACAGAGATCCACCTACCTCTGCTTCCCGAGTGCTGGGATTAAAGGCATGTGCCACCACATGCTTCTTTCCTTCCTTTTTGAGACAGGGCCTTGCTATGTAGCTTGACTGGCCTGGCACTATAATATAGCCCAGGCTGATCTCAGATTCACAGCAATGGTTTTCTTCCTACCTCAGCCTCCACAATTTGAGGGTTACAGGCATTCATAACACCCAGCTTCAATTTTCAAGTATTAGGAGACACCCTGAACTCATTCTTCTATCAAACCCAACCCCACTATTACCCACCATTCTGTTGTTCTCTGCTTCTCTGAGATGGCCCTCTTTTTTGTGTTTTATTTTCATATACAGTGGATGGTGGATTTTTGAATGGTATGCATCTCCTCTGTTCCCCTTTCTGACTGTTCCTGCTTTTTCCAGTGATCAGGCATTGCTTTGCTCATAGGCCAAACAAAACCTTCAAGAGAGTTAAAGTGGACTTGGATAAACCAGGCATGGTGGTGCATGCATTTAATCCCAGCATTCTGGTGACAGGAGCAGGCAGATCTCTGAGTTCGAGGTTGGCCTGGTCTCTGTAGAGACCAGTTCTAGGACAGCCAGGGCTATACAGAGAAACACTGTCTCAAAAACAAAGCAAAAGAAAAGATGAACTTGGTTCACCTTCCTAGACCCACTGCCTGGCTTGGAGCTAGTGGCTCACTCTGTGTATGAAATACTGTGTCCTTTGCTCCTTGCAGGTAGGGAAGGCAGCTGTGAGGGCACCCTCCGAGCTGTGGACCCCCCTGTGAAGCACCACAGTTACGGGCGCCATGAAGGGGCCTGGATGAAGGACCCTGCAGCTCTTGATGACAGAATCTATGTCACCAACTACTACTATGGAAACAATCTGGTGGAGTTTCGAAACCTGGAAAATTTCAAACAAGGTCAGGGAAGCTGGGTAGGAGAGGGAAAAGTGGGAGTGTGGTTGACCTGGGGTGGGGGCTCCCATAAGACTCAGCCTTCCTGTGCCTGTTATTTCCAATGTCCAGCCTGTCTTAGCTCCAAGTAGCCCACCTGCCCTAAGGAAGGGTGTCTGGGGTTTAGAAAATCCTGTTACCCACTGCTGGGAACTGAATACAGAGCAAAGGAGATAGATATGGTCCTACCTCATGACCACATAAGTGTGACCTGCTATCACAAGCTTCTAGTTGCTAAGTGTTCTGTGCCATTGCCTATGTGTGTCTGGCTTAGTTTGGGTTTCTGTTGTTGCAATGAAACACCATGACTAAAAGCAAGTTGGGAAGAAAGGGTTTATGAGGTGGCTCACACTTTCTTTTTTTTCTTTTTCTTTTTCTTTTTTTTTTTTGTTTTTTTTGTTTTTTTGTTTTTTTTCCAGACAGGGTTTCTCTGTGTAGCTTTGGTGCCTTTGAGTGGATCTTGCTCTGTAGACCAGGCTGCCCTTAAACTCACAGAGATCCGCCTGCCACTGCCTCCCGAGAGCTGGGATTAAAGGCGTGCGCCACCACCGCCTAGCGGCTCACACTTTCATATCACTGTTCATCTTCAAAGAAAGTCAGGACACTTTTAAACAGGAGGCAGAGGCCAGCCTCTGTGATTTGTATCTACGTAGTGAGTTCCAGGACAGCCAGAGTTGCATAGAGAGACAAACAAAAACTGTCCAGCTCAGTGTCCACTCACATTTTGTGAATCTTCCTAAGTCCATGAGATTTTTGCCTGCCCTCCAAGAAAGCAGGCCTCAGGCCTTAGAAGAGTTGCAACTCTGGGCAATGCCCATAGTGGGGCTGTCAGCACAAGGAAGACAAGTTTTGGTTATCAGATCTGGGACAGGATGAGGGAAAAGGTCATTAAAACCATCTCACCAGCCGGGTGCACGCCTTTGATCCCAGCACTCGGGAGGCAGAGCCAGGCGGATCTCTGTGAGTTCGAGGCCAGCCTGGGCTACAGAGTGTGTAGTAAAGCTACACAGAGAAACGCTGTCTCGAAAAACAACAACAACAACAAAAAAAACCATCTCACCTTCCAAAAATCCATACTCTGTAGGAGGCAAAGGCTTAAGGGGGCAATCTTCATACAGCTTAGAACAGTCTAGTTTAGTACTCTGTAGGAAAGAGCGTGGAGAGGCTTTCCCAGGGGCCTTCGGGTGCTGGACTGAGCCCTGGAGGATCAGGAGGAAAATAGTAGAGAGCAGGAAAAGTGTTCCAGACAGAAGGCTCAGCGTGTGAAGAGGTCGGCCAGAAGCAGCATGGTGTCATGGAGTAGGGTAGTGAGAATAGGCTGGGGTGTACCCTGTCAGTCCCATGGAGGAGTGTGGACATTTACTGAGAACCATGGGAATCATAGAGAATGTCCTGGAATAGCTAACATCTTTTCTAAGCTCAAAATTGGCTTGGTCTGTGTCTGGAGCAGCTCACAGGCTGGTGGTTGTGGAAGTACCAAGACAAAGGGTTAGGGGAGGCCCTTCACTATAACCTATGGAGGTCACATTGGCTAGGGACACTAAGAGACAGGCAGGCATTCCCTATGCAGATTGGATGGGGAATAGCAAACCTCACTCAAGGAACATCATATGCAAAGTCTCCGAGACAAAGCACAGGGTTGGCATCACCTTACACCTCAATCCTAGCTACCAGTGTCACAACTGGTGACCTGTAGCCCAGGACTCATAGACTCATGGACACATGGATAATGTCAGTACCTCCTTCATGGCACTATTGTATGAATGAGATGATGGGCTTAGGTCCAACCACATGGTTAAGTTTTAGTGCCAAGTATTTGTTGAGCACTGGTGAGCCCTTGATGGTCTCTGTGGTGAATGTGTGATGTTCTAGTTAGCTTTCTGTTGCTGTGATAAACACCATGACCCCAAGCAGCTTGAGAGTTTACTCATACTTTCAGGTAACAGACAATCATTGAGGGAAATCAGGGCCAAGAAATCAAGGCAGGAACCCCAGAAGAACCCTGATGGCTCTCTGGATCATACTCAGATAGTTTTCTTATTTGGTTAGTTGGTTGGTTGGTTGGGTTTTGGGTTTTTGTTTGTTTGTTTGTTTGTTTTAAGACAGAGTTTCTCTGTGTAGCCTTGGCTGTCCTGGAACTCACAGAGATCCGCCTGCCTCTTCCTCCCAAGTGTTGGGATTAAAGGCATGCATCACCCCATAATTGTTTGTTTTTTGTTTGTTGTTTGTTTGTTTTGTTTTGTTTTGAAACAGGGTCTCACTAAAAAGTTCTGGCTATCCTTGTAACTCACTCTGTAGACCAAGCTGGCCTCAAATCTACAGAGATCCACCTGCCTCTGCCTCCCAAGTGGATTAAACACATGCACCTCTACATTCAGTCCAGCTAGCTTTCTTATACAGCCCTGGCCATTTGCCTAGGCATGGTACCACCCACAGTGGGCTGTGCCCTCCCACATCCATCATCAAGCAAGATAATCTTTCACAAATATGGCCACAGGCCAATCTGATCTGGGCAGTTCCTCCAGGGTTGTATCAAACTAAGCAGCACAAGTGGACTGGGGCTGCCCAGGGTACTCTGGTATGACCCTCCACTTTCCACATGCAGGTCGATGGAGTAATATGTACAAGCTACCCTACAACTGGATAGGCACAGGCCATGTGGTGTACCAGGGTGCCTTCTACTACAACCGTGCCTTCACCAAGAACATCATCAAATATGACCTGCACCAGCGCTTTGTGGCCTCCTGGGCACTACTGCCTGATGTGGTCTACGAAGACACCACACCCTGGAAGTGGCGTGGCCACTCGGACATTGATTTTGCTGTAGATGAGAGTGGTCTGTGGGTCATCTACCCAGCTGTGGATGAGCAAGATGAAGCCCAGCCTGAGGTGATTGTGTTGAGCCGCCTGGACCCCAGAGACCTCTCTGTGCACCAAGAGACCACGTGGAAGACACGACTGAGGAGGAACTCCTATGGGAACTGCTTCCTGGTGTGTGGCATCCTGTATGCTGTGGATACTTACAACCAGCACGAAAGCCAGGTGGCCTATGCCTTCGACACCCACACAGGCACTGATGCTCACCTACAGTTGCCCTTCCTCAATGAGTATTCCTACACTACTCAGGTTGACTACAACCCCAAGGAGCGGGTGCTCTATGCCTGGGACAATGGCCACCAGCTCACCTACACCCTCCACTTTGTGGTCTGAATGGGGACCTATGTTCACAGGGGAGGGCAAGCAGAGGAGTAGGGGCTGCTCCTAGCCACTCCTGCAACTGATATCAGTATCAACTGAGGGTGTCCTGGGCTAGGTATTGGCTTTGATGGCAGCCAAGGCAGTACTTCCTTAGCACCCAGCAGGTGACACTAGCTTCCATTGCAGAATGTTGTGCTGAGGGCTTTTCCTGCATTTACCCTTTTGACTCTTTCCCCTGCTTCCCTTGGAGGCAGAGATCCTTAAGTCCATTGAGCAGAGGAGGTGACTGAAGCCCAAAGGGGCAGCATCCCAGTTGTAGTAGGGCAGGCTGTGTTCTCACAATAGCCACACTTTATGGATGAGATGACCTCACCTAGTTCTTCCCATCTCCAGGACCCTTCCCAGGACTCTGCAAAGCCTGAGGTCTTTGGGAACCTATGCACTGAAGTTCTGCAGCTCCAGGTCGCTCTTCTGGTTGAATGCCCATGACTTTGAGCTTAGAGCCTCTTGACCTGTGGTCAGCCCCTGTGCTCTCCTCCCTACTCTCTGACCACATTCCAGAAGTTCACCATCACAGCCACAGAGCAAGAGCCACACCCTGAAGTAAGCACTGGCTGGGTCCATGGCCCTCCCTCTGTGGCTACTTCTTGTCTTCCTGTTCCTTGCACATTTCTCACCAGATGAGAAGGTATAGGCAGCTCAGCTGCGGCAGAATGGGGTGCTGGCCTGAGCTCCCCCCATCTCAACTCCTGTACCACCCACTAGGCCTTGGCTCCTTCCCTATCCCTTCCCTTGAGCCTGGAGTCCTTTATGGGCCTTCAAAGCTAGTCTGCTCACACTCAGGGATTGCTAGGAGTAAGGCCTTTGTCCCTGGAGAGGGTGGCCCCAAGATGGAACAGGCTCCCTCTTCCTTGTTGATCCTGATCTGGTCATTTGGTGGGCTGGTCCAGCAGCCTGGGAATCTGGGGGAGACAGGACAGAGGGGTTCAAAAGAGACCTTGGGCCTTCTCAGGTTGCAGGACAAAGCCAGGAGGTGGTCTTAGCACCAGGATTTTCTTTGAGATAGGACTTGCGATTGTGGACATACTAGTGAACATGTATAAGCTACCCTACAGTGGGACTGGCAGCTGTCCTGGTGCTGCTTGTGGCTCACAGCACCTACAGACACAGACAGCTCTGAGAACACGACCTTTCAAGCCAGCCTATGGCTGCTTTGGACATTCTTTTTAAAGCTGTAGAGAAGTTCTTTTGCCCATCTCCTCTTTTTAACCAAAGAAAATATAGGTCCCAACAGTTCTAGAATATGGAGTGGAGTCATATAGGGCAGGACATAGCTGATCTCATTTGGAAAAGCCCTATACCCTCCCACCTCAGAGACAGCTCTGCCTGCAAAGATAACAGACCCCAACAGCACCTTTGAAGGTGTCTACCACTGGACCCTGGACCCTTCCTTACACACTGTGCCTGCTCCTAGGCAATCTGCAGTGGATACCAGCTGCCCCATTATGAAATCCCACTGTGCAGCATTAGGTAGGGAGATTCAGGTTCTGTGCAGACTTCATTTCTTCCAGACATTGTTGGGTGATGTTTTGCTTAAGGAATAACTCACCCTTGAAATAAAAAGGGACAGTGACACCCAGCCCAGCCAAGTCTGACTCATAGTGGTAGCCACATCCAGCTCCCCCACCCAGCTGACCACCACAGGCTCCCCTTCCAGCCTCTTCAGAGGACTTGGAACCCCCTTGTGCCTGTGTACACCCTGACCTTTCCCTTGGCCCTGGATGTGGGTTTTTTTTCTCATGACTGTGTTTTGTGATGTCATAGCCCAACCATGTGAGAGGTGCTCAGGCAGCTTGCAGCAGTCTGAGGAAAGAGAACACTAGATCACACTGGCTTGAAGAGTAAACATGTGGCATAGTTTCCAGGGGTGGGACACAGGGCCTGCCATAGAGCCCAGTCATTCTGCAGGTCCCTTCTGTTTTCAAATCTTTGTGTGTTCTGTGGTAAATACAGTTCATTTCCTCATCTATAGATAGTCACACTGGATCCCAGGTGAGTCGCTTGTCACATAGGCTGGTAATGGAAGAGCCAGGTTTCCACATCAGGTAACCTGTCACTGTTATCTGAGAACCATCAGTGTGCTGGACATACTGTGGAAAGAAATGGGCCCATGGACAGGTGAACACGATTACGTGGAAGAATTTACCTAAGGTCACACAGCAGTGTCGTTTGGCAGAGCTGGGGGTTCGAGGCTGCTCAGAGCATGCTGTCTGTCATCCTTATGCCATGTTGGTAGCAAGCTCCAGAAGTGCTGGCAGTTGCAGTCAGTCAAGATGGCCATGGGAAAAGCCCCCCAAAAGTCCAGCTTGTGCAGAGCTTTGAATGGCAAGCCAAGGCATGGACACATCTAGCCATGTCTAGAACAAAACAGTATAGACTAACAGAGCCCAGCCAATCCTGACATGGATTCTAATTGGATTTTATCCTTTGGTGATGAAAAGCAGGGAAGGAGTTTTGCTGAAGAGCCTTAATCTGCCAGTTTGTGAGCTCTAAAGAAAATCTGCTCCCACTACCACACACACACGCGCGCACACACACACACACACACACACACACACACACACACACACACCACTCATACTCACATACACACCCATGTGCGCACTCACAATACCTTGGTGTGTTATGCTGGGCAACAGGTACTTCATAGGCGGGACCTGGACTGTGTAGAACCGCCCACTCACCTTTTGTGAAGGCAAACCGTCGCCATAGGTGAAGGAGCTTTGGCTTCCATCATGGATTCCTCTCCAGAGATTGCCAAGTGTTGGGGGTGCTAGGCAAGTGCTGGATCACTGAGTCACTCCATCCTCTTGGTCTTTGACTCTTAGCTGCACTCCAGAGGAGAAAGAAGGGGAGCTCCACCCTGGGGCCGCACAGGAGGAGGGACGACTGGGGGCTCCTGCAGAGAACTTTATTCTCCCTTCTGCATCAGAGAAGTCTTGCGGTGCTGCGCACTGTGTGGCGGTCGGAGAGCCCAGGTGCAGGAGGTGGGAGCCTGCCTCTCCCATGCTGCCCTTCCCTCAGGCTGGGTGGGGTATGAAGTCCCTGAGACAACTGGGACCAAGGATTAGCAGGGGCCGGGGACTTCAGGAGAGCTCCCAGCACCTTCCAGAATCGGAAACCACCTCGACTTGCAGTCTCACTCACTCACCCAGCCTGGAGCTCCTAGGTTTCTCTCGTTTCAGGTTATGAACCTCAAGTTCAGAGAAGCTGAGCAATGTGCTCAGGCCCAGGTATCTAGATCTGAGCTAGGTCTCTTTCAACCAAAGCCCCCAACTAACTGTTGTAAGTGGTCATGTTTTTGTCTTGGTTTGGGCCCATAGAAAGCTCAAAGACAAGTTTGAGATCATTTTAAACACTTTTATGGAATTTAACCAGCTTCATTCTAGCCTTTTATATGTACCTTTACCCTGATTTACTTTTATTCTACTGTATTTAATCTATTTTATTAAGGTGCCACAAGATCTTTTTGTAACAGTGTGGAATATACATAAATAAAACCCATGACTACAGCTGAATGTGGTGGCACATGCCTTTGATCCTTGCGCTTGGGAAGAGGTAAGCATATTTCTGAGTTCAAGGCCACCATGGTCTACAAAGCAAGCTCCAGGACAGCCAGAGTTATTCAGAGAAACCCTATCTTGGAAAAAAAAAGACTGAAAACTTGATTTTAAAATAGTGATACTGTGAACTACAACTAGGGGAGTAGCTCCCTGGCACCCTGGCACCCTGTTGCTTACAGCATGTATGAAGGCCTGGGCCTGATGCCCAGCATCACACAGGAAGGAAGCAAGCAAGCAAGCAAACATTTCTGGGTCTGTATCCTTGTCATATCATACATATTTAATAATTTTTTGACCCAGGCTGGCTGTTGGTTTTAAATAATAAGTGGCACTGTTACCGTGCAAGGAACGGTCATGAGGCAGGACAAAACCCAGTATCAGAGATTTATTAGGAGGAGTAGGGGGACAGAAGAGAGTATCCAGGCCTGGGAAGAGGCACATACAGAGAGAGAGAGTAGTGGGTGGGGAGGAGTCTATGTCTGGCTTTTAAGGATTCCCCTACACATGCGCTGTGTGCATTTGTGCAATCATGCAGTGCACAGATGACATAAGACCTCTTGCTTAGCTACTGAACTGCACATGTGCAGTCATGCAACTGGAGGAGTGGCCAGAATCCTAACATTCCAAAATTTTTGCTTATTATTAAAAAAGGTGGGTGAACAGGAATAGGGGCATTGTTTCTCCTGAAAAACTGCTTCCAGCTGACTCAGGTGTTGGTTAACTCTTGGGGTGTAGGGAAGGGGACTTCTGAGGTAGACAGGTGTCCTGGGATGGTGGGCTGTCGTCTGCTACCTCAGAGCTGTTCATCTTTACTTTCTTGGCTTGGGACTCTGGCTGCTTGAATCTAGGAGAGTGCTGTTAAGATAGAGAAAAGCTTAGAAAAAATAATTATTATTTTTATTTTTTCCTTTTGGGGGGGATTTCCAGGGGGAGAGAGGGGGTCCTGAGACCAGGAAAGTTTGGGTTTGTCACTTACCTGAAGTAGATCTGACCTGTCCAGATGGATTTAAGCTTGTTTCTGGAGCTTAGAAAAAAAATTTAAACATTAAGAAGCAGCCATGAGAAAATTAAGGTCTTTGGCTGGTGACCATGACAACATGACATTGTCGTGTTTAGTACTCTGCTTATATTGGTTAGTATTAGAGAGAGAGAGAGACAGAGAGAGAGAGAGAGAGAGAGAGAGAGAGACAGAGAGAGAGAGACAGAGAGAGAGAGACAGAGAGAGAGAGACAGAGAGAGAGAGAGACCTGAGATAAGCTTTATCAGAGACAGATTATTTTAAGGCACCTGTTTCCTTTATTAGTTTAGCGTACAGGAGACACTGGTGATCAACTGTTGAGAGCATTTAACAGTAATAGATTGTTATATTAAAGTCTGTTTTTGCAGAGCCCAGACACTTTTTGGTCTGGGGGTGTAAATACCTTTGGACTGTTACTGTTCCTTACCACCTGGGTATATCTGATGGTCCTTGGACTCCAGCTCTATGGTGAGCCTGTAACAACTGGCTGAGTAGTTCATTAAAAGAGGGAACCAGGAAGGGAAAACTTGTGGGGTGAGTCCTCATTCTTCTGGAATTGGTGACAAAGCAGTGGATCCTGGTGTCCTCAGGAACTTGAGAGAGAGCAGGGCCCTGTCTGTGTCACTGTGCATGAGAAGCACTGCTGACCTGTCTGGAGTGAGGCACATGGAGGGAGCAAATGAAACGAAAGCTCCTACCTTAGCTGGAAACTCTCTTCCCATTAGGTACCCCTGAAAGGACAATTAAATCTGGTGAGGTGGGTAAGGCTGTCCGCCTTCCCCAACAATAGGGAAACAAGGAGAGGTGGGACCCCAAAACTCCCTCAGGACTGAGTAAGTGGCTCGGTGTCCAACAGGAAGGAAACGGATCACCCCATGCTGCATCCTGAGTTCCCTGTGAGCCCGTGGCCAAGCCTAGGAGTTCTGCTGGAGGTCTTTAAAGTCCCCATGCCACAGGGTGCATGAGGGCAGTCAGCTGACCAGTTATCCCTCTCGGTGACACTTTGAACAAGTCTCAGTTGATGGCCCAAGGAGGGACAGGGCACGCACTAGCCTGCATGGCCTTCTCTAGCACACATTTGAAACAGGGACCTGGAAGCCCTTATGCAGTAGCCACTTGGATAGTGTGTGCCAGCATTTGGCAATTTTGTTCACGGGCTTTCTCATCTCTCCCATGGTACCTTAAATGCCACAGCTGAAACTTCCACCTGTGGGGTCAGAAGCCTTTCTCTCCAGATGCTTAAGTTCAGCCCTGATGTTAGGAAGCTCTGGGAGACAAGAGACAGATTTTATTCCATATCTTGAATTACTTTTTTTAATTTTTTTATAGTTTGCTGGTGTAAGGACAGCTTTAGGAAGACCTGCCAGGAGGCAGGTTGTAAACTGATCTCTGGCTAGAGAGCCATCTAGATTATTATGATCCCAATGTGGGTCCTGGTTGTAAACTTATTTGCATGTGTCCTAGCCTGCTTCCAGACCTGTCCATGCTTAGCGGCCCACCCGGTACCGGAGAACAGAGCGGAGGTCAGATAGGCAGAGGTTCTTTGGAGTCAGAGATTCCTCAGGTTCAGGTTGCACATGGGCAGGAGAGAAAGACTCAGAAAGGGAGGGTTCAGAGTTTAGGTAAAAGCGTGGGGATAAGGTAACTCTTTTCATTTGCCCATTCGCTGGCAGAAGCTAGATAATTCCCGTGAAATATGGGGGTTTAAGCAGCCGTTACGCAGCCAAATTTACTGGTATCCGAGGATATTTAATGCATTTCTCAGAGGAGGAATGGGACCAAGAGGAAGAAACCTCTCTGTCCCATGACTGCAGCTGAGAGAAAAAAAATTAAAATAAGCCGGGCGGTGGTGTCACACGCCTTGGGAGGCAGAGCCAAGCGGATCTCTGTGAGTTCTAGGCCAGCCTGGTCTATATAGTGAGATCCAGGACAGGCACCAAAACTACACAGAGAAACCCTGTCTCAAAAAAACAAAATCAACAACAAAAAAAATTAAAATATCAAACGAGATCCAAGACTCCCATCCCAGGCATCCCTGAGGGTAGGTAATCTGTGGACCAGCATAAATAACAGCACCAGTTACCCCATCATGGGAGAGGCAAGGGCTGGGGCCATACATACCAGAAGAATCCCTGGGAATCCAGACAGCATTCAATACTTCATTTAATACTTCGTCAAGAGAGAATGTGGTTCGAAGCCCAAGGACTCCAAAGGGGTCCAGTGCAAGAAATATATCTCAGGCTACAGTGGTGGGAAATGGTGAGGGGTCAGAAAGGGAAAACTCATCAATCTGGTTAGCTGGTGTGTTGTGCGGAGCAGTTCCAGCAGCTGGGCAAATGAAATAAAACAGAGCGGGCAGTCATAGGTCCAATAAACCTCAGTACAGGGTCCTGGATGCCGAGTGCTGGGAGAGCCTGTTTTGTCACAGCATCAGTGTTGGTTTTAAAAAATAAGCAGTGCTGTTACTGTTTAAGGAAAGGCCATGAGGCAGGATAAAACCCAGTATCAGAGCTTTATTAGGAGGAGGTGGGGTGGACAGAAGAGAGTGTCCAGGCCTGGGAAGAGGAACATGCAGAGAGAGCAGAAGAGAGAGAGGAGTCTGTGTCCAGCTTTTAAGGATTCCCCTGCACATGTGCAAGTGGGCTACGGAGCTATACCATGCATGTGCAGATTGCGTGACCACACTGCTTGCATTTGCACAATCATGCAGCGCACATATGATGTAAGACCCCTTACTTAGCTACTGAACTGCGCATGTGCGGTCATGCAGCTGGAGAAGTGACCGGAATCCTAACACTGGCCTCAAACTTGGTATGATTCAAAAGATGGTCTTAATTCCTGATTCTCCTTCCTTGCCTCTTGAGTGGATTGCAGGCTTGAGCTATCATGTCCTGCAGTTTATTTGTACTTGTTAGGTTTATGTTGGTGGGCTAAAAACACGATCAGAAACATGTAAAGTGTTATTTATTAAGCGGTGCTGTTTACCGTACAAGAGAAGTTACAAGGCACAACGAAACCCACTATAAGAGATAAGAGTTTATTAAGTGAAAGGAATAGAAAGAGTGTGCATATGCCTATGGAATGATGGTGCAGGGGGAGGGAGAGAGAGAGAGAGAGAGAGAGAGAGAGAGAGAGAGAGAGAGAGAGTGAGAGAGAGAGAAAATAGGTGGAACCCGCTTTTTATAAGTGGTTTTATGTAGCTATGCCACGCATGCACATATGTGCATAGATTGCGTGATTAAGCAGCACATGGATTACCTAGGACGTAAGGCCCTGGAATGACTAAGCATCTTCCCTGGCTACTGGACAGTGCATGTGTGGTCATGTAGCTGGGGGAGTGGCTAGGAATTCTAACTTGGAGGAAAGGGTTTATTTCCTGGGCATGTCCAGGTAACAGTTTGTCACTGAGGGAAGTCAGGAAAAGACTCAAGGAAAGAACCTGGAGGCAAGAATTGAAGCAGGAACTGTGGAGGAATGGTGCTAACTGGCTTGCTCAGCTTCTTTCTTATACAGCCCAGGGGTGGCTCTGTCCACAGTGGCCTTGACCCTCCCTCATCAATCATTAATCATTAAAATGCCCCCACAGACATGCCCACAGGTCTGATGGAGGTAATTCTTCAACTGTGGTTCCCTCCTCCCAATCTGACAAAAACTAACCGGCACAATATTTAATAGCTTAAAAAACAACAACAACAAAAAAAACATTTAGAGCTAGGCACGATGGTGCATGCAATGCATTCAGGAGGATGAGGAAGGAGTATCTTGTTGTGAGGCCAAGAAAGATCCTATCTAAGGGGGTGGGAGGAGAAGCAAACTTATTTCAAAACAGCAACAAAAAAAAGTTTAGTCTGAGGACTGGCATTGCTCTCACTGGGAACCAACCAGTATACTGTGCTATGTAGAATATGACAGGGTAAAAACTCTGGTTTTTGCCATTTCCCACTTTATGTGCCACTGTAGAAATAATTTGTTTGTTTTTCTCATTATGTCTCCATGGCTGGCCTTGAACTCACTATGTACACCAGGCTGGCCTCAAATTTGCAGAGATCTTCCTGCCTCTGCCTCCAGAGTGCTGGGTGTTTGGCTGGAACCTCCAGCTCACTCCTACTTAATCCAGAAAGCCCCATTCCTCTCTCTCCAAACCTGGTCCTCAGAGAATCTCCAACAAAGAAAAGGCACCAAAAAGCATTCTTGGTGGCTTCAGTGGCAGCTCCTCCCTGAAGTTGCCAGAAGCTCACGACCCCACCTAAAGTGGTCAGTTTTGACCATACTTGGGCACAAACCCGGCTTGTGAGGACTCCTTGCCTACAGGGTATGTATACAAACTCCCTGCTTTAGTTCAGGTGTGATCTCTCTGCCCTCCCCGTCGCCCCCATCTCTGGGGCTGGAAGACTTACCCAGGAGGTTGCTTTGCTCAAATAAACCTCTTCTTTTACTTTTTCAATTCAGCTTGATCTGGCTTACTTCGTTGGCGGAAAAACCTATTATAGAGTTACAGAAAACCTGTTACTGGGCTTAAAAATATGCGCCACCATGCCCAGGGAAAGAACTTCCATGTGCTCCTCCTCTGGGATCAGAGATGGGGAGTGAGGCAGAAAAAGAAGCAAGAACAAGAAGAAATGTTTTCTGGAGAAACAGTGTCATGAACTGGGAAATGGCCTCAGACAGCCCTTGAGCCCACATGCCTCAAATACCAGCTACTCGGACTCACTTCTCCATCATCTTTGCCTCTCATCCCAGGATACCTCTCTATTCCTTAAATCAATCTATCTGCCAGTCTGTCTGTCTATCTATCTATCTATCTATCTACCTATCTATCTATCTATCTATCTATCTATCTATCTATCTATCTATCTACCTACCTACCTACCTATCTATCTATCTATCTATCTATCTATCTATCTATCTATCTATCTATCTATCTATCATCTACCTGCTTACCTATGTGTGTGTGGGGGTGTGCCATATGGTGGTTTTCGTGCCATGGCACATGGGGAGGTGTAGCTATATTTTTCCTGGTCCTGCCTGGCCCTCGGTCAAGACAAATCTCTCTAACCCGCCAGTCCCCCAGTCACTCAGACCCAACGGAGTAAACACAGAGACTTATATTATTTATAAACTGTATGGCTGTGGCAGGCTTCTAGCTAACTGTTCTTATATCTTAAATTAACCCATTTCTATTAATCTATTAGTTGCCACGTGGCTCGTGGCTTACCGGTATCTTAACATCTTCTCATGGCGGTGGTTGGCAGCGTCTCAGCCTTCCACATCCCAGCATTCTCCTCTCTGTGTCCCGCCTATACTTCCTGCCTGGCTACTGGCCAATCAGCATTTTATTTATACAGAGCAATATCCACAGCAGGGAAGTCAGAAGACATTGGGTGTCAATTCTCACCTTTCCACCTTTTTGTTTCTGTTTTTGGTCTTTTGAAACAGGGACTCACTATTTAGCTCTGGCTTTTGTGGAAATTACTATATAGACCAGGCTGGCCTTAAACTCACAAAAATACTCCTGCCTCTGACTCTTGAGTGCTGGGACTACAGTGATCACTAATAGGTTTTCTGTACCCCAATAATAGGTTTCTCCGTCGACACTGTAAGCCAGGTCAAGCTGAATTGAAATAGTAAAAGACCAGGCTTATTTTTAGCAAAGCAACTCCTGGTGAGTCCTCCAGCCCTAAGAGACCAAGGCAGAGGAAGGGGCAGGAGAAATCACGTGGCCAAACTAAAGTAGGGTGCTTATGTACTTTGTAGGCAAGGGATGATGGTGTGTCAGCCACAAATTGGGTTTGTGCCCAATTACAATGCTTTTGGGTGGGGACTTGGGGAGGAGCTACTGTGGCCACCAAGAATGCAGAACTAGGTTTTTGGCGCCTTTTCTTTTTTGAAGATTCTCTGAGACAGGGTTTGGAGAGACAGGAATGGGGCTTTCGCAGGAGCAAGCTGGAAATTCCAGCCCGTCACCACTCCCAGTATCCGCCTTGCTTGAAGACAAGATCTTCTTGCTGCTAGCTGGTCCAAAGGCTTCTGGAGGTTCTGCTCTCTCCACTTGCCATCTTCCTGAGAACCACAGTCTAGATCACAGACAGTTGCATTACTATACCAGACTCCTATCTGCAGGCTGCGTGGCCAGTGAGTTTTCAGACCAAGTCTTCTTCTCAACCCCATGCTTCTCTGTTTCTTACAAATGCTTCCATCCCTTTTGTGGCAACACTTCTTTTTTTCAAATAAGCTTTTATAAGCTGTTAGCCAAGCAAAACAACTGTTTGTAATTTTAAGGAGAAAACTTAATTTTACAGTAGTAAAAAGAGAGTTGGTATCAATGGCCACAAATAGACAGTGGCTGCATGCCACCTGAATTCAGGCAGTGTTGGGGTATTCTAGCTTCTGGCTTGTTGGCCAAATCACCAGACCATCCTCCTGCCCTGTATTTAAAAGGATGGTAATGAGTGGGGCTCTTAGTGGTGGAGCATTTTAATAACGTACCCTAGGGGCTGGGCTCCACCCCCAGCACTGCAAAGAAAAACAAAACAAATGGACTGGTGAGATGTTTCAGTGGGTAAAAGTGGTTGCAAGCCTGATGGTCTCAGTTCAGTCCCCGAATCCTGGACTTAATGATCCTTCACATGGTGGTTTGGAAACGTGCCACCACGGAGTACTTATCTGATTAGTTACCCGCCCCCCTCCACACATACACACAAACACATATCTTTTAAAATATATATATATTTTTTATTTTATATGTATGAGTATTTTCCCTGAATGTATGTAGGTGTACATGTGCATGCCTGGTGCCCTTGGAGACCAGAAAGGGGCAACAGATTTCACTGTAACTAGAATTATAGACAGTTGTAAGCTGACACGTGGGGGCTTGGAATTGAACCTGGGTCCTCTGGAAGAACCACCAGTGCTCTAAACCACTGACCCATTTCTCCAGCTCCTATACAGACACCCTTGGGTATGTTCAGCTGGGCTTTGCTTTCCACAGCTGCAGAGCCCTTGGTATATGGACAGGAAGCTAGACTCTGTCCCTAAAGTTCTGGGGCCTCTGGAGCTACACCCTCACCCTACACAGGGTTGACCATAGCTGACTTGGGGTAACCTGGACTGCAGACCCTTGAACCTGCCCCTTCTGTAGCCCAAGATTCTGCCCAGCAAGGCCTTCCATCTACTCACACCTACACCTACTGTGGAGGTTTGAATAAGAATGGCCTTATATTGGGACTGGAGAGATGGCTCAGAGGTTAAGAGAACTGGCTGTTCTTCTAGAGGATCTAGGTTCAATTCCTAGTACCCACTTGGCAGCTCACAACTGTCTATTAATTCCAGCTCCAGGGGATTCAACACCCTCATGCATGCATACATGCAGACAAAACACCAATGCACATAAAATAAAAATTAAGAATGGCATTATGTATTTGAATATGAGGCTCATATATTTGAATGCTTGTTCACCAGGGAGTGGCACTATATGAAAGGATTAGAAGGATTAGGTGATGTGGCCTTATTGGAGTAAGTGTGTCACTAGGATGGGCTTTAAGGTTTCAGAAGCCTGTGCCAGGCCCAGTTCAGAATGTAGCTCTTAGCTACTGTTCCGGTGCCTGCCTGCATGCTACCATGTTCTCCACCATGCTGAAAATGGACTAAACTTCTTAAACTGTAAACAAACTCCAAATTAAATGCTTTCTTTCATAAGAGTTGTCTTGGTCAAGGCATCTCTTCATGGCAATAGAACAGTGACTAAGACACCTACCCATCCTGCATCCCTCTAATTCTGACCCCAGTCCCATGTTCTTCTGTTTCTGTTCATAAACCAGTATCCATCGATTTACTGACTTGAGGGTCCACCAGAGTCAATCCTCTCTACCAGCATGTAGAATCTTTGGAGAAAGGTCTGCCATCCACTGAGAATTTGGGTCAGAACCTTAGACAGATTCATATAGCCCCTTGGTGACTTGGCTCCAAGGTCATGGCCTCCATGTGAGATGTAGTTCCTTAATTTATTTGTGGGGTTTGTTGGTTTGTCTGTTTCTCTGTGTAGCTCTGACTAGAAGTCACTCTGTAGGCCAGACTGACCTTGAACTCAGAGATCCACCTGCCTCTGCCTTCTGATTGCTGGGATTAAAGGCATGCACCACCACCTCCCAGCTCCTTAATTTATTTGTGCAATAGCATTTATTAAGACTTGCCAAGAGGCTGCTCAGGCTACATACAAACTCTCTAGAATAGAAAACAAGATGTGATGACACATACCTATTATCCTAGTACTTGGGAAACTGAGGGAGGGAGACTGAAACAACCCTGTGGTTTCATAAGATCCTGTCTCATGTCTCATGGCCTGTTGAGTATGCAAGCCTGGAGACATGGGTTCAATTTCCAGAACCTCCACAAATGTGGAAAGATAGAGCCAACTTCATAAAGATGTCCTCTAACCTTCATATGTGGACACGAACAGACACACAACAACAACAACAACAACAACAATAATAATAATAATAATAATAATAATAATAATAATAAAAATTCTTAAAAAAGAGATCCTATCAGAAGCAAACAAAAAAGCAATGAATTTTGGCTTGAGATTAGGACTTCCTAAAGTTTAGGATTAGAATTTCCAACAATTTCTGAAATGACCCTAAACACACTTCTGCCGTTTTGGTGCTAGCTTCTCATCTCATCCCCATCTTACTTTTGGACATACTCTCCATCGGATTTCTTAACCCTCCCACCTTCCCACCTGGGAACAGTAGGTACACTAATGAGGCAAAAAGGAGACCTCCCTGTAGATGTAACCAACCGTCTTATCAAATAAGAAACACAGAGCCGATTCAGAGAAGAAAGCCAAGAGGTCAGAGCTAAGAGCCTCACCCTTCCTGATTCAGTGATCCTCTTCAGCCAAGAGAGCTCTCCGAAAAAGGACTTACTTCCTGTGTATATGTCTTTATAGTCTTTCTGTTCTGCCTTCTCATTGGTTGTAAACCCAAACATGTGACTGCCTGTATGTACCGCCCTCCAGGTCCTTAAAGGCGTGCGCCACTGCCGCCACGCACTTGCTGTGGCTCTAATAGCTCTGACCCCCAGACAACTTTATTTATTAACATACAATTAAAATCACATTTCAGTACAAGTAAAATACCACCACACCTCCCCTCTGTGTTACCGCCCCTTTGTCCTGGGCATTGCCCTAACAAACACGCTCCCTTCTGGGCACAGGTGACATTTTCACACAAATCTATGGCTAGTGCCAGGGAAGGCCAGGCCCAGCTTCACACGGAGCCGGTGGAGAGTAAAATACACTTCTGGTGCCTCGCTGCCCTGGAAGCACAAGCCCAGAGTGAGTTTGCAATAAGGTCCCTGGTGCCTGGGCAACTGCGTGTCCTGGGAGAGCCGTCAGACCCTAGAGGTAGACATCAAGAAGCTCCAGGCATGTTTTATGACAGGGAACAGGAAGGATGGGGCCTGAGACCCCATCTTAGCTCTGGGTCACTTTGGGTAGGGTCGTCATGGAGAAGGTAGGGCTCAAGGAGTGGATAGAGGAAGTGAAACAGACTCTACCCAGCCCTCTGGAGAGAGAGAGACACCATTGACGAGCCAGGGCCCAGCCCAAGGAAATGGGAGCTGCGTATGGAGACTCTCAGTTGTTTGAGCTCTAGCTGCCATCCCCAAGTAGAATATTGATTGCCCTTTACAAAACCAGAGGGCACTGCTGAGGGTACAATACCCAGAGAAAGTAGAGAAGGTAGGGCCCTGATATCTTTTTACCAGGCCAAGAATGGGTAGTAAACACCTTTCCCTCTAATCAAGCTGGTGTAGCAGAAAATGAGCCATGAGCAGCGGGGCAAGTTCATGGCAGTTAC
Source organism: Peromyscus californicus insignis (assembly GCF_007827085.1). NCBI lineage: Eukaryota > Metazoa > Chordata > Mammalia > Rodentia > Cricetidae > Peromyscus > Peromyscus californicus. The sequence continues at coordinate 399,054 of NW_026294595.1, read as the reverse complement.
CCGGAGCCCTAGTTATAAACCCACTCCAAGGCCCTCAGGCTTTTAGGGACTCAGACCTGCTGATGACCAGCAGGGTGGAGAGCAGAGCCCTCGTACAGGTAGGAAGGCAATAGGTAGATCCTGCCTTCCACAAGATCCTTGATATCTTGGACTTATTGACCTGTCCTAGGCCACTGGGGTCTTTCTGGGGGTTTCTCCCTTGCTGGGATCTCCGCTTCCCTGCTAGGAGGTGCACTTCCCGTGCCCACAGGAGGATTATCGGCAGAATGGCAAAGGAGCAGGGAGCTCTGAAAGAACAACTGCAGGTAAGAGGCCTGTGAGGTGTCCCTGTGTCCCCCAGAGAGCATTTCTCTCAGCACTTGTGGCTCCATCTACACCTCTCTCATTCCAGGAGAGTCGGACGATCTTGCCATCTAATGACAATGTACAGAAGCGCACACTAGATAAGGTTGAATTAGCAGAAACAGGTGGACAAGGTGAGACCAGTTGCCCTTTGGCTACCGTTAGCCCAGCTCTGTGGTGGGGGTGAACCTAAAGGCTTTTCTAAAGGACAGCGTGTTGCTGCTGAGAATCTAACAGGAGCCCATACCTTACTGCTTTGCTTGTACAAGTTAAAGATGACTCAGCTGCATGGCACCTGGGGTGGTGTGCAGAGCCAGCAAACAAAGGGTTACCAAGCTTTTCCTGATTTAATCAAGAGTAGTGCTTGGGGGTGAGAGGTGAAGTAATTTGGGTTTAGGGAGTAGCCAAAGAAGATAGTTTCTTAGTAGCCAAAAGAGTGGCCAGGATGAAGAGGAAAGATTCCTTGATTGGGGATTTGTATATGTAGGACTAAAAACTGTAAGGCTGAATGAGGAGTGAAAGCTGTGAGGTGTCTGTAGAACCCTAGCTTTTTTGTTTGTTTGTTTGTTTGTTTGTTTTTTGATACGGGGTTTCTTTGTGTAGCTTTGGAGCCTGTCCTGGAACTCACTCTGTAGACCAGATTGGCCTCGAACTCACAGAGATCCACCTGCTTCTGCCTCCCAAGTGCTGGTGGGATTAAAGGCATGTGCCACCACCCCCCAGCGGAACCCTGGCTTTTGAGCAGGCAGGAGTAGGAGGGCAGTCTTGAGGATCGGAAGAGAGTGGGTTAGACAGGAATTGACGCATCGAACAGGTTGGATGCAGGAAAATCTTGAAGGGAGCTGAGATGGCTGAGCAGGTGTTGGGATGTAGAAGAGGGGAGAGGTGGGGCAAATGTATTCAGCAGAGACCCCCACCTCTGTTCTGACTCTGTCCTGAGGAGTGAACCAGACTGAAGGGCTGATGGAGATCAGGCCACCAGGGGTGGGGGTGGGGGACAGCGGGGAAGGAGGCTGGGATCCAGCTGTTGGGATTGTGCAGGGGGTGAGGGTGGGGATGGGGGTGGCTTCGAGGTTGGGGTTCTCATTGTGGGAAGAAAACTGTGCAGAGAACCTGTTGTGAGGGGCCTGGTGAGAGGAAGTCTGGGTGGAGGCCAGAGAAGTCAGTTGTCTGCCTCCTGAGCCCTGGAGCAATCAGCTATGAACACAATTGAGATGAGAGGGCGGGTATTAGAGAGGCCCCGCCCACTCTTCACACTCAGAAGCCATTAACTCCATCCATCCCTCCTGATCACAGTCTCAGTCTCTCTCTCTCTCTCTCTCTCTCTCTCTCTCTCTCTCTCTCTCTCTGACTTATTTATTATGTATACAACATGTATGACTGCTGGCCAGAAGAGGGCACCGGATCTCATTACAGATGGTTGTGAGCCACCATGAAGTTGCTGGGAATTGAACTCAGAACCTCTGGAAGTGGGGGGGGGGTGTCAGTGCTCTTAACCTCTGAGCCATCTCTCCAGCCCCCCGATCACAGTCTCTTAACCCTCATCTTTCTCATTAACATGGTCTAGGATCTTAGGCCATGCTCACTTTCTAAGCTACTTAGTGCCACCTCTCCCAGCTCACCCTGGAGCACCCTAGCTGCAGGATCTTCGTGGTGTGGCCCTGCTTTCGCTACTCGGGTGTCTGTGTTAGAATAAGTGGGGCAGAACAAATTGGCTGTGGCCACAAAGCTCAGGCCAGAGTCTGAGCCTCTTCTAAGGCACAAAAGACCCTTAGCACCTAGGGAGCAAAGACTTCTCAGTCAGCTAGGACCCCTCAGAAAGCCAGCTCTCACCCTACACAGTTACCTCTGAGTGATTGTGGCCAGGGATCCTTGCTTGGGATACCATAGCAAGTTTGGCTTCTGGGGTTCAAAACTGGACATCTATAGCCTCCCTGGGTTCCTGTCTTCAAGGACCTGGCCCTGTTCCCTCTTCCTCTTCTGACACTGTCCCCTTCCAAACTGTCATTACTATTAAAAGCTTGCTTTGGTTGTCTAGATCTAAACACCTCAATGTTACATCTCACAACAGAAACTCCAAAGGTACCTGAACCTTCTGCCCTGGGTGGGCACTTGCATGTGCACATACCCGTCCCCATACACACAATTAAAAAATAATAAAAATAAGCCTGGCATGTGGAGCACACCTTTGATCCCAGGACTTGGGCAGATTTCTATGAGTTCAAGGCCAGCCTGGTCTACAGAGAGAGTTCTGGGATAGGCAGGGTTATGCAGAGAAACCCTGTCTCAAAAAACCAACAAACAAAAATTCAAAACAAAATAAAACGTACTATTAAGAATAATAATTTATGGGCTGGAGAGATGGTTCAGAGGTTAAGAGTACTGACTACTCTTCCAGAGGTCCTGAGTTCAATTCCCAGCAACCACATGGTGGCTCACAACCATCTATAAAGAGATCTGGTGCTCTCTTCTGGCATGCAGGCATACATGCAGGCAGAACACTGTATACATAATAAATAAATAAATAAATCTTTTTTTAAATAAATAAACCTTTTAAAAAAAAGAATAATAATTTATGCCAGGTGGTGGTGGCACATGCCTTTAATCCCAGCACTTGGGAGGTAGAAGCAGGCGGATCTCTGTGAGTTTGAGGCCAGCTTGATCTACAGAGCGAGTTCCAGGAAAGGCTCCAAAGCTACACAGAGAAACCCTGTCTCGAAAAACCAAAAAAGAAAAAAAACTTTTTAAATCTTTGTTGTTGTTGTTGTTGTTGTTGTTGTTTTGTTTTGTTTTTCGAGACAGGGTTTCTCTGTGTAGCTTTGCTCTGTGTAGCTTTGCGCTTTTCCTGGAACTCACTCTGTAGCCCAGGCTGGCCTCGAACTCACAGAGATCCTCCTGCCTCTGCCTCCCGAGTGCTGGAATTAAAGGTGTGTGCCACCACTGCCCAGCAATTTAAAAAATCTTAAGGCTAGTTATAGTAGCACATGCCTTTAATCCCAGCATTCAGGAAGCAGAGGCAGACATATCTTTGTGAGTTACATGCCCCCCAAGGCTACATACATAGTGAGACCCTGTCTCAAAAAATAGAAAAAACATAAAATCTTTTTTTTAAAATCATAACAGAAAACTCCCAAAATCTGGAGGAAAAGATGTCCATCCTTGGATAAGAGGCATATAGAACACCAAGACCAGAAAATAAACTCCATATATCATATTATAGTTAAAACCACTAACTTAAAAAATTGTATTGGGGGCTGGAGGGATGGCTCAGAGGTTAAGAACACCGGCTGTTCTTCCAGAGGTCCTGAGTTCAATTCCCAGCAACCACATGGTGGCTCACAACCATCTGTAATGAGATCTGGCTCCCTCTTCTGGCCTGCAGGGATGCATGCAGACAGAACACTGTATACATAATAAATAAATAAATCTTTTAAAAAAAAAATTGTATTGGGATCGCCTAAGTACAGAATCTCTATTTTGTATGATGGAAAAGCCCCACAAACGGAGAGTAGTATCAGGACATAATATCATGAATGTAATAAATCAATACAGTTAATGTAATTAATGAATATCATAAATATAGTTATTGAATGAATACTGCAAATGTAATCAATGAATACTACAAATGTAATTAATAGCATGAGTGTAATTAATGGATATCATGAGTGTAATTAAAAAAAGAAAGAAAAGAAATTGCATTGGAAGTTACAAAATAAAAATATCAAGGCACATATTAAGGCAAGCCCATAAAAACACTAGCAGACTGCTCAATAAAAGCTTTAAAATCCAAAAAGGCTTGGAGAAATATGTTTCAGGTTCTGAAAGACAAGAGCTGCCAAGACAGACTACTATACCCAGCAAAACTATCTGTTGTAATTGAAGGATAAAGAAAATTTTTCTATGATAAAAGCAGGTTAAAGAAATTTTTGACCAATAATGCAGCTCTACAGAGGTCACTAAAAGGAATTCTTCAGGCTTAGGGAAAGATAAAATACAAGAGTCTACAGAAAAATCTAAGTCATGCTAGAACATAGTAAATATGGGTAACTTTGATACCTTATTCTCATCTGTATCCTACAGGGGTTATTCTAACAAAAGTTAAACAGAGACACATCAGAGTTAAATGGCATCATATATCAAATGGACTTAACAGACATCTAGAGAACATACCATGCAAATACTGCAGACTATGCATTTTTCTCAGCAGCTGTGGAACTCCCTCTAAAATAGGCCATATACCAGGACACATAGCATGTTTCAATAAGTATAGAAAAATTGTAGTAACTTCTTATATTTGATCAGACCATAGTGGAATAAAGCTAGAAATCAACCATACAATGGATATCGCTCTGTATAAATAAAACACTGATTGGCCAGTAGCCAGACAGGAAGTCTAGACAGGACTAGGAGAGAGGAGAGAGGAAAAGAAGAGGAAGGTAGAGGGAGGGGAGACACCAGCTGCCATTCAGGGAGCATCATGTAGAGACAACAGGTAAAGCCATGGAACACGTGGCAACATATAGATTAACAGAAATGGGCTTAGTATAAGAGTAAGAGCTAGACAATGGTAGGCCTGAGCTAATAGCCGAACAGTTGCCATATGGTGGCTCTGTAACTCCAGCCCCAAGGTATTTAACACTCTCTTCTGGCCTCCAGAGGCACCAGGCAGGAGTAGGGCTCACAGATACTCATGCAGGCAAAACACCCATACACATACAATAATAAATTTTTAAAAAATTCAGAGAAAACAGCCCAGCTATGGTGATGCATGCCTTTAATCCCATCACTCAGGAGGCAGAGGCAGGTGGGTCTTTATGAGTTGGAGGCCAGCCTGGTCTACAAAAGTAAATCCAGGACAGCCAGGGCTGTTAAACAGAGAAACCTTGTCTCAAAATACCAAAACAAAACAAAACAACCAAAAGTAGTAGACAGGAATAAACATAGGGCAAACATTAATGAAATAGATATAAACAAATACAAGGAATCAATAAAATAAAGCTTTAGTTCCTTAAAAACATATAGTATTGACAGACCCTTAGCCAAACTAGCCAAAAGAAAGAAAGAAAAAGCCCTAATTAACAATATTCAAAATTGGCCAGTCATGGTGGCACATGCTGTTCACATTTGCACTCACTTTGGGAGCAGAGGTCAGTGAATCTCTGCCAGTTCAAGGCCAGCCTGGTCTATCTAGTGAGTTTCAGCAAGACTGCACAGTGAGACCCTGTATCTTAGGGTTTTATTGCTGTAAATGACCACGACACCACCATGACCACGACAACCCTTTCTTTTTTTTTTTTTTTTTTTTTTTTGGAGACAGGGTTTCTCTGTGTAGTTTTGGTGCCTGTCCTGAATCTCACTCTGTAGACCGGGCTGGCCTCGAACTCACAAAGATCTGCCTGGCTCTGCCTCCCGAGTGCTGGGATTAAAGGCGTGCACCACTGCTGCCTGGCACAATAACTCTCATAAAGGAAAACTTCCAATTGGGGCTGGATTACAGCGTCAGAGGTTTAGTCCATTATCATCATGGTGAGAAGCATTACATCATGCAGGCAGACATCAGAAGGAGCTGAGAGCCTCGAACTCAGAGATCCACCTGGTTTTGCCTCCCAAGTGCTGGGATTAAAGGCATGCGCCAACACTGCCTGGCTAAAATCTTTTTTCTGAGTCCTAAACCTTACACTAGAACTCCCTACTGCTTGGGAACCAGAGTGCCCCCAGTCAAGCTCCATGGGGTGAACTGCATCTATAATGTGGGGTAGTTCCTGGGAAACTGAACTTCACAGCTTGAAATTTCCCCAAATCATCTCAGACAAGAGGGCTGAAGGCCATGGAGGACCCGAGGTATTTCTAAAGCAGCTTTTCTCTTTGAGTCTCTCAAGACATGATAAATATTAATGGGGTAAGGGATGGCGTTTACATAGATTTGGAAGACTATAAAGACGTGTCTCTGAGATGATGCTTGGACTGTGCTTTTCTTGCTCTCACATCGCTAAGGCTGTGCATTTGCTGCTTGTCCCCTTGGAATTGGGATATATTGATTTAGGAAATACAGTGTGTTTTGTTTTGTTTTTTGCTTTGGTTTTTTAGACAGGACTTCTCTGTGTAGCTTTGGAGCCTGTCCTATAACTTTCTCTTGCTCTGTAAACCAGGCTGGCTTCAAACTTGGATCCATCTGCCACTGCCTCCTGAGTGCTGGAAGTAAAGGCATGTGCCACCACTGCCCATTTTTGTGTTGTTGTTCTAAAGGATGTGTTCGAAATAGCCCTGGTGGAGCTGGCATAAGTTCTTGGTAAGAACTTGAAAATGGGGTATGGCGGTGCATGTCTGTAATTCCAGAATTCAGAAGGTAGAGAATTGAGGATAAGATGTTCAAAGTCATCCTCAGCTACATACTAAGTTTGAGACCAGCCTGAGATACACGTACCCCTGCCTAAAAATTAATAAAATTTAAAAACCTGGAGTTGTGGCTCAGTGATAGAGCAGTTGCTCTATCAGTAGTCTTATCGGTAGCCCAGAGTGACTTGTAACTCACTAGGTAACCAGGCTAGCCTTGAACTCATGGTGGTCCTCCTACCTTAGCCTTCCCAGTGCTGAGGTTGCAGGCATGAGCCTCCATGCCCAGCTGAAAACCCATCATCCTGTTTCATTTAAATGACATATGCAGGAGGCTGTTTACCGCCTCCTGGTACTTTTCTCATACTGCAGTGACCCTGAGTTGTCCATTAATCCCAGCTTATACTCTTGCGGGGAGCACTGACATGGAACCCCTCATTTTCCTTCTACAGTTCTCTAGCCAGTCTGAGGCCTCTGACAGTAACCAGCAGTTACAACATGCCATGGAGGAGCAGGCTCAGCTGGAGACCCACGTAGGCCAGGTGAGGATTTGTGGGGGAGGAGGGCATGACCTCAGGTGGCCAAGGGCAGGTGAGAACTAGTGACAGCCCTTCGTAACTTGTGCGTTGACTGATGCAGCTGATGGAGTTGCTGAAACAGCTCCAGATGGAGAGGGACCAGTATGCAGAGAACCTGAAAGGAGAGAGTGCCATGTGGCAGCAGAGGATACAGCAAATGGCAGAGCAGGTGAGGCCTGGCCCCTGGGGTCCTTGCTCTTCCTGCACACCAGTAGGGTGCAGCTGAGGGGTGAGGGGCTTCAGTTTTACAGAGGTGGGACTGGGACTAGATGATGCCTGAGAGCTCCAGCTCTTTCCCTATGCCTTTGGGCAGGTGCACACACTGAAGGAAGAGAAGGAATACAGACAGAGTCAGGTACAAGAGCTGGAGACCAGCTTGGCAGCACTCAGGAGTCAGATGGGTGAGTAGGGCAAGAATGACTTGAGAACAGGAGTGGGCCCAAGGGCCAGGAAGGTGGTTTCCATTGCCCTGGGGAGGCAGTCAGGTACAAGGGCATTGTAGCAGAGGGCAAGGGGTCTCTGCCAGGAGGTGGCAAGTCTTGTCCCTCTGAGCATGTGTCCTCCTTCTGTGCAGAGCAGGGTGCCATGCCTACTGCTCCCCCTGCAGGTGACTGAGCATCACAGAACGGTACTAGAGTGGCTTAAAATGCTCACCTCGTCTTAGAGCCTGACAGAAAAGAAGCCAAGGCTTGGGGCAGGAAGCCTGAGCTCACAATGGAGTCTATCTGAGAAGCCAAGGGTGGATCCCCTCACTGTGCCTGCTTCCTTTCTCAGAGGAGCCACCACCCCCAAAGCCTGAGGCGGGGCCTTCTGAGGTCGAAGAGCAGCTGCAGGGAGAGGTTGAGCAGCTGCAGAAGGACCTGGAGAATCTGATGGGACAGCTGAAGGCCCAGGTGCAGGACAATGAGAGCCTGAGCCTCCTGAACTGGGAGCAGGAGGAGCGGCTGCTGGAGCTGGAGCGGGCGGCCGAGCGCTGGAGTGAGCAGGCAGAGGAGCGCAAGCAGATCCTGGAGAGCATGCAGAGTGACCGCACGACCATCAGCAGAGCACTGTCGCAGAACCGAGAGCTAAAGGAGCAGTTGGCTGAGCTGCAGAACGGCTTTGTCAGGCTGGTGCGGAGCCTGCAGGCCCTCTTTACTCACAGGGAACACAGCCCTTCTGGTCAGCACTCGAAAGGGATGGGGTGCTGTCCACCTCATGTGCAATGATTGTGAGTGGTGAAGGCACCCTGCAAGCCAGAGCTCCAGGGTGTGTGGGAATGATCCAGTAGTCTTCCCTGCTCTGTGGGAGGAGGGGCACATGCAGGTCTGTGCACCCTACCCACATTGGGTCCTGTTGACTGCTGCTTTCTGTCCAGACCAACAAGAACATGAAGATTACCAGTGCCCTGTAGTTAGGGCAGCATGTCAAAAAGGAGCTGACAAGAGGCTGGGGGAGCTGCAGGAGATGGTGAACCCATAGAGGTAGAGGCAAAAAGATCAGGCGTCCAACATCACCCTCAGCTACATATGGGCTCAGCCTGAGGGACATGAAACCCTGCCTTAAAATGACACAAAACAGGCTGGTCAGATGTCTCAGTGGGCAACACTGCTGCACAGACCTCATGACATGCGTTCAATACTTGGAATCTATATAAAGGTAGAAAGAGAACCGACTCCACACGATGTCCTTTTCTGGAAGACTATTAACCCGTGAGTCATCTCTCCAACCCCCATTTATTTTGTAACCACCACATTCAGCTACCCCCATTTTAAAGGCTGTGGTATAGACAAGACTTGGCCAGGTGTGTCTGGATGCTGTTGCCTGCACCTTCAGAAGTCAGAGAGAGAGGCAAATCCAATAGCAACCAGTGTCCAGGAATGCCTTCTCTGGTTGCCCCAGAGGTAGCAGAGATGAAGCCTGGCCTGGCATGGTATCAGCAGTTCTGTCCAGCGGGCAGTCTGCAGGGTTGAGAGTATTCCTAGGGCACAGAGCACAAAGACTCCATCTGGCCTCAGGCAGTACCCAGACGCTGTCCGCCCCCTGCTTTGCACTAGCCTGAACTCTGCCTATGTCTGGGGACAGGCTGCTGACCCTTGGCATTCCTGCAGAGACCCTATGAGACAGAAACAGACCAGGCTTTCAGAACGCATGCCTGCTGGTAGGATGAATATCACCAAGATTATCCGCTATGAATGCAGGGTGACACTTCATGTGCCAAAAGTTGGCTGACCCTGCCCCAGCCCTAGCTGTTTGGCTCTAGGGCCCTCATTCCAACTGGGGTAGGACAGAACCCTTATTCTCTTCCTGAATGAGAGGCCTCCATACCCCTATCTGTACAGAACCCTACCCCCAACCTTAATCATCTCTCACTCCCACTCAGGGGCTGAATTTTCTCTGCTTATAGCTTGGCACCAGACCAGATCAGACAAAGATGATCTGAAGTCAAGTTTCCAAGGCCTTTTGAAGGCAGGAATTTTATTGGTAGGGAGAGTCACTGTTCCCAGGATGTCCACCCAGCCTGCTTTGGCTTTTCTGCATGAGGTCCTGACAGGTGCCAACAGCTTGAATAAGCTCCTTAGGGAATAGCTGAGCTTTTGCAGACTCTCCCCTCCACCTTCATCTGGTTCTGCTACCCATCACCTGCAGATCCCAAGTGTTCTGCTTGTTCTCTGATATTACTCTTCCCATCTGCAAAGCAGAGTGATGGCCCTAATCTCCCAGGAATGTGATGGGACTGAAATGGCTTCTTGGATGTGAAAAGGCTCTGTATAGGCCCATGGAAGACACTTAGAAAGATAGTTTCTTCCCTTTGGCTTTCTCTGAGGCCCCTCCTCGGGCTGCTGCCACACCATCATCTGAATCGTCATTGTCAGCAGATTTGGTGAGTCAATTGGGATTTCTTAAAGGGAGGAATTAGTTAAAAGAAAGTTTTTTCCCCACATTAAAAAATGGGAAACATTGTTTACAACGGAGGGCATTTAGTCTCTGTTTGATAATACATTGGACAATCTAAAAATGGAACAATTAAATGAGAGGATAATTAATGTTGATGGGGTAGATGTAATGTCAATTACAAATATTACTTGTTTGATCATTAAAAAGTTGGTTAATATGAGTACCAAGATAAAAGTTTTAGAAAAACTTGTTAAAACAGATCATAGAGCCGGGCGGTGGTGGCGCACGCCTTTAATCCCAGCACTCGGGAGGCAGAGCCAGGTGGATCTCTGTGAGTTCGAGGCCAGCCTGGTCTCCAAAGCGAGTTCCAGGAAAGGCGCAAAGCTACACAGAGAAACCCTGTCTCGAAAAACCAAAAAAAAAAAAAAAAAAACAGATCATAGAGATATTCAGATCCAGACAGAAGAATTTAAAGGAGAACCAATGTCAACATTGCATTATAAAGTTACAGAAAAACAGCCTAAGGCTTTCAAACAGCCAACCTTAATCTATCCAGTAACCTTACAGGAACTGCCAAATACTCAAGGCTGCGTAAGAGCTGACTGGATTCCTGTGCAAATGTTAGATTTGAGGAGATTCAAAGATGCAATAGTCTCATATGGCATCCACTCATCTTTTGTGAAGCAGATATTAAACTCATGGTCAACTTGTAATAGAATTATCCCTCAAGACTGGAGAGATTTGGTTACAGCTGTCTTAGAGGCTGGTCCCCAGTTACAATGGAGGACCTGGTGGAGGGATGAGGCTAAGACCATTGAACAATAGAGTAGAGCTAGAGGTCTTGAAATCTCCCAAGATCAACTTCTTGGAAAGGGAGATTATGCTAATGTAGAAAGGCAATCTCAATATGATGACCACACCCTAGCTTTATGCCAAATGCTTGGGACAGAATTGAAGAAGTAGGAAAGAAAATTGAGTCATTTACAAAAGTTATACAGGGCCCAAAAGAAACCTTCACTGATTTCTTACAAAGGCTGTCTTCAGCAATAAATAGAATGATACCAAATTCAGAAGCTAGACAGATAATAAATGAATCTCTGACTTTTGAAAATGCCAATGCACAATTCCAAAGGGTAATTAGGTTGTTAAAGGCAAGATCAGCACCCTTGGAGGAATGGATCTGAGATACAATTAGTATTGAATCTCATGACCATGATGATGCTTCGATAGGAGAGGTGATTTCCAGAGGTTTGAAGAAAAATAGTAATGTCAAATATTTCAATTGCGGTAAACAAGGTCACCAAAAAAGGGACTGTAAGCAGGGCATTCCTAGAAATAATGTTTTCTTAAGGAATAATCCCAACAGAACGCCCCTCCCTTCTGGATTATGCAGAAGCTGTGGCAAAGGCAGACATTGGACTAAAGCATGTAGATCAACAAGGGACAAACAAGGTAATCCCTTACCTTTGCTGTCCGGAAACACCCTGAGTGGCCTCTCACAGGCCCCCATGTCAAATTTGGTTCAGTCCTTTCCTGTCATCACAGAAGAAACTCCTCCCCAGAGCAATTAAAGAATCTAATGCCTATTGTAAAAAACCATACTGCTCTGGATGATAGAACAGCTATAGAAGAGAGAACAAAAAATTCAGGAGAAACCTTAAATCAAAATTGATAAAGATTAGATAGGGAACCTCCTCAAATTTAGGGTTGGGGAAGGGTTTTGTTTTTGTCTTTCAGGAGAATGAAGGCTAAGAAATCTAAAGAACACTGGACAAATGAGACATCTGAAGAAAAAGGAAAAATCACCAAGAAAAAAGTCCCATAAAAAAAAGCTTTTCTGCAATGAACCAGGACCATGCCTAACAGCAACTTTTAGGTCTCCAAAAAGATGATGGGACCCCACAACGATGATTCCATCAGGACAATGATAACGCCACCAAGCTGACAAACACCACCCAAAGATCAGCTTTGGACTACAAACTGCTCAGGACAATATCGAGATGGCTAGCTGAGATGATACAGCCTCACAGTCTACTCTAGTCAGGACTTGACCATAATCCTAACTTTTCTTTGTATCCCCATAAGAATACCAGCACCCCCAGTCAACAGGAAGTAGCCTAGAAAACTACAGCCATATTTACAAAAGATGAATTATGAGTGTTTGTCTTTGTTTAGGGGTTGGTTAAAAATCGTTATTAGTCATAGTCAATATATTTCTAAAAGAAGAAATGGAGGTATAATATAGAAATGTATTATATAGAAATGATAAAATAAAAGAGTAGATTATTGAATCTACTCTGAAAAGAAAAAAAAGAGGATATAGCTATAATAAGATAAAAGGTAGATTATTGAATCTACTCTGAAAAAAAAGATAAAGAAATGATGGATAAAGGGTGGATTATTTGGGGCTGGAGAGATGGCTCAGAGGTTAAGAGCACTGACTGCTCTTCCAGAGGTCCTGAGTTCAATTCCCAGCAACCACGTGGTGGCTCACAACCATCTGTAACGAGATCTGGTGCCCTCCTCTGGCATGTAGGCACACATGCTGTATACATAATAAATAAATCTTTAAAAAAAAAAAAAAAAAAAAAAAAAAAAAAAAAAAAAAAAAAAAAAAAAAAAAAAAAAGGGTGGATTATTTGTGGGGCATTTACCCACCACCCCCACAGTTCCCCAGAGTTTTCTTGAGTGTGAGCAGCAGGAAATATTAGATAGAAGGATTTGTTGTGGAGAATCTTGTGGAGATAAACAGATAGAAAATAAAGGAACCTTTTCCAATGGGCCCCGACTGTCTCTGCCCCAGGGTTTTTATAGAGATGCCAAGGGGTGGAGCAAATGACCTCCTCCCCCAGCACAGCCAAGTGCAGACCATCTCAGACACCTGCACTCAGGCCTGTGGTCCTAATCATCCTCTATGCGGACCTGCTGGGTAAAGCCACGAGGAACCCGAGAATGGGCTCCCACAATTATTGAATCTACTTTGAAAAGAAAAAAGAATATGGATATGATAATATAAAAAGGTAGATCATTGAATCTACTTTTAAAAGGCAACTACTAGTTTTAAATATTTTGCATTGGATTGGATTTTTGTATATTATATACAAATTTTGTATAATGATACAAATTTGAGATTGATTTTGTTAGAAAATACTGTACATATATTTCTAATCTTGTTCAAGGTATCGTACCTATATCTCATTTAACAATGTAATGTAATTTTCTAGTCCTTGAAAGTTATTATTACCTACTAATTAGAATATAAAGAAATGCAAGTTAGTAGTCAGTCATTGCAATCAAACTTGTCATATTAGGTATGTTTTTCAAGGTCAAACAGAAATATATTTTAGATATACAGGTCATCTTCAAACACTTCAGAGATCTACAGTAGAATATGGCATTTAAGATGTTTTAATAACATTGATTCTTTTTTTATGATAATGAGACATGTCTACTCCTGGTAGCACCAATATACTTTAGAGAAGATGATGGGCATTGAAGAAACTCCTTATGGAGTTTACTTTCTTTGTGGCAGAAGTTAGCCATTGGGCAAGAAAGTGCCCTTGCCTCAACTGCTGACAGTATGTTGTCCAAAATGGACAAGCAGGACACAAAAGAAAGGACTGCTGCACCTTGCCAAGACAAGGTAGGAAGGCTCTTCAGAAAATCCTGCTTCCCAGATGAGTCTGTCAGATATGCTAAGCATGTAGGCTGAAGATAGTTGCCCCAACATTGCAGAGGAATGTATATTTCTAATTGTACTTATACCGTTCATTTAACAATGCAATTTTCTGATCCTTGAATGTTATTATTACCAACTATTAGGATATAAAGAAATGAAAGTTAGTAGTTAGACATTACAATAGAAGTTGTAGTCATATTAGATATGTTTTAAAAATTGAGCAGATATATTTTAGACAGGTCATCTTCAAACCCTTCAGAGATCTACAGAATATGGCATTTAAAATGTTTTAATAACTTAGAAAATTTTTCTTTTTTGTTATGATTATGAGACATGTCGGCTCCTGGCAGTACCAATCTACTTCAGAGAAAATATGGGCATTGAAGAAACTGCATATGGAGTTAACTTTCATTGTGACAAAAGTTAGCCACTGGACAACAAAGTATCCTTGAATCAACTGCTGACAAAATGGACAGACAGGACATGAAACAAAGGACTACTGATTCTTGCCAAAACGAGTGTGGTTATGGCTTTATCAAAAGGCATCTTCTGAGGCCAGGACAATATGGCACCATCCCTGAAGTTGCCTCTGCAATTCGGAAAAGGTACAGTGCCCTTTTCTTCGAAGGCAGCTGAATAGGCAGTGGGCCGATGGCTTCTGATGTGCAATGGAACAGCAGCTGAAACAGTTATTCTTGAAGAGTAACTAAGCTCACGCCTCGCAATAGTAAACTGGCATTTGACAGAGGGATGTGGAGAAGAACGGGATGCTAAGATGAAGCCATATATACACAGCCAAGAAGAATGGACAGCTGAATTAAAAAATCAACAACAATTTCCAGAATTTAAAATCCTGAATCATGGCATGACACTAGTGGAATTCAGGTGTTTCTGGTACATGGACTGCTCTCACCCAATGTGAGGTTGAACTGTTGACCTTGTGTACATCCTACTTCACAAATGAGTCTGTCAGATATGCTAAGCCTATAGGCTGAAGATGATGCCCCAACACTGTGGAAAAACCTCAGGTGACTGTCCAGGCAGCTGGCTGTTTCTGTCAACTCACAAATTTTTTGGAAGTTGCTTGCATGCACTTTCTGTTTTTATTTTTGTTAGCTAATATTATTTTCTTCTTGGGTCTCTGAGGGAGTTGAAGATTAGGTAGTTATAGTTGAAGGTTAGTTAGTTATAGTTGAAGATTAATTAGGATAGAAAGTGAATTAGATACATTTTGGACTTAACAAAATAGGATAGATAATGAAATTATTTTCTCTGAATTTGTCAAATACAAATGGACTAGACATTGTTTAGACATTTATTACTTGTATATATTGTATATAGTCATTGTACTTTTGTATATAGTTTTTCTTTTGTTAGTTATAACCTTTTTCTTTTTTTTCCTTTTTATTAAAATAGAAAAGGGGAAATGTGGTGGTATTTTACTTATACTGAAATGTGATTTTAATTGTATGTTAATAAATAAAGTTGTCTGGGGGTCAGAGCTATTAGAGTCATAGCAAGTGCGTGGCGGCGGTGGCGCATGCCTTTAAGGACCTGGAGGGCGGTACATTCAGGCAGTGACGAGGCAGTCACATGTTTGGGTTTACAACCAATGAGAAGGCAGAACAGGAAGACTTTAAAGACAGACACACAGGAAGTAGGTCCCTTTTGGAGAGCTCTCTTGGCTGGAGAGGATCCCTGAATCAGGAAGGGTGAGGCTCTTAGCTCTGACCTCTTGGCTGTCTTCTCTGAATTGGCTCTGTGTTTCTTATTTTATAAGACCGTTGGTTACATCTACAGAGGAATCTTGGGTGACTGTCCAGACAGCCAGCTGTTTCTGTCATTTCTCACATTTTTTGGAAGTCACTTAACTGCACTTCCTGCTTACTCAATTAATATTATTTCCTTCTTGGGTCTCTGAGGGAGTTGAAGACTAGATAGTTACTGTTTTCCTTGTTAATAAATTCAGAAAATAAACTCACTACAGATGTGTAAAGTGTATAAGTTTGAAAAGCATCAAAAGATAGTTTTCAGTTGGTAATACAGGTTAGGGTAGAATGTGAATTAGGTACAACAATTTAGACTCACCAAAATAGGATAAATAATAGAATAGTTTCTCTGAATCTGTCAAATGTTAATGGACTGGACATTGTTAATGTAATTCTTGACTGTATATATTGTATATACTTATTGTACTTACTGTATATAGTTTTTCTTATATAAGTTATAACCTTTTATTATTTTAGACAAAAAAAAAAACCAGAGAAATGTGATGATATATTTTATACCCTTAATAAAGCTTACCTGAGGATCAGAGGATAGAACAAGCCACTAGATTAGACATACTCTAGGCAGTGGTAGCACACACCTTTAATCCTAGCACTCGGGAGGCAGAGATCTCTCTTCGTCTCTGTGAGTTAAAGGCCACCCTGGACTGCATGAGGTTGACTTAGTCTAGGAGAGAAAACAGAGCCAGGCAGTGGTGACACACACCTTTAATCCCAGTACTAGGAAACACACATGCCTTTAATCCCAGGAAGTGATGGCTGGGAGGAGAAAGGTATATAAGGCATGAAGAGACAGGAACTAAAGGCTCTTTTTGGCTGAAAAGTTGAGAACTTAGAGGCTTTCAGTCTGAGGATTTGTGGAAACAGGTTCACCTGAGGAGTTGATGAGGTGAGATTGGCTGTGGCTTGCTCTGCTTCTCTGATATTTCAACTTTCACCCCAATATCTGGCTCAGGATTTTTTTTTTATAAGACTGTTTTGAATTTGAACAACAAGGCAGAGAACCCTAACTAATTTGAATGCTGACCTAAGGTGTTGTCCTCCATCTGCCCTCTCAAAGACCTTGGGTTAGAGCAAGGCCAAGGCGAACAGCGAGCATAACTAGACATTCATGGCATTCTCACTGTCTTAATTAGGTTTTTACTTCTGTGTAAAAACTATGACTACATTAGTTAGGATTCTCTAGACTAACAGAATTTATAGAATGAACATATAAAAGGGATTTATTACAATGGCTTACAGGCTGTAGTCTAGCTAGTCCAACAGTGGCTGTCTACCAATGGAAGACCCAAGAATCCTGTAGTTGGTCAGTCCATGAGACTGGATGTCTCAGCTGGTCTTCAGTATATGCCAGAATCCCAAAGAAGTAGGCTCTAAGGCCAGTGAAGGAATGGAGTTGCTAGTGAGAATGAGAGCAAGCAGGCAAAGAAAGAGCTTCTTTCTTCCATGTCCTTTATGTAGGCTGCTAGCAGAAGGTGTGGTCAGATTAAAGGTGGATCTTCCAACCTCAAAGATCCGGATTAGAAGTGGGTCTTCCCATATCAAATAATCTAATTAAAAAAAAAAACTCTCACAGGTGTGCCTAGCCATTTAGATTTTAGTTAATTTCAGATGTAGTCAAGTTGGCAACCAAGAATAGCAATGACCAAAAGCAACTTTAGGAGGAAAGGGTTTATTTCAATTTAGCTGTAGTCCATCATGAAGAGAAATCAGGGCAGAGATGCAAACTTGCTCCTCATGGTTAGCTCAGCCTGCTTTCTTATACAACCCGGGATTAACTACCCAGGGGTGGCACCACCCACCGTGAGCTAGACCCTCCCATATCAACCATCAATTAAGAAAATGCCCCCACGGGCTGTTCTGATGGAGACAATTCCTCAAATGAGAGTATTCATCTCAGATATGTCTAGGTTTGTGTCAAGTTGCCAAAAAACACCAACCAGCACACTTGCCTTAGGTGACAGGCAGCAGAGAGCAAATTTATTCCCTCCACTCTCTCTAGTCCGATTGATTGGTAGTGGCGGTCTATGTGGGTTGCCCACCAGGCACAGTGCAAAGCAATGTCTGTAAAGAGAGTAAGATGTCAGGGGGTGGAATGTATGCCACACTTGTCTTTTCTCTTATAGAAGAAAGTCTAGATTGTAGATGTATCCAACCTTCCCATCAAACAATAAACACAGAACCAATGCAAAGAAGAAAGCCAAGAGGTCAGAGCCAAGAGCCAAAACCTTACCCTTCCTCCTGCAGTGGTCCTACCTCTCCGAACCAGAGCTACCCCTGTGTTAAAGTCTTTATATAGAGTTCCTGTCCTGCCTTCTCATTGGTTGTAAACCCAACCACATGACCGCCTCCTCACAGCCTGTCTGTATAGGCCTCCAGGTTTTCCATGATTGGTATTAAGATTAAAGGCATGTGCATCCAATAATGGCTGTATCCCTGAACACACAAAGACTTACCCAGCTCTGCCTACTAAGTGCTGGAATTACAAGCGTACGCTACCACTGCCCTGCTTTCCTATGGCTTGCTAATAGCTCTGACCCCCGGGCAACTTTATTAACATACAAATAACATTTTAATACAAATAAAATATCACCATACTAGATAGTCTCCAGGCTTGCGTGCTGGATTTGCATGATATGCATGACTCATCTTTCTGTTTATCTTCTCATGCTTCTAACCTTAATTTCAGCTATGTGGCTGAGTTACTAAGATGAAAATATGACCATTGTCCTCCACTTGTTTCTCAGTTTCATCCATGATTACTGACATCCACACATCCCAAGTGTTCATTCTTTTCTTATGATAAACACTGACCAAAAGCAACTTAGAGGAAGGGATTATTTCAGTTTATTCTGAGTTGCAGTCTGTCACCAGGGAAGTCAGGGCAGAAACTCAAGCAGAAACCTGAAGCCATGCAGCTTCACCTCTGACCAGGAAACTCACACAGCCAAGTGCAGCAGTGCCGTGGAAGATGCTACTAGCCAGCTGGCTGGCTCATACTCAACTAATGTGTTCAAGTACATGAACCTATGGGGGACATTTCTCATTCAGACCACCACAAGCCACTATACGTTTGTGCATGCAAATATGCACACTGCATACACCACATGTGTATAAGCATGGAGGGTGGGATACATACATAAAGCCAGGTGGTGGTGGCGCATGCCTTTAATCCCAGCACTCGGGAGGCAGAGCCAGGCAGATCTTTGTGAGTTCGAGGCCAGCCTGGTCTACAGAGTGAGATCCAGGACAGGCACCAAAACTACACAGAGAAACTCTGTCTTGAAAAACAAAAACAAAAACAAAAAACCAAAAGATACATGGATAACACTACAGTAAAACAAATT
Source organism: Peromyscus californicus insignis (assembly GCF_007827085.1). Lineage (NCBI taxonomy): Eukaryota > Metazoa > Chordata > Mammalia > Rodentia > Cricetidae > Peromyscus > Peromyscus californicus. Next base: position 380,111 of record NW_026294595.1, on the reverse strand, counting down.
CTGGTGGAACTGCAGGATCACAAGTTAAAGCAACGAGAGGAAACTGCAGAGGACAGCTCCCTAGGGATTCTTGGGACCACTTGAGGGTGTGCCTCTGTGGGAGGATTCCTCCAGGGTAACTGTAATTGGAGCATGCCTTCTGTGCAGTACCTTCTGGAAACCTCCCTTTACTCCCTAGTCTTAGCTTCTGAAACCTCTTGAGTTAAAGGTTGCTCCCTAAAATGGAGCTAAGGCCAGTAAGATGACTCAGTAGGTTAAGGCATCTGCCACAAAGCCTGATCACTTGAGTTTGATTCATGGCCCCCAACATGAAAGGAGAGACCTAACTCCCAAGTTGTCCTTTTGACTTCTGTATATGTGCCGTGGTACATATCTGTGCATATGTACACACACACACACACACACACACACACACACACACACACACACACTAAATAAATGGAGCTAGAGTAAGCCAGAATGGCTTGGGAGTGACAAATGGTCCCATTCTTATTATTCACAGCCTCCCCTCTCACTTCCAGTAAGCTTCCATGTCCAAGTAAAAACAGCCCACCCACCTCAGTATGTAATTGCTGCAGGACAAGCGCTTAGCCACATTTCCAACTTGACTGATACTACCAGACCAACTCAAAATCACTTAAACAAGGAAACCTCCTTCCAGAACTACTGGGTGGCATGACCCAGGGCTGTGTATCTGGAGGCATAGCCATCATTAAGACCCAGAATCTTGCTGGGTTTTTTTTAAAAGATTTATTTATTTAATGTATGTCTGTATGAGGGTGTCAGATTCTCTGGAAGTAGAATTACAGACAGTTGTGAACTGCCATGTGGGTGTTGGGAATTGAACCTGGGTCCTCTGGAAGAGCAGTCAGTGTTCGTAACCTCTGTGCTATCTCTCCGCCCCCCATAGAGTCTTGCTGTTTTTGCTCAGCACCCTCACCAGTTGGCTTCAGCCTCCAGGGTTCAAGATGGCTGCAACAGTTCTGGACATCATGTCTGCACCATTGGTGTCCAGAGGTAGGAAAAGGACTACCTAGTACTTTGCAGTAGTCCCCCTTCAGACTGTTCCTTCCTCTTTCAGAATCAGAATGGATTACATGTCTCCTTCAGACCGTATGATCAGCTTAGACTCTGACAGGGGTTACTTGAGCATATTAGCAAATTAGTAAATAGACTCTAGGACAAAGCCAGGTCCAGCTGGGCAGTGTTGGCACACACCTTTAATCCCAGCACTTGAGAGGCAGAGGCAGATGGATCTCTGGGTGTTTGAAGCCTGTGTGGTCTACAGAGCAAGTTCCAGGACAGGCTCCAAAGCTATACAGAGAAACCATGTGTCAAAAAACAAAACAAAATGGCAGGTCTGTCTGCAGTGAGGGAGGAAGGGAGCTGGCAACTAGCAGTGTGGTCACACCAGGATCCTTTGACACACACATACTTTTTCAGTCCCTCCAGACTTGCCTTACTCCTTAAGATCAGCCACTAACTCCTCCAGAAAGCCTTCCCTGTTGTCTCTGGCTTCCCCAGAGAACCAGACTCCACCTATGGCTCTTGCCATGGTTGCAACCATATACTTCCATGCGTCATTATTTGAATTCAGAGCAGCTCCACCCTGAATCCCCAGGGTGCAGAACCTGGCACAGGGTTGCATTCATGACATTTTCTTTTCTTCTTCTTTTTTTTTTTTTAAATAGTACTGGGGGTGGAACCTCAGTCTTCACAAATGCTAGGGAAGTACTCTATAACTGAGCTATAACCTGGCCCCTACAGACAGTTAACTAGACAAATGGGTGAGTGGGGTACAGGAAAGGGATGCAGAGTCTATTAGGGGCCCTCACACACATTCTCTGGGTCATGGGAATTGTTGAGGCATCTTAGGCGGAGCTCAGCAACTGAACTCAAGAATAACTTTCATAAGTAGCTGGGAGGTGCCAATGGAGGGTAACTTTATTTTTCTCTTGGTCTTCCCAACTGAGCTAAATCTTTTTAAATGATACCATGAGCATCACTTATAAGAAGTTTTGTCATTTTTACCAAAACAAAGCTTTTACTTAAAAAAAATGAAGGAAAACAACCATTTTTTACTATGGGGAATGCAGAATTTGTGGGGTTCTATTAATTCCTTCCTTCCTTGTCTGGGGCTCCCCTGAACCCACCAGGAGCCCTATAGAGTCTAGGACTTGCTTCCCCAGTAGTTCCAAGTTTGTTGAAAGACCCAAAGGGTGTGCAGGGCTCAGAATTAAAACCAAGGTGTGCACTCTTTGTTGCTTTGATAAAACCCTGACCAAAAGTAATTTGCATGTGTTGCAATTGGGGAGAAATTTTAGCTTACAGGTCACAGTCCATCACTGAAGGACTGTTCAAGGCAGGAACAGAAGCAGAGACCATGAAGAAAGGATGCTTACCAGTTTGTTCTCCATGGCTCACCCAGCTGCTTTCTTATACCACCCAAGACCTCCTGCCTAGGAGTGACACCAGCACGATGGGCTGAACCTTCCCATTTGAATCATGAATCAAGAAAATGCCCCCCAGACATGCCCACAGCCAATCTGATGGAGGCAATTCTTCATTTGGGGCTCCCTCTTCCTACATGGCTCTAGTTCATGTCAAGTCGACAGAAACTACCCAGCACAAGGTGTTTATGTTTTCTTTTTCTCCCACAACTGGAATTTGGTGGGAGGTGGTTGAATCACCTGGCTTTTTTTCCATTTCTGTATTTTTCCTGCATGTATGTTGTGCATCATATGCAAACAGCTAGAAGAGAGTGACTGATTCCCTGGAAATGGAGTTACAGGCAGTTTGGAACCACCATGTGGGTGCTGGGAATAGAATCACAGTCTTTTGCATCTGGTTCTCTTAACTACTGAGTCATCTCTCCATCCCCAATCTGGTTCTTTCAATAAAGCTTTGGAGTGTGTTTTCAAGCTATGGTAATGACAAGTATGGGACGAGATCATGAGATCATTTGTAAGTTCATCTACTTTTTTTTTAGATATTTTGAGACAGGGTTTTACTGTGTAGCCCTGGCTGTCCTGGAACTCATTATGTAGACCAGACTGGCCTCAAACTCACAGAAATCCACCTGCCTCTGCCTCCCAAGTGCCCAAGTGCTGGGATCAAAGGTGTGTGCAACCACAGCCTGGCCAAATTCATCTACTTTTTCATTCATCCACTGATTAGCCATGTCCCCACATCTAGTACATTGGGAACATGGGGAGCAAAGTGATAGCTCTCATCTGTCCCTATTACCAGGGAGACAGACACAGATAGTCCTAACAGCCACTTCAAACCATGGTAGAGGCCAGTTGAGCAGAGGGTGGCTGAGGTGGAGCAGAGACTCACTATTACGGGAGGGATGGGACAGAGGAAATTTTGAAGGACACATAGAAGATTGCCGGGATGAGATGAAATGGGAAGGTATTCCTGAAAGAGGGAACAGCTGTGTGGACAGAACAGTGCATGGAGACAGAGGTCCAGCACACGTGGGGTCACACATTGTCTGGGTTAGTTCTACAGGAGGAACTTTGCAGTAGGTTGGTATGGAGGATAGAAAAGGGTAGATTGTGTTTCAGGCCTGAAGGCATGTCCATGGTGTGTGATATGCAGGGGAGATGTCTCATATTACACAGACCTGGAATTTGAGGCTGAACCCCTAGGCCTGGCCCCAGAGCCGTGACACAGTAACACCAGGCAGCCCCGTGATACTAGCACAGTCTGGGTGAGGCATAACCAAGTGGACTCTGCCTCAGCACCAGGGAATGAAGGAGGGCCGGCCAGGGAGGAAACTGTCACCAGGGCATGTCTCCACACCCCACAGCTGGCTTGACCTAAAGTGTTTACTGGAATATAGTAAGGCCATTTGGCTCTTCTTCCATTCTGGGTGGGGCTAACAGTGCCCACAATGTAGGGCTCTGTCTCAGTTTCTTTTCTGTTACTTAGAAAAGTAACTTAAAGGAGAAAAGGTTTATTTTGCCCCCAGTTCAAGGGTTCACTCATCACGGAGAGGCAGTCAAGGTCACAGCTGATTGAAGCAGCTGGTCACACCACATCCACAGAGAAACAGAGAGCAGTGAATGCGTGTTGCTTAGGTCCCTTCTCCACTTACACAGTCCAATCCAGCATCCCTTCCAGGGAATGGCACCTCCCACAGTGGGCAGGCCTTCCAACTGGAAGGTAATCAAGATGAACCCCCACACCCTAATCCTAACCCAGAGGTCCATCTCCCAGGTAATTCTACATCTTGTCAGTGTGACAATGTTAATTATGATAGGCACCACACACCTCCACTCTGTGTGTTGTACTGGCAATGGAACCTAGGTCCTTGTCTTGTTAGGTAAGTACTCTACCACTGAGCTACATGCCCCCAAGACCTTATTTTATTGAGACAGGGTATGTCTCAATATATAGCCCAAACTGACTCAAGCTTACAGTTATCATGCCAAAGCTTCCCCAGTGCTGAGATTACAAGTCTCCACCACCATACCTTGCCCAGCTACCTCCAACTTAGAGATGAGAACACCAAAGCTCAGAAAGATGAAAGATATTGTCTAGGGTTGCACAGTTCTTCAGATTAGCTTACGTCATGGGGCTGTTAACCATTTTGAAGGTTGGCATTAATACAAGTTTTCTGTCTTTATTTGATGGGGGCAGTATGAGACAAGATCTCACTCTATAGTTCAGGAGTCCAGGTTTGCCTGGAACTTATTATGTAGCTCAGGATGACTTGGCCTCTAATATGGGACAATCCTTCTGCCTCAGTTTCCTGATGGCTGGGGTTACAGGTGTGAACTACTATGCCCAGCCTCATTTCAAGATTTCTTTCAAGGCCAAGTTTGGTGACTCAAGTTTCACTGTAACAGAGGCCTACAGAAAGCATGGCCATTACATAAAAGGGGTAATCTCTAAACATGTTTTTAAATTATGCAGGTAAGAAATTGGGGGTGCTGGAGAGACTGCTCGCAGGTTAAGAGCACTGGCTGCCCTTGCAGAGGACTCAAGTTTGATTCCCAGCACCCACACAGTGGCTAACAACCATCTGTAACTCCAGTTCCTGGGGATCCTATGCCCTCTTCTGAGGCACTGCAAGCATGTGGTCCACAGACATACATGCAGGCAAAATACCTATACACACAAAAATGGATAAAATTAAAATAAATAAATAAATTTAGGGGGTGGCAAAATGATTCATCCAGGTAAAGGCTCTTGTGACCAAGCCTGATGATCTTAGTTCCAGCCCTGGAGCCCATCGAGCCAATTCCTACAGTCCTTGTCCTCTGACATCCATATGTGAGCCATGGCACACATGTGTCCATCCTTATTCATATACATCCACAAATAAATGTAACCTTTTAAAGATTTATTTATTTATTACATATACAGCGTTCTGCCTGCATGTATGCCTGCCTGCAGGTCAGAAGAGGGCACCAGATCTTGTTATAGATGGTTGGGAGCCACCATGTGGTTGCTGGGAATTGAACTCAGGACCTCTGGAAGAGCAGCCAGTGCTCTTAACTGCTGAGCCATTTCTCCAGCCACATAAACGTAATTTTTAAAGGAAATTTTCATTGGATGTGGTGGCCTATACCTATAATGCTGGCACTTAGGTCCTGAGACAGAAGGATAGCTACAAGTTTGGGACAGACATGACTATATGAGTTCTAAAATAGCCTGGGCTTCCAAGTGAAGCTGTCTCAAAAGGAGGGGGAAGAGCAAAAACAGATTCTTGTTAATGAAGAGTACCAGATTCATCTGCAGTAAACATTGATGGAGATGGGAATCAAGTCACAGCAAAGCACTTGGTGGCCGCTGATGCCTGCCAATTCCAGGCCTTCTGGAGAGTCCGAGGCCATGCTCCTTCCCGGTCCTTGGGGAGCCCTCCACCCACTTAGGGTTCTTGGCCAAAGCCACTTCCTCAGACTCAGCTGAGTCTGCTTAGAGGCTGGCCCCCTTCCCAGCTGTGTTTTGCCCTAGCATGATGGAACCATCGCATAATCTGAGGTGGGAGCCTGCCTTCTTTGCTGTCTCCCCAGGGAAAACAAGGTCTGAGTTCAAATCCCATTCTACCTCCAAGAGGCCCACAAGATCTGAGTGTGAGCTGTGGAATCAAACCCTGGGTAAGACCACAGATTCAACTACTTTCCAGGTTGGTGGGCCTGAGCACCTCACTGCCCTCTGAGATTCTGTTTCCTCACCTACCTAGTGAGGATTGAATGGCACCAATGTCAGATATATGTGAGGGGAACACTGAATGGCTCAATATATGCCAAGGCTCAGAACAGCCTGACACAGACATGATACCCAGTGAACATGGGTCACTGCTGCCACCATGCAGCATCTTTTTCCCTCTGCCTCAGTTTTTCCATCTGTAGGATGGGGGTGTACTGGTGCTGACTCAGGATGCTGAGGAGCCTGTTAGTAACCTTATACTTGAAAAGGGCCTGGCATGGGTGGATATTTGACAAAGCATTAACAATCATTAATCAAAAGCCTTCTGGGAACTCACTCAGAAAAGCTGCCTGAGAAAGTAAAGGGATTAACTTCATGCAAGAAGCCAAGCCATGCTCTGGGATAGTCTCACCAGCAGCTCAGGTTCTGGTAGAGGTTCTGTAAGTGGCACATGGTAGCCACAGGGAGTCCTGGGAGAGGAAGGAGGGTATGAATAGGGAGGCTGGGGACTGGGCTGTGGAGGCAGATGGCCAATATTGGGGTGGGGCTGGGTGGGGCCTCTTGGAATCTGGACTAGTGGGTGGGACAGGGGCAGGGTGTCCATCTGGCCATGAGCTCAAGCCAGACCCTCCCCTCTGAATCCCACTGTTCTCATCTTCTCATGGGGCCAAGATGGCTCTAAGAACACATAACGGGGAGTTGGAGAGATGGCTCAGTGGTTAAGAGCACTGGCTGCTCTTCAAGAGGAACCAGGTTCAATTTCCATCACCCACATGGCAGCTCACAACTCTCTGTAACTCCAATTCCTGACTTCCCATCCCAAACTTGATTCTGAAACAAAACATTAAAAATGATCCATCCTTTGCTGATAATGTCAGCCACAACAATGCCTGTGCTTAGGCCTCTCCTCAGGAGGGCTCACTGCTCTGCAGTGTTAAGGCATTGCTGTGATTACAGAGTTGGGGAGGTGGACATAGAGGGTCCATGGGGCTTGCTGGTGAGCCAGCCTAGCAGAATGAATAAGTTCCAAGCTCTCAATGAGACTGGAGAGAGAGACAGAGACAGATAGAAAGAGGGGTATTGTGAAACAGTGTGCCAGAGGCCTTGGAAGGTTTGAGCTGAGGAGACATGCCATGCTGGTGGCATCCAAGGGGGCACTGTGGAAAGTTACTCACACCATGCAGGCACAGCATCCATATGTAAAATTTATTATTAGCTCACAGAGAAACCCTGTCTCGAAAAACCAAAAAAAAAAAATTTATTATTAAAGGGGGAGGGGGAAGGAAGTGAGAGAAAGGAAGGGAAAGAAAGGGAGAGAAAGGAGAGAAAGGAAAGCTGAGGTGCATGCAACCTTGTGAAGAGAGAGAGGGAGAGAAGAAGGAGGGGGAAGGGTTTTTCCTCTTGGTTTTTTCGAGACAGGGTTTCTCTGTGTAGCTTTGCGCCTTTCCTGGGACTCACTTGGTAGCCCAGGCTGGCCTCGAAATCACAGAGATCCGCCTGGCTCTGCCTCCCGAGTGCTGGGATTAAAGGCGTGCGCCACCACCGCCCGGCTGGGTTTTTCCTCTTAAAGCAGGATTTATGTAAGATGATGTCAGGACACTGGGCGGATTCCCAAAGGGCAGGCCTGAATGCCAACATTTCTCTGTTTTTTTATTATTATAAAAAGGTGAGTTATGGATAGGAAGTGGCGGGGGAGGGGGTGTGGGGGGGATGAGGGCGCCAAATTCTCCGTACTGCTCCTGCTGATTTGAGGGCAGGGAGGGGGGAGTTGGGAGTCATGCACATGATTTGAGGGCAGGGAGGTGTGAATGAAGAAGCATTCAATTAGCTGTCATCCTGGAGACCTCAGGCATCTGTTTCTTGAGGGAGCTGAGAAGGCAGGTTGCTAAGGAAAAAAAACAGATTGTTATCATTGGCCTCATGAGTGGGGCTACCCATGGGAAGAGTGATAACTGCCAGAAAGAATGGGATGGAGAAGTGCCCTGGTGTACAGAAGAGGCAGTGTGGATGAGCCAGATGAAAGAGCAGATATGCCCTTGAGTCTGGAGTAGTGATACCAGCAGTGATGTTCCAGGAGCTTGGGGGAATGGCATGCCAAATCAGGAGTACAGAGCCCTCACATCTGCTGTTTCTCTGGAGGTAGGAAATGCCTCCATCCATCCTGTAAAACTGTCAACAAATTAGGAGATAATGGAGTTTTCATAAGTGGGCGTGTGGCTGAAGCCAACCTGCCAGTATTCACCTGGTTGGTGTCCTTGGTGGGTACAGTGGCTGGTGGTGTATCTGGAGGGCCTTTGAGGGTCTGACCTTGGCATGAGTCTGGCAGGAGGGGTTGAAGTTAGAGAGTTTTCTCTCTGGGTCCGCCAAGCCCCGGCAGTCTGACAGTCCATTTATAAAATAAACACCCAGACACTTATATTGCTTACAAACTGTATGGCTGTGGCAGGCTTTTTGTTTTCTTCTTCTTCTTCTTCTTCTTCTTCTTCTTCTTCTTCTTCTTCTTCTTCTTCTTCTTCTTCTTCTTCTTCTTCAATGCTGAATGCTATTTATTGAAGGAGGGAAGAGGTCTTAAATACAGGCTTACAGCACAATGGGAAAACCCCAGAGGGCAGAAGTTCACTACTAATGTTTTATAATCTTGCATCTAAGCTGTTAATGCTCTGGAACACCAGAGGAACAGCATAGGGAGGATATCAAGGTCAAGGTCAGCAAGCAAGGCAACAGTTACCCAAAATGGGGGCCAGGACCCTACAGGTCCCCTTTTACTAAAAAATGAGCTTCTGACTTAGGTTGCGTGGGACGTCAGCAGGTCACCTTACCCGTCATGGAGATGCCTGCCTAGGCCACACAGGCACTCTGTCTTAGGTTGGTGAGCGCCCCCCAGGCATTACCTGTCTCTGAATACTCATTATCATACAGGCTCAATCGTGTGTGAGTTGCAGAGTTAACTGCTGCCAAAGATCTTAAAGTGGCACTGGGCTTGCAATCTGTGTGTTCAACACAGAAAAGACCAACAGAAGTCCTAACCCACCCATAGCCAGGAGGCTAAAGGCAACTGAGCCATTCTCTTCCTTAATGAGCCTTACTGCAAATTGGAGTAAGATGGTATCCCAAAAGCAAATGGAACTTGAGTTTATAAATTTATAATTTTCAAAGCCAATCGAAATGTATATAACTATTGAATTAAATTTATCATGCCCAATAGAATGAAAGGTTAATTAACTGTGGTAGCTACTTTTGCTGCCAGGGTCTCCACTGTGCTAGCTGTAGTAAGCAATTATGAAATGGTAATCCCAGAAACAGTAGCAGTGGTTGCCACCACTGCTATAACAGCAACAACAGCAGCAGCAATGTCAAATTCTCTTCTGGAGCGTGTGGACATCCACTGGCATGGATACAACTCCAGGAACATGAACCACCAAGACCCATTTTTCTTGATCCCAGCACGACTTAGGCTGGCAGCTCTTCTGGAGAATCCAAAAGCATGGCTACAGTTCCTAGGCTTATGTTAATGCTTGCCAAAACTGGCCATATTGGACTCTCAATCCCCATTGGCATCGGAAGTGGAGAGTTTTTCATGAAGGCCCAATAGGTCTCTGTCATGTTGGGTTTCAGCAGCAGCCACAAGGTGAACACAGCACTCAGGAATCCAAAGAGGAACCTCATTGTCCTGAGGAAAGACATAAACAGAACCCCGGGCCTACACCAACACCAGATCGGGTCTCCTTCAAGTGCTAGTGGAAAGATCCTTGCATCGTTCCAGAGGGTGATTTGCAACAGGAGACCTCCAGTGCTTATCTGCAGTGGATACTCCAGCAGAAACCACTGGTTATCTACTTCTTCTATCTTAAATTAACCTATTTCTACTAATCTATAAGTTGCCACATGGCTCGTGGCTTACTGGTACCTTACATCTTGCTTGTCATGGTGGCAGCTGACAGGTCTCTCTCCTCAGCCTTCCTGTCCCCAGAATTCTCTTTTCTGTTTGTCCTGCCTATACTTCCTGCCTGGCTACTGGCCAATCAGCATTTTATTTATACAGAGCAATATCCACAACAAGGGGTAGATCTGTGCAGGAACCTGTGTTTATAAAACTGGAACAGACATCTTGGTGTCATAGCAAAAGCTATGGCTTTGGGTTAAAAGGCATGATCCATCTACCTGTCTCAGCAAGAGAGACAATCCATTCCCTGCTGCTCCTCTTATTCACAGTGGACAGGATCTCAGCAGCAGTGTAAGGCAGCTTTTTGCTGTGTGGCTGGTCCTGTCACACCCAAAACAATCCTTCAGGTTTAAGTTCTTCTGTGGCTATCCGTCTTCTTGGAGAAGATACAGGATGCTGCCAGGAACTGACATGTCTCTCTATCACAAAAAGATTTTATATTAAATGCCATATTGTCAGATCTCTAGAGGTATCTGAGGACCAGGGGAACAAAATGTGTTAGGTATATCTAAATTAGACAAATGTTGTTTAGGCTTAACTTTGAGAGCATATATAAGTTAAATCTGGATATACAGTTTTTCTAATTAGTTACAGCTTAACAAACTTAGCATGGACAAGTAGGCTAGACATATATTTTGTACTGTCTTTTTTTTTTTTTTTTTTTTTGGTTTTTCAAGACAGGGTTTCTCTGTGTAGCTTTGTGCTTTTCCTGCAACTCGCTTCGTAGACCAGGCTGGCCTCAAACTCACAGAGATCCACCTGCCTCTGCCTCCCGAGTGCTAGGATTAAAGGTGTGAGCCACCACCACCCAGCAGAAATAATAATTTTTTAAGGCCCTATAGTACCTCTTTCTTTTTAATCTCTTTTGTTTTGTATAAAGAAGGTCAAGTGTCTTATCTTATTGCAGAACAATTTAGTTAATGAATCTATTAATTGACAACTCTGGGTCCAGCTTCCCAGTATGTAGCCATTTTTGTCCCATAAGACAGGGAGTTTTCCTTTGACTTTGCCTGTTTTGGGGGACAGGGGTGATGCACTCTCTTCTATAGCTGCTTGAAACTTTAATGGGACATAGGTAGTCAGGATCCAACAAAGCTGAAAGGCTAGTCAAAGGTAAGGAGGGAATTTGGGCAATGGGGCATTTATCAGAAGTATCTGATTTGACCCAGCTGGAAACAAGGAGTATTTACATTGGCTGGGTTGATCCATATCAGCTTTTAATAAGTCCATGGCTCATGGTCATTTGGAGCAGGTTGCAGTCATCAATTGCTGGGATGTGTCTGCCAGCTAAGTGGAAACCTGTTGAGACAAGTTTAACCTAGGAACAGAAGTTAAAATTTATGAACTTGCCGGGCGGTGGTGGCGCACGCCTTTAATCCCAGCACTCGGGAGGCAGAGCCAGGCGGATCTCTGTGAGTTCGAGGCCAGCCTGGGCTACCAAGTGAGTTCCAGGAGAGGCGCAAAGCTACACAGAGAAACCCTGTCTCGAAAAACCAAAAAAAAAAAAAAAAAAAAAAAAAAATTTATGAACTTATTTGGAACTTTTAGGTCTTAGCAGTTGGTAAGGGGAGACCAGGAGAGAGAAAAATACCAACCTCAGGAATAGCCAGCTGAGGAAAACTCATTTTGTTCTTTTGACCTCTGTAAAGTGGATCCAAGTTTTATGATTACTTTTGATCCTCTGAAGCTTCTATGAATTCTTATTTTATAAAAGTACATAAGAAGAAGTTAATGGGTACTTGTAAAATAGCAGTAGACTCATACCTATAAGTTTATATTTGGAAGACAACCAAAGAAAAATCTTAAGCTTGTGACCTAAACTGCTGTGGATGCCTTTATGTATGCTGTGAGTATGTGTTGCTCTGATTGGTTGATAAATAAAGCCATTTGGCCTATGGCAAGGCAGCTTAGAGGCAGATGGGAAATCCAAACAGAGAGACAAGAAGAGAAAGGAGAGCAGAGGAGACACTGCCAGATGCTGCTGTGAGAAGCAACATGTAAAGTACCAGTAAGCCACAAGCCACGTGGCTAAGTATAGATTAATAGAAATGGGTTAATTTAAGATATAAGAACTAGCTAGCAAGAAGCCTGCCATATAAGCCTCTGTATGTTTATTTGGGTCCAAGTAGCTGTGGGATTGGAGGGTGAAAGAGATTTATCCTGACCGCAGGCCAGGTGGGACACGAGAAAACTTCAGCTACACCAAACAGTATCAGAATTCTATTAATGTTAAAAATCTGTACTTTTGAAATCTTAATATAACAGTATCTTAGAAGGGCCAGGTGGTGGCGGTGGTGGTGGTGCACGCCTTTAATCCCAGCACTCGGGAGGCAGAGGCAGGTGGATCTCTGTGAGTTCGAGGCCAACCTGGACTACAGAGTGAGTTCCAGGAAAGGTGCAAAGCTATACAGAGAACAGAGGAACCCTGTCTCAAAAAAACAAAAACAAAAACAAAAATCATAGAAGGGGAAAGTAATCTGAAGCATTTAAACCATCTATTTATATCTGTGTAACTGGTATTAGAATCCCTCAAGTATTTCAGTGTTGCCATCCCACCCCTGCATGGGAGAAGCCCTGCTCATCAGCATGGGTAGGGGTGGCTTGCATAGTGAGGCCAGGAAGGCAGTCCCCTCCCCCTCCCTTGTATACCATGTGGTGGCATGGGTGAGAGAGCCAGTCTCAGGGGCATGAGAACAGAAGAGGTGGCCCTGACCCTCACCTCACCTGGACAAAATAACAGAGCTGTCCCTGGTGGTGTGAGTGTGGATGAATTGGACCCAAGGGCCTGAGAGCAGGAGAACTGGCCCCTATCCCTGCTGCCGGCTGCATTGAGTGCGCTAGCTGGCGAGAACTCACATGGGTGGTGAACTGTGAAGGAAAGCTTGCAAGCTTACCAACCCAGCTATCTCCCAGGTCCAGAACCAAGGCTACAACATCCACCTCATCTATAAACTGCTGGAGTATGTGAAGGTGCCGGACCTGCAGATCCAAAGCTGCAGGATCTCCATGACACAAAACAACAGGATATCCAAGAGGAGTTACAGTGACAGCCTAGTATCAATAGGGCAGCAGAAGCCAGAGGCCTTGATCCAGAGCAATGACTCATTGCTTTGAACACTTACAAGTAATGATATATTGACTAAACAGTATACTGTGGTGATACACTATGTACTATACCCTGATAAACTTACCTGAGGATCAGAGGACAGAGCTAGCCACTAGATTAGACATCATAGAGGTCAGGCAGTGGTGCCACATACTTAATCTAATAAGTGGGGAGGCAGAGATCCAGCTGGATCTCTGTGAGTTCAAGGCCACACTGGACACAGAGCCAGACAGCACATACCAGTGCTTGGAAGCACACAGGCCTTTAATCCCAGGAAGTAATATGGCAGGGCAGAGAAAGGTCTATAAAGCATGAGAAACAGGAACTCACTCTATTCAGGCTGAGGATTTCGTAGAGGTAAGCCTCTACTAGTAACTGGCTATTCTGCTTCTCTGATCTTTCAGCTTTCACCCTTATAGCTAGCTCTGGGTTTTTTATTAAAAGACCATCTAAGATTCGAACAACAGTATACTGTGCGACTCACTGGGCCACACTACAGCTTGCATACCAAGATTTTTGTTTGTTTGAAGGTTATAAGCGCAGAGGGTGGAAGTGAGGAGACAGGAAGAGGAGTGGGATCGGGATGCATGATGTAAAATCCACAAAGAATCAATAAAATGTTTTTAAATAAAGTAGTTGAGAAGCTTAACTGCACCTATTTTGGGGGCTCAATCATAGCTTGGTCGGTAATGGCACTTGCCTCCAAACCTGATGACCGGAGTTTGATTCCTGGTAACCACATGGTAGAAAATTACTCCCATAAGTTGTCCATTGACTTTCCACATATATGACATGGCACATATATACCCCTTCACACACACAAAATAAATAAATGTGATAAATATAAATACATATAAAGATAATTAAAACATTCTCCTTGGAGAGTAAGAAATATACTTTAGAGAAAATGATTCAATCTAAAGTAAAAGCGAATGAACGAGAAAAAAAAAGTGGGACCCATTTGGGCCTTGTTTACCAGGTCTGTGGGGACAAGACAACACGTGGCTATGTTGCCCTTTTTGCTGAAGTGTTTGGTTTTTTTTTTTTAAGTCAGCGATGACTGAGCACCTAGCATGTGCCAGGCCCATGCTCTGTTGTGACTCCTCACAAAAGACATCCCATGAAAGAGACTTTGGGGAGGTCAAGTCACAAGCCCAGAGTTACCCAGCTGAAGAGCAGCCCAAGACTGTGGAATACCTACTCTGTAGATATCCAGGACACCAAGTCAATAAACATCTCACTTTTCAAGTGAGCAAACTGAGGTCTATATCACAAGGCTAATGAAGAGTGGGACCTGAGATGGTGGTTTCAGGCCAAGATTAGGGGTGCCAAGTCTTTTCGTGCTGTACCTGGCAGCCAGGACTTTTGTAAGAACACATCCTCCCCCCAACCCCCCCACACCATCCCCCATACCCCCACACATACCCTCCACACACACACACCTGTCCCCACACACCCTCCCCCCACATACCCTCCCCCACACCCTTCCCACACACACCCTCCCTTCCACATCCCCCCAACAGAACTTTTCCCACCCCCACACCCTCTCCCCCAACCTCCCACACACCCCCATACCCTCACCACACACACCCCAACAAACCCTCCTCACATAAACCCACCCACACACACCCTTCCCCCCACATATACACACAGGAGCTCCTGGACAGACAGGCGCTCACTCTCTCGAGGTATCTGGGGCAGCTAGGCAAACAGCTCCCCGGTGTCTGACACGAACTGGTCATTGAGATAGTGGGACCCTGGGAGCTGTTGCAGGGCTGCCAACAATGCCATCACTCCCTTCAACCTGAGCTGTCTTATTCCCACCCCATCCTAACCCTGGCCCTTTCTACCAGCTGTTTCCTTGCAGGAGGGTTCGGGGGGTGGGAGGCAGATTTCCACAAGGTAGTATGACTTGGGCAGTTGGGAAGGCAGGAAGGCAGGGGCTGTGTCTCACAAGGCTCCAAGGATGGTGTCCTGAACCTCCCTAAACTGCCCAAGAAGAGCCATGCACCCTGATCCCGCTCTGCCTTTGGGACTGGCTGGTCACACTGGCTTTGAGTCATTTCCTCTGCTAGGCTTTTGACTTCCTGTCTGCATCATGCCTATCTGGTGAGTGCTGTGATTGGCTGCGTGGAGGGAGTGGTGGGTCTGTGATGGAGCAGTAATTATTATCATTACACCTTCTGATGGCCCTGGAAGATCTGGAAGCCAGTAAACTTCAGCAGAGGGGCTCAGGTCCTTCTCTTCTTAAAACCAGTTTGTGACATTCCCTTCCTCTGTCCCTGTTTAACACAGCCTGCTGACTACTTGCTTGGGGCAGTACATAGTCTTAGGAATCAGAAGGTACAGGATCCTAGAACTTTTTAAAACATTATTTATTCAGTATTACTGTATGGGTGGGTAGGGTACAGCAGACATAATGTATAGGGTATGCATGAGTAGATGTGTGTGCTGTAGCACAAATGTAGCCAGAGGACAACTGTGTGGAATTGCTTCTCTCCCTTCAACTTTGTGTGGGTTCTGGAGAGTGAGCTTAAGTTGTTAGGGCTGTATCCCATCTTGCTAGCTCCTAGAAACTTCTTTTCCTGGTTTTGCTAATAATTTCTTAACTGAAGAGGCCTCTGGAGCCCCATGTGCTTCCCTGACTACTTGGAGGTTGCTGTCCTCTTTGAGAGTTGAGGCTATTGCAGGGCAGAGCTTGGGATGGGAAGGCTGGGTGGGAGGGCCAGTCCTGTGGCCCTACATAAGGCTGTGAGCTGAGGGGGTATCACTGTTGACTTAGGAGCCTGAGTGCTATGGGTTCAGGTCTCAGGGTTTGGATCTAGGGTGGGTAACTGACCCTCTCAGGCTACCTCCCCAAGGATGGGGGCAGGTTCCCCCAAATCCCAGGACATAGAGAGGGCCACCAGGATACAAGCCTTTGTCAATCATCTTTTTTGTTTGGTTTGGTTTGGTTTTGAGACAGGGTTTTTAAAGGATGATAAGCAGCGTTGGTGGTGGTTACAAGCCACAGTCACAACTGCCTGTCACAGAGAGATTTATTAGGTGAAGAGGGGGGTGGGGTACAAGAGAACCAGGTCTGGAAAGGAGCACGTGCAGAGGACAGTGAGAAAGATGGTGGGGAAGAGACAGAGCAGAGCAGAGAAAGAGCAGAGAGAGAGAGAGGGTGGGGTCTGCATCTGGCTTTTTTAAGGTGCAGATTGTGTGACCACGCATATGTAGTTGCCAGTACACACTGATGACTTAAGACGCAAGACCCTAAACTGCGCATGTACAGTCATGTAGCCCGAGTGAGGGCAGAATTCTAACAGGTTTCTCTGTGCAGCCCTGGCTGTCCTGGAACTCTGTAGATCCTGGAACCAGGCTAGACTCCAAACTCAGAGCTCTACCTGCCTCTGCCCCCTGTCTTCTGAGTATGAGACTTAAAGGTGTACACCACCAAACTGGGCAAAGATTTGTTTTTCCTATTTTTATTTATGTGTGGGTATGTATATCTGCATGTGGGCATGTGCACTTGAGTGCAGGTGCCTGTGTAAGCCAGAAGTGTCAGATCCCCTGAAGCTGGAATTACAGACAGCTGTGACCCACCATGTGAGTGCTGGGAATTGAACCTGTGTCCTCTGGAAGGACAACTAGTGAGTGCTCTTAACCACTGAGCCATCTCTCCAGCTCTTTGTCAACCACCTTGGCAGAAAGAAGCATGAGCCCATGCCCTCACTTGCCATAGTGGCTCCTTGGATCTCCTAATCCCCACATTTCTCCCCAGGTAGGTGGACCTTGAAGGGTGTCCATCTTTATCCAGAAGCAGCCTCAAGGTCTCTGAACCCTGCAGAGGCAGGGTCGGGTAGCTGGGACACGCTTCATCCCTCTCTCTAAGGCTTTCACCCCTGTATTTGGCTCTGTGTTTCTTATTTAATAAGATCATTTAGAAATTTGTCTACAGATGTCCTCCCATGCCTTTCCCTCACTCTATCAAAGACCTGAATCAGGCAGGCCAGGCATCAGGACAGTGGTCATTTGTGATGTTGACTAGTACTCAGTTCAGGGCCTCTGTGCATTCTGTTCTGTGGAGTTACCAGTATGTGGGAGAGGCCTTGGCCTGAGAAAGGGATTACAGCCCATGTTGGAAGAGGGTGATGGTCAGACCCCTGAGCTTCTCAGTTTTCTTGTAGCATTTGTCACATTGCTGCCGAAACAGGAAAACTATCTTATAAAGACTCATACTAAAAATAATAGCCAGAGTAGGCAGGGCCTTGTGGCCTTGTGCTTAGAAAGGTACAAGGAGAAGTCCCATGTTAGGATGAGGTGTTTTGATTAGGCATAGTTTCTTTTTTTTTATTTTAAATTTATTTATTTTTATTTCACGTACTTTGGTGTTTTGCCATGGGTGTTGGGTCTCAGAAACTGGAGTTACAGACAGTTGTGAGCTGCCATGTGGGTGCTGGGAATTGAACCAGGGTCCTCTGGAAGAGCAGTCAGTGCTCTTAACCACTAAGCCATCTCTCCAGCCCTTGATTAGGCATGTTAACTAGGTGATCCAAAGGGGGCTTCTGATCGTTGGACTATAATGCTTTGATAGCTGGGCCTTGTTAGTCAGTCTCAAGAGGAAGTGGCCAAATAGGGAATAGACCTTGGTGGCTAGCTTTAGGAGTGTAGTCTTGTGGTTTTTTATCAAGGCAGAGGGAACTGGGGAAAAGGGCAAGGCCTGCCACATACTCCAGTGGGCTAGTGTCCCTTCAGAAGGATGTGGGAGACAGCTCCCACATTTATTTACCCCAGGGACTCTTGAGGAATGAGGGATAAGAGACTTAGGTAGAAATAAAGAGGGGAGAGAAACAGAGAGAAATGTAGGATAGCTTCGAGTGGGCCTGTATCCTTATCCACAGGCCCAGAACTTTATTCCACATGGCTTTTTATAACAATGCCAAGGGGTGGGGCAAAAGACCTTCCCCTTGCTAGATACAGCCAAGTGTAGACCCTTCCAAACACCTGGTACTCAGGCCCATGGTCCTATCAACCTCTTATGCAGTCCTGCTGGGTACAGCCATTAGAAAAACTAGGTGGGCTCCAACAGAAGGATCACAAGTTCAAGGCTAAAGTGTGACCTATGCTATCTCAAAAACAAAGAAACACGGGGTGGTGGTGCACCCCTTTAATTTCAGCACTTGGGAGGCAGAGGCAGGTGGATCTCTGAGTTTGAGGCCAGCCTGGTCTACAGAGGGAGTTCCAGGACAGCCAGGGTTACACAGAGAAACACTGTCTCAAAAATAAAATAAAAAAACAAAAACAAACAGAAAGAAACAGGGCTGAGGAATGTAGCTGAGCCTATAGAGTTTTTGGTTAGCAAACAGAAGACCCTGTTAGATCCTCAGCCACATGTACACAATGTGTGGGTGTACGTCTGTGTAATCCCAGCACCCATGAGGTGGAGAGAGAGGGATCAAAAGCTCCAGGTCATTGAGGGCAGTTCTGGTTACCAGAGACCCTGTCTCAGGGCACTCACCCTCTCTCCACACAAAAATGAAAGAGGTAAGAGACAGAGATAGAGGGAAGAAGGAAGAGAGGAAAGGAGGGAAGGAGGGAGAGAAAAAGAGACAGACGAGATGAATCAGCCACACTCTGAGGGTGGAATGCTGCAGTGTCCCGTCCCTCTTTAAATTTTGTTTACATTTATTTTATTTTATGTGTATGAATATTTTGCCTGCATGTATGTACGTATGTGCACTACAAGGCAGTCAGGAGAGGGTGTCAAATCCCCTGGAGCTGGAGTTCTAGATGGTTGTGAGCTGAAGAACCAGCCTGCTCCATTTTATAGTAAAAACAAACTTAGTTCGTTCCTGTTTATGATTAAACCTCTTTCTCAAGGATTGGGTTATGTCCCACCTGTAACCTTAACTACAAGTGGTTCTGTGCTGCCTGCTCCAGGAATGACAATCATGTCTTTGTTTCAAAGAGTTGTTTATAGCCATTTTGCAATGCTACCTTTGTTTCAAGGGGTTATATGACCACCCATGACTTCCTTGTTATGTCCACCTTGCAACTATGTCTTTGATTTTTGTTGTCGGTTTTTGTTTTTGTGGTTTTTTTCGAGGCAGGGTTTATTCTGTGCAGCCCCAGCTGTCCTGGAACTTGCTCTGTAGACCAGGCTGGCTTCAAACTCAGAGATCCACCTGCCTCTGCCTCCTGAGTGCTGGGATTATAGGCGTGCACCACCACTTCCCAGCCCATGTCTTTGTTTTAAAAAGCCATTAGGGCCGGGCGGTGGTGGCGCATGCCTTTAATCCCAGCACTCGGGAGGCAGAGCCAGGCGGATCTCTGTGAGTTTGAGGCCAGCCTGGGCTACCAAGTGAGTTCCAGGAAAAGGCGCAAAGCTACACAGAGAAACCCTGTCTCGAAAAAAAAAAAAAAAAAAACAACAACAACAAAAAGCCATTAGGACTGACTTGTTTTTCCTGCTCCTGTAACTGCCTGTGTTGACTGCTAAATCCCCCATTTGGAAACTTCCTTACCTCTGAACTATTGTTTGTGCCCAGATCTCGACCCCCAGAGAGACCACCAAGGATGAGCGTACCAGAATGCAAAAGCAAGGTTTAATTCGGGATATCCAAAAGCAATACAAGCCTAGGCAGGGACATTGTCCAACAGATCCAACACAGTGGAGGCTGGAGGAAGTGCCTGCCTCTCTGCAAGCTCAGTTTTTAAAGGCAAAAGCCACAAGGTTACATCATTTAGGGGTGCTAGTACGGGTATAATTCTGATTGGCTCGCTTCTAGGGACTTTCTAGAAATCATGGCTTAATCTTATTTCTAAGGAAGTGGTTGCCTGCCACCATTTCTTATTGGCTGCCCTCAGGTGGGGACATTTTTATAGTCAGTTACCTAGGGAACCAGGGAGAGGACATTCCATAGTCTGGCAGTCATTACCTCATGACTACCTTGTGACTCTGTACTTTTACACTTCCTGGTTTCTGGAATCTGGACTGACTGGTTTCAGCAACTCATGGCCTATTCCAGTAACTCATGGCCTGTACCTAAAAGGAGAACTCTTAGGCCTTAGTTTTAGGGTGAAAGCATTTTGGCCTTATTTCTAAGATGGCTCATTCTGGTCTCACACTATAAAAGCCTTGTCTTCCTCAAATCCAATGCTGACCTCTTGAACCCACCTTAGGGGGATGCAACCCCTTGTACACAAATAAAAAAGTTTGCTTCAATTAATTGCTTGCTTTAATTAATTTGGCCATGATGACTTGGGTTGGTGGCCTTTCACCTTCCATCTTTGGGATTTGCTGAGAATTGAACCCAGGTCCTTTCTCTGCAGGAGCAACGGGTACTCTAAACTGACGTGTCTCCCTACTCTCAGTCTCTCTTTCATAGGTCATGCCCAGCATGGTTTGATCTTGTTGTTCTTTGTTTTGAGATAGGGTCTTACTATGTAGACCAGGCTGGCCTTAAATTTACAGAGATCTGCATGCCTTTACCTCCTTAGTGCTGGGATTAATGGCAATGTAGGACAACTTTTTGTTTTTGTTTTTCGAGACAGGGTTTCTCTGTGTAGCTTTGCGCCTTTCCTGGAACTCACTCTGTAGCCCAGGGTGGCCTCAAACTCACAGAGATCCTCCTGCCTCTGCCTCCGAGGGCTGGGATTAAAGGCTGACGCAGGACAACTTTTAAAAGTATACACAGGAGCCGGGCAGTGGTGGCTCACGCCTTTAATTCCAGCACTTGGGCAGCAGAGGCAGGCAGATCTCTGTGAGTTCGAGGCCAACCTGGGCTACAGAGTGAGTTCCAGGACAGGCTCCAAAGCTACACAAAGAAACCCTGTCTTGAGAAACAAAAACAAAAAACAAACAAAAAAAAAGTATACACAGGCACCTCTACACTGCCAATCCCCCTTTATTGTTGAGACTGTTTTGTTATGCCCAGATTTCAGGGACCCCCAAAAGACCACCCCAGAGACCGAATCCCATATGTAAAAACAAAGAGCCTTTATTCTCTTCAAGTTCCGAGCTTGGTCCCTCTGTCTATCCAATTGATTGGTGAGAGCAGAGAGCCCTGAGCCCAGGTTGGGTGGGATTTTTATCAGAGCAGAGGTTGGGGTGAGGGGATTTCCAGGGATCAGGACCCTGATTGGCTGACAATTGTCTAGGGGTATCTGTAAAACAAAATAGGTGTGTGCTAGACTCAGGGACATCTGGCCACCTTATCTAATGGTTGGTGATAAGTTTTAGGTCTCCTGAAGGCCTCTCTGCCGATGCAGCACACTGAATCAGACCAAATTGGAAAGGCCAGGTTTAATGGGTAAAATGCTCCAGGGTGATTCCCTGTAGAGATTCAGTAAGTGCCATCAGAGATGTCTTGAGCCTCTCTGGGGGAGAGCCTTTCTGAGGGAGGAGCTGTGTTTGGTGGACTTTGAAGGGGCGGGTTTAGGGAAAGAGATGGGGAGGGGAGTTGACGTAGATCTTCCACCAGACTCCTTCCAAACATTCCAGACTCTTTGGGTATAGGGATGCCAGGGTGCCAGGGGTTGAGGTGGAGCTCCCACCCAAACAGTTGGAATGTTTGGGATGTAAGGTACTTCCCCTTAGATGTAGGCCCTCCCTGGGTAGGGTAAGCTTATGGCTTTTCCTGAATCTGGATGTTGCCTGCCAGTAAGCCTGTCACAGAAGCTGTGTCTAAGCCTGTCATGGCAGCTGTGTGGCCACACTGTTTTGGAGCCCCCTCTATAGTTTCTCTATGTAGCCGAATCTGGCCCCAAACACAACCCTCTTGCCTCAGCTTCTTTAGCACTGGGGTCATTGGCATGTGCCTTATTACATGTTGGCTCCTTGGATTTCTGAAAAACACAGGTCTTTTTCCTGGTGTCTTTGGGGCCACTGGGAAAAGGGCCCACAAAAGCCCAATATATTAGAGTCAGCCCAGCTCATCCCCATGAGAGCACTTACAGTGTGCAGGCACCCAGCTGTGAGAACTCAGTTCCCCAAAGCAAATGTGTTTGTCACCACCATCAGCCAGAGTGAAGGAACATGGAGGAAACACGAAATAGAGGAACAGGACAGACAGACAGGTGAAAGACAGAAGAAAAGAGCCAGATTTGAATGTAGTCCTGAAGAACAAGCAGAGGCCAGCCCGGGCCTGAGTTTCCAAGTGGGCCCTTCAAGGTGGGCCTACCCCAAGCCAACGGTCATATGACTCAGACTGGACCAATTACAAACTCTTCAAAGAAGTTGCTGGCCTCTGACTCCCTGATGTGTAGCTCCACTTCCTGTCCATCCCATCTGCGACACCCCTCCACGCCCCCCTACGCAAGGCTCAGCTCAGCTCAGTTGCACTGGAGAGTCTTTTTTTTTTTTTTTTTTTTTTTTTGGTTTTTCCAGACAGGGTTTCTTGTGTGGTTTTGTGCCTTTCCTGGAACTCGCTTTGGAGACCAGGCTGGCCTCGAACTCACAGAGATCCACCTGCCTCTGCCTCCTGAGTGCTGGGATTAAAAAGGCGTGCGCCACCACTGCCCAGCGCACTGGAGAGTCTTAATTAAGCTCTATGCTGTGTGTCCTTCTCCCACTCCACTCCAGCAGCTGGTCCAAGCTCCCAGTGGCATAGGGACAGAGTAACACTGGACCCACTAGTGATGAGTCACAGAACTCTTTTCTAGATCATTGCTTCCTAATCATGATTTATATATAACTTATAATATTTGCAGCTGCTATGCATCAAAATGAATGCTTTGTGCACCAGAGTGGGACTCCAGCCACATTTCCAAGGCTAGCTGGCTGGAAGGGAGCCAAGGGAATGACATTTAGCCAGCATAATGCAAAGTCTAAAATGAGTCTGAAGAATTGTTATCCAAGTAGCAAATGTGGGAGGGATCCCTGGCTGGACAGGGACTCAAGGGAAAAAATGTACATGGCATTTTCAAGAGAGTAATGCTGGCGCAACCTCAAATAACCCTAGCGTGAAGCCTACATTACTACAGATAGAGTTTCTGGAAAACTGGAGGGGAGAGTGCCTTGGACTTGGCCCTGTCAATCAACACAGAATCCCACACATCAAGAGGGACAATGACAAATTGGTGCATTCAAGTGAAGATGGCCTAGGCTAGTGGAAAACCACAGTACCTGCAGGCATGCATTGCAGCTCCCTGAGAAGCTAAGACCTCTGTATGTAAGTGACTGTGGGGAAGGAGAAGGAAGATGGAGAGAAGCCACCCTAAATACACAGTACTAGAGAGAGGAACCCACTAAGACTCAAGCAGAGTTTGTCGAAAGGCCTGGTGGTGGGGCAGGATAGCAAGACATGAGAGATTAAGGGGATATAGAAAAGAAGCCCTTGACCTTGGAGTATGGGAGACGTCTTCTGCCAGCTGAGAGTCAAAGGGGGACTTGGGGATGGGTGGGCAGGTGGAGAGATGGGTCAGTGGTTAAGAGCACTTGTAGTTCTCTGAGAGGACCAGAGTTCAGTTACCAGCATCTACATAAAGCAGCTCACAACCACCTGTAACTCCAGCTTCAGGAAATTCAAGTCCTCTTCTGTCCTCCAAGAGCACCCACCACACACATGTGCACATACCCACCCACACACATGTGCACACACCTACCCACCCATATATGCGTGCGCGTGTGTGTGTGCGCAAGCACACACACACACACACACACACACACACACACTTTAAAATCAAATCAAATCTTAAAGAATTCCAGCCAGGCAGTGGTGGCACATGCCTTTAATCTCAGCACTCAGGAGGCAGAGGCAGGAGGATCTCTGTGAGTTCAAGACCAGCCTGGTCTACAGAGTGAGTTCCAGGACAGCGAGGGCTACACAGAGAGAAACCTTGTCTTGAAAAACCAAAAACCAAAAACCAAAAAAAAAAAAAAACCAAAAACCAAAAACCAAACAAACAAACTGCAATTCTGTTTCATACTGGCCCACCCTAGAATCTTCTGTTACCAAATCAAGAATCATGGCTTCACTTAAGTAGATGTCCCTGAAGAGACTTTTCAGGCAACTTTGGGCAGCAACATTAACCTGTGTGGGCCCACTGTTGCTGATGGTGGGACTGGGGTTGGGGGCTCAGGGCCTGCGGCTAGGGCTGCAGGGCTTGTCATGAGGCACCCCCCTCCCAGGTCACAGAAAGTGGGTCCACTCTGGCACTCTTCACCTCCAGGTCTCTCCCAGATGCTTTGGGCTGCAGGAATATATCACAAGAACTCAGCTGGTTATGGCAAAGTCACTACCTGGAGGGATCAGGGAATTCCTCCAGAGGAAGCCAAACTCCAAGGAGTTTTTGGTGTTATTTGGCTTGTTATATACCAGCTGTCTTCTGTTATGAAAATCATGTGTGCCTTCATAGTTTTCCCAAATGACTTTTCCCTAAGAAGGGCTAACAGTGTGGACTGATCACTCTCTGGACATACACATTCCAGGTGTTTGGAGAACAGCCTCAGGAAAGGCTTTCTCTGGAACCAGATATCTCCCTTAGCCACTTTCAAGGACTAGCAGTATTAACAGTCCACATGCAAGTCTCCTGATTTAAGATAAATTCCACTAGGAGACACCGCCTAGGTCAGGTGGACATTAAGTAATAGCTTTACACAATTTAGCTTGGACCCTCCTTTCTTGCAGCCTTATTAACTTTATACACCTCTAACTCCTTACCTAACCACTTCCAGGAATATTTAGATAACCTTCTGTGCTGACAGCTATGCTCAATCAGAACCCCAGTTCAAGCCTCCCTGTAATTATCATCATTGGCAGCATCCAGCCAGGTCCATCCCCAGTTGGAGGAAAGTACCTTATCAGAGATACCTCTGTACTCTCTAAGAACAGACTTAAGCATCCAGGCTACCTGTTTGAGAAGGCCTGACAGTTGTGCCAATTAAGTTTTACTTCCTCCTTTCCCAAACCTTACCTCTAGTTCCAGATCTCCCTTTAACTATCACCAGAGGCATGTAGCTGTACACAGGTTGCCTAGCAACCGAGCACACTTTCCCCCACCCTGCAGAAAAAAAAAAACGGCTTGGACAGATAGGAGCCACAGGAAAAAAGAAGACAGTTTTATTTTCTCCCATTGACCTAGCAACTTATAGATTCTTAACATTTTCTACCAATCACATTTTATACTGTATTTGAGCACATAAGATCCCTCGTCTTAGATATTACCCAAATTTAGCCTTTAGTTAATTCATTCCCCATTGGTCACTTCCCTTTGGGGTTGCAAATGATAATTAATGGTTATTGCCCCTCTATGTGATTCTTATCACCCCTCCGTTTGACCCTGGAAGCCTGGCTTTGCACTGCCAAGGGATTACTGCTTGTAAGTGTGTATATACTGGAACTCCCAGGGCATGGGAGGATGGAGAAGAGAAAAGAAAATGGAAGAACTAGATGGGTAAGAACTTGAGAGGAACAAACTGAGATGAGGAAAAACTAGGTTGAAGAGCTAGAAGAGAGTACTAGAGGAATGAGATGGAAGATGAGGAAGAGCCAGATGGGGAAGAACAAGATGAGGAAGAATGAGATGAGGAGAGAGAAGGAGATGGGAGAGGAGCTGATATGGGAAAGAACTAGATGGATGAGACAGAACCTAGAAGGGGCAGAACTAAGATGAAGGAATTAAGACAGAACCTAGAGGGGACCGCAGATAAGTGTAGAGAGAAATCAGGCAAGAAAGGAGCTAAATATGAGAGCAGAATATAAGCTTGTAACTGACACAGAATAATAAAGTATATGGACTAAGGAGTTTAGTGTACATAGATTCATTTCTTTACATCAAAGATTAATTATCAGCTGGTTGTAGATTCTTCCCAGACCCTGGGAGGGGACTATCGAGGGGCTGGACCCCCATAGTCCCTGATACCCAGAGACTCCAAAGCCTGTGCAGGATTTCAGATACAAGGACTGGGCAGCAGCTACAATAGTCAGAACTGACTCTTCAGGAATGAGGGAGATGATGCCCACTGGTGCCCTGGCTCTTCCCAGTCTTCAGAGGCAAGCACTCACTCCAGCTCTGGGCTTTCCTTCTGCCTTGCTCATTTGAAAATGATCACAAGTTCCTGGGCCCAAGGACTAGAGGCTTCTTTTGTAAGTTTTTATTTGTGTATGTGTGTGTGTATGTTTGTATGTATGTATTTATTTATTTTCCCTGAGACAGGGTTTCTCTGTGTAGCTCTGGTCATCCTGGAACTCACTCTGTAGACCAGGCTGGCCTCGAACTCACAGAGATCTGCCTGCCTCTACCTCTCATAGTGCTGGAATTAAAGTCGTGTGCCACCACCCCGCCCGGCAAGCCTCAGTTTTTAGAGGAGGGCTGACATGTCTTTACCTTCTATGATGCTGAACATGATTATGTAGTAAATCGCAGAGCAGGGACACAGAGAGACATAAGGAAGGTCACAGCACTGGCTGAAAGGACATGGTGGGATACACTCCCTGAGAAGATAAGTGGTATAAAATGCTTCCCGTGACCTTCCTTGGAGTTGCTAGGGGTGATGGGTGTGTGGAAGGCATTTCTGGACCCCAGGAGCAGTCAGGCAGCTGGAGAACATATTCAGTGACAGGGTTTTGAATCTAAGTCCTTTAGACGGTCAGGAGTTCCCAGAGACTGCACCTGCCCCAAATCAGGGCCTGCACACCTGCTGGGCATGAAGGCCCTGGCTGCCAGGCCTTCTCTACATTATCAGTGTCCCCAGCTATAAGCTTAGCAGGAAGGGCAAACCCTCTGGGGGAGGGTTTCTGCCAGTCACCACCCCTGAGAGGGAGGCAGCCCTGCTTCCTCAGGCAAACCTTCAAGTGCCTGCTTTGCATATGGTGGTCCTGCTTCTATAAAAAAGCAGGAGCAAGCCATGATGAGCAAGCCAGTAAGCAGCATGGCCTCTGAATCAGCTCCTGCCTCCAATTTCCTGCCCTGTTTAAGTTCCTGTTCTGACTTCTTTCAATGATGGGACTACAATGTGAAAATGTGAGCCAAATAAAAACCCTTTCCTCCCCAATTCGCTTTGGTTACGTGTTTCATCACAGCAACACTAACCCAAAGTAGGACAGATGGGGAGGGTTGCTGCAGGCAGACAGTCCAGTGAACAGGCCCAAGGTAAGAAGCAGCAGTCAGGTGGCTAGAGAACATGCCCGAAGGGTGTTGGTGCCTGAGCGTAGAAGAGAGAGGCCAGGGACTTGGGCTTCCCAGGGTTCTGTCTGGGAGTCATGTCTGGTGCTGGTGAGAACGGCTTTGTAGTCAGCACACACAGGTCTCTGAGGAGCCAACTCAGGGACTTGGGCCCTTTGGGAGCGTGGACGAGGGTGGGCCCGGCTCAAAGCCGCCATTGTCGCCCCCTTACATGCCTGTCTGGAGCCTAAAATAGAGCAGGAATAGAGTGGTCCTGTGAGAAGATTTCGGCAAAGGGCTATAGGGGAAAGGGAGTGAGTCACCACTGGGAACGCTTGAATTTGACACTCCCAAAGCTGCCTCCCTGCCCAACCTCAGGAGTCTGAAATCCACTAGGGGAAGCATTCCACACCCATCCCTGTTCATTTTTGTCTAGTTGGGGAGCTGGAAGGCATGGCTCTGGCCTCAGCTCTGTCATGGAGGAACTGAGTGACTTGCCCATACCTCAGCTCCCTGGGAGCCTGTTTCCCAAAGGAACCAGAAACAAGGGACCTCAGACACCGCTGTGAGGCCTCTGGTGATGATAGAAGGGACCAATCCCAGGACCAGCACCACTCTCCATCTCTGTATTTCTTTAGACCTCAGTTACATGTCTGTAAAGGTCTGTTATTTGCATGTTTCAGGTTAAGCAATCCATGTGCGATCCTGAGAGCTCCTGGAACCTCCCACCTACACCTCCAACCCCAGGTCCTCAGCTGGCACAGTAGGGAACTTAGCCCAGAATGCCCCACTTTTTCATGCTCTGTACTGGACACACTCTTGTCTCCAGTTCCTTGCATCCTGGAGGGTGGAGATGCATGTTGTCTCCAGGCCCAGGACCAGCCGGAAAGCCTGGCTCTTCGTGGTTACTATACTATGTGCTAGCCGCCCTCACCACCCATATTTGACTCAAGTACGCGTTGTGTGGTGGTAAATTGGATCCGGTTCTGCGGTTCTGCGTGCGGAAGGAGGCTGTAGGGGCTTTGCAGCTGGTGTCCGGGTGCGTAGCTGGCTCGCCCTCTAACGGCCACTCTGCTCAGATTCTTGCTCCGCCGCGGGCAGAACTGTCCCAAGGTCGTGAGACCCTTTACTGGTGTCTCCTGCCACCCTCCTACCTGCAGCCGCTCCATTCCCTGTAACCAGGGGGGATGAGGCATGGGCAAGTCACTATGGCCTTACACAGAGGCTTCTCAGAGACCTTTCCCCACTGCGGCTGCGTACCCCGCCCCATTACCATGGAGACTGCTTGTACACAGTTTCCCTTCCTGTGTCCTGAGCTGAGGCCCCTCCGACGGGACTGGTTCCCGCTTAGGAGGGAGCCCGCTGGGCTCTGCAGCGGGTGCTCATGAACATCAAGGCCCCAACAAAGCTGGCCGTGGGCAGAGTGAGGTTCTTCGGTCAACACCGGGGTGAGGTGAGCCCTGGGTCTCTCCAGCTCAAGAACAGACTCTAGGTTTATCTTTTCCTTTTGGTTTTTAAAACAGGGTTTCACTATGTGGTTCTGGCTGTTGTGTAAATCACTGTATAGACCTGCCTCTGCCTCCACAGTGCTGGGATTCAGGCGTTCGCGCTAGCCCCCCCCCCCCCTTTTTTTTTTCTATTTGTTTGAAGATAGGGTATCACTACGTAGCTGTTTAGCCAGGAACTCTCCATGTTAACCAGGCTTCAAACTCATATGGATCAGTTTTGTCTTTTGAGGCAGCATCAGGCAATCCTCCTGTCCTCTGCCTCCCTGGTGCTGGGATTAAAGGTGGGCACTATTATGGCCAGCCTAGACTCAATGCTCACTATAGTCGACTTTGAACTTGTCAATTCTTTTGTTAACAACCTTAGCTGTCCTGGAACTTGCATCAGGCTGGCCTCCAGTTCCACTTGCCTCTGCCTCTCAAGTGCTAGGATTAAAGGTCCACACCATCATGCCAGGCTGATTTGTCAATTCTTGATTTAGAACTGGCTTTAGGATCTGGGTTCTAGCCTAGGTTTGAAGGATCCTGGCTGTGGAGTGGGTTCCTGGGCAAGTTAGAGCTGAGGGGACAGAGGACTTCTGACAGGCATGGACTTTTGCCCTGTACTTTCAGGTCAACTGCTCTGCCTTCTCGCCTGATGGCCAGACCCTGCTCACAGCCTCAGATGACGGTTGTGTGCATGTGTGGGAGACGAAGAGTAGGCGCCTGCTGTGGAGAATGGCAGCCCACCGAGGTGCGACTCCGCCACCTGGAGCCTGTCTCGGGGACCTATGATTTTGGGGGAGAGGGTTGGAGCAAGTCTGGCAGGGGCTGCTGGTAGGGAGAAACCAAACCTGACACTCAGGGTACAGGCCTCTCACCCTGAGACCTCGACTCAACTCTTATCATTTTGTTTTTCTGGGACAGGATTTCTTTGTGTAGCCTTGGCTGGCCTCAAACTCAGAGATCTGCCTGCCTCTTCCTCTCAAGTACTTGGGATTAAAGGTGTGCACCACCACCACCTGGCTCAAATCTTATTTTCTAAACCCTAGACATGCAGCCCAGTGGTACACTCAGACTAATTCTCCTAAACTTTTTGGCAGAACTGCACCCATGAAACACCCCATTCCCTCCCCCCCCCCCCCAACAGTATTTAACTGGCTTATTTCACTTAGCTTCATGTCCTCAAGGTTACCTGTTGTCCTGTAGGTGTGAACTCTGTGTTCTTGGTCGTAGGGTAAGCCTGTACAAGCAAGGTGTCTAACCAGTTAAAACAAATGAGGGAATGATGGGACAGTGACTAACACTGAAGGCAGTTTAGACCAGAGCCAGAGGGTGGGCAGTGAGGGTGTTACTAGGAGAGGAGGGATCTGGTTCGGATGGTGGTTTCTCAGATGGGCAAACTGTGTTCCAGCTGAGTCCAGCTCAGGTCAAGCCCTGGAGTTAAGAATCACAGATGACAAATGTGGACTGAGGGCAGGAGAACAATGCCATGTGTTCCCTGCCTCAGGCCCAGTGAAGTTCTGTCGCTTTTCCCCTGATGGCCGCCTCATTGCCAGCTCCTCCAGTGACCGCACTATTCGCCTTTGGGATGTGGCAAGACTCAAGTGTCTACATGTGCTGAAAGGTAAGTGATTGGCTTGACTAGGAGCCACAGGCTTTGTGGACTGTGTCCTGTCCTCTTTCCCACCTTTGGGCTGGTGTCTACAGGTCACCAGCGGAGCGTGGAGACAGTCAGTTTTAGCCCTGACTCAAAGCAGCTGGCATCAGGTGGCTGGGACAGAAGGGTCATTCTCTGGGAGGTGCAGGTATGAGAGAATGGGGCCTGAGTCAGAGGTGACATGTGTTCTCTGCACCAATGACCCTTAGTGGTCCCCCCCCACCCACCCAGGTACCTAAGACTTCCCATCTGGCTATGGCAGGCTTTCCAGGCCCCCCTGCACAGCATTTTCCAGCCTGCATGCCCTTCCTTCCTGAGGCAAGGCCCAGCAAGCTTCCTTAGGCCAGTGGCCAGGCAAGGAGCATCTGGCCCCAAAGGCCTGGCCTAGTAGGGGCCTTAGGCTCCTGGGCTGCCTCCCTCCACCTCTGTAGCTCACACTCTCTCTACAGTCTGGCCACAATGTGCGCCTCTTGGTTGGGCATCGTGATTCCGTCCAGAGCAGTGACTTCTCCCCCAATGCAGACTCTCTGGTGAGTCTCACCCCACCCTACAGTCAGTGGCCACAGGAGTGGCAAGAGCCATTTCATACTCATGGTCACTGCCCACAGGCCACTGGTTCCTGGGACTCGACTGTGCACATCTGGGACCTGCGGGGGGCGACCTCAGCTGCCTCCTATCAGGAGTTGGAAGGCCACACTGGCAACATCAGCTGCTTGTGCTACTCATCGTCTGGGCTCTTGGTAAGGTGGGCTACCTGGTGCTCCAGGCCGGTCCCTATTTGCCCTGAGACCCTCAAGGGTGCAGGCCATTGTGGGGTTCACTGAGCTCAGGGATGTCTGTTTAGGCATCTGGCTCCTGGGACAAGACCATCCGCATCTGGAAGCCCACAACCAGCAGCCTGCTTTTCCAGCTCAAGGGCCATGCCACCTGGGTGAAGAGCCTAGCCTTTTCTTCTGATGAGCTGAGGCTGGCCAGTGCTGGTTACTCACGCACAGTAAGTCACCCAAACCCAAGGCAGCACCTTCTCCAGACAAACCTCAGCCTTACTGTACTATGTGTGCCCATGGGCCCGGCTACATTCCAACAGCAAGACCTAACGCCAGCACAAAAGACCGGGCTAATCTCTGACCGTCTCACATTTCTGTGCCAGAGGCCAAGCAGGCACTTTAAACCTTGTCTGCAGACGAGCCCAGGCCACGCCTGGCACACTGAAACTCCCAACTCTATCGCCTGTTTTCACATCCAGGTCAAAGTCTGGGACTGCAACACAGGAGAATGCCTAGAGACCCTAAAGGTAAGGTTGTCCTACAGTGCTGGCCAGGATCCTGACCCCTGCAGAGGCCCAGGACTGGAAGGACCCACCAACCCTGACTCTGATGCTGTGCTACTGACAGGGCCTGCTGGATGTGGCCCACGCTTGTGTTTTCACTCCCGATGGCAAACTTTTGGTGTCAGGGGCTGCTGATGTGACAAGATGACAAGTCTACCACTCCACGTAACTTACCACAGGCCTAAAGTAAGATCTTGGCTGCAGGTAGGGACTACCCTATCCTGTCCTATAACCAGGCCTCACCCACTGTAGATAAGTGGTCGCCTGGGCCACCTCACCCCACTGGTCCCAGGTGGCCAAGGCCAAACAAGAAGCAGAAAGTCAGCCGTCTTGTGCTTTATTGCTTTCCATCAGGCCTTGACCGCGTACTTGCGCAGCGGGTACAGCCTCTCCTTGCGCTGCTGCTTCTTGGTCTTCAGCTTCTCTTCATGCTTGGTGAGCCGGCGGCGCATGGCTCTAGTCCTCTTGGGTCGCAGGTCCAGAGGCTTGTACTTCTTGCCCTGGGACAGAGACAACAGGCTGAATCTGAGTACGAGGGGCTACCAGGACAATGGGACAGGAAGCTGGACTTCTCTGAGCAATTTGTAGGGCATCCAGAGCCTTTCAGCTGGGGACTACCACTAAGGTCCTAGAAGGTTGGGAGGCCCACTACTTGTACACTGAGCCCCTCATTTCAAGACTAGAGGGTTAAACTTCACTCTTCCTATGAATCAACTGCTAGTAACTAAGTAAAAACCACAGCACAATCCAAAGGGCACAAGACACACACTGGGGTTCTGTGGTGGCTACTGCCACTTGGCTACAATTAACTGGACGGTCCATCAGGCAAGGCTTACTAATGCTCCATAGAGGCTTGGCCAAGGTCACCCTGACACAAGAGATAAGACCCTAAGCCATTAAAAGATCTGTCACCTTCCTCTATCTCCTAGTCTTTCCTAAGTGTTCTAAAGTAAGCAGTCCATTAGTCCCCCCAAGGGTCAGGCCATATGGAGAGTAGCCCCACCAAGAACTTCAGAGCAAGCTCCCCAGCATCCAGTTGAAAAGCAGAGAGCAGGGCATGCACAAAGTCTTTAATCCCAGCCCTCGAGAGGCAGAGGCAGGTGGATCTCTGTGTGTGCGAGGCCAGCCTGGTCTATAGAGCTAGTTCCAGGACAGCCAGGGCTACACAGAGAAACCCTATTGGGGGGGAGGGCGCAGAAAGAAAGAAAAAAAAAAGAGGTATAATCATGTGGCTGGAGAGATGGCTCAGCAATTAAGAGCACTGGGTTCAATTCCCAGTACCCACATGGTGGCTCACGCCTTTAATCACAGCACTCAGGAAGCAGAGGCAGGCAGAGCACTGAGTTCATGGCCAGCCTGGTCTACAGAGCGAGTTCCAGGACAGTCAGGGCCACACAGAGAAATCCTGTCCTAAAAAAACAAAAAAGGGGGCTGGAGAGATGGCTCAGGTTAAGAGCACCAACTGCTCTTCCAAAGGTCCTGAGTTCAATTCCCAGCACCCACATGGTGGCTCACAACCATCTGTAATGAGATTGGGCGCCCTCTTCTGTGTACATAATAAACAAATAAATCTTTAAAAAAGAAAAAAGAATGCATAATCATGCTCCCTATTAACAGCTACTCTCATCCTCAAAGGGACAGGCACCATGAGGACCCTAGAAAGCTGTGCAGGATGGGGTGGGGACACAAAGCTACCTCAGGTAGGCCCTCATCCATGTTAAGTTCATTCATCCACTTAAGAGCTCTACCCCCAGAGCCCCCACTAAACATACCTATCTACTGTTCTTTCTAAAAACAGGGTGGATAGATGGCAGAGCCCAATTTTAAGTGCCACACAGCATGTTGTCTGTAATCCCAGCATGGAGCGGCAGAGGGCATTAGTGAGCTCTAGGTTACCCTGGTCTACAAATGAGAAGACTCTGTTCTGAAACAAAAAACAGACCCCCAACTTTCCTTCTTGTGTTCTAAGGGTAACTCAGTGCTGGTTAATTACTTGCCTGACATTTGAAACCTCATGGTTTTAACCACCAAACACCACCTAAATAAAAAGCCTACATCTCCAGTCACATATACACATGTGCCAGCAGTCACAGGGAAGCACAAAAAGTGTCCTACATCCAGTTCCCTGGTCCCCAGACTAAACTGAGAACACTTCATGCCTTCAGACCCGTCCAAGCCAAAATTCCCTTGAACCACGACAGTTTTCTGAAGTGCCAAATCCCAATACTAATTTGGTGAAATTTGCAGAGGCAATTAACCGACTATACCAGATGACTTTAATTAAGGGGGATTGACTTGAGATCTGGCGCCCTCTTCTGGTCTGCAGTCACACATGCTGTATACATAAAAAAAAAAAAAAAAAAAAAGAGGCTCCCTCCAGAACTATTCCTTCTGGAGACCACAGCCCAGGTCACAGGAGTGAATTCCTGTGTGACTCTGCAGCTTTGCTTTGCCTCCACACTAACATGACAAAAAGGATTATTCCAGGAATGCTCTAACACTGTCCTCAAGACAGGGTTCTGAAGAGGAGCTTTGGGACCTCAGTTTACCCACCGTGTATGCCCCTGGGCAACCCAACCCGTCCAAGCCCTCGAACAGCAAGTGCTTGGCAGGTGAGACAACCACCACCAATGGTCCAGGGCTCCAGCTCCACACAAGCTCGAAGGCTGGACTCCGCTCTGTCCAGACAGAGGACTCCCTCTCTCTCACCACTGACCTCTTGACACCAGCAGAACCTATGCCAGTAGGGGAAGCTGGTAACAGGGCAAACTCGGCCACAAAATGGGAGCCTCTTGAGGGCATCCCACCCTCTCGTGTTCCACAGAACCTCTCCACAACAGCTCCTGTCCAGTGCTCACCTTGTAGAATTTCCTGAGGTTTTCTTTTTGAGTCTGGTTAATGACGGTGAGGACACGGGCGATGGATTTGCGGACGACTCGTCTATAAAAACATGTCAGTGAAAACCAGAAGTGCCAACTTGTGTCCAGCTGCCCAAGCCCCCATCTATATCACCTAGGAGGCAAAGTCCCGGAGGTGAGGACACGTTTGTCAACAGGCTTCCCAGGGAAATGTATGTGACCGGAAAGGTCTTTTAACCCAGGCCAAGAGCTTATACCAAAGGCTACACTGAAGCTATGCTGTGAAATGGAAACTAGTCCAGCTTTAAGGAATCACAATCTGAAGAAACTTAACAGGTGTGAAGAGAGAACACCGAAGTCAGGAACAGGCCGAGAGCAGGTGATCAGAGGACAAGGGCAGGTCTATTACTGTAACACATGGTCTGGAGGTCTCAGCACATAATTTTGCTTATGTGTTTCTCTGCGCATCTTCTCAAGATTGGGGTAGAATACTGGTGGCAACCATTAAAAATCCATGTTCTCTTCGCCAAGTCTCCCTGGTCTTTAGCATGTGACTCCAAGTCCCACTAGAACCCATAAAAGGGTCCAGCTAGGTGGCACCGCCATGGACCTTCAGGAATGCCCAGTTCTTTAAACTACATAGATTGGCCAAGGGTGATTGGTGGGGCAAGGCACAAGGGGGCAAGGCAGAAAAGGGTGTGCCCAGCTGGGCCCTCAAGGGTCACTTACATCTTGGAGAGCTTGGACGCGGCGCCGCCTGTCACCTTG
Source organism: Peromyscus californicus insignis (assembly GCF_007827085.1). Lineage (NCBI taxonomy): Eukaryota > Metazoa > Chordata > Mammalia > Rodentia > Cricetidae > Peromyscus > Peromyscus californicus. The sequence continues at coordinate 344,709 of NW_026294595.1, read as the reverse complement.
GCGACGCGAAGCTGAGACAGCTCAACCTTCAGATCGTCCAGTTGTTTTAGCAGCTCCTCCTTCTTCTTGCCGCGCAGGTCCCGAGCCTTAATCTTGGCCTAAACGAGAGGCGACTCTGTGGGTCACCAAGCGGAAGCTCCCGCTATCCCCGCGGCCGATCGCGGAGGGACCGTGCACGGGTAGCGTAGGGTAGGCGGTCTGTACCGGCCCGAACCAGGAGCAACCAGGCAGAGCGAAGCCCTAAGACCCAGACGCTCCTTGCGCCCCCCCCCCCCCCCCCCCCCCCCGCTCACGCCCCGCGCCGCTGTCCCCAAGCATTCCCCCGCCCGGATGGCACTCGATTCCCGCGGCCTCACCATGGCTCAGCTGCACACCGCCGAGGCCGCCTGGTCCGAGAGAAAGAGGAAGAGGCGGGGCCAACTTCCGTTACTAATGCCGGTGGCGCCCAACACCGCCAATAGAGTCGCGGCGTGGAAGGCCCGCCCCGCCTGTGCGCAGTCGCGTCAGTGGTGCCCGCCCTTCCTGGTATCCTTCCCCACTTACGATGCCTGGTCTCTAAACAATGCTGCTAAGGAAACTGAACCTTGGGCTGGGCAGCTCGTGCCTGGAGATGGCGCAGTGAAGGTCGCAGTAGTCCAATCAGTCGTTTATTCACGACGCCTGTCATTCCCTGGTCTGTTGCCCTCTGAGCTAGTCGTGGATAGTCTGGGCGCGTAGGGCATGAGGTGTGGGGGTTTAATTCTTTAAAACTTTATTTGACAGGGTCTCACTGTAAGTCCCTGGCTGGCTGGGAACCTTCCCAATGCTGAGATTTCGAGGGGTCGCCACCATGCCCCGCCAGTGTGTGTGGGGGGGTCAGAACCACCTGCGAGATTTGGTTCTCTCCACGTGAGTCTCGGGGAGTGAACGCAGGTGGTCAGGTTCCGAACCATCTAGCCAATCCAGTTTTGTTTTTTGTTTTCGAGACAGGGTTTCTCTGTATTGTTTTGGTGCCTGTCCTGGATCTCGCTCTGTAGACCAGGCTGTCCTCAAACTCTCAGAGATCCAGAAATCCTCCTGGCTCTGCCTCCTGAGTGCTGGGATTAAAGGTGTGAGCCACCACCGCCCAGCTTTGTTTTTTTTGTTTTTTTTTTTTTTTGTTTGTTTGTTTTTTTGGTTTTTTTCGAGACAGGGTTTCTCTGTGTAGCTTTGCGCCTTTCCTGGAACTCACTTTCTCTGTGTAGTTTTGCGCCTTTCCTGGAACTCACTTTGTAGACCAGGCTGGCCTCGAACTCTCCATATGTTTCCAGGGCTGATCTGGAACTTATGTACCTGAGGAGGCTGGCATTGAAAGTGTGCCACCACCTGTCAAGGGTAAGAGAGTCAAACTCCATTGTCAATCAAGAACTGGTGGAGACCGTGTAGAACAGTACAAATTACATTCCCAGACTTTCTGGATTTCTGATTATTGCTCTAGGTCTGTGCATGGTGTCACAGCCCTGTAATTCCAGCACTCAGGCAGTGGAAAAGGAGGATCTGGAGTTCAAGCCTCCCACACTACATACAGTATTGGAGGTCAGCCTGGGATGTTTATTGAGACCCTGCCTCAAAAGGTAAAGTGTTTGCCTGGCATGCACAAGGCTCTGGGTTCAATCCCCAACACTGAAATATGAATAAATAAAAACTCCAAAACAAACTCAGATTTTTGCTTTATTGCTAGTTACTAGTTGATATTTTGGTAATTCCATTCCCATCTTTGGTTGGCTCTCTTACCTGCAAAATAGTCTCTCTTTGAGGATTAGGGGAGTTAATTTGACAACCTGCAAAGCTCCCAGCCAAGATCTGATATTGCGCAAAGTATCATTGATATTAACATGGTTAATGTGGCCACAGCTCTTCATCTCCACAGTTTGACAAACCACCAGCACCTAGGTCAACAACACAGACTCGGTTTCTGTAATAAATGACCATATGGACCAATTGGAGCCTTCCAGTCAGCAGCCACCCTCTCTAGCAGTTTCTCAAAGTTGTTCAGTTCAAAAACCTGACCTGGGTAGCAGAACAAACAGGGACTCAATAGGTAGTGAAAGGAGGGTTTTTAATCATCTCCCATCCCTAAGAGTAGCAGCCTACCCTTGTATTCCAAATGTTCGGTATAAAAGTGAGTTAAAGGCTGTGTTCCTGTGCCTGTTTCCAGAGCCAGTTTTAAAGGTCTCCAAGGGCAGAATTAGCCTGGCGGTGGTGGCACATGCCTTTAATCCCAGCACTTGGAAGGCAGAGCCAGGTGGATCTCTGTGAGTTCGAGGCCAGCCTGGTCTACAGAGTGAGATCCAGGACAGGCACCAAAACTACACAGAGAAACCCTGTCTCAAAAAACAAAACAACAACAAAAAGGATTGCTTTGTGGCTCTGTGCAACATTTATTGGCCTCCTGAAATTCATTTAGCCCCCTTTGAAGATACCTTAAAATTTATTTATTTATTTGTTTGTTTATTTATGCCGAATGCTGTTTATTGAAGGAGGGAAGAGGTCTTAAATACAGGCTTACAGCACAATGGGAGAGCCCCGGAGGGCAGTGGTTGCTACAGATGTTTTACAATCTTGCATCTAAGCTGTTAACGCCCATTATGCAGGATACACAGACAAGGAACTTCCCTTAAGCATTCAGGAGAGTGGAACCCGGCAGGGAATTAGCATAGGGAGATACCTTAAAATTTATCAGCCTAAATGTAGTCATTATAAGACCATTAGTTCTGCTCCTTGTGAGCTGTCTGTTTTTTCTTTATGGTTCTTAGTTGTTCTTTCGCAGAACTGCCAGCTTAAGTCGTGCTGGGATCAAGAAAAATGGGCCTTGGCAGTTCGTGTTCCTAGAGTTGTATCCATGTCAGTGGATGCCCACACACTCCAAAAGAGAATTTGACATTACTGCTGCTGTTGTTGCTGTTATAGCAGAGGCAGCCACCGATGCTACTGTTTCTGGGATTACCATTTCATGATTGCTTACTACAGCTAGCACAGTGGAGACCCTGGCAGCAAAAGTAGCTACCACAGTTAATTAATCTTTCATTCTATTGAGCATGATAAATTTAATTCAATAGTTATATACATTTCGATTGGCTTTGAAAACTATAAATTCATAAACTCAAGTTCCATTTGCTTTTGGGATACCATCTTACAAGGACTCCAATTTGCAATAAGGCTCGTTAAGGAAGGGAATGGCTCAGTTGCCTTTAGCCTACTGGCTATGGGTGGGTTAGGACTTCTGTTGGTCTTTTCTGTGTCAAACACACAGATTGCAAGCCCAGTGCCACTTTGAGATCTTTGGCAGCAGTTAACTCTGTGGCTCACACACGATTGAGCCTGTATGATAATGAGTATTCAGAGATGGGTAATACCTGAGGGGCGCTCACCAACCTAAGACAGAGTGCCTGTGTGGCCTAGGCAGGCGTCTCCATGACAGGTAAGGTGACCTGCTGACGTCACCATGCAACCTAAGTCAGAAGCTCATTTTTTAGTAAAAGGGGGACCTGTAGGGCCCTGGCCCCCGTTTTGGATAGCTGTTGCCTTGCTTGCTGACCTTGACCTTGATATCCTCCCTATGCTAATTCCCTCTGGTGTTTCACCCTCCTGAATGCTTAAGTTCCTTGTCTATGTATCCTGTACAATGGGTGTTAACAGCTTAGAATCAAGATTGTAAAACATCTGTAGCGAACTTCTGCCCTCCAGGGTTCTCCCATTGTGCTGTAATCCTGTATTTAAGACCTCCTCCCTCCTTCAATAAACGGCATTCAGCATTAAAAAAAAAATAGCTGAGGAGCCCCCATGGAACTGGACCAGGCCCTCTGGATAAGTGAGACAGTTGATTAGCTTGAACTGTTTAGGAAGCCCCAAACAGTGGGACCAGGACCTGTCCTTGGTGCATGAGCTGGCTTTTTGGAATCTAGGGCCTATGCTGAGACACTTTGCACAGCCTTGGTGTAGGGAGGAGGGGACTGGACCTACCTTAACTGAATCTACCAGGCTGGGCTGACAACCCAGGGGAGACCTTGCCTTGGAGGAAGTGGGAACGGGGGTGGGGGGGGTGGGGGGTATGGGGGGCATGGGGGGCAGATTGGGGGAGAAAGCTGGGGGGAGGGAGGAGGAAGGACAGGGGAATCTGTGGCTGATATGTAAAATTAAATTAATTATTAAAAAAAGAGGGAAAAAAAGGTCTCCACGGGCAGAATCATGTATTCGGTTTTGTGCTCTCCAGGCCCAGCTTGTGAATTCTGGATGGATGAATAAATGAGCCTTGTCCCAGACTACTGTGAAGTCAAGGGATATGGAGAAATGATCAGAAAGTGTAAATTAGTTTTAAATGGAGCCTAAAGGTACAACTTCCCAGATGCTCAGGATTCTACTAGAGTTATGATTATGCATAATTTTGGAAAATTTTCATAGTGCTTGCAAGCCCCTCTCCTTGAGGACCTCCAGCTGTCAGGTTCCACCCACAGAGCACACTAACTGCCCAAATGGCTGGACCCAGCCCCATCCCTACAGAGTAAAAAGCCCAAACTCTGGACTTTTAATCCCACCAATCCCTACCCTGGAAAGCTTCATCCTAAAAAGTTCCACCCTCCTTCCCAAGAAGCTCTATATAAACCCTGCGTTCTGCTCAGTTCTCTGCTGTTTCTTGCCCAAGCAGAGACAGCCACCATCCTGGTTTTCTCCCTCCCAAAAATCTCTTGTATAAGGTTTATGGTATGGTGTGACTTTGTGGTATTCCTTGGCTCTCAACTTTCAGGATACCTTCCTATCCAAGCTGTAACACTTACACATTTCCCCTCAGATCTGTAACACTTATAGCACTAGGATTAAACCCAGGATCTCCACTGTACTGGATGAGTACTACACACTAGGATATATTCCCACACCTGCATCTTTGAAGTTATCTGACACTGCTTGTTTCTATTACATGTCCCATCTAATAGGCTTTATCTTGAAAACACCTGACATGTTCCCATCATCCTTTTTTTTTTTTGAATCTTCTTGGCATGAGCTACTATTGCCTACAGCCTACCCCACCCCCGGAGCTGAGGACTGAACCCAGGGTCTTGCGCTTGCTAGGCAAGCACTCTACCACTGAACTAAATCCCCAAACCCCAGCCTACTCTTAAATAAACTTTTTTTTTTGAGATAGGGTTTTTTTTTTGTATAGCTTTGGAGCCTGTTGGAGCCTGTCCTAGAACTCGCTCTGTAGACCAGGCTGGCCTTGAACTCACAGAGATCCTCATGCCTTTGCCTCCCGAGTGCTGGGATTAAAGGTGTGCACCACCACCACTGCCCGGTATTTTTTTTTTTTTAAAAACATGTCTTGCTATGTAGCCTTGGCTGTCCTGGAAATCAAACTCAGAGATCCTACCACACCCAGCACACTTCACAACTTTAGCTCTTGTTCCCAGATGTTTTTTAATATGGCTGCTAGAAGTCTATTTTTAAAATTCAGTTAGAACATACCACTACTCTCTGTTCAAAACTTCCAAGACTGTCCAATCGAGTAAAGACTGAATCATGGGGGCTGGAGAGATGGCTCAGAGGTTAAGAGCACTGGCTGTTCTTCCAGAGGTCCTGAGTTCAATTCCCAGCAACCACATGGTGGCTCACAGCCATCTGTAATGAGATCTGGTGCCCTCTTCTGGCCTGCAGACATACATGCAGGCAGAACATTGTATACATAATAAATAAATAAAATCTTTAAAAAAAAAAAAGACTGAATCATTTCCCTTTAAGAGACTTACAGGTACTGAGTAATTTTCTCCTTAGCAATTTGCCATTCCTGATGTAATATAAGATGGCTTTTAAAAATTATTTTATGTGTACTGTGTATGTGCAGTGCCAGCAGAGGTGATCTCCCTGGAGGTGGAGTTACAGAGCACTGTGAGCCACTCTGTGGGTGCTGGGAACTGAACCCAGGTCCTCTGTGAGAGCAGCAAGTACTTTTTATTTTGAGACATGGTTTCACTAAATGCACAGACCCTTTTTTTTTTTCTGATTTTTTGAGACAAGGTTTCTCTGTGAGGCCCTGGCTCTCCTGGAACTCACTATGTAGACCAGGCTAGCTTCGAACTCACAGAGATCCACCTGCTTCTAAAGGTGTGTGCCACCACTGCCTGGATAATGCACAGACTCTTGATCCTCAGGATTACAGGGGTGCACCACTAGGTCAGATTTCTTATCATGGATTTAAAAGCCTATCTGACAAACATCCATAAACACGAGCTAGAACATTATTTCACTCACTCAAATAATCATTTGAGGCCATTTCCCTGTTAAACCAGTATTTCTGATATTGAGAGATATGCTAGGGGACAGATTGGAGAGATGGCTCGGCAGAGCACAGGTTGCTCTTCCAGAGGAACCCGGGTTCCCTCCCGAACATCCATATGACATAATGGTTTGCAACCATCTGTGTAATTCCGGTTCCAAAGGATCCCACGCCCTCTTTTGTCCTCCAGAGGGCACTACACCCATGTGGTGCACAGAAACACTTCCAGGCAAAACACTCATATAAGTAAAATAATAAGGAAAATTTAAAGATGTTCTCCTCAGAACATCTTTATAATAGCAGATATGAATTTCTGCTATTTTATGACCTGCCTGCGTCCCAAATTTCTTCTTAGGCATGGAGCAGGAATATAGGTGGGTTTTGACTACTTTTAGGATCTGAGACTTTATTCAGCATCTACTCGTTCCCATGGGAGCCTGGCTTTAGCATTCCAAGGTTATGTTGCATCAGCCTTGCAGTTTTTGATCTGCAGACACAGTTCGATGAGAAGTATGCAAAGCAAAAACCATGTTTCAACTACTGACTTTTGCTTGAGTGCTATTAGATGAAAATGTAATAAAAGTTTTCGTATTATTACGGAAAAGATACATTTTAACCTACAGCTGAAATCAGGAGAAACCAGCAACCTAGGCATCCTAGCCACTGCCCTTCTCCCATCAGTTCCTGAATTACGCTGCTTTCGCCTCCTAAAATATGCCTCTTCAGTCAGGATCGGCCTGCAGGAGTACAGGTGGCCACAGAATCATTTTTTCCGGAGCGCCAGCAGGGGTCGCTACATCTTCAAGTGAAGATGTCATCAAGCGTCCTGTCAGCCCCTGGGTTATACGTTAACACCATTAAAACCCTTTACTCCTTTAACAAAGAAGTCACTTCTATGTAACCGGACAGGGATCCTCTTGTGGGTCAGTGCGGTTCGCGTTCAAAGTTGCCAGGCTCGGGCACTGTGCTTCACTCCCACTCACCCTGACTCAGCTCAAGGGTTTCATCTTCAGGAGCGAATGGAGGCGGTTGCTGGGCTCGCAGGCCCGTTGCTGGTAGGAGGACGCCTAAGAGGTGCACTAACAGACTACGCCACACCAGCGTCCCACGGTCAGGCGGCACTGCCCCGCCCACGAGAGCTTCCGGTTCCGGCGTGCCCCGGAAGTGGGCGGGCGGCGGCTGCTGCGCGCCGAGGAGGGGGAGGAGGTGCTGTGCAGCCGCTTCCCGCCCCCGAGCGGAGCCGGTGCGGAGGGGAGTGGAGCAGAGCCGGCTGGGCGGCCGCCGAGCTCCTGCCATGGCCCGGAACACGCTGTCCTCGCGCTTCCGTCGGGTGGATATCGACGAGTTTGACGAGAACAAATTTGTGGACGAGCAGGAAGAGGCGGCGGCGGCGGCGGGCGAGCCAGGCCCCGACCCTGGCGAAGTGGACGGGCTCCTGCGGCAATATCCTTCCCGGCGCGGCCGCTCAGGCGCGGCCTTCTCACCCTTCTCGCCCCTGCCCCTGCCCGGCTTGTCAGTCCCGGGGTCCCTGGGTCCGTAGTCCCTGGCCTCAAGCCTTTCTCAGCAGCGCGGCCCTGGAGCTCGTTTTACACCTCCGCCCGGCTGCGCTCCGCATCCCTCAGGGAGACCATGTATGAGCCTTAGTATCCCTCCATCCCTCCTTGCAGGAAACGGGGCCATTCCCGGGCGCTGATCCTCGGGAGGGCCGGAGGTGAGCCACCTTGGATTCATTGAGCAGCCAGGCCCACTGCCCTGCTGAGCCTGTCTGTGGCTTTCTTGGGCCGGATTGCAGCCCAGCATGAAGAAAATAGGTGGGTCGGTTGTTGGGGGTAGACGGACCGGGGTGGGGTGGGGGGTTGAGGAGGGTGTGAGATTGCCATGCCACCTTTTCTCCTTTGCTCACCTGCCATCACATTCCTCTGAGCACCTTGGGTTTTGATCCTTTATGGGCCGAGCCACATTCAACAAGTGATTTGCGACTCTCTCATTAACCGCCTTATGCAGGAAGCATGGAAAAAAGGTAGTGATCGGAGACTAAGAAACACCATACAGTGTCAAGTATAAAAGTAGTTCCCAGGCGACTAGAAATGACTGCTCTAGTGGCCACAGAAAACATACGTTTAGAGCAGAAGAGTAAAAATAGAGGTGATTGTCACAGCCGGCTTGGCCTCTTAGCAGTTTGAGCAACACAGGAAACTGACTTACTCTCACAGGAAGATTTTTTTTTTTCTTTATTCAGATGGTTTGACAGGAAGTGTGTACCCCTCCCCCGCACTTGCTAGGGCAGGGTTGGAGGCTCTTGCTGTATATAAGTCAGGTTCTGGGTGTTTAATCAGTTGACTCAGCCTGGGAAGTCAGGCCTACTGCTTTTGGGAGAAGTCCTTTAGTGCTTCTCTAGTATATCTTTTTTTTTGGTTTTCTCGAGACAGGGTTTCTCTGTGTAGTTTTGGTGCCTGTCCTGGATCTCACTCTGTAGACGAGGCTGGCCTCGAACTCACAGAGATCCACCTGGCTCTGCCTCCCGAGTGCTGGGATTAAAGGCGTGTGCCACCACTGCCTGGCTCTCTAATATATCTTTAAAACCCCTCCAGACAGAACAGGAGTGTGTTTTCAAATGTGGAGATTTCAAATTTGTATTTCCTGCACCATTCAGATGGTTAAATGGGGTCATGAGAATGGCCCCTGGAGGGAAGATTGGTTTTTAGTGTGGTGCAGGAGATTGACCGGCTTATGGGCACTCATTGTTGACAAGGCTCCAGAGTGAGGCATTTGGCCTTAGCTTATAGAGATGGTTTCTACACTCATGGCAGTATCAGAATCCTTGTTACCATGGAGAGTGTACCTCTTGGGATTGGGAGAAGGGAGGTTAGCAGATGACAAGTGAAACCCTAGCAGATGTCAGGCAAGTAGGGAGAAGGCTGGAGCTCGTAATTGAGTCCCTGCGAGGTGCCAAGTGTTGCACTTAGATCATTGCATTCAATCTACAGAACCTCATGTGAGTCTTAGGAGAGAAGAGCAAAGAGGTTTGGGGGGAGGCTAGGAGGAAGTGGTCTCAGGGCTGTGCTGAGAATTGTCATTGTGGAATAGGAGACTGAGAACGTGGAAAGCTGTCTGTGCATTCACATAGGCTGGCTCTCATCTGCTTCCATAAGTCACATACTCTCTCAGCCTCAGCATTCTTTCCCCAAATGATAGAGACAACTATGTTGTCCTCACCACTTCAATGGGAGCTTCACTGAACGAACATCTGGTGTCCTCCACAGCTAGTGGCAATGGATTATAGAGAGAGCTTGGATTTGAAGGTTATTGTAGCTTTGTGACCTTGACCTTGGGCAGGAAATTTCTCTTTTGACTCAGTTTCATTGTCTCCAAGGAAGAAGTCAGGTTCTTGTCCTAGAGGATTTTGCAGATGTTGACTGCATCTGGTCCTGGGTCCAAGACCTTGGGGAGATTTTTTTTTCCCTCCGCTCTGGAAGCTTTAAAGTATCACTATAGCTCATTTTCTTCCTCAGTAAAGCAGCTTCTGGTCATTGAAGCAGGACTATAGAGCAGTGGCTTTTATAGTTTTCACCCCCGCCCTCCACATCCTTCACCCCAAAGAAATTTGGCAAAGTTTGGTGACATTTTGATTATCATAGTTTTAGGATGTTACTGGGAATGTTAGGGTGGTCAGAGAGGCTGTTAAGCATTCTGCAGCACACATCAAAGAATCTTCTGATTTAAATGGCTGTAGGGCCATGGCAGAGAATAGTCTAGAAGGTTCTTCAGTTATCACAACCTGTTTTCTGAAAGTGTTGGAAGCTATCTGGGTATAGAGGTAGTTTAGTAAACTGTGTGATTGCAGAGATGCCCCCCCTGCTCCCCATTCTACCCAGCAGTTGGGGGCCCTTGACTGTCAGTGGCTGCAGAGCTTGCTGGACAAAAAGCTGCAGGTGATCAAGCAGTACCCAGCCTAACATTTTTGTCCTCATGGACTAAATTACATCATTTGTCCTTCCCCATCATCCATTTTGCAAATGAAATGATAGTTCATGTGTACTGTTAAGCCTCTGGGGATATTGTCTAGGGATACCAAGTTAGAAAACTTATGGGGAAGAGGGGTATTAGTGACTGTATCAGGACTAGCCTTTGTTTGAGGAAAAGGAATTCCAAAACTAGAAGATAAGGTGTGAGCGCTGGTGTACTGTATAAGGTAGGTCTGGTCCAGCACAGTGGGTGAGTGGCTTGCCTGGTGGTATAGACCAGCTTTTCTAGATGGTGCTTATTGGGGAAGCTGGGAATTCAGGTTTGCACCAGAAGCTAGCTGTCACACATGGGGACTGCTGAACAGGGGTAAAGGCCTGATTGGGCAGAGTCATTCCTTGTTCTATTTTTGAAGGTTTTTGGCTTAAGCCAATGTTTCACATGAGGAAATGAAATTGGCTGATGTAATTCAGTTTAAAATAGGTGTCACCTTTGGGGACATAACCTACTTTGTAATTTTCTTTTGTGTGCTGGGTATTCAGAACTCAGCAGTCAATGTGGAGTTGGGATTCTAAGGTTTGTGGGAAAAGGGAGCAAATGGCTCATTTTGTGGGCCAAAAGTGAGACCTTGCTGACCTGGAAAATAGACGGCTCCCCCTGTTTTCTTTTTTTGAGGCAGGGTATAACCATGTAGCTCTCTCTGGCTGTTTAATCTGCCTCTGCCTGAATGCTGAGACTTAAAGGCATGTGCTACTAGGAGGCCTGGCCTGGGAGGTGGATTTGACACAACTTGATTTCTTTAGTAGTTTGATAAGAGGCACTGAGTGAAGAGTTAAGATGTGTTTATGTCTCTATTCTTCCTTTTAGAATGAGAAGGTGAGAGAGAATTCCTTCCAGTCCACTTGTGCATGAAGATCCTGTAGGGCAGACAGTGCCTAGTACTGAGGAGGTGCACGTAGGCTCTATCAGACTCTTACAAAAGTGGGCAGTTTTTTGAGGAGGAAGGTTTAGGGAGATACACAGGAAGAGCTTTCAGGTTAGCAGAGGTAACTTTCACTCCTTCCTGTACATTAGGAAAGCTCAAGGCTATAATAGGCTATGTCTGCCTGGAAGAGGCCAGCAGGAGACAGTAGTTGGTATGGATAAGGATCCCTTTGTTTACTCTTGAGCTGTTTATTAAGTAAGGTCATTAATGAGAACATGGACATGTTTTGAGCTTAGCCATCCTTAACTGGCCTCGATGCACAGGGGACATGCTTCGGGCGTTCCATGCAGCCTTGCGGAACTCTCCAATCAACACCAAGAATCAAGCTGTGAAGGTAGGACCAGGGTTTTGATTGTGTCCTCAGTAGCAGCATGAGCTTCCCGAGGCCTAGACAGCAGTTATACATCATTGGGAAGCCACCTACTATTCCCCAGATACTGGTGCAGTAGGTAGCTTGATAACTTTGTAATCTATAGTCTAAGGCTTTGCTGATGTATCAAAAGTAGTAACACTTGAGGCTGGGCTGAGCTCAGTGGTAGAGGGCTTATCCAGTATATGGACTGCCCTGGGTTCAATCCCTGGCACCAGGAAAAAAAAAAGTCATATTTACCTGCAGTAAACGATTTGTAATCTCAACATTAAATGGAGTCACTTATTTGTAGAAATATGAGATACAGTGAAATATAAAGCCAAAGAAGTTCAGCTCATCTGTGTAGCTCTTCCCTAGATGAATTAGAAAGGGATGGTGTTTCTATCATGTCTTGTCCAGTGGTGTTCTGTAGCAGTGTTAGGATGGAGACTTCTGGCCTCATTCACCTTTTCTCTCCTCTGTAGGACCGAGCCCAGGGTGTAGTTCTCAAAGTGCTCACGAACTTTAAGAGCAGTGAAATTGAGCAGGCTGTGCAGTCACTGGACAGAAATGGCATTGACTTGTTAATGAAGTACATTTATAAAGGGTTTGAGAAGCCTACAGAAAAT